>NW_025999612.1:12345000-13829807 GCF_019419815.1 Pyrus x bretschneideri | reverse complement strand
CATCGCTCTCCTCTCTTTACTATGTCTCACTCCGTTCTCTAGTTATTGAAGAATGTGTCAAATTTTTTTTCTTTAAAACCCCACTTGTACACATCCCACTCTAGATTTGTCGATCTCTCCATCCCAGAAGCCAAAAAAATGAAAATTTATAGGGTGAAGTGGAGAGATGGGTTTTGGGTTAGTTTGGGAAGATGTTGTAGCGAGGGATTTCGATTTGGATTTGCTGGGTTTTATTTAATTGTAGGGATTTGCAGTGTGTTGATGCGTGGTGAGGGAGGGAGGAAGTTTAGAGAGTTTCGTGCAATGCGTGAGATTTGCAAGGAGGAAGAAGGTTACACAAGGAAGAAAAGGTTGAAGTTTTATAAGGCAGCGGAAGAAGCTTCCTAAACCCAGATGGGATTATTGGTTGCAGACAAGCACAGAGGAGATAGGATGTAGTCAGAGATAGGGTTATTGGGCTAAGCCTTGCCCAAATCCTTTTCAATTTTTTTTAGTTAGTTTAATTATAATATAAATTGATTTTTTTATTAAATAATCCTTTTTTATTATTTTTTATTCATATAGTACAAAGTTGACAGTCGTGTTAGCACAAATGTGAACCCTACATTTGTCACGTCATCACTTAAGAGCAATTCCACTCATAAAGACTTTACACCAGCACCCAGCTCATTTATCCACTCAAGTGAATAGTAATAGACCCCAATAAACAGTAATAGGTCAAAGCATCTCCACCCCTAAAAAAAAATAGCCTAGTCCATTTTATTAAAATATTATTATTTTTTATTATAAAATAATAAATAATAATAATTTTATTTTTAATTTCTGAATTTATAAAAAATAAAATAAAATTTTTATTTTCTCCTTCCCATCATCGCCATTACCGTCGAACAAAAGCGAGCCCATCATCCAATACTCAATACTATGCTGCCTCTTGAGCCCGAAGTTTTCTGGCCATGAAGGCCAAGTTCGGGCGGTGATAGAAGTCTAGTCGGTGCTCCGGCAGTTCATAATTCCGACGTTGAAGCGGCACAGGAGATTGTACATGTAGACCTTGAAAGGCGGGGAGGTCGTGGCGCAGAAGGACCGGACAACCGGCGACGGCGATGAGGGGATGAGTGGGAGGAAGTAGGATCGGATGTCGACGATGCCGATGAAGATTAAGTAGGTGAAAAGGAAGAGGAAGGCGAAGATGAGGGCGAAGGCGGCTTTTCCGTACATTTTGTGAGATCTGGTGTTGGGAAACCTAGCACGGAAAAAAAAAAAAAAAAAAAAAAAAAAAAATTGGCTGATGTCACGCTGACGTCAGATGGGTCGGTCCCAAGGTCAGTAAAAAATGGGCTGGTCTGGAGACTGGCACGGGCTGGGTGCTAGGCAAATTTATGGGCTGGAGTGGATTGACAGAGTCCCAGCTTGATTTTTTGACTGGGTGCTGGGCTATTCCACCTCTGGTGGAAATGCTCTAACGGTTAACTTAACAGATTTTTTAACGGATGTATGAAATTGAAAAGAAAATATAACTAAATGTATGAAATTGAAATGTTTTAAAGATGTTGTACAAGGTTGTAATTGACCCCATACTTGAGGGGTAAAATGTAATTTACCCTTTATTTATAAATTTTTATTGTTAAGTTTTGCCTAAAACGACTTACTACTAATCACATTGATATTATTTAAAATATTATTACTTGTATAATTTGATTGGCATGACATTTAAAACAAAATCTGGAATCTGTTCAGGACCAAAATGAACACAACCGTATGAATTGACGTGTGGCAGACATGATATGTGTGTAGCATATTGTCTCGGTTTACTACTATGGTGAACAATTCAAGATCTTCCACAGCCACTGCGTCACCAAGTAAACCCGATATGTTTTCACCAGGGTAAGTTCAAGTCCAAAAGACACTTCACCCGATGCATATCATGTCTATTTTCTCTCAGTTTTAGGCAGCCTAGTCATACATTTGCATTTACATTTGCATTCAAATGTGGGGTATTATTGGAGTTTGAATGAAAGTTCAACTCCAATGCGGGGTATTGTTGAAAATTTTGAGTAGAAATTTCATTGTCCCACATTAGTCACTACCAAAAGGTTCCCTCACTTTATAAGGCATTGTCCCTTATAGATAGTGATTGGAGTGATGGACTATGGAGAATGAAATTGAGCTCAATCGTGAAGTTGGACTTTGGGTGTACTAATTAATTGATAATTAATTATCAAAATATGAGCCTTGAGCCTTAAGGCTCTTGGGCTCTAATAATTAAATTCTTTAATTAATTTTGAATTTATTTATTTCTTTATTTATTTAATCAACAAACTCATCTTTTCAGATGAATTCTGAAGTGATGAAAGAACGCCAAAGAGCAAAGCACCCCTCTGAGAAGATGTCTCCCAACAAACACATCTCATTCTCATACCTATTGCGAACAGGCATAAACCTATTATATATAAATCCTTCTACATGGCATTTAGATCGTTGAATCCTGGTGAGGCAGACGTCCATAGAACTATAAGCACTGTGTATGGACGAAATTATTGTTTCAAGGACATTGCGGTACGCAAGCCTCGATCTTCAGTTTTGTCTGTTTAAAATATTAAAATTTTTGTGTTCATATTCTGTTAATTTATTTATTCGCATTTATTATTTATTAGCATATATATAATTATCATTGATTGTTGATATATATCCAACAAACTTGAAACAAAAAATATGGATCAATAATCAGTGAATGTGAATGGCACTGTGTCGAAATACTCTGAGAAGCCTAAGAAATTCAAATGGCTAAATTTCAAAAGATGGCAACAGAAGATGTTGTTTTTCATAACAACCATGAATCTCGCTTATGTTGTCAAGGAAGAAGCTCCAAACCCTTGGTCTAAAACCGAGTCGACCCGACCCGATAACCCTCAAACCCAAATCTAAACCTAAGTTGAAACCCAGCCCAACCTTGCAGCCCAAACCGAATTACCCAGCCCAATTGCCCAAACCTAGAACCCCAGGCCCAAACCTCAAACCCAGTCGGCGCGTGGACCTGCGCATGGAGCACACACGCCTCTACCGGAGGTATTGTGCTCCGCCGTCGTCTATGGAAGCACCAGCGACTTTTCCGTCCAACTTTCCAACGACTCAAATTGGCGCGTGGGGGTACCCAAGGTCCTTGTTTATGTTTTTCGACGTCCTAAATCCGTTTATAACGTCCATTTTCTAAAATTCAATCGTTATGATAGAGTTTTATTAATTGGACCCTTTATGTGCTTAGGTGCGTTTGTTAATGGCATTTTCATCCTTCCTAGTTCGCACGGCTCTTAGACAACGGAATATCTGTGAGTGGACCCCTTCCAAAATGCATGTTTTACTATTAGAAATGCATACATGAAAAACATGATTTGATGGCTACATTTTATGAAACGTTTTAGAGTAAATTGGAGTTACACTTTATGATATATCATGCTTTATCGAATTTACGTTCTTTGTAGTATATATGATTTATGATTATATACTATGAACATGATTTATGATATGATGTTCGAGCTATTGAGCTTCATTGAGATATATACATATACTTTAGAAAGATTATGTTCAATGATTTTTGTGCTTATCTAGTGGTCACTATATGCCCACGAGCAAATGATATATATATATATGGCTTCGGTTGGGTGCTATAGGAGCCTACGAGCGATTGATATTTATATATGGCTTCAGTCGGGTGTTGTAGGAGCCTACGGGCGAATGAAGGCCTTCGGTTGATACTGATACAACTATTTAACACATTATATGATATATGTTTTATGAAGGTTTGATGGCATGCTAGGGTTTTCGGAAAACCTATTACATATTATACTATTGAGTTTTCATAAACTTTGGGGGTTAGTATGTTGATGAATAATTGTTTTCGTATTACTTATATATCAACTTGGTCCACTCATGTTTTGTTTTGCGCCCCCTCATGACGTAGGAACGAGGCATACGATCCGAGCTACAAGGCATTCCCATACCAGTGACTTTGTGTCCTTCTCTCCGCTTGGACATTCTTGTAATAACACTTTCTGTTACACCTTCCGCTTGTATTCTGAATTAGTAGTATGCTCTCAACATGTCATGCATTATCACTATTATTTTCTTGGCAATTGAACTTATTATATTATTTTGGTAAGGTTTGTATATGAATATTACATTGTGTAGTTCGCGCGAAATTTATATGCATGTTTCAAATGTTCTTGGCATATGCATTCATTAAATGGCTTGCATCACCCTCGAGTGTCAGCCAGCACATGGTCATCCCGTTGTCCCATGAACTTCGGGATCGAGGCGTGTCAAATGGCCTCGTGAAACTCAATGTAATTGTCATTGATGATGCTAATAAAATAAATGTTTTTACTTATATTGTTGAGTCTTCTAATATTTGGCATGCTAGATTAGGCCATGTTAATTTTCGTTACATGCAAAGAATGGTTAAATTAGAATTATTACCTAAATTTGAGATTGATTTGAATCATAAGTGTGAGACATGTACTGAATCCAAATTTGCTAGCCAAACTAGAAAGTCAATTCTGGAAAGATCAAATGAATTACTTGGATTAATTCATAGTGATCTTTGTGACTTTAAATCCACACCAACTTGTGGAGGAAAGAATTATTATGTCACTTTTATTGATGATTGCAGTAAGTGTTGCTATGTTTATTTGATTTAGAGCAAGGACGAAGCTTTGAATATGTTTAAGACATATAAAGCTAAAGTTGAAAATCAACTTGAGAAAAAAAAAAAAAATCAAAGCACTTAGATCTAATAGAGGAGGAGAGTATGAGTCTACTACCTTCTCATATTTTTGTGCACAACATGAAGTTATACATCAAACAACGACTCCATACACAGCACAACAAAATGGTGTTACCGAAAGAAAAAATAGAACATTCAAGGATATGATTTATTTCATGTTAAATAGTTCTGGGCTTCCACACAATTTGTGGGGTGAAGTTTTACTTACTGCAAATACCATATTGAATAAGGTTCCTCAAAAGAAGATTGATGAGTCACATTATGAACTATGGAAATGACATAAACCCACTTATAAAACCCTCAAAGTGCGGGGTTGCCTAGCAAAGGTGCAAGTTCTATTACCAAAAATAACAAAACTAGCCTAAAACTATTGATTGTGTATTCATTGGATAAGTAAACAATAGTGCTATTTATAGGTTCCTTGTTGTAAAATCTTTGATTTCTGACATTCATGTTAACATTATATTAGAATCAACAGATGCAGAATTCTTTAATGATATATTTCCTTACAAAGAAAAGAAATCTGGTTCTAATACAAAGAGAATTCATGATCATAGTCATGATGAAGCCTCTTCTTATGGTGTCCAAGAAAATGATGTAGAACCAAGAAGAGGAAAAAGAATCAAAGTTTCTAAAAACTTTGGACTAGATTTCATTACTTACTTGTCAGATAATGAACCTAGAACTTTTAAAGAAACAATGTCTTTTTCCAAGGCTCCTTTATGGAATGAAGCAATTAAAAGTGAAATGGAATCCGTTATGGAAGATAACACATGGGAATTGGTTGATTTACCTCCTAGTAGTAAAGCAATTGGTCATAAATGGATTTTCAAGAAGAAACTTAAGGCAGATGGAACCATTGACAAGTTCAAGGCACCTTTAGTAGCCAAAGGTTATCGCCAAAAGGAAGGGTTGGATTATTTCGACACTTATTCTCCAGTTTCTCACATAATGTCAATTAGGACAATGTTAATAGCAATTGCAACTGTATACAACTTTGATATACATCAAATGGATGTAAAAACATCATTTTTATATGGAGAACTGGATGAAGAAATATACATGAAACAACCTGAAGGGTTCGTGCTTAAAGGACAAGAAAGCAAAGTGTGCAAATTAGTTAAGTCATTATATGAACTTAAACAAGCACCAAAACAATGGCACGAGAAATTTGATCATACTTTGTTGACACATAGGTTCAAAATAAACAAATTTGATAAATGTGTCTACATCAAGAGTAATGATAAAACTTGGTTATTGTTTGCTTATATGTGGATGATATGCTCATAATGGGAACTGATAAAATGTAATAAACAAAACAAAGAAAATGTTGAATTCCAATTTTGAGATGAAAGACTTAGGTCAAGCCGATGTCATTAACAGAAATTTTGAAGGATATGTCCTTAGATAGTCCCATTATGAAGAAAAAAATATTACGAAGGTTTGGTCAATTTGACTGCAAACCTGTTGCAACTCCTTTTGATGCTAGATACAAGTTGGAGAAAAATAAAGTCGATGCCATATCTCAACTTGGATATTCTCAAGTAATTGAAAGTCTGATGTACTTGATGAATTCGACTAGGCTTGACTTAGCTTATGCAGTAAGTAGGCTTAGTAGATATGCAAGTAATATGGCGCAAGAGCATTGGGATGCTTTAGTAAAAGTGTTAAGGTATTTGAAAAATACACTTGACTACGGATAACACTACACAACGTATCCACCTATTGTAAAAGGCTTCAGTGATGCTAATTGGATTTCTGACACTACATAATCCAAGTCAACAAGTGGATATGTTTTTACTTTGGGAGGTGTAGCAATATCTTGGAAATCCTCTAAACATAAATGTGTAGCTCGTTCCATTATGGGGTCGAGTTTATAGCTTTAGACTTGGTTGGAGAAGAAGTCGAGTGGCTCAAACATTTTCTGGAGGATATTCTAGTGTGACCAAAGCCTATAATTGCTATATGTATACATTGTGACAGTATGGTCATGCAATCAAGGGCCAAAAGTCATGTATACAATAAAAAGTCACAACATATCAAGCGTCGGCATAATACTCTTAAGAAGTTGCTCTCCAATGGAATAATATCCATATATTATGTAAAGTCAAAGGAAAATGTAGCTGATCATTTGACAAAATGCCTACCAAGAGAGCAAATATTATTTACATCGAGGGAATGGGTCTCAAGCCAATTCAATGAATCGGACTAGGTGGAAACCTAACCTAGCTGATTGGAGATCCCATGATCTAGGTTCAATAGGCAAACTGGTTGAGTTTGATTCAAAAGTTGAACACACAACTTACCCATTCTTATGACAAAATGTGTGTTGTCTGTTGAAGTTCGAGGGGTTATGTTTTATACATTTAATGACATTAATATTTTGTTATCAAGAGGAATATGACAGACTATTTTTAATTAATGTCACCTATATAGGAGTAAATAGGGCCACATTTATGAGAATTGAAATGGCTAAATTCTCTAAAGCTTCTACAAAATCTAAGATTTGTTCAGGGCCAAAATGAAAACAACCTTATAAATTGACGTGTGGCAGACATTACATGTGTGTAGCATATTGTCTTAATTTACTACTGCGGTGAACAGTTTAAGATCTTCCACATCCACTGCGTCACCAAGTAAACCCGATATGTTTTCATTAGGGTAAGTTCAAGTCCAAAAGACACTTCACCCGATGCATATCAAGTCTATTCTTTCTCAGTTTTAGGCAACCTAGTCATACATTTGTCTTCAAATGTGGGGTATTGTCGGAGTTTGAATGAAATTTCAACTCAAATGTGGGGTATTGTTGGAAATTATGAGTAGAAATTTCATTGTCCCACATTAGTCACTACCAAAATGTTCCCTCACTTTATAAGGCTTTGTCCCTTATAGATAGTGATTGGAGTGATGGACCATGGATAATGAAATTGGGCTCAACCTTGGGGTTTGGTTTTGGGGTGTACTAATTAATATATAATTAATTATCAAAAGATGGGCCTTGAGCCTTGTGGCTCTTGGGCTTTAATAATTAAATTATTTAATTAATTATTATTATTTTATCAACAGACTCATCTTTTTAAATGAAGTTTGAAGTGACGAAAGAATGTCAGAGAGCAAAGCACCCCTCTGAGAAGATGTCTCCCAACAGACACATCTCATTCTCATACATGTTATGAACATGCATAAACCTATTATATATACATTCATTTGCATGGCATTTAGAACACAGAAATATCAAATTCTTCTGCAATCCAAAACCTTCTTACGGAGAGAACCACAAAGAAATTCACCATAAGTCAGTTTTTTGGTGCTGGAATCCTAACTTAGATCGTTGAATCCTGGTGAGGCAAACATCCATAGAACTACAAGTACTAAGTATAGACGAAATTTCTATTTTAAGGACATTGCGGTACGCCAGTTCTGTCTGTTTAAAATATTAATTCGTTGTATTCACATTCTATTAATTTATTTATTCACATTTATTATTTATTAGCATATATAAAATTATTATTGATTGTTGACATATATTCAATACGTAACAAAGAGAGGAAGGGGATGAAAATAGGGAAAAGAAATCAAATAAGGAACTAGAGCCATAGATAAATGACTTTTTATATTTACTATTATATTATATCAAATTGTATTAAAAAATAAGCATAAAATATTTGATTTGTGGCATGGCATTTTAGTAATTACAATGTTATATTTCGATTCTATTGAATTAGTAAACAATTTTATGAATTCAGTACCATTTTTATTCCGATTTCAAAACATTTTAGTAAATAGCTTTTATGGAAATCTGGATTTGGATTCTCCTAAATTCAATTCCTCCTGAATCCAATTTCTCCAATTTTGATTACGGTTACATAAATGAGCCATGAGTTTGTTCTTTTTAACTTTGTTTTTGTCACACTTTTTAACTTTATTTTACCATTGTTATGTTGATGTCAAGTGAGAGGACATTATTGCTAATCCATTGTGAGATTATGCCCACCCCTCCCTTAAGTGTAGATAATATTATGTATTAAAAAAAAAAGGACATGTGTCAATACATTAGATAGGCAGGGCACAATGTTTTTGTTGCAGAAATTTGAACTTGGCTAGAGTGTACATTTAGTGTTTGAAATATCCTGGATATGTTCAATATTTTCACGGAAATATCCAAAAATTCAGGGAACGATATTCACCCCATATCAGTGATATTTCCAGAAATCAATCAATTTCCTCGATATTTCCAATATTGTTAGGAAATATCCAGGGTTTACAAACAATTTGTAAAAAGTTTGCAAGAAATATCCATAAGCCTATGCATTCTTTATTTTTTAATTTCTTTCTTTATGGTATTAGTTTACTTCAATAAAACTTATGCCGCTTTCGTGACGAAAATTTCAATTAAGTTATATATAATTTATTTTTTCTAGTGAAATGCTTTATTTTATTACTTGTCATTAAAAGGAAGTTTTTTTTCCTCACATATTACATACTTATTGTTTACACATTATCTAATCATTAATTCTTGATTTATACGAGTGTTGTGGCTTCGTATGACATTCCCTAAAACATATTTTAAATTTCTATGTTTTTAAGCAAATTCCCATAATTTCCATCAAAGGTAATCGATATCGATATTGATATTCGATATATCTATTTAACATTTCCATACATTTATCTATCGATATTTCTACCAATACTGATATTTTAAATTGTGTACATCATCAGTAAACGAGGTGATAATCAAACCTATCTCCGACGCATTAAAAAATAAAAATAAAAATAAAAAAAATAAAAAAAAAAAAATAAAAATTAAAAAAGCCCAAACCCTATCAGGAACGCATTACGTGGCAAGAGAGGTGGGTTGGTGACCGTCGGATGTTGAGAATGGGCGAGCGAGGGCTTTTATGCGAGAGAGAAAACCAAGCCATAGCGCCGTCTGAGTTGCAGGCTTGGATTCATAATCTTTATATCTTCTCATCCCGAACGCAAAAACCCTAGTGAGGCCAAAGCTCCCATATCCCCCCTACGCCAAGGTGAAGACTTTCTCATTCGCGCTCTCTCTTCTCGTCGGTCCTTTATTTTATTTAGGGAATCTGTTTCTGTTTTGTTTATTGGAATTGCTCATTTGTTGCCTGTCCTTATTTGCTGGTTAAATAAATGATTGAGGATGGATTATTGAGCAGAGCACCCACTGTGTTTGTGTTTTTTTTGTTTGTAATTTTTTGCTGTTGTGTCCGTGAAGCTTGTTCGTTGGTGGTAAAGCTAAATCAGTCATTTCTGGTGCAAATATTGTATTTTTAGATTTCTAGTTTTGATCGTGTGGGCAGCCAAAGAGTACGTTAGAAATGTTTACTAGGTGGGATTCCAAATGAATATGCTACATCTGTGCACTTATTGTTCGCATCTGTCGGTGTCAGTATTATAACTCTTGTATTTCTTTGGATGAAACGGTGTGATAGCCCAATTATGAATGCTGAACAGGGTTCTACTTCCACAGGGTCATCAGTATTACTTTCTCAGAATTGCTAGTATTACATGTATTCACGGTTGTATAGGTATAAATATATGTTTTCTTGCTTCATTGTCATGTGTTGACTTGTGGCTTTAGGTTTCTCAGTTTTAGGATGCTGTGCCTTGAGTTTCGTGTGGAGCATTATGTTGGGTGTGATAAAAAACAGTATGGTTTTGCTCTTCTTACCATCTTTAAATCACTTGTTATTCCCATTTCATCATTTAATGAAGACAAACTGAAATTTGAAAATTTTTTATTTTTTATTTTTATTTTATTTTTTATGTTTATAGGATTTGGGAGATGTTTGGAACTCAATTATTCAGTATGTAAAGTTTATTGCACATTGGCACCTCATAGAGCGTTTTTGTTGAAGTTTGTATAATTCGAGCTCATTTTTCTTAATACAGTATGAGATTGAAGAAACAAGATTTATAAAGTGTATCATTATTTTTATATAAATAATCCCAAAGATCAACCCCAGTCAGCTTGACACCTCCAACCTCATTCAACCTGACACCAACCCCATTCAATCTTTACCAGGACATAATCTTTCTTTCTTTCAATTACAAAAGCCCTAATTAATCCCTGTTCAAGACAAATCCAATCACCACGCAACACCAATTGACCAGTCACCACACCATAACATTTGAGTTGACTGTGTCATCATTAATAAAAGCCCTAATCGCTTTACAAGACAAAAACTAATTTATTCCTGATTTCGTGTTCTTACTTTCCGAAAACTAAAAGCATAAGCTCGTCCTTGCTAGAAACCTACAATTCTCAAACTCACCATGAATATCAGTAAAGAATGAACCCGTAAAAAGACCCCGAAGCACTGTTAAGTGATAACAATGTTCCCGGATTTCATTTCCCTCGAAAGGAATAAAAATTGATACCAATTATTACAGACGAAACCCGTAGTAGTAGTAGTACATGTTGAAGCTGAAGTCACAAAGGTTTAGGGTTTAGGGTTTAGGGTTTAGGAAACTTTAATCCGAAAGAAGATATATCTTTCAAGAGCTTTCAATTTTTTAGAGGTGGGAACTTATGAATAGCAAAGTGTAAAACTGACTAATATTTCTGTTGTCTGTCAGAAGAGGGAAGCTTAAATACCTGGGGATGGGTAGGTTCACACTTTGGGCTACTGGGCTTGGAAGGCTGAGATGGGCTATTGGGCTCTTATCTTTCGAGGAAAGCGAAATCCATGAACGGGAAGGTTTAACACTTAATAGTGCTTCGGTGTGTTTTTATGGGTTCATTCTTTACTGATGGGAATGGTGAATTTGAGAATTGTGGGTTTTTAGGACAGTAAGCTTATGCTTTTAGTTTTCGGGAAGCACGAACTTGAAATCAAGGAAAGATTGGTTTTGTCTTGTAAAAGAAAGATTTTTTTTTCTTACAACGACACGTACAACTCAATTGGTACGGTGATTGGTTTTGTCTTGTATAGGGATTAATTAGGGCTTTTGTTATTGAAAGAAGGAAAGATTATGTCTTGGTAAACATTTGTTGTGGTTAGAGGTGTCAGGCTTCATGTGATTGATCTTTGGGATTATTTATAAAAATAATAATACCCTTTATCTACCTTTACCCTTACAAAGTTACGATGAATGTCTCCACGCTCCACCTCTTAAAAATTTCTTGGTGTTTTCATGTACTTTGTCCCCTTTAGACAGGTGTTATTGATTCTGAAATCTCTCTCCCTCTTGCAGTTAAACTTGTTCATTACAAGTCTTGCACAGAAAACTCAGGATTGAAATATGTCCAGTGGCCCTGGTCTTGAGTCACTCGTTGATCGTATGAAATTCTTCACTCTTCATTATTTTATTTTTTTCAAATATCAACGCTTTTCAGTCGTATGCATGAATATAGTTAATCCTTCTATCCTATAGGCAAACTTTGTGCACCATATTCTATGAGCAGATCAACTCTCTCTAACTGTTAACAACATTTCTATGTGCAGAAACAATTTCAGTTATCACAAATGATGGACGGAATATTGTGGTATGTTACACACTAACACTACAATGCAGCGTTTGCGTCTTATCAACATTCAAATGTACCTTTTACATCTTATTAACAGAATCAGTTTGTGAACAATTTTTTTGTTTTTATTTTAGGGAGTCTTGAAAGGTTTTGACCAGTCTACTAATATTATTCTTGATGAATCTCATGAACGTGTTTTTTCTACAAAGGTTTGCATCTTCACTGTTACAAGCTTTCACTTTATAGCTGCATCTTTGTTTACTCTTTCTAGTAATTGGACAAAAGGAAAGGGAAGTGGGAATCTACTTTATGCCAGGCGGAATTTTTCTGATTTTTCCCAATTTTGAACATTTCTTATTTTCCTCAAGACGTTCAGGATCTTAAGCGTTGAATAATTATTATGTGTTTCATCTCTACTGCTAGATATTGTTGTCATTGGGGTTTTGCATATGGTTTTCAAATTCAGCATATACAAAACATTTATTCATTTTATTGTCCCACTGGCATTTTGTTAACTTGTATTTCTTATTGGTGGCACCACTTTTTCCTATTTAGCTGTCTTTCTCAGTCATTTTTTTCGGGTTTGCTATGGAATCATCTACTTGACCCAAAAAAAAAATTTCTTGTATTTCTGACCGACAGGAGGGTGTTCAGCAACTCGTGTTGGGGTTGTATATAATCAGAGGTGACAACATGTAAGTGTCAAAATTTTATTCTATTTACAATAGTTTCCGGTGGGTGGAGGGAAGTAATTTGGAATGAGTTTCTACAAATATATGCATGTACAGTGCACTGCCTTTCTAAGTTCTCAGTGTCTTCCAATTGTTGCAGAAGCATTGTTGGGGAATTAGATGCAGATCTTGATTCTACTGTTGAGTGGTCGAAGATGAGAGCTTATCCCCTCAAGCCTGTCATCCACTGATCAGCATGAAAGTTGGGGCGGTTGTGGACTCGATGAATTGTGACCTACCAAATAAATGTTGTGGGATATAGGAATACAATGACGAAATTTGGGTTTGCTATATTCATGCATAATAGGTTTCAAAAGTGTTTCCTAATCATATCAGTTTCTGAAACACCGATGTATTCAAGCAGAATTATCAGCAAAAATCTCAATATGCGTTGGTAGCCAATGTATATATAAAACTAATTTATCCTTCATTTTTCGGGGCAACAGTAATTTTATTTTCTTATCAAGGGGCATAACAAAGTGCTTATAGTTCGTGCAAACTCGGATTATGTTGATGAAAAATTGTAGTCAAATATAACAAGAATGCCGAACTCGTTAGGCCACCAGGAAACTCTTTCCAGTTTGATTGTTTTGGTTATATCGACATTGAGCCGAGTCGACAAGGGAGCGAGCAGGGGAGATGAGACCTTTTTGTTCTTTTTATTCTGTGTTTTTTTTTTTTTGAATTTTTTTTTTAATGCGAGTCGACAAGGGGACGAGTCGGGGAGATAAGACCTACTTGAGACTGAGAGGGTGTGAATATCGTTTTGTAGAGGTGGTTGGAACTTGGAAGATAAGAGGAGCTGGTAGTCGTAAAAATCGTGCAAGTTGAGTCGGACGCGGTCGAGTTGGATAGCGAGGATTTGACTCACTTTGAGGTCATGATAATTTTTTTTTTTTTTTAGGTGGCATTTAAATTAGATGTGTGTGTAGAAAGATGATAATATTGTAATTTTTTTAATTATTCAAAAGGGATAATTTGGTATAGTTTGGATAAAAAAATGTGTTTAATTATTTAACTTAACTAAAAGTTGATTGTGAAAATAAAGGTAACCTAAAATGGAAAGAGATCATCTTTGGATCTCTTCCTCCAAAGAACACAGATCAAGTGATTTGCGTCTTTGAAATTTGATCCAACGGTAAAACATTATTATAACTTTTAAAAGTTTTTACTAACTTCTTTATTTTTAACCGTTAGATCAAATTTCAAGGGTCCGTATCATTTAATCCGTGGATTGTAGAGGAATAAATCTAGAGATGATCTCTTTCCACCTAAAATAAGAATAATGTGGTAATGACACCAATTAGACATGTAAATTGGGCTGACTCGAGCCTGAGGAGTATTGGACCTAGCCCTACCGGGCCTCAAGTTTTTCGGCTCTAAGGGTAAAAGGGACCAGGCTGGCCCGAACTTATTTTTGCCTCCAACCGCTTTTTATTTTATTAATAGAGGCACTTTGCTAATGTGGAGAATTGAACATATGATTTTTTATTTAATTATTCTTAATACCGTACCAGCTAAATGACTAAGTTTTTCAAAAGAATCAATTAAATTATACAAGTATAGATAAATCAGTACACACCAAATTAATAAGTTTTAATTACATCGGAGTAGTCACTCAATACCGTTGTACTAGTGATATTCCTCTTCATTTGGAAGTGAGAGATCTTAGGTTTGAATATCGTAGATGGAAAATTCAATACCAAATTAAACTGCTTATTATGTACGTTAACCAAACTCCCTCTTTTTTAAGTATAAAAATATGGATGTTCTAAAAACAAAATTACATCATAGCCAGGTCATAGGCATACTATGTAAGGCTCAGGCCCTACGCATTTGAAAACGGGCGGAATAAAGTCTACGCCTTCGATCGGGTTAGGCCGACCCAAGTTTGGCTTTGGTCTTGGCCCTTTTTACAGGCCTAACACCACCAACCAACCATAAATAATTAGTTTCTTATTCTTCAAAAGTAATGCTAAGGATGCAACATAATATAAACTAGCTTTTCTATACATGCTCATGCGCGTGCGAAATACCGTGTATAAAATTCTATTTTCTTTTCCACATTTGTACTCAATATAGGTAATAGGGCATCTATAAAACTGATTCATTCAATCTTATGGTATGTAGAATCTTAATTTGTTCAATCTTAATAAAGTGTATATCTCTAAACTACATATTAATAAATCCCTGTTTGTCAACCAAATTTCAAAAAACTACCACTCTAACCCTCTCACCAGAACTGAACAAAAATAAAAAACTTGGACAATTTAGTAATTACACCTAACACAATTTAGTAATTACGCCAAAAATAAATAAATAAACCCCACTTCTCCTCCTCTTCCTCTCTCAACATTCCCACTTTCTAATACCTTTTCTCTTCCCTTTTTTTATGTGTCTTTTTCTTTTTTAAGTTATCATCCATGCTCATTAGTGATAAGTCGTAAAATAAAAAATAAATTTAGTTGCACACGTAAAGCTTGTGTGCCGATGGCTAGTTTAAATAAAGGAAAACTAACGAAAAGTTAAAAAAAAAAACTTTAATTTTAATGAAAAATGACAAATAAATGTGTAGTGAATAGTATTAAGAAAATGTAAAAATATAATTTTTTGTTAAAAGTGTACAGTATCAAGAGTGTTTCGTTAAAACTCCCTTTAAATAATTCATTAGAAACAAATTTATACAACATATGGATTAAAAAGTAAAACTACCGAAGGCCAAAGAAATCTTGACTTTCTTTTTTAGGTTTTTCTCTCATTTGGTCTCGTACGTGTACACTTTTTGTGTCATGTTGCGTTTGATAATTGGCACAATGTTGTTTTGAACTTAAAAAAATACATAAAAACAATTTACACAAATTTTACCCAATTTTTTTTTATAAAATGCGTAAACAGAGAAAAATTAAAAGTGCCCAATAATCAGAGAGCTTACGCCCGTCTTGCCGGGAATCGTGTAAGTCACACCATCAAATTAATGGTCCCATCTGGTAAAGTCCCTGGATTCACAACAAAACTCTACAAACACAAAATTGAACCCACAAAAATCATAACTCAATTTACACACTAATTCGCCAGAGAGAGGGGTGGGTGTACGGACGTGAGGGTGGCTCCTCTAAATTCCGACTGAAAATATGTGAAGAAGGTGGGATCAGATGGCGAAGCAACTGTCCAAGAAACTGCTGCCACAAATAGAAGAATTTAAATAGTACTAATTTGCAGGTAAAAATGATATCATGAAAGAGATAAATAAAATGCTGAACATCAATTACAAAAGAGAGAAGTGGCCAAGCAAAAATGACGATAAATGAAAATGCATGAAAGTATTTAGCCATCTGCAAACAAATTACTGCGTAGAATCTTACCTTGAAACAATGTATGAAAGTACGAGAGAACTGGCCTATAGTAATTTGTTTCCCATAAAACTACCCACGCACTTTGATGGAGAAAGCGGCAGTGGTTTGATGCAGATTCATCCCATTTTTATCCTTTTGGTTCAGCTCCCTAGAGTTTCGCACAACGTGACTCTCCTGGTCTCTCGACGTTCAGTTTTTTTCTTGTTTTTTTTATCTTCGTATTTTTCCCGATTATTTCTTCTTCTTTTTTTCCCTGCATTGTTTTTTATTTTTTTATTTTTTTTTGTAGAAAAATATCCTTGGAGATGATGAATTTAAATTTTTATTGTTTAAGGGCTTTTATACGTCCAAATATCTATAGTGAGCCAAATATAAAATAAATGAATTGCAGCCAATCATGAGAGTTAAGGCCATTTCCAACCGAAAGGTCCAGAGGCGAAAATAGCTCGAAAGCCGTCTCCAACTGAGGGTTAGGCCATACAGCTCGTGGGCCTCACGGAATATGAAAGGGCCAAAGGGCTGGCCACATCCATCCAGCCAACCAGCCCGAGTGTGACATCCCACATCGCCCAGGGGAGTGATCCTTATATGTATATTCTCATCCCTACCTAGCACGAGGTCTTTTGAGAGCTCACTGGCTTCGGGTTTCGTAGGAACTTCGAAGTTAAGCGAGAAGGGGGCTAGAGCAATCCCATAATGGGTGACCCACTGGGAAGTTGCTCGTGAGTTCCCAAAAACAAAACCGTGAGGGAATGGTAAGCTCAAAGCAGACAATATCGTGCTACGGTGGTGGAGCGGACCCGGGAAGTAATCCCTCCCGGGCCGAGATGTGACACTGGGGCTGGCTAGAATTTTTTTTTTAAACTATCAATTATAACCGACAGAAATAAAAAAAAATAGTGTTGGTTATAACTGACACAAATAGCATGGAAAATTTTGAATATAACCTCTAGCTGACGTCAGCTAGCCGTTATTTTTTAATTTTTTTTCTTTTTTCTTTTTTTCAGTTTTATTTTTTTTATTTACAAAATTTTTCCTATAACTTCTATTTTTTTTCTATAACTTCTATTTTACAAAATTTGTTTCATATTTTTTTTTAAATTCCTTTTTTTTCCTATAACTTCTATTTTACAAAATTTGTTTCCTATTTTTTTTAAATTCCATTTTTTCCTATAACTTCTATTTCACAAAATTTGTTTCATATTTTTTTGAAATTCTATTTTTTTCCTATAACTTCCTAAGCCATTATACAATATTAAATTAAATTAAGTAACATGAAACAACATTAAACAATATGAAACAACATTAAATAACATTAACCATCATAAAAATTATACAACATAAAAAAAAACATTTAACAAATGAAACTTAAACAACATTTTTAAAAACATTAAACAACATAAAACTTAAACGCCTACTCCATGCTTCTTTTGGCCCAAAGATTTGTAACAAGATCCTGTTGTAAATAGTTGTTTGTGGCACGAGAACGTATCATTTTATAGTGCCTCATGTACTCATTTATTGAGATACTACCAGTTCTTGGATTGAAATGCAAATTAGGCCTATCATATATTTTTGCACAAACCATTCTTGACCTATTTGGATCTTCTTGATCGTCATCAGACTCTCCATCAATATACCCATCTTGCTCATCCTCCATTATCATATTATGTAATATGATGCAAGACATCATGATGGAGTTCAAATTTTCTCGACTCCACCATTTTGCCGGTTCGCTGATGATCTTCCACCGTGCTTGTAGAATACCGAAAGCTCTCTCAACATCTTTCCAGTATGCCTCTTGGTTTAAAGTAAACAACTTTTTCGCGTCATTCCTAGGGTTTGGAATTGCTTGGACAAGTGTCGCCCACTTTGGGTAAATGTCATCTGCCAAGTAATACCCCATATTGCATTGATGACCAATGATGTAGTAGTCAAGTTGAGGTGCTTTACCTTCCGTCAGGCGATTAAAGAGGGGTGAACACCTAAGAACTGTAATGTCATTTTGGGATCCAGGGACTCTAAAGAAAGCATGCCAGATCCATGTGCCATATGAGGCAACCGCTTTAACACAACAGTTGGCTTTCTCAACCTTCCGCTAAAGCCTCATTGCCATCCAGTGGGACAATTCTTCCAATCCCAATGCATGCAGTCTGATGATCCTATCATGCTCAGAAACCCACGATCTTCAGCTTTGCGAAGAAGCCGATTCAAATCTTCTTGATTTGGCTCGCGGAGGTACTCGTCTTTGTAAACCTGAACAATTGTGTCACAGAATTGTTCAAGAGTGTCAAGGCATGTAGACTCAGACATACCATGGGTTTCATCTATTGAATCAGCTGGGGAGTCATAGGCCATTATTCGGAGTACAACAATAACCTTCTGATGAGGTGAAAAACCAGGGCGGCCTGCTCTGTCCCACTTCTGTCGAAAGTATGGATTGATTTACTGGACATCACAAAGTAAATGCTCGAAGACATGATGCCTTATCCGGAAACGACGTTTGAAATCCTCTTCTGTGTACACCGAGTTGGGGTTGAAGTAGTTATTCATCAGATTGGCATGTGTCATCGCTCTATTTGGTGGTTTGTAAGAGCGACTAGCAACAGAGCCACCCCATTAAGATTGTTCCTCAATTGGCTGACATACCATGGCCGCAGCCATGGCTACTGCTTTATTTTGTTTGTTGCGCCTTACTTGAACTTCTTCATCAGACTCCTCATCTTTTCGTCTCATTTGCACCTATTTTTCTTCCAATTTGGAATTGGATGAGGATCCCCAGTTGGAATCCGACGAGGATCCAAAGTTGGAATTCATTGCAAACTTGAATTGAAAAAGATTGAATTGAAATAGTTTGAATTCAAAGTTGTGTGAATTATAGCCCAATATCCACCCTATTTATAGAAAAAAAATTCAAATCTAATGGCTAGTTGACGTCATGCTGACGTCACTTAGCTGTTGGATTTGAATTTAAGTTGTAGTTTTTAAATAATAAATTATGTTTGGCCCTATATCCCTTTGACCCTCGGTTGGATACCTTTTTTTGTGACAGGGCTAAAACGAGCTTTATGGCGCTTTGGTCCTCGGTTGGAGATGGAGGCAAATATGGCCTTGCACTATTCTGTTCGGGCCCAAAATGACAACTTGGGCCGAAAGTAACAAAATGAGTCGAGACTCTTGCTTCAACGGTCTTCCAAGGGTATCATGGGTCGGCTAGGTTCTAGGAGTTGTCTAGTCAGTTTTTTCGGTCGAGTCCTCTTGCGAGAATGATTGATTCAGATAAGGGCGAAGGTTGAATCCTTGTACCATCAGGGGTGTTAAAAGTTGAAGGCATTGAGAATCAGGGAATGAATCTGGTTCATTATGGAGGAGGGTTCAAAGTCCCAATTTAATTAGGACTAGTCGAGTCCTAGTTAGATCAAGATAAGGAGTTCGAGTCCAAGTGTGGTTCTAACTCGTCCAGGAGCAGGTTCACTACTATAAATAGAAGAAGGATCGCACCATTCAAGCATCTCCAATTGAACACACAAACTGTCATGTGCAAACTCTCGCTCTACGCGAAACCTCTCAACAACCTTGAGATTTTTATTTTCTTTTTCTGCCAACACATCTTCAGTTTGGATAAACAGCATTGTGAAGGCAACTGGTGACATCTTTAGTTTGGATAAACAGCACAATTGACGTAGAATCAGCCGACCCCGTAGCACCTTCAGTTTGGATAAATAGCACTACGTCAAAACTGACTGGTTATCTATCCAAGTCTCGGCTAAGAAGGATCTTCGAGTTCTTGTTGGCAGAGGTCATCTCATTAGCCTTCTTGGCAAAGTGATGTGTTACAGATTACTGGGCTCAACACATTGAACGCCAAGTTGTTTTATGATTGGATACTCACAAGTAAGTTTTAGAGTTCGGCATTCTGACGGCCGAACCACGTTTACCATCAGGACATACATCTCTTTTGAGTACTTGTGTCCATATAGTTTGGTACCGGTTCGGTGTGCTTATACTCTTATGAATATAATTATCGTGACCGAACTCGGTCCCGACGATCCGTGAACTTTGCAAGACTAGCAGCCTTGTCTTTAGGCTCTAGAACCCGAAGGCCGAGACGTGTTCCTTCCTCGGCCGCAGTTGCATGATCAAGAAGTCAGCAGTGCGCTCAACGCAACATCAACACATTTTACTCCTCGGCCGAGCTCGGCTGATGAGTTGGCACACTCTGCATCAACCAAATGACGTAGTTAGCTTATTAATTACTCGACCTGCGCACCACGTAAGCTTGATAGTTTTTAGGGTCAACATGTTCATTAAAATATTAATATCCTGGAAGGCCAAAGGGCTAAAATAAGCCCTCTGACCAGTCCTCGATTAAAGATGGCCTAAGTATTCGGGACATGACTATTTTTTTTGGACGAAGGGATATGACTTGGTTGGTCGCAAGGAGCGATTATCGATTTATCCCTTGAAAATTGATCAGTTTTTATGGAGTGAAATATATACTCATTTGATTACCAATATATATATATTATATACTCATTTGTATACGCAGTAACGTTGGTAGTAGTCGAAAATCACAGGACTCCATTCCATTGCTCACCAGTAAAAACAGTTAAACAATCTTACCTCTCTCCCGACTGCTACTTCTAGACGAAGATAGCTAACAAAACTAATTACACAAAGTAGCTAGCTAAATATGAGGAGGAAAACTGGAGAAGGGAAAACTGCAGAACCTTCTGAATTATTTTCCGCGGTAGCTAATTATTAGGACTCCCTAACAAGTAAACAAACTTCCTAGCTAGCTAATTACTAAATCCGGCTATAAATATCTCTCCATCCATGCTCCTATATAAATATATACATTAATTATTCATTCTATTAAGTAAATAATTAAACAGAAAAATCTTGCTCATCTAGCACTTTCTTGAGATGGCTTCTCATCCCGGAAATCTTAATGCCAATATGCGGTGCTTGTTTTTGGACCTTTTCATCGTCATTATCGTCGGCTTCGCTCCAAACCCTATTTTGGCTAAGAAAACAAAAGTTGATGGAATGAAATTGAACGTGATTGACAGTTGCTGGAGATGGAACTCGAATTGGAGAAGTGACCGGCAGGAACTTGCGTCATGTTCAGTGGGATTTGCTGGGAAAATGAGCAACAACGCAGGAAGTGATGTCAAATACTATCAAGTCACGGACCCTAGTGATAATGCGTTGGACCCCACACCAGGAACTTTGAGATATGGGGTTACCATGACCAGAGGGAAAAAGTGGATCACCTTTCGGAGGGACATGCGGATTCAGCTCCAGAAACCTCTTCTCATTAGTAGTTTTACTGCCATTGATGGAAGAGGTGCTACTGTTCACATTGCCGGCAATGCGTGTTTGGTAGTCTTTAAGGTAACTCTTTAATTAATTAGACACGTACAATTGCAACACATGCACATATGTATGTCAAGATCATGAATGTTGGTCATTAACATGGTCACTAACTCTTAAATTTAATATCAAAGGTAAAGAACATACTTATGTCAAGGTTATAAATCTTTGGTCCCTAGGTGATCAAGACAACATTCTCCTGTCAAGATGAGGTCAATGTTGAGATCATGAATTTTTGGTCCCTAGTAAAGAGGAAGATCTAGAAGTCAGGTCATCCAATACAGTCAACAATTTAAGTCCAGTCATTAAGTAGTTTATTTACCCTTGTGACTGTAATTAGTACAGACAATTAGGAACTTCATTGTAACTAGCAGATGTCCACACATACTGTGCGAACAGTTTCATTTCATTTTGTTTTTATGCGATTAGTTTTTAAAATTCTAAAAAAAAAAAAAAAAATTCTGTTATGAAATATGGGACAATGATGGAGCAATTTCTTCTAACGTGAGGCATACATTTGTTTATTTAATTTTTATTTTTTTAATAGGGCATAATATGCTTAAATGGTTGTGAGGTTGATGTAAAATACATCAGAATTTATGTTGCATGTAATTACTAAATTACCGATATTTTTTTTATTTTTTGCTCAATTTGATGAGAGATTAGAATGGTAATTTCATAAAACTTTTGTTGACAAACATACTTCCACCCCAATGTCTTATTTCCCAACCTACCATTTAATGAAAATGTTAATAACATATTTATCCTTTTATAAGAAGACTCTTAAACCCTAATTTAATTAATTACTAAAATTTTGAAAAAAAATAACAAGAAATAATTTAAAATATAAATAAATAATGGTGGGTGGTGTGTGATATCTTCGACGGAGAGGCTGGGAAAGATTGGAGGAAGGAATGGGTGTGTGCTAGACGAAGGCAAGAAACTTCAATGGAGGAAAAAGAGACTTGGGGGTGAGATTTGGGGTTTTGATAGAAAAGAAGGAAGAAGGGTGGTTTGGGGATCTGGGGTCTCTACATGGTGGTGATAGGTGTGAGTACTATATAGATATGAAATTCGGTGAAAATAGAGGGTGGGGAGTTGGATAGAGATCGGGGTGGTAGATTTGGGGTTAGTAGGAAGGGATATTATGCAATGGATGCCACGATTTGAAGGACATGCGTGGTTTGAAGGAGAAGATGAATGTCCAAGTCTTAGGTCTTGCATTTTCTTTCTTTTTTGTTTTTATTTATTTATTTTAATATTATTTAAAAATATATTAGAGTTAGTTAAAAACTATATTAGGGTTATTTTAGGAATAATGGTGTGTGAGAAAATAACATTTTATGTTTTTAATTTTTTATGGATGGGTGAGATTAGGGGTGTGGTATCCACACACCCTTTTAATTTTCGATCGTCGGATCAGATGAATTGAAGAAGATCAAATGATAGAAATTAACAAGGGGTGTGTGAGAAGTAAAAAGGGATGTGTGGATAGCATACCCTGTGAGATTATCATGTGGGTGGGAAAATAGGACACTGGGGTGAGTCTAATAGCACTCTAGTTTTATTAATAGGTTGTTTAGATTAGAAAAAGCTATATATTCATTCAATCAAAAAGAAGAATATTCTAGAAACTTCATTTCCTTTTACCTATGTGGTCAAGACACTCTGCTGAGATGATTCACTTATAGAGGTGTATTCAATTAAGAATTTGAGAGATTTCAATAGATTTATAAATTCATGGAGTTTAAGGGAGTTTAGTTGATTTCTAGAGATTGCTTGAAAAAGTTTGATTCAATTCCCTTGAAATCTCAGGGAGAGATGAGACATTTGTGAATACTTAAATTGCA
The DNA here is from genome assembly GCF_019419815.1 of Pyrus x bretschneideri. Classification (NCBI taxonomy): domain Eukaryota; kingdom Viridiplantae; phylum Streptophyta; class Magnoliopsida; order Rosales; family Rosaceae; genus Pyrus; species Pyrus x bretschneideri. The sequence goes on along the minus strand of NW_025999612.1, from coordinate 13,806,225 downwards.
CTACGAAATCTCTCCAACTACCCTCAAATTTCTCAACTTTTTAAAATTCTTTAAAATAAATTCCTAATTGAATACACCTGGATTTCTAAGGATTTTAACTCACTATCTTAAAATCCTGATTGAATACTCATTGAATTTCAAATAATTACTTAAAATCCTGATTGAATACCCCTATATTCATTAAAATAATTAAAATCCCTCGAATTCTCAATTGAATACACCTCCTTAATTATTAGAGTATCAAAATCAAACTTCAAACCAAGAGCATGCATGTTAACTACTAACTAATTGATGATTATTTTGTAATTAAATACACCCAATTGATATTATTTAAATTCAGGCAAGCGATGTAATCATCCATGGACTACGAATCCACCATTGTCGATCCCAACCAGCAAGCTCAGTTATGGGTCCAGATGGAAAGATAAGGCAACTAGGGCAGGTCGACGGAGATGCTATCAGGTTGGTAACTGCATCAAAGGTTTGGATAGACCACAATACACTCTACGAGTGCCAGGACGGCCTTCTCGATGTTACTCGAGGATCTAGCCTTATCACCATCTCCAACAATTGGTTCAGAGACCAGGACAAGGTTATGCTTCTCGGCCACGATGATGGCTACGTTCGGGACAGGAACATGAGGATCACAGTAGTCTATAACCATTTTGGACCCAACTGCAACCAAAGAATGCCAAGGTACGTAGTATGTCGCAATTATTGTTAATGCATGCATATTAAATTTAATAGATACTTGATACCTAAACCCTATTTACTTATCATGACATGAACCTATACTTCCTTTGACATGGGATTTAATTAGACACTGTACTACTCTTGTATTCGTATCTCGTATGAACCACGGTTACTGAGATGCTGGACATGATCGCGATCGACCTTGGTCGTGAATCGTGACTGTGATTATGGGCCTAAACTCTAAACCCAAAACCATAATCCTACTCCACCAAACAAAGCCTAGTTGTGTAAAAAGCTATATATATATATATATATATATATATATATATATACATGGAACTGTTATTAACACTCTAAAATTTTATTCTATACTGCTCGCAAATGTATTTTTCTTACTATTTATAGAAAGTTTGGAGTGTCCAATGAGATTTTTGGAGTACTAATAACAATTCCTCATATATATGTGTGTGTACGGGTCTTTTAGTGCACACACAACTAGCTATTTATTAATTATATAGCAACAATATATAATTATCTATTCGGTACTGGATGCAGGATTCGCCATGGATATGCACATGTCGTGAACAACCTCTACAGAAAATGGTCACAGTACGCCATCGGGGGAAGTATGAATCCTAGCGTTAAGAGTGAAGCCAACCTCTTTATTGCACCAAAATCGTTAAACAATAAAGAGGTGACTCAAATATATATTGGTTTTCATGATTCACACACACATATTTATTCATGAAAACTAACTAGTATATTCTCCTATACATACTACACATGCACAGATCACTTGGAGGAAAGACAGCATTGAGAACAAGAACTCGTGGATATTTTACTCTGTAGGAGATATCTTCGAAAATGGGGCTTCTTTCGTCCAATCAGGCACAGGTGGAGCAAAGCCTCACTATAACAGGGAACAAACTTTCGGAGTTGTTGACGCCAAATCCGTCCGGTCATTGACAAGGTCATCAGGCGCTTTAACATGCATCAAATCCAGATGCTAATTAGGTGTCAGCTGTCTCATTGTGGGGATCATCGAACCAATAACACTCGAATTAATTAATGGCGTAATGAAATAGCCCTTGTAAGACGTAATATTAATTTCTTGCTCGTTTTGACTGATGGAGTGATAATTTTCTGGATCACTTTGAAATCTTTGTTACAGCAGTTTAACTACATATATTGAAAAGGAAATAGGAGTGTGTACCTAATGAATATTACAAATATAAAAAATAAAATAAAAAGCAGACTTTGGATGCGATTTTTAACTAGTATGATATTCATAACATGTTTTTATACCACATTTTCATACCACCTTGGGTGGCATTTGATGTGGATAACTATATCATTTGAATTAATCAGATTTTTAAATTTAGTTCATTATTTAATAAACTAATAATTAAGAAAAACTAGTTAATTAAATAATGATTGTGGTATACGAGGAGTCTTTCTCCTCCCTTTCCTTGGGTTTTGCAATTTTTTCAAATGATGTGGCTGTCCACATCAGATGTCACATAAGATGGTATAGAAATGTGGTATAAAAACATGGTATGAATAACATTACTCATTTTTAACTATTAATTTTCTTTGACTGAAAATTTGTTGATTTTTTAGTTTTGGCTTTTTAGTCAAAATGGTCTCTAAGATTTGCATAACTCATCACTTTGGTCATTGAGATTTGAAATCAATATAAGTGGTCTCTGAGTTTGTCCATCATCAATCATTTTGGTCATTCCTTGAAAAATTAAGAACCAAATGACAAAAATACCCTCAATTTAATAAACAATTGGCCAAAATGATTTGACAAAAATTGAGGGTATTTTGTCATTATATCTTTATTTAATGAAGATTTTTTAGGAAATGACCAAAATGATTGAGGGTATTTTTGTCATTATATCTTAGGGATAATTTTGACTAAAAAGCCTTTAGTTTTTTATTCGAAGTCGTGACATTAATGTAATAATGCATTTCTATATAGGTTATTATATTTTTAAAATTTAAAATTGAAATTTGTACTTGTTTATATTAATGAGATTTCAAATAAAACCTATAATTGTGGGATTAACAATACTAAAAGATAAATTATGCTCTCTGGTCTATTATTTTCTATTTTAGTCTAAATTAACCCTATAGGATGTTAAATTGAGGTATTAGATGAAAATTTTAAACTCATAATAGATTATAGTTGTTGTTAATTTGTTATGTGTTAAATTCATAATTTGATATCGTGGATCAATTCGGTCTTTGTAGCTTGTAATGTTGACTGTATAAAGATTATGAATGAAAAAGTTGATAGTTTATCATTTAATTTTTCAATGTTATTATTGTGATATTTTTTGGGAGCTTTTAAATTGAGACCACCCGACGTTAAAATTCTAGATCCACCATTGTCCACACCACTTGTAATATATAACGTACTTCCAATGTACAAATAGCAAAATAATCGGAATCGTTCATTTTTTTATTTTTTATTTTTTTATTTTTATCATCATAAGGATCATCTATGCAAAAGAAAATCATTCAATTTGAAGACCATTTTGTCATACTTATGTGTCAAACAAATTGACAATTTTAATAAAAAGTAGTATTTTCATGCAAATATATGGTTGAACGATCTCTAGAAAATATTTTTTTCACAGCAATGATCTTTAGAAGATGATCACAACAGTAGTTTTTTTATGATAAAAGTATGTTAAGCAAATTAGGTGTTTTGAAATTGATCGTGATGAAAAGGTTAATAATTTCACCCATGGTGTGGGTACAAGAAAAGGTTAAATTTCTTAGTGTGACAATTGATGATCGTGATGAAAAACAATTAAGCAAATTATGTGTTTTGAAATTACACAATTTCAGCGGTTGGATGATGAAATATCTTAAGGTTTGAATATGCATTAAAATCTGTAAAAGGGATGATGCTACAAATACTATCTACTTGAATTATATTTAGTAGATCACATAATGTAGTAATATTAATTGATGGTTGAATTTCTTGTTTAAATCACTAAAAAATGTATTCACATTTAAATCGTCATACCATGTAGTTTACAAAATACAATCTAACAACATGATCTCTCTAATATTTTTCTTTGTGAATGCGTACCTTCATGGCATTGTGATAAGCAAAATCAGGCAAATTGATTGGAAGAGAGAGACAACCATCAACGAAGTCGGAGAACAATTGAGCCACCTCATTAATCTCTGAATCGCTCGACACTCCCAAAAGTTGATTAACCATTAGATTTATAGCCACTTGCCAAAAGTACAAAACAGTACTAAAATTGGTGAATTAATTAGTTAAAGTACAAACATCCTGGAGAAGTATGGATTGATTGGTTTGAAAATTGCTCATAGTGTGAGTCATAATCATTTGAATGTCCTCCAAGAAATTAAACTTTGATTTAAGTTTGTGGTCTAGGCGCATCATGTTTGACGCGATTCCGTGAAACTTTCGGTGTGGCTCTCCTAATTTGCAATTCTCTGTGATAAATTGGGATCAAAATACATACCAATTACTCAGAAAATCAGTTTCTTCTCTTCTGCCTACCAACTGCCCGAACAAAAGCTCCAGTGAAAGATTTCTTCAGATTTCTCAATATGGTTACTGCCGCTTAGTTGCAGATTGTACAATTTCCGATCACAAGCCTCCTTTCAACAATGTCTACTTCTGTTACAGTGAAACTTGATGACTCCAACTACGGTGGTTATAAGGGTAATAATCACTACAAAATTCTTATTATTAGAGGCAATTTTATTTGCATCTATTAACTATTATTAGGTGTAATTGTTGTTAATTTCTGCCTCTAAAGTTAAGGAGTGGCAGATAAAAGATTTAACACTAATACTGTCGTTGCTATTACTCCATCCTAATAACATCACTTTCCGCCCCTATTACCTTTCCTGCCATCCTGGCAGTTAAAGCAATTGAGGCATACAATTCTGTCCTTATTATAGAATTATATTTAATTTTAATCGTTTAATTTTAATCTCCTTGTAAATTAGATTAATATATACTTACTTTTTTGGTCAAATACATACATACATACATACATATATATATATATATATATATATTCTAGATATTCTTCTTGAATGTTAAATCTTTGATTTACAATGTTTATAGGGAATACATGAAAGAGGAAGAAGTACAAATTTAGCTCAAAATGTAGTAGATATTGAATTATAACAAAACTTATATCTAATCAAAGACTCAATCTTTAGCCTCCAAAAATCCAATGCATACGTCTTTTATCGTTCCTTCATCCCTGCAGATACAGTAGAGGGAGATGAGAGAAAAGTTAACAGATTTCCACAAAATAAAACTTCAATTGAAAAACCTAGATAAAAGTGAAATATAAGAGAAAGTAATGTTTAAATACAAACAGAACTCACAAATAAATAATAAAAAAAAGAAAGAAAAAAGAAAAAACCTGTATTGTCACCCTTTTTCAAAAGAATTGTACATTAAATATGCAAAAGTAAAACCAACAAACTGGTCTTGGATTCCAAGATCAGCCAATTTAGTAGCGGACCATTTGACGTCGCGTAGTTGTGTGGAGATGTGTGACGTGTCTTGTGCCAATTGAAGCTGTCGCCAACAATCGGCCAACCTCTTCTTCCTGGTGGCAATTGGCCAACCTTAAGCTTGCTTTTTCTGATCCTTACCGCCAACAACTTTGCAACAAAAGAAATAAAAATACTGTGGAGATCAAATGCAGGCAAGTGGCAGCTGGGAAAAGGTTTCCCATTTCCTAGTTATCTTTTAGAACATCATCCATAAGTCATCTTTTCAAAAAGTTAGACAACTCTAAGACATTCATTTGTAGTGAAGAAAATTGACGAATATGGTTCTACAAAGCAACCCTAAACCGTTAATTCAACATTTATATAATTTCAAATTTTGGTGATTTAAATAGACATGATCTTTGAGGAAAAACTTAAAAAAAACAGACGGTATGATCGTTGAAATATATTGTCAAATGAATCCCACAAAAGCATTGGTTAAAAATTATGTAAAAAAATGATAATGTGGAGTCCGTCCCATATTTAATTATATATATAACAACCACTATTACAACACGATCGATCACAATTAAAAAAATAAGCTAAAGATGTACATAATAATATTCATAAAATTAATGACCTAAATAATTTTGCTGAGCCGGAGCAGGAGTCATTGACCAAGACAACCAGCACAGTAGAGCAACGTCGAGTTACACAAGTAATAACTAATAAGTTATTCTTCGTTGTACGCTGGTATGTGTATGTATACAAATTAGAATAAATGCCATTTCGTATATATAGCAGGCCATCAATTATCTGAATTCTCAAGGAAGAATACCCATATTTTTTTTATTTCTAACTGCGCGTGTATTTTTAGTAGACTCCATTTGTGTACGCCTTTGTTTAATGAAATATTTGATATTTCTTTAAATTGATGGTATGATTATGAATTTATGATAAGTGTAGAACTCGTAATTCGAATGCATTTAAGTCATATTTGTACAAGATTAATAAAACAAAACTTATAAATTAATTAGTATTAAACAAACAAACAAACGTATAAATTATATAACATAAAAATCTCAAACAGAAAAAAATTAAAAACTTAAAAACGTATAAATTATTTTTCGTCCTACTGCAAAAGCATGCATGAATCCAGGCGACTCGTCTTTAACTTGAAGAGATCCTAACCACGACTATACATGAGAAACCTTAAAGCAAGTTTGACTTTGCGCTGTATATGTTTATATTTTATCCGAAAACTGTTGAAATATCCCACATCAATCATATTTCTGATAAAATAAGAGTTCAAATATCTTAATCCTACTTCAACTAATACCGAGATCATTTGTCATAACCCCCACATCTAACGGATTGTGTAGGTGGTAATTACCAAGTTAGGGATAATATTGGTGTTGTTTGAAAGTAGGCATTCGGCTCGTCTCTCTGATAATTCTACATGGTATTAGAGTCAGAGAGCGGGCCTCGTACTGCCACATGATGGGTGGGTTCCTTTGGCTCCAGACAATGATGGTGGGTCCTTAGCCTCGCGTGTAGGTGAGTCCCCTTGGCTTCACGTAGTTATCGATGTGTGGATCTCCCAAGTGTAGTGACCCACTAATTGGATCTCACGTGAGGAAGTGTGTTGAAATATCCTACAGGGACAATATCGGTGTTGTTGGAAGTGGGCTTTCGACCTATCTCTTTGATCATTTTACATAGTATTAGAGCCAGGGAGCGGGCCTTGTACACCCACATAAAGGGTGGGTACCATTGGCCCCGCGTGATGTTGGTGGGTCCTTGGCCCCATGTGTAGGGTGAGTCCATTTGGCTCCACGTAGTTGTCGATGTGTGGATCTCCCACATGTGGTGACCCACTAATTGGATCCCATGTAAGACGGCGTGTTGAAATGTCCCACATCGATTGTATCTCTGGAAGAAAAAAAAAACAAGAGTTTAAATATCCTATCTCCACTTCAACTAATATCGATATCTTTTGTGATAAATCACACACCTGACAAATTGTGCAGGTGATAATTACCAAGTTGAGAATAATATCAATATTGTTGGAAGTGGGCCTTAAATCTGTCTCTCTGATAATTCTACAAAAACACTATACCAATCCATCATGTTGCCTTTAAGTCTTCAACACATTTGAGGGGATCCAAGCACATATGATGTGCCCTAAGTTGTAAGCTCGAGGATGAATTTGTTTGGCAGCTATAGACTATTAGACTATAGGTTAATATAGGGCTAGGCAATTAAAAGAAAATGACTAAACTGGCCAAACCGCACCAACAGTTTGGTTTAGTTTGGTTTTTTTTGTTTTTGTTTTTCGATGAGTACACTAAACCGCACCGACTAAAGTTGGTTTGACGAGCAATTCCTATAATTCTTGGACATCGGTTAACTGAACTAATTCGTGTGTTTGCTTTTATTTTTTTTTAATCAGAATAGAGACCTTAAGGGTAATGGTGGTGTTTTGTCTGTAGGTCTAGGATGACTTTTTTGTTGCATAGTTTGCATCTACATCACATTTTCTTACTTTTCTTGCCTTTTTTGCGGTTTGTTCTTGTGGCCTTTTTTTCTCTCACTTTCAGACTTAGTTCTTAAACCTAACACAACAACCTCCTAGCCATGTCCTCCATTCTTCCTTCCTCCACCACCATCGTGAATCTCTCCAGATGACAGTTCTCTCTCTCCCACTCCTGCGTCATCCACAAATCAAAAACCAACCCAAACCAACCTGTCATTGTCAATTAACCGACATGATCGGTTTTAGTCCCGGCTTGATCGGTTTCGGTTTGCAATTTTGGCTCAACCAACAAGATCGGTTCGGTTTCTGTTTTGGCCCAAAACTGACCCAACCAACACTACTACAAAAGTACCCAGCAGTGTCATTCTAAAAAACGACAAGAAAAGCCCATTTATGTTGGATATTAGCAAAAAATTCGACAAAAATTCATGTAATGGCGGATAAAAAAATTGACAGCATTGCTTACATCACAAAAAAAGCGTTTGCTATCGAATAGGACTCTTAATCTGCCAAGAAAAAGGAAAGTCCATTAAACAAAAAAAAGCAAAATGGTGTCGGATAGGAGGCAATGGTGCCAGTTACAAGAGACATTAATCCTGCCGTCAGATACAACCGACACTAAATTCTGAGAAATTATGTCATATACAAGGACAATTCAATCGTCCATAACCAACATAAAAGATATTAATAATAAAAAAAATATAAAAACGACAATTTAAATAAACATAAACAAAACTAATAATTGAATAAATAATACTAAACAAAACTAATAATTATCCGTTATAATATATATTCATATATATAAAAGTTCGTTAATTATGTTTATAATCTTTTGCTAATTATACAATTTGTAAGAAAAAGAAAAAATATACCTACCTTTGACTTCCTTTTCATCTTCCTTAATCAAGCAGCAATCCTTCGTCGAAGGAATATTTTGAGGATTGTTGACCTCAAAAGCAATAAATTTTGAAAAATGGTCACTATTCGAACTTATGCATTTTCCGGTGGAATCAAATGAACAGTTTTGTTTTTCTATCCATTTTGGGATTCCATAGCTCCGAGTTCTCTGTTGAGGCATTGCTCCTTGTTAATAACAAAAAAAAAAAACATTTGTAATGCATATTTACAAAAACAAAACCTATATAAAGGCTCTAAACAAAGACCATATTTCAATTTATGCATAATGTTTGATAAGGTATCTCAAGTCAAGATTTAAAATACAACTCGATTTAATAACATAATCAAAATTTAAAACACAAACTGAACTAATACAAATAATTTAAAACGTACTGGTTTCGAAATGTTGCTCCTCGAATTGTTCATCCATAGTGATTGAAGCGAGAAGGAAAAGGAAAGAAGGAGGAGAGGAGAAGGAAAGGGGGAAGGAATGCAGCGGGGAGGAGAAGAAACTGGAGAAAGGAGAAGGCAGTGGCGCAAGGAAGAGAGAGAGGGTTTTTATCATGTAGAATTGGTAGTACTGTCGGTTAAAACTGACAGCAATCTGTTTCTATAAAAAAATATAAAAAAATTTATCCGACATACTTTCCTATTACCGTCGAATATAACCGACAACACTTTTTCCGTGTAAAGAATGGCAGGAAATATCCTGCCCAATTCCCTCCCAAAATTTTAAATTCCTTCTCAAAATTTTGTCACGATCTAAAAAAATAAAATAATAGCTGTTTGGTTTAATAAAATTATGTTTATCTAATCGTGATTATAACTATAGTAAAAACAAATTAAAAAAACCAAAGATTATCAAAATTATGCTTATCTAATCGTGATTATTCATTAAATTTAAGTTTTGTACATCTTCATACCAATTATAGTGAAAAAATTATTAATTTAACATAAATAAATATTTATTCAACAAAAAAAACTTAAATAAATATTTATGGTATATTAAATATTAACTAGTTTAATGAATATATTTCATTGACCATCTTCCCAGCCTGATGGTGAAGTGCTTGTGCATGAGACATCTTGGTCTTGGGTTCGAAGGGGGTGTGCTTCTGCTGTTGCCTTTGAATGTGATTAACAAAACATAAATATTTATAAAATATTTGAAAATATATAATATAATCGCCAGAGTTAGCAACTATTTGTGTCGGATATAACCACCAGAGTTGGTATAAAAAATTTGAAAATATTTGTGTCGGCTATAACTGTTAGAGTGAGTATAAAAAATTTCAAACTATTTGTGTCGAATATAACCACCGCCAGAGTTAGTATAAAAAATTCAAAAATAATATAATATAATATGACACATTACGTACTCATGGTGGATGTATTTGCCAAAATTGGTTAAAATTATTTAAAAAATAAATCTGGTGGAGTTAAGAGCCCATTTCATTATTCTTGTTGGATATATCTGACAGTAATACTTTGTTATCTGACACTTTTTAAACATGTTGTCAGAAATATTTTATCCGACAATAATACTATAAAACCGCCATCACTCTCCGACAAATTAAGCCAATTTTGTAGTAGTGCAACCTGTGCCCACCCTTAAGGTTATATATTTACATGAAATATCACCTTTGAGCAACGAACCAAAATGAATTCTACGACTTATTTAACCTTTAATTTGGCATGCCGCTTGTTGGATAATATGTATGACTCACGTGCTAATAAAGTCAACGGAATTTTCAATTTTGGGCCTAAAGCCTAATAGATTTTAAATCATAGTTTTTTTTACAATATGAACTATCTTCCAACTATCATATCACCACGGAGACTAATAATCCAATTAGGCTTCTTTTTTTTATTTCTCCAATGAAAATTGTGGCTTTTGGGCCGGACAAACACAGAATCTTTTATTAATTTTTACGGTTCGTAATACTTAAATTTATTGAGTTTTTGCACATATGATTTATAATTTTATACATAAGCAGAAAAATCCATGAATCATAACAAAAGCCAGGCCCAAGAAAATGATACAGAGCTTGTTACGAATTCTGAAGCCACCTCTTGAGGCCATCACACAGGACTACAAAGAGTATTTTTGCTAGACATGCTCATCACTTTATTTATCATCGTTAGATGAGTTTGAATTTTGAGATTTGTGTAGTGGATATTTTGAGATTTGTGTAGTGGATAGGAATAAATCTCAAAGTTCAAACTCATCTAACAATGATATATAAGTAGTGAACATAAACCACACTAAATAGTGGTGAGGAAAAAATGCACTCCAAGTCAGTGTCCCACCCAAATCGCTTCACTTCCTCACGAGAACGTATAACACAACACGGCTGCTGCAATATTCTGGATGCCACTGTCTCTGGTCCAGACGCCCAATTACAAAATCCTTCATTGCACACTCCAAGAAGTATTCAAGGACAGCATCTGCACCGGGAAGAAGAATTGAAAACAGTACGGAAAAAAAAAAAAAAAAACTAATGAAAATAGCTTGAAAACTTTGAGTTTTAACGATAAGGACAAAATAAAAGGTTACCATAATTGATTTTTTAGTATAAAAATGTGGTTTTTCGTTAAAATAAACAGTACCAGAAGCTTTTCGTTGAAGTTCCAAAAAAAAAAAAAAGGGAAAAAAAATTTAAAAAAAGAGGAATTATTACCATTTCGAAGTTCTCCAGCCAAAAAGATTGTCGTTTCGCCTCCGGAGAGTTGCTGTAATGCAGACAACAAATCCAACACTGCTTCCTCACTATAGATTACATCAGAGCCTAGCACTGGTATAACATTTTGGTAAAAACACACATTTGACATGGTATGGTTTGAGCATTGAATGTAGGTTTACCATTTACCAATTCACTATGATTAAGAAATGAGCAAAGAAAACAGAATCCTAATTATTGAGGACAGTCCTAAAATTCAACCGCCCTTTCTTGGGTGTTCTAGGAGAAGTAATTTTGGTTTCAGTTAGGCTGTTGAATTCAGCATAACGCTAGGATTAAGACAAATTGAATGTGATTCTAAACAGAGACCTCTTAATTGGAATATCACAGAAACTTTGACCATAAAAGATTAGTTCCATTTTGCAAAATGTCCTTTCGTTTTCATTTTCAGTTCTTTAATCTCGAAACCAGACCTTGGTTCCTGACATTTATGTTGGTAGCATTATTATTACTAGTTAACCATCCAAAAATTTGATGTGCAGCACTGCAAGGGAACCAACATCGTTATGTTACTGCTTTATAGGAGAGGGAACCAACATTGTTTACCCAAATCAGGTGGAGGTTCAGTCAGTTCTGGATCAGGATCATCTCCCCATGTGAATTCCATCACTTTAGCTGAACCTCGCATTTCTCCATGTCTCAGATTGACTTCAATGTTCTTTCTCAGTAGTCTCAATCTATCAGGAAGATCTGTGAGCACAACTTGACCGCCTAGAAGAGCTGCAATGCAGCTGGAAGAACAAAGAAAAGAAGGGTGGTATACAGCGAGTAAGAGAACCATTATTTTCAACCTGGCCTATAAGGCCATAAATTAGAATCCAAGTCAAAATCTACATGTACGTTAACCATCTCCGGGGAGGTAGACATATAAATGCCAATTATATCTTGTTAACATGGCCTACAATCAACCCAAACTGCAAACAACTAGAGCTCTGCTGGATGAGGTGATCTAACAGTAAAAGCTCCTAATTCCACCCATTCAAAGCCAGTCTAGTAGAAAAAACTGATCTAGAGGTCCAGTTAGACACTCTATCTTAGAGAATAGCATCTCATAGAAATTAAAGAAGAAAAACAGATAGATGTCAAGAAAGGGATTGTAATTATGAATACCCGACTAATCCACAGCCAGAGCCGAGTTCAACAACTTTCTTCCCTTGAAGAGGTAGTAACTCCGCGTCTGAAGCATGCTCTAGAAACTTCCCCAATACAACTCCACTGTCCCACATAACAGCACCAGTGACCCCAGGTGTATTCTACAGTTCAAGAACAAGTTGAATGCACAATAAAATTTCTATAAGAATAAAACTTAAAAGTGAGTCCTCTAGCAGCTGCCTTTTACATCACAGACCAACTGAAATAAAACGACGGTGGAAGCTTTAAAATAATCTATTATGTGACTCATGATAATCGTTCATATCCTAGCTTTCAACAAGATGACCAAGAAACGAAAATTTTAGTATGAAATTTAGTCTATAAAAACATAGTTTTCTAAACGGAGATGAGAAACAGGCATGCATTATGTACTTACTCTCATCACCTAGTTAGTTTCATTACCATATGAAAATTGAAGCCTAAACCTTCCTAAAACTAACTGACTAGGGGATTCTTGTCCTAGCTCATGTGTCTCTTAATCCAGTTCAATAAACTGACCGAAAAGTTTGATTTCAATATTTTCAAGTTTGAAGGGCGAACCATAATTACCTCCTCTTTGGACCAAAAATCATAGGCCTTGGGCATAGAGGATTGGATTGGAATGGACAGGCCACCATATTTTCAAAGTATGTTGAAGGAAGAAATAGAAAACTTGTGACCAAGTTGGAGGTAGAAGGTGGTTACTCATTTAGTAGAGTATACTGTCAGATTTGACGCTTGTCATTTTGTCCTACATCAAAATGAAAAATAATTCTCGTCTACCTTCATCCATTTCAATCCAGTCCTAGAGAGAGACCAAGCATAATCTCCAGAATAATGCTTCCAGAAACTAGCTGCAAGACTAATAAAGCCTCCGAATTTCAACAAGCTAGACTTGTTGTGCTTGTTTCTTTCTTTCTTCTGTTTTTATGCCTCTACAATCTACATCTAGAATGAATGATATTTTGCTAAGAATTCTGTAAAGTGACTGAATCACACTGAAAACAAAGTTTTAAAGTTGACAAGAAGAAAGAAGCATTGCAATGAAGAAAGAAAGAAAGGAATAAAGATTAGAGATTAGAGAGAGATACCAAGGAAGAAGGGGACTGGAAAATGGAGAGTGAATGGCCACACGCATCCAGTTTCAGTTCAAGACAAGCTTGAGAGACGAAAGCGTTCGGCTTAGACAGAGTTGGCTGTTGGATTCCCCACAGCAGCATTATCTCCTCCGCAGCTGCTTCATATGAACACTCTTCCTTTTCTTTTTCTTCTTCCTCTTCCTCTGATTTCGCCGTTGCCGTCACCGTCAGCAGCCTAACCATTCCTCCGTACGATCCCATCCTAACCATTCTTTCTTCTTCTTCTTCTTTTAATACTACTTCTTCAGTGCCAGTGGTCATGGCTACGGGAGAACAGGAGAGGGGGGGACGTGGATTTATTGAGGGAGAAATATTCAGCGGCGAATTTAAGGCAAAAGCTCACCGGAGGAAGCGGCAGTCGTTCGAGTCGCTTGAATTTTGGGGATTTTATTTGAAACCGGATAACCCTTTTCCACCCCGAATTTAAACCTTAAATGGAAGTTATCTTTCTTACTATGTTACATAATTATCGACGGGATAAAATGAACCATAAAACCAAATTTTATCAATAAACTCATGTCTAATAATTAAACAACCACAACGCAATTTTAATCTTACATTCATTCTATCTAAAGCCTTAAGATGCTCTAACACTCTCATAGATAAAAACAAGTTTTTCATTTTTTTTTTTTTTTTTTTTTATACCGATAGATTCCAATTTTGAAGTTTTGAATCTTTCAACTAAGGTATGAATCGATTTCTACTTTTTGTTTGTTTTAATTTTTTTAGGGTTTAGGAACAATATCAGCATCTCTTCCACAACATAGTCATTAGCAGAAACATATATGGGATATAAATTTTTAAATTTTTTTTAGTCATCTATATGGGATTAAGTAAAATCAGCAAGATGAAGGATTAATTAAAACACCTATGGGATTAAGCAAAATCAGTAGATGAAGGATTAATTAAAACACCTATGGGATAAAGCAAAATCAGCAAAAGAATGATTAAGCACAAGATAAATATGTGAGAGGAATTGCTCTCTTTACACTGTGAATGAGTTGCACTGATTTGGGGTTTTTATTTTCTAAATGGGTGTAATGATAAATTTATATATTAAATTGAGTTTGTGAGGGTAATTTAGGTAGTAAATTTGATTTAAAGATATATTGATAGTTTAACTAATAGTAATATGGGTGCAGGAATATATTATACGTTCAAATAAATTTGGGAAATACCCAAAAATAGGACATTTTTTAATCTTGGGATAAAAATAGCACAAACAGGCGATACACAAGCCATACACAAAATCGAAATTACTAAAACACCCACATATAAATACTAAAATTCATCAGCCCATAGCATAACTTTTCTCATTTTGGAAGAGAGGGATGTGGTGAGAGCTTTGGGTTTATGGGTTGAGCTCAAATCTCTAAGCTCTGATTTTAAAGAGATGGAAGTCCAAAGAGAGGTGAGAAGAGTGAGTTGGGTTTTGGGTTGACCTCATACCTCTGATTCTGAACAAAGGGATGCGAGAGAAAGAGATGAGAAGAGTGAGCTCAGTTTTGTACCATATTTTCTGTTTTGGCTGGAAAGTTCCATTTTTTCCAGCAATTGAAGCTTCGATAGGCATAGTAAGGTAGGGTGTTTAGTTTCAAGTTTCTACATCAATGATTTATGGAATAAATGGGTTGTTTGTAAGATGAATTAATACTTAGAAGTTAATTAGGGTTTGTGTTTCATGTTGGGGCCTATGGGTTGTGACATAAACTCTACTTTTTCACATGCTACATAATTGGGATGGAACAATTTCTAGTTCAAGTGTTCAAATGCAGAAATTTGTGAAAATTTTTCCATAATGTGCATGTGGTGTGCATATGGTGTGGGTGGCTACAACTCAATATGAGAAGCGGGAATGTTTATTAGTTATAATGCACGTATATTGGGCCCTCGAATTTAGCGAGTATGACCACAACCTAGTTGGCCTCGGCTAAAAATAAAATCAAGAAAAAGCTTAGAGGATGTTAAGGGTCATGCGTGTCTATGAAATTACGACAATGAGTGTCATATTTTCCAAGTGCATTGTTAAGCGGTAGTTTGATATACGTAACAAGATTTTTTCAAACTGCCATTGTAACTTTATATACGTAACAATTATATTTTAATTGTATCTACTATACCAATAGATTGTCGTTAAAGTTTCTTATTAATGTGAAAAGTAGCTCGTTGCTCGACCTCCAGTTTTGTGCATATGATGTTCATGTATTGTACATATGATGTGCATGTGGGGTGCATATGGTGTATATGGTGGAGACGTCACAGGTGATGATGTTCTTTTTCTAATTTCGAAGAGATAGTTGTGAGCTATGAGTTTTTAGGTTGGCTCATATCTATGTCATGTGCATGTCACTCCAAATAGATGACTTTTAATGGGATTTCCGAAATCTAGGTTCAAGTCAAAGATTTGTAAACTACAGATCTCTAAGGGATTTTTGGAATATAGGCCCTTACATATCCTCCAACGCTATTAATTGCACGATGCACATCCACAACAAAACCGACGTCATTGCACATATTGATACATATAACAAATTTGGGATTTTCTTCGAACTTAGAGGGAGAAGGTGTTCATTGGCGGAGGAGAAAGAGAGAGATTGCAACAGAAAAATGGTGCTTTTAGTTTTTCATAATGGATTTTCTTCAACATTTGAAACTTTTTGGACTGTAGATTGGTTTTGACCCGATGGGTTTTGAATGGGATTTCGAATTTGGGGAAGAAGATGATGATTTGAGGAAGAAATCCCCAATCTGCAACTGCAAGCACATAAATGTGTTCATTTCCTAAAAGGGCCAATCAGCATACACAAACAATCTCCAAATAAATCAAATCTTCCAATTGGGTTTTCAAATTTGGGGAAAAAGATGATGATTTGAGTAAGAAATCCCCAATATGCAACTGCAAGCACATAAATGTGTTTATTTCCCAAAAGGGCCAATCAGCAAACACAAACGATCTCCAAATAAATCAAATCTTCAAACTGGATTTTCCATTATTTTTCACTAATATAGGAACATCCAATAAATATCAATTTTAGAGAGAGACGGATGGAGGGGGAGAGAGAGAAAGTAGATAGAGAGAGAAATCAGAAGATGAGAGGAAATAACTCATTTACATGAATTTGGTAATTTCAAGGTGTAGGAAAAATCATATTTTTGCCCAATTGTTGTGCATACCATGTGCATATTCAAAAAATCATATTTTTCCCAACGTATAAAGTGTCTTATATATCATGGGTAACTTTGTCATTTCAAATGATAAAATCACCATTTTAACAAGAGTAAATTGTAGCAATGGTCCCTCAACTAAAAATCTATTATCATTGGTCCCTTAACTCATCAAAACGTGTAATTATGATCTTTTTCATCAACTCCGTCATAATTCTGTCAAAATGAGTTATGCTGGAATGACCATTACTCCAATTAGGTTAGAGTTGAGAGACTATTAATACAATTTTTCTTATTTGATTTTCCATATTTGCCCCTTGATTTAGTCTCACGTGCTTGGCACGTGACTCATTTTGACGGAAATTTTAACGAAGTTGATGAAAATAACCATATCTGCACGTTTTGATGAGTTGAGGAACCATTCGTAATGGGATTTTAGTTGAGGGATCATTGCTCCAATTGAGTTAAAGTCAAAGGACCATGACTACAATTTACTCTTTTAACAATTTCAAGAGTATTGGGTTCCGATCAAATTGGCAACAAGAATTCATTTTTTTAATTAGTTTGCCCAATTTCACTAGTACAAATCCTCTATATCAAATATTGAATCAAACCACTACGGTGCATGTTTACTCGTTTAGAATGAGACGTATCATGAATGTATTAAAAGGTTGATTAATTAGGACTCTTGATATTCGATGGTCCCTTAAGTTTTCAAATCAAGCTAATATCCCTAGTAACTAAATGTTTGGAAGTTTAGCCACTTAATACTATGGTCTAGTAGTATTCCTTCTCACATGTAAGTGAGAAGTCTCAGGTTCGATTCTTACCAAACGCAAATTTGAATTACATTATTGGTAGTCCATTATGAGACTTAGCCTAACCCCCCCCTCCCCTTAGTATAGATAATATTGTTTGTTCAAAAAATGTTTAGAAGTTAAACAAAAAAAAATATGTTTGAAGTTCAAAACTCACAACTAAAACCCATCGAACTAATAAATCGAGTTTTAGGATCCAAATCTGAAACCCGAGTCCAGCAGAGATTAAGTTATGCTGATGCAAATTGCAATTTTGAAGTAAACCATTTACCACTTCGGTAAACAGTTCTTTATGTTATCTCTTCCAAATGCAGTCATCGTGAAACTATAAGCACATAAGAATAATACTTGCAATGAATCCGCAGGCAGTCTGATTCATTGTGTCAAAGAAGTATATGAGGTGAGTTGCCAGTATAACTCATTTCAATGGGTCATGATTACAAAACAGGGGAGCCAAGTGTACATAGTATGAAATGTTATTCAATCTCAATCTGTAGCGGGGCTTCTCCCGCTGGTTTTAACCCGTCAGCAACAATTTCTTCCACGGTGATTCCAGTGGCTTCCACAGTCCTTGAAACCCAATCCTTGAGTGGATCTTCATTCAAATCAAGCCTTAAAAGACCAGCGAACATCCCTCCCATGAAGGCAACTGGCTCCTACATGATGAGATAAGCAGAGAAAATCATGGTACTAATATTGTACCATTTACATACAAAACAATGTGCATTCTCATGGGAAATCCTCTATCTACTCGCACATACCATAAAAAACACAGTAGAAGCATAGAAGGCCGAACTAATGAGAGATACGGTCAATTAGTGACTCATATGTCATAAGAAACTGATCAAAGAGTTACTTTTTGTTTTACCAAAGCAAACATTGAAGTAGCATGCGATCTTGCTTTTAGAAGATACTGATACAATCCAAATACGGACCAGGCAAAATATAATGCAGTGATTTCATAAGTGGTCACATGAGATGGTGCAATGAAAGAGGAAATCGTCTTTCAAAAAGAGACATGAAGTGATTCAAAATTTTCACAAGGATGAAGCTAGGAATATAGAAGAGCAACTTTAGCTGTACAATAACATATCAAAGGTGGGTTCAACGGGTTTTTTTTCTTCTAAATTTAATTTTTATTGAGCAATAACGTAAAGGAAAAAACAAGAATCGATTGAGCAAAGCAAATAATAAGAATGAAATCTTGAGGCCCAGAAGGCTCATAGTAGATTCGGTATTATGAAAATGCAAGAATCAGTTGGCAAAAATCGAACCTCTCGGAAACCCTAAAACATCCTCACAAAATTATAGGAAAAATCAGCAAATAAAAGAAAACCATACAAACGCGTAGACCAAGATCCAAAGTATCAGATAAATCAACAACACATAGATTCCAAACATCATTCAACCAAATTACGCATGGGTAATCTATGAATTATTGAAAAAATGGGCGTTGGGTGTGGACTGAGGTAGTAGTAGGTGAAACAAGTACCTTAAGCGCTTCTCTGAGGATGGGTTCTTCGTTGGGATTGAAGAAAAACGCCTTAATCCCATTGCCGTTCCCCAAACACAATTTTCTGCGGCTGCTGCTTCTGGGAACCTGCTGCTTCGGTGATGTCGGTGGTTTAATAAACCCAGGGCCAGGCTTCTTCGATTTCCACTGTTACCCAATTGTCAATTACTCATCAAAATTGATTAGCAGATGAGTAAGAATAGGAAAAAGAAAAGTTCGGGCCGTCGGATTATTCGCTCACCAGTGCACACGAAGGAGAATTCACAATAAACACAGACATGTTGACTAACTTGAACTCCTGGTGCTCTCTTCTCGTGGTTGAGGGTTCTGGCTCGTATTCCCCACCGGTAGATGTTTGCCCCTCTCTCTCTCTCAGACTCTATTTTAAGGCCGTTTCGCTTCATACAAAACTCGGGGGTTGTGCACAATGGACATGGGTCCTCTTCGGATCCATGTATCATAATCCATCAAATCCATGCATTCAGATAGTTGAAATTTAATCTAACGATTAAAATTATTATAACTTTTAAAGTGACATTCTGTTTGTAACCGTTGGATCAAATTTCAACGATCCGAATACATGAATTTAATAAATTATGATACATAGATCCAAAGAGGACACATGTTTGTACACAATTACCCTGCCAAGTTACCGTAATGTAAATACGCAAGTACATTACGGTCCAGTAATTTTTCTGTTCTCTTAAGTGAGAGGTCCTGGTTTTATAAGTCCTAATGAATTTTGGAATTTGTTTCCTTTCTCCACCAAACCATGACAGGACCATTTAAAGATGGATGTACCAGCCCAACTTTAGCTCCCGGTTTGATCCGTTCTCATTGCTGACCCTACCACAAAGGGGATGCACAAGCCCATTTGTCTACAAATATTTTATTTTAACCACCTATGTTATTCTCTATTTGCAAGGGCTTGCAATTCAATGGGGGTTCACTTGTACCTTCGAGGTCATTTTGATTCCTTCTTCCACAAAATTAGTGGTATGAAACAAATTCTCGTTCATTTTCACACTGGTTCTCATGAGTTTGATTTCTATATTTAGGAAGCACACATATTGAAGTTGATTTTTACATCATAATTGTTAAGTAAAAGTTTAATAGAAGTAAATTTTGTCTAGTAATTGTGAGACTCATATAATTTTTAGTTGATGAACTAAAGTAGCAATTTAGCTAAAATTCAAAAACCAATTAATACTCCAATTTTCCTAAAAAGAAAAGGGAAATAACATAGGTGTGGGTGTGTGGTGAAAGACCACCCATAAAATAATGCAACGGTTAGGTGAGGAGATCCTTTACCAACCACCCCCACCCCAACACCCCCAGGGAAGTGCTCAACTTCAACTGCCGACTCCTTCAACCTCGTCTCCGCTTGCTTCTTTTTGATTAACGATTGAAAAAAAAGTTGTGAGTTGAGCAGATGTCTTTGCCTTCTTCCACTTCCATAGAACAACCACAACCCCGTGTCCATGATGTCGATGTCATCACCTGCAAAGGTATGTGTTATATGTTTGTTAATTTCTACACTAAAATCAAAATCAAATACGAAAATACTTACTCATGTGTTTTTATGTTTTGTGAAAATCCAAATCCAAATCCAAATCCAAATGAAAATGTAAAAGCAGCCGCGGTGGCATGGGGAGCTGGACAGCCTTTGGTGATAGAGCAAGTGAATGTGAGTCCACCTCAGCCAATGGAGATAAGGATCAAAGTTGTATGCACCTCTCTCTGTCGCAGCGACCTCTCTGCCTGGGAGTCTCAGGTATTTCTTCTTCTTTCTTATTCTTCAAATTTTTATTGACTGCTCGCAGTTATTTAAGTTCTGTTATTTTAATTGCAGACTATCTTTCCTCGGATATTTGGTCACGAAGCAACAGGGTAAGTTATTTCTCTATTTTCCTTTTCATCTACTTATATATTATTGTTGTTGTTGTTGTTGTTGTTGTTGTTGTTGCTGTATGATATGAATATGGTGATATTAGGTACTAACCTAACCAATAGCAATATTATTGCAGGATTGTCGAGAGTGTTGGCGAGGGGGTGACTGAATTTACTCAAGGGGACCATGTGCTAACAGTGTTCATTGGAGAATGCGGGAAATGCAGGCAATGTGCATCAGGTAAAACCAACATTTGTCAACTCCTGGGGCTCGAAAGGAGAGGATTAATGCACTGCGATCAGAGGACACGCTTCTCTATAAATGCCACTGGGGAACCCGTTTACCATTATTGTGCAGTTTCAAGTTTTAGTGAATATACTGTGGTGCACTCAGGATGTGCTGTCAAAATCAGCTCACTTGTGCCTCTGGAGAAAGTATGCCTTCTCAGTTGTGGAGTAGCTGCAGGTAGAGTTTCAAATCATGCTGATGTTGCCATGAGATCACACACACACACGCACACGAACACACACATGATATATGCACACACACACACACTTTATATATATATATATATATATATATATACACACATATATAGCTCGGAGGGTTTAAGGTTTAGTAGAGGAATGCAATTTCAGTATGATAGCCCTCACATGCCCCTACGTGTACATCTATGTAGCTGTATGTGTAATGGTCATGACAATTCTTGGTCCAGGAAAAATATTTCTCATATGTGTTATGTATGGATACAAATTTTCAGGCTTGGGTGCAGCTTGGAATGTTGCTGATATATCTGATGGATCAAGTGTGGTGATATTCGGTCTTGGGACAGTAGGCCTTTCCGTAAGTACAGCTTTGCCTTTACTGTTACAGTAGGCCTTTCAAAAATGACAGGAGCAGCAATGCAACATGTAATTCAAACCATAATTGTTTCTTGTGTGATAGGTTGCACAAGGTGCAAACCTTAGGGGAGCATCTCAAATAATTGGTGTTGATACTAATCCTGAAAAGGGTGAAAAAGGTAATATTTGGACAGATATGTTTTCTTCTATCTGACTCTGGAGTTATATGTTAAATAATGATGCTCTTACTGGTATACAGCCAAAGCTTTTGGAATTACAGAATTTATCAACCCAAATGACAGCAAAGAACCTATTCAACAGGTAATTCTGACTAAACCATAGATGGATCCCCCTCCCTCAATTTAAACTTATTATCAAAGTAATACATTGATAATAATTAAATAGTCAGCGTGACAGATGGTTGGAACTTGGTGGTAGATTGAATTGGGTGATTGGAATTCTACAGTAAGGAACGATAGTGGATCAACTTGCATTTCATTTGGCTTGAAACTTAAATGTGAGCTAACTTTCTTTCAGGTTATTAAGCATTTGACAGGCGGAGGAGCAGATTACTCATTTGAATGTATAGGTGACACTGGCATGGTAACTACTGCATTGCAGGCATGTCGTGATGTAAGTTTCTTATATGTCATGGTTTCCTTTTCTTTGTCAAGCATATCTCATTAATTTTGTGTATAAATTGATGAAGTTCTATTCATTCCACTTGGCCTCTCTTTTATCTGGCGTTTGCTTGAAGGGATGGGGTTTGACAGTTACACTTGGTGTGCCAAAAGTGAAGCCCGAAATAACAGCTCATTATGGAGCATTTCTTACTGGGAGAACATTGAAGGGATCGCTATTTGGAGGATGGAAACCTAAATCTGATCTCCCTTCCTTAGTAGAAATGTACACGAAAAAGGTAATTGAACTGACTAAAATTCCACTGAAGCTTCAAGAAAGAATATCATCTAATATGAAGTGTCCTTTTACCTTTCATTATGGTAGAATTCATTTTGTCCTCATGTAGTTGGGTAATCTACAGACCGTCTTTGGTCCTAGCATTCTGGTAGTTACCAGAAAATGCGACAGGGCATGCCTAACCAATAGAGCTCTTGTTAACACTTTAGCATGTCTTAGTTTGATAAATATCTAGTGTCTCAATGATTCAAGGATGATCATGAAAATATATCCTTTTATATTAGCAAATAGATAATAATATTGAAGCCTTTCGGTTTGGCCTTTTTTTTCTGTGCTAATTTTGCAAGTTTCAGAACTACATTCATGTCATGTGCAGTAATATTATATTAGTTCTCTTTTCTTATCAGCTTTTTCCTTCTTGTCCTGTTTGTCATGACCGATCGGCAGTCCTGATTCCTCTGGTTATGAAAAAGCTTTTGCTTGAAGAATTATGAATCAACAAAAAATACACGGAGCCTAATGATTTGAAATATATGTTTTGTTAACTTGAAAATGCAGGAAATCCAAGTTGATGAGTACATAACACATAACCTGCCATTTGAAGATGTGAACAAAGCTTTCAATCTCATGCTAGAAGGCAAGTGTTTGCGTTGTGTCATCCACATGGAAAACTAGTTTTCCCTTGTTTTGTCACCTTGGTCCTTGGTAGAACAAGAGCACAAATTGCCTTGCTACGTCCTACATGCGAGATTTGATTGTTCGATCCTTGTTGCGATCAAGTTTTATCTACTCGTGGAGGATTACTGTCCCTTCCCTCGGAAGTTGGAAGGCTAACTCGAGTAACTGTAACTGTAATTCCTTCCTCCCCCAGCTGGTTAAACATTATTGTAAACTGTTCACTGCTGCAATATTTACGGACATAAAGAACGCAATCAATATGCATGTATCCAATTGGTGTGACATAAAGACATTATTTATTTATTATCTTGGGTGTAAGAGTTGAGACGAAACTTAATCCACCAACCGTATTACTCGCTAATTACAGTGTTCATGCTCGAGAATCGGATTGGAGATTCTTTGATTTGTTGTCTGGCAATCAATGAATTGATCTTGTAGTTCAAGAAAAGACACAAAGTTGAATAATATATACACATGTGAAGTCTGCCTGCGTTGATAGATGATGTAGAACAAGATAGGAATCGATCAAAGTGGAGAATGTAGTTTCCTTTTCCTAGTTTATTAGAAATTTCTTTTATGCTTCTTTTATTTACTAGATTTACTACTACTAGTAGTAGAATTAGGTTTGATGCCTATGTAAATGCCCAGAATTGCTTCCTAAAATTCTCATTTTATGAATTTGTGAGGTCCTTTTTTATATGAGCCCTCATATTAATTTTATGTTAAATTAAGCTATCAATTTAAATAATTTTTGTTACACCGAAACACAATAATTCTACGAAGCAATTAAATTAAAAAAAAAATTCTCAAATTTCATATGAAAAAGGGTTCACGCAAGGAGGGGATCCTAATTTTCGAAACCACACAATCTCAATTTTTTTGGTGCTTTGTAAGTAACTAGGTTGAATATTATTCATAAAGATTGGATGTACAAAGTTATTATGGTTTTATGCAATTGAATTTGCTGTGTTTAGATATTTGAGGAGAAAACTAGGTTTTGTAAATAGAAGGAATTCGACATAACGTGAAACTTTTTTCTCTCTTCTTATTTTTTTTAATTTTTTGTTTTATCAATTAGTATTTTATTTCTGTGTAATCAGATTATTTCATATTATTATCAATCTAATTCACAGTTTTCTCTATTTTCTGGATGAATTCCAGAATAGTAATAGAGTGCATTTTTTCTTGTGAAATTTGACACTTGTCAGTCCTTATATCCGCGATACCGTTGCGCTGACTTTCAACAAACAAATTAACTACTACACCCTTGAATTTGTAACAGACAAGGAATGAAGGCAACCAACCAAGGAATTATTCTTATTTGAATGCTTATTAACTTTGATTAGCTGAACCACCATACATACATTATACACATTGGCGCTGTACGTGTAAATTGTGATATGTTGTCATTGTGAGTAGGTGAGGAGGGTGATCTGTGATCAGACATTTTTTCTCCCCAAAAAGTCGTAGGAATTATTTTTTAGGAAAGGCTGGAGGACCATACGCAAATATTAGGAAACCCACACTTATTTATATACATGGACCGGAAGCGTAGACGTGAAGAGTTGTATCCTCGGTGGCATTTTGTTTCGAAAGTTAATAATAGAGATGTCTGATCACCAGAGAGTTAGAGTTCATCCTGCTGGAGATGTGAAGGCACAACCAACAGCACTGCCGCCTGTGCCTCCGGTGGTGCCACTGCACGGACACGGTTCATCATCATCGAGTACAGAGAAAGAGAAGGAGAAAGCGACAGAGAAAATAAAGCTGCTTCAGACGAATAATCTCTCTGCTCCCTTACAATTACCAGTAGTAGGACGTACCATTAATCCGGTAATCCAAGCAAACCCACCAAAAAAGAGAAGCTCATGTACATGCTGCAGATGCATGTGGTGGACAATGGGCATCCTTCTCCTTGTATTGATCATAATAGGAGCCACCGCTGGCATACTTTATCTTATCTTCCACCCTAAACTTCCTAATTACTCGGTTGATAGCTTGAAGATCAGCGACTTAACGCTCAATTTGGACATGACCTTATATGCTAAATTTGACGTCAAAATAACAGCCAACAACCCAAACAAGAAGATCGGGATTTACTATGAGAAAGGTGGCCGGTTGAGCGTGTGGTATACAAACACGAGGCTTTGTCAAGGGATGCTACCGAAGTTTTACCAAGGTCATCAGAACAAAACACTACTCAATGTGGACTTGACAGGCCAAACGCAATACGGAAGCACTTTGATGAATGCACTGCAACAGCAACAACAAACCGGACGCATCCCCTTGGTTCTTAAGGTTAACGCACCAGTGGCAATTAAACTTGGAAAATTGAAGCTCAGGAAGGTGACCATCTTGGGGGAATGCTTGCTGGTGGTGGATAGTTTAAGTGCTAACAATTTGATTAGCATTAAAGCTAATAATTGTAGATTTAGAATGAAACTTTGAATTAATCTGGCAATAAATCTACAATTTCGGGGATATGGGAGCTGTTTATTTATTTGTTTTTTGTCTATTGCACTCTTCCTTATTCCGTTCTTTCTTTCCATATGTATTTCAATCAATGCAGCTACCTTTTACTCTTGATGTAAACATAGCAATTTTGTGTTGTGACAAAAAAAAAAAAACATAGCAATTGAGCTCGCACAAAGACAAAATCACAACACGTGATGCTAAAGATATAAGAGATTTTATATAAAATGGTATACAGATCTACATAGAGTGTCATCTACGTCATATCATGTATCCTACAATAGTTCTAAAAATATAACTACAAAGATCCAAGAACTCAGTGTATCACACAATCAGAACTTCAACTGACCTGCAGGATCAGTTTGTTCTGTAAGTGTTGATAGACGCAGAGAAAATAAAGGATGAGAATACTTTATATACTCATTTCAGATAAGTAAACATCCAACCTTATTCTAGGCCATTTTTTTCTATTGTAATTTTGGAAATTTTCAATCAGTAAAGCAGGATAGTGTAAAAGCAAAAAGATAACAAGAGTTCGCATCTACCAGGAAAAAGATTAGCAACTTTATCTTGAAATTATATGTTTATATTACTCACTAATCGTTATTATGCATGATTTAGAGAGACCATTTACTAGAACTACGTTTTGTAGACTATATGATGTGGCGCTCAATAGTTGGATTTTTTTAAATTATTAAATAAAAATTCAATCATCAACCGTCACATCATGTGATGTACAAAATATAGTCTAAAACATGATTCCCCTAGCATTTTTCTTTATATTAGGCGGAGAAGATCTTGATTTTTGTCAAGGTCGTATATTCTAAAAAGCTGCATATGAATTTATATTATTTCCCCGAAAAAAAAGACAACTCTTTCAGTACCAAATATATGGCAGGGTCACAATCAACAGTGTCGAGCCAATAGGAACCATAATTTCTCTAGTTTCTTCCCTAGGAAGTGAGAAATTACTTTCCAAATGATAAGTACTTTCTTTCCCAAGAAAGATAAAGTTCTACAGAAATTCCCATCAGTGTCTCGAAACAATCTTTCTAACTACGATTATGCAAACAAGGAAAGAAACTGAAACATCTACGAAAGAACTAGATCTCAATAATACATGATTTTGTAATTTTTGCTAGGTGATATCATCTGTAACTCCACGTTTCTGACCTATGGACACAATCAATTGAGCAAGTTTAGTCAGAGCAGTAGGAGATGAAAATATCTGCTTCACATACGAAGCTCCAATCCCGACAAGAACTCCAGATCACAAATAACAGGATATGCTTTTGTCTTACTTTCTGTGCTTTTGTAAGAATAGGATGAATTCAATAACCAGCAATGCACTCTTAATCATTTGAACAGGAAAGCAAAAGAGTCGCTGCATGGAAGAAACTGCACAATACTGTTAGGATAGAACAAGAATGAGATATATTCCTCAATGTTATTAATCTCGTTGTCAATGCGACCGCTCCGATCATCATTACAATTTAGAAACAATATTGCTATCTGATGCTTTTCGCCTAGAAAATTGCCTAATGAATTCGATCACAAAACTTTCATCATGAACAATATGACACAAAAAGGAACGAAGAACAAGGAGAGGAAGATCCTGAGATTACTCAAACTCCTTTAGTGCTTCGGCTCCAGCAACAATCTCCAATATCTCCCCTGTAATCTTTGCTTGCCGTTGCCGATTGTAAACATTTGAAAGAGTCTTCGTCAAGTCAACTGCATTGTCAGTGGCATTGCTCATAGCATTCATTCTCGCCGCGAGTTCACTTGCTGTTGATTCCTGCAATGCCCTCAAAATCTGACTGTTCAAGTAGAGAGGCATCATGGCATCAAGGATCTGAACAGGGTCTTGTTCAAATTCCATAACCGGCAAAAGCCCTTCCCTCTTTATCTTCACACTCTCCCTCTCCACACTCAGTTTACCTTCCTTAGTTGTCAGCCTAAAGAACTCATCCTCAATTGCATCAACACTATTCCCAGTCACATCAACAACCTCTCCCTTCGGAGACAATGGAAGCAATGTATGAATAACCGGCTCAGATTTCACCAACGACACAAATTTATTGTACACAAGTTCAACTTTATCAACCTCTTCGCTCACAAACAGCGAAAAAACATCATCAGCAATGACCTGAGCCTCTTTTGTTGTTGCAAATAAGCCACCTTCAATAAACTTATCAACACAAATCTCAGGCCTACGCATAAAATACGAGTTACCCTTTTTTCCAACACTGATCAGAGTGATATCTAACCCAAGTTTCTTCAATTCCGCGATTCGGGCCTCAGCCTTTTTTACCACCAAGTTGTTGAAGCCGCCGCAGAGGCCTCGATCAGCGGTGATCACAACAATGGCAACTTTCTTCACAGGCCTAACATTTGTGAGAGGGACATCAATGTCTTCACACTGAAGCCGCTCATTTATGTCGTACAGGACCTCCACAAGCGTCTCAGCAAAGGGTCGGCCATTGATGACTGCTTCCTGGGCCCTCCGAACCCTGGCAGCCGCCACGAGCTTCATGGCTTCGGTGATTTTCTGGGTATTTTTTATGGAATCAATTCGGACCCGGAGCTCACGCAGACCGCAGTGGATTGTTGAAGATTGAAAACGGAGAGGTTGGGGTGAGATTTGGGGCAAAAGGTGCTTAGGGTTTTGGAGAAATATGTTAGAAATTGGGAGTTTTGCAGAGACCCACAGGATTGAATTGGACACAGCCATTGGTTCTGGTTCTAGTTTTGCCGAGATTGAACAAATTCAAATCTCTGCAAAAACCTAATTGGATTGAAGCTTTATGAAAGCATCAAGATTGAAAATTTCTTGGGGAATTGTATCTTTGCAACAACTTTTTTGTTGGTGGAAATTTACTCCTGAGATTTGTGTAATAGAAGTCAATTTGATTGGGGTTGGCTTGAGATGGACTCTGGAGCCAAGCATATGTGTTGGATTCTCCGGCGAGGTAATCATTGAACCCGAATACAACGGAGCAGTATAGAACCGTTTGATTCCAGAACTAGATCATTGTTTAGGGTGTAGGACTCTACACTCTTAAGGGGACGTTTGTTGTGCCGGACTATCTCGGACTGGATTAGCTTCAAGGACTAAGCTAGACTGGCTTAGACTAGACTAAACTGGACTAGCTTAGTAAAGCGTTTGGTGCAGTATTGGACTAAGAAGCTGGATAATAACAAATTATAATATTATATTATTTAATATATAAATTATTAATATTTTATTATGATCTTATCTTTTTCTTCATTTTTTCCTACCATTTCCTTGTTAAATCAGATGAAGTTAGCACCGCCAAAAAATTCATCACCATCCTTGGACCAAGATCTTAGCTTTGAATGCTCAAATCTGTCATGGATTTGAAAAAGCCCAAACAGACCGAGACTTCCAGGCCATTTTCCAGTCACATTCGACCACATTTTGGCCTCGATTCAGGTAAAATCGTAATCTTATCACTCTCAACTTCAATTTGGTATATTTTGTATGAAAGTTGGTTGTGAAATGGATCTGAAAGAGAGTCAGAAAGTTAATAATTGATCTAGGTGACCGGAGATGACGAGGAGTTTGTCAAGAGTGGTCGTTGAGCATGACGAGGACGAGAAAGAGAGGATAGTCTTAGCTAGTCCCATGGTTATTGGGGGGTCTCGCTAAGACCTCTTAGTGAAGGGTTTTGTCATGCTAGTCCCCTTTAGTCTCATTAATGTTAGTCCCAGCATGGAACAAACACAATATTGGACTAATAGATAGTCTAGTCCAGTCCAGTCCAACTTAGTGAGGGCAAATAAACGCCCCCGAATCCTTTCCTCTCTCGTATATTACTTTTTGTTTTATTACCTCTATATAAAAAATTAATATAAAATATTGACGTGATTAATCGTGACCATTCAAATATGAGGGAATGGAAGAGTATAGAGATTAGGAGAGTAAAGAATCCTACTCTATTGTTTACAGGTGTGTATTGAGAATCTGAGAGATTTTAATTTCATTTAAAATTTTGATTCAATTTTCTCAAATTTTTTTGGATAGAAGAGATTTGTGAATGCTTAAAATATATTACAAAATCTCTCAAATTCCCTCAAATCCCTTAACTTTTTCAAACTCCTTAAAATCAAACTCTAATTGAATACATCCAATTTTAATAATTAATCTTAAAATCATGATTGAATACACATTGAATTTCAGATAATCCCTAAAATTCCTGATTGAATATCCTTAAATTCATAAAAGAATTAAAATCTTTCAAAATCTCAATTAAATACATAAGACTCATGTTTTCCAATGAATTTTGAGAATTTACTAGATTTATAACCTAAAATTTGAGTTATTCTACGCACACTACATGTTTAAAAATTTAATTTAGGACATTCTCAAGATTTTGACACCTACAAATCTTTTTGAGAGACCCACCACTAGTTTATATTACTTTTTCTATTTTTCAATTTTAAAAATCAATAAAAATATAGTTTCAAGTCCTAATAAACGTTAGGATCACATTCAAAGGTCTTGCAACATTTCCATTAACTCCCAAGAAAAATATTTCCCTTAAGTCCTGCTCATGAGTGCAAAAATGAGGCAAGCTCTATTCACAAAAATGAGGACATGCTTCGGGCACACAAAATGAGGTGGACTCTAAGCATGCAAAACGAGGCGAACCAAGGCGTATGGAAACGAGGAGAGCTTTGTGCATGGAAAACGAGGCGGGTTTTGTACACACAAAAAGAGTTGGGCTCTGCTCATAGAAAACGAGACGAGCTTGTGGTACACAAAACAAGTCGAGCTCGTAGCACGAACTTCCTGCACGTAGAACAAGGCGAAACCAGTCGCACAAAAAAGAGGAGTATTCCACTCGCGGAGACGAGGTAGGCTCTGCGCATGCAATATAAGGCGGGCTTGGCATACAAAACAAACGATGCGACGCACAGAAAACGAGACGGGTCATATGCATAAAAAACGAGATGGGTCGACCCATACAAAACGTTGTTGGCTCGGGCACACGGGTCAACCACTGCTGCTCACATGAAGCATTGGTACGAGGATAGAGCCTTATAAGCTGTTATCAATATGAGGTAGGATTTAGTTTAATCTCACAGGTCAACCTTTGTTGCCCGTACAAACAATTGTGTCGGGGGTAAGGTTTAGTTTTAATCTCATGTGTCATGTATAATTTGTTGTACGAACCATAGGTGTCGGGGGTATGGTATATATAGGGGTTAGGTTTAGTTTTAATCCCATGGGTCAACCATTTTTACTCATACGAATCATTGGTGTTGGGATGGTCATTTATAGGACTCTTATTAGGATTTTGTTTCAATCTTAAGGGTCAACCATGGTTGGTCGGACAAAACATTGTTTTCGGGGTAGGGGTATTTATAAGCCGTTATCAACCATGATAAAATTCACACTAAAATTGCAACTTTTAACATAGTAACCCATTCTTTAGAAAGAAAGAAAAAACATTTCTTTGCTTGCAGTGTGGTGAGGGGAAAAAATTCGAAGGCGTTGGGCTCTAAAACTTGCCAAACTCAGAGTGTTATTTTTACAACTCATTACTATTCACACCCGTAAACTCTAAACCTCATAGGCCTCCACTGCTTCTGTTGCGCCTTGGGCCTTCCTGAAGGCATGAGTTAGGGCTGTGTCTCCCTGCTCCTAACCATTAATTATATTTATTTTATGTTTTAATTTTCATTTTTGTTAAATTTTCCTTTTTTTTCCCCTACCACAACGCCAACCTATTATCTTTATGTTCTACAAAATGCATCTTCGGTGAAAATTTCTCTTATAATCCATGTCAAAAAGTTCATAGATAAGGATCTAAATCTAAATCCAAATAAAGTAATGTAGGAAGAAAAAAAAAAAACCTTCAATGAAAAAAAAAAGGAGAAAAAAATAGAAAATGATACAATCGGTACTTTGCTACCGGTTCTCATCAAGAAGGATCGCTCAAAAGTTAGCCATTACTCCATAAGATAAGTCGCTATCTTCCTACCGATCCGTCTCTTTTCGAATTTTTTTTCTTTTTCAATTTTTTTTGTTGTTAATTTTTCTTTTCTCTTACCAAAACAACAAACCATCATATTTATGTTCTTTAAAATTTATTTTTTTCTTGCAAAATTTATTATAATTCATATTAAATTTAAAGATATTTTTCTATTTTTCAACTTTAAAAATCTAAAAATATTTTTGGGACCTAATAACCGGTAGGATCACATCCAAATGTCTTGCAATATTTTCTTTAACTGTGACGTAAAATATTTCCTAAAGCCCAAAATTTCAATTTTTTCACAAAAAAAAGTGAGTTATAAGCCACAGTTTTCCAATCAATTTTGAGTACTTTTACAACTTCCGTTATAAGTCAAAGTTAAAGTCATTATATTCGCACCACATGTTTACTAAAATTAATTTAGGACATTCTCAAGATTTCGGACACCAACAATTTTCTTTGGGGCCCCGCTATTAGTTTTCATTATTTTTTTCAAAAACTTAAAAAATAAAGAAAAAATAGTTTTTGAACAAAATAAAGGATAAAATCACATGCAAAGGTCTTGCAACATTTTCGTTAAATCCCACTCTAAATATTTCCTAAAACTAAAAATTTCAAGTTTTTTACAAAAATTGTGATTTATAACCTACGTTTTCCAATCGATTTTGAGAACTTTTACAAGATTCATTATAAGCAAAAATTTGTGTCATTCTAGTCACACTACATGTTTTTTTAATTAATTTATGACATTCCAAAGATTTTCAACACCTACAAATCTATTTGGGAGCCTCGCTATTAGTTTATATTATTTTTCTATTTTGCAACTTTAAAAATCTTCGGGACCTAATAAACGGTAGGATTACGTCTAAAGGTCTTGCAATATTTTCCTTAACTCCTGACGCAAATATTTCCTAAAGTTAAAAAACCCACGGTTTTCCAATCGATTTTGAGAACTTTTACAATATTCGTTATAAGTAAAAGTTAAATGACACACCCCGACCCGGAATGTCCACTAAGAGCCCGAATCGAGCTATGCTGGCCGACATCAACAAGATGACGAAGCCATAAAGTGTGATAGTGTATAAAATGTGAATAAATTAAAACCTAAAAGTGCTTAAGCACACGAGTGCGCGATGAGCGGGTCTGGACCCATTTCACGCGTGATACAGAGCATAGGTAAAGTACAGTAAGGTAAGATAATGATTATACCATTATAAGAAAACATATATACTGAAAAGTGCCACGAATTCTCGTCAATACAGAATTCTGCTGCTAGAACCTGGAGGGGTGCAAAAATAGAAAATGTGAGTGAGCGAAAAAAAACTTTCCAAATCAATTTCAATTACCAAAGGCAGTAACCCCTCGCCGTAATACCTATATAATTTCCCAGAAGATAACAGGCGTGCCTATAATTCAAAACCATAACCAAAATAACAGTCTCACAGCTATGACGTGTCAAATATCTCAATAAAAATAAGTAAACCAGGTGAACTAAATCAATATGAAATGGTATGTCAGCCGGATCCACCTATTGTGACATGTACGGCTGAACCAATAACTCATCAACATGCTAGCTGGAGTCACCTCACATGACATGTACGGCTGACTTAATAACTCATCAACATACTAGCCAATAGCTCATCAACATGCTAGCCAATAGCTCAACAACATACTAGCCAATAGCTCATCAACCTGTTAGCCAATAGCTCAACAACATACTAGCTAATAGCTCATCAATATGCTAGCCAATAGCTCAATAAGATGCTAGCCAATAGCTCATCAACCTGCTAGCCAATAGCTCATCTACATGCTAACCAATAGCTCAATAATATGATAGCTAATAACTCATCAATATGCTAGCCAATAGCTCAATAAGATGCTAGCCAATAGCTCAATAACATGCTAGCCAATAGCTCATCTACATGCTAGCCAATAACTTAATAAGATGATAGCCAATAGCTTAATAAGATGCTAGCCAATGGCTTAATAAGTATACATGTACACGAGTCGAAACCACCTAAAGTAGTCTATACGACAGACTGGGTGTAAATAAATATGCTCAAGTGCTACGATCACATGAAGACTGTGCGAATAATCGTGGGTCACCTACGAGTCGGAACCACCTATTGTGGTATGTACAACAGAACTGTGCACCTACATTGGATCCAAGGTGAGCGTAAGGTGCGGGAGGTGAACATTACGTGAAGGACTGTGCCCTGGCCACGGGCGGGAGCACTAACATCGGGGTGCAGGTTTATGAGCTCTCAATGCATCTCAACATAACATGTACGACTCATAGGCAACTTGTACGATAGTGTCGAAGTTACCTATCATTGCAACATGTACGACAAGGTTGGAGTTGCCTAAAGTATAAATATAGTCATGCCATAACTCAATCATTTCAAGTAACACCATAAACTTACCTGAACTTACCTGTGCGTCATGCGTTCCTCTTCGCACTTCAAAGCATTCACAGTAATTCTTTACAGGTAGTATACATATGGATATGTAATGATGCAATCTAATATTCAACCATATCATAGCATTTACCAGTATATATACATATATATATATAACATGGCGAAAAATGCATAATCTGTAACACCCCACTCCCGAACTATTTATTTCGGGAATAATTATCAGGAACAAGTCCAACTAAATATTAGTTTAATTAAACATCATTATTTACAATTCTTTACTTCACTCTCTCAATACCTTACACATTGATTTATGACCAACATTTAACCACAAAAAACATAAGGTTAAATCTCACATTTCCACCAACTTCCTTCACATTGCTCAATTTCCCAAATAAGGCTTTTGTCTCAAATATATTATGGATGCATCTAACGTCTCGTTAGACTACCTACGTACCTTAAACAGGGATCAAGCCATTTGTAGTTCATATTAGTACTTCAAGCATTCACATTAATTATGTGAAGGTAATATACCTAAATCAATTTAAAAGTGTCGATGGAACTATCAATACTATGTACGATAAAAAGGAAAAGATCCACTCACCTGAAGTCCACGCTATGATTCTCTAGCGCACACATCAAGACGTCCCGAATGATTGGCGCCTGCCACGAAGTCCAAAAGTGGACGGAAGATGATCAATTTTGCCCACAAAGCCAGCGGTGACTAAAACATTCCGGCGTCGATTCATCGTCTATGGTGGACCAACGAGATCAAGGTTGGTTGGGATTTGCTCCTGGGATGATGGGCTACAAAGCCCAAGTGGTGGCATTGGTCATCGCTTTGCCGTTTTGCCGGAAAATCAAAAAGGGTGGCAGGGGCACCGTGCGAACCATTAACTTTCGTGGCCTCAACCCGCCACATACAGAGGTTAATCAAAGTGGTTCTTGGATGGATTTTGCAGAGGGTAATGAGAGCTTCAAGATGGTGGTGCTGGCGTCAAAAAACTCCATTGGAATTGGCCGGAATTGGCCTTGGAAGATGGGTGGTTGTGGAGGTGTACTGACGAAAAACCCATGGGAAAAGCTCCCAGCTTTTTCCCCTTTTTTTTTCTTTTTGATTTCCGATTGGGTTGTTGCCCTTTTCTTCTTTTTCATCTAATTGGTCCTTCTTAATATTTTAACTAACTCTCAATAACCAACTTCAAATGTCCATAACTATACCGTTATAATCCGGATTCGTAAACGGCTCTTGCCTATACGTTCGCACCAACGAATACTACGAGGATATGCTAAAAGAACAAGTCATACATCTCTCTAGACGATGGTCAACGTTAGTCGAAATATTTGCCTCTAGGGTATTTTTGTAAATTCATGCTTTTAAAATTAATAAAAAAACGTAAAATTTGGAACGGGTTGTCACATTAAAGCCCATCCACTTACACTACATGTGTTCCTAAAATTAATTTAGGACATTTCCAATATTTCAAAACCTATAATTCTCTTTAGGGCCCCACTATTAGTTTTCGTTATTTTATTCTACTTTTCAACTTTAAAAATCAATGTAAAATAGTTTCGGGACCTAATAAAGGTTACAATCACATCCAAAGGTCTTGCAACATTTTTTGTTGATTCCCACGAAAAATATTTTCTAAAACTAAAAATTTCAATTTTTTTTCACAAAAAACTATGAGTTATATATAACCCACGTTTTCCAATCGATTTTGAGAACTTTTACAAGATTCATTATAAGACAAAATTTGAGTCATTCTAGTCGCTGATAGGAGCATATTCATGCGACTTAAATGGCTTGTTCTCGTGCATTTACATTATGTTTCTTTAGTTATTTTAGTACTTTAAGCTATTTTCGTGTGTTTGTAGGTCTAAAGGGCTAAAGGAGCAAAGAGATGCATTTTGGAGACTTTTGGAGCATTTTTGGGCTAAGGATGGATAGCTTATGCTTGGAGCCAAAGTGTTGGACGAAATTGAAGACCTAATTGAAGACCAAAGTGTTGAAACCTT
Organism: Pyrus x bretschneideri; assembly: GCF_019419815.1. Taxonomy (NCBI): domain Eukaryota; kingdom Viridiplantae; phylum Streptophyta; class Magnoliopsida; order Rosales; family Rosaceae; genus Pyrus; species Pyrus x bretschneideri. Next base: position 13,769,844 of record NW_025999612.1, on the reverse strand, counting down.
GTTCCCTTTAGTTTTAGGACATTTAAACCTTTCCTATATCCTTAGCCGTGCATAACATTCCAACATTCCACTCCTTCATTTCAGCCACACTCCCACATATCATTACTTATCATCACCACTTATCACTTATCATAATCACATATCATACACTTATCATCACCACTTATCACTTATCAAACCATTCACTTATCACTTATCATAACCATTCACTTATCACTTATCATAACCATAACCATACCTTCCTCCTTGCAATTCCACATGCATTCATCACCAACACAATCATCAAATCCACCCATCCCATTCATCATTGCCGTGCATAACCCACCATCATTTCCAACCCATCACTCCCATTCTTTAATCCAATTCAGCCACATGCATTCCACCCTTTAATCACATGCATTCATCAACATATCTAGCTGTCATTCACATGCATTTCATTCATCATTTCCACCCCCACATGTCCCTTTAATCATTCAAACATGCACTCCCTTTAATCACATGCATAAATCAGCCACATGCATCTCCCATCATCATTCCACTTTAACCCACATGCATTTCCACCCACATGCTCTCCCATTTCAGATTACATTCCCATTCACACACCAACAACACAAAACAGCCCATCCTTGCAGTGCATTACCCATCAGATTTCCAACCTAATTCACCTTGCATTTTCAGATTATTCCTTCATCATTGCACCACACATGCAGCCACATTTCCACCCACTTCCTAGCTGTCATGTTCCCTCTTATTTACCTATAAATAAGGATCCATTTCAGCCACAATGGATTCATTCACTCCACATCTCATTTTCATACACAACACACCACAAACACTTCCCTAGCCGTGAGTTTCTCTCCCTTACAATCCAAAAACCATCTTCCATTTCCATCACTCCCCACTCCATTCCACACTTCCATTCACACCATCAAACTATCCTTAGACCTTGTGCTACAACGAAGAGGAAGATAAGAGGGCCTAAACGTTCATACAATTCAAGTTTGAGTTGTTGGAATGTTTAGGTGTTTCTTTGATTTCAATGTTTAATTTCAATACTCTTTGTTTTGTACGAATGAGGAATGGAAGAGAAGAGGGCCTAAACGTTCATACAATTCAAGTTTGAGTTGTTGGAATGTTTAGGTGTTTCTTTGATTCTCTTTGTTTTGTATCATGAGGAACTATACCCCCCCTTGGCTAGGGGGGGATTCGAAATATATGTTTATGCTTGCATTTTGATTTGATTACTTCTAATTGCGTCTCATAAGTTGTGGATTCAATTTGTTTAACTGTTTGATTGATAACTTATTTATGTATGTTTATTGAGAGTGCACGCTTAATTTTCATGCATGAATATGACGCTAGAATATAAGTGAGTTTCACCTAATAGTTATGAACTTATATTCACAAGTAGTGGAGGTTGCTTATAAACAATCGCGTTAAATAAATTCTTGGCATAAGTTTCATGCAATCATAGTAACGAATGCCTTGTCAACACTTATAATTTTCATAGAGCGTAATGATTCTTGCTTGTATCTCTATTATGCAATCATGTAGGGGACTTGTGGGGAATGTTTTGGGTTGTCGTATGCAATCATCCAATTCAATAATGTTAGGAAGATTTGAAGGTTAATTTAAGCGGACCTAATTAACCCGGGGTGATGAGTTTCATAATTTATTGAAATGCAATTGGAAATCTTTTTATTATGCAAGTGTAACATGTGTGGAGATGAACCCCTTAGCTAGCCATAGCATCCATTCATTTCATTTCATCCATTTCATATTTACATTCTGTTTTAATTGTAATTTGTTCATTTAGTTTAATTTCGTCAAACCCTAAATCCCCCTTTACTTTATTGTCAAATTAGTTAGAAATCAATTTAGTTTATGTTTTTAAGAGTCTCGAGTCAAATTACAACTTAATTTCGTCCAAATTCACCAAGGTGCTCAAAACTGCCCAGAAAGTGTTTTTAAGGCAGTTTTGAGTGTTTTGGGTGATGTTTGAGTCTTTTGGTTTGTTTTAGTGTTTTAAGTGTTTAGTTTTGTATTCTTTGAGTCTAGTTTAGTGTTAGAGTGTCTTAATTTGTGTTTTAAAGTGTTTTGAATCAACCTATAATCTTAAATTCGTCCAAATTTGTGTTTAGGGTCAGAAACTGCCTAGTTAGTGTTTTTAGGTAGTTTTGAGTCTTTTGAACCTGTTTTGAGTCCTTTGAGTCTTTGTGAACGTTTTTAACTTTGTTTTTATGTTTTTGAGTCAATTTAGAGGTTTTAGCAAGCCCTCCTAATCCCCGGTCAACCATATGTTCTAAATTAATTACGACATTCCAAATATTTTCGACACTTACAAATCTATTTGGGGGCCTCGCTATTAGTTTATATTATTTTTTTTAATTTTTTTCAACTTTAAAAATTAATAAAAAAATATTTCCGACACTTTATAAATGGTAGGATCATAACCAAAAGTCTTGCAGTATTTTCATTAACTTGTAAGCAAAATATTACCTAAAACTAAAGATTTCAATTTTTTTCACAACTGTGAGTTTTTTTTTTTTTTAAGCAAAGCGACATTTTTACATTAAGTGGAGGAGAAGTTCGGCTAAGCCACACAATGAGTAGTCTTATGGAATTCACCTTTCACGAGATTTGAACCTAAAACCTTTTACTTCCAAGTGAAGAAAAATAACACTATACCGTAGTATTGATTGACATCAATTGTGAGTTATAAGCTGCTTCGCCTTCGGTATGCAAATGAGGGAGACAATACTTACAATACATATAGACCCAACTCGTTTTTAAATACGTGGCTCGCTCAGCAGAAGCCCATTTATCTCACCTGGCCCAACTCATGCAACACGAAAAGAAGCCCATTATCTCAATTCTGTGGTGTGGTCGGGCTCTATCTTTCTTTTTCCACCTCCTTTGTTTCTCCACCCTCTCAAATTCTCAATTCTTCCATTCCATTCGAAAGTGACAGCGTTAAAAGTGCATTGCAGACGACGGGTCAGGGACCTTCTCTTCGTCTTCTCCGGTATTCCATCTTCTACTCGCACCTTCGGTCAATCCTATTATTATTATATCTGCTGCTGATTTCTCTTCGTTTTTCAATTGAAACGCCCTAACCTTTTTTCCTATTAGATTCGTATTTAGAGTGTTCGAAAAACATGCTTCTGTTGTATTCTTCCCTTTTTCTGCCCAACCAGCCCAGCCTAGGGCTTTTTTTTGAACCAGTTGTTATTACAAATTACCTTTTTCGCATCTTTTGGGCATAACCTTTAATTAATATCCCTTTGTGATTAAAGATTAAAGATTAGGAATATCATGCTGGATAGGATAGTCTGGTGTAAATTCTAACAATCTTCTGAATTATTTTAATTTCTTTTGTGCTAAGCCAATATATATTTTTTTTAAATGTCATTTCATCTGTTATATGTTTGACTGTTTCTCCCTCATTTGTATAGCATAGGCGAAGCCATGGCCGCTGAAGAGGACTCCATTGAACAAGCAGTCGCAGCACGTCAAGAGAGGCTAAGAGCTCTTAAAGCAGCTCAGGAACTGTTAAACACTCCAGATGAGGATTCCGCACAAGTTCACGATAACACTAATGAAAACAATGCAATTAGTGACGAAACGTGAGTACATCCGATTCATGTTTTGTAAGTTAGTATCCCTTACCTATCCTCCATTTCCTCATTAGTCTTATTCAAGTATTATGTTAATTTTTTCGTCTGAATGCCCTGAAGGTGTTGCGCAACACCTCCTCCTTTCAAATTCACAAGTTTGTGGGTTGATATATGTGAACAATATTTAGTTATTTGCCCACAATTTTTGCAATCCGTACTTGCTCAGTATTTATTCGCACGTGTAATTAGAGATGATGCTAAACGGTTTTGTTTGCGTTTAATATTTCATGTTTTTCAACAAGCACAAGGTATGCATGTGATTTATGGTTTTTTGGGGGATAACATAACTATGGATTGTGTAGTTTAATCATGAGCACAAGATCTTTAGGGTAAGGACAAAAGTAAATCTGAAATAATCCCCAAAATGGGCAGCGGTATTAATTTTTGGAAGTAGATATTGTCATACCATACACATATGAGACTTCTGCTTCCATTTTTTTTTCATAATCTATTATCTTCACTTCTAGTAGCATTTGAATTCATTTCATGGCTGTATTTGTTTATCGTTGTGAGATATTTGATTTATATTAGAAGGCCCATGTCAGGATGCTTTTCATTATTATTATTATTATTGTTATTTTTTATGATACATAGGTATCGTTCTGTTCTCATGGTCTTTAAGTTTATAGGATCCAGAAAAAAAATTTGATGCTTTAACTTTAAAGTGTAAATTTGTGCAGTAATACCAACATGAAATTCCGAAACTATGTTCCTCATGATAAGCAGCTTCAGGAGGGAAAGCTTGTTCCACCAGTGCTGCCAAAGTTTGAAGACCCTGTTGCAGGAGTACCACCTCCATCAGAGAAGAAAGAGGTACTTGGTTACTTCAAAAATTCGAGACCCAGTCTCTTATTCAGTTAATCACTAGCTTCTGTGCTTTTCAAAAGGATTGTTCCTTATGTCGCTTTGTGCTAATTATGGATCAACGTTCAGGACCCGTTTGTGAATATTGCTCCTAAAAAACCAAACTGGGAACTTCGCAGGGATGTGCAGAAGAGGCTTGATAAGCTTGAAAAGCGAACCCAAAAGGCAATGCTTAAACTTATGGGTATGGTGTTACCGTGTTACCATTTTCTAATTAACCATTACCCTTTAAAGCTACATTTAACAGAATGGAAATCATGACAAATCTTTTCTTAAATTGATTGGTTAGAAGGCGTGCCATAAGTTTCAAAAACCATTACCATATTGTTTTTTCAGAAATAAAGCAGTTGATCTCGTTACAACTTGTACTGTTACTTTCCTGGCCATTATTACTTTAACGGTTCATGCTTCACCCACTGGGAAATTATGGAATATTATATCCATCTCACATTGTGTCCCATTGGATATTCGGTCGCATTGTCTGGAAGTAAATAGTTTCGGAACCATAATAGGAGCCTCAATTTGGCCCTCTGTATTTAAAAGGTCAAGTGTTTTCCTTGATGTGCTTGCCTTACAAAGTAAGAGACTAACATTGAATTTGGTTAGGAAATGGTTTGAAGGTTTCAAGGAACTGCATCACTTTACACTTTAACTAAATCTATCACCTTTGACAATGAGAATCAAATGCTTATTCCGTTGGCTGTACCTAAGAGTCCTAGGTCTAGTCATATTGAACTCACTGGTTTTCTCTCTGTTCAAAATTTTTTGTTTTTAGCAGAGGAACAGGAGAAGCAAAAGCAATTGGATGGAGATGGCAGAAATGGTGAAGACTAGAATTGATTTTTCCTAACCTTGGCACCGGAAAAACAAAAGGGGAAAAAGGAAAGAAAATCACACAAGCTCTTCGAATTAAACTTGAGAAGATTGTTCTCGCTCACTTTTAAACATGTTGAATAGAGTTATACCTGTAAGCAAGTAGCGACTTGGAAGTCAGCTCCTTTTAGTTTTACTATTGATGATAAACTCTGCTGTGCTTTTGTTGAAACTGAATGAATTTTTGTATTTTCGCCTGACAACAAAAAAGTGTTAATAGACTCGCTACGTGTATGCAAGTAGCGACTTGGAAGTCAGCTTCTTTTAGATTTATTTATCGATGAATGTATTCTTGAGCAATCAACACCTTAGACAGAATGGCCTGCCTGCAGTTCCACGTTTGAAATTCCGACCGTTTGGAGCCACAATGTGTGATGTTGTGCTTGATTATCCTTGTTCTGTTGATGAAAAGATTACAGGAGAAACCTTGGTTACAGCTACCACCTCCACCTAGAGGAGAAATTATAGAGCAGCACGTGCACAGTTGTGGATTAAAACGCACCCAAGACCCTCTCGGATTCCATGTCCAACGTGACATCCAACTTCCAGCCAGCAAAACGAGGCTGTAAACACTAATTTTTGGAATGCTTTTGTATGAAATGAAAGCGATGGACAATCATATTCGTACTGGATTAACTTTGATGGGCAAACACCGCATTTTTGTTAATTTGCAAACAAACCATTCAGCTCTTTCCCTGAAGCAGTCAATTAACAACTTACACACAGCAGAGGGGAGACTTATACAAAGCTCTATCAAAAGTAAATTACGCAAGGGGGAGGAACAAAAGAAATTTATAAGGGAAAATGGATGCACAGCGATTGAAGAATAATCCATCCGGTTTTGAATGGCCATCCACGCTTCTGGACTTGTACTCTGTAATGCACAAAAGTATTCTCGTATATGGCTTATATTCTGTCATTAGAGCTGGTTGGAACCCTTATTCATGTGCTCCATGTTCCAAGAGGGGTCTACTGGAGGAAGTTGGAATTCATCCGGTTTCAAGGCCAATGCAAAATCGGGCAATGTTGGCGCTGTCTCCATGATTCTGCAGTTGAAGTATCCAAAACCATACATTAATTATTGCCAAGGATTTGTTCTATGTATCATCAACCAAGAACATTGAGATTGCAATTAGGGGTGCCAAGAGTGAAAAGGAATTGCATTTAGACATAAACAAAATACTATTAGTAATAGTTCTCTCAGGCAGGACATACTTTTCGTGCGAGTACAGATCACGGTTTATCCGCACTTTGCTTGAAGTATCTTTAGGAATTTTCTCAGATAGATACTTCATGGTTCCCCAGAGCGGTGGATTTCTGCATAATGTGTATTAAATAAGCACTTGCTAATTAAAGGAACAATTGAAAAGTACTAGAAAACTGATCAGATAATGAACATTTCAACCTTGAAACAACCAATGCAGCATACGAGACACGCACAATTTTCAAGAAGGGCCTGTAGATTACTCTTTGCTAATATCTAGAGAATGGACTCCATATTAATGACTCTAGAGTAGATATTTTAATGGCCTAAAGTTGCAAATCTCATACTTATGACAATTTTAGGTTTGTCCTTGTACAAGTTTGAGTTTGACACTATTGGAGATAGGGAGAGAGGATAAACATATTGCGGCTACGGCACATACTTTATTGCCCCTAGAAAAACAGCAGATAATCTGCTAGATGGCATCCATTGAAATCAGTAAAATGAATGTGCAAATAGAGCCTCTCCCTACCTCGACAAAGGGGGAGCAGCGTTAAATGCATCGCATGCCTTCCTACCTGTCTTTAAAATACTCATCTGCTGCTTGCAAGGCAGCTACAGCCATCCCATGAAATTTTTCTGTGTTACCCTCATCAAGGATCAAACCATGATAGTAATATGCAGCAGCCTGTAAAATGGGAAGGTTAAAATTGGAAGAACCTTGGTCAGCTGTCCAGAACACAAACTTCAATCGTAATGAAAACAAATATTCTACATTAGCGGCATAAGCCCCCTCTCTATCAGCGAGATCAACTCGAAAGAATGAAATACAATATTCTTCATGAATAGTTCAAGATACTTTTGTTTGGCAGTTACTCATTCAGAAAAGGCAATAGCGTATCAAAATCTGCATGCACACAATCTAATACAAGGGAGGACAAACCAAATGAGCAAGTAATCCCCAAAGTAGAAAATACATATGACCAACCTGATATCTTTTTTAGAAAACTACAAGTGTGCTTTGCTTTCTAGAGGAATCACAACAAGTCCATTATTTTCCCTTCAGAAGGATAAATCATGCTTTTGGTTTTCATATTACTCTCATAAATACTATGGCGTTGAGGAAGGAACTCATTAGTTTAAATATGCTATCTTTGGGAGAGAGGGGGAGGGGCGTTGAGGAAGGAACTCATAAGTTTAAAAAGGATAGTAGTAAGAGCATAAAAAAGGACACGCAGAAAGTGCAAGATACCTTTGCCTCAACATATTTCCACTTCACAAAGAGCCGATGCTTTTCACCCCAACCATTTAATAAGGGAAGGTTCATAAGGTTATCTTGAGCCTGCAAATAAATGGCAGAACGAAAGCGTTCAGGAATCAGGATCACCATGTGATTCAACAAACATATAATGTGCTAGGATGACGAGTGTAATCATGAGAAACATAGTGAACCATAAGAATTAATGACCTATATATGACATGTAACTGATATGAAACATAAAGGAACTTCTCACAACTACTCCGAATACAGAACAGCCAAAATTACTCAATGTCGGGAAAGGCAAAAGGAAAACCTAAGAATGTAGCAAAAAATTGGATTCAGAATAAAAAGAATACTGATAAAAAAAATATGATTTTAGACAAACGCAGAGACTGGAGGTTAGATCCTCATGTTTGGAGTAGTCAGACGGTGCATCTTTGTTATCATTTTTAGTTTTTTCACCTTACCATGGATGGAATCCATCATGTACTCACAACGCGGTTTTAGGATCATTCTAATGGTCTGTTAATCTAGAATATCTAAATTCAGACCCTAAACTGATGCTATTCAGGGCTGACTAATGTTTCCTCTTTCCAACTCAATTCACAATGGTCCAAATTCAAATTTCACATTTTGAATATATGTACTACAGCCAAAGGAGATGAACAGAAATAGGGACACAATGGAGGCATGGAAAATTTATTACACAAATCCCAGACATTAAATGATATTACTAATTGACAAGATCAAACCGGCAATGATGATAAATTCTTACCTGTTGCCAATACTTTACCATTTCACATGCAAGCCTTCGCTTCACTGCAAGTGTGGCTTTTGTGCTATCAATTGCCATTCCAAGTTGAATATCAACACCCTACATGAGATGGTGGAAGTGCGAAAAAGGGTCAGCAAAAGATAATTTTCAGAAGACAAGGGTTCCAGCTTAATTTCATTTTCAGGATAAGTTGGACCATTATGAGATGTCAAAAAAGAAAGAAAAAAGATGAATGAAAACCAAACTTATTGCACTTGTACCCTTTGTGCCCATTAAGCAGGATAGGTTCACAAGGGCTGACTGCAATATTTATGTTTTATAAATAAGATGGCGTTTCAGAAGCATGAAGCCTGAAATATAAAATGCAACATTTACCAGATCGGTCCATTTAAGTAAAGGTGCTACCTGTCCTAATGCTTGTAGGCAAAGCGCTCGAAGAACTCCTTCTGCTAAGTCAACTGGCAGGTTTGTCCTGCAATCAAGCAATAGTCAAAAGATTATAAATAACAGCATTAGGAACATGATAACAAGCAGAAAGTTAAAATCAGTGCAATTTTTAAACTGATACAAACTTGAGCTCAGTAGGCAACTGTGGAAGGACATGTCGGACTGCACAATCAAGGTATCCTGCTGCCTTCAGGAAAATATCAATGGAAGCTCGTCTACTCTCTGTAGCAACAAGTAAAACAATGGAACCTTCATAGTATGACCAATGAAAAAGAAAGTGCCATGCAAGGCACAACCAAATGAAAAACTTGGCAATATACAAACCTAAAGGTAGACCGACGACAACTACTGCATGCACAAGTTTTGTTAATTTTCTTTAGAACTCTAACGAAAACAATATTTCTGATTATATAATATAAACAGGTGATACATAGACCTTAGTACAAAATATCAAACACAAGAATCTCAATTTAAGTATATGGATCAGGAAATCCATTTTTCACTCGCCTTAGTGAATTCTTTACATATCAGCATCCTGCTTTTAAGGGTTTAATGACATAATCTAATGAATTTGTCCATATCTCCGGTTTTCCAATGTCTACTATTTTTCATTTAGTTCCTAGTCAACCATACAAGGTTTCACCCAAAACTTACTGCATCTGGTTCCTAAATTCAGGCGACAGTTTCATGCTATAGCTCTAAGTTCTCTTCAAAACTCTAAAGAGAGGACTTCATCACCATTAAAGGTGTACTCATTCCAGAAAGCATTGGCAACACAACTTTTCTCGTTAACTCAACAAGCAATAGTAGGATAATAATTGAGTTGATAAAATTCAAAAGAAAACATGATTTAATTGTCTATAGCTCAGTTTTCATGCGATAATGCCTACCTTCTGTTACTTTTGGCTGATAACCATCAGCAGATGTTCTTGGAAGAAGTAACAAGTTAGCTTGTGAAAATGCTAGCATTGCCATTAAGTGCAAAATCGACAGCACCTCGTACCATGCGTTAGACATAGCTGTTTCCTGAAAAATCATTCATTCAAATTAAGCCAGGTTCCCTTTACAATATCATGGAATCTGAACACCATTTGAGGAATGACCAAATAGGGAAAGCAAAAACTATAATATGCACAACAGAGAAATATGAGTTTTAAGAGCGCTCCTACATGCCCACCTCTGCATCATCCTCTTGATTTACCCACAAAAATTGAACCTTGTGGTGTAGCTGGCTTCCTTCACAATAGAAATAAGAAACACCTTTAGGGTTTACTAAAACTTGTGGATACAATTAATGAGATGGCATGAGATCATGATTTACCATCTTTCATTAATCCCAAAAGGACAGGCAAGTAATCCTCGAGAGCCTGCTGAAGATCGGCCAATGTTGAACCACCTGAGGACAAGAATCATGCAGATAAAGAAATATCTGATTTCAGATATCATTTGGAAAAATCAACAAGCTTGTGTCTATGACAAACCATGTTGAGTAGCAGCTCTTCTCTTTGTTCTGGTAATTGTCGGACCTTCTTGGGCAGCCATCACAACTATGCGAGTCCTTAATGCAGATAGGCGTTCCACTAAACTCTTGGACAAGTGATCACCAAGTGACTGAGAGAAATCAACAGGTTTAGGGATTCGCAAACCAGGGACATAGACAGAGACTTCCCCAATGTTTGCAGGCCTTCTCCTATTTCCTAGTGCATCTTTCGGTGTTGAGACCAGGCATCCCATATCCTAAGACTGACTATATCTGCTACCCAAACAAATTTTAGTCAATCAGCATCGGCACAGTTGAGGCTATGTATATAGACACATGCATACGATTCTTTATGTATATGAATTTGCAACTTATTGAAGGCAAACTCTCTCTCACACATACAACAGTGGTGAATTCAGAAATGCATGCATATGAACCAGAAACGAAGATTGTTCAAATATTATAGACCAAAGGATGAAGATGGGCATCACAAGGAGGTGAAACATAAACAGCAATCAAGGCATAATTAAATGTCAACCACCAAAGTGCACAAGTAGTAGGTTGTTATTCACGAGTGACACCCAAATGGCTTGACTAGAACTCTCTCTGTCCTTGAGATTGAGATATTAATTTTTCTCAATTGGTATTAAAAACTATTATATATATTTATCTATCTATATACATATCTATGTACTTTCCAAAGGTAGACCAAGTGTGCAGGGAGGGAGCATCAAGTAGTAGTATGTAAACAAATAAATGAGTTGGGTAAAATTGATGAATAAAAAACAAACCTTGTCTGTTATAGGAAGGGTGAGTGATTGGTCAAGCGTTGTGGTTTTTTCTGCAGCAAAAAGAAAAATGAAACAGCAGAATTAGAGGCGCTAAAAGAAAGAAAAATTAGTTAGTTTTTTTGTGAAAAGGGAAGAGAATGAATCACATGAAAGGCATGAGGGGTGCATGGCGTTAGCGTTGGCGCTGGCGCTGGACAAGAGATGAAAGAGAAAGAGAAAGAAGGGGGTGATTTCTCGTGCAACCAATTGCACAATTGCACAATTGCATTTGCATATGCATAAGTTTGCCCGTCCATTGAATGAAATGTTAAATGTGAAAGTAAAGCAATCCAACAATTGTACTACAAATACTCTACTGGACTGGAGGAAAGGAAAGGAATGCATTTCGTATTTGGTAATTGGAGTAACCTAAGCAACCCCTCCTCTCACGGAACAGTGAACTTGAGCTGAGGATTGTGAGTAAAGAAAGGGTGTCCAAACAAACAAGCAGAAACAAGCAACAACTGGAGCAAAGAATTCGATTAAGTTAAATTATATTACAACCCAGAATTCAGGCTTCAAGCTTTAAACTTCAAACCATCGAGCTTGCAGGGACTCCAAAGTCTCCCAAGGCTCCAATCCAAGCAATTGGAAGCAATTGAATAATTGATTGGGTGAGAAGGCGAGAATACTTACCAATTAACATAAAGGCAGAAACTTTGGATCGAGTTTGCAAGTTGGTGGACACCCCACAATTACCGCCTTTAGCCTTTAAGAAGCTTTCAGCTTTAAGCTTGTTTGGTGTCTGCAGTCTGGAGAGAGATAGATCACAGACAGACAGACATACAGACAGAGAGACCAACAGACCTTGAAAGATATTGCAAGGAGGAAAAGCCCAGACTGCCTTTTGTTGATGTAGGAGTAGAGTCGTCCGGAGTCCAGAGAAGAAAGAGCCAAACAAACAGGTGAGGAGAGGACTGAGAAGGGTATTGGAAATTTGGAAAATGGAAATTCCTTATATAAATATACTAAATAAAAATCAAATCCAGGGGGAGGCCCTTTGTTTATACTTTACTTTGTTATATTCTCTTCTTTCTTAATTAACTATCACTCGCTCAACACAGAATTGACAAAGGGGGGAATTGGTGGAAGTTGAAAACTGGAAAACTGAAAACCGCTATGCAACTTTCGACTTTGTGTATCCCCTTCCTTCCTATTATTATATATCGATCGCCATTCAGTCGCTTTCTCTCTCCCTTCTTTTCTTTTTCTTTTTTCATTCCTTGGATACTAATCGAGTTTTTAATGGCACCCTATTCCCGAAATAAAATTCCCTATATTCTTTTTTCTTTTCTCTCTCTCGTTGCGGTGCTCATCCCTCATCAGACGGACATTACTCGGCTGATGAGATGAGACGGAAAAAATTGGTGGGTCTCATTTTTTTTTTCTTCTGTCAATATTAAATAGCCGTTATTCTTGTCATTTTTACTTTTTCACCCTTCTTTCTATTTCCGGCAACAATTATTAACATCCCAATAATTAATTTCAATTGAGAATGTTGGTGTTGATATTGGAATGCGCACTTGTTTAAATGGTAACTCATCTTTTCTTCTTTTCCCTTTTCAGAACTAAAAAAAATAGCACAAAACAAAGCCACTTCCATTTGACTTGGATCCACTTCGTCCTCATCACGACTAAATATTTCACAAAATGCATGACAAGTGTCAAAACCCAATAATGGTGCAATTACTCCTACAATTAGGGAGGGAGGGGGAGAAAGAAGGATGAAGATCTCTCCGGATCCTTTTTGCGAGGATCCCGAAGATCTTCAAATTGTATTTGTTCATTGTATATCGTGTGATCATAAATCATATTAAATATTTTTATTTAAAATTAAATATAAATAGTAATTGACGAAAACTAGTCACATCACACGATGTATGATGAACTTACATGATTTGAGGATCTCCGGAATCCTCACAAATAGGATCCTAAGGATCCTCGTTCGAGAAAGAGGCTTATCCCAAAATTTTATGGCGCTGCCGAATATAGGGTACTTCAAGATTTTTAACTGTTATAATTTTTTCTTGAACAAAAACTGTTGCATTTTGGAAAAAATTAAAGTTTCATCATAAAATTAAAGAAATTATTATAACACTTCAAATATCTTATTTTGTATTTTAAACTTTCTATAATTTTAAAGAAAAATACACATGTGAAGAGTGCGAATTATGATTTTTGGAGTACTAATAAATGTTCTCAAAATTAATTGTTAATATGAAAAGTAGTTCATTTACTTATAAACACATGTAAAATCCTTTTTATTCTCGGACTATGATTCTCTCCCCTCCTCTCACATTCTCTATTTTGTCTTTCTCTTTTTATATAAAATTAATATAAGATGTTGACATAACTTAATCATGACCATTCAAATATGTAGGAATGAAAGGGAAAAAAAGAGAGGAGAGAATCTTACTTCTTTATTCTTATCATATCTTGTTTTTTGTATTTTTGAACAAATATTTAATCATTGTAAAGTCCAAAATATCACGTCTTTGGAAGCACCATAGAAAAGAAATTAATTTGGTTCCTAAAAATAGTTTGTAACTGATTCAAAATAACTTTATTCCTATGATTAGAACAATATATTACAAATCAATATGTAAAGGTTAGCATTACAAATAATTAATATAATATGAGAATGTTTAGTCATTGAATGGTATGCAATAGATGGTCGATTTTGATAAAAACATTAAAAACCGTTTATCTATTTTCAATAGGTGATTGATAAACGATCTTGGTTTTAATTTTTTTTTTTTTTTTTGTGAGATGATCTAGTGATTTGTAACGTGAACGATCTTGAGTATTAGTGAAGTTCTGCAAATCAGGCGCAAAGTATTTTGAAGACGATCCCTCCTCATCTTTGAAAAATCAAGTATCGATCTTAAAATACCTTGTGACATATTTATAAAACTTCATGTTTATGATCGGAACCATTCATATTATAAATCAATTAAAATTAAGATCATTTAGTCATCAAACTATATAATAACAAATAGACGAATTCGGTAAAAGCATTATGAACAGTCTATCTACTTGCTACAATTGATTGACAAAACAATCTTAGTTTTAATTGATTTTTTACAAAAATAATATTTACAGAATAATTTATAATATGAACGCTTTTGATTATAAAAACGAAACTCTGTTAATATATCACAAACTTTAAGGAGTCAAACTCTTACCGTACTTATTTCAATTGTTACTTGAGATATGGATATGTTGTCCTCATGTCTCCTTCCCTTTCATCCATCGTTGACACCGAATGAATAACAATATCTGCACTTATCCAGTAATTACTAACTTATGAGCATGAAAAAAAATAAAACTTGCATCTCTCCATAGAATGTATACATCTCACTTTTTTATAACATATATTCAAGGTATGGATTTTGTATAAATGGTATAAATTTTATAATATAAATCGTTCAATTTCTTAATCTTTATTTGGTTTGAAGATCGTTGCTATAAAAATCATTTGAATCAGAGATTGTTTAGTCGCAAATATGTATTTAATAAACGGACAATTCATCATGCAATTGTTGTTTGTGTCAAATTATCAGAGCGACGGCCCAAATGTCCACTTCTAACAATACCGATATTGTCTCCAATTTAGTAATTACCACCTGCACAATCTGTCAAGTATAGGTTTTATCACAAAAAACATTGGTATTAATGAGAATGAAATTAATATATTTAAACTCTTCTTTTATTACTCCCATCGTCGAATATCCTAATTGACACTTGATCACAATCCAAAATCAATATAGAATTTTTGTACAACGCGTTGCGTTCCGGAGTAGTAGTTAACGTTGTTTGTAAGAAAAATGAATTGTAACAAAAAAAATAAAAGAAAAATGAATTATGACAAACAAATAAAGAAAAATGAATAATATGGACACATAATATCATATGACACGTTATTTTGGCTTTCATTACATTGGTAAGTAGGTAAATAACTTGGCAGGCATGCATTCGTACGATAACAGGTGGAGGACCTGCTCTCGTTTTGGGAAATGAATGATTTGAATTTCTCAAAATATATTAAAATCATTTGGATTTGGTCATTGTCGTGACTGATTCCGGTAGTTCTAGAATAGTATTATCTGTTATATATCAAACCCCGTCCGACCTCGGCTCATAATGTTTACTTGTATTTTTATTTTTAATAAAAGAAAAACAAAAAGCATGTTCAACTAGGCACTAATTTAATCTAAACTCAGGAAAATGAGTTTGAACTTGTAGCTATTCGCTGGTCTATATTTTCTCTTAGAGCTATATATATATATATATATATAATATTATCTTTATTAATTAATGAAACCTTATTTGTCAACTAAATGAGGGTAAAAAGATTACTCAGTCTTCTATCACACAAAAATAATGATGGGCAATAATGTAATTTCACATGTCCAAATTTTACTGTTTTTTATTGAAGTCTCACCTACATGTGATGTTAAAATACCTCTCATATAAAAAATAAAAAAATAAAAACCAAAAACAAAAACCTCCCACTCCCCCCACGTTCTCTCTTTCTCCCTCTCTCCTTCTCATTTTCTAAAAAAAATTGTTTATACACACAAAGTATGTAGGCAAATGCTAATTTGTAATATGAAAACCTTTTTGTCATGAGTGCGATGGTAAGAATTTAAACTACTATTAGATCTGTTTTGTGAACGTGGATTTTGACAAGTACGTACTGTTAAGTTTTAATAAATTATATGAACTAGACATAAGCATGCATATATAGTAGTCGTTTTAGACTTTTGATCGACTAAGACATGCATGCATATGCATATGCATAGCCATGACTTAGCAATTGCTTGCTTGCTAGGAACAAGACATATTCATCAAAAGGACAGGATTTTATGGGACCTCATGAGATCTCTTGGCTAGCTGCGCATGCATCATCGTCTATATATATTGAAATCTTTGTGTCGTATCATAACTAATTGTCGTTACCATTAAAAAGTGTTTGATTGATGACTACATATATATACATATACATATACATATACATATAATGATATAATTACAAAACAAGCTAGACTTGTTTACGTCGTTCATTTTCATTAGTTTCCTCTTTGATAAGCAACTCATCATTCCATAATATATGCATGTTACGTGGACAAATGGGAAAAATATGGAATCTCCCTCCTGGCTTTTGCTTTTTTTTTTTTTTTTTTCATTTTTCAACGATATGCTCTTTAATTTCAAGAAAAAAATAAAAATAAAAAGTAGCACTAAATACATAGTTTTTTTTTTTTTTTTAATCAAAGCTAAATACGTAGCTTTTTTTTTTTGTTAATTAAATCGAATTCCCCATCGATAAATGAATAATACTTGTATACATTTTGCTTGTTTCAAGAGTACTCTACATCCACACTCTTGATATATATAGCTCGCTCGATCGCAGTTTTGGACAGATTTTTGAGTACGTGTTTACAGAGGATATGTGGGGGCTGGTTTTATGTGGGAGCTAAACCAGTGATAGCGAGACCAGACATCGACCGCGGCAGAGCAGCTCCCATGAAGCCCACCGTCAAAGAGCTGTAAGCACTCCACGTGCCTGAACATGTGGCATCACCGAAGTGTATATATATCTAACTCCAGCCTCTTATTTGCTGAGGCCGGTGACTGGGATGGAAACAAATCCGAAATATCTCATTTTTCAATAGAGGGGAAGAAACACGTGGCGAGCGGTGGCTGTCCGTTCCATACTTTGGCCGATTTCGGCTAAGGTTGGGCATGCAGTTGGTGTGACGTTGGGATGCCGCTATGGCTACCACCACACTGGACAATGAATGATGACATGAGAGGTACACGCCACTCCAGCCTCCAGGCAACAAAGTCTACCAGTTTGGTCCACTCCTTGCGTGCCACGTGTGGAATATTTTTCAACGTAAAAATAATGCTCAGTGGCAACCGCCTGCCTGGGTGGGTTTGGTTGGTTCGTTGGATTGAGATCACAGGGCAGACAAACTATCTGACGCCTCATCAAGAGTTTACAACTCACATCCACAAGAGAACAATTTTTTATTGTGACCGCTACTACTCTCTCAAATCGTAATTTAATTCTTACAATTTATTCAAAAAATGTAAGGTTATTTCTAGCCGAGGGTTGGTTAGAGGGCTCGTTTTAGTTCTCTAGCCCTCCAAGATATTAATATTTTAATAAACAATACATGACCATATTTGTCCCCATCTCCAACCGAGGGCCAAAAGGTCATAAGACTCGTTTTAGCCATGTCACAAAAAAACCGTCTCCAACCAAGGGCCAAAGGACCAAACATAATTTATTATTTAAAAACTACAACTTAAATTCAAATTCAACGGCTAAGTGATGTCAGCTAGCCATTGGATTTGAACAAAATTTTGTAAAATTGAAGTTATAGGAAAAAAATAGAATTTAAAAAAATATATATGAACCAAATTTTGTAAAATAGAGTAAAATAGAAGTTATAGGAAAAAAATAGAATTTAAAAAAATATGAACCAAATTTTGTAAAATAGAAGTTATAGGAAAAATGTCACATCCCAGCCTGGGCCCTCACCACATCCTAGGCTCAACTCCGTCGTAACACGATATTATCCGCTTTAGGCCCTGACCACGCCCTCACGGTTTTGTTTCTGGGAAATCACGCTAGCAGAACTTCCCAGTGGGTTAACATACCCCGACCTAGATCGATGTGTGTTGACCGTCACGCCTCGATCTAGGTCGGGGTGTGTAAAAAAAAAATAGAATCTAAAAAAAAAATATGAACCAAATTTTGTAAAATAGAAGTTATAGAAAAAAAAAATAGAATTTAAAAAAAATATGAACCAAATTTTGTAAAATAGAAGTTATAGGAAGTTCTAAAAAAAAAAAGAAAAAAAAAATTGAATACAACGGCAAGCCGACCCAACTAGCCGTTGTATTCAAAATTTTCATACTATTCGTGTTGGAACCGACACGATTGCAATTAATCAAAATTATTCCTGTGTAGCCGTTACTATTCATGTAGGTTATAACCGACACTATTGCGATAAACAAAATTATTCATGTCGGTTATATCCAATAGTTTTAAGCAAAATTTTGGCCAACCTTAGGCTGGTGGGAAAGGGCCAGCCTTCTGGCCCTTTGGCCCTTTCAGATTTCGTGGGGCCCATGAGCCCCCTGGCCTAGCTCTCAGTTGAAGACTATTTTCAACCCTCTGACTCTTTGGACCCTTAAGTTGGAGATGACCTACCATATCATTTTTGTTGTTTAACATTATACAGCACGAAGAATAATATGTGATAAATACTTTTGGGAGAATGAGCTCATTCAGCTCTTATGACAAACATATTTTGACCATACTAATAAAATAATTGAAAATATTTAATTCTTTTATTTCTTATTTGAATATCACACCTATAAAAAAAAATCATTTTAATCATAAATTATTTACTCATTTAAATGTACAGGACAAATTGACTATAGTACCAAGTAATATATTCATGATGAACCGTCTTTTTATTTTATACCTTTGAATGATTAAACTATCTCCAATACAATGGAAGATTGGTAAATAAAAAGGCTCAAATAATTGCTTATATTTGGTCAAGCTACGTTTGCAAATGAAAAAAATATGTGTATCTAAAGTATTAAACATAATATATTACATGATGACTTATTTTTAAGGAGCCCATAAAAGTTCTCCTCAAATCACAAGGATGACTAGGGTTGGAAAAAATTCCCGAAAATCCCAAACCAAATCAAAAAAATTCCGATGCCAAATAAAAAAATTCCCGAAAGGGTTGGTTTGAATGCACTCATTTTAGCCTTTTTTGCATCTGATAGAGCATATGAAAATAGAGGGAGACAAAAATCTCATGTGCACCTTTAGGATCACAATGAACTCCATCTCTTTTTTTACTTATATGTCCCCCCTTTGTTTTCTTATATGTCCGCACTAACAACTTTTTTTTTTCTTTTCAAAATTTGTAGGAACTAGCTGAAACCGTAAACCTCAACATAATGAAGATGAAGAAGAGCCGGAAACAGTGAAGTAGGAAATCTAGACTCAGTAACATGTTCATAATCTAAATATTTTGAATAATGATCAGTTTAATGTTGTTAATCTTTTGATCACGGTAATATGTTGCTAATTTACCTTCTCAAACAACAGACATGTAAATATTGATATATAAAACTTATTTATATTAAATACCATTATCTTAAACCATATTCTTAAACCTTGTAGCAAATTGCGGGTATTCATGCTTGTAATATCTTTTCATAGGAGAGGGAAGTCAGTCGGCATAGAGGAAGATGAAATCAAACCAAAGCAAACTTACACCGTCTAAAAACTATGGATGGGTAATAAGAATAATATAAAATACTAAAGATATTTATAAATCCTTTCACGCTAAATGTCTAATCATTATTGTAAAATATGATTTTAGGAAATGTATATATACACATAATCACAATAGGAAATAATTATTTTCTTGTAAATAATATATGCATTTAAAAATATAGGTCTTCACAGCTATCTACGTAAAATTAGCATACTGTACCTTTTCACCTATCAACCAGATATTCAACGATGAAGTGATAGGTGTTTAGTCGAAAGTGGCGCGAACCGAGCGTCTTGCTCAGCCTTGGTTATCCTACACATCTCTTCGAGCACCGCTCCAAACACTTTTACAAAAACGAATATTTACGTCAAGGGGTGGGAATAAATTGATTTCGAGCTCATAATCTATGAAATTTAAATATAAGACGTCTTCTTTACAAATGAATAAGAATAACAATAACCGTATTGCTAAGTAACAATTAAGCAATTGTTTAGAAAAACTTTTAAAGTCAAAGATGAATAAATTTTGAAGAAAGCGAGACATATGACCTTTTACTATAGTGGTAGAGAAGAGAGTTGCATTTGTATCACTGAGTGAGTTTGAACTTCATCGGTTCTCTAATCTAATATTTAATCTAACAAAACTATTGTTTGTTAAAGAAAAAAATGTTCTTAGATGTCACAAAAGATAAAATTAATGCAAGAGGTTTGGCTTTTCATCAATCCAAATTTAAACTTGTCCACCATTTAAAAAAGAAATGCGTATAACCCTTGGGTTTTATTTTCTTTTTCTTTTTCAGTAGCCCACGCAGGCTAGAGAGTGTACATCGCATCAGAAAACGAGGTGATAATCAAACCCTAGCAGGAACGCACCACGTGGCAAGAGAGATGGGTTGGTGACCGTCGGATGTTGAGCAGAGGCGAGAGAGGGCTTTTATAGCTAGAGAGAAAACCTAACCATAGCGCCGTCTGAGGTGAAGGCTTGGATTCATAATCTTTATATCTTTATCCCGAACGCAAAAACCCTAGCAGGGAAAAAACCCCCAAATCCCCCAACGCCAAGGTGAAGACTTTCTCACTCACTTGCTCTCTCTCTTTTTGTCAATCCTTTATTTTACATATGGAATCTGTTTCTGATTTGTTTACTGGAAAAGCTCGTTTGCTTTGATTTCGCTTGTGCTTGTTTGCTGGTTAATCAAATGATTGGGGATGGATTATTGAGCAGAGCACCCACTGTGTGTGTTTGTATTTTTTTTTTCTGTTTGTGTCCTTGGAGGAGCTTGTTCGTTGGTGGGTAAAGCTAAATCAATCATTTCCGGTGCAAATATTGTATTTTTAGATTTCTAGTTTTGATCGTGTGGGATTCCGAATGAATCTGCTCAAGCTGTGCACTTATTGTTTGCATATGTCGTCACTGGTGTCACTGTCCAAGTAGAAGCGTCTTTGGGCGAAGGGGTCTGATAGTGCCCAATTATGAATTCTGAACTGGGTTTTACTTCAACAGTGTCATTAATATTACTATGACAAAATTGCTAATTTTACTTGTTCACGGTTGTATAGTTATGTATACTATATTTTTTCTCACTTAGTTCTCATGTGTTGCCTTGTGGCTTTAGATTTCTCAGTTTTAGGATGCTGTGGCCCGAGTTTCGTGTGGAGCATTATGTTGGGTATAATAGAAACTCTGTTTTTTCTGTTTTTATCATCTTTAAATCACTTGCTTTCCCCCATTTCACCTTTTGGTGAAGATAAACTCAAATTTGAAGATTTTTTTTTTTTTAATGTTTATAGGATTTGGAAGATGTTGTGAACTGAATTATTCAGTGTGTGAAGTTGTATGATTGATGCGTCTTTTCTTTGGTTGCATGTTGGCACCTCATATAGCATTTTTGTTGAAGTTCCTATAATTCAGGCTCATTTTCTTAATACAGTATGAGATTGAAGAAACAAGATAATAGAAAGTGGAATTGAATTGTTTATTATTTTACACATTGTAAAACAAAAGGCTTTGTGAGCTGGAGATTTTACTGCTTAAAACTTATAATGTAATTGAAGATACGACTTTTTGTCTATTGAAACTTTTTGTTGCATGTTTCGATTCAAACTCATGACTTCATCTCATTATACTCTTACGTTATGCAGATGAATAGGGAGAAACTTATGAAGATGGCTGGTGCGGTTCGTACTGGTGGAAAGGGCAGCGTGAGGAGGTGAGTAAACTTTTCCATTTTAAAATTTTTGTGAAGCTGTTGCCCTGATGGCATGTTGAGTAGATTGGTTTTTACCATGTTTTCCTTTTCTAAAGAGAATATTCGTTTGGTGTTTGATTGACATCTTATTGCAATCACTTAATGATAAATAATATTGCTTTGCCAATATTACTGCCTGTATGGCAATTGTTTCATTATAAAACTTAGCCATTCAGTGGGTTTTTTTATCTTCCTGTTTGTATGTGACTTTGTTTATTAATCTTTGCTCTCAACTTCAGAAAGAAGAAGGCTGTTCACAAGACAACTACCACAGACGACAAACGGCTTCAGAGCACCCTCAAGAGGATAGGGGTGAATGCTATTCCTGCAATCGAGGAAGTTAACATATTCAAGGATGATGTAGTTATCCAGTTCATAAACCCCAAAGGTGAAGCCAACCCTACAAAAATCTGATTTTGTATTTTATAGTTTGTTTCAATTTTTTTTATCCTAATAGTTGATGATGTTTATTGTACGTTTCAGTTCAAGCTTCAATTGCTGCCAACACTTGGGTTGTTAGTGGTTCTCCTCAAACAAAGAGTATGTCACTAGTTCTTTTTCTATCTTTTGAGTTTGAAATTTGTTTGGAATATTGGACATATTTACATCCTTGTTTGTGGCTGTGCCTTGCCATCATGCTGCATTAGCTTTTGACGGCCATGTTTGCTGTTTTTTTACCTTTAATTGTCCTTCAGATTTTAGACATTTTGGCATGTAACTTGACGTATAATCTTCGTTATTGTAGAGTTGCAAGATATTCTTCCCAGTATTATCAGCCACTTGGGTAAGTGTGCTTGTAAACCTTTTTATATTGTTCCTGCTTATGTGATTCAATTAACGGTGAGTTGTGATTATTTTCAGGGCCAGATAACTTGGACAATTTGAAGAAGTTGGCTGAGCAGTTCCAGAAGCAAGCACCTGGTGCTGGTGGAGCCACTGCACAAGAGGACGATGATGATGAGGTCCCTGAGCTTGTGGCCGGGGAGACCTTTGAAGCTGCTGCAGAGGAGGACAAGGAGGAGAATCAAGCTTCTTAGGGAATTTTGAGGGGATTGTTATATTTATACTCTCGATGCTGGGGAAAGTTTTTGATTTTGCTTTTACCTTGTTCATGTCTGACCATGTTTGACGGATTATCCTTGTGATGCATTGGGTAGTATTTACTTATCTCTTGGTTAAAATTTAGTTTACTATTTCCTAATTCTTGATCGAGTAGTGTGCTAAATGCTGTCATATTTTGTTGAAATTGGATGATTCCTTGTTATAATAAACGAAATACGACCAAGCTTCTAAAAGGCGGAAGGCGGGGGGCGGGTAGGGGTTTTGGTCTTTTTTTTTTTGAAGAATTTTAATTAAATTTAGAATTAACCATCTAAAACTCACTAATCTTCCAGAGTCATTTCAGATTGGTCTTAATTTTTTAAACCTTTCAAACAAGGATTCAATCAGTTGAAAATATCTCATCTGTTAAGTCTTAATCAATTTTTTCGTTAAATGTACATGTGGTAATTATGGGTTTCACTTCTTTAGCTTGTTTGGACACAAATAATAAAGTAACTTAAAAGGACATGAAGGTGAAATATAAAAATAAAAAAATAAATTTCCAAATAAAAAGAAACACAAAAATGATGATTGGAAAAGCTTCTGTTACTTCGGAACTCAATCTACGGCCACTAAAACTCCATCCCAACCTTTATATTTAAAATCCACCAATTGGGTATATAATGGTCAACATTAATATTAGTTGTCTTGTAACCTAGATTTTAAACAGAAATTATATAATATGGAAACCAATGATCAAAAGAGTATTGAATTGAATTAGAAATTGTCACATCCCGGCCCGGGCGGGACCACTTCCCGGGCCCGCTCCACCACCGTAGCACGATATTGTCCGCTTTGGGCTTACCATTCCCTCACGGTTTTGTTTTTGGGAACTCACGAGCAACTTCCCGATGGGTCACCCATCCTGGGAGTGCTCTCGCGCGCTACTCGCTTAACTTCGGAGTTCCTATGGAACTCGAAGCCAGTGAGCTCCCAAAAGGCCTCGTGCTAGGTAAGGATGGGAATATACATTTAAGGATCAGTCCCCTGGGCGATGTGGGATGTCACAATCCACCCCCCTTAGGGGCCCGACGTCCTCGTCGGCACACACGCGACCAGGGTTAGGCTCTGATACCAATGTCACATCCCGGCCCGGGCCCCCACCACAACCCGGGCCCGATCCACCACCGTAGCACGATATTGTCCGCTTTGGGCCCCGACCACGCCCTCACGGTTTTGTTTTTGGGAACTCACACGAGAACTTCCCGATGGGTTAAATGGACCCAAAATAAGCCTTAGTTAATTTACAAAATTCAACTGGGGCTTAACAAATGTGACATTTTCATTATATTAGGTACTTGTTTGGAATGTTTAAAAAAGTTAGGACCAATTTGGAATGACACTAAAAATGTTGAGGATTTTAGGTACTTAATCCTTAAACTGATTATATAACAAATAAATAAATGTATACTTATACTTAAAGAAAAATAATAATTGCCATGCGATGCATAAATTGTTAAATAGAATGACATTATAAATTATAAAGAACTAAAACATATTAAAAACATAGGAAGTAACCATATAATGAGTGTTTGTTCAAGTATTTAACAAGTCTCTTATAATTTATTGAAAAATAAAATGCAAATTGGAAGTTATTTATTTTTTGTCGAAGTGAGAGCCACGACTTAGGTGGATTTAGGTGAGTCAGGTGTGGTGCCTAGGAAGATTTAGGCGCCATATCATAATTTTCAAATGCCCTAACAAGTAATCAGAACGGTGATCAACTCCTTAACATCTAGTTGGAAATCTTTAGAACAGTGAATATGACACAAAGTCTTTGTCCTCTAGGATACATATTTATGCACATGTTAGGGGTATCGAGATTGAGGATTGATCAGGATATGCAAAGCTTTCGCCGTTAACTGAAAACACCAATAGCAGTTTTGCATTGAGCAATTGATGAATTTGCATATCAAGCAATGCTTTCATCAATACTCTCTGACTTTAGAGGGCCAACATCTTTAATGGAAGTTCTTATTTAGAGACTTTCATTATTACTTTTGAGTACTTATTTAAAGATTTAAAGGAAATCTTTGTGCTTTTAAAGGAATATTGCTTCTAATGGGAGAGTTCTTATAGTAGAATTCTTAAATTTAAAACTTTTATAACTTTATGTGATAGTTTGATTAAGTGCATATTTTTTTGTTTATGTTAACCTTTTTTAATTAATTAAAAGCATTAAAATCTTTAATCAAGATGGAAAGCCCCGTTTTCTAACATATTTTTTTTAATTAATTAAAAACATTAACATTAAAAGCATTAAAAGCGTCAATCAAGATTGTGGGCCACTTTGTCTGCTCAAGGTTGTCTCTATACAGTCCCTATATATGAGGACATACGCAATATATCCGGTGAGTACCTATACTTTATGAACTTACTTTCCGATTTAGTCGAGATTTATTGTGTCTCTATATTTATTTTATACTCATTTGCAAAACCCAAGAAAGAAAGGAGAATGACTCCTTGTATACCACAAGACTCATTTAATTAACTAGTTTTTCTTAATTATTAGTTTATTAAATAATGAACTAAATTTAAAATTTTGATTAATTCAAATGATGTAGTTGTCCACATCAAATGTCACCTAAGATGGTACAAAAACATGATACAAATAACATTACTCTATTATATTATATTAATATTATATTAGATTAGAAGAATTGCACTTGTTATATTTGTAAGAGTGAGTCTGTCAATACTCACTCAAGCATCGAGCACCCACCACGACGAAGGAAGTTTCCAAGATGCTGCTTATACATACCATATGGTGTTGTTGACTATATTATCCAAGAACCTTGAGTTATTTTGTATGAAACATCTTTCTAGAAAATGTCTCAGTTAGTTTAAACAATTCTATGGAAGCCTTGCCTAATAAACAGGGGCTTATTGCCAATTTGCTAATTTGTTTCGGTGTTGGTGAGTTGGTGTTACTTTTCGATAGAAAGTTTCCAATGTGATGTGAACCTCACAACTAATTCACATTTCTTTTTAAAGAGATCCATTCCCCTAAACCGCCCTTATAGATGTATCGTAGGCTGCACATATGTAGTTTCATTAATTCATTGTTTTCCTCTTCTGATAAATTATTTTCAGCCTTGTTATGCGGGGAATACTCTTCAACATATGTAGTTTCATTTGTTATGTACGACAAAACGTATCTCATAAACAAATTAATGGGGCAAAGGAAAAACTCCGAGCATTCAAATGCTCCTTCATAGTTAACTTATAATCACTGAAAAACTGGTGACAATCATCTTGTTTTCGGCATCTTGCCATAGAATATTATAGGTGTGATTGCAAGTGAACTGCCATTGTCAAGCTGCTAATTCACAAGGCCCCTTTGTTTGAAGACGTCAAGCATGGCCGCCCCAATTTTCGCAGGAGACTCCACCACGGTAACCCCAGCTTCCCTTAGTGTCTTGATTTTGTCTTGTGCTGTACCCTTTCCCCCTGACACAATAGCTGCACAACCAGATGCAAGCAATCATAACATATCGAAAACCAGAGACTCAACCTAGACAATGAGAAAGAGAGGGTAAAGAATTATATACCTCCAGCATGACCCATTCGACGACCAGGAGGAGCCGTTAATCCAGCAATAAATGCAACAACAGGCTTCTCAGTTCCACTTTCCTGTTTCATTGGTCAGAGAATCAGTCTTGAGCACCCATATCCAGACAACAAATATAGACACCAGTAACTAAAATCAATTTATGGCTCAACAAATCCTTAGAAAGATACAAAGCAGCAGAAAGGTATTTCTCTCCGGTTATGGCCACTCAAAACCCTAACCAAAGATGGTGACATTCTGACCTTAATCAATGCAGCAGCATCCTCTTCTGCAGTCCCACCAATCTCTCCTATAAGAACGATACCTGAAACATACATTCTAGAATTAGTTCAAATTACTAGTCCTCTACTTCAACACGTATTTTCTTGTATACCTCACCAATATCCACACTGATGACAAAGGTAAGAAGAATACATGCACTTTAATAATCACAGCAAGCCAAAAATAGTACAATGGACGAGCATCCAAAATTATGAAAGACAAAAGTCCTAATAGGATGAACTTTAGTAGTAATTTGAGAACTCATGGAGAGAGACATAACACAAACAGTTGTATCAAAAAATTGAATTTAATCGAAAATGAAAATAGGTTTAAATGAGGAATCTAAATGAAATTTGACTCATGAGTCATTAACCACAAAACGTTGGACATCATCTTCATATCCTCTTATAAAAGACTTTGCACTACATGGAGCTTGATGCTTACATGGAAATTAGAATCCAGTCAAAGTAGTTGGAACATGATATGCTTTTCATAAATCCCCTAAAAAGTGTTGAAGAATCAGAGCGTACGAACATGTCCTATTTGACTCGACAAAAGTGATGGGAAAAATGAGCGTCCTAAAACAATCTATTATTTTACAGACGCTCATAGCATCAATATGAACATGCAATATAAACATATAGAGATGAGTGCATGAAGGGATGCACATTCCTCCCTTTCAATCTGCAATTTGTCCAACTGCAACAGGAGAAGAAAAACTAAATCAAGCTCCTAACCTTCTGTTTGAGGATCTTGTAGGAATCTGTCAATGCAATCAACGAAGTTTGTACCATTAAACGGATCCCCCCCAATACCAACACAGGTGGATTGTCCAAGGCCAACGGCAGTTGTTTGGAAAACCTACAGGGTAAAAGGAATAAATTAGTCAGATTTACAAGGAAAAGGAATAAAATTGTAAATGGAAGTGGTACCCACAAGATCCAAACATCAAACAAGAAGAGCTGAAGATTGAATCATAATAATAGTATCCCATCTGCTGAAAGAACCAAATTAATATGAAAATTGTATGTTGGAAAGGGAAAATTGTAAAGCCTAATCAGATAACTCTCCCAGTCTCCCTAGATTAAAAATAGTACTCACCGCTTCATAGGTCAAGGTACCAGATCGAGAAACAATTCCTATGCGCCCAGGTTTATGAATGTAGCCAGGCATAATTCCGATTTTGCATTCACCAGGCTTGATAATTCCAGGGCAGTTTGGCCCAATGAGCCGAGTTTTAGATTGCCTGTTAATAGCAGCCTTGACACGCACCTGAATCAGTTAAGACCATATTCAAGATCAGTAACAAGGCTTTCAGTGAACTAGTGAACTGAAAATAATAATCAGAGCCCAGATCAAGTTCAATGAAGTCCAAAATCCAAGCCATATGATAGTCCACGAAGGATAAACTCAATAACTATGGTCAGGGGTTCTTTAGAAGTCTCAAAACCCAAATTACCAAGTAAAAACATGGTGACCTTATCCTTCCTATTTGAAGATATTGGTGAAATTAACACTACCATATCATGTTGTGGGATCCCCTCAGTAATGCAGACAACAAGATCCAGCTCTGCTTCCACTGCCTCCAGAATAGCAGCAGCAGCAAATGGTGGGGGAACATATATGACTGAGGCATTAGCCTTTGTTTCAGCTTTTGCTTCTGCAACTGAGTTGAAAACAGGAAGTCCCAAATGCTCAGTCCCACCCTTCTTCGGTGTTACACCACCAACCTGTTTCAGCACAATCGTATGTACATTAAACAATGAAGGAAAGAAAAAAAAATGGTTAAAGTATATTGCTAAAAGAAAGCTTATTTTGGGAAATTCACATTGAAACCCAGTCCGTTAATTGTGATCACTCCTATATAGCAGTTCATTGGAATAGGTTACCCATTGCTACATGTAAGTAAACAGTGGGGGTTTTCTTAATATATTGCATTAACGGCATGTTGGCACATTGTGAAACCCATATCGCTCGTTTTTTCACATTTCAACGTGAACTCAATTCCCAATTAGTTATAGGGAATTGAAACCCCGCCTTTGATATTCACTAGTAAGAGACAAACAAGTTTAAGCAGATGAGCAAATGAATCTAAACATATAAACAGAGCAGTACAAGTATAACGCATTATTGCTTAATTTGGTAATTGAAGAAATTTCAAGTAACATTGCATACGCATCAAATGCAAACCTAGAATTCAATAAAGCAAACGGAAATGGAAAACAGATGAGAGCGACAGCACATATAGAGACCAATTTGGAGAAGAGACAGGTGCAAGTGATAGATACCATTTTGGTGCCATATTCGATGGCTTGCTCGGTGTGGAAAGTGCCGTTCTTTCCGGTGATGCCTTGGCATATGACGCGAGTGTTTTTGTCGACGAAGACAGCCGGGGGCGGGGGCGGAGCCGGGGAGTAATGACGGCGCTGAAGTAAAGACGTTGAAAGAGATGGTTTGCGCGATGCGATCGAACCGATCAGCTTGGCTACGGCTTGGCGACCCATCACACCGTCGTGATTCGCTCGCTCTCAGTTGGCTGGCGGGGGCTGATTTTGTGCGCTTCAATTCAATGAGATGAACGAAACAGTGTTTAGTCTCAAATTCTTCTTTCTTCTGCCGTGGCTGTGGCTGTGGCTGTAGGGGTGGGGCGCTGTGGTTTAATATGGGCTGGGCTTTCTTCTCAAAAGCTTTCTGGTGGGTTGAGCTGCATTTGTGAAAATAAAATCTTATGATGGATTTCATCATGGGCTTCCACCTTCTTTTCTTTTAGACCTCATTTTCCCCATTGGGTTGTTTGTTTTTTTTTTTTTTCCTCCAATCAAGGCATTAGGTTGTTTGTTTTTTTTTTTTTTTGGAAGGAAACGTTATATTGAACAAGCACCCAAAAGCACCAAGGCCGAAGCCACAATACAACAGAAGCTCAACGAGAGCAAGCCATAAAGGCAACCACAGCCACAAGCAAAGGAGGAGGATCAACAAACCTGACCCAGCCCAAAGGCATGGCCACCCCCTCCCAAGCCAAACAAAAATTAATGGGGACAAGGTAACCCATCCTTATTAAGAACATGAACCAGCGAAGATGGAGGGAGATTTACCCAAATTACATCGCACATCTCCGGATTACTTCTCGACGCCAACACATGCGCCGCCAAATTGGCCGATCTCGGAGTCTAAGACCAGCGACAGTCCTGAAAGTTTCCCCCAATACGCAAGGCCTTTGAAATATCGGGGAAAGCCTCCCAGCTGCCCCGCGAATAACCCTGAGTTAAACTATGGATATTCTCCCTTGAATCGGACTCCACAATTATGCATTCCAACTCTAGCTCATTTGCCAACTCGCACCCCAACAAGATCGCCGCAGCCTCGGCAGCAGCCACACTAGGCGCCCCAACCCGACCACGTTTAGCAGCCACAAACTTCCCCTCGTGATCCCTGATTACCACTCCCGCAAACCCACCTTTAGAATGAGCCTCCTAGCTCGCATCCACATTCACCTTCATAAAAGGATTGCACGAAGGACCCCAGCAGGCAGGAGGACACGAGTGAGAGCGAACTCGCTGAGGGCGACACACAGAAGCATCAGTAGCCTCCAAGAACCCCTGCACCGAAGTCAAAGTAGCCATGATGACTCGATTAGGATCAATACCCAATTGATCAAAAACAAAGCTACACCGAGTTTTCCATATTTGCCAGCAAGTAACAGCCATATACATCAAGATTCTAGCAATCTCTTCCTTAGAACCCAGGTTAGACCCGAAGAAAGATAAAACCCAAGCAGGAAGAGTCGAAATACTTGCCCTATTCACCCGGTAATTCAACGGGCCACCAAACCAAATTGGCTCAACCCATGGGCACAGAAGGAGCATATGTTCCACAGATTCGTCCTGATCCAAACAAATTGGACAACACGGAGATGGAGAACAGCGGCGTTTGAACAAATTCTCCATCGTTGCCAACGCACGATTCAAAGCCCGCCACATAAAGTTCCGGATCTTCGAAGGAGTCTTCAACTGCCACATACTTTTCCAAACCTTATTCGGGATTATAGAGGAAGACGAGGAGGCTCTGCCAATCAAGGGGCTCGAGCTAGCATGCTTCCAATGATATCCATATCTCACAGAGTACACCCCATTTCTGGTAGCCGGCCAAATTAACCTATCCTCCTGACGCCGATCTCCAATGGGAGTATCCAGAATGGCCTCGTAGTCCACCAGTGATATAACAGGCTTAATGGCCTCAATATTCCAAGTGCCGGACACCTCATTAATCATTGTATTCACCCGCATATTCTGAGACACTCTCACATCTCCAATAGCCGTAGGTTTCCCAGCAGAGATAGTCGGCAACCACCTATCTTGCCATAATCTGATACTTTTACCATTCATTATCTGCCAGTGGGCACCACTCAGAAGAATCTCACGCCCAACCAGAAGACTGGACCAGCCCCAAGATGCTCTTCCCCCCAAGGTAGCTTCCAGGAAAGAACAGTGAGGGAAATAACGGGCCTTAAGGAGCTGCGCCCATAGCGAGTTTGGGTCATGAATCAGACGCCAACACTGTTTAGCAAGCAACGCATCATTAAACTCTTGAAAGTTCCGAAACCCCATACCTCCTTCCATTTTCGGGTACCCCAAGAGATTAGCAACACCATTATTTGTAGGCATTTGTCTGTTAATTCTGACTTAATGCATGTGTCAATTATTACTATATTCTAAAATCAAAAGTAAGTGTCGGTTCAATTAATTGGACAAGAATGCCACAATGACTATAAGTTCATTCCATGTAAGTTGCTCATCACCTCATCACCACTTCACAAGTTCATATTTATATAAAATAAAATAAAATAAAAGATTTTAAAAGATAAACGGCTACATTAGCATAACAAGACGACATGGTAAATTTGGAAACTTGATCCTCCTTCCTTGTCCTCTGAGTTGGATAATTAATTAATAATTTGTATATGTCTCAAACAATTCCTATGTTAAAAGAGTCACCAAACACATGGTGATGAAAGCAACGCTCATTCTATTCCAGCTACATGTAAACAATTATTAACATAATCAAAACTAAATAATTATCAAATCAAACCACTTTCATACTCGTGCGAAAGAAAAAAAAACCTCCCTAAATTTAGATCCACATCTCCAATTAGTCGGGACCTCCTCCACAATAAAAATTACAGATGGGAGGAAAACCCACCAAGTTAGATAAGCATTATTCAGCAGCAACTATTAGGCAAGGCCAATGTTATGGTGGTGCTTGAACTTCCCCTTCACAGAACCTCCACGAACCGTCTTCTTGCCTTTTTAGAGCATACCAAATTTTATAGGTGCTGCAATCACTCCAACAGAAAACAAATCAAATACAAGCCATGGTAATCATCACCCCCTCCCCACCCCACATACGGTAACAGCAACCACAAGAGTAATCATAACTCCTTCATTCAGCTCACCTGTAATAACTTGGGTTCTTTTGCTCAGATTCATTAACAAGTTCAGCCGCTTCCTCTACGACAACCTCGATCTCTGCTCTCTCCCCTCCAACTTCATCTGATATAATTTCAGCACCAAGGACTGACAGTTGTAGCAAGACAAACTTCCAATAACAAGACCTCGCTTTTGCAGCATCAGCCAAAGCCTGCCACTGTGTATCATGCACGCAATCGTAACCACCCACACCCATACAGTGAAGCAGTGAAACTTGCAAGAATTATCAAGGAAAAGAACATGTAAAAAGAAGTAAGCTTAAATATACCTGAACAAGCATCGAGTCATCAAGGATTTCAGAGAGGCTATGAATTTCATGAGTGGGCCCCAGAGCTTCAGCCTTAATTGCTTGCCATTGCTTCACAAGGTCTTCAGCTTCTTCAATAGACATAAGCCTCCGGAACACAGCTGTTGAAGAAGACAGATCCAGAATTTGTGGATTTCCAGCATCTGAGCAGGTCCCCACCGGCTTCATAAAAGTCGCCAAAAGCTTCTTAAATCTGCCTGCTAGTCCATTTCCCTTGACGTAAGCAGGGACTAGATTAGAATCCGCAGATGAAACTGTCGTCCAAGCAATAGAACTTGTGTGCATATTTGGCTTACTGGAGGCCTGTTTAGAAGCACTTCTCATCTCATTTCCCTTCAAGCCTGTT
Organism: Pyrus x bretschneideri; assembly: GCF_019419815.1. Lineage (NCBI taxonomy): Eukaryota > Viridiplantae > Streptophyta > Magnoliopsida > Rosales > Rosaceae > Pyrus > Pyrus x bretschneideri. Next base: position 13,736,792 of record NW_025999612.1, on the reverse strand, counting down.
AACCTTAAGGAAGCAAAAACAATGCACCCCAATACTCCAGCTAAAGCGATTCTTCCCACCAAAACTCCTCTCGCAAACCAACCATCCCAAGCTTTACCACGGTGCATGCCAAGATTCCTTTCCAATTGAACAGATGATGCATTAGAACTGCTTCCACTGCCAGTCTTGCCCAATAGTAAGGGACTTTGCAGATCAGTTGAAGCCAACTGCTTAACAGCTGTCCCAAGATGTTGAGAAGAGTTCATATGGGAAAAAGATTCATCGAAATCCCTCCGTTCCGACACAAAAGCAGTGGATATTGGTCTTTGACTTATGATAGGCAACTTCTGTGGAGCTACTTTGCTTTTCTTGCTCAAAGGAGTCCTCTTGTCACCACCAAAAAAGTTGGCCTACAAAGACATACATACACACATACATAAACCATCTGGTAAAGCTAAAGATAGGATCCTTAATCAATCCATCCTTGTGAATCTCACCAACAATGGAGAGCAATCTCGTGAGTCTGGAAACACAGAAAGGACAGCATCCTTCAGCCACATTTCCTGATCAAGTTCAGCAGGCAGTCCGACATGAGAAAGTACTGACCTTGAAAACAAACATAAAGTTTGTACTGAAATAAGTAGAGTGTGAAGTGGCACAATATAGAACACATTGCATTTTCATAATAAACCATCTATTCCGCAGGCTAAAAACAACTTTTACTTTTCCTGAAACCATGACATGACACATAGAGAGTAAAAAAGAAAATAGACTAGAGTGGCCCCTGGTTGCTGGTGTATGCTTTTTTGGACCACTGAAGTGCATGCCACTAATCAAAAGGAGTTGATACACAGAGCCTTTTAATCCAGCTAATACCACGATAACGCTGTGTAAATAGGGAGGCAACAATAACCAATAAGAGATATATACCAACGATTGAGTTGCACCACAAGTATCCTTAACTTCCTTCCCTAAGATTGAATTTCGTGCAGCAGAATTTGAGTTCAAGTCCAGCTTCTGAAGCTTTTCAACAACCGCAGCCTCATCAACCTGGAAAGCAAGTAAATATTCAGTTAACGAAACAGAAAGGAGAAAAAGGGAAAAAAATTCTATCTCTGCATGATATCCAAAAGAATTTTATGAAACAGTGCAGGAAATAAAACTAGAAGAAAGAATATACCTGACCAAGGAGGAACAAGCAAAAAGCTTCCTCAAGTTTCAGATCAGCACCCTCTGATGCAATCAGGCACTCGCATATAGATTTTGCTTTCTCAATCTGCCCAACCATATGATAAATACTGAAATTAACAAAATGGAAAACACAACAACCACCCTGAGAGAATTTGAAGAGAACTATTCCATCAGCATTCATATTCAAAACTAGTTATTTCAAAGCCAGTAACCTAGGTGAATAATGGACTTACTAATTCCTTTTGCTTGCTTGAAAAACCCAGTGCAACGTGAGCTATTAACACCGTGTAGAAACAATTAAAATCAATTACAACCCGTTGATTCTGTGATTCTAGTGACTTCTTATTCTTCCTTGTAATAGCTAGCTCATCCCATGGAAGAAGATCAACCATCTCTGAAGCCATTAGTCTATTAAGTGCTTGGGTCAAGAAGCATGGCCAGTCTTGGACCCGGCATGAAGTTTCCACATCAAGTCCCTGTCTGACCAATTCACGCAAGGCTGCAATTGCTCCTCGTCTTCTTTCAGCATTCTCAGGTGACTGAGACATGCCAAGCAATTCCAATGTACAAGCAGGTGCAAGCTCCTCCAAAGATTCTTCTATCTATTAAACATGGCCAACATATGTGTTACACAGCAGCAAAAGCAAGTATACTTTTGGGCACAAGCATGGAAAAAAGTTAAATGCTGTGACAGATTTCAACCAGCAGGTCCACGATCCATCTGACTAAGAATGTCTTAACATCTCAACATTTGATCCACTATACTTTTGGGATTATTATGTACAGATTTCAACCAGCAGGTCCATGATCCATCTGACTAAGAATGTCTTAACATCTCAACATTTGATCCACTATACTTTTGGGATTATTATGTAGATATCTGGTCACTACTTTGCAACAGAAAAACAAGAGTCCCATTCCAGAGTGGCAAACCAGATAACAAAATATTGACAGAATAGAAGATGAGAGTATTACCTGAGACAACAATGCTATTTTCCCAAGAGACTTTCTACTCCTTAGAAGACACTGAGCACGAGCTAGAGCTTCAAAACCTTGGGACACCTTGTTCTTCTCAAAACCAACCTTTGCAGTTGCACACTTCAAGAAAGCACCTAGGATAAGAAAAGGAGGCATAACAAGGCTGAAACAGATGGCACAATATCCAGACCCCTTTCCTGATATGCCTTACCTCCGCTAGCGCCATAGATAGAAGAAGATCATGAATATAAGGCTTAGCATCTGGATGCTGAACAGCCACGCGGCCAACATCTTGCACAAGCTTAACTTCCCCAACCTAGAATGGAGAAATCCCATAACATATACCCGTCTTTCAAAACAAAATCCTATTTTTTTTCTTTTGTTTTTAATTAGACAAAAAAAAAAGGTTTTTCTCTAAAATTACAAATATATTAATAAAGCATCTACAAGAATCCACAATGTAAAGTATGGTGCCAAATGGAGTTTCACTGAAAGAGTACAGTAATTAATTTTCAGAAAAAAGAATTCAATTCCAGTTAAACTGGTGCTCAACAATATTTATTTTTCATTGAAGGGAAGGAAAGGAACAAAGAGCCTTAAAGGCAACATTCGATGTAAAACTAAGTACCTCTTGAAGAAGGCAAAGTGCACCGGGCAACCATGCCCAAGGAACTCGTAGGGAAGATTTAGGTGGGATGTTTTCCTTAATATTGCCAGCGTATTCTGGCTCAAAAAGAAGCTTATCTCTCACATCCATTAAAAGACCCTGAAAACAAAGCAGTAAGAGAAAAAGAATCGAACAATATAAAATATATAGCACAACTTGTAAGAAAACTCCCCCCAGCTGATATGATATAAAAACTAAAGAATAAAATCCAAGAGCGTACCAGGCGAGATCGCACAGCATCCAAAGTGTAGCCTTCTTCAATTTCAGCACTCTTCAATTCCATCACTGATTTAACAACCTCATCTTTCTCAGCTTTAGCAGGAACGCCAATAAGCTGCAAAGTCATTCGTTTGGCATTAAGTTAGTAAATGGTGACTTATAATGAAGTTCCGAAAATAGGGAAATCATAGCACAAGAAACAAATCCCTTAATCACTAAAATACTAGACAAACTGTGATAACAATTGATTATGGGACTGCAAGGCTGCATATGCTGCTAGCGAAAGGATAGCAGACTGAGTATGTTCAGCCACTGTTACAGGATCTCTCTCAACCAGAAAGAAAGTAGATGTAAAAATGACTCGATTTGACAAACACAAAGCCCATCCAAATTAAAGCAGAGGAAGCGACCTGGTAACAGGTGACGGGGATTTCAACGGTGGTGCGAGGAGGAGCAGTCTCGACACCAATGTGGGTGTCGAGTGATTTGAGACTCCAGCGGCCGGTGAGATTATCACGGTTCCTCTTGTAGGCCCTAGAAATTCCGATTCCGGAGTCGCTTCTTTCACTGGAGAAACCCCAAACGCAGAGCTTGTGATTACCGATTCGGCAAAGGCAACTGCGAGATGACGGAATGCTTAGCAAGGCGTGAGACAAAGCAGCTGTCATGGCTTCCTAGTTAGTTACTACCTCCTCGCTCGCTGTCGCTGATGAAGAGAATTGGAATTTTCACCTTCACCGTTCCTTTCATTTTATCTCTCAGATTATTATTATTGTTATTATATATATATATATATATATTTTTTTTTTGAGAAAATAATTATATTATTATTAAAGGCGAAAGATAGAACAAACAAAACACGCTCATCACTCATCGTTTTTGGATTTCGACTGAGACCCAAAAAGTAAAGAGAAAGGCCAAAGGATGCAATTTTTGAGGATTTTGTTGTAAGTTTTTGTCGTGAATTTATTTTTTCTTTCCGTTGTTAATTGTGATGTTTTTTTGGTTGATTAGGTTTTATGTTTATGTGTTTTGACCAGACTTTACAAACACGTCGGGATGTAAGGAATCGTAGAAAAAACCTCGGATGCATTGCATCGCCAAACTCTCGGTTTTCACATGAGCTACTTCCATCTGAGCATGAAAATACCATTACCCTACACACGAACCTCAAATGACAAGGATTATACTGAGACTCTCTCATGACTACAAGGATGATCCATTATGCAATTTCGCCCAAGTAACATGTACAAATCGACCGACCACACAAAACAAAACAAAAAGCATGAATGAGTTGAGCATGCTCTGAGTAAATAAGATTAAATTGTACACAAGTACAAGGATGGTTTTATGTGTTCTAGGATTACAAAGCAGGTCTAAACGTTCCCCCACTTAACATACAAAAAATCCACGCTACTCAGCCATCCAACAGAACAAATGCCACAAGGCAAACGGGTAAATGTCCATGCCTACAAATATCCCAACTTCATTAAGCAGTCGTAGGATCGTTTATCACACCCAAGAAATCGTCCTTTATGGTGCCAATGCAGAACTGCAAAATACAGGGAAAACTAGTATCAGAAGCAAACAAAAAGAAGCTAACTTGCATGGAGGACGAAACTATTTTAGTCCGTTTTTACATAAGTGGCTTCAGCCAGGCTCTAAGAAACTAATGCACCAAAAACTGACTACGGCAGCTAACCAGGATCAAACAAGTAAGACATTCCTCAGAATGTAGGTTAGGATCATGATGATCATCCCACCACTCCACATTCAGTATGATTTACTAGTGTCGAAAATCCAAAATAAGACTCGCTGACTAATCAAGGAAACATTAAACAGGACCATTCCTAGAAGGCTAGGATGAATGTGCTACTTTATGCCTCTAAATCATCTCCCCCCCCCCCCCCCCCCCACACCACCCTTTTCCTCCATAACAAAAGCTGAATCACTTGTACAGTACAAGGAAGATGGCAAAATATAAAAACCACTGAGAGAGGAGAAAACAGATTGAGGGTAATACAATTTCAGTAGCGTCTACTCGGGTTCCAATTATCTTTAATCGCACTTCGCTGTCTTTCTGAATCTTAACCTGCAAAATAACAAGAAATCAATTTAAACATTTTTTAAAACAAGTTTAACCATATAAATCTAAAGCTAAAAGAAACAGCTGAGAATCAGTTGAAAGTTTGAAACTGAAGCATACTGATCCATCTGATGTTGTATAGTTTGGCATATCCCCAGTCTGGAACTCCATGTCATCCGGTATCAACTACAACACAAGATGAGGACATTAACCCATAGCAACAACACAACCCAAGTCATTGCAAATGTTTACAACTTTGTACAAGACAAAAAAAAAAATATTATGGAAAACAAAGTTTTCTAACAAGATATGGATAATGCTTATCACTGCCCAGAATAATCGAAGGGGAAGAGATACTTACATGGTTCGAAACAAAGATTTGAACAGGACCAGCCTCAGCAAAGAATCCCATCTATAAAATTTCGAGATGACATTACATTTTTCGCAGTTAGTATTATACAGAATACAAGAGCTTGCAAAACCAAAGTAAGAGCACTGATGATAAAACGTTAACAGGTGAAGGAGGAAATAGCATACCTTGTTTACCATGGTAACAACAGCTTCTAAGATCTCTCCTTTGAATGGTCTGAAAACAACACACTGGTACTTCATGGGGAATGAGACGAAGCCTGTCCCGTCACGAATCATCCCTTTCCCAATGTTTTCTATGCCCGTAATTGCAACCACAAATCCATGTTGGCCACTGCACAAAATGTATACATATCAACTACTTGATGCATCGCAAACCCTGATGAAAACGGTGAAGAGAATTGAATTGAATCATAGTGATGACTGTCTACAAAAGGATCGACAAAAGTCAATTTTTTTGGGGTGTTTTTGTGTTCTGAAGTTTACTTCCCACCAGCATAGAGCAAAGAGGGGTTTCCCGTTTTCGTCCTTAATTTTTAATTTTCCTCAGGCGACATTGTGGGAACAAAAAAAAGGCAAAAAAAAAAAAAAAAAAAAAAAAACCGAAGAAGAAGAAGGAGGAGGGGAGAAACCTGCAGGTGCCTTCGACATCTTTCATGAGCTTGGAAACGAGATTTTCACGGAGATTGCGGCCAAAGTGGCGAGGATGGAGCTGCATGTTCCTCTCCAACACTATATGGAAGAACATGTTTCTCTCTTTCTGAATCTTAATCTCTCAATTCTGATTGGTGAGATGGAAATTGAGAATTCGACGTTTGGCCTGAGCTTCCAACTTGGAACTTCTTACTACTCTCGAGAGAGCGACCGATCTAGGGATTTCCTTTTTATTCGTAAAAATTCTTTAATAGCAAGGCAGATTCCTTCTCGCCGTGGGACAACATAGTAAAAAGGAAACCCAATTCGAGGGCCCAGCCAAGCCGGATAAAATATAAGCCCAAAATATCTAGGCTCGCATGTCCAAGTCCAACGCTGTTAATGCTTGTATTAACGTTTGACCTGCGGGGAGATTCTCGTAATCGCAGTAGCAGATCCCATTCCTGATCCCTGATCCTTGTCCGTCGTGCTCGTGGCGACCCTAAAATGTCACTCCCACCACTCTAAGTGTAGCAGTGAAACGCAAAATCCCATAACCCTCTGAAAAAACTATCTCACAACCCCTGAAATTCACTTCACTCCAGTTCATTTCTTTCTCATCGGAAACTGAAACATCATGGTCGGAAAATCTGAGCCCCTCAACGGCACAGCCACCGCGAAAACCGGCCAATCTCCGTCGCCATCCCCTCCCCCAGCCACACCCATGTCAGATCTCCTCGGCAACTTCTCGTTCAAAACCCTAAAACTGAAGACCAAGCAGCAGGAGCTCCTGATCCGAGTCTCCATCCTCTGCTTGGTCTACGTCCTCGCCTTCATCACCCGCCTCTTCAGCGTCCTCCGCTACGAGTCAATGATCCACGAGTTCGATCCCTATTTCAATTACCGTACTACCCTCTACCTCACCGAGAAGGGCTTCTACGAATTCTGGAACTGGTTCGATTCCGAGAGCTGGTACCCCTTGGGTCGGATCATCGGCGGCACTCTCTACCCTGGCCTCATGGTCACCGCCGCCATCATCTACTGGGCCCTCCGATTCCTCAGCTTCGCCGTTCACATTCGAGAGGTCTGCGTCTTGACCGCTCCATTTTTCGCCTCCAACACCACCATCGTTGCCTATTTCTTTGGTAAAGAGATATGGGACACCGGTGCCGGCCTTGTTGCCGCCGCATTGATCGCCATTTGCCCAGGTTACATCTCCAGATCGGTGGCTGGCTCCTACGACAATGAGGGTGTCGCCATTTTCGCCCTGTTGCTGACGTTTTACTTGTTCGTCAAGGCCGTCAACACCGGCTCGCTCGCTTGGGCGTTGGGCTCCGCATTGGGCTACTTCTACATGGTCTCTGCCTGGGGAGGTTATATCTTTATAATCAACTTGATTCCCCTTTACGTTTTGGTGCTTTTGATCACCGGGCGCTATTCCATGAGGTTGTATGTCGCCTACAATTGCACTTATATTCTCGGAATGTTGCTCGCTATGCAAATTCGCTTTGTCGGCTTTCAGCACGTTCAGTCTGGGGAGCACATGGCTGCCATGGGCGTCTTCTTCTTGATGCAGGTTGCTTTACGTTTCCATTCCATGCAGAATTCAATTTATGATATACCAACTTATTTGTTTTATGAAGTAAACATCTTATGTCAATTCATTTCTTAGTGCTTACTTCATTTTCCATGTTTGGTTGGTGGCACGGGGGATGGGGTTGTCAGGTTTTTTACTTCTTAGATTATGTCAAGCACCTGCTAAGTGACTCAAAGATGTTTCAAGCCTTTTTAAGGATCACTGTCACCTGTGCTGTGGCCGTTGGTGGTGTTGCCTTGGGAGTCGGCACTGCATCTGGCTATATCTCTCCATGGACTGGCCGGTTTTATTCCTTGCTAGACCCAACATATGCCAAGGATCACATTCCTATTATTGCATCTGTCTCTGAGCATCAACCAACAGCTTGGTCATCTTTTATGTTCGATTTCCATATCTTGCTCTTCCTTTTCCCTGCCGGTCTCTACTTCTGCTTCAAGCGGTTGTCAGATGCCACCATATTTATAGTAATGTATGGTCTTACAAGCATGTACTTCGCTGGTGTCATGGTTCGGTTGATTCTTGTTGCCACACCTGCAGTTTGTCTTATTAGTGCTATTGCTGTCTCTGCGACTATTAAGAATTTGACACAGTTGGCAAGGGCAAAGGACAAGGTTTCTCAAACTGGTTCAGCCAAAGGAGCCAGCAGCACAAAAGGTTCTTCAAAGGTGAGATCTTTGCTCCTTTATATGCATACACACACTTACAGTTCTGATCTCTTGCTCACTGTGGAGTACAGAGTCCATACTCACCAAGTGTTTGAACCAAATGCAGTGGCAGCTACTGAATCTCTAAATAGGAAATTTATTTTTATGTGAACATGGTTAGTACGGATTTTGACTCTTAGCGGTGAGGACAATATTGTGAGTGTGTTTTGTGTGCGCCATTTAGAATTGGTTAATGCCGGCTAATGTTTTGTTCTGTGGTGATTTTCTTTCGAGATATTTTGGTGGTATATATCAAGTACTACTTTTGGTTTTATGTTTTTAGTTACAGTATATAGCAGTATCTTTGCTAAAATTTGTGTTACAAACAGGGTTCAATTGATCAATCTCAGCCTTTTCAAAGAAATGGTGCTTTTGCCTTACTTTTTGGTGCATTTTACTTGCTTAGTAAGTATGCAACTCACTGCACCTGGGTTACATCTGAGGCGTACTCATCTCCCTCAATTGTTCTGGCTGCAAGGGGTGCCCATGGGAACAGGGTCATTTTTGATGATTACCGTGAGGCATACTTTTGGCTTCGTCAGAATACTCCTCCAGATGCTAAAGTGATGTCATGGTGGGATTATGGGTACCAAATCACTGCAATGGGAAACAGAACTGTTATAGTTGACAATAACACCTGGAACAATACACACATTGCTACAGTTGGGCGTGCAATGTCATCTTATGAAGATGAGGCATATGACATAATGAGATCGCTTGACGTGGACTATGTTTTAGTTGTATTTGGTGGTGTTACTGGTTATTCTTCTGATGATATCAACAAGTAAGTCACTTGTTATTTCATAATACTTGTTTATGATCGTGTTGGTGGACCAGTGTAGTTATGCATGTGTCTTACTTCTATCTCAACCAATGTTTCTGATTCATCTTCAGAACCCTTTTGTTGAATTTAAGTGAAAGTTATATTCTTGTCTGTTATTCTGCACTCACCATATAGTAATACTGTAATAGTAAGACAAATTTCTGTATGCCAGATTTCTGTGGATGGTGAGAATTGGGGGTGGAGTATTTCCTGTGATTAAGGAACCCGATTACCTTGTTAATGGTGAATATCGTGTTGACAAAGGTGCAGCTCCCAAGATGTTGAACTGTCTCATGTAAGTTTCATAACACAGCTAGACTTATATATTGTGTACGTACATGTAAGATTTTTGAACAGAGCTATTAATTTCATCTTTTTCTAGCGGGATCACGCCTTACTTCATTTCACGAACATAGTATAAAAGAAAAAACACATGCGTCCAAAGGGGTTCCATAATCCAGAACAATTTGTTTGTATGAAAATCAGTATGGTGATTTAAAGTAGGCAAAATGGAAAACATATGCTTGTTACACTGAGCTTATGTGTATGATTGTTCTTTTATGAATGAATTCTTTAAAACTTTTAGTAATAAGATAACACCTTATACTTGCTTGAAATTAGTCAAAGAGCTGATTGGCTTTGATGATTTTTTGGTTTGCAATCCTTAAGGCCTAGTGATTGATATAGTGGGCTGTATATCATAAAGTAAATTGAGTTTCGTTTCTGCTGGACCACTGATTCTAATGTGCGGGGTATTTGGGCGCTATCTCACTCAAAATTAATCTTAGACCCTTGGGTGAAATATCCATTTGGAAATTATTATATTGTTAGTGTTCCTTATGTATTATGTCAAGTTCTGTACAGGAATGATTTGGTTTTCGTTTTGTATGGTGATTAGGTACAAGCTGTCTTACTATCGATTTGGAGAGATGACGACAGAGTATGGGAAACCACCTGGGTAAGTTTCATGTGTCTTGATAACAACTATAGGTGTGCATGTCGCTGTGCGTTGGTGTGCATGTTGCTGTGCAAACAAACGCACAGCACAAGTATAATGCAAAAGCGTAGCACATGGAGTATTGAGACACTACCAACAATTATCTAAACTGATTGAAAAATAGAAAACCTAGAAACCGGAGCCTATGCATCCATATGGGGAGAATCAAGATTGATAATACTGGGTGCTCTTCCTAAGTTTTATGTTGCATTAAAGGCTGCAGTAGGCTGGTAATTCTCCGTTGGCTTGGGTTTACATCACTAGTTGAGGCCTAGTACGTTATTGGGTGAAAATGGAGAGTGCATTATTGCATAAACACGTTTATGTTGTGTGTGTTTGCAGTGCATCAGCATGTGCTACCTATGCCAAATTGCTGATTGCAGTTGTTTTGTTTGACAGGTATGATCGTGCACGGGGGGTTGAAATTGGAAATAAGGATATCAAACTTGAATACCTGGAAGAGGCATTCACAACATCGAATTGGATTGTTCGTATTTACAAAGTGAAACCACCAAATAATAGGTGGTAAGTCCGGTGCAGTCGCAGCGACAAGAAGGAAAGGAGAACAGTGAAGGAGCATGATTAGATGAAAGGCGGAGAGCTTGGAGTCTTGAGATGTAGTTTTTAGAAGATAGCAAAAGCGTATTTTTCTTTTTCACAGACTCGGTTTGTGGCACTGAAGGCTATTTAGTGACTGATTTGATCTGGATCCGGAACCCCTGATTGGAAGCCCGTCGTTTTGCCTCCATGAATTACCAACGGTTTTGTTGATTTGTATCGTTGAGAAAGATTTTATAAAGTTACATTTAAGCTCTCTTATTAACTAATGAAAAGAGTTTAAAAATTTTGAGTTTTAACACAAAATAAAAGGTAGAGTGAATAGTATAGGATTGGTTTTTTAGTATAAAAATGTGATTTTTTGTTAAAATAAATAGTTCCGGAGATTTTTCATTAAAGTTTAAGCAAAGGAAACAGGACTGGAGGTATTTTATTAAAGTTTAAGTCGGACGATAAATCATACATGCCTCTGCCTTAACGCTAATACCATTATTTCTTAGGAAGTTTTAACGAAAAATTCACGGTATTGTTTATTTTAACGAAAAATTATATTTTTACATTAAAATATTAAATCTGGTACTATTTACTTTACTTTTTATTTTGTCCTTATCGTTAAAATTCAAACTTTTCAAATTTTTTTCATTAGTTTTCCTTATTTCTTATACCAAAAGAATAAGCATTTTATTAACATTTTCATTAGAGAGTGGGTGGGAAAATAAAGAGGAGGAAAAAAGCAAGCAATTGTTGGTGAGCGGTTAGAGAAGGTCAAAGGGGTGTAATCTAATTAAAAGAGAGAAGAAAGGAAAGAAAGGTAAAAGGCAAGCGAGCGAACCGGGCCAAACGCCCTGGGATTGACGATTGATTGAGATTTGCGATTTGCGATTGAAGCATGAGCGGCGGCGGGAGAGGCAGAGGCACAACAGCACCAACGACGAGCGGGAGCATGACGACGACCATCACCCTTGAGAACGCGGGCGCATCGTCGTCGCAATCGGAAGCTGTGGTGCTGAAGCTGAATCGGAAGAAGAAGAAGCAGGTGTCGTGGAAGGAAGGGACGGTGGACAACGAGTTTATGCAGAAGAAGAGCTCCAAAAAGTGCTGCATCTTCCACAAGCAGAAGCCCTTCGACGAGGACGACAGCGACGATGAGGAACACCATCACCACCACGATCACGATCACGATGGCCACCATCACCCCTCACCTTCTTCTTCAGGCATTAACAGCAACTCCGTCTGATCAATAGTCAATCAATCTAGTATTGGAATCTGAAAGAGTGGATTGATTGGATAGGATGGATTTGATTCGTAGTATTGTAGATCTGTGATGGTGTTGTGTAATGCGCTTAGGTGTTTGTTAGGGGGAGGAGGGACGAATGAATTAGGTATAGGTTTTGTGGGTGATAAAACAAGAATTGTAATGCCCCAAGATCCATGTGTTTGGGTTTCGTCATTGAGAATTGAGAATTGATATATGATTGATATATGATGCTGATGAATTCCAGTGATGTTGTTTTTAAATCCAAAACTTGTAACTTGCATCCAAATGCAATCTGTTAGACTGCTTTCGTGGTCGAAAGATAGAACTAAATAAAAAAACTGAACCAAATGTTTGCATCAAGTGTTTCTGATAACAATTGGTTGCTTCCTGAGCTCGCTGAACTCAATTGTCTCCGCCCCCAAAAGCGCAAAACACTGTCGGTCGGAGCACGAAGGCAGAGACATGGGCTGGAAACTGGAGTGGTGGGTGGAGGCAAAGTTGCTTCCTATTGAGTGTGTTAACATTAAGCCATTGAGCACAACCAAGCAGTAAAAGATGATAAAAGCAACAAACAGAGCAAGTGGAAGAGAGTTTCGTGCTAACAAATTCAATTTGCATTGCCAATAAGCAACAAACAATTCTGCTGTAATGCACAGCCTCACATACATTATCATTATACAACAAGTAACATATAACAGCGACCAAGAACAAAACAATAAATAATTTGGTCGTGTACCAATACCATCTCCATTTCTCAAGATGCGGCATGGCATCTACTATTTCACACTTTTAAGTGCTGTTATTAACGCATTGCTGCACGTCATTTCTTATTCACTGTAATCTCCTACCCTCTCTCTTTCTCAGGCATGTTTCTCCCGCTAGAATTATAATACTGCACCAGCTCTAGAATATGTACGCCTTTGGCGGAATCTGTAGCTGAGTAACTTTCAGCCAACTGGATCGAGTGTAAGGAAACCAATCCATGATATCACAGTGCTAATGAATTTCTCTAATCAAGGGCTGTTTTCCAGCGGCCAGTTATTGGCTTTGGTAAGCCATCAAAGATTGGTCTGGCCATCGTTGCAGTTGAGAGAGCTTGAAGGTCTTGTGTCAAGCTCCACCTTGAAGTTGGCCAAATTGATACTGTGTTATTACTGTCTTGGTCTTTTAAGCTCGGTGTGCTTGATGACTTGCGAACCACAGCCATGTCGTCTGCCATGATAGTGATAGAATCCCCCATTCCCACCGGAACAGAGTTCAGCCATCCTGAATCTGAATCAGATTGCAGCGATGCTCGGCTTGATGATTTCTGCCTCATGGCTAAACCATTTCCTGTTGAAGTCCCACCACTGTTTTCCCCCTTTAACAACCTTTCTGGTGTGACTGCCCCATTATCAACTTCAGCTTTCTGACGCCTCCGGACTGATTTGTCATCAAATTTCTCACCCTGCCCATCTCCAAGTTGTGCTGCAAGGTAATCAGCCATTGCACCATTCTCAGACAAGAGATCAACGGAAGAATGCCTGGACTTCTTAGGGTGACTCGGAGGGTCGGACAATGGTGAGATGGCGCTTTGATCAAAGGATTCAGAACTTCGACTTCTGTAGACAGCCATCTCCATGCCTTGCGCTTTTCCCTTCAAATTCGGAGATCTTAGACCATAGTATTTCTGTAAAGTGCTCATTGCTGTAGTGACCTTCTTCTCTTTGGGAGGTTTTGAACCAATAGATAGGCCAAGGCAAGGAGTGGATTTTTCAGTGTCGTTTTCTCTGCATTAAGTTGTACAAATGATTAGCTCTATGTAACCGGTGGCAATATATAGATACCGAGATGCACATGTGCATCCATTCCGAAATGAAAGTTGGTAAACAAAACGCATCATAACATTTGAAGGAATGCTTCTTTTGTTATAAACGACAGAGAGTCTTACGGAAGGAACCCTAACATCAAGTTTTCAGGAATAGTAAATCTACGTTTGAATTGAAAGAATTACCTTGTGGCGGTGGTTGTGGTTGGAGAAGAAACAGAGGGAGGATGTCTTCCGGGCAAAGGTATTTTCAAGGTGTTCAAAGCAAACATTTGAAGATCTGTAGCAAACCCATTCATCCTTTTAATGTCACACACCTGTTTAGTGTTTACCATTTATCAATTCCATAGCAATTTTTAGCAATTCAGACTAGTACTAAATGTAATTAGGAACAATGCGCAGGGCAGGAAGCTAATTAAGAAAAGGTATTTCAGACAAGAGTTGGAAACCTCGACGCCGTATTTGATGGCAACGCCGGCGAGTGTGTCCATCTTGGAGACTTGGTGCTCGATGTAATTCTTGCCGCCGCCGCCTCCTCCATTATTCTCGACCGACCTTGGATTGGAAGGAGACATAATTGATCTGCCACTTTTCTCCGATCTCTCGCCCCTTGGTAGCTGCGGGCCTGCCTGCCTCAAATCCAATGTCTTGGTTGGGAGTGGAGAGTTTTTCAGAAAGCAAACCGACACAAAAGCAGATCCATACGGCATACAGTAAAACAAGAGAATGAATAAGAATAATATTTAAGTTGTAGAGAAAAATGGAGTCCACATGAAAGTCAAATGCTTCTTCTTCTTCTTGTATGCGGAAGAAGCATAAGGCAGGCAGGCAGTATTTACATTTATTTTTAATTATTTATTTTTTAACATTAACATTATGATTCCCTGACGCGGTATGACTGAGCTGAGTTGAGCTGAGGGAGGACGTGAGGAGGACAGCGGACAAGAAAGAGGGAGAGAAGCCGAACCGACTACCGACACAGCTCTCAGCCGAACCGACTAAGATGGTATTTTGGATCGTTCAATCAAGTCACGAAACGAACCACTCTCCCACCTCGGGGCCCCATCTTCCCTCCCTCTCGTACTCGTAGTCCAGTCGTGAGTATGTTATACGTAGATTTCCTTTCCCACTCCTTCCCCACGTACATTTGGAGTTGATGTTTGTTTGTTTATTTTATTTCCTATTGTCTTTTTTAGGGATTTTGTTACGGATAAATGTTAGATAAATCAACTTTTTAGATTAAAGTTACAATTGTTATATGTCATTAATGGTAAAATAAAGCTTGTTACCCTCAATAATTATGTCACATATTTTTATATAGAGGTCTTTTGATATGGGTCCAAAGTAATTAAAAATTAGACCTATTTCAAAAGTTAAAAATCATTAAAAATTCGACCTATTTCAAAAGATGACCTATAAAATTGGACTTATTTCAAATTTTCTCTTATATTATATTATAAATTTGATCCAAATAGTTGGTTTCCTTTCCCTGCCTAGAGAACAATACGATCTGACATAAGGGGGAGGGGGTAAAAGAGAGGGACATTGTTGAACAATACGACGTGTGCTATACACGTTGCACACTACTCCATTGCATCTTAGAAAATTGTGTATAGCACATTTTTCTTTTTTCAAAAATAATAAATTAGGTGTGGGGTTCACTTCACATCGAATTTTAACAATCCAAATCATTAATTTTGTAATTCTCGATTTATAGATCATTCTTACGAAAACGAAAATTCAATTCTAAAAATGGTTTTTTTTTTTTTTTTTTGGTAAAGCTCTTTACCTTTGGTTTGGTTACAATTCTTTTCTACTCCTCTTTTGAGTACAACAAAAACTACTCCAATTAGACTTCACTTTGCTTTCTTCCACGTTTAATATTGAAATTGATATTTATATTGATTTTGATTTTGAGGCCGGCAGACAAATGCATGTGCTGGAGTTGCCATCATCGGCCCACCAACCCACCCCCACCAAATCCAATGTGAACTTTTGAATATGATACACAATGTGACTTTTGGCTATTAAACTCTTGATCAACCATCCAATAAACACGGCCAAAAATTCCTCCTTCAATTTAACTTGAAGCTTGCTTTGGTCACGCCATGGCAATTCTACTCAACGTATATTGGCATTGGCAGTCAAGTTCATCACCACTACTCGGATTTACAATTACAGCCTTAAGCTATGTGGTTAGGACACCGGGCCTCGTTTGGCAGCTCAGATTGTACTGACTATTTCTGTCGAATAGGATAAATAGTCACCGGATAGTACTGACTAAATTAGTCGGGGTGCTTGGTGCAGTATCGGACTAGTGACCGTATTATTTATACTGTGTTTGGTATTATACTAGATAGGAGGAATCAAACTTAAAAAAAAATTTAAAAAAAAGTGGAATCATTTTTTTGTTCCTAGATCTCTCCGCACCCCCCAAACACCCTCCCTCTCTCTCCCTTCTTCCCCGACTACAGAAGAATCCCAAATAATTGTTCCCCAGCTCTCTCCGCCACACCCCCCAAACTCCCTCCCTTTCTCTCCCATATTCTTCTTCCCCGACTAAATAATCCGGGTGTTTTGGTTAGTTTTATTAAGCAGGTGTATACCGTGTTATCCTATCCGACCGGTTAAATTAATCCGGCGCTTATTTAGTACGAGTGAACGTCAAACACCCGAGTCCGTATAACTAATCCTATCCGATCCTTTATCCAATCTGCCAAACAGGGCCCTAATCACAATTTGGGCGGGCGTGGGTTGGGCATCACAATAATAAATATATAGATAACAATATCAAAACCATTTCAAAGCTCAACTGCAATATAACCCAATGAAGAAAGAAAGGCAAGGCTTCATTGCAGACATATCCCCAACATTACCATGGTACCCAAATCAAAAAAATTTACACCGCAATCGACAACACAGATCATGCACATAAAATTCTCATAAATTTGATGATGAATCTACAAAAGAATTCTCAACAACGAACTATATAACGATGGACAAATACCTATGATTATCGGGACAATATTTAGAGAAAAACAACTGTCACTAACTGTTAATGTGTAAGCCCTCCTCTCTCTTTGTTCAACAATTGGTTGCATATCTGCTAACTGTACCTATCAAAAAGAGACAAAGCAACCATTTACTTAAAAACTTGAGAGCACACAATATTCGTAATTACACACAATGCCACATAGCAAACTGGAAAGTAAAAAAAACAAAAAAACAAAAAAAAGCACAAAGGATTCGTTCGGTGTCTAGGATTAAATATTTCACTATATTCAATATATTTTGAAGGCAGATACTGAAAAATTGATTCCAACCAAAAAGTAGAAGAAGGATCCAATCCCCCCAAATGATAGGACTAGAAGGGTCAAGTTTCCTTCATGTCTAATCTTCCACTTCTAATCCCCTTAAAATGTAAAATCATACACCACTAACTTCAATATACCTTGAATTTTATGAGTTATCCATTCCAATTCAATCTTAGAAACCAAGCAATCCCAAAAGGTCTTACAACTTGGAACATAGAGCTATGTTAAAGACTTTCATAAACTAAACGAATCATGCACATAACTGCTGCTAGAAATATAGTAAAACATGCACTTGATTTCCTCAAGTTTCAGCATACTAAAACAAAAGAACCTCGTTCATGTATGGATTGGCTTAGAAAACTTAGTCATACAGAAATACTCATACTATCCAATACTGATACAAACAAGACAGCCTAATTTGAATGGAAAAGAAAAATAAACATTAAAATCTAGATTTTTGAATGGATGGAAATATTCATACTATCCAATACTGATACAAACACGACAGACTATATTTTTGTATGGTCTTACTCTTTGAATGGATGGAACACCACATAAAAATCTCATCAGCACACAACTTCAGGTGATTTTGACAGAAAAAAAGAAAGAAGAGAATTATGAGTATTACAATTTAACTAAAAATGCAAAAAGTAAGCTCCTATGAAAGATCTAATGTATCAAATGAGTAAAGAGTCTGACAAATCTGAAATCTGCTAGTCATAGCTGTCATATGTAGAAAATTGGATTATAAGCAGAATAACTACTTCCCCAATAGCTTATAGTCAACTTACTGCTTAGAATTTGTCTCTCATAACTTCCACATTTAGGAAGTGGAATATGAGCAGAATAACTACTTTCCCACTAGCTTCTAGTCAAATTACCACGAAGAATTTATAAAAGCACTCCGACCCACCTTTACATCCAACCCCATCTCTTCTCCACTTTTGTGAGTAACCTTCAAAAGCTGGATGCATAAAAAGGAGAAAACTCCGGAACAACTTGATCTTGTGAAATAAATATAAGCCACATATTCTCAAATCTAGAGAATAGGGTCACTGTTATACATCCATAATCATACATGATTGGGATGGTGATCAGAGTAACACACAAAAAAAGAACGGAAGGTTCACTTCTAGAAAGAGTATGTTTATTCCAAGGGTTAGACAACATGAACCTAGAACACTGCAGATGGTGATTTTAGCCACTACACATAATAAAGCCTAGTATGTCGTGGCATTGGTGCTTATGCACCTCGTAGATCTCTCACCTATAACAAATATCATAACGTCTAGGATATCAAACATTATCCTAGAGATGTCATTAAAGTCACCTCCTACAACCATCTGATGACATACGGGTCATATCACCCATATCACAATATGGTATATACGATACATCCCAAAAAAAACCAATAATTATGAGTATCAACCATTGCAGCAGCATTTATGCATGTTATACACTATGGTTTAGCATTATTAGATATGCATCCACAATTCACATCTGTATATTTCCAAAGTTCTTCAGGTATGCATTATAGAATTTAACTAGTTCAAAGAAGTTGATTTATAAGATTGTTGAGGCTTGATGGAAATGAATGGAGGTCTACCAGGACTGTTACATGAAGATATCTTTTTAATACGGAGTAAGCGTGGGTTCAACTTTTATGTCATGTTAGATCAACCACAAATGGGAAAGTCATACACTTGCCAGTGTTTAAATATGTATTTTCTAGCATTTTCACTGGTTGCATGTTTTCTTCCTTTTACGTAACACTATAGGACCCGACCCTCATATTCGTGTGGGAATGATTAACTACAAATAACTCATGCAAAGCAATGTCTCTAAGGTACAATGTAGTTGCAAGTTTGCCACATAGATGGCTTACAAATAAGTAATTATCAAACAAAGACTTCAAATGTACATGACTTTCCATGAAGCACAATTTTATGAAATAGCTCATGCATGTCCATATGAGTTAAACTAGTGATGCAAAAATAAAGGGAGCTAATAGCCACTGTTTGTCAAGACATAAATAACAGAGTTTGACGGGCACATTCAAGCTTGTGAGGTCAGAATAAACCAAATGGAAGACAAACATATATGAATGTGTAAGGTAACAAGTGCAATACCAATTGTGCTCAATCAAGATCTTCTTGCCTAGGCTCCTCTGGTCCAGAGTTAGGCCCTCCCCTATTCCCTGAGTTCGACTCCTCATTGTTTCCACTCCCGGTATTGCTAGTCTCGGCCGTACCACCCAATGGCCTGAAAAAGCGCGGCAGGGAGATGGTAAACCTCCGCTCCACAGTTCGAGGACTCGGACTCTGATTGTCTGGAGATGGCGCGCCAATTCCAAACCCAAACCCACTACTACTCCCACCGCCGCCCATAGAAATATTGGCTCCACCACGAGCCCCAGATTGACCAGTTTGATTGCCATTTCCAGAGTCCACACGAATCCTCTGCTCGTATTCAGGATCATCAGTGGGCAGCTCGTGGCGACAGACAGGACATGTGTTGTGCAATTCCAGCCAAGGCAGAATACAATCCGAGTGGTATATGTGCTTACAGGGCATCTGTTTGGCCTCCTCACCGAGCTCGAATGAGTCCTTACACACAGCGCACTGCGATGAATCCGAAGCCAACAAATCCTCTGAGATTTTCACAACCAGCAAGGCATCGATCGCCGATTTTGAGGCGGGTGGCGTGCCGTACCTGTTTGGATCGTTCTCGGCTAATTGTTGGATCAATTGCTCGAGGCCCGGGCCGAAGAAGTAATCGCCGAGATTAAGATTGGTGGGAGCACGAAAGCCTGATGGGTCCCCGCCGCCGCCGGGGGTGCTATCGATCACGAACTGGACATTGGCACCATTTGCCCTTAGGGTTTGCAAGTAATTCTGGAGGAAGACGAAGGGGTTGAAGGCGTCGGGGTCGTGAAAGGGTGAGGAGCGTTGGGGTGCGCCACCGAAGAGGGCGGAGAGATCGTCGGCTATATTGGCAGGGCCGGGAGCGGAGCCGGAGGCGGAGGAGGAGAAGAGGAGGGGAAATCCGCTGGAGGCGAAGGGAGGAGCGTCGGAGGAGGGGAAAGAAAAGAAAGGATTGGGGGGGAAAGGGTTAGGGTTAGGGGTTTCCATCTCTTCGAGGAAGCCGCCGCTGCAAAGAGGGCAAACGAGATCGGAGGTAGGTGAGGGGGTGAGGGAAACCGTACGGTCGCACTGGTGGCAAAAGTAAAGCTGAGGGGCGATCGGACCGCCAACACTGCCGGAGTGGCCGCCCGAGGACGACATGTCGCTAGGCTTGAGAAAAGAGAGATTTGACAGAGAGGGCGGGCAAGGCGATTTATATGGAGGACGAAACAAGGGAGACCTGAAACTCAAGGCTGAAGGGGGAGGGAGTTTTTACATTTTACATTTTAGAGAGAGAGAGAGAGAGAGAGAGTTTCTGTAGTGGAAAGTTGAATGGGTGGATGAAATATGGCGTTTAGGCGAGTGCGCGCGCCGCCGATATAGGAGTACACGACCAACACGACGGATGTAGATGACTAGGAGCGGACTCATTGTCCAAATACAGCACTATCTTTTATTTTTATTTTCTAATTCAGTTCCTGATTTTTCATCCTATTTAAATGGTTTTTCCCTTTTCTCTTTTAATCCTACATAGGCTTTAGATTTTTTCCATCTAATGATTAATGTATAAAAAAAATTAATAAAAAACACTTTCAAATTCTAAATTTTAACTAAAAGTTATTTAATAATAAATACAAGAAGAAAATAAAAATAAAAAACCTAATGAAAGCGCGTGCAACTCAAACCTAGTTGCCAACGTCTTTGGAAAACCCAGCATCAATTCCTCTCTTTGAAAATTGCAATAAAATGGTGGGCACTCCAGGCAGACACGGGGGTTTGTTGCTCAATCCAATAACAAGCAACGTTTTGCATGGCCCCGGGAAATAGCTACTATCACTGCTGGAAGTAGGATGATGATAAGGAGATTAAATTTTTAGACTAAATTTTGTAAGTTAAATAATATAAAAGTTGATAATTGGATTATTTTAATTATTAATAAACATGCTTATTTTTTATTAATAAAATCTCATTTAATTTACTAATTTAATCTACAAATTTAATGTCTCTACCATTACTCGAGAACTTTCCTTCAAATTTAAGGCAGCTAAATCTTCCAACTTCTATGAATAATTTATGTTCGTCAAAAGAGGATTTGACCCAAAAACAAAACTACAATTCCATGGATATATGTCATCAGAGATTTCTTTTACTGTTTGCATATAGATGGCCATAGGTTGATCACCTTTCTTCAAATTTTATCCAATTTAAGGTTATTTTCGTCAATTTGAGTAAAAGAGAAAATCTAGAAGAAAGTGTGATAAATGTACCATTAAAGGACAAATTAACACAAAATAAATGTACCATTACAATTTGGCATCTTTCAAACTTTTGATTTCCAACCAATATGTCAAATTTTAAACATAAAATAATAATTTATATGTATTTTCTTTGCATTAGGAATGAAAAGAAACAAGGATAATGATTTAAACCTATAAAAATTTAACAAAAAGCATTTAATAATTAATTAAACAAATCTTAAGGTGCTGTCAAATTTGGCAGCAAGGGGATAAATGTCAATTCATGTCATGCCACATCAAATTTGGCTTCTCGGTCCGAAAACATTAATGCTGTCTTTTGTTACCGTTATTGCTGATTTGGATATTTTGACATCTCATTTAGAGATAATAATCAAATTAAAGAGAGCAAAACAAGAGCAGACTATAAGTCGTTATTTGTTACGTGATACGGAAACATGGACGGAGCCAATGAAGGCTCACTGGGGGCAGATGCCCCGACTCAAGTAATTTGTTTGTTTAGTTGTAGACTTCAATTATATAATATACACGGGTTATCTTTAAAGAAAATATATGTATCTAAAATCCAACATACATTCATTCATTCTCATGGATGGAGCCAATGAAGGCTCACTGGGGGCAGATGCCCCCACTCAAGTAATTCGTTTGTTTAGTTGCAAACTACAATTATATAATATACACGGGTTATCTTTGAAGAAAATATATGTATCTAATATCCAACATACATTCATTCATTCTACTTATACTCCACATCAAATATTATATGAGCAATAGTGCTCTTGTTCTATCATTCAAACCGAAAAAACCCTCTCCCGCCTATCATGTACTTATATTTTTCTCATCACTTTGCCACTTTCCACTACTATATTGAAATTTTTGTAACATTGGAATTGTGATACATCATCATTTGAAACCATCCTTAATATCATATTGCGTATAACCATACTATAATAAGGTTTTCTTAGTTGTTTTCGGTTGCCTCCGCTAGAAGAAATTTCGGGCTCCGTCCCTGTTCATTCTACTTATACTCCATATCAAATATTATATGAGTAATAGTGCTCTTATTCTGTCATTCAAACCGAAAAAAACCCTCTCTCGCCTATCATGTACTTATATTTTTCTCATCACTTTGCCACTTTCCACTACTATATTGAAATTTTTGTAATATTGGAATTGTGATACATCATCATTTGAAACCATCCTTAATATCATATTGCGTATAACCATACTATAATAAGGTTTTCTTTGTTGTTTTCGGTTGCCCCCGCTAGGAGAAATTTCTGGCTGCATCCCTGTACGGAAACTTTAGGTTACGAATATATGGTGGTAAATGTGCCACATGTCACAAGGGAATTTGTTTATATACCTTTCTTTCTCACAATGTGAATTGTTGTTTGGCCATATAACATTACATCAAATAAGATGGTACGTGATTATTTCTTCTAAAAAAAAAAAAAAAAGGGGTATTCTCATAACCCTTGCAAGCGAGGAGTGAATATCACAACATGCACAACTGATGGATGTACCCGATTTGAGGAAACACTATATAATATTGTTCTTAAAATAAAGAAGGTTCAGAAGCAATCGAGAAGGCAGAAACCCTAGGAAATCAAAAAAGAATGACTCTCTTTCGATTAAAAGGAAAACCAAAAGAAACCTCTAGCTTGCTAGCTCAGAGATTACCTTAACCGGTCAGCTAGCTTTGTGCCTTTGTGTTGGTTCATCCCTTGCCAATTGCCATGCATAAAATAACTAGTATAAATAGAGACACGGACATGCCTACATCTTCATCAATCAATTTCAACAATATCTCTGTAACATATATAGATATAATCACTTCTTCATCTTGCTAGAGTCAGTCTAAAGATCAAAGAAGAGAAAATTTTCATGGAAAACAAGGTCGTAGCTGAGTCCCAACGCACTTACGAAGACTTTGAACCCTTCTGTAAATGGCATGGAAGCGACGAGATTGAGCTCCATCTTCGCGGTAATCACTTTGTATTATCTTTTTTTCCTTAATTATGTTGAAAGGATGGAGGCTTTACATTAATTCCATTGCATTTCCCCCAGCCAACTGCCTGAAATCAAGCACATATGCTCGCACCATTATTCTTTTCTTTTAAACATAAACAAATGGTCTTCCCGCGTACTTGTATGCATATATATATTAGATAAAGAATTAATGTATATATGTTGATTTGAATGATTTTGATATTGTTTGATTATTTTTGTTAACTAATTCTTGTACTTATTGTCCTAATCGATGTCGATCAGGTTTTAAAAAGGAACACCTGAAGGTTCAAATTCATAAGGGAATGGTTACAATCCATGGAGAACGTCCTTTGAAGGAAACTAATGGAAACACATGGAGCCGCTTCCACAAAGAAATCAAACTTTCAGACAAGTGTGATCCAAATGACGTTCACGCTAAGCTTCACAGTGCAGGAGTCCTTACAGTGACAATGCCTGTAGTAGTCAATGCTGGTGATTATGATGCTAATAAACCAACAAGCTGCGAATTTAAGGGCCAAAGGATGTTAGTTTCTAAACGATTAAAAGTGGGAAAAAATGTTACAGTAAAGTTTCTGACGGCAGTTGCTGTGATTGTGGCTTTCGGATTTGGCGCATATGTTGTTAAATATTATAGTTAAACAATGGACACCACCATCACCATGTATAGATATACCATATTAATAAATGTTTATCAACTTCTAATTAATTAATAATCAAGCCTTTGAAT
Organism: Pyrus x bretschneideri; assembly: GCF_019419815.1. Classification (NCBI taxonomy): domain Eukaryota; kingdom Viridiplantae; phylum Streptophyta; class Magnoliopsida; order Rosales; family Rosaceae; genus Pyrus; species Pyrus x bretschneideri. The sequence goes on along the minus strand of NW_025999612.1, from coordinate 13,712,494 downwards.
CTGTATTCTGTTTATTTGAAATGCGAATGGTCCGTGCATATATATTTAATATTTTTAAAATAGTGTGAAATGTCATCCGTTGCGGGGATAGCTCAGTTGGGAGAGCGTCAGACTGAAGATCTGAAGGTCAGGTGTTCGATCCACCTTCACCGCACCAAATTTTTTCTTTTTCAATTCGTTGTTTCCCTTTTTTTTTTTTTTTTTTTTTTAGTAAAAAAAGCGAAGAAAAAAATTAATATATGAATGTGTCCGAGTCTGAATGTGATGGTGCTGGAGTGTGGAAAGAGAGATGGGTTCGAGAGGAGCAGCGACGGTGGTGTCGCAGCTGACACGAGCAAGCAGAATGAGGTCGAAATTGCAGACGGCGTTGGAAGCGAGCGTTTTGGAGATTGAAGACGTGTCGCATCAGCACGCCGGCCACGCCGCCATGAGAGAGAAGGCCAATAGCAATGGCGAAACTCACTTCAACCTCAAGGTCGTGTCCCCAAAGTTCGAGGGGCAGAGCCTGGTGAAACGACACCGCATGGTCTACGATGCCTTGGCCGACGAGCTCCAGTCCGGGCTCCACGCGCTGTCCATCGTGGCCAAGACTCCCCAAGAGATTGTCCTCAACTCCAAATAATAGGATTCGAAATTCCAACTAATGAAAACTCTTTTGTGGTTAATTGAGTTGCTAATTGCTAGTGCTTTATTTATGCTGGAGGATTTATCAGATTATTATTATTATTAATAATTTATGTAATTTTTGTTGGTTTTTAATGTGAAATTGAAATGGTTGCTTATACATACATGGTGATGATGTCCAATTTATTTCTTCCAGAATTATGCTGTGCGCTTTGATTATAATTTTGGAGTTTTCAATTGCAGTTTGCGCTTGAATGAATGTTTTGCATTTTTGCAAGTATTGAGAGAGAGAGAGAGAGAGAGAGAGAATATGAGGCTGGCTTTTTTAAGAAAAAAAGAAGACAGAAATAGAATAGAATAGAACAGAACAGAATAGAAAAGTATGAAAATGGAAAATGATTGTAGGCATGTTTTGAGGAATGCCAACCGTTTTTCCTTGGAATTAGCCTCTACCTTCATTCCATACTCTCTCTCTCTCTCTCTCTCTCTCTCTCCCGTGGCCTTGGGCCTTGCCTTCCTTCGCTCTCAAGTCTTAACGCCTTGCCTGCCTCCGTTGTTGCTGCTGCTGCTGCTGCTGTGTATGAGTTATTGTGTTGTTGTTTCCGGTCCCGTATCATCCAAACCAACAAACTAGCGAAGGTAGGCGCACAAGCATACACATTCACACTAGCAACAATGAACAACAAGGCCTCCGTTTCCAAAGACCTCAACGCCAAACACCTCAAGGTATCCTTTATTTTCAGTCGTTTTCTTTTCCTTGCACATTCTTGTGCTACACTTACAATCCCCGTTTATAGTTTCTGTCTTGTGTTGCACGTTGTTGCTTGTGCCTCCAGATTTTAGAAGGCCTTCTTAAGCTGCCACAAAACAGGGAATGTGCTGATTGCCGGAGCAAGTACGCATTTCATATCCCTCTCTTTTCTTTTGTCTAGTATATTTTTACTACTGTCTTCACGTGCTTGTCTTGGCTATATTTCTTAGTGTTGGTCTTGATTGTGGCAATCTGATGTCCATATTAACGTGATCTTTGTGCTGCAATGTATTTCTTTCAGAGCCCCGCGATGGGCTAGTGTCAACCTGGGAATATTTATTTGCATGCAGTGCTCAGGAATTCATCGGAGTCTTGGAGTGCATATATCAAAGGTTTATTTTTCTACCTATCATTTCTCTATTTTCATATGCTGTTCTTGCCAGTAAACTTTTTTTCACCCTTCCTTTCCTGGCTTCGCATATTTAAATGGATTGGTACTCATGAAAGTCATTAACAAATGTCTGGTAACTCTTCATTGAAGAAATTGAACAGCCATGTGACTAAAGAATTATTCTTGGTTTCTGAAATTTTTAAAGATTGATAATGAGGCCACTTAATACCTCTTAAGTAATCGAAAATGTTTTGAATGACAATGGTGATTGGCATAGCCTGAATCTGCATTCAGTTATTTACGTGTTCTGGTCCACTGAACTACTTTTATCAAAGTTGAGTAATATTCTATTTGATTGTCAATCTGTTTGAGTAGCATATGTTTTCATATTATTGCAACTCTATGTTCTAATAATAGCTTAGCCTGGTTGATCTTGGAAATAGGTACGGTCTACAACTTTGGATACATGGCTGCCTGAACAGGTTGCTTTTATGGAATGTAAGAACACAACCATGGTAACTGATACTTATGCATTGTTTGTCATCTCAGTCACATCTTTTTCCTTCTTTTCCTCGAAATAATTTAACCGAAATAGTTGTTAGAAAGCATCAGTTCACTATTCACATTTTTGCTCTGTGTGTTTTTTATATTTTCTAACTGACTACTGTGTTCCAATTCATTATCCTGCTAATCAACTCTCTATGCACTTTTGTGTAGCCATGGGTAATGAAAAGGCAAACAGTTATTGGGAAAAAGAATTGCCACCAAATTTTGATAGACGTGGGACTGAGAATTTTATTCGTGCCAAGTAAGTTGTTTTCTGAAGCTAATTATGAGCTTCATGTGGAACATGGAGAATGTGTTAGTTATCATTTCCTTCTGCTCTTAACTTTATTCGGAACTTTCAGGTATGAGGGGAAAATGTGGGTTTCGAAGAATGCAAAACAACCAGCTCCTAAACCAGTAGATATGAGCATCAGTTCTAACAGTTTGGTAAAGGGCGGAGCCACATGTGGAGTTCCTAAGAAAACAAGGAGACATTCTCTTGAGGAGGCAATGCTTTTTACAAACCTGGCAGAAGCTGCTCCTACAGTGGCAAGATCCCGTGGGGTAGATTGTTTATTTGGTTATGTTTGCTATGTTATCTTGATGAAAATGATCAAGTTGTTTGGAGGTATTAGGTTCAGAAAAATGTTTCTTGCTTCTTCCTCATACTTTGCATCCATAATAAACCTGTCATCTAGGTATCACTAATTAGGGAGTTTCTGTCACTTGGCGTGTTTACAAGTGTGGAATAGACAGCTTTATGTGTGTTTCTGATCCTTAATTGAGTTCTTATGGGTCATGCTCATTCTTAGATCGATAAGGGAGCTTTTAGAAAATTGGCGGTTTAAAGTTGAGAGCAAGAAAATCGAGATTCTTTGTTGGCTTGGCGATGTCACTTTCTTTGGAGATTATGAGATTGAGAAATTAGGTCTGGTGAAGCAAAAGAAGTTTTCTCTTTTGCCTTGTTGATTTCCCTAATATTTATCGTATACGATCCATACTTGGACTTCATAGATTATTAAGCTGCTAAGTAACCTAAAATATAACTGATTTCACATGTCGAAAAGATGAAACGGAAGAGAAAAGCCACTACTCATCAGAGCTATCTGCTTCCGTGATTTGTTATATGTCTACTCTTTCGTGTCTGTTTGTGTGCTTTGTCAAATGAGTTGGTAATGCTCTTATCTTTGATAAGTAATTTTTATGGTACTTTTGACAAGTCGAAGACGTTTTCTAGTTAATTTACCTTGTTTATTGCAGGGTTCATTAGATTTGAATCATAAGTTTACTACGTCACCTCCAGCAAAGGGGCCACCACCAATGATGGAATGTGATACAGTCACAAAAAAGATCAATGGTACAACAGACCTATTCAGCTTGCTTTATGTTCATGATGCAAAGCAGAAGTACGCCGCTCCTCCGCTCTGGCAAACTTTTGATTGTAAGAAAACTATAGTAACATCTTTCTTTTTGTTACTTGTTTACTATTTTGCAGTTGGGAAGGAAGTAGTAAAATTGATGAAGGGAAGATGGAAAATAACTTGAATTTGAGTAGTTCCTTAAAAATCCCCAGCTAAAACATGTTTAATACATGGAAAATGATTTCCACTGTCTTGTAAAATTGCGTGTTAAATTGTAAGCACCGGACTCGGCTCTAACCTTGTGACCATCCATGATTTGCAGGAGAAGATAATTTAAGTGAAGCCCATGGAATTAATTAATGTTGAACCAGCTGTGGAAGTTAACGCCATAGTTTATAACTGAACTGGAGTGAACACTGAGTCTGTATTTATTCCTACCCTTAAATTGTAGGGTTGGACATTGGACATCAAGGTTTGCTGTTTTAGTTGTCACACACTAACACCATGCATGGAAGAAGAAGAAAATGGTATCAAATGATATGCAAGAAAGTTTTCAAACCGAGTCTGCAGAATAAGTCATTAATTGGTTTCTTTCCTGCCAAGTTTCGTTTTCCAGAATAAAATTTTCAATGTAATGGGAACACGACTTGATACACCAAGTGTCATAATACAAGCGATTGGAAACTTGTATTATGACACTTGTGTACCGGCTAGTGTTCCCAGTACACTAAAAATCTCTCGTTTTCAATTAGTTGCAACTTGCAAGGATGAGATTGTTTGACCATATATATATATATATATATTTGCGCTTGTTCTCATGTCGATCGGTCACCTTGAAAACGAAAAGTAGTGTCTTCTGTAATAAGACTAGATTTAATTTCTTTTGCTTGTTCGTTTGATCGTTCTACACTACATACATTGCAAGAGAAGAGAAGAGAAGAGAAGAAAAGATCTGAAACAATCAAAAGATTTAGTGTTGGACAGCCGGCCGCCTTCTCCAATGTCTCCATCTCATGTTCTTTAATAACGCAGACTGGAGAAAGAATTAATGTAATAATTGTTATAAGAATTATTAAACAGAACAAAGAAGATGTGTTACTCGCAAACAATTAATTGATCTGCCTCGGTGATTCATGATTTGAACTTTGGAGTCCCACAATCCAAGGAATATTGTATATAATACAGTACCAAAAACAAAGGCCCTTTATATAGATGATGATTATGTATTATTATTATTATTATTATTATTATTATAAGGGCACACATAGCTTTCACTAGATTATGCAAATTATACGGTCAAATTTGCCGACACTGTTAAGTTGCTGCACTGTCTTGCAAATTAGAAAAGAAACCTGAATTCGCCTTTCATTGCCACTTTGATTAACCTCCTTAATTATCATGCATGCACATATATACATACAGTTGATCATTGGATTAGATGCTAATTAATTATATAATTATATGTACAATAAGATTCAAAACAAGTGTCTTGATCTCTTATGCATTGGCTCGTTTAATTGGTTCATTTTATTTTAAACTGGAGACTGTCAGAAGAACAAAAATCAATAATTGCATTGCATGTATGCTTTGTTTGTGTATAAAAATGTTCAACTTGGATGTTGTACAGATGTTATCTAATTGGAAGGGTCTGACCCAAAATTTCAATTTGGCTCCTACAGATATGGATATGGAGGCAGCAGATCAATAACTTCCCATACTTTTGCTTTGTTATATGTATACTTCTATAACTCCCAATGTATATATTATATATAAGAGTGAAATGACATGTCAACTGTTGTCCCTCTCTCTCCATCCTCCTCGCTCCTTCCAAACATCTTCATCTAATTTGGTACATGATACAGTGTACATCGTTTAATATATAATCAAGAAATATATTGTAATTAGAACCCTTCACTTCATGAATTAATTTTAATTAATAGTCATAACTGATGCATGCATGCTTTTGTCGTCCATGATTTTAATTCTATCACCATCTATATACATATAATTAATACATGTAAATATAAAATTAACCGGAATAAAGGGGGCTGTAATGAGGTGGGGAGCACAAATGTTGTTAACTATGACATTAATTAATTAATATTTACTTAATTAGAAAGGGTCATCGTCAAACCAACAAAATCATGCATGTGCACATGGGGAATCCATGGGGCTGAGTCATTACACTAAAATTGGTTTCTTTATCTATATTAATCATTTCTGTCCCATTTTTCATTTTTTGTGATGAAGATGCTTTAATATTTAGTTTATATGAATGGAAAATTTTAAGAAAATTATATTTTTATACTACATTAATGTATGTAAAAATTAATGTATACATATCATGAGGCAAATGATGTTGGTTATCTGTGTCATGTGACACGCAAATATAATTCATAAATATAATCTTTCTAACATTATTATGTATATAATATGATATATCCATTCAAACTAATTAAACAACCACTGCATGATGGATGATGATGCACCTAATATTTTTTAATTTCGGGCCCTTTCTATTTCTCTCTGTCCAAGTTTACACAACACACTGTGGCTGTGTGGGCCTCTCCCTTTTCCTATTGGATGATATAACATTGCCATTTACCTAGGTAGCCATGTGTCGTGTGTGTGTCTGTGTGTGTTTTGTGATCAGAACTTGAATTGAAAGATTACTATTAATTCCGGGTTAGTTTCTCGGCAAGAATATGGAAAAGGTCAATTTTTTTCTTTTTGCTAGGCAGGAACATAGTAATTAAAATGTTAAACAAAGTATTACCTAGAAATATTTAGGACAAATATATTTGGTTATTTAGAAAGAAGAAGAAAAAAAAACATTTAATAAGAATAAGCTGCTTTTAGACCATCTCCAATGGTGATCTAAAACCTAAAAATATTTAGTCCAGAAAATTTAGGTTTTAGCTCAGAAACAGTTTTTCTACTCCAACCATTCTGGCCTAAAATTTTAACCCCAGATTATCAAAGAATGAATTAAGGCTAATTTTTTTTTTTAAATTAACTTTTTAAAAAAAAAATTATGTAGACTATCTTAAATTAATTTTATGAACATTTTAACCTAAAAATATTTAAATTCGGATAAATTTTGAAAAATCACTAAATCAATACATGAAAATCATGATAGATTTGATTATAGGGTTTTTAGTTGAACTTTAAGGTAAATAACTTTTTTAAATTATTTTAGCCGTTAGATTTAAATTTGGACCGTTAGATCTTTTTTTTTACCGTTAGATTTGATTATATTCGATCTAAGTCGTTGGATTCAATAAATATATAAATATAAAACTTAAAAAAAATAATTTGAACCTAGACCGTTGGATTAACCAATGGCCCATTTAAATGGAGCCGTTGGATGAAGAAAAGTAGCCGTTGGGCTACAGTGAAACTGGCAGCAGATGGGACAGCCCACGTGGGTGGGCTTCAGCTGCACTGTTCATCCCTATTTGGCAGATTGGGTTTTGGGTTTTGGGGTTTTGGGGTGTGGGTCCCACTTCAATTTGTGGGCTAAATTTGTGACTGGTATTTGGGTTCATTTTAAGTTTTAGGTTTTAGGTTTGGTTTAGGTTTTAGGTTGGAGTGGATTTTGGGGGGGAAAAAAAGGGAAAATTTAGGTTATAAGCCACCATTGAAGATGGTCTTAAGGATTCAATCATACAAACCCTAGATTCTTGTCATTGCCTGCCTAGCTAACAACTCTCTCTACCATCAACTAATTACTTTACAAATTTATATATGAATTTGTTAAAATTCTGCATGCTGGAAGGAATTGCAACTAGTTAGATATATGTGTTTGTTGATCCTAACAATTACAAAGCCTATGTGGCGCGCATGCCGAGTAACTAATAAACTAATTACGTCATTCAGTTGAATGCAGCGCATGCCAACTCGTCGGTCGAGCTCAACCGAGGAGTAAAATTTGTTGATTTTGCGTTGAGAGCGTTGCTGACTTCTTTATCTTGCAATTGCGGTCGAGGAAGGAACAAATCTCAGCCTTTGGATTTCTCGAGCCTGAAGACAAGGCCACTAGTTCTGCGAAGTTCACAAATCATCGGCGCCAGATTCGGTCATAGTGATTATATTCATGAGAGTATAAGCACGTTGAATCGACACCATACTGTACGGACACAAGTATTTAAAGGTGATGTATGTCTTGATGGTGAATGTGGTTCGATCGTCAGAATGCCGAACTTTGAAACTCACTTGTGAGTATCTAATCATAAAATCACTCGACGTTCAATGCGCCGAATATCGTAACTCGTAACACCTTACTTCGCCGAGAAGGCTAATAAGATGACCTCTGCCAATAAGGATTCAGAAACCTTTCTCGACCAAGACTTGGATAGGTAACCAGTTGGCCTCCACGCAGTGTTGTTTATCCAAACTGAAGGTGCTCCTCGGTCGGCTGATTCTACGGCAACAGTGCTGTTTATCCAAACTGAAGGTGTTTGTCAGTTGCCTTCACAGTGCTATTTATCCAAACTGAAGATGTGTTGGCGGAAAAAAGAAAATAAAAAAAATCTCCAGATGTTTGAGAGGTTTTGTACAGGGCAGTTGTGTGTTGAATTGGAGGTCATTTTTGTTGTTGCCACTGCCTCTATTTATAGATTTTGTAATGCTTAGCCACTGAAATAAAGTATTCCAGTTCCATTCTAACTCACAGCGTCCATATATTGTCATAAAGAACCTTTTTGATAATATCCCTCAAAGTCAAGATTCCTCGGGTCAATGTCATGTGCTCCTTTCATCTTTGCAGAACACCAATCTAATCCAAAGATTGGTTATAATATTTAAATGACGTGGATCTCTGTCATCCAAATTCCATGTACCAATGACATTCCAATTTGCATCATTATCTTGACTTCAACGTTATCCCAAAACCATGCATCTTGACTATTCAAACCTCATCTTAATGCACCATCACCATGTTGCTGCTCAATCTAATAATAGAAGTCCCAAGTCCATTTGAATTGTATTGCTTGCTCGGAAACTTACTTTGCATCTTTTTATCCTGTATAAGAAAATATCAAGATAATTTATTAAAGGATAATTATTATGATAAAAATCATAATATTATCTTTCAATAATAACAAAATTATCTTCACTTTTCATCCAACGGTTGAGAGCTATGCTCACTCAATGACCTTGATTGCACGGGCCGATGATGTAAATTTGAGTCCAAACATTGCCCCCCCAATTTCCTTGAACTTCGGCTTGTAGGCGGAATGGTTAAGGAAATTAGCACAGTCGAAGAACTCTCGTATCGCTGATAATGAAACTTTTTGCTTGGCAACAACACCTCTGTACTGCCAACGCTATGGTCTTCCTTGGCTGCCACAATTCTATATAAGGCTCGGCCACTTTAATAAATAACCTCTTCGACCATCTCGAAAAAATTTGGACCGAGGAAAACCGAACACTGTCGAGGGTCAAGATATATAGGTAACCTGATTACCTAATATAATTTGTCAGTCATGCCTATATATATATATATATATATATATATATATATATATATATATAAATAACCTGTACCGAGCAGCAGTTCGCTGAGCTCGGCATGTATGATACAGGTTAAGAAGAGTTGGGGGTGAAGGGCCGAGGGAAAAATCTTCCTTGACAGCTTGTTCCTCGGCCATGCATATACATACACACACACAACCCATTGTCAGCAATCATGACTAAATAGGTAGCCTGATTGATGTGATGCTACTATATATCCAATGTCAGCAACGCATGTGATTTTTTTTCCTGTGGCCAAAAGCATTCTTTCGGTCACTTCGGTCAAAAGCATTCCTTCTGAGCCGGCTAAATGGGTTAATATCCTCGGCCTCTTTTGCGGTTTTTATTTATTTATTTTTTTTTACACCTTCAGCCAACAGCTTCCATTCCTTCTACCAAAAGTCGAATGACATTTTTTATACTCCTTCGGCCAAAAGTTTCTCTCCTCTTTCTTTTTTTTTTTTTTTTTTTTACGAGGTACAAAATTAGATACTCGTTGCCCCCCTATTTTCTTATGCAGCATCGGCTCAAAAAGCTAGATGGATATGAATATATAAAAAGAAAATGGAAATCTAACATACAGGAATAAAAGTGGCCAATCCATGAAAAGGAGGAGGCCAACGATGCTTTATTCCAAGTCAAGATCTTGGAACAACAAAATTTTCAATTTGCCTTTTTCTAGGGCCGAATAAAAAATCATTGCCAAATACTTTTGACTTGACGAAATATTTTTTATCATCGGCCGCCGAACGTGTGGAACAATTATTATGCCCTCTAGGCATAATAATTTCACCAACTTCGGCTTTTAACTCGAACAACTTAGCCAAACGAGGTTTCTCCATATTGGCTTTATCGCCAATAACCATATTGACTGTCATGGTTTCGACATCTAAGACCATGTCTTGGCCCTGTTCGTCATTGGAGCACTTATCTGACGAATAATTTTCCAAGTTGATTTGTGGCTCAGAAACTTGAACTTTTTCTTCTAGGCCTACCACAATTTCAGTCTCGACCGAGAAAACAGGTGGCCTAGGTTCGTCTTCAGCCGTCTCGACAATCTTTTTAGGTCGAATTTTGATTATGGCCGGAGTGGAAAATTGCCCCCTAACCTTTAGATTTAACCATTTTTCAAAGAGAATTGATCGATAGTCAGAAACGTAAGGAAAACGTTCTTCATCTAGCCAGGCATTAAATCGAGTCCTGTCTTCGTTTACCCATTACTCTTATAGGGTAATAAGAGCTTTTATTCTCAACATGTAGGTGAATGATTTTTGCCTAGCTCTCACGCCACGAAGAAGTTTTACCACTTCCCACGATTTTTTATCCTCCGCAAGGCATTTTCTATTCTCTTCAAGGCATTGTGTATTCCCTTCACTGGTTCTTTTCAATTGCACAAGAAGCTCGTGCAATCGGCTAAATGGAGCCGGATTGACATCTTGATATATCATATGAACTTCGTAGTTTTAGCACTGGGTCCCACTGGGCGTGCCAAAATGTTGATCCTAACAATTACAAAGCCTACGTGGCGCGCAAGCCGAGTAACTAATAAGCTAACTACGTCATTCGGTTGAATGTTGGGCATGCCAACTCGTCGGCCGAGGAGTAAAATTTGTTGATGTTGCGTTGAGCGCGTTGCTGACTTCTTTATCTTGCGACTGCGGCCAAGGAATGAACAAATCTTAGCCTTTGGATTCTCGAGCTTGAAGATAAGGCCGCTAGTTCTGCGAAGTTCACGACTTGTCGGCGCCAAATTTGGTCACAGTGATTATATTCGTGAGAGTATAAGCACATCGAATCGACACCATACTGTACGGACACAAGTATTCAAAGGTGATGTATGTATTGATGGTGAATGTGGTTTGGCCATCAGAATGCCGAACTCTGAAACTCACTTGTGAGTATCCAATCATAAAATCACTCGGCGTTCAATGCGCTGAATATCGTAACTCGTAACACCTTACTTCACCGAGAAGGCTAATAAGATGACATCTGCCAATAAGGATTCGGAAACCCTTCTCAACCAAGACTTGGATAGGTAACCAGTCGGCCTCGACGCAGTGCTGTTTATCCAAACTGAAGGTGCTCCTCGATCGGTTGATTCTACGGCAACAGTGCTGTTTATCCAAACTAAAGGTGTTTGCCGGTTGCCTTCACAGTGATGTTTATCCAAACTGAAGATGTGTCGGCGGAAAAAAGAAAATAAAAAAAATCTCAAGATGTTTGAGAGGTTTTGCGCAGGGCAGTTGTGTGTTGAATTGGAGGTCCTTTTGGTCGTTGCCACTGCCTCTATTTATAGATTTTGTAATTCTTAGCCACTGAAATAAAGTATTCCAGTTCCATTCTAACTCTCAGCGTCCATATATTGTCATAAAGAACCTTTTTGATAATATCCCTCAAAGTCAAGATTTCTCGGGTCAATGTTGTGTGCTCCTTTCATCTTTGCAGAACACCAATCTAATCCAAAGATTGGTTATAATATTTAAATGTCGTGGATCTCTGTCATCCAAATTCCATGTACCAATGACATTCCAATTTGCATCATTATCTTGACTTCGACGTTATCCCAAAACCATGTATCTTGACTATTCAAACCTCATCTTAATGCACCATCACCATGATGCTGCTCAATCTGATAATATGAGTCCCAAGTCCATTTGAATTGTACTGCTTGCTCGGAAACTTACTTTGCATCTTACTATCCCGTATAAGAAAATATCAAGATAATTTGTTAAAGGATAATTATTATGATAAAAATCATAATATTATCTTTCAATAATAACAAATTATCTTCACTTTTCATTCGACGGTTGAGAGCTATGCTCACTCAATGGCCTTGATTGCACGGGTCCGGCCGATGATGTAAATTTGGGTCTAAACAGTGATGGTATATAAATATGTATATTGTATAGTGCATGTAAAGGAATCATGATTAATGAAAAGGGGATGGCCATAGCTACAATAGTGTTTTGTATTTGGTTATATATATATATATATATATATTATATTGCAAAATGCAAAAGCAGTTATAATTAGCTTAAGCTTAGCTTGGGAGCAAAGCAGGTGCCGCCCAGCAAATTGGAATTGGTGGCTTAGTCGTCCTTAGTCTTCCACCCCAAGCAACCAACCATTAGTTTACCCAAAAAAAAAAAAAAGCAACCAACCATTATATCATGTAAACACTCACCAGCAACACAATTATATAGACAAGCACGCTCAGCCCGCCAAGTCATTTTGTTTCTGTACGCCACTCCAACTCTCTCTCTATAAGGGAGGGGGAGGGGGAGCGGACCCACTAATTCACCCATTATTTCAAGGCCATTATTCAAATGAAAGATGAAAGACCTTCCAATTCCATTTCTTCCTTTCTTTGAATGTTACATACCTTGTTAACATATATATACATATATATAGCTGCGTAGGGCCCTTCAAAATATTATATATATATATATATATATATATATATAGTGAGTCAATGACCCTTCCTTGTAGTAGCAGTCGGATGTTATATAATAGTACTACTACTAGTAGAGATGACTGATGAGAGGAAGAGAGAAGAAAGAAAAGATACGTATCATATCATATAAACCCTAAATCCATGGACAGTGGCCACTTGGCAATTAGGGCGACGGAAAAGTTAAAACAAAAGGGATAGGACGCCGCTTGGTGGACACCCACCACTAGCGGCAGCGCTTCAAAGTTTCCAACGCCCATCTTCAACCTTCTCCTCTCTCTCTCTCTCTCTCTGGTTTGGTTTCTAGTGGGATATAATGTAGATGTGTATAGGGCCATTTGTATATAATATAGCGGTATAGCCCCCTACCAGCACAGTGAGTGTCACTCCAACATATGTCTCCATCTCTTTATACAGTCATTAATCAAGCGCTAACTACTTCAAACAATCAGGAATACAATTCACTATATATTCACTAGGCTGTTTGCTTAGTTGTTAATCTTAGTTAATTACAAGCAGCTTCCATTTATCCCTAATTACATCAGTAATTAAACAAAAGTTGTGGTTTTTCAATTCTTAGAAGATGATATATATGCGTGTGAATCTACTTAATAGTCAACATTTTTTGTATTTCTAGTCAATAATTATATGTGATAACTAACTCGATAGCATGGACGTTGATCGTAAAAACTTCTCTTCATTATTTCTTATACGTATATAACTCCGGCTATCATAATCCATAGGTCGTCGATATCTTGCATGGTGCCATGGGGATGGAACAATATTCTCTTGGAATTGTTTATTAATCTTGCCGTTGCTGCCGAGATTAAACTGCAGTCCGCAGGGAGCAGTTGCCGTCAAATTGGACTCTCTAGTTGCTCAAACCTTTTCATTTTAAAAAGCATGCATGCAGTGTACTGTATATTGTATAATGGCAGAGGATAATGATATGGCGTCAGTGGTAATTAAATTGGTGACAAAGAAGCCAATTTATAAACAAAAGTAATCTTTGGACAAAATCACTAATATATATACATATCTAGATATTATAGAATATTGCTGCAAACAATAACATTGTTACACCTGTTATCTTATAAAATGGAACAAGAAATCAAAGACATATATATATAAAGGTTTTTGATATATTTCTGGGCAATACCCTCTGACTATTTCTGCATATAATAATTATTATTTTTATATTCTGTGTCCATACTCTTAAAAGTCGATCTTTCAGAACTTTATTTTCACCTTAATTCTTAAATTAATTGCAAGCCCTCTAACGAGTGGTGGAAAGAGAATTGTTACCTTTACATTACGGTGTAAGTTCAAACCCCGTTTGCTTCCTAATCTAACATTTAATCTAATAAATTTATCGTTTGATCAAAACAAAAACATAAAACCTTAAATTAATCATCAAAGCCGGCTAAACACTCCCTTCGTTTTACCATGAATCCTCTAGAAAGTGTTGATGGAAAAACCTTCAGAATTTATTTTTTATGACTGAATGAAAGTATTCAGGTTCAATATTAAACGTGCTCAAACATATGTTCATCCATGTGTCCATTACTTGAAGTAAATTATTAAAACATCAACTTTCGTTTCTGTTAATTTGTTGATTTGACGGATTGCCCTTGATAGAAATGTAAACAGGACTTCAATGGGCAAAATTGAAATTGAATGTCCACAAGTGAAAGATCCGTCAAACTAAGAGAGCTATATATATATAATTAGTGAGATATCCCAATCATGTTTTCACTTATAATTAATCAAGTATGGGCTGTGATTGGGAGCTAGTACTATATATAAACAGGTTTATTCTTGTATTCTAATAAACTGGTTTTTCATCAAGAAAAAGCAATCGAGCTCAAGTTTGTCACCGACTCACCAAGCAACTACGTACGTACGTCAAATGAAAAGGAAATCGATGAAGGAGAATGTGGATATTATAGCAAAATACTCCAAGAGGAGGTCACTGGTAGGCATGACTAAAGAGGGATCTGTGACATCGGTGGGTCTAGCTATCTTAAAAGAATCCCGTACATACATTGTATCAAAGGGAAATTAAGCTCAATTTGTTGAGCCAATATATAGTAAATAAATTAAAAATTACAATTAAGGGCCATCCATTTGCATAGAGATCCAATTAATGTACACTACTTAATTTGGGAAAAAGACCAAGTCAATTTATTTGTTAATTAATGTTTTAATTCTTATTTGATGTCCATCCTATCCCTGCATTAGGTTATGGAAATTAAATGAAAACCCTAATTTATGCATTCAATTTCCCTTTTAACTTTGAACTTTTGAATTTTGAATTTTTGTGTTGTTGTCATGGTCACCAGCAACATCAAAACCAAAAATGTCAAGTATTAAGATTGCAAATAAGTAATATGAAATACCTTACTAACATATTCAAATTCTTGTTGAAAAAAAAGAAAAGAAAATTAACTTAGGTAACCAAAAACTAACACAATTATTTACAAGTGAGAATACGAAAACATATATAATTTTCTACCTTCGACAAAGATAAAATTATATATATATATTTACCTGTGAAAAAGATCCGATATCATTATCTTTAAAAAAAAGGTAATGACAACACATCATTATCTAATTATGAAAAATATCTAGAATTGTTAAAATCTACATGTTACTAAGATACCCATGAAAGAGAAGGATTGATCAAAAGGGATAGGGAATAGGGTGGGAAATGCTTCAATAATGTATGTTTACAATCTTCATTCTATATGGTATGCCTTCCTTCTCTCTGGTATTTTATATAAGCTACCTGCAAAAGAGAATGAACAAAGTGACATAAGAAACCTACACAAGAGAATAACACCTACTTGAGAGAGGGAAACATTTGTATGAAAGAGAAGGGAGAATGTGATAGCAAAGCTTTGTGAAACCCAAAACAGAAATCACCCTAAATAACGTTTTCTTTTTCTTTCTTTCCAATCACCATAAATAAGATTAAATAATAGCAAAAATTAAGTAGTGGAAAATACTAACAACAAGGGTAAAATGGGGATTATAAATTATTTTAATAACGATAGATGACTCATCAACCGTATAAAGAAAGTTTGATGAAGTGGACCAATGGTCAAATGGGTTTAAATCGAAAAATACAAAAAAGTGGGTTTTGTCTAAAATATATTTATGATACTGGGTTAGTATCAAATTGTGATGAAGTATGGTTCTCTCTTTTCTTTTTTTTTTTTTTTTCTTTTCTTGTTTTTTTTTTTCCTTCCTCTTTCATGTCCTTCTATTTAAACGGTCATGGTTAAACCACGTCAAAATCTTATATTAATTTTTTATATGTAAGAGAAAGACCAAATAGATAATATGAAATGAAGGGATGAAAATAGAAAGGGAGATAATCCTAGTCCATAATGAACAAGACTCCTGATAACTACTAGTGATATAAACCATTCCTTGGATCGATCAGTTGGACAATGAGAACAATGTCATGGAGAGCTCCTTCCTCCGACCAAATCCTCCTACGAGCTGCCTCCTCGATCAGAAGTTAACAAATATTTCCTTCTCTTAACGGATGGAATTATGTGTTTTTTTTTTTTTTTTTTTTGGGCAACAAAAATCAAAACCAAAACTCTACTGTTTGTGATCATGACTATAGAAAGATCTTTCTCTTTCTCTTTTGTAAATGTAATGCCATCAATCACTAGTAGTATTATGTGGTAGTAGTCTAATATATATACACTGTAGCTCATTCCAAGTGACGTTAGTTTTACTTTTACTTGCTTACTTTGCTACTATATATAATCATTGTGTTAAAAAATATATCTATATCAAAGAACGGAAAAAGAAATTGAGCAAACACATTACAAACTTGTATTCATATTTTATTGATTAAAATAAATAAGAATATACCAAATTGTCAAGACGACTATATAACCAAATGATCACATCTTGCTATACTTAATAATTAGAAAGTTACAATTAAAAGGTGTTTATAAAAACCTAATTATGAAACAAAAATTAGAAAGCAATCTTAAACCCTAATATAAACTACAAATGAAACCATAGTTCTTAATTATTTTCCTACGAGAAAACCATAAACATAACTGGACGTCTCATCTCTCATGCATATATGCATTTTCTATCTCTGTGTCCCACATGATCAACATTCTTGTGTTCTTCATCGGTCATTGGCTATCTTCAACATTCCTCCTTAGCCCTCACCTCTTGGCAATCAGGCAATCAGCACTGGACATGATGTCTAGCTGGCTGCAATATTTTGGATGGCATGAAGCCTGCCAGTGTCAGTACTGCCTATCAGTGCCTAATTTGGAAAAAGGAGTCGCAGAATAGTGATTAATTGAAATTACATATATAAAAGAACTTAGAGGAGAGAAATATAGGGGTTTAATTGAATTTGTCGGGACATGGCGGAGTGTTTTTGGTACGTAGTGAGTGACTAGTGTGCTATCAGTTTCAACGCAGAATATTCATATGTATATAAAATAAAGTAATATATTGAAAGAAAGAAAAAGAAAAGAAGAAAAACGATTGTTGGAAAAGCAGAACCTGCAGGCTACCACGGTGGGTGGGTGGGTGGGTACGTAGGGTGGTGGCCAGTGCATGGCTGTGGGTGTTCCCTGGGGTCAGACAGGAGGAGACCTCCAATGGCCCCCAACCCCATATGGAAGGGAGGGTCCATTTCTGCTTATCAGCCTGGTTAACTTATGCGGCTTTGGCACTTTCATCACATGCATCCTCCTCCTAAACAGTGCCACTTTGGCACTTCCTTAATTTGTTATTAAAATGATGATGAGCACGTAGCAAGCTTCTAGCTACCAGGATCTAATTAATTGTCCATGGTAATTAAGTTAATAGTTAAGTTGATACTCAAGAAGAAATTACAAACTTTCATATACATGATGATCAAGAGCCTAGAAGGTTAGAGGTCAAGTAAATAGAATAGGGGAGCTGGTTAATATTTGTTTGAGAAATAGAGGAGGAAATTTAGGAATGGAGAACAGCTGCTAATTAGCCCAATATCCACCCACCAACCAACCCCTCCAAAAACAACAAACATAAAAGTATATACAGCTTCCATTCCATTTCATGATGACATTCTTTTTGGCCTAAGGAACAGAGCTGGAGGGAAACGAGGGATTTTTGTTCGAGAAAAATTTTCGTGTGCTGCGAACACAACTTGAAATACCAAATGTAATAACATAATTGGTTGAAATATATATGTATATTTTTTTTTTCCAATCAATTATATTATTATACTTGGTATGTCAGGCAATGTTTCCGGAACACTAAAAAATTTGTCCTTTTGTTGGGCTGAGTTTACTTCCTAAATTGGTTAACTTATTTATGGTTTGTGCATAAATTGTTCTTTACAAAATTCCAGAGCATGCTTCAAATAGTAGAGAAAGGAACACACACAAATAAGCAAGCAATCAAAGCTAATAAAATGCGAAACTATGAGTGTGGGTTAGAACTAACTACGTAGTGCTGAAAATTCCATGTAAAGTTTGACAAAATAAATTATAATATAAAAGAAGGTTCCATTCCTAATTTCAGTAAGGCCTTTTAGGATGAAATCAAACTCATGCTGAGCTAGTAGGTGATGAAGTTGAAGAATAATATCAGAGTTAAATCATTGACACGTCTTACTAAAATTTAACACTTAATAGTAATAATTAACTGTGCGATAATTAGTTGGGCAAGCACTCACAATAAATTTTATTTAGGAGTAGGACTGAGCCGCGGATGAAAGCAAAGAGGCACGGTACTGAATCTAATGGAGATTAGATTTTGGTTAATTAATTCAAAACTTTGGTCTAACTTGTGACATCAACTAATTTTCTTATCGGCTGTTGCTGGTGCTGGGCCATATATGACTATAATAATAATAATAATAATAATAAAGGAAATAATCTCTATTAATTAATAAAATCTTATTTGTCAAACGATGAAAAGATAAATTAGTTTTCAATTACAAAAAAACAAAAAAAAAAGATTGTCAATAATGTAATTTCACATGTCTAAATTTTACTTTTTTTTTATTGAAACCTTACTTACAGGTGATGTTAAAATACCTCTAATATTAAAAAAAAAAACCGAAAAAAAAGACCTCCCACCCCCATGTTCTCTCTCTCTCTCTCTCCCCCTCTCTCCTTATTTTCTGAAAAAAATATGTTCGTGTTCATATACAAAAAGTGTGTAAGCAAATGCTAGTATTTAATTATAAAAAGAATAACGTGGCAAACGTTGAACAGTTTGGGAGAGGATACGAAAATTGGAGGGCAGAGATTTGATCAAGGAAGGAATAGCTGAGAGGAGTTTAAGCGCCTCCCACACGCACAGAGGGCCTTCCCCTCGGCTTTTGTGCATTTAAGCCCTCCCTCCCTGTCCCTGGCTCTTGGCCCTCCTTGTCCTTGCTCATCTTCTTTAAATTAATTCGTTGTTTTTCTTTCGTTGTTTCTCTCTAAATAAAAAGCCCATTCACTGCATCGCCATTGAAGTCGAAGAGATGCAAAATCCGTCTGCAATTGCGAATGCAAACTGCATCCGTTCTCTGCTTTACTTTCTGTCCATTCTTCTTAGCTCTATATGAATGAATTAGTCCGACTCCATCAGTCCACCTTCATTCCCTCTTCATTTTCTTCTTCTTAATTTCTCTTCTTCTTTCTTTGTGTGTGTGTGTGTGTGTATAATATGATATGGGAGTGATCCAATATTTTCATGCGATCCTATCCTAGCTAGGCTATAAGGCTGCTCATATACATATTTTCATCAAGTGCCACGCACCAGACTCCTTCTTCTTGTCTCCAGCCTTAAGGTAGAAATTTATTCCAGCAATTTTTTACGCTGTTTTAAGGAACCCTGTCATCTCTCTCTCTCTCTCTCTCTCTCTCTCTCTCTCTCTCAGAGTTCCTTAGTCTCCGTGTCTAGCCTAAGTAGTCTCCAATATCCCAAGTCTCTACTGTTTCGAAAATGGCCGTTTTATATGCTATTTTGGGTCTCCTTTTGTTGAGCAGAGGCAGAGCGTGTGGTTTTTGACACATTCTTTGCTTCTTTCTTCTTACTTTGAATTTGAATTTCTCAAACTTATCCTTCTTCCAGTTAGGAATTATTATAATTAGGATGCAAATTAAGATGATGGATCATATGTTTAGAAGAGGAAGACTGGAAACGGCAATCTGGGCGGCAAAGGTTTTGCTGCTTTGTGTAGGGACAGTGTCGACAGCGGTATTCTTCAAAGCAGCAATCATTCCTTACCTGCTCAACCTCTGTCTTTCCCTCGTCCCCCACATCTGGACCTCCTTCAAAAGCTGCTGCTCCTTATCCCCTCTTTACATCTACATCATCCTCAACCTTGTCATCCTCACCATCGCCGCCTCCTCCGCTTTCCAACGCAGAAACCACAAAAACAATGCCAAGGCCACCGACAGCATTGACCCCTCTCACGATTTTATTTACAGTCCAGACAACAGCCCCGACAAGAAGTACAACAGCAGCCAATCCCAGATGTTGTCCGCCCAGCCGCAGCAGCAGCAGCAGCAGGACACATTAATCCAAAGTCATCCGGAAGATGATGCAACTTCTCTATTTTCTTCATCATCTCTGGACAAGAATCTGTACTCATCGAATAATGAGATGATGAGTTGGCTTGACATTCACACAGTACAAGAAGGTGTCATGCCAAGTACTAGTCTGAGTACTAGCACTACTACCTTTGATTACGATGATCATCAGCGATCTGGGACGTCACCGGAAAAGTGCTGCGCTGACTCGATGCCAACAGAGGAGGAGGTGGAGGCGGATGATGACACCAAGACATTGGACACGACATGGAAGGCCATCATGGAGGGGCAAGGCAAGCCAAGTGGTAAGCACCTCAAAAAGAGTGACACTTGGGACACGCCTCCTCGCCTAACCGGCCGGCAATTGGCCATCACAAGTACCAAATTCAAAGCTCCACAACGTCAACTAAATCAATGTAACTTTGATGATGGTCACGATGACGAGGACGATGCAGTGACATGGGCTCGCCGGGAGCTTAAGAAGTCGGACACATTTAGCGACAGAGGGTCGTTGAGAAGGGAAAAGTCGATGACTCAGGAAGAGTTGAACCAGCGAGCAGAGGCCTTCATCAAGAAGTTCAACAACGACATCAGGCTTCAGAGGTTAGAATCTGATCAACGTCGTTTCAGGGAGATTGCTAGCACCGGAATTTAGCTTCTCTCACTATTATCATAGACCTTTTTCTTTGTTTTTGGTGTGTATTTAATTACCTTATTTTTGTTCCATTTACTTTTAAATGCACAAGGAATACGAGAGGTTCTCTTGTCTGTACCTTAAGCTTGTTTATCTCTTATATATGTATTGTTAATTAGTTACCAGTTGGCAGAAGCTCATCAACTACTAAACCAAACCACTCATTAGCTACCTTAGTTTTATATCTATTGTCATTACCTTGTTGATTAATAAACTTTGTTTTAATTAGTACCGCAAAGTATTGCTGTTCTATTAGAATTTTGTGGGAGTACAGCTCACAGCTTTCAGCTGAGAAATTCCTTTTTGCCTTTTGGCTTATACATTAGTAAATCTACATACGTTGTGGAATCTTTTTAGATAAACTTCTGTTTTCTTTAGGATTATGATCTAAAAAATTATACACGCACATTTTTTTAGTCTCTCACACACCCATGTTTAAATTTATTTGTTAATTCAATTTAATTTATTCCACCCAATGATAAAAAAAATATAGATCTTGCAACTCCCTATATTTATGTGTTAATTAGACTATGATCCTTCAACTCCTTGTTTACAGTATTGTTCAATTACTTCCATGACTATCCACTCCACCTTATATGTTTGATATTTGATTATATGGAGTCATCTAATTGGTTAATGTAGTTATCAACCAAAAGTAGCAGTATGTAAAGATTAGGCAGGTTTCCGTAGGTAATTAGGAGTGAGGACAGCACTCTTCCAATTTAGAATTTACAACATGAACGGTTTCTCAGCAGCACGAATTTGAGATTAAGCCAAATTTTGAAAACAAAGTAGCGTATGCTCAAATATATCAAAATTGGAGGCAATTGTCTTACCTCCCATACTGTACGGTGTGCGCGTCTCTACCACATGGGGAAAATGTCTTTGCCTTCTAAACTTGTGGAGACTACAATTAATGGGATAGTATCAGTAGCTGTTTGCAATTGCATTGCCAAAGTAGAGAGTGAGTAAAATACACGTCAATTGAGGTGTAGGATATAATCCTTTTTATTTTTATTTTTATTAGTAGTTATGTGAAATTTGTGTGGATTTAAGATTAAGAGGGCTGGCTAATAAGACCTTTTTCATTTCCTTCTTTTCTAATCATTGGATTCAACAAAATCAAAAGTTATCAAGAGACATAATTAACAAGAGTATACATACAAAGAAAAATGATGGTGAACACAAATCGCAAGATAGAGAAATGGACCCAAAACCTTGGGCTACAAGTCTCAACAAAAGTAAACCCATTGAACCATTTGATAGGGCAGGCCCAAGAGTGGAAATTTAGGACACCAATTACGTGAAGAAAGTAGAAGAAGAAGAATGGTCAGGGCATTAGAGTATCACAAAGCTCTCCCTCTCAGTAACAACAATCAGTTTAGTAATTGGAAGGAGAAATAACAACAATATTTGACTAACTCCAAAATTTCTATATCCTTCAAGTTGTAGAGCTATACCTATATCAGCCTAGGCTTCTCATATTATATCCATCCATAATATTCTATGCATGTAGAGCTATTTGCTAGCTAGCAAATCAGACCAAGGCTTACTTAAGACCCGAACAATCTCAAAGCAGTGAAGAGAAGAGACGCAGCAGCAGTGGCAGCGACGATGGTTCTAACCACGACAAGAAACGCAGCACCAGGAACAGTGTTTCTAATGAAGAAGATGCGCAACAATGGTTCCAATGATGAAAAGAAATACGACAGCATGAATGATGACAAGTGACTCAGCAGCAACAACAGTGACGAGAAGAAACAGGGCAGCACGAGTGAAGAGAACACACACAGCTATGGAGGTAGCACTCCACCAAGGAATCGAAGAAGAGGTAAACATGAGCTGCATGATCACGAGTGCTGCAACCACTGTAACCAATGGCTGGATCCAGGTGCTGCCCCAAGTTAAGTGCCCATCAGATGTAGTACTATCGCCTGTAGCATGATCAGGAGGTGAACCATCTGTAGAATTAATCGAGTAATTGGAAGTAGATGGCGGCGGAGAAGGCAGCACATGATCATTTCCCACTGCTTGACCATCTGGACCATGTCTGCTGCTGTTGTTGGAAATTGAATTAGCAGTATTTGATGGAGGACTAGTGATCAAGGGGCTGCTGGGTGAGGTTGCATTAACATTGGGACTCATCTGCAGAGCAGGCAGGACAAGAACATGGAGCTTGAGGCCTATGGCACAGTGGTCCAGCCTCCCACATATGAAGTACCTGTCTCCGGTTTGCCTCAATGGAATAACTGTCTCCCCATCATTGTGCGTCTCCATTGGGTCTATTGTGTGGCACAAATCGTAGTCCATTTTCATCACTTCCAGCACATCATGCACCGGCGTGTACCTGAAAACTGCCTCACACCACCACCACCATATGATCAAATGTTAACTTCAGATTCAAATATATCATCTCTACCCATAATCAATCATTAATCAACCTCTCATTACACCAAACCCACCCCCCCCCTCTCTCTCTCTCTCTTTCCTATAAGCAATGTGCCCTGTTTGATTCCGTTATTCACCATCTTAACTGATAGGGTCAGGCATAAAACAGAGCCTCAAATTAAACGGCAGTTTTGCCTACATAACAAAATTCAACCTGTTTCGTTATCAAGAAGGTTAAAGAAAAGAAAATTTAAAAAAAAAACTGATTGTTCATATTCAGTGAATTTAGTAATATGCTATGTCATTCTAATTGGTCCAAAATTTTCACTGATCACCCTTAAGCCCTGCAGCCTTATTCAAGGATTCAAACCAAACGGCTACCAAATAAGTAAGACAAGATTGAAGTAATCAAATCAATTAAAAAGGACAAAGAGATAACCAATGAACTAAATGTAGCTAATCAAATAGATAGGATAATCAGATTACACACCAAGAGAGTCCCCCACACGGAAAGTGGCGCGAGCAGCCCATGCTTGGAGGTTGGAGGAGAGATCCCAACCGGAAGCTCCACCAACAGAGTGGTTGGTGTTGGTTGCAGCAGCCGCAGGGCCAGCAGAGACGCAGCGGAAGAACATAGATGTGAATATCACGACAAGGATCGCCTTCACTGCCCATCCTGGTCTTAATCCCTTCATTTTTGCAGACTGAAAAATCAGCACGCATACATTTTCTAATTAGTAACTACAGTAATCGATAATTTGATACATCGTAATATCCAAATTCAAGAAATGATGGTGAGAAAATTTCTGCCATTTCTCAGGAAAAAGCCCAAACACTTGGGTAAACAGGCACACGATCATGAAAGAAAGAAACAAGAATTAGAATGTAAATTAATGATGTAATGGATCGGAGGAGCTCAAGAACGCACACACTCAACGCACTAATGGATATATTCAAGAAAATCGAACAGAAGAAATAAGCAAGAACAAACTGAAATCGAACGTCAATCAAGTTAAATCGCACAGTACGTAGCAGCAGGGTAACTTTCAACAAAAATTAGCAAGAACAAACTGAACTTGAACGTCAATGCAAGTCAAAATGCAGCACGTAGAAAGTTTCTCAGGAGATTATACCATTTTCTCTGGAAAATGTGCAGAGAAAATTCATGCCACTTCCTCGGGAAAATGCGCAAACACTTGGTAAACACATGACATGATCGTGAAAAGAAAGAAACAATAAATAAGCAAAAACAAACTGAAATCGAATGCCAATGCAAGTCAAAACGCAGTACGTAGCAGAGTAAATCTCAACCAAAATTCTCAGGTGACTACTGATTCAGTACGTACTTGCAGTTCTTGATTTCTTGCGTTGGTAAAAGAAAATCGAGACGACGACGGTCGATTGAGCAAAAGAAATTCTTGAATAATGGAGAAAGCGAAATGAATTAGCGACGGAGTGGTGGAATGGATTGAAGAGCTTAGCTAAGCGCAGTGCGAGTGTATATATACTCTGCTCTCACGCAGCTGTTGAATCGCCATGCGACCTTTTAGTTTTTAGAGAGAAGGTGATTGGAGAGAGAAGGAGAGGGATGGAGAGGTGGCACAGCGGGCAATGGGGGTGGTGGTTGTTACACTAGCATTTCTCGTTACAATTCTGTTATAGGAAAGGAAACTGCCCCGATGAGCACACTTGGCGCGTGTGCAACATGCCTAAATCATTTTCCAATCTTCAAACTCCACCTTTTAGCACTTCTAATTAGTATTTCTCAAAAATATTTTTGTACATAGTTTTAATAATTCGTTTTAAATTATACGTTGAAAAACTTCAATGTATAATAACTGCATTGTATACATATTTTTCAAATCAGCGAGCTCCACCCCGATTATGTTTGAGGCTTAATGAAATTCTTGATAGAATTAACGGGAATAATTTCCTTGAACCCTGCATCTCATTTTAGTAAATAGTTTCAATAACAAGTGAAGACAACAAATAATTTCCTTTCTGATTTCACCACCTTCTAACTCCTTCTCAATTCAATTTCTTGATTACGAACTAATAAACGAGGCATAAGAGAGAAGTACCTTCAGCTAGTGAATTTGTAAAAACAAAGTGGTACAACTTAAGTTATCTAAAAGAGTGATTGTGTGAAGGCTACAAGTGCAGCCATGGCGGAGGCTTTGGCTATTATGCATGGGTGTATGTTGGGAAAAAGTAGGGGTTGGAACCTGATTATTGTTGAGTCCGACTCTTTGGAATCAATTTCTTGCCTTAGGGACATGGCAAAGAAAGGCAGTTGGGATGCCTTCCCTATTCTTGTGAAGTGTTGCAGATTGGGAAAGGATTTTCTTGATTGTCGCTGGTCTTGGGTTCCAAGACTGGCCAATTTGGCAGTGGACCAGTTGGTGTCGCGACGTTGTAGGGAAGTATGTGATCATGTTTGGGTCGACAGACCCCCATCTTCCCTTGTTTATGTTCTGTGTAATGATGGCCTTCCATGCCCCCCCTAAGTGCTTTTGGTAGTGCGAGGAGAGACGCTCTAGCATTGCACCATGGCTTAAATGTGACCTCCTCGCACTACTCTTTTCTAGTAGTTATTTTGGTTGTTTGCCTCGGTGTAGGCTTTCTTGTATAACTTTGGCATCTTTACTTGGATAATGCTATATCCAGACTTCCAAAAAGAGTGACTGTGATGTCGCTGGTGTTTATTAAATTCTAGGCTTTGAGTTTGATGTGATATAATGTTTAGTGCTACGATTTGAGATCAATCGTATTCAATTTACAACGTTCATTGTTTGTTGTTTGAGTTGGGATTAATCTACTCTAATATTAATTTGGATTACTCGAATTTAACTAGAGCTTATTTAGAACTAAATTATTCACTAATTATATTTGTAGTTGTAGCCATCTAAAACTCCCGATTCCAGAATAACCAAGGCTTTTCGAACCATTTTTAAGTCAGCACAAATTACGGAAAAAATAATAAAATATTTCGTACACCTAAATGGTCGCCGGGCAAGGCGTCCAAATCCACTTGCCACTACCACTACCACTACCACTACCACTACGAGTAGAGGCCGTATAGACACGGAGGCTCAAGCTACTGTTTTATCTCGCATTAGAGAAGAGAGAGAGGAGGCTGAGGTGGCGGTGTCGGCGGCGTAAAATTCAAAAGAGGAAGTGAAGATGAAGAAGAAGAAGGAAGGATTGGGATGGATAGAGTGGATGAGAGGGTGGTTGTATCTGGCGTACGAGATGCTGTTCCAGAGAATCACGGCCAGCCACTTGCAAAACCCCATGCCTTTGCCTCCCATCAACGATCTCACTTGCATTGTCACTGGATCCACCAGCGGCATCGGCCGCGAAATCGCCAGGTCTCGTCCTTCTCCTTCCTTCAAATCTCCAAACATTGACGATTTCAGTTTTCTTGTTGGCTTGTTTGTTTAGTATAAATAAATCAACTCAGTTTGCAAGATTGCATTGGGACTTAGGGGTCCCACCATTTGGTTACTGAGAATTTTGATAACCTGGTGCCCATTTCTCAGTTTCAATTCTGAATTTTGAATTAGTTTTGCTTAAACATGAAAACTGAACAGGCAGCTAGCGGAATCAGGCGCGCATGTTGTAATGGCGGTGAGGAATACGAAAGCAGCTAATGAGCTGATCCAGAAGTGGCAAAATGAATGGTCTGGAATGGGGCTTCCTCTCAATATTGAGGTAACTTATTAACAGGGCCAACGCTAATATCTACATTTCATTAATTATATACAAACAATAATATTGTTTAACTTTAATAGGTTATGGAACTTGATCTGCTTTCTTTGGATTCTGTTGTGAGATTTGCCCAAGCATGGAATGCTCGTTTAGGACCTCTCCATGTTCTTATCAACAATGCTGGGATATTTTCAATTGGAGGTTGATCCTTTTGTTGACATTTTTACCTGATTTCA
Source organism: Pyrus x bretschneideri (assembly GCF_019419815.1). Taxonomy (NCBI): domain Eukaryota; kingdom Viridiplantae; phylum Streptophyta; class Magnoliopsida; order Rosales; family Rosaceae; genus Pyrus; species Pyrus x bretschneideri. The sequence continues at coordinate 13,685,265 of NW_025999612.1, read as the reverse complement.
AATGTTCATCCCTTCAGAATCTGATCGGTCATTTGCTGGACTACTCTGTCTTTGGTGTGTTCAGAGCCGCAAAAGTTTTCTAAAGATGGTTACGAAGAACACTTGCAAGTGAATCATCTGGCTCCAGCATTGCTATCCGTCTTGCTATTGCCTTCCCTCATTAGAGGATCTCCGAGTCGAATTGTTAATTTGAATTCCGTTGTAAGTTCCATGGTCATCGTGCATAAAATTTTACGCTCTTCTGCTTTTGCTTTTCTGGGTATATATGATATATATAACATTCGCACACCTACGTACACACACATGGAAAGAAAAACTAGATGGCATATATGCTAACTAGTTGTAGATATATCCTTAGGTTTTTATATTGGCACTATAAATGTATTTCACAGTTTGATTTTCTTGTTTTACTGTTATGTTAATCTGAGAATGCTCGTTCTTTCTTTATATAGATGCATTATGTTGGCTTTGTTGACACAGAAGACATGAACGTTGTTTCCGGGAAAAGAAAATATACAAGCTTAGTGGGTTACTCAAGCAGCAAGTTGGCACAGGTGTCTTGAAAGTCTTTATTGTTTGATGGTTTCCATATTTTAGCCGGAACAAGCTTGTAAGAGCTACAAGCTTTTTTTCCTATCCATCTTTGTGGAAATGAATTCAGGTCCTCTTGATCTGTAAAGTTTAGCTACTTTGTGTGATATATATATTTGAAATACAGGTGCCTCTCTCTTTAATTAGATCTTTTTAGTTACTTGGACCTGTACATTGATCAAATGCTTGATGATTGGGTGCTATAATCTGCTTGTGTTCTTTGGCTTTCCTCCTTTTTTTTTTTTTTTTTGATAATTTTGTTTTAATTTTTTTAATTTTTATGGTTTCAACTTCTGCTTTGATCTCTCTTATCTATTAGTGTAAAAGCTGGTCATCTATTACCCAAGGCTGGACACATTTGCACATAATTAAATGTCAATTAACTGCGGTGGTATGTATATAATTTTCGAAACTAAAACGAGACTACTCTAACCTAGTTGTATATGGATTGCAGATTATGTTTAGTAGTGTCCTACATAAGCGGCTGCCTGCTGAATCTGGCATTAGTGTAGTGTGCGTTTCACCTGGAATTGTCCAGACTAATGTTGTAAGTATCTTGACGTGTTCCCCTCCGTTCTTTGTTATCTTGAAGAAGGATGTGCCTTCAAGGTTTCTATATGAAAGTTCTAATTGACAGTCTTGCATGTTATTGTTTTATGCACCTTGAAGATTTTACGTTCAAATATTATTTACATATACAGTATAGTATATTGAGTTTTATGTATCATTTTGGGTTTCAATTAATTACAGGCAAGGGATCTACCCAAGATTGTTCAGGCTGCGTATCATCTAGTACCTTATTTTATGTTTAGTGCTCAAGAAGGTGTGTCCCTCTTGCTATTACTTTTCATTTACCATTTTATACCTTCTTACTTATAAGATACTGAAAGCACCTCAGAAGCAAGGTTTGTAACTTATCTTTGATGAGTAGTTAATATCATCTCGTATTTTACTGCATTTAGTAAAGTTAAGAGTGGGCCATAATTAAAGTCACCCGAGCCTGTGAGTTGGCCAGATAAAGATTAAAAAAGATAAGACAGAACGGAATAGAAAAGTCGGTTCTTCTCATCATCTTCTTGTCTTGGTCCTGTTCCTTTTTCACTTTGTTAAACCCAAAGAACTTGCTTAAACCCAACTGCGACTTTTTAAACGAAAGAACAACAATAATGCTAGAAGAGCTTTTGGCAAATAGGAATGTCTAAGAAACTGAAACACTTATATATGTGCTACAAAGACGTGGCTTGTGCTTATATGTGCAAGATGCGCATACGTACCTAAATTTGAAAACGTAAAATGTAAAGAAAATAAAACAAGGTATTATTCTGAGTACCCCTGGGATCATCCTAGACTTGTAAAGTGTAGATGAAAACCTCATCTTTATGATAGATAACTGTCTAATCACTTATTTATGAATTATTAAGCTATCAGGTACTGTTGACTCTTTGCTCCTAAGTGATCTACTTAACAGATCCTAATTTTACCGCCCAAGCAATCAATAAAGCTTTTGATGCTCATTTGAAGACAGAACCAAAAGAAGGGAGGGAGGGATTGTGAAAATCATATTGGACTGATTTATTGTATGCAGGTTCTAGGAGTGCTCTGTTTGCAGCCACTGATCCACAGGTTCCGGAGTACTGTGAATTGTTGAAAACGGATGACTTTCCTGTTTGTGCCTTTATTTCTCAAGATTGCCATCCAACGAATCCTTCAGAAGAATCGCATAATGTTGACACTTCTCACGAAGTGTGGGAGAAGACATTTGAGATGATTGGCCTTCCGTCTGATGCAGTGGAGAGGCTTATAGAAGGGGAAGAAGTTGCATGCAGATACGGGGCTCATGGGGAGTAGCCTTATTGCATGATATGCTAAAAGTGCGTGTCAAATGTGCAGCCTAGATAACGTGTGGAAGGGTTGAATGCGGAAGAAAGACTGGAGTGGCACGATCATCTGGAAGAAATTTGAAGAGATGGTGTTGTGTTGTGTAGTGTTGTACACCAATTTAGTTGTTTAGATTTGTTTTTAACTTGTGACGGGTGCGGGAACAGAAACGATTATGAAGGTCTGACGCTGGTATTTGGTTCAACACCGCTCTTCCCAGTTCCCACCGGTGGAATTGTTTTCTTGGTGTAAACTAATGTTTTCAATTACATAGACATTATATGTAGAGAATTATTTAGAGACACAATTTCAGTGTTAAAAGATGAGTAATGACTTAAGAATGCAAGCAAACAATATCCACGAATTTAGATTTAAATGAGATGGGATGGAAGTTATAGGAGGCGGGACAATGCAAGCAAACAATACAACGCTACGTTTTAATGGGTACATGGGGCCACTGCCAATGTAATGTTTTTAACCATTAATACAACGTTATGTGAAAAATATTATAAATGATTTTGTATTAGTGCTTTGGAACGCTATATCTCTCCAAATACTTGGATTCTCACTTGGATGTGAAAATAAAAATTTGAAAAGATTTGGAAAGAGGAAGCATGTGAGAGTACACATGGTAATGGTATACATATATACACTCAACAGCGCCGACCCTCTTTCACTTCTCTCTCTCTCTCCGTCCTTAATCAAGAATGGTGGGAATGTAATAAGTCTTATTAGGAGCTTTGCTTAGGCTCTTGCTTTGCCCTCACATACGTTACTCTTCTCCTTAATTTATATTATTTATTTTAGAGCAGGGATAATATATAATCGTGGTTTAATTACAGCTATACCCCTGGAACTAGCGCTAGCTATTTCATCTGCTCCTCCGTCTACTTGAGTCTCTTGGGTATTCAGTATTCTCCTCTCTCTGGCTCTGCCTCTGCCTCTGCCTGCAGGTAACTCTCTCTCTCTCTCTCTCTCTCTCTGATATCATTTGTTCATTACTTAGTATTGTTCAGTAATTTAAATACCGCACATAATGATCTCTCTCTCTCTCTCTCTGATATCATTTGTTCATTACTTAGTATTGTTCAGTAATTCAAATACCGCACATAATGATATCTTTCAAGCACCGCACCCGCACGCATGAATTATGAAGGCGGCGTTAATGATTTGAAATTTTGAATGCCATACACAGAGTCTGAGTCTCCATACTATAATCTCTCAACAGTTGTCTTTTATTAAAAATCAACTCATCATCTCCTTAATTAATTAATTTCTTTTCTTTTCTTTTCTTTGCATATGTAATTATATATTGTGATTTGGGGGCAGATGAGACAAACATTTGGAATTTGGAATTTGGAATGGAAAGGGAGATTGAGATTCAAACAAACAAACAAACAATGAAAAAACAATTATGCTTCTGTCTCTGATCATCATTTGTTTAGTAAATCCAGTATTCATTCAGTTAATCCGTCTGTGTTTTTTAAGAAAGAATCAAAGGATAGAAATTAGGATGTCTTTCTCCTAAATAAAATCACACTGATTAATTTCCTCCCTGGAAATTATGCATGGGGAATTGAGTCATGATCAATGTTCGAAAGCCAAACCCACATACATACATACATACATACGCACACATATGTGAAATGAACAGAGTTGATCCTCGTGGTTTTATAAACCGAAAAGAAGAACATTATTATCTTTCGAATTCATTGCTCCTCCTCCTCCTCCTCGAGATCTGCGCTTTAATGTCTTGTACTGCAAGGGAAAGAAATAGGTTTGTGTGGTGCTGCTGCTTCTGCTATCATCTGCGCTTTCTTGTCTTGTACAACAAGGTGTACGTACGGTCTCCGTCTTAAATGCGTTTCAGAAACGAAACCCTACTCCTGCTCTCTCTGTTTCCACAAAGTTTATACTGTTCATGAACAGCAAACTAATGTTTATATTTTGCTTTTCTTTTATTAATTTAATTTATTCACTTTTATGAAGCTGTTGACTGTCGTAGGAGGCTTGAGACTCTCGAGACATGTCGATGGGACCGACAGCGGGGAAGAAGCAAATAACAATGTCATCAGCTTCATCAAATCCTCCTCCTCCTCCTTCAGTTGAGTCGTCGGCTCCTCCAAGTCCAAGAAGCAGTTTAAGCAGCAGCAACAGGTCCACCATGAATCGGAAACCCCCATGGCTCTTGCCCGTCCTTGACGGTAGGAACATTTTCATCTGAATCATTTTTCTTCTCCCTTCAACTTTTACTCATGGACCCGGAGAACAACTTGCATAAAAGGACCATCATTTGGCGTTTAGTTGAATAATACAATGTTGCATCCAAGTCATTCTCTATAATTCTTTTTATCTTTGTTTTGGTGCATGCATGATTGAATTGAACAACGTACTTGTGATCTTGACCGATTACTTTAGTTTGATTATGGATGAAAAGTTGAATGGAAAAGCTTAGGAGGGTTTTCGTGCAAGCACATGTGATGATGGGATGTGACAACTGACTAGGTAAACGTACGTAGCCTGGAGTTTACCGTCTTTGTCTCTTTGTCTGTCCATCCACCCTTCCTTTGTATTTGAATTTCAAAACTCCATCTGATGAGTGGTCACTAGTCTAGTCGGCAGATAACATGGCCATTGGCTTGTAGCAGTATATAATTGATTTTGTTTGATATTTTTATTCGAGGCAGGAAGGAAGGCACCGACCTCTCTCTTTCATCTTTCATTGCACATTACTCGAGCCCCCCTTTCTTTTCTTTTTTTTTTCTTCTTCTTCTTTTTCATGTTCTATGCTACAAACTCATGGTGCTAGGATTAGGTACAGGATTCAAGGAAAGAGAGATAACCTGCATGAATTGATGCGACATTTTTCAACATTCTTTCTTTTTTTTAAACAATAATTCTGCATGAAATGGTGCATCATTTTATTTTATTTAAAGCTCATAGAGTGTGGAATTTAATTATAAATCCCCCATGGTAACTTTGTTTTTATGAAAAAGTGTAGTAGACAAAAAATCAGTGACTCAATTACGTTCGAGTATGAACTGGTGTATGCTATACACATCTACACATTCGAGTATGAACCATTGCTGATTCCGCTATAAGTTTTAGTTTGTATCAAATTTGAAACCAATGGGGGAGGGTATTTATTTTTTATGTTTTGAACAAACTATAGTATATACATTAAGCGGATGAGGGAGTGATTAAGCCTTACAATAGTCTTGACATAATAATAGGGTATTTATTTTTCATATCTTGATGGATATGATGGAGAGTGACATATATGTCTCCAGGGGGAAATTGGTCATTTCACAATTTGGTGGTCCTGCTCAATTCAAAATCTCTTTTCGAATTAGATGCTCTGCTCACTCTCCAGTCTCCATCATAATTTCCCAATTCAAACTCCAATTTGATTTTGTTTACTGGCATGTTTAATTTGTTTGTTACTTTTGATCTCTGCACTCCACATTTAAGCTCAGCAGCCCGACCCAAAAAAGAAAAAGCCCAGCAGCATATAATGTGCATGTTATTGATGACAAATATGAGCGGAAGCGAATGCTGCATTCTAGTTCAAATAAGATTAACGGATGCCTCGGTTGTTATATATGTCAGATATGGAAGAGAGGATGAAGATGCTGGCATCTAACACAGCTCAACAAGACACCGGAGACACCTTCGCTGAACGAGCCGAGGCTTACTACAAACGACGCCCTCAGCTTCTCTCTCTGCTTCAAGACTTGTACAATGCCTACCTCACTTTATCCGATCGTTACATTCAAACAATCGCCAAAACCAATCATCGACGAGGACACTCCTCCCAAACCTCAATCACTGATAATGACTACTATGACGACTATCATGACCAACAAGACCGAGATGGTGATACATTAAGCCAGATGGATTCGTACGTGGATAGTTCCCTCTCCTATCAGCAATTACCTCTGGCTGCTGCCGCTCAGGATGATGGCATGGTTTTGGATTTGGACGCGATTGTTACGGAGATTGTGATGAAGAATGTCGAATGCGATATCTTACTTGATGAGGTCAACACCACAGAGAGGCGATACAACGAGTCATCCAGGAAGATAGAGTTGCAGAAGAGCTTGCTTGAGGTGCTGGAGTCCGAAAGGCTCATACTACTGCATGAGAATGCCAAGTTGGGGTACAAAATGGGTGCACTGATGGAAGAGAACAAAGCCCTCGCATCCGAGTCTATGTTCATCAAGAGGAAAGCTGGAGAGCTGGCTAGATGTCTGCTCAAGGTGAGGGAGGATCAGAGGGTGTGCATGCTTAGCCGTAAAATCGAGGACCTGCAGGGCCAGATTTATGGGTTGGAGAGGAGGAACAAGGAGTACTATGAGCAACTCGTGAAGAGAGACCAATGGTCCTCCCAACTTGTACAAGAAGAGAGTAGGAGCATCAACAACAAGAGCAAGTTTAATGGGAATGAGGTGAACATGGAGGTTTGCTTCCAAATAGGGAAGATCAATCGGAGGCTGAAGAGCGGTCATAGCACAGTGAAGGATTTTGGCGCTGTGAGCGGGAAGAAGGGTTTGAGTTGGTGGGGAAAGGTCAAGAACATGGATTTGTTTCTGTGCGGAGGCTCTACTTAACCTTAATGGTATCTGTTTAGTAAACTTAAGTTAACGGTGGTCTGTTTATATTTCTTCGATTGTTCGGTTGACTCAACGCTGTAATGAACCTGATGACTCCATGGTGATCCTGCCTTGTATTAGTTTCATGGTCAAGGAGAATTTGATGCTGAAACCAGGTAAGGTGTGCCACGAAAGTTGAAGTTGCCAACTTTTAATCTATGACTAAACTATTGAATGCTTCAAATGAATTTCCAGCGTTTGGGTCGTTATTTGGAAACTGTACAGTTCATTAAGCAAAACCGATTTCCTCACACGGATGAAAAAGGGACAGTTCTCAAACAGAATTCTGTCTCTAAATTTAGTCAAAATCTTGTCTAAACAATCGGATATGAGGAGACTATAACGAGTAGATTGGAAGATTAGTAAAATGAACACTAAACTCTAATCCTGATCCTTAGTATAACAAATGTCTTATGTAGATTACGACTATTAAATAGGTACATCAGAAAGTTGTGAGATCCCCACTCGTCCAAGGACATAGTGCTAGTTAGGCTCATGAAAAAAATACTTACAGATTTCACGAACTTGTATATATACAATACCCTGAGGCTGTTGCAATTGATTTAAAGAGAAAAAAAAAGAAGAGAAAAGCGCTGGTCCTATAACTTACCATTTTTCCAGTATACGTCATCATCTTCTTCTTCCTTTTTACCGCCGTTCTTAATACATCAGGGTCAAAATTGGCTGGACTCTTGTCTTGAGTTGTAGAAACTGGGATTGGGGAAAAAGAAATCATGTTTGAGATGTTCTGCTAAGTATAGTACAGTCAAGTGAAATAATGTTCTGAAAACCATCTAAAGAGAGCCACCTGGAATCAAGCAGAACAAACATTATGACTTATCATCAAAGTTGAGTAATTGATCGATTTATACATGACTCCAGAACCTTGCAGCTCTTAAGGCAGATTTGCGGCAGTGAGTTTCTCTAGGTTTGCAATCCTAGCCTGCATCAGTGGCACAGGTGATGAGAAAAGTATGATATCAATAAATGGGAAAAGAATTCGACAACCACCATTTGTAAACAAAAATCCAATTGCATTAGCTCTGGATCAAGTTCAACTCAAGACTACAGAAAACAAACTCGAGGTTCAGATTGCACTGTTCAACCCAAAACCAAATTGTACATTTAACCGACCTAGCAATGGAAGGCAGAAAACAAATCTAAGAGCAGTGAAATTTCACGTACATAAATATGTTCCGTGTCATTTTCCAAGCCATCTTCAAGTTAAAGTTATAAATTTTTTGTGTATTTACATCTTACATTACATTCAGCACAGGAGTAGACAAAGTCTCCAGAACGCATCAAATCTTGCACATTGAACGGATTACATGGATAATCATGTATAAGGATATAGTCACAAAGTCAGTCATAAAAATTGACTACCTTGAAAGATTTGGAACGCCGAAGAGAAGGATCCATCTGTAAAGCTGTCGAATATGATCTCTGCGCCGAGTCAAATTTGTTCATGACCAAGAATGCATCACCTTGGCAAATATAAGCCTGAACAAACTACAAACTATGATCAACTTTATGAAATTAAACTGTATTGTAACCACTGCCTACTGCCTACCCAGAGAGGCAGAGGCAGCAGGGAGAAATGCTGGATGCTAATAACCATATATACATACACACGTGGTAATTAATTAAGCAATGGAATAATTTATTAGTTAACGAATCAAATAATGAGACCAAGCATGAACCTCAGGATAGAGAGGATGCAAAGCCAAAGCTTGAGCGGCATCTTCAAGAGCCCCGGAACAATTGCCGAATGCTAATCTTGCAAGGGACCTCTCCTTATACATAATATGAACACCCCCAATTGGTCCTAATTCTATAGCCTGCATGCAGTAATATGCTAATTGTGTTTAATTAAATTAAATCACTTGTTAATATTTTCTTTTAGATATATAACTGAGAATAGTGAGAGCTAGCTAGATAGTACCTGTGAGAGGAGGAGCTCAGCCTGAGAGAAATTGTTCTTGTCAACTACTTCACTTCGCGCCTTGTTTCTCAATGCCAGCGCTTCCAAACTCTTGTTAACAATAGAGTCCCAATTCGAACCACCACCACCATCACCTCCTCTTCCCCGTGGCAGAACTAGTGCCACGAGGACCTCGGCCGCTCGAGCGGTGGTGCCGCAGTGAGCGACCAAAGTCGCGGCGGGAAGCGCCACGAGGTTGGGGCCTGCCCCACAGCGGCCCAAGCAGCCGGAGGATTTGACGGAGACGTTAGGAGGGGCGAGATCGGTGAGGGCCTCAAGGATTTGCATCGAACCTTGTCTGCGGCAAGTGCGGTTGGTGCACACCCTAATTTCCTTGACGTCCTCTGCTGACTGACAATCTTTGACCACGATGCGGCGTCGCACACGCCTGGAATAAGATCTAGAGGCGGCGGAGGCAGTAGCTCCAGGTAGAGGCAACACCACATCCATTTCTCTATGTGCAGAGATAGATGACAGTTAATTTCCTACTTTAATCCGCGTAACAAATGCTTCTGTTACTTGAGTTCCAACCGTTCCACTTACAAATTCCGATATTTTTCTTTAATGCCCTTAAAAATGTATTTTTTCACAAATTATGAGCTATAAGTCGTAAATTTCTAATTTAAAGGACCAATCAGAAGCTTACTTTTGTATCATTTTCGTCGTGCGATAAGCGTTTTAATAAATTGTGTTGGGTGATCAGTGATTTTCTAGAACTTGGAGAACACTTTTGCTCAGACGGTATATAATTATTTTATTTTCGGTCCAACTACACATTAAAAATCTATAAAAATAAAAAATAAAAAAAAAACCTTCTATATATTACTCACTAAATGATCCAACACTTTGAAATGGGCTTATAGCTTCTATAATATTTAAAATTTGTAATTTTTACGAAAATTATGAGCTGTAAGTCATTATTTCTTATTAATATTTTCTAATCCAAAAGAACAATTGTAAGCCTACTTACGTGTCATTTCATTGCTAGGCAAGGCTCTTAATAATTCATGTAGAGCATTTAGTGATTTTGTGGAACCCGCTAAACAATATGATGGATTTTGTGACCTCATCATAAATGGAGATCAAATTGGCAAACAATTACAGTGACCGTATCCACACACATGAAAATAAAATTTGAGGGATTCAGTGTAATTAGGCTACCTCCATTTTGATCAAGTATTTGTATTTGTTGATACCTGACACTTTGTTCTCCATTTTATGGTGAAATCACGAAGACCACACAAATCCACCAAAATTGCTTCGTCCTCTTTGTATGGTTGCACTGACCAACACACAAAACATTAAAACCCAGCTACATCTACATGACAAGTAATTGCTTTTTTCGATTGTTCAGACTAAAAGTAAGAGCTCGACCGAAAAAAAAAAACCTTCCGAGTAAGAGATTTCGGGATAAGCAACATACATCACTGTTTTATTAATATTATACTGGTACATCATTACATAAGCAAAATCAAACCATGATCTTCTTATTTACTTAATATTAGATTTCATATAATTTGTGTAGTTGTTTTAATATTAGATTTCATATAATTTGTGTAGTCGTTTTGATTAATGGTTGTTGTACCAAAACTGTTTCTGAAGATAATCAACCTCCTTCTCGTCCACCTGGAATGCCTTGGCCAAAACATCAGGGTTGATGTGAGGGTTGGATCCGAAGACTGCATTCGCAATGGTGATCACTCCCGGGTTCTGGCTGCTGAGACCCGCGATGGCCAAAGCGTTGGTTTTTCCGACATTGAGTTGGAAGTGAATAAGACCGACTGGGAACACAAACACATCTCCCTTGTACAACACCTTGGTGAACAGCCGATTGCCGTCGGCATTGGATGTGACGAATCCGACGTAGAGTGAGCCTTCCAAGACTATGAGTATCTCCGTGGCACGAGGGTGAGTGTGAGGAGGATTCAGGCCATTTGGTGCAAAGTCTAAGCGAGCAAAGGATATGCCGAGAGTGTTGAGTCCGGGTATATCGTCTACGTTTGCTGCCGTAACAATTGAACCAATCGGATTCGATGTGTTTCCGGGGTTCCGGAGCTTGTCAGAGAAGAAATCGTTTGCTGACGCAAGTTTTGGGTTCTTGCAGAACTTCCCGTTCACAAACACTGTTCGAAATGAAACAGACAAACAAATTAATCTTTTTTTTTTTATTTTTTTAAATTTTTTTATGCACGTACGTGTTGTACATGCATGGATGATGATGAGCCATCAGCCATGTAACATCAGCCTTGCACAATCATATAGGCTTTAGGCCTGAGTAATGCTATTCATACTATGTTTTTGTATCATATTTTCTTAATTATTAGTTTATTAAATAATAAATTAAATTTAAAATTCTGATTAATTCAAATGAGATGGCTGTCCACGTCAAATGCTACCTAAGGTGGTATAAAAATGTGGTACAACCCAAGAGCACATTCTATTTGAGAATAGTTAGTAAGACTAATATGATATGAATAACATTACTTTTTATGCCTTGTTATTTCCTACGTACTCTATATATTTACTGAAAGGAATTTTACTTGACAAAAAAAAAAACATAAATTAATTATACAACATAATAGTAATCTTAATTAATGATATTGTATTTACGTAATTAAAACGTATAATTATACGTACCAGCAGGATCGGTGTTATTAATTGCGACGCAAAAATCCTGAAGAGGACTTGGATCAGAGGCAGAGGCAAGGAGGGAGGCGAATGCTAATAGGGCAATAGCAGTTACAGGGAAATGAACTCCTTTCATCGCTAGCTAAAGTTTATAGGAGATTATTCTATAGATTAGCAAGGACTTGGACCTTGTACTTTGATATATACCGTGTAACTAAAGTAGTATTAGATGATCAGTTGCTTTGAGATGGATGCAAATTATGTATGGGGACACTTCTGTATTTATAGATTAGCACGAGACACTGATGATGAACTGGTCTTGGATTTTCCTTCTCGATAATCGAAGCAGGTAAAGACTTGGTTGTAATTACGAATTGATTGAACTGGTCTTGGATTATAATTTAATATTAACTGAACTGGTCTTGGATTAACATTTATTATTAATAAAATTTAGTAAAACTAAAATATGCGTATATAGGTGTTTTCAGTAACTAATTAAATCGATCTCAATTAAGATAGCCGAAATTAAAACTATAAATTATGAATAATTTCACAATTGAAATCAGAAGCTACTTATGTTTGAATTTTCCAGCACATAAATAATTTGACTGAGTCCCATTATTTGGTGTTTCAATATACAATATACAATTTTGCTTGCAAAAGAACAAGTGAAGAATATCCTGTTAAAGATAACTTTAATCCCACAATTGTTGAGGGCAATTGACAAATGCAACAAAGAAAAACTACAATCTGAGATGAAAAACTAGAATTTTAAACTTTTGGATCATACGAGTATCCGATTCAATCGAGGATTTTTCTCTTTTTTTTTTCTTCGTTTTTTTAACTTTTGGGTTTTTCTGTGCTTTTTCTGCTCAACGATGGCGTTGGCGTCGGCTTTTATGGAGATTCTGAGACGACCCACGATAGTTGAGGTGCTGGGGGAGTTGATGATGTTGATAACCCCTATGTCGATTGTTGTGATTGTTATTGGGGGTGTGGTTGGATGGGAGTGGAAGCCTAAATGGACGAACTTTGGTTGGCCGAGAGAACTTAAGAGATTTTTTGTTCTTGGTTTTTGAGAGAGAGCTGGAGAGATCGAGAGAGGTGTATCGGAAGCAGTAGAAGAGCTTTCCGCGATGACCAACACGTGGGTTTATCCTGTCGAGAAAGGAGAACAACAGCTGGAACTCAAGAACGCATTATACCCATACCACATAGATAAAACTGTCATTTTACTATTAAGATTGAAAATAAAAGAACAAAAGAACAGCAAAACAGGGGATAAAACGTGAAAACACCAAATATTACTGTGTTCTATAATATGTAATTTCCGTTCTTTTCTTCTCATTGTAGGAATCTTCTAGTCATGGTTAGTCACGTTTTCATAAATTGGGCAATGAACAAAGTTTGGCCCAAATCTAGGCCGAAAAGATGTCCAATGCGGACCTGATTTCTCATGTAAATCCAAATTGATCAAAAGTGAACAATTAACCAAAATATGTCTACGTTGGTGCACTTGAATTTCGAAGTGGTCCAATATAGAATGAGTTTTACTATAAGGAATATATGGTCGCGGCTTATTCAACTTCAAATATGAAGTGTTCAGACCATCTCCATCTTTGGGTTAAAACCTAAATTTTTTAATCCAGAAAATTCCAGAAAATTTATGTCACATCTCGGCTCGGACCTCCACCACATCCTCGCCCCGACCCCTATCATATTCCGGACTCAACTCCACCATAGCACGATATTGTCCGCTTTGGGTCCTGACCACGGCCTCTTGGTTTTGTTTCTGAGAACTCACACGAGAACTTCCCAGTGTGTCACCCATCTTCAGATTGCTCTCGCGCGAACTCGCTTAACTTCGAGTTCCTACGGAATCCGAAGCCAGTGAGTTCCCAAAAGGTCTCGTGCTATTTGGAGGTGGGCAGGTACATATAAGATTTACAGGATACACTACCCAGGGCGATGTGGGATGTTACAATTTAGATTTTAATCCAGAAACAGTTTTTCTCCTCCAACCCTTCTGGGTTAAATTTTTAGTCTTAGATTATTAAAGAATGAATTTAGGATAATTTCTTTCTTAAAGTAACTTTTTTTTTTAATAAAAAAATTATGTAGACTATCATAATTTAATTTTATGAATATTTGAACATAAAAATATTTAGATTCCAATATATATTGAAAAATCACTAAACCGACACCATGAAACTCGTGGAACACTACGAAAGAATATGAAACACATAAAATAATTTTTTTTTTTTAATTACTTTAGCAGTTGGATTTAAATTTGGACTGTTAGATATCTTTTTTTACCGTTGGATTTGATCAAGTTAGATCTTAATCATTGAATTCAATGAATTTATAAATATAAAACTAAAAAAAAATATACATATACGGTAGGTCAGCTCCACTAACAGAATCCTGGGCTAAGCCCTGATTTGGTATTGAGGTGATTTTAAAAAAAATGGTAGTAGTAGCTGCTAGATGATCAGTTGCTTTGAGATGGATGAAAATTATGTATGGGGACACTTCTGTATTTATAGATTAGCAAGAGACACTGATGAAGAACTGGTCTTGGATTTTCCCTCTCGATAATCGAAGCAGGTAAAAGACTTGGATTAATTTTTAGAAGCAGGTATAGACTTGGTTGTAACTACTAATTAATTGAACTGGTCTGGATTAAAATTCAATATTAATATGTACCAATTCTTTTGGCAATAAGCCACTAACCGTATTGCAGTTTTGTATGTGGTCGATTACCTTAATAGTTAGAGATACATTACACTCGGGTTCAAATCCTCATTTCTTTCAGTGTTGATTAATTTTATTTAAAAAAAAATTAAAAAACTGAATTGCATTTTTTGTTCATCGGGAATTTTATTGAAAATATTGTTAAAAATGCATGCATATATAGGTGTTAATTAAATCGATCTCAATTAAGATAGCCAGAAGTTAAAATTACAATATGAATAAAAAGGACGATCAACCATGCATTAAGATAGAATTTTCAAAAGCTTAATTTGACTGAGTCCCACTTTTTGTTGTTTCAATGAATAAATAAAATATATAATCTTGCTTGAAAAAAGAACAAGTGAAGAATATCAGGCTAAAGGTACCTTTAGTAAAGGTCTGTGAGGTATATACATATTTATACAATGAGGAAGATGGAGAGGAAATGAATTAATTAGCCGTTGATATTATATTACAATCAATTGAAGTATTCCAAAGCGTAATGCTCTCTTAGTGGATAACATATATGAATTGGGACTCGTTCTCCGACAGTTATTTTATTTTTATTTCTATTTTATATTAATTATATGGAGAAATTATTTCTAGGTCTTAATAAATGGCCCAAATGCTTCTATGGAGCTTATAAAACTTTCCTTAACGCATATATCAAAATATTTGGAAATTCAAAATTTTCATTTCACGAAAACTGTGAGCTTTTTACTAATTTCTAAAGTAGTGAATGTAAACCTATTTTTTTATCTTTTTAGTTGATCGATAAGCTTTTCAATAATTTGTGTAGGGCTTTTATTGATTTTTTTGAATCTTAAATATCACTTTAGCTCACCACTAGTAATTTATATTTTTTCAATTTCACCACTTTAAAAATCCGAAAATAATACTTATGGGTCTTATTAGTGGTACAACTACTTCCGAATACCTTATAAAACTTTCTTTAATGCATATACCAAAAAATTGGCAAATATTCAAAATTTACATTTTCACGAAAACTGTGAGTTATAAATTACGTTTATGAATCAATTTTGCTAATTTCATAAGCAGTGATCGTAAACCTACTTATTTGTGTAATTTTGATCGATCAATAAACTTCTTAATAATCTATGTAGGGCCCGTAATGATTTTTCTAGATCTCATATAATACTTACACTCTACGCTAGTGTTTATTTATTTTTCTATTTCATCACATTAAAAATTTGCAAAATATACATACAGGTCTTAATAAATGGTCCAACTAATTCCGAAGAGCTTATAATGCTTTGTTTAACGCAATGTTCTAAAAAAGGGCCTAGGCGGCTGCCTAGGCACTGGGCGGTGGTGACCCGAGGCGTTTTCTCACAAATCGGTTGGGCTCTAGGTGGCCCTAGGCGGCTTTAGGCGGCTATGAGGGTTTTTTTTTTTTTTTTTTTTTTGAAATTAAAAAAAAATCCTATCTACATTACTATATTTCCTTATTTTCCTCCTATTTTGCATTTTATGTGGTTTTAAATTGTGAACTTATTGTACATATGTCATCCTATAATACTTCTCACTATGGTTCTATGGCATATATGCTTAATGTGTTTTTAAATTTTGGACTTGTTGGATACTCTTTTTGCATTTTATTATTCTTTTATTATCTTATCCATGGATCTCATACAAGTTTAATTTTTTGTAAGTGTCAATATGCACTTATTTACAAGATATACAAGAAATTTACCTAAATCCACCGAGCTGCCTAAGCGCTAAGCGCTAGCCCGCAGCCCGACTAGCGCCTAGCGTTTTTTAGAACCTTAACGCGTATACCATAAAAATTGCAATGGTTGAAAATTTTCATTTTTCATGAAAATTGTGAGTCATGATTTTGGATCGATTTTACAAATCTATAAACAAGTGATCTCAACCTACTTTCTAGTCATTTTGGTCGATCTATAAGCTTCTCAATGAACTGTATAGGGCTCTTAATGATTTTTTCGGATCTCGGATATCATTTCCGCTCTCCATTAGTGTTAATTTATTTTTCTATTTCACCACAGTAATAATCCGTAAAAAACAACTTATAGGTCTTAAAAAATGGTCCAACTACTTCCAAAGAGCTTATAAAACTTTCTTGAATGCGTATATCAAAAAAATTGCAAATGTTCAAAATTGCATTTTTCATGAAAACAGTGAGCTATAAGTCATGATTACGGATCAATTTTGCTAATTTCTAAAGTAGTGATTGTAAGCCTACTTTCATATCATTTTGGTTGAGCAATAAGCTTCTCAATAATCTGTGCAGGGCTCTTAATGATTTTTCTAGATCTCGGATATCATTTTCGTCCAGTGCCAGTGTTTATTTATTTTTCTATTTCATCACATTTAAAAATCTGTAACTTATAATTATGAGTCCTAAAGAACTGTCGAACCACTTCCGATAAGCTTATAATACTTTCTTTGAAGTGTATACCAATAAAATTGCAAATGTTCAAAAGTTTCATTTTTCATTAAAACTTTGAGCTATAACTCACGATTTTGGATCAATTTTGCCAATCTTTAAACTAGTGATTATAAACCTACTTTCGTGTCATTTTGATTGATAAATAAGCTTCTCAATAATCTGTGTAGGCTCTTAATGATTTTTTCAAATCCCGGAAATCATTTGTGTTCGTTGTTAGTGTTTATTAATTTTTCTTTTCACCACAATAATAATCCGTAAAAAAAAAGGTCTTAAAAAATGGTCCAACTACTTCTGAAGAGCTTATAAAACAGTCTTTAATGCGTATACCAAAAAAATTGCAAATGTTTAAAATTTTCATCTTTCACGAAAACTGTGAGCTATAAATCACAATTACGGATCGTTTTTACATATTTCTGAAGTACTGATCGTAAGTCTACTTTCATGTCAATTTGGTTGACCAATAAGCTTCTCAATAATCTGTGTAGGGCTCTTAATGATTTTCTTAGACCTCGGATATCATTTTCGTTCAGTGCCATTGTTTATTTATTTTTCTGTTTCACCACATTAAATGTCTGTAATATATGATTACGAGTCCTAAAAAATGATTGAACCACTTTCGAAGAGCTTATAATACTTTCTATGAAGCGTATACCAAAAAAAAAAAATTAAACATTCAAAAGTTTCATTTTTCATTAAAACTGTGAGCTATAAGTCACGATTTTGGATCAATTTTGCCAATCTTTAAACTAGTGATTGTAAGCCTACTTTCGTGTCATTTTGATTGATCAATAAGCTTCTCAATAATCTGTGGAGGGCACTTAATGATTTTTCTAGATCTCGGTTATCGTTTTCGCTGAGCACCAATGTTTGTTTATTTTTCTATTTCACCAAAAAAAAATCTGTAAAATATACTTTCGAGTCCTAAAAATTTGTCCAACCACTTTCGAAGAGCTTATAATACTTTCTTTAAAGCGTACATAAAAAAAATTACAAATTTTCAAAAGTTTCATTTTTCATTAAAACTGTGAGCTATAACTCACAATTTTGGATCAATTTTGCTAATATTTAAGCCATACGCAATTTTGTTAATATTTAAACTTAAGATTATTAGTCTTAAAAAACTGTCGAACCACTTCCGAAGAGCTTATAATACTTTCTATGAAGCATATACCAAAAAATTGCTATTTCACCACATTAATAACCCGTTAAAAAACCATGTGTTTATATATTTGCAAATATTCAAAATTTACATTTTTCACGAAAACTGCAAGCAATATGTCACGATTATGAATTGATTTTGTTAATTTCTAAAGTAGTTGTTGGAAGCCTACCTTCTTGCCATTTTATTTGATCAATAAGCTTCTCAATAATCTATGCAGGGCTCTTAATGATTTTTAGATCTCGGATATCATTTTCGTCTAGCCAGTGTTTATTTATTTTTCTATTTCCCCATTTTTAAAAATCAGTAACATATAATTATGAGTCCTAAAACAATGTCGAACCACTTCCGAAGAGCTTATAATACTTTCTTAGAAGTGTATACCAAAAAAATTGCAAATGCTCAAGTGAATTTTTCATTAAAACTGTGAGTTATAACTCATGATTTGGATCAATTTTGCTAATCTTTAAACTAGTTATCATAAGCCTACTTTCTTGTCATTTTAGGGCTCTTAATGATTTCTTCGGATCTTGGATATCATTTCCGCTCTTCGCTAGTGTTTATTTATTTTTCTATTTCACCACATTAATAATCCGTAAAAAAAACTTATAGGTCTTAAAAAATGGGCCAACTACTTCCGAAGAGTTTATAAGACAATCATGAATGCATATACCAAAAAATTTGCAAATGTTCATGTGACATCCCACATCGCCCAGGGGAGTGATCCTTATATGTATATTCCCTTCCCTACCTTGCATGAGGCCTTTTGGGAGCTCACTGGCTTCGGGTTCCGTAAGAACTCCGAAGTTAAGCGAGAAGGGGGCTAGAGCAATCCCATGATGGGTGACCCACTGAGAAGTTGCTCGTGAGTTCCCAAAAACAAAACCGTGAGAGAATGGTAAGCCCAAAGCAGACAATATTGTGCTACGGTGGTGGAGCGGGCCCAGGAAGTGATCCACCCCAGGGCGGGATGTGACAATTTGGTATCAGAGCCTAACCCTGGTCGCGTGTGTGCCGACGAGGACGTCGGGCCCTTAAGGAGGGTGGATTGTGACATCCCACATCGCCTAGGGGAGTGATCCTTAAATGTATATTCTCATCTCTACCTAGCACGAGGCCTTTTGGGAGCTCACTGGCTTCCGGTTCCATTGGAACTTCGAAGTTAAGCGAGAAGCGCGCAAGAGCATTCCCAGGATGGGTGACCCATTGGGAAGTTCCATCGCCCAGGGGAGTGATCCTTAAATGTATATTCTCATCTCTACCTAGCACGAGGCCTTTTGGGAGCTCACTGGCTTCCGGTTCCATTGGAACTCCGAAGTTAAGCAAGAAGCGCGCAAGAGCATTTCCAGGATGGGTGACCCATTGTGAAGTTCTCGTGTGAGTTCCCAGAAACAAAACCGTGAGGGCATGGTCGGGGCCCAAAGCGGACAATATCGTGCTACAGTGGTGGAGCGGGCCGGGGAAGTGGTCCCCCCCCCGGCCGGGATGTGACAATTTGGTATCAGAGCCTAACCCTGGTCGCGTGTGTGCCGATGAGGACGTCAGGCCCCTAAGGGGGGTGGATTGTGACATCCCACATCGCCCAGGGGAATGATCCTTAAATGTATATTCTCATCTCTACCTAGCAAGAGGCCTTTTGAGAGCTCACTGGCTTCCGGTTCCATTGGAACTCCGAAGTTAAGCGAGAAGCGCGCGAGAGCATTCCCAGGATGGGTGACCCATTGGGAAGTTCTCGTGTGAGTTCCCAGAAACAAAACCGTGAGGGCGTGGTCGGGGCCCAAAGCGGACAATATTGTGCTACAGTGGTGGAGCGGGCCCGGGAAGTGGTCCCCCCCGTGCGGGGATGTGACAGTTCAAGATTTGCATTTTGCACGACTACTGTAATCTATAAGTCACGATTACAGATCTATTTTGCTAATTTCTAAAGTAGTGATCGTAAGCCTACTTTCGTGTCATTTTGCTTGATCAATAAGCTTCTCAATAGTCTATGTAGGCCTCTTAATGATTTTACTAGATCTCGGATATCATTTTCGCTTAGGGCCAGTATTTTTTTTTTTTTTTTCTATTTCACCACAAAAAAAAAAAAATCCATAAAATATATCCTTGTGAGTCATAAAAACTTTCCAACCACTTCCGAAGAGCTTATAATACTTTCTTTAGAGCGTATACCAAAAAAGTTGCAAACGTTCAAAAGTTTCACTTTTCATTAAAACTGTGAGCAATAAGTCACGATTTGGGATCAATTTGTCTAATCTTCAAACCAATGATCGTAAGCCTACTTTCGTCTCATTTTGATCGATCAATAAGCTTCTCAATAATCTGTTTAAAGGGCTCTTAATGATTTTTTTTCAGATCTCGGATATCATTTCCCCTCCCTAGTAGCGTTTATTTATTATTCTATTTCACCACATTAATAATCCGTAAAAAAGAATTATAGGTCTTAAAAAATAGGCCAACTACTTCTGAGGAGCTTATAAGACATTCTTGAATGCATATACCAAAAAATTTGCAAATCTTCAAAATTTGCATTTTTCATTAAAAGTGTGAGCAATAAGTCACAATTACGGATCGATTTTGCTAATTTCTAAAGTAGTGATCGTAAGCCTAATTTTGTGTCATTTGGAATGATCAATAGGCTTCTCAATAATCTATGTAGGGCTCTTTATGATTTTTCTATATCTCGGATATCATTTTTGCTCAGCGCTAGTGTTTGTTTATTTTTCTATTTCACCACAAAAAATAAAAAAAAGGGTAAAATATCCTTATGAGTCCCAAAAAACTGTCCAACCACTTTCGAAGAGTTGATAATACTTTCTTTAAAGTGTATACCAAAAAAATTGCAAATGTTCAAAAGTTTCATTTTTCATTAAAATTGTGAGAGTCACAATTTTGCTAATCTTTAAACTAGTGATCATAAGCCTACGTTCATGTCATTTTGATTGATAAATAAACTTCTCAATAATATGTTAGGCTCTTACTGATTTTTTCAAATCAAGGATATCATTTGCGTTCGCCGCCAATGTTTATTTATTTTTCTTTTCACCACAGTAATAATCCGTAAAAAAAACTTATAAGTCTTAAAAAATGATCCAACTACTTCCGAAGATCTTATAAAACAGTCTCTAATGCGTATACCAAAAAATTTGTAAATGTTGAAAATTTTCATTTTTCGCGAAAAGTGTGAGCTATAAGTCACAATTACGGATCGATTTTGCTTATTTCTAAAGTAGTGATCGTAAGTCTACTTTCGTGTCAGTTTGGTTGACCAATAAGCTTCTCAATAATTTTTTTAGACCTCGAATAACATTTTTGTTTAGCACCATTGTTTATTTATTTTTCTGTTTAACCACATTAAATGTCTGTAATATATGATTATGAGGCCTAAAAAACGGTCGAACCACTTTCAAAGAGCTTATACTACTTTCTATAAAGCGTATAGCAAAAATAATTTAAACGTTCAAAAGTTTCATTTTTCATTAAAACTGTGAGCTATAAGTCACAATTTTGGATCAATTTTGCCAATCTTTAAACTAGCGACCATAAGCCTACTTTCGTGTCATTTTGATTGATCAATAAGTTTCTCAATAATATGTGGAGGGCACTTTATGATTTTTCTAGATCTCGGTTACCGTTTTCGTTGAGCGCCAATGTTTGTTTATTTTTCTATTTCACCAAAAAAAAAATCCGTAAAATATACTTATGAGTCCAAAAAAAATTGTCCAACCACTTTCGAAGAGCTTATAATACTTTCTTTAAAGCAGATATCAAAAAAGTTATAAATTTTCAAAAGTTTCATTTTTCATTAAAATTGTGAGCTATAAGTCACGATTTAGGATCAATTTTGTTAATATTTAAGCCATACACAATTTTGCTAATATTTAAACATAAGATTATCAGTCTTAAAAAATTGTCGAACCACTTCCGAAGAGCTTATAATACTTTCTATAAAGCATATACCAAAAAATTGCTAGTTCACCACATTAATAACCTGTAAACAAAAAAAAAAAAAAAAAAAAAAAAAAAAAAACAACTTATGGGTCTTGAAAAATGGTCCAACCACTTCAGATGAGCTTATAAAACATTCTTGATTGCGTATACCAAAAAAATTCCAAATGTTCAAAATTTGCATTTTTTCACGAAAACTGTGAGCAATACAGGTCAGAATTATGATTCAATTTTGCTAATTTCTAAAGTAGTGGTTGGAAGCCTGCCTTCTTGTCATTTTGTTTGATCAATAAGCTTCTTAATAATCTGTGTAAGGCTCTTAATGATTTTTCCAGATCTTGGATATCATTTTCGCCCAACGCTAGTGTTTATTTATTTTTCTATTTCACCACATTTAAAAATCCGTAACATATAATTATGAGTCCAAAAAAACTGTAGAACCACTTCCGAAGAGCTTATAATACTTTCTTTGAAGTGTGTACCGAAAAAAATTGCAAATGTTCAAAAGTTTCATTTTTCATTAAAACTGTGAACTAACTCACGATTTGGATCAATTTTGCTAGTTTTTAAACTAGTGATAGTAAGCCCACTTTCATGCCATTTTGATCTATCAATAAGCTTCTCAATAATCTATGTAGGGCTTTTAACGATTTTACTAGATCTCAGATATCACTTTCGCTTAGCGCCAGTTTTTGTTCATTTTTCTATTTCACCACCAAAAAAATCCATAAAATATCCTTATGAGTCCTAAAAAACTGTCCAACTACTTTCGAAGAGCTTATAATACTTTAAAGTGTATACCAAAAAAATTGCAAATGTTCAAAAGTTTCTTTTTTCATTAAAACTGTGAACAATAAATCTTGTTTTTGGATCAATTTTGCTAATCTTTAAACCAGTGATCATAAGCCAACTTTCATGTCATTTTGATGGATCAATAAGCTTCTCAATAATCTATTTAGGGAGCCACTTAGTACTACGGTCTAGTGGTATTCCTCTTCACTTGTAAGTGAAAGGTTTTAGGTTAGATTCTCGCGATAGCCCAATGTGAGGATAAGCCCGCTCCCTTCCCCTTAGTGTAGATAATATCGCTTGTTCAAAAAAAAAAAAGAATTTGTTTAGGGCTCTTAATGATTTTTTCAGATCTCGGACATCATTTTCGCTCCCCACTAACATTTATTTATTTTTCTATTTCACCACATTAATAATCCGTAAAAAATAACTTATAGGTCTTAAAAAATGGGCCAACTACTTCCGAAGAGCTTATAAAACATTCTTGAACGCATATACCAAAAAATTTGCAAATGTTCAAAATTTGCATTTTTCATGAAAACTGTGAGCTATAGATCACCATATTTCTAAAGTAATGATCGTAAGCCTACTTTCGTGTCATTTTGATTGATCAATAAGCTTCTTAATAATCTGTGAAGGGCTCTTAATGATTTTTCTAGATCTTGGATATCATTTACGCTCTCCACTAGTGTTTATTTATTTTTCTATTTCACCACATTAATACCACGTAAAAAAAAAAAAAAAAACTTATAGGTCTTAAAAAGCTGTCCAACTAGTTCAAAATAGCTTATAAAACATTCTTGAATGCGTACACCAATAAATTTACAAATGTTCAAAATTTGCATTTTTCACAAAAACTGTGAGCTATAAGTCACGATTACGGATCAATTGTGCCAATTTCTAAAGTAGTGATCGTAAGCCTACTTTCGTGTCATTTTGATTGATCAACAAGCTTCTCAATAATTTGTGTAGGGCTCTTAATAATTTTTCTAGATCTCGAATGTCACATCCCGGCCCGGGCCCCCACCACAACCCGGGCCCGATCCACCACCGTAGCACGATATTGTCCGCCTTGGGCCCCGACCACGCCCTCACGGTTTTGTTTCTGGGAACTCACACGAGAACTTCCCGATGGGTCACCCATCCTGGGAGTGCTCTCGCGCACTACTCGCTTAACTTCAGAGTTCCTATGGAACCCGAAGCCAGTGAGCTCCCAAAAGGCCTCGTGCTAGGTAGGGATGTGAATATACATTTAAGGATTACCCTTGGGCAATGTGGGATGTCACATCGAATATCATTTTCTCTCAACTCCAATGTTTGTTTATTTTTCTATTTCACCACAAAAGTAAAAAATTAAAAAAAAATCAGTAAAATACTCTTGTGAGTCCTAAAAAGCTGTCCAACTACTTCCGAAGAGTTTATAATACTTTCTTTGAAGCGTATATCAAAAAAATTGCAAATGTTCAAAAGTTTCTTCTTTCATTAAAACTGTGAGCTATAAGTCACGATTTTGGATCATTTTTTCTAATCTTTAAACCAATGATTGTAAGCCTACCTTCGTGTCATTTTGATCGATCAATAAGTTTTTGAATAATCTGTTTTGGGCTCTTAATGATTTTTTTGGATCTCGGATATCATTTCTGGTCTCCGCTAGTGTTTATTTATTTTTCTATTTCATCACATTAATAATCCGTAAAAAAAAAAAAAAAAAAGGCTTATAGGTCTTAAAAAATGGGCCAACTACTTCTGAAGAGCTTATAAGACATTCTTGAATGCATATACCAAAAAAATTCAAAATTTTCATTTTTCACGAAAACTCTGAGCTATACGATTACTGATCGATTTTGCTAATTTCTAAAGTAGTGATCGTAAGCGTACTTTCGTGTCATTTTGATTGATCAATAAGCTTGATCATAATATGTGTAAGGCTCTTAATGATTTTTCTAGATCTCGGATATCGTTTTTGATCAGCGCCAACGTTTGTTTATTTTTTTTATTTCACCACAAAAAAAAAAAAAAAAATCAGTAAAATATCCTTATGAGTCCTTTGCAAATGTTCAAAAGTTTCATTTTTCATTAAAATTGTCAGCTATACGTCACAATTTTGGATCAATTTTGCTAATCTTTAAACCAGTGATCATAAGCCTACTTTTGTGTCATTTTGATCAATCAATAAGCTTCTCAATAATCTATCCAGGGTTCTTAATGATTTCTGCGGATCTTGGATATCATTTATGCTCTTCGCTAGTATTTATTTATTTTTCTATTTCACCACATTAATAATCTGTGTAAAAAAATTTCAAAAAAAAAAAACACTTATAGGTCTTGAAAAATGGGCCAACTACTTCCGAACAGCTTATAAGACATTCATGAATGCATATACCAAAAAATTTGTAAATGTTGAAAATTTGCATTTTTCACGAAAACTGTAAGCTATAAGTCATGATTACGAATCGATTTTGCTAATTTCTAAAGTAGTGATCGTAAGCCTACTTTCGTGTCATTTTGCTTGATCAATAGGCTTCTCAATAATCTATGTAGGGCTCTTAATGATTTTTTTATATCTCGGATATCCTTTTCGACCAACGCCAGTGTGTGTTTATTTTTCTATTTCACCACCAAAAAAAAAAAAAAAATCTATAAAATATCCTTATGAGTCCTAAAAATTGTCCAACCACTTTCGAAAAGCTGTTAATACTTTCTTTAAAGCATATACCAAAAAAATTGCAAATGTTCAAAAGTTTCATTTTTCATTAAAACTGTGAGCTATAAGTCACAATTTTGGATCAATTTTGCTAATCTTTAAACTAGTGATCATAAGCCTACTTTCATGTCATTTTGATTGATAAATAAGCTTCTCAATAATCTGTGTTGGCTCTTAAATGATTTTTTCAAATCACGGATATCATTTGCGTTCACCGCTAGTGTTTATTTATTTTTCTTTTCACCACAGTAATAATCCATAAAAAAAACTTATATGTCTTAAAAAATGGTCCAACTACTTCCTAAGAGCTTATAAAACAGTCTTTAATGTGTATACCAAAAAATTTGTAAATGTTGAAAATTTTCATTTTTCGTGAAAACTGTGAGCTATAAGTCACAATTACGGATCGGCGTAGGCTCTTAATAATTTTTTTAGACCTCGGATATCATTTTTGTTCAGCACCATTGTTTATTTATTTTTGTGTTTCACCACATTAAATGTCTATAATATATGGTTATGAGGCCTACAAAATGGTCGAACCACTTTCGAAGAGCATATAATAATTTATATAAAGCGTGTACCCAAAAAATTTTAAACGTTCAAAAGTTTCATTTTCATTAAAACTGTGAGCTATCACGATTTTGGATCAATTTTGCCAATCTTTAAACTAGTGACCATAAGCTTACTTTCGTGTCATTTTGATTGATCAATAAATTTCTCAATAATATGTGGAGGGCACTTTTTGATTTTTCTAGATCTCAGTTATCGTTTTCGATAAGCGCCAGTGTTTGTTTATTTGTCTATTTCACCAAAAAAAAGATCCATAAAATATACTAATGAGTCTTGAAAAATTGTCCAACCACTTTCGAAGAGCTTATAATACTTTCTTTAAAGCGTATATCAAAAAAATTACAAATTTTGAAAAGTTTCATTTTTCATTAAAACTGTGAGCTATAACTCACAATTTAGGATCAATTTTGTTAATATTTAAGCCATACACAATTTTGCTAATATTTAAACATAAGAGCTTATATGTCACATCCCGGCCCGAGGCGGATCACTTCCCAGGCCCGCTCGACCACCGTAGCACGATATTGTCTGCTTTGGGCTTACCATTCCCTCATGGTTTTGTTTTTGGGAACTCACGAGCAACTTCCCAGTGGGTCACCCATCATGGGATTGCTCTAGCCCCCTTCTCGCTTAACTTCGGGGTTCCTACGGAACCCGAAGCCAGTGAGCTTCCAAAAGGCCTCGTGCTAGGTAGGGATGAGAATATACATATAAGGATCACTCTCCTGGATGATGTGGGGTGTCACATTATAATACTTTCTATAAAGCAAATACCAAAAAAATTGCTATTTCACCACATTAATAACCCGTAAAAAAAAAAAAAAAAAAAACCATGTGTTTATATATTTTTCTTTTCTCCACAGTAATAATCCATAAAAAAAAATAAAAAAATAAAAAATAAAAAAACTTATAGGTCTTAAAAAATGGTCCAACCACTTCCAAGGAGCTTATAAAACATTCTTGATTGTGTATACCAAAAAAATCAAATGTTTAAAATTTGCATTTTTTACGAAAACTATGAGCTATTAGTCACGATTATGGATTGATTTTGCTAATTTCTAATGTAGTGGTCGGAAGCCTACCTTCTTGTCATTTTGTTTGATCAAAAAGCTTCTCAATAATCTGTGTAAGGCTCTTAATGATTTTTCTAGATCTCGGATATCATTTTCTCCTAGCGCCAATGTTTATTTATTTTTCTATTTCACCACATTAAAAAATCCATAACATATAATTATGAGTTCTAAAAAACTATAGAACGGAAGAGCTTATAATACTTTCTTTGAAGTGTCTACCGAAAAAATTGCAAATGTTCAAAATTTCATTTTTCATTAAAACTGTTGAGTTATAACTCACGATTTGGATCAATTTTGCTAATTTTTAAACTAGTGATCGTAAGCCCACTTTCATGCCATTTTGATCTATCAATAAGCTTCACAATAATCTGTGTAGGGCTTTTAACGATTTTACTAGATCTCGGATTTCACTTTCGCTTAGCGCTAGTTTTTGTTTATTTTTCTATTTCACCACCAAAAAAAATCCATAAAATATCCTTATGAGTCCTAAAAAATTGTCCAACTACTTTCGAAGAGCTTATAATACTTTCTTTAAAATGTATACCAAAAACAAATTGCAAATGTTCAAAAGTTTCGTCTTTTTTTTTTCATTAAAACTGTGAACAATAAGTCCTGATTTTGGATCAATTTTGCTAATATTTAAACTAGTGATCGTAAGCCAACTTTCATGTCATTTTGCTGGATCAATAAGCTTCTCAATAATCTGTTTAGGGAGCCACATAGTACTACGGTCTAGTGGTATTCATTTTCACTTGTAAGTGAGATGTCTTGGGTTAGATTCTCGCTAAAGACGAATTTGAACCATTTTATTGCTAGCACATTGTGAAATAAGCCTGCCCCCTCCCTCTTAGTATAGATAATATTGTTCGTTAAAAAAAAAAAAATATCTGTTTAGGGCTCTTAATGATTTTTTCGGATCTTGGACATCTTTTCACTCCCCACTAGCACTTATTTATTTTTCTATTTCACCACATTAAGAGCTTATAGAACATTCTTGAATGCGTATACCAAAAAAATTGCAAATGTTCAAAATTTGCATTTTTTACGAAAACTGTGAGCTATAGAGCACGATATTTCCAAAGTAATGATCGTAAGCCTACTTTCGTGTCATTTTGATTGATCAATAGGCTTCTCAATAATTTGTGCAGGGATCTTAATGATTTTTCTAGATCTTGGATATCATTTCCGCTCTCCGCTAGTGTTTATTTATTTTTCTATTTCACCACATTAATAATCCGTAAAAAAACCAAAAAAACTTATGGATCTTAAAAAATGGTCCAACTACTTCCGAAGAGCTTATAAAACATTCTTGAATGCGTATACCAAAAAAATTGCAAATGTTCAAGATTTTCATTTTTCACGAAAATTGTGAGCTATAAGTCACGACTACGAATCGATTTTGTGAATTTCTAAAGTAGTGATCATAAGCCTACTTTTGTGTTTTTGGTAGATCAATAAGCTTCTCAATAATCTATGTAGGGCTCTTAATGATTTTTCTAGGTCTCGGATCTCATTTTCGCCCAGCACCAGTGTTTATTTCTTTTCCTATTTCACCACGTTAAAAATCCATAACATATGATTATGAGTCCTAAAAAACCGTCGAACCACTTTCGAAGAGCTTATAATACTTTCTATAAAGCGCATACAAAAAAAAATCCAAATGTTCAAAAGTTTCATTTTTCATTAAAAGTGTGAGTTATAAGTCACGATTTTGGATCAATTTTGCTAATCTTTAAACTACTGATTGTAAGCCCCCTTTTGTATCATTTTGATCGATCAATAAGCTTCTCAATAATCTGAGTAAGGCGCTTATTGATTTTTTCGTATCTCAAATATCATTTCTGCTCTCCGCTAGTGTTTATTTATTTTTCTATTTCACCACATTAATAATCCGTAAAAAAAACCAAAAAAAACTTATAGATCTTAAAAAATGGTCAACTACTTCCAAAGAGCTTATAAAACATTCTTGAAGTCTTATACCAAAAAAATTACAAATGTTCAAAACTTGCATTTTTCACAAAAACTGTGAGCTATAAGTCATGACTACGGAATGGTTTTGCTAATTTCTAAAGTAGTGATCGTAAGCCTACTTTCGTGTCATTTTGATTGATCAAGTAAGCTTCTCAATAATCTGTGTAGGGCTCTTAATGATTTTTCTAGATCTCAGATATCATTTTTGTTCAGCACCAGTGTTTGTTTATTTTTTACCAAAAAAAAAAAAAAAATTCACTAAAACTGTGAGCTATAAGTCACAATTTTGGATCAATTTTGCTAATATTTAAGCTAGTGATCATAAGCCTACTTTCGTGCCATTTTGATCAGTGTCACATCCCGACCCGGGGCGGAACACTTCCCCGGGCCCGACTCCACCACCGTAGCACGATATTATCCGCTTTGGGCTTACCATTCCCTCACGGTTTTGTTTTTGGGAACTCACGAGCAACTTCCCAGTGGGTCACCCATCCTGGGATTGCTCTAGCCTCCTTCTCGCTTAACTTCGGAGTTCCTACGAAACCTGAAGCCAGTGAGCTCCCAAAAGGCCTCGTGCTAGGTAGAGATGAGAATATACATTTAAGGATCACTCCCCTGGGCGATGTGGGATGTCACAATCCACCCCCCTTAGGGGCCCGACGTCCTCGTCGGCACACACGCTGCCAGGGTTAGGCTCTGATACCAAATTGTCACATCCCGACCCGGGGCGGAACACTTCCCGGGGCCCCACTCCACCACCGTAGCACGATATTGTCCGCTTTGGGCTTACCATTCCCTCACGGTTTTGTTTTTGGGAACTCACGAGCAACTTCCCAGTGGGTCACCCATCCTGGGATTGCTCTAGCCTCCTTCTCTCTTAACTTCGGAGTTCCTACGAAACCCGAAGCCAGTGAGCTCCCAAAAGGCCTCGTGCTAGGTAGAGATGGGAATATACATTTAAGGATCACTCCCCTGGGCGATGTGGGATGTCACAATGTCACATCCCGGCCCGGGTGGGACCACTTCCCGGGCCCGCTCGACCACCGTAGCACGATATTGTCCGCTTTGGGCTTACCATTCCCTCACGGTTTTGTTTTTGGGAACTCACGACCAACTTCCCAGAGGGTCACCCATCCTGGGAGTGCTCTAGCCCCCTTCTCGCTTAACTTCGGAGTTCCTACGGAACCCGAAGCCAGTGAGCTCCCAAAAGGCCTCGTGCTAGGTAGATATGGGAATATACATATAAGGATCAGTCCCCTGGGCGATGTGGGATGTCACAATACCCGGGGCGGAACACTTCCCCGGGCCCGACTCCACCACCGCAGCACGATATTGTCCGCTTTGGGCTTACCATTCCCTCACAGTTTTGTTTTTGGGAACTCACGAGCAACTTCCCAGTGGGTCACCCATCCTGGGATTGCTCTAGCCTCCTTCTCGCTTAACTTTGGAGTTCCTACGAAACCCGAAGCCAGTGAGCTCCCAAAAGGCCTCGTGCTAGGTAGAGATGGGAATATACATTTAAGGATCACTCCCATGGGCGATGTGGGATGTCACAATCCACCCCCCTTAGGGGCCCGACGTCCTCGTCGGCACACACGCTGCCAGGGTTAGGCTCTGATACCAAATTGTCACATCCCGGCCCGAGGCAGATCACTTCCCGGGCCTGCTCCACCACCGTAGCACGATATTGTCCGCTTTGGGCCCCCACCACGCCCTCACGGTTTTGTTTTTGGGAACTCACACGAGAACTTCCCGATGGGTCACCCTATCCTGGGAATGCTCTCGCGCGCTACTCGCTTAACTTCGGAGTTCCCATGGAACTCGAAGCCAGTGAGCTCCCAAAAGGCCTCGTGCTAGGTAGAGATGGGAATATACATTTAAGGATCACTCCCCTGAGCGATGTGGGATGTCACAATCGGTCAATAAGCTTCTCAATAATCTATGTAGGGCTCTTAATGATTTTTTGGATCTCGGATATCATTTCCATTAGTATTTATTTATTTTTCTATTTCATCACATTAATAACCCGTTAAAAAAAAAAAAAAAAAAACCCTTATAGGTCGTAAAAAAATGGTCTAGCTACTTCTGAAGAGTTTATAAAACATTCTTGAATGTGTATACCAAAAAATTTGCAAATGTCCAAAATTTGCATTTTTCACGAAAATTGTGAGCTATAAGTCACGATTACTGATCAATTTTGCTAATTTCTAAAGTAGTGATTGTAAACCTACTTTCGTGTCATATTATTGATCAATAAGCTTCTCAATATTCTGTGTAGGGCTCTTAATGATTTTACTAGATCTCATGTATCATTTGCTTAGCACCAGCGTTTGTTTATTTTTCTATTTCACCACAAAAAAAAAAAAAAAAAAAATCTGTAAAATATCCTTACGAGTCCTAAAAAATTGTCTAACTATTTCCGAAGAGCTTATAATACTTTCTTTAAAGCTTATACCAAAAAAATTGCAAATGTTCAAAAGTTTCATTTTTCATTAAAACTGTTAGCTATAAGTCACGATTCAGAATCAATTTTGCTAATATTTAAACTAGTGATCGTAAGCCTACTTTTGTGCTATTTTGATCGATTAGTAAGCTTAATATTTGTGTAGGGCTCTTAATGAGTTTTTCAGATCTCGGGTATCATTTCCGCTCTCCGCCAGTGTTTATTTATTTTTCTATTTCACCACATTAGTAACCCGTAAAAAAACTTATTGGTCTTAAAAAATGGTCCATCTACTTCCGAAGAGCTTATAAAACATTCTTGAACGCATATACCAAAAAATTTTGCAAATGTTCAACATTTGCATTTTTCATGAAAATTGTGAGCTAATGATTACGGATCGATTTTGCTAATTTGAGTAATTTCTAAAGTAGTGAATGTAAGCCTACTTTTGTGTCAATTTTTATTGATCAATAAGCTTCTCAATAATCTGTGTAGGGCTCTTACTGATTTTATTAGATCTCGAACATCTTTTTCACTTTGCGCCATTTTTTGTTTATTTTTCTATTTCGCCACATTAAAAATAAGTAAAATATACTTATAAGTCTTAAAAAACCGCCCAACTACTTCCGAAAAGCTTATAATACTTTCTTTAATGCATATACCAAAAAAATTGCAAATGTTCAAAACTTGCATTTTTCACGAAAACTGTGAGCTACACAAGTCACAATTTTGGATCAATTTTGCTAATTTTTAAACTAGTGACTATAAGCCACCTATCGTGTCCTTTTGATTGATCTATATGCTTTTCAATAATCTGTGTAGGTCGTAGTGATTTTTCCGGAACTCGGATATGATTTTCACTCTCCAATAGTGTTTTTTTTTTTTTTTTTTTCAGCGCATTAATAAATCGTAAAAAATACTTATAGGTCTTAAAAAAATGATCCCACACTTCCGAAGAACTTATAAAACTTTCTTGAATGCATATACCTAAAATTTGGAAATGTTCAAAAAAATTACATTTTTCGTAAAAATTGTAAGCTATTAGTCACAATTACGAATCGATTTTGCTAATTTATAAAGTAGTGATTGTAAGCCTACTTTCATATCATCTTGCTCGATCAATAAGCTTCTCAATAATCTGCGTAGGGTTCTGAATGATTTTTCTAGATCTCGGAATGTTTAAAACTTGCAATTTTCACGAAAACTGTGAGCTATAAGTCACGATTACAGATCGATTTTGCTACTTTCTAAACTAGTGATCGTAAGCCTATTCTCTTGTCATTTTGATTGATCAATAAGCTTCTGAATAACTTGTGTAGGGCTCTTAATGATTTTTCTAGATATTAAATATCATTTTCGCTCTACATCAGTGTTTATTTATTTTTTCTATTTCACCACATTAAGAATCCATAAAATCTAGTTATGAGTCATAAACACCGGTGCAACTACTTCCCAAGAGCTTATAGTACTTTCTTTGTGTATACCAAAAAAATACCAAATGATCAAAATTTGCATTTTTCATGAAAACTGTGAGCTACAAATCATAATTTTGGATCGAAAATCCTTAGAATAGTGATCTGTATCATTTCGATTGATCTATAAGCTCCTCAGTAATCTATGTTGGCCTCTCAATGATTTTTCCGAATCCATAATACTTAAAAGAGTCTTTATAAATGGTCCAAATACTTCAGAAGAACTTATAAAACCTTTTTTAAAAAGTATTCCAAAACATCTTGCAAATTTTTCTAAATTTAAGAATACCATAAGCCATATGTCATTAATTTAGATCGATTTTGCTAGTTTTTGCAGTAGCGATCATGAGCCTACTTTGCCTTCCTTTTAGTCATCGATAAACTTATCAATAAATTGGTATTGAGTTTTAACGAATTTTTCAGATCTCAAATATCACTTGTGATCGCCACCAGTATTTTTTTTATTTTTCTATTTCTCCACATTAAAAATCCGTAAAAAGTGCTTACGGGACTTGAATAATTGGTCCAACTGGTTAGGAAAAGCTTATAGAACTTTTTTTTGAATGCATGTACCAATAAAATTTGAAATGTTCAAAAAATTTCATTTTTCACGAAAACTAGATACGGCCAATAACATTAAACCTAAGCTGTACGCGGTCAAGAAGCAGAGCCGAAAGGAGGAAGTTTCCAGGCCCATTCTTACGAAATAACCTAACCTGCACAGAACAAAAGGCCGAACCGTTTAATAAAAGGGATCAAAAGTTCCCCCAAATGAACTATGCGAAGCAGTTAAGCTCAATGTCATCATTTTTCTATGTCAAATACCATGAGGGGTTTAGGCTCAACGTTGTAGCATCCTCTCAGCATCTTCTATACGATAAGCTCATCTTCAAGATAGTTATATTCAAAAGTGAACTCAGTTTTGATCCTTTGGCACCTGTACCGTACCGTACCACAACAAAACATATAATCACAGTTAAATACGTCATGTCATCAATGCAAACAAAAATGTCAAGCACATTAACTGATTGGTTTTCCATAACAAGTATGATTGTCCGTGTGCTGTAACAAACAAACCCCAAAACCATAAATGTAAATTTAACACAAATGGGAAGCAAACGGAACACAACCCTTTTTCTTGAGATGTATATGTTGGATTTTTCCAGCCCATGATGAGAAGTCTATTAGGAATTATAGTCCTAAGAGGATTAAGTTGATTTTCCAATTGGAATTTTCCCCCAATTGGAGTGGTTTTCCCAACTGGAATGGTTTTCCCAATTGGACTTGTTTAGCAAATTGAAGTTGTTTTCCCAATTGGAGTTGGCTTCTCAATTGAGAAGAATTCATGAGTAGATTCCAGTTAGAATTAGTAATCCTTATTGAAGACACATATAGCCGAACCACGTTAATTCTTAGTGTTATTTGTCTTGGTTGTTTTGTTTCAATTTCTGACTTTGTTCTGTTTTTCGCGTTCTTAAATGCGATATTCACAACAAGTGGTATCACAACCCTATTTGGCTGATATCCGTTTTGAATGGAAGGTGCGATTAGCACTATGACGAAACTCACCCACTCCAACTGTGTTACATAGAAATCAAGAGTGGAAGACATGCTTTATTGAAGGTGTTAAGAGCAAACTAGCAAGTATGTCTGATTAGACCAAGATGAAGACGAGCGATGCTTTTTGGCGAAGAGGTCTATAATTGTCCTTACCAATGACTAGATTTCTGATTAGCTTGAGCCTGGTCAAGAGAAGTTTGGTCAAGAGATGTTCGATCAGGAGGAGTCTAGTCATGAGTACTTCGATCAGGGGGAGTCTAGTCATGAGTACTTCGATCAAGGAAGCCTAGATATCAAAAGTTCAATCAATGGGAGCTTGATCAAGAGGTGGAACCTATTTTGGTATACCTTTCTCATGGTCTAGAGGGGGAGATTGTTGGGTTTTTCCAACCAATTATAAGTTGTCCCAAGTGTTAAGATTTTTGGCCCGTCAATAATTGTCCTTTTACGTTTAGGATTGTTTTAGGAAAACAAAGGATGCACCAATTCTTCTCCTAAAAGGACTAGAAAAGAATCTTAGTTTCCTTATTCAATTTAGATTAGGAATCCTAGAAGTCTATTTGGAATTGGAAGGGTAGTGCAATTTCCTATTTCACTTAAAATAGGAAACATAATATGTAATTGGGCATGTGACCCGAACCCTAAACATATAAATAGGGCTTGGCAAGGCTGAAACATGTGAGAGAGAAAAAGCCAGAGATAGCCAAGCAAGTTTCGAGGGATTAGTTCTAGGATTTGCAAGAGTATTGTAATCTATATTTTAATCAAGAAGCTGTGATTTCTCTACCCAAAGGAATCACAACAGGACGTAGGCAAAAGTTTTGCCAAAGAGTATAAACATTGGGTGTTTTTAGTTTTCTCTATATTGCTAAGTTTTAGTCTATTGCCGAATACATCAAAAAGCAAAGATCCAGTGCAAGTCAAAATTTTAACAATTGGTATCGAGAGCTTGGTTCAAGGTGGCCTACGATGTCAAAAGGAAAGGCGATCGCAGATCTAGGACCTACATTAAAACCTTTTGATGGCAATGATGACTTCACGAATTGGCGAAGGATGATGAAGAACGTACTCATGCAGCAGGATTTGGATGATGCACTCATTGTTGGGAAGCCTACGACCATGACAGCAGAGGCATGGACCAAGGTTCTCAAAAAGATCAAGAGCTCCTTTGAGATCCGTCTCACGAGATCAGTTGGTCCTACGTCACAGAAAAGATGCAGCTCAAGAAGCATGGGACATGTTGGAGAACGTTTATATGGGCAAAGCCGTATCCAATAAACTTTTTCTCAAGGATGAACTATTTAGGCTTTGACTAGGAGAAGGAGATGATATTGAAGATCACGTATGTAGGTTTCAGAATTACATAGTCAATCTTGAGAAGGTTGCAGAAACTTACAAAGACCATGATATGGCAATCATCTTGCTAAGATCTCTACCTTCGTCTTTCAAGGACTTTCGAACCCTAATGTTTGGAAAGTATTCTCTAAAGCTTGAAGACGTAATTCAAGCCTTTCAGTCGTATGCTATACTAGATGATATAACTGAGAGCTCTCAAGTCCCTTATGCCAAAGGCAAGGAGAGGGAATAGAAAAAGACAGGAAGAATAGCAACAACAGGAGTAGGTCAAAATCCAAAAAGACAAAACGGAAAAAAGGTTGCTTCGAATGTGTTCTCCCGATCATTGGAAGAATGCCAAGATGTAACTCAGGTTCAACAAGTCAATCACCCAGCAAGAAAGTGACAGGGAGCTTCTTTTAGTAACATCAAGCTCCAAGACTTTCACAAGTTGGATTTTGGATATTGGATGCACATTCCATATGTGTGCACTTACAAAGAGGCTAGCAGCAAAGAAGTTTTACTGGGGGACAATTCACCATGTCCTATAAGGAACCAACACTGTAAAATCAGAATGTTTGATGGAGTGATCGAGTTAAGGGAATGTCAAATATATCCTTAAGAGTGAAGAAGAATTTAATTTCCTTAGTACTTTAGACAATACCGACTATGGGTACAGTTATGAAGCAAGAAGCCTCAAGGCAACCAAAGGGTTGCACAAGAAAGGTGACCTACAAAACAATACGCGGACAAGCTAATTGGGACTACGATAGATGGGGAAGCAGCCGTTTCCATAAAGCAGAGTGAAGAAGAAAAGACTGAACTCTGGCATCATAGGCTAGGGCACATTAGTCAGAAAGGGTTGCAAGAATTGCACAAGAAATGCCTATTGAAAGGCGTGTCACATTGCACGCTGGACTTTTGTAAATATTGTGTTCTCGAAAAACAAAGGTATCATTCGCAAGTAACACTGCAAATAACCAAAGTAACGAGCAACTCGACCATGTTCACTCAGATGTTTGGGGCCTGCACCAAATAAATCCAATGGTCGAGCTAGGTATTTTGTTACTTTTATTTTCTACAAAAGTTTAGGTTTATTTCATGAAGCAGAAATCTGAGGTTTTTGAAAAGTTCAAGGAATGGAAGACAGAAACCGAAAATCAAATTGAAAGTAAGATCAAGTACCTGAGAAGTGACAATGAAGGTGAGTGTACAAGTAATGAGTTTGCCAATTACTATAAGTAGGAAGACATGACACTTCACAAGTGATGAAAGGTCCAAGCTCAGACCTAAGTCTGCACATTGCTTATTCTTAGGTTTTGAGGAGTGAGGGATCAAGCTTTGGGATATCAACCAGGTTGTCGATCAAGATGTTGTCTTTGATGAGACAATCATGCCTCTGAATAAAACCGAAAGATGAAGCTCAGGTGGAGCCAATTGAGCAAGGTGTCGAATCTAATGATTTTGGAGAAGACGAGCATCAACATTGTTCACCAATTAGGAATCAGATGGAACAAGAAACAAGGCAAATTAAGGCACTCCAATCCACCAAACATCCAAAGGGGTTCAAAATCCAACCCACAAAACCCGTATTCTGAAGATGCATATCACTGGACAAACCCCATCAAAACAAGAAGAAACCATATAGGTTTGGGTTTGACCAAGACGAAGTTAATTATGCTATCAAGGAGATCCAACTACTTATCAAGAAGCCATAGCAAGTGACGAGCAATATAGTTGGATAAGTGCTATGACAGAAGAAGTATATTGCGAAGGCTCTTGAGAAGTTCAACATGCAAAAAGCAAATGTAGCTTCTACTCATTTGGCAGCTCACTTCAGATGAAGCGGACAATAATGTCCTAAGTCCAAATAGGAGAAACAAGCAATGGAGACGGTGCCTTATGCTAATGTCATGGATTGCCTCATATATACAATGGTATGCATCGACCCGACATAGCTCAAACATTCAATGTCATTTCCATGTACATGTCAAATCCAAGAAAGCAACACTGGGATGCAGTCAAGTGGATTTTGGGTTATTTGAAGGGTTCTTGGCGACAAGGAATTATATTTGAGAAGCAAAAAGAAAATGCAAAGGCATTGGGATATGTGGATGCCGATTCTGCAGGGGACTTGGACAAGAGAAGGTCAACTTCTGGTTATGTCTTTCCATGCATAGGAGGACCAATCAATTGAAGGGCACCTCTGCAACCAATTACAGCTTTGTCGACCACAGAGGTAGAGTATATTGCTTTGGCCGAAACTGGAAAGCAAGCAATTTGGCTTAGCGGCTTAGTAAGTCAAATGGGAACCACTCAGGATTATCTGAAGCTAAAATGTCATGGTCAAAGTGCCATTCACTTGGCAAAGAATCAGGTTTTTCATGGAAGATCAAAGCACATTGAAGCAAGGTATCATAGAATCAGAGATAGGATGGAGTATAAGGAGATTTGGGTTGAAAAAGTTCAGACAAACGACAATGCCACAAATTTCCTTATGAAGATAGTGTCGGCCAAGAAGTTCAAGCATTGCTTGAACCTGATCAATCTTGTTGATTGATTAAGGTGGAACACCTCCTCACTTAAGGTGCAATAAGGCAAGAAGAAGATTGTCAAGGTGAAGGTTCTTGAAGATTTCCAGAGCTGCTTCAAGAAAGTTCAAAGATACTCTAGGGTGCAACGATCAAGACTTTGTTTAACTCACCAAGCTGGAGATTGTTAGGATTTTTGGCTCATCAAATAGTGTCCTTTTTCGTTTATGATTGTTTTAGGGAAACAAAGGGTGCAACGATTCTTCTCCTAAAAGGACTAGGAAAGAATCCTAGTTTCCACTTGGAATATAAAATATAATCTGTAAAGGGGCATGTGAGCTGAACCCCATACATATAAACAGGGTGCGGCAAGGCAGAAATATCTGAGAGAGAAAGCTAGATACAGTCGAGAGAGTTTATGGGGGATTAGTTTAGGGTTTGCAAGAGTACTGTAATCTCTATTATTAATCAAATAAGCCATGATTTCTCTACCCAGAGAAATCACAGCTGGACGTAGGCAAAAGTTCGATCGAACCAGTATAAATCTTGTGTGTTTCTAGTTTTCTCTTTTTTGCTATGTTTTAATCTATTGACAGATACATCAAAGAGTAAGATCTAGAGGGAGTCAAAATTTTAACACTAAGTCTACTAGGATTTATAGGATTAACTTGATTTCCGAATTTGAGTGGTTTTCCCAATTAGAGTAGTTTCCCAATTGGAGTTGTTTACCCAACTGAAGTTGTTTTCCTAATTGGAGTTGGCTTTCTCGATTGGAGAATCCAATTAGGATTAGTAATCTTTATTGAAGTTTGTCTTTATAAAGGGCTATTACAGTAGTTATGAATCTGAGCAAAACAATAGGTTGTATATCACTCAAGGAGCCAGAGTGAGAGAAGGGCAAAGTGTGAAAAGAAAACAGATTGTGTATTTCTTATGCTTGTTCTTTCAGGTTTTTCATTGACAAGATTATCCGTAGTACTCATTATTAATATCGTGAAAGATTGTTATTGCTGCCCCATGAACATAGGCACATACAGCCGAACCACGCTAATTTTTGGAGTTATTTGTCTTGGTTATTTTGTTTTTCATTTCCGCTTAGTTTTGTTTTTCCCATTCTTAAACGCGATATTCACAAAAATATTTCCTAACAATAATAGAAGCTATAGCATTTAAAATCTCTCAAATAATCAAATCGTGCCCCCTCCTAGTCCCTCAAACGCTCAAATAACTTGGGCAAAAGAGGGGGCGAGGAGCTCAATTCTGGCTACTTAAGACTCCCCAACACCAAGTACGACGACACAAAGAAACTCGAATGTGAAACTAAAGGATAAATAAAACATACCATCCGTGTTGTAGATCATCATTTGCAATATGAAAGTCAAAGTACACATACGTCCCCTGTTCATATTCATCTGTGGCAACTTTTGGCTCCTCGTGCCGTTGAAACCAAGTGTTATATTTCCTATGGTATCTCCAAGATTGCTTCTTCAGTTCTTTTGCCGCCAAATATTGCTGATAAGTGTTCTGCAGACAATAATGAATATGGGCACAAGTTTATACTTTATAGTGATTCTACCATACGACATTGAATGTAACTCAATTTATAAAAAGTACCTGCTGATAGTAAAATGCAAAGAACAGGGTATCAGTGCCATATGGTTCAAGACCTAACCGTTCCCAGAAGGCAGGATTATTAACAATAGGTGCCTGCGCTTGGGGGTAGCTTAGAGGTGTTATTGCAGGGTGCCTCTGTTGATGGCAAAACGAATGAAGACGAGTATTAAAAAAAACCTCGACTCTTATTCACAGTAAAAGGGAGATCAAATGATAAAAATAATCAGGTCCATACTGGAGTATAGCTCCTTGCACGTTCTGAGTCTTTGGGTTGTGGAAGTTTGTAGTAAGCAGCCTCAAGCATCTGCAAATTATACAACCGATCATGCAATACCCCAGAATTAGCAGTTGATCCAGAAAGGTTATCACCAATTGCACCAAGATCAGAAACACTTCTTCGGCCAATAACGCCAAGGCTAGGAGAAGGTTGATTGGATTGTAAAGGTTGCCCAGGAGAGAGATCAATATCTCGTGGTACTTGAGCTGGCTCTGTTGAAGAGCCAGAAACTCCAGCCTTCAAAAAATAAGATTCAGTAACACATATCAAGCCACATCCCACATCCATCCTTCCACAACAACAACAACAACAAAGCCTTTTCCCACCAAGTGGGGACATCCATCCTTCCACAAATAAATTAAAATATTTATGATGCACACCACAATCATATAGAGAGCAAATAAGTTGGTAAGAATGCTATGTGACATGGAGAGCGTTTAGGAATAAAGGAAGTTGACACAACTTTTTTTTGCCTGTCCTTTTCTGTATTCCACTTGGGCAGGCAGTACAGAGAGTAGCCAACCTGTTCATCTTCCTCTGCCTTTACATTTTGGGTAGTGCTATTCACACAACCCTTCTTACCTCCTACACACTCTTGTTAAATTTTGTCCATTGATCTTCTTCAATTCATTCGATCCGACAGCCAAAAATTAATAGGGGTGGGTGAGAGGTAAAAATAGGTGTGTGAATAGTACCACCCTAAATTTTTTGAAGAAAATAATACAACTTACAATGATAACGATTTACTACCAGCTCTACACTAAAATGAATTTTCTGCAATAACTAGTTAAAAATCATACAGAAGATAAAAAATATTGGCAACAAATCATAATATAGTAATCAAGAAAATATTCATACCAGAGAATCAATTGCATATGAGGCTTTCAAGTCATCTTCATTCATTAGATTCTTTACGAGTCCGGAACTAGTAGAGTCCGCAGTAGAATCATCAGGTATATTCTGTTGTTGCTGTTGTTCCTCAACTTTTGGATGACTTGCATCTGCATCAAATAAACCAGATCATTCAGTTTTGATGGTAGTGCACCCATGTTACATGTTACACTGGGCTGATCAGTACAGTACGCTACTTTTTAAATTTGATCCCAAGAGTTTGGAGTAGTGTGGGTTTGGACAAGAAACTGCCACTCTTTATTGATCCTGAATTTTTTCATTACAAAAGAATTCTATGTATTTGAGTTTTCTGTATTTAATTCAGTCTTTTCACTTCTTGGTGGAAAAAATAAATAAAAGAGTCATGATAA
This sequence comes from Pyrus x bretschneideri, assembly GCF_019419815.1. Lineage (NCBI taxonomy): Eukaryota > Viridiplantae > Streptophyta > Magnoliopsida > Rosales > Rosaceae > Pyrus > Pyrus x bretschneideri. The sequence goes on along the minus strand of NW_025999612.1, from coordinate 13,643,663 downwards.
GATAGCATAAATAAAAAAAGGGAAAATAGAACATCAGAACAATATCGTAAACTGAATTTACAATGGAGATTACCAGTTTCTTTTGGTCCACCCGACATCAATGCCTGTTGGTTAGACTGTTGATGGATAGAATTTAGCTGCTGCTGTAAGGTGGTAGGTGCAACAGTACCAAGACCTGGGGGCTGTACTCCTAGTCCAGGGCCAGCTTGAGAAGATACAGATGAGTTTTGAGGATTAAACTGCACATATAATCAAATGTCATCTACAATAACTCTTGCACCAAACTAACATATCTTATTCAGTAATAAATGATGGATATTATTATGCATGATATTAACTAAAGCAATGCGCAATGAATTGGATGACCAACAAAGTGCAGCCAGAGAGATTCTTGTGGGGGAAAAAATATCAATCTCTTTCGATGACCGCATGATATGAATTAGATTTGTCCACATTTCACTGAATCAGAAGAAACACAACCAACAGCTGATTCTAAAAAAGGTACAATACCTGTTGCAAAAGTGGGTTTTGCTGTGCAGAAAATTGCTTATGATTTCCACCAGCAAGAGAAGGCATGCCAAGAATGGTACTGTGACCTTGTTGCTGCACTTGTTGGAGCCGCTGCAAAAATTTCTCCCTCTGATCGGGTGCTATTTCAGTCCTTCCACGAAATATCCCCTGAAACTTGGTAAACTAACTTAAAATTTCACAAAATTTAACTAGTCCATAAAATTTGAATCCGATAATGCAGTCAGATAAAGAATAGAAATAATGGCAAAGCCGCAAAACAAAAGCATATTTTCAATTCTACAAATGGTATACATTCGAGGTAGCACAAGGCTATGCAACCTACGTATAAAACTGGAAATTAATAAAGAGTATGGCAAATAGAGAGATAAAGATAGAAGAAACCCTTAGTGAAAAGTTACATACTGCTTCATTTTGGTTTTGAAAGGAACTTCCAGGCCTCCACTGCATGCCAGAGACAATAGAAGGAGAAAATGCTCTGCCAGGTATAGCAGCCTCACTAGCATTACTAGAATCAACTGGAGTACTTCCATCACTAGCCTTGGCAGCTTGAGGCAAGATCAGTCTGTTAGTTATAGGGGAAACAAGTGGCTGCACCACGCCACTATTCCCAATTCTCTCATCAGCTCCCAATATATTTCTCTTGGTCACATCAGAAACTGAAGGAACTGCACCAAGGGCACTATTACTAGGAGACACATTGCTAGAGCTAACAGGGATACTGGATGGAATTGGGGCAGAGAAGCCACCTCGACTGATGCCCCTTACAAGTCCAGCATCAGAAAGAGATGGTGATGGTCTACGGCCAGGGAAGCTTGCTGACTCTTCTTCCTTCACAGAAGCAGACAAACTTACAGGAGATGAAGAATTAGCAGCCCCTGCATTCTCTGTGACACCCCGAACAGCATTTGAACCTGGAATGGCCAAAACACTAGGCACACTGGGCAGATTATGAGTTGGAACACTTGCAGAGACAGGAGTTGCATGACTCCCAGTTGGTGTTGATGCAGGAGAAGATGAAAGCGCACCACTTCTAGGAGGTGGAGTTCTAGGAACGTTATCAGCATTACTGTCCTGGGAAACTGTATCTTCAACTGGCTCTTGGACAGAAACACTCTGCTGATTAGTAGAAGTAGCAGCGGGCTGGAAAAGAAAAACCAACCTTTAGTACAGTAACATCGGACAGCATCTTACAGAAAGGAAGCAGAGGTCATCAACATATCTCCAAATTCTAAAAAATTCTAATAGAAAAACCTGAGGGAAAAGACTTTCTCATTCAATTTAAACTTCCTTTAAATCAATGGTCAGTTCAATTGATTACCAATTTTGATTTAAAATCAACTAAAAGAATAAAAAGAAACGATTACCCCGTAGATATGTTATATAAATGTCTACTACAAACACATCTTAACAGCACTCTGCAGCATCACACCAAATATGAATGCAATTGTTTTTATCAAAAACTAAAGAAGCAAACTTCAATTCCCTTAACAGAACCCATACGGATTCAAGTATACAACTACCTACTTATTCAAGTACCATTCACTCAAGATTTTGAGGACATACAGGCAGTGGAGATGCGGGTGGTGCCAAATTAATCTTCAAGCCAAGCATCGGTGCACCCTGCCCCCCAAAAACAAAAAATTAAACTGGGTTTTGACATGGTCATTAAAATACTAAAAAATATATGATACCATGAAAGATAATGGAATCCAAATGGCAAAACAACAAAATTGATAAGCAAAGAATTGATTTGTAAACTTAAAGAAACAACTAGGAATAGGTTTAGATGAGTCAACCACATGTCCCAACTAAGAACTCCATTAACAAAGATGAAGACAACCTGGAATCTAAATATAACGTTACATGCACATCCCTACTGGTGCGGCATAAGGAAGGCCATAAAAGCCATCTACTTTCCAATTTTTCATCCATTCCTCTATGGTACCAGGATAACTTGTACAAAATGAATAACACTTAAGTTGAGATTCTTTTAAAAAAAAAATAATAAATAATAAAAAAACATATTAACTAGCATCTTACAAAGTGGCTATATATTCAATAAGGGATCAACAAATGTATAAGCAAATATTTACTTCGTAATAAAAAGACTTTGTTAACCATTTCTCTCTTTTTCACGTCTATCTCAACTAACAAGATACGTTTCCAAATGTAATGAAAAATTAAATAACTACAACCTCCAACTGAATATAAGAACCTTAAATAGAAATTGCATTCAGCAAAACAAAAACGAAAAAAGTACCTTGATAAGACCAGGAGGAATAATGGCCAGATCTTCAAGGGACTCCACCTTGTCCAATGGTAAGGTGTTGTAAAGCTCATCAACTTCACTAAATTCATCAAAATCCTCCTAAAAATTAACATAACAAAATAAAAAAAAAGTCTGACATAGGTAATTCAAAAGCAATACATGACCATGATTGAGAATGTTCTATATGCATATTTATAAATACTCAAAAAAAAAAAAAACAAATATAAAATTCAGAGCACAATAAACCTGATTGCGTTCCACATAGTCTTCCAAAAAGTCTTTAACATCATTGACCTGCTCAGGACTCAGCTCATCATTATCCAATAGCCTCAAGATCAGTTCTAACTTCATTATATGAGCCTTATGCCGAGTAATTGATGTCTCTAGATGGGTCTGCGAGACAAATTAAAAAATATTTGTCAAAGGATGCAGAAAAACTACATGTTTCCTAAGAATGCAGGTTTCTTTCTCCTACCAGTCTGGGTGGTCTGCCCTTCCCTTTCTTGAAAGATAGCCCTTCAATCTCAGCTTCAAAGCTGTCAATCTGAGATTCCAACTCCCCAACCTTCTCAACACAATGAAACACCAAAAATACTCACTGAGTGATAATGGATAATTTCCAATACATAACTTGTAAAACTGATCACATCAAATGTGATATTTAAAACCATTATTGTCAAGTTATAATGACATAAGAAACAAATGTGATCTAAAGCATAACTGGAAGAAAAAAAAAAGGAACAACAAAAGTATAAAACTTCAATAAAGATAATCAGTGGCACCAAAGCATCAATGGCTACCATCAATCAATTAACAAACTCCAGTTCCCCTTTAACAACCATCCATTACCATTGTACATATAATTAAATATATATCAGACATGAGCACACACAAGCCAAAACTTATACATCAATTAAACATGGGTCATGCAATAAAATGAAATATTGACATAATTTAAACTACAAACGCAGCAGACATCTTAAACCACACTGTTTTATACAGTCACAGGCTTTTTAAGGCAGCAGAAGTAGGTAATAACAGACTTCAAGAAAAAGCTTTTGTTTCACATACCACGTTGTTTATCCAATCCCTTGTCTCTGATTTGGCCTTCTCCCTCGGATCCTATCATAAAAAAGGAATTACACAGTTGGCAATTCGATTCACATTATCATGAGCATTGCCACAATGGTATTACCAAAGAACAAAAATCATGAATTGATTAAAAACTAGGCGCAAATGAAAAGAAACAGATAGGATAAGTAGTTACGGTTTTAGGTTGTTGGCCCAATCCTTCTTTAGAAAATGCTTTTGTTTTTGTCTCCTTTTCACATATCTTGAACCTTTCCATTTCGCGCTCAATGAGTTTGCGAGCATCCACCAGAGCCTGCTCATAAGAGGCACTGACCTACGTCAACATGTATCAAAAAATGAATAAATTGTCACGTCCAAAATCAACGAGTACAAACGAAGGTAGAAAAATTCAAAATTGCATATCAAAAATAAAAAGATAAAACCTTTTTATCCTTGATTTCACTGGATTGAATCCAAGTCTTGATCTGGTCCCTGTACCTCTGGAGCTTCTTAATCTCCTTCTTGAGGTCGGCCTCAAACTTCTCTTTCTGGTTCGCATTGTCCGTATCGTAAACCTAATCGCATTGCACACAAACAAGCATCAGTCGTTTTATCAGTTGGAATTTGCGTTTTTGTAAGCAAGCGGAGGAAGGTAGAAGAAGCTACAAACCTTGTTCCAAATGCTATCGAAGACGTCGACGCCTTCTTGGACCTTCTTGAGAACGCGGTCGATCTCGCCCTGGAGCTTCCGACTCGCCCCCATCCTCTGATTTTCCAAATCGGATGATCTGATTGCAACACCACTACGGTTAGGGTTTTTTTTATTTTGCGCCCCAACAAGAACAAATTTCAGATAACGAAATCTATCGACCTAATTTTTAGATTGAGTCACTTTACTTGCCGGAGTAAAGTTGAATACTATTTTTTGTATTTTCTTTTTCTTGGGTCATTTTAAGCCCATACAACGCCGTTAGTATTGGGCCTTGACTCGTCTGAATTGGGCCTATATTCTTTGGGCTGGATAAAAGCAACTGTAATACGACGGCGTGTCAAATGGAATACACTGTCGGAGTCTCCATTCATCCAGTCCCACGGTAATCACTCACTGCTCAGACTGCACAGATACGGAGAGAGAAAATATGAGAGGGTGTTTTCCGGCGCCGGCGGTAATATCCGTGCGTCGAGCTCCACAGTTACTCAAATTGCTTTGGTGGGCAGAAGAAGGAAAGGTTCTTTTGAATTCCCAGTCTGCTCCTCCGCCGCCAAACAGCTTGCCTTTCTTTCTCTAATCACAACGAGCATAACCAGCAGAGGCAAAGACAAGACGAAGACAATGCGTTTGGTTACCAGAAAGAAGCAAACGGATAGGCGGACGTCGTGCGGGCATTGGCTTGCAATGCAAGTGCAGCTACGAAAGCAGGGGAGAGGATAACGAATGGGTGGTGGTGAATTTCTACCATTTCGTAATGATCAAAGACGCGGAGGCGGAGGCGGCCAAGCATCTCTCTTTCGAAGAGGGTCTCAACATACGTGGGCGGATATATCTGAATGAACAAGGGATAATGCACAGGTATTTATTGCTTTCTGTTTGTAATGTTTGCTTATGAAATCAGTGGAATGAACGAATGAAATGCTTATACAATGTTATAATCTATCTTAGCATATTGCTTTGTATTTGTAATGTACTAATGTTTATGAGCAGAAATTCTCTGTAGAGGATGTTTGTTCCACAGCCGGTTTGTATGTACAAGTGAACCGAATTCATGAACCATACATATTACTGCAAGACAAACAAATAAGAAGTGTGTTTAATATCCTGTGTTGTGCATGTGTTAAGTACAGTGGGCTGTCGAGAGCTGCACTTGCATATTTTGAATGGTTAAGAGGAAACGAGAGATTTTCCGGCATCCTAGTGCAGGTTTCTGCAGCAACAAGTGGCCATTGCGGTATAGGCCGTCACTGGTTCAGGCAAGCCCCCAATAGAACTTCTTCTTTTTCTTCTACATCTTGTCGCTGATATCATAACATATATCACCCCCGCTTCCAGTTAGAAGGAAGTATTTCACATCTTCCTTTGCTGGACCCTTCAATGCGAGCAACACCTCTATCTCCATCTGAATGAAGAAAGAGATTGGAAGCAGTGAATACAACTAGTGATGCGTCAAATGACGATCTTAAAAGAAACCATATTTTATTGGAGGTGAGAAATGGTATGTTACTTCTGAGCCTTTTATTTTTAAATGATTTTCCTCTTATCGTTAATCCGGCAATTCCCTTCAAAATTTTGAGTGTTCAATGTAGACTTGTTCATAACTGTACATTTGAACAGTCCTTGATGGCTAGATTTGTTTAGCACTGTCGTTTCTTCTTGTGTTGTTTGATATGTTGCCTTGGTCATGTTTCTAATGTATAATTGCGCATGCAAGTCTTGTTATTTGTGTAGCTTCTACGTCAGCCATATAATAATTGTGTTCATAATTTCAGCCACAGAAGTTTGAAGATTTTGTCATTGCTTGTAATCAGGTTATGAGTGGGATATTAATCATTTTGAAGGGGCTCGGCGACCTGATATGGACTGCTTTAGGAGCACTTCGTTTGGGTTTTCGCAACCAGAGGTACGTGACTTTTAGTTCAACAATATGTTACATCTGGAGACATTCTGTTTGTAGCCATAGTATGATGGTTGAAGTAGTGTTGTTTCTGTAAAACAAAAAAGCTGTGCAGAAGTCCCACAGACGTATTGATATTGATGTGTAATGGTTTGAAATGAAGTTCTGATGTGAAGGTTTATGCCTTGGTATGGAGATTAAGATCAGGCACGTCAGCAGTTAGGAGGTTCCATGGTTTGTAGTCAAGCAACACTTTTGCGGTAGTATATAGTGAAGGTCGCAGTCTACTGTTTTATATACGAAAATTTAGGCATTAATATGTTCTGAAGGCAGTAGAAACTTCATTTTCTGGTGACGAATGTGAACATACTACTTTCTGTCTCTGTTAGTGCTTATTCAGGTCGTTGCTGCAGATCCATTAGGAAATGTTGATAAATAAAAAACAGATATATTGATGTATTGCACTGGAGGTATCCGTTGCGATGTATATTCCACAATCCTAAGGTAACCCGCCAGCCTTTGCAATGTATATTGATGATTGTACTGCATGAGTAATGGGAAAATTTGTGATGGAACGGATCGTGGTTGTGATGTTGGAATCAATTCTTTATCTTCTTCTCTTGCTTTTCTTATTTTGGACATTTAGTTGTAATTTATTTCATATGCCAGACAAAAGGGCTTTCAACATTTATACACATTAAAGCAAGGTGTTTATCATTATCTGGAGAATAAAGGTCCTGTCCAGTGGATTGGTAATTTGTTCGTATTTGACTCTCGTCTCTCTCTCCCACCGCCTGCCTACAAGCATGAAGCCACGACTAAAGCAAGCATACATGAAGATCCAGAGAATAATACATTCGCTAGGTGCTATACATGTGGTTCACAAGTCAGTGAGTTAAGGCATAGAAACTGTGCAAATCTCGAGTGCAATGATCGCACTGCAATCTGCTGTATCTGTAAGTTCCTTTTGTTAGCTATTCTCTCTCCATCCACCCCTCCATCCTACAAGTTGAAGCGTCACTGCTTAAATGCCATTTTACCGTCTGCATTACGTAAGGATTTCTATTTCAGATGCTGTTTGAACCGTGTGAAGGATTTAAGAGGACGTTGCTGTTCCAACTGCACGACTGCTCCTCGACTTAGAGCTATTCTTCCAAGGTTCCAGAGATACAAGAAGTGGCACACGTATCAAGATTCGATTCCGCAAAGCCAGTTGACGGCTTGATCAGACTCGTAAATCCTCAGGGCGGTTCATCATTTATCTAAACTAAACCAGAGCACATCTGGTGGGCATCATGCTTGTCTTCCTGTTGGATGGATGCAGTGCATGGCGAATTTAGACAAATTTCCCTATTCTTTTCTAACAAGGGAGAAAGGCAAGTTTGGTGTCTATGATCATGTTAGCTTGCAGCCTTAAGTCTCCAGAAAATACATCGGCCTAACTCTTCTGCTATAGGAAACAACAAGCAGCTGCAAACGTAGCAGAAACGTGGAATTGAAACATCTTGTTTAAACATTGCTCTTACTAAAGTGTGAGGAAAAAAATGTTTGAAAGTCAGTACCTCAACGGTGTTACTAATCTATTTCATTTTGATAATCTAAACTACGCTTATGCACATGACAGCAGACAATATAAGTGAGTAAATAAAATCGAATTTGTACGTACATATAGGCATTTATCTATCCCTTCTGGTTTGTACATTTGAAATTGTCACAATTCATAAATGGAGGGTATATTCTTTTCACTAATTCACTTCACATAAACATTGCAAAAAGAAAAACTGCTGCAAAATAAGTTCTGTAATAATAATCATGAGCAAGATGACATATATTTGATCCGCAGGAGCAATTTCCGTCGTTGAATTTAACCCTCCTTTTCTTCTACCTGAAGTAACAACATACGTGATAAAATAGGACTATACACGTCAGATTCATGCATGCATGGGATGGTTCTCAAATTTAAGTTTCAAAGATATTTGATCATCAACGCAACAACCTTTTTTATTTGGTTGCAAAAGGTATATATAAAGGGGTCATCAGATCGACTAAATTAAAGAATATCAAATGACAAAAATTAACAAGGATGTGTGAGAAGTAAAAAAGATTATGTGGATGACACACCTCTATAAAAATTGTTGGCATAAGAAATGGGCTTAACGGAAGAAGATTCATAACCGACGGCTAAAATTACCTGCATTTTTGTGGGACGGTCCACAAAGCTTGTGAAGTGCCTGTGGCGTTACGAGGCGATGACATGTAATTTTTCCAAACTTGAAGCAAAGCTTTGAGATCGTTCACTTTGTTTTCAAGACCAACACAACAATTAGCATGCATTGTGCAAACTTGTTTAAAATCCTTACTTGGCTCACAGAAGCCACCAAAGTATTTTGTATCCAAGAATCTCACTTTCAATCCAATCTTGGCAATGAAGGGATCAAATTTAATCCTATTAAGCACTTCTTGTTCATTCGTATCTGGATATGTGTATTTGGAGAGGTACCAAAATTTGTAAAACCCAATAGTTCGATCATTGGATTTTACATTGACAAATCCACAATTGGGAGGATTGTCAAAACTATAAGAATCAGCTAGGAATTGATCGGTTGCAATTTGAAAATCTGCATCTGGATAGAATTGTGGAAATGGATCTCGAAGCCACATTATATCGGTATCCTGTCCATTAATTTCACTAAATAGTTCATTCATGGAAAAGTATGCAAAAATTGGAAGAAATGAAGGACTAAGGAAAATACCGTAAAGACAAAGTTGTAGCCTTTGTCGAGAATGGAAGACAAAATCTGGGTTCTTCTCCACATCATCTGTAGGTAATTGGGAGTCAGATAAAATACCTCGCCGGTAAAGTTAGCGCCTTGAGTGTAAAGTAAGTAACAATGAGGGTGTGATGCTAAGCAACGAGCATATGCTTTTTGGTCCACGCAGATGACTAGCAAATGCTTAAGCAGCCATTTCGTGTTGCTTCCGATGTTAAAGCTCTCAAGAAAGAGATCAAATATTGAATTGGGCTCTGCCCATGCATCATTTAACGTAGTTATTATAACCGTTTTGTTCTTCATGCATGCATTTTTCAGAACTTTGTCCAATGGATCCATATCCTCCTGTTGGTTGCCCTGCATGCACCCACAACCATGCATGCATGTTATATATATGCACAAACATACTTACATGCTAACATAATTAATTAATGAAAATATGACTTTATTCATAGAAATTATTATTTTTTACCTAAAATTCACCGTATTATATTTTCTTAACAAAAGTCCAATGATTAGGCTCCAACTCAACAATTTTCTTAATTAAATTTTACTTCACAGAATTTCATATTTTTTAATACCTAAAATACCCCTAATAACTTATGTCGGATTAAAAACAAAATTTAATGTCATGGTTTCAACGCATATTAATAACACAATGATATGATATTAGGGTTTGAATTCGTTTCAATTTTATCCTTTTTTAAGTTCTTAGTTATTTTATCACTTAGTACTACGGTCTAATGACGTTCCTCTTCACTTATAAGTAAGATGTCTTAAGTTCGATTCTCGCCAAAGGCAAATTTGAACCACTTTATTGCTAGATCATTGTGAGATTAAACCCACCTCCTCTTACTTTAGTGTAGATAATATCGTTGGTTAAAAAAATTCTTAGTTGCTTTTCAAATTTGCATAAAATTAGGAATTTTTTTCGTTTAACTTTTCCCTTTTCAAAATATGTGAGCATTATATAAAAACAAAATGTGCCTCTTAGTTGCCAATAAAATATAAGAATATTATCTTCTCAAAATAAATTTACCTGTATTATATATATAGGTAAATTATTTTACCACACATATATAATAACAATAAAATGTGCCTAAAGCATGTAATAATATGTGCAAAATAATTTACTACAACATAAAAGATGTCATTTGGTTCAATTTAATTACCAATATTTCACATGTAGGTACGGGTAAATTATTTTATGAAATTAATGTACATACTTGAAGATAAAAATGTCATTTGCTAAGATAAACGATGTCATATTTCATTTGGTTAAATGAAAAAAATACTTGTAAATTATTTTTACAAATATTAAAGTACTGACTCTGAAATATATTTATATTTTTTATAAGGAAATATTTTATATATTTAATGAAAACATATATAAATCAAGTACAGTGCACCTGCGAGTTGAATTTTAGAAGCTTGCAAAAAAAAAAGGAAAAAAACTTAGATCAAATTTAACATTTCATCATTATTGTTAGGATTTCATCATTATTGAAGGTATTAGTAAAATGCATTGACATAATTAGGGTGTATTGGGGCATAGGTTGTAAATAGTATATGTTATTTCTTTGTCTACATATTAATGGATTTGAATTTTGGGTTTTAATTGAATGTTTAAATAAAGATAAGTTTTGTCTAGGAAACAAAAATTGCAATAGCATATCTCTAAGGAACCCATAAACATATTGATTTGTGGAGTAGAAAGTAAAAAGGATTAATTAGGGAGAGATAAGTAATGAATTAAGAGGACTACGTACCGTACTGGCCTGCTGAAGTGGAGGGCTTGTGGTATTCGCTTGCTGAAGCGGAGGGGCTGTGGTATTCGCCTGCTGAAGCGGAGGGGTTGTGGTATTCGCCTGCTGAAGCGGAGGGGTTGTGATTCTGCAGGAGGGGAGGGGTTGTGCCAAGCCATCATAACGAAATCCAGAAGGATACACAAAATTGTAGACAATAAAGCAACCGGCGACAGCTGCTGCCGCCATAAACACCAGTATCGTCCGTGCATTAATCCTCTTCCCAGTAATATCAAGAATCACAGAGTTTCTCATTATAAATCCAGATTTTCTTCTCTTGGGTAATTGGGTTGTAATACATATGGCAAACTGCGTTAGATTTAGTCCCTTAGCTGTATATGTATATAAAGTATTGTATTTAGTTTATATGTATACATCTTAGAGAGATTTTTTTCTAAAATCAAGATTCAAGAATCATGTGTCAGCTGGCTGCGAAAAACACGAAAGCTATGGACTTGTCATTACGCACAACAGGGGCATTGGACTTTCGGGTGTATATATATATATATATAAACTCTATTTTTTTGACATTTCAAGTTGATGGTTCGAAGTTGAAGTAGTCTACTACTCCACTTTTAGTTTAGATAATATCATTTGTTTAAAAAAAAAAATTAAATAAATAAATAAATAAGCATTACGAAAGTCCCATTTTGGTGGTGGCAATTTGTTTTTAAGGTTTGGTTGGCTTTTTGTCAAAATGGTAATTGAGATTGGTTTAACTCTTCATTTTGGTTCATGTGATTTAAAATCGATAAAACTGGTTCTTGAGTTTGTCCACCATCAATCATTTTGGTCAAAATTTCCCTTAAATAAGAAGAAAAAAATACCCTCAATTGTCAAATTATTTTGGCTCATTGTTTATTAAATTGAGGGTATTTTTATCATTTTGGTCTTTATTTAACATAGATTTTTCACGAAATGATCAAATTGATGACAAACTCAAGGATTCCTTCCATCAATTTCAAATCTCATGAACCAAAATGACAAGTTATGTCAATCTCATTGACCATTTTGGCTAAAAAGCCAGTTTGGTTTTATTGTTTATGCTTGAGATGTAAGATGAGTGTATGAGGAAATGAATTAATGAAAAATGGTGACGAAAAAGAGAGAAATAAAAAAGGAAGAGTAAGGTAAGTACTAACTCAATTGTTACGCATGGGACGGTTTTGGGGTCTGACCACTGTCCTCTCATCTTCTAATCTGATTCAGCAGGATTGAAAGGTAGGAAGATCTTTAGGTTTGAGGCTTTTTGGGTGAAGGAGGTGGAGTGTCAGGAGTTGGTGCGGAAGTGTTGGGCTAGGCGGGAGATTGGCGATGTTTCGTCACAGTGGGTGAAAAAGATAAATGATTGCTGTTCCGGTCTTATACGTTGGAGTGGTAACAAGTTTAAAAGGCAAGGAATGCAAATTCGGGACCTACTTGCTCAGTTGGATGAGCTCCAAAAGGATTGGGGACCTAATATAACAAAAATAAAGGAGAAGTATCGGCTAATTGATGACTTAAGGGCTCAAAAGGAAAGTTTTTGGCACCAGAAATCAAGTGTCTTCTTCAGGGCAAATGTTTTGGTTGAGCTAGGTAACATTCTTGGTATTCCTCTGGTGGATAATCTGGGCACTTATTTGGGTGTTCCTGTTATATGGTGACGTTCGAAGAAACGTGGCCTGGCCCAAGTGAAAATGAGGATATTGGGGAAGCTACAAGGTTGGAAACAGAGTACGGGCTATTCCCGCCTACCCTATGAGTATTTTTAAATTCCCTGCTATTGTTTGTCAGGAGTTAGATGTCTTGGTTGCGGGCTTTTGGTGGGGAAGTAAAGGGGAGGTGCGGAAAATCCATTGGGTGTCAAATGAGGTCTTAAGCCTTCTTAAAGATTTGGGTGGATTGGGCTTCAGGAACTTTCAAGAGTTTAATGATGCTTTACTTGCCAAACAGTGTTGGCGTTTGATTTATGAGCCAAATTCGCTTTGAGCGTAAGTAATCAAGGCTCGTTATTTCCCACATTGTTCCATTTTGAAGGCCCAAAAAGAGGGCCAAGCTTCATGGGCCTGGACAAGTCTTCTCACAGGTAAGGAGTTGTTTTGAAATGGTTCCCATTGGCAAATTATGAGGGGCGAGGATGTGCGAGTGTGGGTGGATCGATGGCTGCCATCGTTACCTTCGAGGTACCCTATGCTACTTGGAGAGGTTGCAGTCACTAAAAACTTACGTGTGAACTCTTTTATATGCCCAGTTTTAAGGTAGTGGGATTTAAGCTTTCTGCAGCCTTTTCTTTCTACGGTAGATCAAGAGGCGATTAGAGACACTCCAATCGGTGACCCGAGTATACTGCTTGTTTGGTCCCAAATGAATGTTGGAGAGGTATCTGGCAGCGGGAGGTGCCTCTAAAGATCTGGCATTTCTTTTGGATCTCGATGCATAATAGCCTGTCAACTAGAGCTGCTTTCTTTAAATGACGGTCATCCCCTTCCAAATTATGTCTTATTTGTCGTTGCCAAGATGAGTCAATTGAGCATCTCTTCCTTCTTTGTCATTGGGTGGATCCTATTTGGTTTGGAGGTGCTCTAAACTATAAAGTGGATCGTGCAGGTATTCAATCTTGGGTGATGTGGTTGCAAGCATTTTTGTTTTCTAATCTTAGGGTTGTAGCTAATAGAAAGCGGGTTCAGTCCTATGTTGCGTTCACTTATTGGTTTATTTGGAAAGCCCATTGTGATTTAGTGTTTAATCAAGTACCAATTAATCCTACCACTACCAGGGTGCTTATGACTTTAACCAATGCGATGGATTTCTTCTTGGATACGGTGAAAGACTCGGGGATCAGAAAGGCAGTGGTGAATGTGCGGGAGGGCCAGGTTTCAAGATGGTGTTATCCTATCTCTCCTTATTCAAAAATCAATGTGGATGCTAGCTGGTCTAAGTTGTCTAAGTTGTCTAAGTTGGGTTTCTTTGGGGTGGTGATAAGGGTAGCGGGCGGTAGGTTTTTGGCAGCAGCAAGGTACTCTCTAAGGGTTTCTAATGCTACAATAGCGGAAGCTGTGGCGCTACTTCATGGCTGTGAATTGGGTGCTTCTTTAGGTATTGGTTCTGTTATTCTCGAGTCGAACTCTCTAGAAGTTGTTTCTTGTTTATGTCATTCTCTTGACAATGGCAGTTGGGAGGCTTATCCTATCTTGGCAAGGGTTAAACAGATGGGTGGGGCTTTCCAGAATTGTCGCTGGTTTTGGGTGCCGAGATCAGCCAATAGGGCGGCACATGTTATTGCGTCAATTGGTTTTCTAGGGATGAGTGAATCTGTTTAGGTTGATAGGCCCCCATCTTCTCTGGTTCATATATTGAAAAATGATGGTCTTCTGTGTCCTCGTTAATTTTGCTTTGGTAGTATTTGGGGTGACGCTTTCACTTGGTTGAAGTGTCTTCTGGTTGTATCCCCTTGCACTGCTTCTATCTTAGTATGTCTCTCTTGGTGTTTGCCTCTTGGTAGGCTTACCTGTACCTATTTGGCTTCTTAGCCTTGGAATGGTATTCCTAGTTTCCAAAAAAAAAAAAAAAAAAGACTAGGGTTAGTCCATCTATATATATACATAATCCATGCAGATCATTCTACATATATTTAATAATTTAATGTTCACCCTTGGAACAAATTTACATATAATTCTAATTAGGATGAATTACATTTTACCCCTTCAGGTTTATGATCGATTTTAATTTCTTACAACATCTTTAAAACATTTCAATTTCATACATTTACTTATCATTTTATTTCAATTTCATACATCCATTAAAAAATCCGTTATGTAAACTGTTAAGTGATGACGTGGCAAATATAAGATCAACATTTGTGTTGACGTGGTTGCCAAATTTGTGCCACAAGGCAAAAATATAATTTTTTATGCATTTAAAATATAATAATTTACCCTATTAAAAAAAAAAAAAAAAAAAAAAACCATCTTCCTTCCCTGCAACCCAAACCCTCCATCCCACCCCACCCCTTCCCCACCCAAAACCCCAAAAAACCTCCCCTCCCATCCCGAAAAAACCCACCACAATTAACTAAAGAAAAGTAATAAATAAAAATAAAAAAATAAAAAAAACCCCATATCTTCTTGCCCAGGCACCCCTTCCCCATCACCACTACAGATAGACCTGACAATTTATTACACGACACGTAAACGACACGAAAATAACGGGTTTCAGGTCAACACGATAACTAATCGGGTCATTATCGGGTCACACGATAATAACCCGTTAGTAACGGGTCCTTAACAGGTTTACACGAAAGCGACACGCGGGTAACCTGTTTCGACACGATAAGAAAAATGCTATTTTGATGATTTTAATTTTTTAAACTACTAAAAAAAACTTACTATAAAATGCAATAGATATAATGAATATGTATATATTGTTTATTAATTATTATTCTATTATTATTTTATATAAATTTTAAATTTAAGTTTTATTTATTTATTTATTTTTATAATATATTATAGGCAAAGATTGAGATTAAAAATCATAAAACACATTAAAAATAAAAATATCAAGTAATTTAAAAATACCAAAAACATAAAAAAATTATAATAATTAATTTCCCGCCTAATATTTCAAGAGTTTCATCCATTTCCCACCTAATGTTTGGGAAATTTTGCAACCTATATCCATCTATTTCCCGCCTAATGTTTAACCCAAAGAAAAAAAGTAACCAGCTTTTTTTTATTTTTTTATTTTATCTCTTATAACATTTTAACTTGAATAAAAATAAAATACGTAATAAAAAAACATAAATGTAATTTTATTATTAAATATCATCACATACTAATTGAAACATAGTCTAATTAACACTTAAAATATATAAATAATTAATACATTTATTCCAAGTCATCAAAACGATAAGATTCACTAACGCTTAAAGTTTATTTATACTTTCATTAAGTATAACATCAATGTGTATCCCATCAAAATGATGAAAGTATGAATAAACTCTTAAGTGTTAGTGAATTTATCGTTTTGACGGGATAAGTATCCTACAAAACGAATTTCAACAATCCAACCGTCAAACTTGTTTATACATGCTTCGAGATCGCATACTCCAAAAATTGCAAAAAACAAACATTCAGAGATGAAGTAATGAGACAAAACTTTTCAACAGTTGTAAACGAAAAATCACGATTTAACGGTTATTTTAACTCCGATTTTGATGATTTTTTACAACTATACTCCTTGAACCTAAACAAATACAATGAATGAATTCGATCTTCAATTTAAAATATTTACACTAGTGGATACCACAAAATCTTATGTTATACTTGATGAAAGTATAAATAAACTCTTAAGTGTTAGTGAATCTAGTGTTTTAATGAGATACACATCTTAGAAACTAATTTCAACGATCCAACCGTCAAACTTGTTTATATATGCTTCAAGATCGCATACGCCAAAAATTGCAAAAAACAAACATTCAGAGATCAAGTAAGAAGACAAAACTTTTCGACGGTTATAAACAAAAAATCACGATTTAACGGTTATTTTAACTCCGATTTTGATGATTTTTTACAACTATACTCCTTGAACCTAAACAAATACAATGAATGGATTCGATCTTCAATTTAAAATATTTACACTAGTGGATACCACAAAATCTTATGTTATACTTGATGAAAGTATAAATAAACTCTTAAGTGTTAGTGAATCTATCGTTTTGATGTGATATGCATCCTACGAAACTAATTTCAATGATCCAACCGTCAAACTTGTTTATATATGCTTCGAGATCGCATACGCCAAAAATTGCAAAAAACAAACATTCAGAGATCAAGTAATGAGACAAAACTTTTCGATGGTTATAAACGAAAAATCACGATTTAACGGTTATTTTAACTCCGATTTTGATGATTTTTTACAGCTACACTCCTTGACCTTAAACAAATACAATGAATGAATTCGATCTTTAATTTAAAATATTTACACTAGTGGATACCACAAAATCTTATGTAATACTTGACGAAAGTATAAATAAACTCTTTAAGTGTTAGTGAATCTATCATTTTGATGTGATATGCATCCTACGAAACTAATTTCAACGATCCAACCGTCAAACTTGTTTATATATGCTTCGAGATCGCATACTGCCAAAAATTGCAAAAAACAAACATTCAGAGATCAAGTAATGAGACAAAACTTTTTGATGGTTATAAACGAAAAATCACGATTTAACGGTTATTGTAACTCCGATTTTGATGATTTTTTACAGCTACACTCCTTGACCCTAAATGAATACAATGAATGAATTCGATCTTCAATTTAAAATATTTACACAAGTGGATACCACAAAATCTTATGTTATACTTGATGAAAGTATAAATAAACTCTTAAGTGTTAGTGAATCTATCGTTTTGATGAGATACGCATACTACAAAACTAATTTCAACGATCCAACCGTCAAACTTGTTTGTATATGCTTCGAGATCGCATATGCCAAAAATTGCAAAAAAAAAAAAACATTCAGAGATCAAGTAATGAGACAAAACTTTTCGACGGTTATAAACGAAAAATTACGATTTAACGGTTATTTTAACTCCGATTTTGATGATTTTTTACAGTTACACTCATTGACCCTATATGAATATAATGAATGAATTCGATCTTCAATTTAAAATATTTACACTAGTGGATACCATAAAATCTTATGTTATACTTAATGAAAGTATAAATAAGTGTAGATTTTTAAAAATCTCATGAACAATGTTATTTATTTGAGTGAAAAATTAATAATAATAAGTGTGAAAAATGTAATCACACGTAATGAAAAACTTTACAACGTTCATTAAGGGGTCAACTCCAAAATTTAGTATGTATATACTAATTTAGTATTATGTTTTACATTTTTTTGGGTCAAATTATGTTTTTCTTTTCATTTTTATTGATTTAAAATATAATTTTCTTAACGGGTAACGGGTCGGGTCATATTACCTGATAATATTAACGGGTTGATTTCGGGTCGGGTCATATTACCTGTTTACTTTAACAGGTATTACACGACACGACCCGTTAAGCTATCGGGTATGACACGAAAACGACACGAACACGAGAAACACGACACGAATGCCAGGTGTCTACAGAGCTTTCTCGTTTCCAGTTTTCAATACTGGAAATAATCAATAAACCAAATTAAAAATTTGAAAATGAAAGAAAAATATGTAAAAAGCAAAAGGTAGATCTGTAATTGCAAATCTTCAATTATAGTCTTCAACCTACCCTTCCACCTAACATCTTGTACAATTCCCCCTTTCCCTCTGTTCCCTCCAATCTCAATGAGCTACGCCATCAAACGGATATGCAGCTAGTTGCGCCATTGCTCACGCTGGAGCTGCCAGAAAGGAGGCCGTGGAATCTAAGGACAAAGAGGGCTCCAATGGGCAACGACAGTGGTGCTAAGGGGGTGAGAATCGAGGAGAATAAGGCGAATTAGTCCTCTTTGAAGAGTGAGCATAACAATGGCGTGAAGGAAGAGAGGAGGAGATAGGGCAGGGGTTGCAGAAAGGTGAGAGGGAAGGAAAGGGATCTGGGTCTGGGTGTGGGTTTGGGTTTTTTTATTTTTTTTAATAAGGTAAATTATTATAATATTTTAAATGCATAAAAAATTATTTTTTTGTCACGTAGCATAAATTTGGCAACCACTTCAGCTCTTAACGGACTAATGGATGGAGAATATAACGGATGTATTATATTGAAATAAAATAGTACGTGAGGTATGAAAGTGAAATTTTTTGAAAATGTTGTATAAGGTTACAATAGACTTCAAACATGATATGGTTACAATAGACTTCAAACATGATATAGTAAAGTGTAATTTACCCTTCTAGTTATTATCGAATATGTATATATAATTTTAATTTTAACCACTAAATCATTGCACGTAGCGAATTGATAGTGAGGCCAGTCGGCAGGCTAGGCTAGGAATGGTGCGACCTCTCTCTTTCAAAATTTAGCCACTAAATCATGTATAATTAATTCCTTTTATGATGTTGGATGCTCTTTTTTCTTTAGATTGTATTGAAATCTCTAATAAGATTTTTATCGATATCCATTATATGCACCATATCCTAAATGATTGTATGTATTCTATACCTTATCAACGAATATCGTACCGTTTTCAAAAAAATTAATGATAATATTCTTTCACAAAATTAATCAATCAAAGCCATTAAACAATTTCAAAATGAACTTGTTAAACCTAATTGGGGGAATTGATTTAATTTTTGCTTGTTGGTTGCCAAGTCAAAAGATGCCGACACAAAGACTAGAACATCTAAACGTGTGTTGTTCTGGTGATGGGTACTAGTCTAACATGACTCACAAGAGAGATGAAGATGATGTTGGGAATTATTATCAATATTCAATCGGAGAGAAGACTTTTCAAAATTAAGAGTTTTCTTAACTTTCCGCCTAATTTTATTCAACCCGGCTGCAACCGACATTTCAACGCTATATATGTTTATTAATTTTATCATCTCTTCTCCATGATGCATATTCAAGTATAGAATATTTAACACACCAGAAAAATTACGTATACATTCTTATTTTACTATCTCATGCTAATTTTATATTCGCATTTTTTAGGAATTATTTCATGTTAGTAGTACATGCAACTTCATCAAGGAAACCAAGTTTATATCTTATTCTCCTATTTTGGATCTTTTCGATGATGATGAGTGTACAATTATTATTATATTCTCTCAATATTATATATATAATATGTCAATATTGCTCCAAAATATTCTCTCAATTATATATTCAATATCTCTCAATTATGATTATAATTATAATTGTCTTACCTCGTGGCTTCTATTCCTACCTTGAATTTTTTTATTTATTTTGGGGTCAATTTCTTGTATTGATTACGAAAGGGACCATTCATTGCGAATCACATAAATCAAGCATAATTTATTTCCCTAAATAATTATTGTTCAATTGTAAAATTCTTAGGCCAAACCCTAATGATTGATTGATCATTGACTTAATAAACTTCAACACTCGTTTCATAATCTATTTACCAAAAGAGAATGCTAAAGTTATCATATTTTTAGAACATATTTTGTAGAATACATGATGACACACCCCGACCGAGATCAGGGCATGCTGGCCGTCATGTGGAAGTGACGTAACCATGTGCACAGTGCGGAAGCTAATAAATAATAATAAAAGTACGAATAAATAAAAACCAGCTATACACAAGGTAAGAATATACATGTGCAAGCGTAAGTGTGAAAAAAACAAAGTTCAGAGCATGGAAGACCTAATGCAGTCCGGGGGAAACAACACTACATAAACACACCTGAAGGTGGTCCTACAATGGTGATAAACTGTCAAATAAGCCAGGAAAAATCCTCTGGGGAGCCACCAAAAGCGCTAGCCAAACTAGAACCTGGAGGGGCGCAAAACAGAAAGCGTGAGTGGGCAAAAACAAAGCTTTTCAAAAACCATTTCATAAAAAAAGTTCTAACCCCTCGCCATAAAACCTGTATACTTCCCAGAAAATAAAATATATATATAAGTCATGCTTAGAAATATGCCATATCAAATGCCTCTAAAATAGAATGCAAGTGCTCAGGTAATGTCAAATCAATGCCATGTAATCTGTCAGCCGGAGTCACCTAACGTGACCTGTACGGCTGAATCTAGAGCTCAAATCTCCATCTCACTAACTATACCTGCACACGAGTCGGAACCACCTAAAGTGGTATGTACGACAGGACTGGGTGCAATATAAGTACGCTTAAGTGCTACGATCACATGAAGGCTGGGCGAATAATCGCGAGTCACCTACGAGTCGGAACCACCTAAAGTGGTCTGTACGACAAAACTGTGCACCTAACTTGGATCCAAGATGAGCGTGTGGTGCATGAGGTGAACATCACGTAAAGGACTGTGCGCAACTCTGGGCAGGAGCACTAACACCGAGGGTGCAGGTTATAAGCTCTCTATGCATCTCAAATCATTACTAAACATAAACATAGACCATAACTCACCTGACACTTACCTGTGCGTCCACAGCACCAACACATAATACATATGCAACTAATAATGCATAAATAAATGGCAAACAATGTGCATGGCATATAAACGTATAAACGTTTCATTTCACTTTTTGGGAAAAACATAAGTATATAGGTATATACAGAAAACCAAAAGCTCACTCACTGGTATGTAGAAGGGTCGTAACCCCCTTGCCTTGAGTGACCGCGCTCGTCCTTAGGATAGGTCTCACCTATATGCGAAACAACTATAAATACGTTAATTTTAAAGTACATAACCAACAACACAAAATAACTTCTCATACAATGCTCAAATAGGGTGTATGAATACACCAACGTGATCTACTCAACCTCACGAACATCCCCATATTTTTAAAATAATTTTCTGACACCGCACGCGCCCCCACGTGCCGGCCAAGGCACGGCCACACGCGCCGCCCACGCGCAGGCACGTGCCTGGCACACTGACGGCGTTAGTTAACGCCGTCAGGAATATTCCGTTAACTCTGAGGGATTCCGTTAACGCCGTTAGGAATATTCCGTCCAAACTGATGGAATATTCCGTCATCTTCTCCGGCCAAACTCCGGCGCCGTCGCCGGTCCCAGAAAACCGGAGAAATTTTCAAAACTTTGTATCTTCTTCGTTTTTCAACCAAATTTCACAAAATTGGCACCAAAATGAAGCTTACAACAAGAGGAACAAATTCATACCACTTTCAAGCACTAAAACCCATGGAATCTCGCCGGGAAAACACCACCAACTCCGGCCAAACCTGCAACTCACGATCCCAACGTCCAAAACCTTCAAACGAACCACCCCGAGCCTCCTAAGGACCTCACCAAGCTTCCTACAAGCTTGAAATTCCCAAATACACAAGAATTAACGTGTGCATGAACAGTGACCAAATCGGGGGATCCCGAGTTCGACGTGAAAACGAAGGTATCCTTACCTGAAATGGGTATGGTTGAACTCCTAAGGATCTCACGAGCATGAATATGTAAATTGTTTCCTCGATCTGTGAAGGTTTTGAGGGTTTGTGGTGTCGTCCGTACAAAAGAATAGGAAAGGGAGAGAGAGAGGGCTCGGGACAGATAGGGAGAATAGGAGAGAGGGATGAGGATGGTGATGGATGTGTGGCTGGGATGCAACCAACCAAAAACCCAAAACAACCACACAAACAACAATTATCCATTAGGGGCAAAACCGTCATTTCACCCCTACGGTACGAAAAATCCGGGACGGGCTGTCACACATGATGCGGCAGTCGATAGTTGGATTCCTTCTCTAATAGATCATATTTGGGGGTTTGTGTTAATTTTTTTTTTAATTTTAATTTTTGTTTTTCAAAACCGGTGATGTTGAACTCATTTGAAATGGTTAAAAGCATTTAAAATGGTTAACAACGTTTTTGGTAAAAATGCTTTTGGAACCAATCCATAGTAAAATGACAAATGAATTCTAGAAAAACACTTCATTGCTTCATGCAACTTGTGCTTCTTGTAGAAAGCACTTTAAGTGCTTTTGAAACCCAAAAATATTTTTTCTAAAAATGATTTCAGTTATTTTAAAAGTAGTTACAAACAAGCCCATTATATACTAAGGGGAGATCAGATTCAATTTTTTATTCAGATGAGAGAGTATACATTATTGTAGACAACATGGTTAAAGCCCAGTCTACAAATTTGTGTTAGTTACGTACAAATAATTACCTAACAAGAATAATTTTAAATTATTCTAAACTTTTTAAAACATTTCAAATAAATACCTAACATTGCAAGTGGTTATCTACTACAATAGTAGAGAAAAATGTTGTCCTTACACTACGGCGTGAGATTGAACCATCGGCCTCCTAGTCTAACATTTAATCTAACAAGTCTATCATTTGACCAAAAAAAACAAAAAAAAAAAAATAAATACCTAACATTTTGAGAATTATGCATTTGCTAAGTCACTAGCATTAAGTGTTGGTGACATCATGTGGACAAGTATAGAATTTCACTGTGTTTGTGTGTCTCAATATTGTCCTTATCACTTAACATTAATAACCTCATCACTTAACAATGATAACTCAACATGTGTCTATTTTTCAAAATATGAGATAATATTTTTTAAGCAAAAGTACGATATTCATTAAGTTGGAATAAAAACCTACAATATTGAGGATAAGGTGCATAGATGGGTCCCCATAAAAATCTTGTTAGGGATGTTAATCCAGTCGGAGGAAAAAAAAAGTGTATGGCACAACCAATGTATAGTAAATTATCATCAAATATTACGATCAAAGTAAAATTAACTGGGTCTTTCTTCTACTAGGATGTCCTGGATCAAGTCCGGAGGGTCTTCAAACCATAACACTTCGCAATGTCTTCCAATTCGTACACGAGCAAGCCGATGCGCTGCTTGATTGGCTTCGCGTCGAATGTGGCGCATTTCAATATGCGCAATTACCGGGAGAAAGCTCCTAGTATCTCCCAAAGGTGGACAAACCATCTTCCTTCCTTTGTAGAGCAGCTATAGTTGTGCTCGAATCACCTTCGAACACGACGTCTTGTCCTCCATTGACAATCTGCACCAAAATTTTCGCAGCATGCCTTGCCGCCAAGATCTCCGCATGCAGCGGGGAAACCACATTAACAAGAACTCCTGACGCCCCACCGCCCAGCACTGCCTGGTGCCTCGTCAATCTGCCTCCTTTCGTCTCTCGAGCGGATCCGACATATTCCCCCCTAACCCTTATAAATTTTGATTTGGATTCTGTCTTCGGCTGCTCTTCCTCTCTCAAATTTCTTCAGAACGCAAGCCCCAATCCAAAATTCCACCACCGCCTTCTCCCTCCACCTGCAACTGTAGTACAGCCTTTTTTTGGGATACACGTGCATGTCACAGGCTGATTATAGTTATTTTCCCCAGTTAATTACACTAACACTCTTTAAGATTTATCGAGTTTTCACAAAACCTCCTCAAATTTGAGACATTATGCAAACACCCTCTCAAGTTTTAATTCTCTTTCATATAACCCCTTCAGTCAAAATTTTGCTTGTAGATTTACTAATTTAATAAAGAAAATTTATAATTGTATAAAATAAATTACAAGTCATTAAACACTTAAAAAAAAGACAAGTAGAAGACCATTGGACGAAAACAAACTAAGAAAAAAATTTAATTAATTCTTTGAAAATAATACTTTATTAAAAAATAGATGATCATAAAGCAAACAGCCATTCAACTTAATTTTGGAGGCGATAAATAATTTTTTTTTCATTATTAGGGTTCATAAAGATGACTTTGGAATTGCCTAATCCCAATGGACCAAAAATTATGGCAAAATTGAGAAAAAAAAACCAGCAAATTGAGTTGTCCTTTAGGGTGGCAAAAAAAATCATGGACCAGAAGTTGCGTATCGAAAATTTTAAATAGAGGAAGAAGAAAGAGATGGTCTTCTTGTTTGAAAAAACTTAATTATTACTTTAAAAATAATATTTTATTAAGAAATAGACGACAATCGAATCTATCATCGTCCGTTGTGTCGTATTGTGGGATTGGATTTGGTTCATTAGGTTTTTTGTTCGGAAGAAACGAGAAGTTTAGAGTGATTTTAAGAGAGGTTACATGTCCCTGCGAATACTGCGGGTTCAATTTGTTTGCTCTTATGAATTAAGCTACTTCACTGATCTTGTACAGTGTTTTTTTTTCACGTCGTTGATGCTGGTGTGTCAACCACATAATATTTGCGGGACTAATATTTTCTTATTTATTATTGCTAATCTCGATTTTGTTTGTGTAAAATTATAAATATTTTACACAATGTCGGAGATGGAGAGATCCTTTTTTTGTTTTGTTCAAAAGTTGAATGGGTGGTGGTGATGGAGAAGGGAGGAGATGGGGTGGGCGGGAAAGAAGAAGATGAACACTTTTTTTTAAAAAAAATATTATTTTTAAAGTAATAAATAAATTTCTTATCTTAATTTGTTTTTGCCAACATGGTCTTCTTCTTGTCCTTTTTGAAGTGTTTAATGACTTATAATTTATTTTATACAATTATAAAGTTTTTCTATTAGTTTTGAGTAATTAATAAGGGTAAATTAGTAAATTTATAAGGAAAATTTTGACTGAAGGGGTTATAAGAAAGGGAATTTAAAACCTGAGAGGGTGTTTGTATAATGTCTCGAACGTGATGGGGTTTTGTGAACTCGATAAACCTCAATGGATGTTAATGTAATTAACCTTTATTCTCCCTCCTCTTTCTGTCGCACGAGGCCCGGCCCAAACATAATACAACCGAGTCGGCCCATCACAAATCCAATGGATCGGATCCAGGCATTCCAGCCTATATGTGGGCAAATCACAATTGTACAGGCATTATGTATTCTCGATCTCTTTTGATTTCTACATTTCAAACTGGTTGGTCTGAAGTTGAACTAGGCACCAGGAAATTGTACAAGTATCACAAACACACAATATTACATACTAATCACACTTTACAAATACTTGCACATCTGGCTTTCTTTATATTTCATTTTCATATAAATAAAATAAAAATAAACAGCTGCAAAATAAGTTTTGTAATCAGATCCACGATTTTCAGCTTAACTTTCAAATACTAGTTCATGTTCATCATCATCGTCATCTATTTCGTAAGTTACTGTTGACTCTAAAAATTACAAAACCTACGTGGTGCGCAGGCCGAGTAACTAATAAGCTAACTACATCCTTCGGTTGAATGCGGGGCGTGCCAACTCGTCGGCCGAGCTCGGCCGAGGAGTAAAATTTGATGTTGTCGCGTTGAGCGCGCTGTCGACTTCTGTATCTTGCGATTGCGACCGAGGAAGGAACGTTCTCGGTCTTTGGGTTCTATAGCCTGAAGACAAGGCTACTAATTCTACGGAGTTCACAAATCGTCGGAGCCTGATTCGGTCACTGTGATTATATTCGTAAGAGTATAAGCACGCCGAATCGAGACCAAGCTATACGGGCACAGGTACTCGAATGTGATATATGTCTTGATGGTAAACGTAGTTCGGCCGTTGAAATGCCGAACCCTGAAACTTACTTGCGAGTATCCAATCATAAAATCACTCGGCGTCTAATGCGCCGAGCAATGCAATTCGTAACACCCAACTATGCCGAAAAGGCTAGTAAGATGACCTCTACCAACAAGGGTTCGAAAACCCTTCTCGGCCGAGACTTAGATAGATAATTGGTCGACCTCGACGCAGTGCTGTTGATCCAAACTGAAGGTGTTTCTCGGTCGGCTGATTCTGCGGCAGCAGTGCTGTTTCTCCAAACTGAAGGTGCTCGCCGGGTGCTTCCACAGTGCTGTTTATCCAAACTAAAGGTGTGTTGGCAGGAAAAGAAAAGGGAAAAATCTCAAGATGTTTGAGAGGTTTTGCGCAGGGCAATTGTATGATGATTTTGAAGGGCCTTTCTATTGCGTGATTTCTTGTATTTATAGCACCTCGTTCCTTGAAACCAATTTTGATTTGGATTGGGAGTCCTTGTCCCATTTCGACTCTAACTCGAACAAACTTACTCCCACTGGGGTTCTGAATTTTCCTTCTTTTCGAGACTCCATTCTTTGCCGGTCGAAACTCCTGGTCGCACCAGGACTTCTTCGCCCTTTTCTATTTATCTGGACTACTTAGGATAGGATTTGGCCGACCCTGCCAGCTGGCCCGGGTTTCATTATTCGGCCCATAGTATTTGTCATCACCTTGGGCCGAGCACATCTTGCTGCTCGGCCCAGCCATATTATTTTGGGCCCAAACATTGCCCCCTCGCTTATGAGGTCGCCGACTGTTACTCTTGGTCGGGCCTCGGCCTTGAAGAAGCGAAAACGTTTATTGCTTTTTTGGACCTTACTTCATTAATGACCATTATTCCTGCATATTTATGAGACATGATTGCACTTTCCTCGTTGCCCCCAACGCGTGGCCACATGTCGATTTTCCGCCGTTCTTAAAAGCTTCAATCATGGGCCTCGAAACCGTGCACTAATTGAAACGTCTTATCTTTATTAATGCATTAAAATCGCCGCCTCACGCAATCGTGCGTCCTGGATTTTCGACTCCTCGATCCCATCTTCGCAGGTTCCCAAAATATCCGAAATGATTGGAATCTATCCCGGTTAAATTTCCCCCTAATTTGAACCCTTGCATTTTGAATTCCAGACGTTTGATCTTCGTTCTGAAAAGCCTATAAATACCCACACTTCTGTCATTTGCATCTTACGCTTTCAGAAATCCCTAAATCTCAAATTTATCATCCTTGCCCGTTCAAACCAAACCTTTCTTCCATCTGCAATATTTTCTCCAGTCCTTTCAACTAATGGCCTCCTTTATCTCGAAACTCTCTGAGGAAGTCAACAAGTGTAAAGATTTCATTGATCGGAGCGCCGTCAAGACGCTGCGATTCGAAAATGATATGGCTACCACCCACCAGATTCTGGGTCCCATCTTCAGAGACGCAGTGCCGTCGTCTGTCACTAACCTGCTCAAGGAGCAGTGTTTAACACCCTTGCTGCAGGGGTTTGATTGGTCAAAGTGGATTCTGGCGCGGCCTTAGGTAGCCTGGCCCTCGACCACCACGGCCTGGGCCGCCTGGGTCGACCGAATGAGCACCTTCTTTGGCAAGGAGTGGAAAGCTCTCGGCATCTACGACGCCATCATTCTGTCGACCATGGAGATTGCCATGGATAAAGATATGCTCATGGCGGCCCTAAGTCTATGGTGTTCGGCCACCAACACCATGGTCCTGCCCTTCGGCCCTCTCGGCCCCACGGTCCTTGACATCTTGGCCATTCTTGGGACCTCTCCAACCGGCCTTCCTATCGATGCCGCCCTTTCCGGATACCCTTCTCCTCTCGACCTGAAGGCACTATTCGACGAAAGGGCCGTCAAAACGCTAAGCCGGGGTGATCGGGAGCCCTCAAGGGAAGAAGTTCAGAAGCTCCACAAGAACTTCTTCAACTACAACACCCTCATCCTTCACTTCGCCGGCCGAGGCGAGGAAGGCCTTAGGAAGGGAGAGCACGAGGCCTTCCTCTTCTACTGGTACAACAAATCCATCTGTTGTACCAGGTCAAACAAATGCCTGGTCGAGAACATGCCGGTGGCCCAGGCACTGGCTAATGGTCGCTTGCTGGCGCTCAGTCCGGCCATACTCGCCAACCTCTACCGTTGCTTGGCCGAGGCGACCATTGGCAAAATTGACCCGCACCAGAACGGGCCCCTCTGGTGTTCCAACTCTGGTTGTAGGTCTACTTCTCCACCCTTCGACCGGAGGTTCTTGCCTTCGAACGAACGGCCGCCCTCGGCCTTCAACTGGCCTCTCGACCGGCGCCACCCCACCGAGCCGACGAGGTCTTCAAACACTTCCTCAGCCTCGACGTCCTCTCGGATGACGAGTTCCTGGTATGCCGGCGCCAGGATTATCCTTCCTCGCTCAGGCTCCCTACGGCAGCATGGGTCGAGTCCGAGGATGCGGACATCCGTCAATGCTGGGGGTCGTTTGTTCTGGCTCGCGATCTTCCTCTTGGTTGCGATGCTCGCCGAGCCGGCTGGGAGGTCTACCACCCCCATTTCGTCGCTCGGCAGCTCGGCTATCTTCAAGGCTGCCCCGTCCCCCTGCTCGCCTCTCGATCTCTCCTGAGCCGAGGGCGTCTTGCTGGTTCCTCTGAAAGGGAATGCAAGATGTCGGAGCAGGAGTTTCAAGAGAAATGCAGGAAATTTCAGCTCCGGTCGACGGTCCCCGAATCTTTGGGAACCGACACCTTCGGGGACTGGTGGGAGGATTATATCGGCAACTTCTTCGGTACCCCGGCCGAAGATCTGGTGAGAAAGATCTTCGGCGACCGTCCCCGGACAACGCCCTCGGCTCAAACTAAGGAGTCGGCCCAAGGTAGTCTTTCCGCTCTTCTTTTCTTTTCTCTTTATATCACTTAATCCTTGTTACTAATTACTTTGCTCTTCAGGGGGTCGTGGGTCGAGGACAGTCGAAGTGGTAGCCGCGGTGGCGAGGGCGAAGAAGTCGGTGCCCACGAAGAGAACCATCACCACCGGGCGGACGGTCCCTGCCAAACGCCCCCACCGAGCGACCGAGCCGGAGGTTGATGCCCCTCGCCCTTCTAAACGCGTCAAGAAATTGGCGAAGAAGGGCGACCGGGAAATTCATGTCGTCCCTAGTGATACTACAGGGACGGCTGCTCCTGCCGGCTCTCCTCCTTTGCCGGCTGCCCCGACCCCTCCAGCCGTCTCTCCTCCTGAGGCCACAGCCGACCCCATCGGCGCACCAGCTCCAGTTTCAGAGCCGGTCGTGGCGCCTGCCGCGGGGAAGTCGGCTGCACCTGTCGAGGGGCCTTCTTCTCCAACGGTCATCCTGGAGGTATAATTCTACTTCTACTCTTGTTCCTTTAGGTTTTTTGGTCGTAACGCAGAAGGTTTTTCTTTTTTGTTCAGGATGTCGAGAGGGAGAGCGAATAGGTCCCCTTGGAACGCCGTCGCCGACCAGTCAACTCTCCTCCCGTCCATCCTCCTCCGGTTGTCGAGGCGACAGCTCGACCGACTACTCCTGCGGCGGATCGCGGCAAGAGACCCATGGCCGACCCTGAGGCCACGGCCGAGACGCCGATCCACCCGCAGGATGAAGATCTCCCCATTCCTCCGCAGGAAGTCTCCTCGGCCTTTGTAAGTCTTTTTCTTTTGCATTAATTTTCTCATGACACATGTTCTTAAAAGACTATTAAATGTCAGGTGCCCGAATGGTCATTTCACCGACAATTCTATGCGCCGACGGGCGTTGTCTATATTTCTTGGCCACCGTCGTGGCCATCAAATGTAGATGACCTCCATCGGCCGCGTGAATTGAGAAGCGGTCTAAGGTACTGGGCTCGGCCATTAAGTTCCCTGGGTTCGAGCAATGACCTAGAGGGCATGGTCGAAGTTTCCTCTCGACAGGTCTAAAACAATCCTTTTTCTTTTTATGCACTATATCACGACGTCTTTATTGTCCTTCACAAAATTTTCCTCTTATGTGCAGCCATGGTGGGAATTGGAGCTTGATGCTCTTCTCCAAAGCACGACCGGTGAGGCCGGCTCCTCCGCTACTCCTGCCGAACCAGCAGGAGCCATGCCCGAGGCCGAAGTCTTCGTGAAGCTGCGCGAAGTCCTGTCTCTTACTGCCTCCCAAGCTCTCCGATGCAAGGGCCTTGACTCTGTTGGAGAGTGTCTCAACGACCTCGCCAGCGATGGTCACCTGAGCCCGGAGGGTATCTCTTTCCTCACCGATCTCTTGGAGCGAACTCGGCAACACTTTCTCATCTTCGAGCGAGCCTTACAAGCCGAGGACGACTTGAAGGTGGCCAAGGTCGCGCATGAGGCTGGCCAGGTAGAGATGGAGGCAATCAAGGCGAAGAAAGCAAAGCTGACCGAGTTTGATCGTCAGATCTCTGACCTCGAACGTCAAATTTCTGACCTTCAACGGCAAAGGTCGGCTGCTGCTTCCGAGCTTGAGAAGGACTTTGAGGCCAACAAGGCTCGGCTGACGGCCTTCGCTGCCGGTGCACGCGTATCCAGCAACTGCAGTGCAATAAGAAGACAAGGCAGGCTGAGATAATTTTGAGCGAAGCTAAGTGGCTGGAGCTAAAAGCTGCCCTCGAGACTTTCCTCCCCTCGACCCCTTAGGAACCTATCATTGTATTTGTATTTGTTCTTGTAATGATTCTTTTGATATTAATACAATGGTCGTTTTGCTATCAATACAATAGTCGTCTTGCTATCAATACAATGGTCTTACTCTTGCATTTCCCATGTAATTGGATAGTACTTCTTTAAAAACTTTCCATTAATCGGCAATTTGTGAACTGAACCCGTCCGATCTCTTAGATGATATGCTCCCTTGCCGAGGACTTTGTGAACGACGAATGGCCCTTCCCAATTCGGCGACCACTTACCAAATCTGGGGTCTTTGATCCCAACAGGCAACACAGTTTGCCAAACCAATTCTCCTTCGCCGAACGTTTTTTGTCTTACGCGCTGGTTGTACGCTCGCTCGGTAATTTTCTTTTGCGCTACCAATAAATTACCCGCGTCGATTCGACTTTCTTCTAAATCTTCTAATTCTTGTCGCATCGCTTGACTATATTCGATGCTGAACAAATCACTCTGCTCGATTACTCGTAACGAGCTTATACTCAGCTCGACCGGTAACATCGCGTCGTGTCCATAAGTTAACGCGTAAGGAGTGGTTCCAGTGGCCGACCGGGGTGAAGTTCGGTATGCCCATAATGCTTCATTTAACTTCAAATGCCACAACCCAGGTTTCTCTTTTACCATTTTTTCAAGGATGCCGATCAACACTTTATTGCTTGCCTCGGCCTGCCCGTTTGCCTGTGGGTAGTACGGCGTAGATTGCTCGAGTCGGATATTCAAACTTGCCGCGTATTCCCTAAACCTATCGGCCGTGAATATAGTGCCATTATCAGTTATGATCGTTTCTGGCACGCCGAATCTGGTCACAATATTCTCCTCTACGAAGTTGCATACCTATTTGGCCGTTAATTCAGCGTATGATCTTGCCTCAACCCACTTAGTGAAATAGTCAGTTGCTACCATTATCCACGCGTGTTTCGCTGCCCCCGATGATGGCGTGATTTTGCCAATTACGTCCATTGCCCAACCTCTGAACGACCATGGTTTAGTAACCGAGTGTAGCAATTCGGCCGGGGCTCTCTGCACGGGTCCATGAATTTGGCATGGTACGCATCTTCGTGCATATTCGATACAATCTTTTAATATATTGGGCCAAAAATAACCGTGTCGTCGAAGCAACCAGCGCATCTTTCGTCCAGACTGGAGTGACCCACAAATACCTTCATGTATCTCGGCCATTGCTTGGGCGGCCTCCTGTGGGCCGAGGCACAATAGTAGTAACCCGTCCTCACCTTTGCGGTACAACTCATTTTGGTACGACATGTAATTCGTGGCGAGGACCTTCGTTCTCCGGTCGTGTTTCCCGTTGGGATTATCGAGGTACCGTAGCATCGTTTTTCTCCAATCATCTGGCTCTACCTCGACGGCACATACTTCTACGGGGTCTCCTCGTTCTAGTAGGGATGGGAGCGACATTACCCTAGTACGTATTATGTGTGTGCGCTGGAGGGTTTGCCGATTGATCAAGGCCGGGTATGATTGCAGGCCTGTGGCTGTAATTCGGCCGAGCTTGCCCCCCATGAGTTGTGCTCCGGAGGCGATCTGGGCGAGTTCATCGGCATCTGTGTTGTGGATTCGGGAAATATGTTCAAACGTGATCCGTTCGAATGACTCGGCCAGGTAGGTGGCGACCATGTGATATGGTGCTAAAGTACAACTCATGCAACGAAAAATGTCGTTCAATTGGTTAATCACAAGTTCGGAATCACCGAGGACAAGAACACGGGAAGCCCGTAGATCATGTAAAACGTGGAGGCTGATAATGAGGGCTTCATATTCGGCCTGATTATTTGTGCAGCTGAAATCCAACTTGAGAGAAAAATACCACCGGCAGTGGTCGGGCGACTGAATTGCAATGCCGACACCCGCCGAAGTCGAAGTACTGGAACCATCGAAATGCATAGTCCAATGGTTATCGCGTGTGGTGACTAGACCGATGTCGACATCGCCCCCTTCAAAACCATATGGGGAAGGGTGTTGGGCTAAGAAGTCGGCGAGAGCCTGTCCTTTGACGGCCTTTTGGGGTACGTACTACAGGCTAAACTCGGATAAGGCGAGTGTCCATTTCCCGATTCGACCTTTGACGATAGGCCGAGTGAGCATGTAATGAATTACGTCTGTTTGGGCGATGACCTGCGTAACTGACAGGAGCATGTAATGCCGAAGCTTGGATGCGGTAAAAAACAAAGCTAAGCAAAGTTTTTCGACTGGTGAATAATTGAGCTCTGGTGAATTCAGATTTCGGCTAAGATAAAAGATAGCTTGCTCACGTCCTACATTGTTGTCTTGCGCGAGGAGACACCCAATGGATTCGGCGGCTGCCGAAATGTACAATTTAAGGGGTTTGTCGCGACAAGGCGGAACCAGCACGGGTGGGGTGGAAAGGGCCACCTTGATTTGCGTAAATGCAGTTTGATGCTCTTCGCGCCATTCAAATTTATCGGTATCCTTAAGTTTAAGGAGAGTGGAGAATGCCTTCATTTTACCGGCCGAATTGGCAATGAAGCGGCGGAGGAAATTTATCTGCCCGAGTAACGACTGCAGTTGTTTCTTTGTTGTGGGAGGTGGGGCGCTAATGATGGCGCGGGCTTTATTTGCATCGACTTCGATGCCGCGATGGTGCACCAAAAACCCTAGGAAATTACCAGCCAAAACACCGAAAGCACACTTGGTTGGGTTCATCTTGAGATTATTCTTGCGCATGCGAAGGAACGCTTGCCGCAGATCATCCAGGTGCGTTTGGCGGCGTTTCGACTTTACCACCACGTCGTCGATATAAACTTCGACGATGGTCCCGATTAAGTCGTGGAAGATCATATTCATGGCTCGTTGGTATGTGGCACCGGCATTCTTGAGGCTGAATGGCATGACTACCCATTCGTAAGTACCGAGTGCCCCTGGGCAACGGAAAGCCGTTTTGTGGACGTCGGCTTCGGCGATGAAAATCTGGTTGTATCCCGCATGGCTGTCCATAAAGGATAGCAGTTCATGATTAGCTGCAGCATCAATTAGCAAATCTGAGATTGGCATTGTATATTCGTCCTTGGGAGTAGCCAGATTTAGGTTACGGAAATCGATGCAAATGCGGAGGGCACCGTTTTTCTTCAACACTGGGACGATATTGGCTAACCATTCGACGTACCGAGCGGTCCTAATAAATCCGGCTTTGAGAAGCCGAACCAATTCTTCCTTAATGCCGAGTTGTACCTCGGTCGAAAATCGGCGAGGGGGTTGCCGAAAAGGCTTACATCCGTCTTTGATTCGTAGCTCATGTTCTACCAGGTTTCGATCGAGGCCTGGCATTTCATGGTAACTCCACGCGAAGCAATCCTTAAATTCCTGGAGTAACTCACGGAGTTCATCCTTCGTGGCCGGTGGGAGTAACGCGCTTATAAACAATATGCGAGGATCATCGGCCGTGCCTACATTAACTTCTTCTAATGGGTCCTTCACTTAAGGTCGATGGTCTTCGAGTTTGGCCGGCGCGGCCTGAACTTTATCGAGAGACAGAACAGGGCCGTCATCTGCTTCGGCCAAAAATTCAATTAAATTGATGCCGGAATGCGGTTGCTTGGTAATGGCGTACCAATGGGCCAGCAGTCGTTCCATTGTCGATGAAACCGCGGCCTGACGCTGTTCTTGCTTGGTGTGCTCAATCATCGGCATTGGTGACTAAATCCGCTAAGCCAAGTCTCGTCGAATCCTGTTGGACAGTCTCGGCGCCGACCTCAATCACTTTTTGTACCGAAATTCTCGTCGGCCGCCCATCCTCGTTGAGGCCTTGGAGGGTGATGTAGCCGACGTGATCGTCGTAATAGCGAGCCTGAATCATGTTGGTTTCAAATGGTTGATTATCGGCTGGGTGGACGGTGACCGATTTGCCGTCCCAAAAGATGAGAACTTGGTATAGTGATGAAGGAATGCAACTGGTTTGGTGGATCCAGTCGCGGCCAAGTAATGCGTTATAGTCGGTCTTGGAATCAATTATAAAGAATGCCGTCATGTGTTGACGACCGGCAATGCTAACTTCCAACGGTAGCACTCCTTTGGTCTGAGACTTGTCACCAACGAAGCTGCTCATAGTGATCTTTGACGGAATGAGTTCATTATCAGAACGGCGTAAAGCCTTCATGACAGATATTGGCATAATGTTGACTGTGGCTCCACAGTCGACAAACACTTTAGAAATAGGAAATCCTTCGATGTGAGCCGTGACGTACAACGGCTTCAGGTGTTGGAGATTAACCGAAGGGGAGCGGGGAAATAGTTCGGCTAAAGCCGCCTTAAGGTTGTCTGTGCTTCGGGTTTCTCTGTCGTCGTCGTTTGCGACGAAATCTACTTGTGTTGCTTCCTCGGCGACCACATCTCCGTCCAAGAAATTTGATTGGTGGGTACTGGGTTGGAATTCAGCTGGTAGGACGTGGACCATACTGATCTCCATTTGTTCGAGGACCGAGGGACCCATTGGATCGTGGTCGTCGTCTTCTGCAGAACTAACCACAGTATCAGTCGGCAGAACATCCTCGATCAAACTTTTGAGTGTCTTGGTAAGAGCCGGTATCCGAGACGTGTGAACCAAGTCGAGTGTGGTTTGGCTACTTTCCTCGACCATGTTGACTGCCGAAGACTTATGTTGGTCCTTCGTTATACGGGCTCGTTCTTCATAGGCAATACGGGCGTTCCTCGTATCGAGATATGTATCCAACCGTGCTAACCGTTTTTCCTCGTCGGCCGTGAGGCCGAAGAGCGATACAGCCGAGAAAACTTCGAAATGGTAGCGCAAATGCTGAAGGTCATCGAGCGAAAAAGGTAATTCGGCGGTGTCGATATCTGTATAAGGATCGACTTCAAAACCAAGTACCCGAGCTTCCCGTATATGTTGGAACCTCGCTTTAATTACTGGGTCGGAAGTTTTCTGAATAATTTGCTCGGCATCAGGGCAAGTGAGAGCTAGGTCGAGGGCTTCCTGACACGCCTTGGGTAGTCCGTACAAGTCATTGGCGGAGTATTTCTTATGAAACTCTCGCATGTATTCCAGGGATTCACCGAGGAATGGGGGGTGTAAGTTGTGCCATACTTTGATAAACGGTTCTCGTGGTGGTAACGGAGAAAGTTTCCTTTCGGCCTCTTGTCTAAAGTGTTCTAGACGATCTCTCGTTTCCCCAGGCCGGAGAAGGATTTTGATACGTTTCTCAGAATCCTCAATGGTGGTTTCGAAACCGGCAGCTGCTACTTTCTTCCCTTCGGCTAACTCGGTCATGATAGTCGGGGTTGGTCGTTCACTTATGCTTTCCACGGCCTTCTTTGGTTGCCACTGGTTGGTAGGGCTGGCCTGAGCTTCTTGTCGCCGAGCCATGCAATCTATTCGTTGACGGCGGCGTTTTTGGGATTTAGACAGCACTGTATACAAGCCAGTCGGGGAATTGTAACTGTACCAGCGTTGATCCGATGTCCTGGGTGGTTTGAAAGTTTTGCGATCGGCTGACGAGCTGGAGCTGTTGGTATTGCGCGAGTAATAATCCTCATTATAGAAAGGTGCGTCGAAATCAAGACGCCGCCTAACCGAGGCCTGGTCTTTCGGCCGTACTTGTGGGCCGAGTCGATCAAACACTTGACGTCGTGGACCAAGTTCCTTTGGCGATATTGTAGGGTCCGTGAGGGGTGTTGAAGATGTCTTCTTCCCAGGTTCGACTGGTGTTTTACAATGGTCACATAAAACCTTTGATTCGTGAATTTCGTCGGAACTGGACCTTGTTATAGGCTCATCGGCGGGTGGCCCCGATTGTTCCGTGGGTGATGCATTCGAAAATACATCAAGCTTTAGCCTTGTTCGACCATTCCGTTGACGGATATGCTGCACCGGGACGTATTCGGCCTTCCCTTTGTTTTTAGGAAGATGAGCATCCACCATACCAATTGTTGTTGAAGGGAAGGGATTGACGTCGACCGCCATCTGCTTTTCTGGAAATTTCAACTTTCCTTTCTCGATCCAACTTTGGATTGTATCCCGGAATACGACACAATTATTGGTTGCATGCTTATTAGAGTTATGATACTTGCAGTATACCTTTCCCTTCAATTCATCGGCCTTAGGGATAATATGTCCCGGCCGAAGCTTGATGATCTTTGCTGCCAATAATTGATCGAAAATTGCATCGGCCTTGGTGATGTCGAAAGTGTAGACTTTCGAAGACTTACTCATTTCCTCGGCGGCCGAATGGGCTTTGGTGTCTTTGCCATTTACTTGAGCCAGAGCCTTGCAGACGTATGGTTTGTCTATTACTATCTCGGCCGCATCCACACTGACATACTGAGGGTCCCCGTTTTCGGCCGAGGCATAGCTAACCGTGGGGTTCTTATACAACGTTCCCCGGGATGGTGACCTCGATATCTTTTCTTCTCGGAGCAGATAATCATACTGTTCGACGTGTTGAGCAAGTTCGTACATATCGCGAATGTTTGCCCCCAGGAACTTCTTTTTGTACTCCACGTCTAATCCGTTGAGAGCGATCCTGACGAATTCCACTTCGGGGAGTGGTACTCGGCACCAATTCCTGGCCGACTTAAACCTTGTTAAGTACTCCATCGGAGATTCGTCGGATGCTTGAGCCATCCTGGCCAAGGATGATACGGACATCTCCATCCCTGGCCGATAGAATTGTTCATGGAACTTTTCGACTAACTCTTCCCAACTCTGCACAGAATTGGGTGGAAGATTAATGTACCAGGCGAAAGCTGAGCCTGTCAGTGAAAAATTAAACAACCGTAGTTTGTAGAAGTCGCTATTGACGTCTCCACACTGCGCTGTGAACCGAGCCACATGTTCTAATGAGGACAAAGACAATTCCCCGGCGAAGAGGCTGAAATCAGGGATTTTAAATCCTCGTGGGTATTCAAACCTTTCTACATAAGCCGGGTATGGATGAATGAATTTTGGAAACTTCGGCCCTTTCTTCAGGGCCGAATCAATCATTATCTGGACTTCGGTCATGTTTACGGAAGCGGCTTCTTCTCCCTGGCTTGGTCCCTCGGATCTATTTCCTGGTCCTCTTCTTTCTAAGGTGACTGGTTGCGACCGAGCGGACCCTCTCTCGGCTGGTATGGGCACATTCGTCGAGAGCTGCCGAGGTTGGCCGACCTGGCCATCTTCGAAGGCTTTACTAACCAATAGTTCAAGCATTCTGGTCTGTGTATCGTTGTTACTTCGTATTGCTTCTAGCAAATCATTCATCCTTTGACCAATCGACTGCTCGACCTGACGATACTGCTTATCAAGTCGTCTCCGAAGAAACGACCTAGTTGGTGGATCAGAGCCTTCCCCACCATCGTCGTCGCAATCTTCCACTATCCCCTCCACAAACATGCCTGTCGTTTGATTCGGGATCGCCGCGTTGTGAGGTTGCCCGCCGAGACAGATTTCATTTTCTCGGCGTGTCACACTTGTAGCCTCGGGCGGCGCAGCAATGATCGGATTTTTTGCTGGGTGTGAATCCTGCCCAAGGCCTTGCACTGGTAAGTCAGCTGTTGACTTTCCCATGGTTGTTTTCTTCTTTGTAGACCGTGTCTCAACGGTCATGAACTCCGAAGGTTTAGCACAATGGTCCCACTGGGCGTGCCAAAATGTTGACTCTAAAAATTACAAAACCTACGTGGCGCGCAGGCCGAGTAACTAATAAGCTAACTACGTCCTTCGGTTGAATGCGGGGCGTGCCAACTCGTCGGCCGAGCTCGGCCGAGGAGTAAAATTTGATGTTGTCGCGTTGAGCGCGCTGTCGACTTCTGTATCTTGCGATTGCGACCGAGGAAGGAACGCTCTCGGTCTTTGGGTTCTATAGCCTGAAGACAAGGCTACTAATTCTACGGAGTTCACAAATCGTCGGAGCCTGATTCGGTCACTGTGATTATATTCGTAAGAGTATAAGCACGCCGAATCAAGACCAAGCTATACGGGCACAGGTACTCGAATGTGATATATGTCTTGATGGTAAACGTAGTTCGGCCGTTGAAATACCGAACCCTGAAACTTACTTGCGAGTATCCAATCATAAAATCACTCGGCGTCTAATGCGCCGAGCAATGCAATTCGTAACACCCAACTATGCCGAAAAGGCTAGTAAGATGACCTCTACCAACAAGGGTTCGAAAACCCTTCTCGGCCGAGACTTAGATAGATAATCGGTCGACCTCGACGCAGTGCTGTTTATCCAAACTGAAGGTGTTTCTCGGTCGGCTGATTCTGCGGCAGCAGTGCTGTTTCTCCAAACTGAAGGTGCTCGCCGGGTGCTTCCACAGTGCTGTTTATCCAAACTGAAGGTGTGTTGGCAGGAAAAGAAAAGGGAAAAATCTCAAGATGTTTGAGAGGTTTTGCGCAGGGCAATTGTATGATGATTTTGAAGGGCCTTTCTATTGCGTGATTTCTTGTATTTATAGCACCTCGTTCCTTGAAACCAATTCTGATTTGGATTGGGAGTCCTTGTCCCATTTCGACTCTAACTCGAACAAACCTACTCCCACTGGGGTTCTGAATTTTCCTTCTTTTCGAGACTCCATTCTTTGCCGGTCGAAACTCCTGGTCGCACCAGGACTTCTTCGCCCTTTTCTATTTATCTGGACTACTTAGGATAGGATTTGGCCGACCCTGCCAGCTGGCCCGGGTTTCATTATTCGGCCCATAGTATTTGTCATCACCTTGGGCCGAGCACATCTTGCTGCTCGGCCCAGCCATATTATTTTGGGCCCAAACAGTTACAAAAACTGAAAACTGAAAAATGAAATGGTTATCTAATGATCCTTTAGAAATAAACTTCATTTTAAACCGTTATAATTAAATAAAGCAATGTAACATTGTAAAAGTAGTTTACGCACTGATCTTGAATACGTTATAAGATATACCATGTGATCAGATGTTGCATCCCTTCTCCAGTGATCACTAATGCTTCCAAAGGCGTTGGAAAGAAGTGCTTCAATCAATTAGAAGGTCAAAGGGGTCAATGCAGACAACAGACCGTATATAAAGTTCCAAAAGAAATAGGAAGATAAAAAAAACTGTTAAAGGGCGACATGAGAAATGTTGGCATTAGAAATAGGGTTTAACATATGACCAGAAGCTACATTTAAAAAAAAAAAATCCGTATGCTTAGCAAGGGGTTTATTGATTTGTTGGTTAAGAATATCATTTCTTAAACCCAAGGTATTAAGTTCGAATCCTCCTTGCTTGTGTAAAGAGCAAACCAAAAAAGCGAATGCTTAAAAATGAATTGAAAGAAGACTTACAAGCGATTGATAAATATATACCTGCAATTTTGTGGGATTGTCCATAAAGCATGTAATGTACCATTGGCGTTGCGAGGCGATGCCATGTAATTTCTCCGTACTTGCAGCAAAATTTAAGATCATTGACGTTGTTATCGAGACCAAATGCAAACTTGACTAAAATCCTTACTGGGTTGACAAAAGCCACCAAAGTATAGTGCGTCAAAAAACCTCATTTTCAGTCCAATCTCAGCAACAAAGGGATCAGACTTAATCCCATTTTGTACATCTTGTTCGTGTTTTCTTGGATACGTGTTTCTGGAAAAGTACCAAAACTTATAAAACAGAATAGTCCGATCATTGGATTTTACATAGGAAAATCCAATGTTGGGTGAATTTTTTACATTGTAAGAATCACCTGTGAAGTTATCACAAGAAATTTGAAGATTGGCATCTGGATAGAATTGTGAGAATGGATTTCGAAGCCACATTATATCATTATCATGTACATTCCAATATTAAACGCATGCAACAAAATCAACAACAGTTAAAATAAATTGGCATGCTACCTTTTTTCTTTCTTTCTTGATATTGTAAGTTTTGGGAAAGTAAGCAAAAAATTGAACAGGAATTACCATAAGAGTAAATTGTAGCAATGATCCCTCAACTAAAAATCTATTACCATCGGTCCCTCAACTTATCAAAACGTGTAGCTATGATAATTTTCGTCAACTTCGTCAGAATTTTGTCAAAATGAGCTATTTTGGAAGGACCATTGCTACAAGTGGATTAGAGTTGAGGAACCATTTCTCTAATTGAGTTAAAGTTAAGAGACCATTTCTCTAGTTGGATTAAAGTTGAGGGACCATTGGTAATAAATTTTTAGTTGAGAGACCATAGCCGCACTGTTTTTATAAGCTGAGGGATTAATGATAATGAACTTTTAGTTAAAGGACTGCTGCTACAATTTACTCTTACCGTAATGACAAAGCTATAGCCTTTCTCGAGAATAAGAGATATAGACTGGACTTTTCCTCACGTTATCTGCAAGTAGTTTGACGACGTAAAAACTGCCTCGTGGGTAAAGTTGGCACGTTGAGTTTTGAGTTGATAACAATGAGGGTGCAACGCTAGGCAACGAGCATATGCTTTTTCGTCCAAGCAGATGACTACAAAATGTTTGAGCAGCCATTTCGTATTACTTCCGATCTCGAAACTCTCTAGAAATAGTTTTAATATTGAATTGGGTTCTCCCCATGCATGCCCCATTCAACTCAGTTGTTATGATAGTTTTGTCCTTCATGCATGCATTTTTCAGAACTTTATCCAAAGGATCCTTCTCCTCCAGCTGCTTGCCCTGCGTGCACCGGTAACCATGCATGCATGTGTTATGTGTACGTATGCACTTAATTAGGTACTAAAGTAATCAATTTATTTGTGTTTGTGGAGTAGAAAGTAAAATGGGTTAATCAGTGAGAGAGAACTAATTAGTAATTAATTAAGCGGACAACCGTACTCGCCTGCTGAGAGG
Source organism: Pyrus x bretschneideri (assembly GCF_019419815.1). Taxonomy (NCBI): domain Eukaryota; kingdom Viridiplantae; phylum Streptophyta; class Magnoliopsida; order Rosales; family Rosaceae; genus Pyrus; species Pyrus x bretschneideri. The sequence continues at coordinate 13,602,091 of NW_025999612.1, read as the reverse complement.
GAGGGGTTGTGGTTTCTGTAGGAAGGGAGGTGTGGTACCCCTGCCAAGGCATCATAACGAGATCTAGGAGGATACACAAAATTGTAGCCAATAAAGCAACCGGTAACAGCTGCGGCAGCCATAAAAACCAGTGTCGTCCATGCATTAATCCTCTTCTCAGTAACATCGAAAACCACCGAGTTTCTAATTCTTGATGCTTTTTCAATTACAAATTCACTTCTTTTATTCTATTGGATAATTGGGTTGCAATTTGGCATATATATATATATATGTATATGTATATGTATATGTATATGTATGTATGTATGTAAGTATGCATACCACGGAAATCTCTATGGGAATGGATCTTCATTTTTTTTTATTTATAAAAATAGGGATTAGTTATGGGATCTACACTACATTGAATTTTAACAATATGAACCGTTTATTTTTCAAGTTGTACCTCATAAATCATTCTTACAAAATATTAACCAAATCGGAAACGTTTAAGACATCTAATCGGATTAAATTGAATTTTTGCAAAATGATATAAGAATCGAGACTTACAAAATAGACAGTTCGGATTGTTAAAGTTCGATGTAAAGTGAGTCCTGCATCTAATCTCTATTTTTTGAAAAAAATAGGAATCCCTTTGCATAAAGGTTTAGTGTATGCCACATCTTGGCTTTCCCGCTTTTCACAACTAGCTAGCTAAGCTAAGCTAAGCTAACTAGAGTAGTCATTAAGCATCCAATCTCATATCCTTCTTATCCCTCTTATTTATGTGGTCACGGTTAAGCTACATCAACATTTTATATTTCTATTATTTTTCATCTTATTATATCTATAAAAAAAATCAATATAAAATGTTAACGTGACTTAACCGTGACCACATAATATAAGAAATGATGAAAAAGGTATGTGACAGGAAGGGCAAACAATCCAGGTCCATTAAGAACAACTCTACCTTTTGGTTTGGTTAGAACCGACTGCAGCAACAATTTTGTTTTTAGTGGGTTGCGTCGAAACTGCGAGATTTAATTGTTAAACAATTGTGACATTGAATTTTCGGATAGGAAACTCTAATTTGTACATTTCAAGTTGCAGGTTCGAAGTCGAAGTAGACATTACGAAAGTCCCATTTTCGTAGTGTCAATTTGTTTTTAGGTTTGGGTTTCAAGGTTTGTGCTTCAGACTTGAGAAGAGCATATAAAGGAAAGAAAAAGAATGGATGAAAAATGGGGATGGAAGCGCGGGAAAGGAAAATACAACGATTATTGAAAACAAAATCTTGAAAGTGAAAACAATTTAATATAGTTTTTTTGTATCAAATTAAATCACTGCTTTCAAAATGATAAATCTTGTACTTTTTTGTATTTTCTAAATTTTCTTGCCAGGAACTTTGACAAATTATTTATTACCGAGACAGACAGTCGATGCATTTAATCATGCTAGAAAAATACGTACTCTTAACTTTCTTCATAAATCTTCAAATGTCCATTGTCATGGGTCCGCGAAGGTACTCCTAATATAGAGTTTTGATTGGTTGACAGAACATCGCCAACAACTGTAGGACGGTGGATTTCCACATCCCTGTGATCTCAACCGTTTAAGAATTGTCATAGTGTAACTCCACCTATTTAAGAATTTCTGTCAGTATAAAGCGTGAGGAAAAAAATTGTGAAAGTTGTACCGCATCGGTGTTACTAATCTATTTCATTTTATTAATCTAAACTATGCTTCTGCACATGCTAGGGGATAATATTTGTGAAAAAATTGGACTTGTACATTAGGTATCTGTCCCTTTTGATTTGTACATTTCAAAGTTGCATGCTATTTGAAGTTGAAATAGACATTACGCAAAGGTAATCCATAAATTAATGGTGGCATATTTCTTTCACTAATTCACTTTAGATAACTTGGAAAAAGAAACACAGCTGCAAAATAAGTTTTGTAATAATGTAGTGAGCAAGATATAAGTTTTGTAATAGTATTCACGAGCAAGATGAAATATATTTGATCGCCAGGGAGCAATTTCCATCGTTGAATTTAAGCCTCTTTTTCTTCTACCTGAAGTATATACATGAAAAAGTGGGAACTATACGCGTCAGATTCATGCATGCATGGGATGGTTTTCAAATTAAGTTTCAAAGATATTTGGTCATCAACGTAACATTTTATAAGATTTACCTGTAATTTAGAAAGCTCTACAGATTGGAATAATCTTTTTATAGTTTCACTCCCTTGTCCTGTTACTATGCTTCCAACGGCGTTGGAAGGAAGTGCTTCAAGTCAATCAGATACTCAAAGGGGTCAATATACATACATACATACATACATATATATATATGTATGAAAAATAAAAAACCAACAGTCCTTATAATTAAGTTCCAAAAGAAATTAGAAATGGGACTGCAACTTCGAAAGATCAATATGAAATTTTTTATTTGATTGCAAAAGATATAAAAACTGTTGGCATAAGAAATGGGCTTAACAGAAGATTCATAACCGGTGGATAAAAAATTTACCTGCAATTTTGTGGGACGGTCCACACAGCTTGTGATGTGCCAGTAGTGTTATGAGGCGATGACATGTATTTTTTCCAAACTTGAAGCAAAGCTTTAAGATCGTTCACTTTGTTTTCAAGACCAATACAACAATTAGCATGCATTGTGCAAACTTGGTTAAAGTCCTCACTTGGCTCACAGAATCCACCAAAGTATTTTGTATCCAAGAATCTCACTTTTAATCCAATCTTGGCAATGAAAGGATCAAATTTAATCCTATTAAGCACTTCTTGTTCATTTGTTTCTGGATATGTGTATTTGGAGAGGTACCAAAATTTGTAAAACCCAATAGTCCGATCATTGGATTTTACATTGACAAATCCACAATTGGGAGGATTCTTAAAATTATAAGAATCGCCCATGAATTTATCAGTTGCAATTTGAAAATCCGCATCTGGATAGAATTGTGGGAATGGATCTCGAAGCCACATTATATCGGTATCCTGTTCATTAATTTCACTAAATAGTTGATGCATGGAAAAGTAAGCAAAAATTGGAAGAACTTAAGGACTAAGAAAAATACCGTAAAGATAAAGTTGTAGCCTTTGTCGAGAATGGAAGACAAAATCTGGGTTCTTCTCCACATCATTTGTAAGTAATCGGGAGTTAGATAAAATACCTCGCCGGTAAAGTTAGCACCTTGAGTGTAAAGTAGGTAACAATGAGGGTGTATTGCTAAACAACGAGCATATGCTGTTTGGTCCACGCAGATGACTAGCAAATGCTTGAGCAGCCATTTCGTGTTACTTCCGATGTTAAAGCTTTCAAGAAAGAGATCAAATATTGAATTGGGTTCTGCCCATGCGTCATTTAACGTAGTTATTATAACCGTTTTGTTCTTCATGCATGCATTTTTCAGAATTTTATCCAATGGATCCGTATTATCCTCCAGCTGGTTGCCCTGCATTTTTTTAAAACCAAAAGGTAAATTAATTTACCACACATATATAATAACAATAAAATGTGTCTAATGTATGTAATAATATATGTAATTTACCTACAACATAATATATGCCATTTAGTTCAATATTTAATTGACCTATATTTCACATAGATATAGGGAATTTATGTATCTATTTGAGGATTCTCGCCGGATCCTGTTTGTAAGGATCCCGGTGATTCTCAAAGCACATTCATTCATCGTACATCGAGCTGTCAGAAATTATTATAAATTTTTTTATTTAAAATTGAATATAAACAGTACCTAACGAAAACTGACTGCACGATGTGCGATGAACAGATGTGATTGGAGGATCGAGATCCTCTCTCTTTGAAAATAAAGGATGACATTTGGTTCAAGAAAAAGGATGTCATATGTCATTTGGTTAAAAAAAATATAGACAAATTACTTTTATGAAGATTTTTTTTTTGTTAAACGGTAGATTTTGTTAGATTAGCCACCAACGGGATTTGAACTCACGTCATTATGCAAAAATTCAACACCTTTCCACCATTGTGATAAATGGCCACTTGCATGAAGATTAAAGTACCAATTTGAAATACATTTTTTTTTAATTTTTCATAAGGAATATATTTATATATTTAATATATATATATATATATATATAAAGAACATATATATGTATGATCTATAAAAATGAAATTTTGAACAAAGTGTTGACTAAACAATTATTAAAGCACAATGTACCTACGAGTTGAATTTTTGTTTTTTTAGTAAAATGATACATTTTACACGAATTGAGAATTTGGTTAAACCATACAATTAACAATTTTGATATCAAATTCATCATCTACGAGATTCGGATTTTAAATCTCTCACTTACAAGTGAAAATAAATAACATCATATCGTAGAATTTTAAATGCTTGAAAAAAAAAAACGAAAGAAACTAGATCAAATTTAAGATTTCATCATTGTTGTTGGGATTTCATCATTATAGGTATTAATAAAGTTTATTGACAGAACTAGGAAATAAAAATTGCAATAACATCTGTCTAATGAACCCATAAGTTGATTTGTGGAGTACAAAGTAAAAGAGATTAATTAGTGAGAGATAAGTAATGAATAAGGACTAGTGTACTCGCCTGCTGAAGTGGAGGGGTTGTGTTTCTGCAGGAGGGGAGGCGTGGTGCCAAGCCATCATAAAGAAATCCAGGAGGATACACAAAATTATAGGCGATAAAGCAACCGGCGACAGCTGCTGCCGCCATAAACACTAGCGTCGTCCGTACATTAGTCATCTTCCCAGTAAGATCAAGAACCACCGAGTTTCTCATTCTTGACGCTTCTTCAAACTTATAAATTCACTTCTTCATCTCTTGGATAACTGGGTTGGTAATAGATATGCCTAACCGCGTTAGACTTGGTCCCTTACCTCTGTGTGTGTGTGTGTGTAAAAGTGTAGTATTTAATTTATATGTACAGATATTAGAGAGATTTTTTCTAAAATCAAGAATCATGTGTAAGCTTGCTGCGAATAGCAGGAAGGCTAACTAGACTAGTCATTACGCACAATAGTATTAATATAATAGCCTCTACTCTAAAATAGTATTAGTACAGCGTCAAAGTCCGAGATTGAATACGTAGACAACTCGGGCATTGGACTTTAGGAATATTATTTTTTACATTTCAAGTTGCTGGTTCCAAGTTGGAGTTGGCAATAGCATTACGCAAGTCCCAATTTCTTACTTCAAATGGTTACCAAACGGGCTCTAAATAATTTGTAATTTTCATTTTGTGTGCTTTTTGTTGTAAATATCTTCTATGTCTCCCCCATCATCCTTCATCCATTCTTCTTTATCCCTCTTAGTTTCTTTCTACCACTAATTATAAAAAAAAAAAAAACTAAGAAAAAAAAATTGAACTAAATGGTTATCAAACATCGTTTTTTTCCTTACCCTTTTTGATAATGTTATATGATATGTGTACTTGTGTGGCCTTTGGTGTTCATGCATGGCCATATGGGAGGAAGGAGTTGCGTATCATTATGATTTCATTGTACAACTGGAAATTATGACCCTTGTATAAAACAAGTACTATAAACAACGGCGAGTTAGTCGTCTAGAGAAAGGTATCATTTTTTTTGTCTCGTCAAGAAGTATGATTTTCGTTTTTGAATATGTTGACCCTAAAAATTAGAAAACCTATGTGGCGCGCAGGCCGAATAACTAATAAGCTAACTAAGTCATTCGGTTGAATGCGGGGCGTGCCAACTCGTCGGCCGAGCTCGATCGAGGAGTAAAATTTGTTGATGTTGCGTTGAGCTCGTTGCTGACTTCTTTATCTTGCGACTGCGACCGAGGAAGGAACACTCTCAATCTTTGGGTTCTAGAGCCTGAAGATAAGACTGCTAGTTCTGCAAAGTTCACAAGTCGTCGGTGTCTGATTCGGTTACCGTGATTATATTTGTAAGAGTATAAGCACGTCGAATCGACACCAAACTATACTAACACAAATATTCAAATGTGATGTATGTCTTGATGGTGAACGTGGTTCGGCCGTCAGAATGCCGAACTTTAAAACTCACTTGTGAATATCCAATCATAAAATCACTCGGCATCCGATACGCCGAATGTCGTAACTCGCAACACCTTACTTCGCCGAGACGGCTGATAAGATGACCCCTGGCAATAAGGATTCGAAAACCCTTCTCGACCGAAACTTGGATAGATAACCAGTCGGCCTCGTCGCAGTGCTGTTTATCCAAACTGAAGATGCTCCTCGGTCGGCTGATTCTACGGCAACAGTGCTGTTTATCCAAACTGAAGGTGTTCGCCGGTTGCCTCCACAGTGCTATTTATCCAAACTGAAGGTATGTTGGCGGAACAAGAAAAGGAAAAATCTCAAGGTATTTGAGAGGTTTTGCGCAAGGCAATTGTATGTTGAATTCAAGGTCCCTCTTTGTTGCATGATTTCTTGTATTTATAGCACCTACTCCTTGAGACCGAATCAAACCTCTATCTGGATTGGGAGTCCTTGCCCCGTTCCAACTTTACTTCGAACAACCCTACTCCCATTAGGACTTTGAACTCACCCCCATTCGAGGCTTTATTCATCGCTGGCCAAGAATCCTAGTTGCACCAGGACTTCCTCGACCCTCTTTATTTATCTGGACTACTCTTTCCTATGATAGGACTTGACCGACCCTGCTAAATGGCCCGGAATCAATCAGGCAGCCCATAGTATCTGACACAGTTTTGGGCCGAGCACAACCCTATACTCAGCCCAACAATATTATTTCGGGCCCAAACAGAATCACTCGATTTCGTTGAGTATTGAAGAAGTTATGAACGTTTAAAATTTACCCAGTTGCTGGAGAGTTTTCCAGTTTTCCAGTTTTTCTTGCGGATCAGTCATCTTTCAAGCTATTTTCCAGCCATCTTCGGCAACCATTGGGCTTCCAAATAGGTATAATCTTGTTCTACACTTTCCTATCTTCATTTTGATATATTATGGGTTAAATTTGGTTAAGAAACGATTGAGTTACGAAGCTTTGAAAATTGCCCAAACTTCCGGCCAAGAGATCTGGGACGCTTAACGGAATTTTTAATGGAATGACCAAAATAATGGATGGTGAACAATCTCATGGACTATTTCTATTGATTTTCAATCTCAAATATCAAAGTGATGTGTTATGCAAATCTTAGAGATTGTTTTAGCTAAAAAGCTTCTTTTTTTTTTTTTTTTTTTTTGTAAAATTATTTTCTCTACATTTCATTGTTTCCTCTACCCACAAAATAAAAAAATAAAATAAAAAATAAAATAAAATAAAAGCTAAGAAAATGAAAGAGGAGTGCAAAGTGCAAACTGAGTCAGTTTTGTATTGAACAATTTTATATTAAGATGACATGATAATTGATCACCAAGGTGTCATTTCCATCGCCCCCTTACCTGAAATAACAACATAAAATACAAAACGTCAAATCCATGCTTCTTAAATCATTTTTCAATTTGGAAAAGTCATAAACAATGCAATATTGTACAAGTGTTTTCCAGCTAATCTTGTATACATGTTAGATATGTATCGAGGCCAATTTAATTAAATACATATATATGTACACATATACATATACGACTTACCAATTGCAATGAATTTTGTGCAATTTCCTTTCCCTTCTCCTCCTGTCACGAGTGCTTTCCAAGGCGTTGGAAGGAAGTGCTTCAAGCCAATAACAAAGTCGAAGAAAAAAGGTTCAATATTTTAAACGACAAATCGTATACTTCTAGAAGAAACAAACATAAAATAAAAAGTCAAACCACGTAACTCTAGAAGAAAATGTTTAAGAATAGTAAAAATTTATTTCCCTCTATTTCATCATCGGCGGGACCCATGAGGCGGCCGGGAGCCCACATACGATACGACTGCACCAATGCGGAACAAGTTCTAGAAAATGTTTTAAAATAACAATTTTAAAAAACAATTTTAAATAAAGGGAAAGTGATTTTCACACATTTTTTCTAATTTCTCATACATCCTCTTTATTTATGGTTATTGGATTGAATAAATCAAACAAAACCAATAATCAGATTAAACAAGAATGCGTAAAAAACTAAAAAATAGTGAAAATCACCTACACAAATAAAATAAGAACAAATCGCAACTCAATATGATCGATAATATATTATATATACCTGCAATTTTGTGGAACGGTCCATGAAAGTTGTGGCGTGGCAGTTGTATTAGGAGGTAAGGACATGTACCTTCTCCAAACTTGTAGCAAAATTTTAAGATCATTGACTTTGTTTTCGAGACCAACACAACAATTGGCATGCATTGTGCAAACTTGGTTAAAGTCCTTACTAGCCTGGCAGAACCCACCAAAGTATAGTGTATCCAAGAACCTCATTTTCAATCCAATTTGGGTGAGGAAGCGATCAAATTTGATCTTGTTGAGAACGTCTTGGTCATGCTTCTTTGGATACGCCTTTCTAGAGAAGTACCAAAACTTATAAAATTTAATCGTGCGGTTGTTTGATTTTACATAGGTAAACCCTCCATTGGGAAAATTATTTACGCTGTAAGAATCACCATTGAAGAAGTCACATGCAATTTGAAAATCTGCATTTGAGTAGAATTGTGGGAATGGATCTCTTAGCCACATTATATCAGTGTCCTGTGCATCCAATTTTAGAAAGAAAAAAAAAGTAAGTAAAAGTTGGATACATATATAGGTAGATTAATAGGTGAAAGACAATGATAAATTAGGAATATTGGATTAAAGGAATTACCGTAAAGACAAAGTTGTAACCTCTGTCGAGAATAGAAGACAAAAATCGGATTCGTCTCCACATCATGTCCAGGTACTCGGAAGACATAAAAGCAGCCTCGCTGGTGAAGTTGGCACCTTGAGTGTAGAGTTGGTAGCAATGAGGGTGTGACGCCAAGCAACGGGCGTATGCTTTTCCGTCCAAGCATATGACTACCAAATGCTTAAGCAACCACTTTGTGTTACTTCCAATCTCGAAACTCTCTAAAAAGAGATCGAATATTGAATTGGGTTCAGCCCATGCATCATTTAGGGTAGTTAGTATAATGGTTTTGTCCTTCATAGATGCATTTTTGAGAACCGTATCCAATGTATATTCTAGAGTGGTCTGTATCATCAAAGATCAAATCAAATTATTGATCTACGTAATGGCATTAACCCCAACCCCTACGCCTGAGGGATTGTCCTATAAGGTTTTTCGTATAGAGCAACTCAAACACATATGAGATCAACGTGAGGTTAGGTGAGATAAAATTATACAGGTTTTCATAACTATGTGAGAACGGTTGAGCATACCCGGTGGTACGGCAACTTGACCCAAGATTTTTCATTGGGGCCCGACCCGGAGGGGAGCAAGTGTGCCAGTACACACGACAAGGACAGCCATTACATGTGTAAAAGCATTAACCCTTTTTGAGTCATGTAGATTACAGGATAAAAAAGAATATTAGTATATACAAGGAGAGCTAGCTAATTATTAAATATGGGTGAAATCCGAATTAAATTGGTTGAGAAAACAAAAATTGGCATGGTTCGATGAGTAGAGAGAAAGGTAATGATCTTAAAACTTTGATTAACCATGTGAGCAAACAGAAACAAAAAGTCTACTATTTGGACAAGTATTGTTAGAATTCCAGAAGCGCAAATTGACTTCTTCTTCTCTCTCTCTCTCTCTCTCTCTTCGCCATTGAAGATTATGAAACATATATCGATAAACATAATTATCTGAGTGCCAAATCCTTTTATAATTGTGTATATATTGATTTCGGATTAGCTAGCATACAACAAAAATATATTGTTTTACTTAATTTGCTACAAGAGTCTACAAGTAATTACTACCGCTTTGATTTTTTATATCTGTAATCGAACGTTATCAGAAAAAACTAATAAATAAAACATGCAGCTGTTGGAATATGCCGGCATTAATTATGAACTAAAATAACAAGCCTTCGGATGAACGCAAAATAGAACATGAGAGAGAGAGAGAGAGAGAGAGAGAGAGAGAGAGAGAGAGAGAGTACTGGCCTGATGAGAAGACAAATCGTAGTCATAATAGGATCCGAGCAGAAATCCGGAGATGATAAAGCAACCCACAGTGGCTGCCACAAACAGCAACGTCACCCTTATAATCCTCTTCACCAACAACGCTCGGTTACTGCTGCCTGATGATCCTTTTCCACCGTTGGATGTTGGTGACGATGGTGATGATGATATTGGCAATTTCATCATATCATTCTCGCTAACATAATTTCCAGCTGCTTCATCTGCCGATAATTTGCTCATTCTTACTTCCCTCTCTCTCTCGCTCGCTTGCTTTTGGAGTCGGACTGTCGGATGGATATATTTCGGCAAACTCCGCCTCGAGTCTTAATTCCCTGATTGTTTTGCTAATACGAGGTGTCAACTTGTATTACATGCCTGCCTGCCTGCCTGCCTGCCTGGCTAATTGTTTCTTCCTCTGAGCCTTATTATCCTTCTGTTAATATGTACCTAATTTTTACTGAAGACCTCTAACGCTCTAGAATCTACATATAAAAAAAGGAATAAAATTAATAATTTTTCATAAATAAATTGAAAATTGAAGGGATGACCACCATAGCTTGTACAAGTCCACCAGGTAAGCCAAGTACTAACTAGGGTTAGTCCATGTACATATACTGCACGCAGGCATCTGCATATATATAATAAATTAATAATGTCCACCCCTGGAACAATTTACATATAATTCTAGTTATTATCGAAATACATGTAATTATAATTTTACCAGTAAATCATTGCACATAGCGGACAGACAATGAGGCCAGCCGCCAGGCCAGCATGGAGTTTAAATCAGCCTCTTCTCTTCCAAAATTCAAGGAATTAATATATCATGTCATGTCAAAAGCCTAAATGTATATTCTTTCACAAAATTAATCAATCAAAAGCCTTAAACAATTTCAAAAAGAACTTGTTATGTTAAACCTATTTGGGGGAATGGATTTAATTTTTGGTTGCAAGTTGCCAAGTCAAACGATGCCCACACATGCAAGACACAAACATGTGTTGTTTTGGTGATGGCCACTAGTCATTAGTCTAACATGAACCACAAGAGAGATAATGTTGGGAATTACATCAATAATAGAGAGAAGACTTTTCAAAAATTGGAGTTTTCTTAATTCTGTGCCTAATTCTTCACTTCAATTCAGCTGCAAGCCTGCAACCCATATTTCAACGCTATGTTCATTAATTTTCTGCCTCATTTTGAAATTTGTTAATTTTGTGCCTAATTTTGTCATCTCTCCATAATGCATAGTATAGAATATTTAACACACTAAAACACTTAATTAGTATTTTTTTTTTTATTACAATCAATATTACTGGTTTAAACTATACTAAGGCAATTCGTCACTTAATGTTTTACCTGTTAATTTTATGTTTGCAGTTTTTAGGAAATATTTAGGGACAAGGATTGTCTGTCCTCCCACTTGCGGTGCCCTCCCGTGCCCTCTTATATTTTGTGTGGTCACGGTTAAGTCACGTCAACATTTTATATTGTTTTTTTATAGAGATAATAAGATAAAAATGAATAGTAATATAAAATGTTGACGTGGTTTAACCGTGACCACACAAATAGAAGGACACGGAATGACACCAGAAGTGGAAGGGTAGACAATCCTTGTCCAATATTTAGTGTTTGTCGTATAGCTCATTTCTGTCTTTGAGGTTAGCCTATGAACATGCATCTTCATCAAGAAAACCAAGTTTATGCCTTATTTTTCTATTTTGGATGTTTTTCGATGACGATGAATGTATAATTATAATAATATTCTCTCAATTATATATAAAGATTCCTCGAAATATTCCACTCACCCATCCACGAGCTTACGAAGAAAGCGTCCTCGTCGTATTTCCTCGTTGTCTTATACCTCTTGGCTTTGATTTCTACGTCGATTTTTTAATTTTTTTAATTTTATTTTGTGGTTAATTTCCAACATTGATTACGAAAGGAAAGGTACCATTCATTGTGAATCACATAAATCAAGTATAACTTCCCTAAATAATTATTGTTCAATTTTATAAATTATAAATTTGCCTCTTCAAGATTTATTCTTAGGCCAAAGTCCAAACCCTGTTGATTGATTGATCATTGACTAAATAAAAACTTCAAAATTCGTTTCGTAATTTATTTACCAAAGAAAACTGCTAAGAACGTCATGTTTTTAGATCATATTTTGCAGATTATGTGATGTGACTGTTGATGATTAAATTCTTTTTTTAATAATTTAATGAATTGGATTAAATGTACAAAGTCAACCATCAACTGTCACATTATGTAATCTATAAAATATGATTCAAGTAAATAGTTTTTCTAGCATCACCCTTTGCCAAATTAGTCTAACACCTTTTTATTTTTTCACAACCGAAAAATGCGAAAATAAGTCCTATCACTATGCGGATATCTATAAAATCCTGCATTTGCACACCTTTGAATGGAATAAGAATGTAGGGATTGTTGTCTTTGGTAGTGATACCGCTATTAAAGAAGGAGATCTTGTCAAGCGCACTGGATCCATTGTGGATGTTCCTGCGGGAAAGGCTATGCTAGGGCGTGTGGTCGACGGGTTGGGAGTTTTTTTCTTCTGGTAAGTGGTCTATCTGTCCACGACGATAGCTCTTCTTTTATTCAAGACTGATCTTCCCCCTTGCCTTTTGAGCTGGAGGCGGGTCACAATTTGGTTATGCATAGGTCTGCAAATTTGTGTTACTTACGTAAAAAAAGTTACTAACAAAGATGATTCTAAATTGTTTTCAACTTTTTAAAACATTTAAAACAAACACCTAACGATTTGAGAATTATGCACTTGTTAAGTCACTAGCATTAAGTGTTGGTGACATGATTTCATCGTATTTGTTAAAATTATCTTAATATTTGCCTTCATCACTTACAATGGTAACCTAACATATGTCTATTTTTTAAAACGTTAAATAATTACTAAAAATATTTTAAAATGTTAAGACTAATATCATCCTAAAATTAAGTAGTTATTCATACTTAAGTTATGTGACATCCCACATCACCCAGGGGAGTGATCCTTAAATGTATATTCCCATCCCTACCTAGCACGAGGCCTTTTGGTAGCTCACTGGCTTCGGGTTCCGTAGGAACTCCGAAGTTAAGCGAGAAGGGGCCAGAGCAATCCTTTGATGGGTGACCCACTAGGGAAGTTGCTCTTGAGTTCCCAAAAATAAAACCGTGTAGGAATGGTAAGCTCAAAGCGGACAATATCGTGCTACGGTGGTGGAGCGGGCCCGGAAAGTGGTCTCCCCCAGCTCAGGATGTGACAAGTTAAATAATTAAATGTTTGGACTTTTTATGTCCACTTGACCTAGTTTTTATGTTTTAAATTTTATCTCTGGTAACATTTTCTTATATTAATAAAGCTTGTGTTTGACCCAAAAAAATCAAGAGGTAGTGGCAATGCTAATGCATGTGGTATAGAGTGGCACGTGCACTGGCATGGTCATCGTTTACCTCTTGATCATCGATGGACAAGGATTCTCTTTTAATTCTCTTTGTAGGGATCTGAAGATCAATTAATCGTATCTGTTCATTGTATATTGTATTGTTAGTTTTCGTTAGGTATGATTTATATTCAATTTTAAATTAAATTTTAAAATAATTTCTAACCGTATTATATACGATGAACGAATATAATATATTGATCATCCGAATTCCTACAAAGAAAAAATCCGGAAAAAATCCTATTCTATTATCAACCTATCTTTCTTAATCACGTCCAAAGAGTAAATTGCCACGTTAAAAAACAAAGTGGTCCACCGTGGCCGAGGGTGGCAGTGCCTGGTGCCTGCCACTGCCAGCACAGCAGGACCCACTACTCATTTCTTTCTTGGAATGCTTTCTTCACAAATTTAAATTAAATTTTTGAATTTTGGTGTGTAAGTGTAAATTGGAAAAGTAAAGAAGATTGAGTGGGGGATGATTCGGTTTAGTTTCTAGTTTTAACGTCCAAAGTATTATTATTTGTGCTGGACCACTTCGTAAAGTTGATGAGGAGGAGGAGGCCCTTAAAATCTCTATCAACTCAAGTTGATGAGGGGGGCCTTATCAAAATCGCTATCAAATCAATTACTGTAATATATATATATATATATATATATATATATATATAATATGTAAATATAATAGGATTTTATTTTAGTAAGTTTGATTTTAACTTAGCCAATTTAGCCACTATGGTTGACAATGTTTGCATCTTAGTCACTTTCGTTAACTTTCTATTAAAAAAATAATACAATATTAATCCACCAATAACAATTGCTTATAAATTTTAAAATGCATTTGAACTATAAAACGAGTAATGTTAAGAGTATCATTTACTTAAATCATATTTTATAAATTGAATGATGTGATAACTGATGATTGAATTATTATTAAATTATTAACAAACATATTTATTTTTTATCAGTGACATGCCACATTTGCAAATTTAATCTAAAAATTAATCCACCTAAACGCTGAAAACGCCAGGCCACCTTCCCCTCCCTTCCCCAGTCGCTCATCCCACCTCTCACAGCCACCAAATCCCCAGCCCCAGTCACTGCAACTGCAGTTGCTGTAGTGAACTGAATTCTGTGATTGTCACAGATCCTCTTCTTCCTTGCCTACAACCCCCCATACACGAAAGCAGACATTTAAATTGCGTTGGTAGAAACTTGAAACTGCAGTTGCACCAATTCAACGGCAGAGGGTGATACGGTTTGCGGAAGAGGACGGGAGGAGAAGAAGGGACGGTGCGGCTTCCTTTCAAAAAAAAGGAAAAAAGAATACAAAATACTGAGTATTGCAACTGATCTTTATTGTTTTATTGGAAGTTGGAGAGAATATAGAATTTACATGATCATTGTGAGTTGATCTCGCTTTAAATTTAATTTATTTATACACTTAACACTTAATTGTACATATTCCTAATCTTGTAATAAAGTATGATGAGAAGACCAAGGATGACGCAGCAGCAATTCCATAGGCATCGTGCTCTGCTGTGGCTTCGAGGTTGGCTAAGCTCCCCACCTTCATCCCTCTCCCTGCCAAATGAATTAATCCAACTAATTAGCATTAAAAAAATTCAGAATTTAATTAAGCAAGTTCCCTATGTTAGGTACTAATTATATACCTTGGTGTCAGCTGAGGGATTGCTAAGGTTGGTGCTGCTTCTGGCTGCGGAGGTTTGGATGCCGGCGTGCGTTGGTCGACAGCTGCAATTACGGCCTTTGGCGCCGGTTGTTCGTGTCCATCACTTGGAACAGCTACATTCTTTGCCTGCATTAACATACAACGTGTATTTTAGGGCCTGTTTAAGAGTGATTATGGCAGGGTCAGAATCACGAGACGTACCAATTTCCTAAAGAGGAGATTGTAAAACATATGAATGTAGGTTTCCTTGGCTAACTTTTGTGCATCTCTCAACTGCCTCCAAAATCCATAAGTTGATCCCATGTTCAACACTTTGTTTGCATATATCTTCCATGTATAGCTGCAACAAAACCAAAAATCAATAAGATCATGCACAATAGCAAACCCTTTTGCTACAAGTGCGTTTAAGTGTTCTTCAGGTTTAAAACGTAGTTAGAAACGCTTTTCGTTATTGTAAAACACTTTAGTTATTCCAAAAACGGTCTCAAATAGGCCTGCGGTCATACCATTCGTTTATACGCTGCAGACCGGCAGCTGACATCTTCTTCCAGTATTCGCCATCCGTCTTGCATTTCTCAAAGAAGTCAGCAATCTTGTTGCTGGATTCATCACCATTGTTGGGATCAATATGGAAACCTGAGACGCCATCCACAATGATTTCTGCAGGGCCTCCTTGGTTGGTTGCAAATGTAGGCAACCCACAGTTCATGGCCTCAATGACTGTGAGACCGAACGCTTCGTACAGCGCAGGCTGCACAAAAGCTCCCTTAGTGTCTGCAATGCACCGGTACAGCTCCCCATTTCGGTATCTGTCAGTCTGAGCCGCTATCCATCTGAACTGACCGCTAAGTTGATATTCTTGCACCAAGGCATGCAATTTCTTGATTTCAGCAATTTCTTCTCTGTCTTTGGATTTAGATGGATCGAAGAATCCCCCAACGATTACAAGATTGACCAAATTCCTCAGCCTCTTGTTCTTTCCAAACCACTCAACGAGTCCTGTGAGGTTCTTCACTGTGTCCAGCCTTGCCATTGAGAATATGATCGGTTTCTTCTGGTCCGCCAAAAATCCTCTGTTCCAAGCATGTTTTATTTTTCATGAGTTTTTATTTAGAAATTGCCACAACAAATGTGCAAGAATTGACAGATGTGTAAGAATTAATTACATGTGCTCATCGTTTTCCTCTTTCGTGTAGAGTAGTTCTTCGATGACAGGTTGAAACTTGGTAAATCGTTTTTGTTTCTCGGAGTAGGGAAAGTAGACGGATTGGTCAGCACCAGGGGCAGCAATGTTGAACTTTGGATCAAACACATCAATGCCTGACACGACCCGATAAAGTCCTGGCATTGTAAATGCTGTGTGGCTTTCGTACTGTCCAGGTCGGTCCTTGCTGCAACATGAAAAGAACACATTGATCGATTAAGGAGACGATCGTGTCAACCTTGTATAGTAATTATGGTTTTGGCATAAAAGACTACTAACCCTCCGGCAATTTCTTGAAATGTGCTTGTTATGACAAAATCAGCACAATTCATAGAGATTATGTCAGCTGTGAACTGACAAGAGAAGTGGTATTTTGGATCAAATTCCTTCCATTTGGCGTCAGAATCTTCGTACTTGGTCTTTTCTAGCGCATGCGCAATCGTTCCCTGCAGAGGGTCAATTACTTGGAACAGGTTAATTTAGTTGAGATTCAAGTTTTTAACCAACAGTTGTATATCGAAGGAGGTGGTTACGTGTAGACTTAGACCTGAGTGATTCCAAGTTTAGAAGCAATCAGAGAGGCCACCAGGTTTCCATCACTGTAGTTCCCAATTATGAGATCTGGTTTGCATTCCATGTGTCGTAAGATCTTTGCAGTTGCATCCTAATAAACAACGATGAGAACAGAATAAATATGTAAATCGTACTTTTTCTTTCCAAACACTCTTGTCTAGTACTGGAGAAAAGAGATCAGTAGAATAAATTGGTCATATATATGACAGCTAGAGTGAGAAGATGAACCTGTGCAAATGTCTCGAGATAAGGGTAGATATCGAAACGAGAAACCCATTGGCGGAGAACGCCTTTGTCTGTCCTGAATGGAACCCTAAGGATGTGGGAGTGCTTAGTGTCGATGACAGCTTCCAACTCCTGGTTGCATTTTGTTCCTCGAGCGTCTGGTATAAGTCGTGTCACCTGTGTACATGACAGGTACGTACATACATTGTAGGTACAAAGTACAAATTAGAAATGCAATATGTACATATTATTCAGTATTCTTTTGTTTATGCATAGTCAGTCCAGCTCACCACAAGAATCTGAGGTTTCACAGCAAGGCCTTGTTGTTTTATTCTGAGGAGCAACTCTTCCTCCAAGGCTCTCACTTGATCAAGAATATAAACCACCTGGCCACCCGTGTCAGGCAATCCAAGGACATTCGACTGGCCAAAGTAGCCGTGAGGAGAGAAGATAACAATGTTGAATGTGTTAGGAAGTCTGCTAAACAACGACGCCAACTTCACCGAGTCTGGCGCTTGGAGTACTTCTGACAGCAGCCTCATTGTTTCCCCAACTCTTTCTGCCGTATCTCCCCATCCTTTCTCAAAACCCAACACTTTAAACCTGATCAAGATTAAATACATTTGTCCGTATATAAACAATCAAGATCTATATATATAACACATACATTCTTTAGTTAAGGTGCATGAGAGATAACCTTTGCTCAAAATTCGGGAATGGTGTGGTTTTTGGAAGTGTGGAGACGAGTACTTCTGCTCGGATCAATGCAGTTTGAAGTTTTTCAACGGTATCCAGACTTTCATTGATCATAAGATTCTGCATATATATATACATTGTACTTTAATTAGAACAAATTAATAGAGAGGCCGCAAAAGATCAAGTAATTAATCAGTTAATCTCAAACAAAAGTAACATAAATGATTTCTACCTCTCCGTGATAATTAAGTGGTAATAAGTAGTCAAGGAGGGGTTTAGCATAATCGGAGCAGCTGGCATGAGTACTGAGCCTTGATGAGATTAACTTTAAGACGAAGTTGAGTCCATTTCCGATCGAAGAAGGAAGCGTCATTCGAGGAGTAGAGAAATCGATGGTTCCAAAGTCTATTTCCAAAGCATTTTCATCGTTCGCCCTGTTGCATGCATGCATCGCTCAAATTAATTTGACAGCAGTTATGGATATATATTATATATACACGTAGCTACATACGCATGCGTATAATACGTACCAGCTTTCGTCAAAGATCATTTCTTTGAACTTCAAGTATTGGGTAGCAGAAATGCCATCCACTGCTAGATCGTCTGCATTCACCTTAACAAATTCTGAGAAACCGGGATTCGGTCTCACCGCAAAAGCGACATACGGTGGAACAACAGCTGCCTCCTGAGTGCAACTGAGGATGTAACCAAGTAAACCCTCCAAGACCTTGCTTCTTTCATGCCTGTCTTCTATCGATTTTTCCAGCTCCTCCATTATATGCTGGGGCTTTATTAGCCTTTTCCCCGTTCCAACAAAACTTTTTGCACGCATGTTTGAATTTGTTAATTAATAATTAATTAAACAAGAACATCAATATTCGAATTTCACAAACATTTTATAATGAACAAATAAATAAATATTGTATGAAAAAAAAAAAAAAATCAAAGAACCTGGCAAAACATTTCTTCATATGAAAGTGGCTCTCCCTGAGTGCGTCTGGCATGGTTTCTGCAATATTTTCAGATCGCTTCACAGCTGAGGAGGTGGAAGCCATTTCAGTCAACGAATTAGCACAATTGATCACAAGCGATCTTCGAAGTTGGTTTAGTTTTATGAACGTTGGTTCCGTTTATTGGTTAATTTATAGGGAACTTTAAAATGCAGGAAGAGAAGAGTGGTTAGGTTACATATGGCTGAAATTGCCATGGGCGGAGAAAGAACAACCTTTATTCTTTAGTACCTTTACGTGGGAAAGGAAAGATGAAAGCAAGAAAGGAATTATAAAATGGGTTGAAGCAAATCAACCAGATTTGGTGTTCGTTGTGGTATATTTGTTTTAAAAGTGGAGGGAAAGAATCTCAAGCAATTCGTAATTGGTCTTCGTAAACGTGCATTTTTATCCTTTACTTGTTCCGATCTCAAGTTTACGACGTGTTTTTTTTTCAAGTTGTCCACACGTTTTTCACCACCACAATCATGACACACTGTCACTAAGTGTTACCAATACATTCATTCATATTACGTGAATTTTTCATTAATGCTATATTGAAGTTTATGATATATCAACCTTATTATCCGTATAAAATAATAAATAAACTAGTAACACCACCAATACACACTCTTACTAACGTAATAAAACAAAGAAAAACTAATTTGTACTTCAAATTGACCAAGGAAAACAAAAAAAATTATGCGAGAGAAGCCTCATTTGGTAGAGAATATTGGAATAGAATGAATAAAGTATTTCTAAGAAGCTTGAAGAAATGAAAAACTCGTCGGGTAATGGATTTCTCACGAATAAAACTTATCCATTCCGAGTCTCACGAAAATAGTAGACTTAGATACTTTTCGTAAATGTCTAATCTCATAAACCCTTGGAAATAAAAAACCATATCATTCTTCTTTTATGTTAATTCTTTAAGATAAATTAAAACAAAGAAAAACTAATGAAAAGAATATAAGAAAAACTCGTCGGGTAATGAATTTCTCACGAATAAAACTTATCCATTCCGAGTCTCACGAAAATAGTAGACTTAGATACTTTTCGTAAATGCCTAATCCCATAAACCCTTGGAAATAAAAAACCATATCATTCTTCTTTTATGTTAATTCTTTAAGATAAATTAAAACAAAAAAAAACTAATGAAAAGAATATGAAAACTTTGAGTTTTAACGAAAAAGAATAAAATGAATAGCACTGAGATTGACTTTTTAATGTACAAATATGATTTTTCGTTAAAATGAACATGACCAAAAGCTTTTCGTTAAACCTCTCTTGAAACAAAGAGCAAGAATGCATTCCAACAAGAGAATTAAAGCTGAAAGTTGTACAAGACAAGACACTGAATAAATTAAACGAAAGCATCATCTAGTCATAGTTGTCCCAATTCCATCTAAACGACAGCATAAGATTACTAACTTCCCAAAACACCCGACTGGCGCAGTGCAGTAGCAACCGCGTACCAGTCAGTTGCAACGGCAAATTCCAAATACTTAACGACAGACATCTAAAACACAGGTGCAGCAAAGGCTATAGACACCCTTGGCACTTGGCAGACTCCAAAACGACGACATTACAATGCATAATCTTCCTACATTCTTTAGGCGACATCTCTTCGCAACCTCTACTAAACGACTCCCCTCTCTCTCTCTCTAACAGTAGAACATAACCCTTTTGACATTCTCCTTGAGGGCAGGCAAGGGCCTCACTGCAGCATTTGCACCTGGTGCTCTTGTGCTCCGCGGACCCATACCGCCACCCATGCCCCCACGTCCAGGAGCAGCACTGGTCATTGATCCGCTGTCTGATGTCTCTGGTTCCATGTAAAACCGAGCTCGGAATGCAGCAAGATGGGCATAGTACGCCGGAGGAACTGCAATTTTAAAGCTAAAATCAGAACACTGCCTATTTTAAGTACAAACAAGAAAATAATGAGAAGGCATCAGAGAGTCTACCAATGGAAACCGAACGAGTGCATCTTGCGTACCTGCAAGAGTTCAAAAGATCAACCATTCAGCACTGGAGTTCAAGATTCAAAAATATAAATAAATAAAAATTTCAATGACTAAAACTGCTAAATCAGCCAACTTACGTATAGCAAAGATTGTTTGTGAGTGACTGCAGTTCATCAGCTGTAAACTTGTTTTCATCCCACAGCACATGGTAATGAGCCGGACGGCTTGTACCCTGTCAAATCATGGTGTATACAGATTTATAAACATGCTGCTTCACAAACACACACACCCCACTGATAACCCAAGGAAAAATCATTGCCTGAATTCCAGCATGGCTGCAGAGGTAGAAGTCAAACTCTGTTGGATGACAGATTTTGGAGTCCACAACCGTACCTGCAGAAACAATTGGGTAAAACTTCCGTATAACAAGCATGAAAACTGAACTACATCATCCAAACATTTCATATTCAGTAAAATTAATTACCAGGTAAGATATTTCCACTCCTGTCAACTGCATTACGGTCATTGTGATTGTTGGCAAACAACCTGGTGTGGTGCCGTTTTTGAACCACAACAAAAGTCACAGGTGGCTGATAGTTTGGCTCCAAGGAAGCACAAGCCTGAAGAAGAAAACAACGACAAGAAGCAAAAAGAGGTTAATAATATTACTAACAAAGAACAAAATGCACAACTATACTAAAGAATAATCCCAAAAATGCAAGTTCACCTTACGAATCGCATCAAGCTCGTATAGTAGAACTTGGTAGAACTGCCCTTCACTGACACCGTCCCTGAAAACACAAACGTGTATATACACATACCATTAGAAATAGGAGAAGTACGTAGGACACAAACAATGGCAAAGGAGCATTAAATGCCTGTAAAATATGATGCGCTGTGGCTTCTGTCCCGTTGCTCTACGGAATGAAATCAGCAGTTCCCTACATTAACATACAAATTTAACTCAGTTCTGCAATTCCTAACAATCCCCAGTAAGTAGAGAATTAATATAATTGAGAGAGATAGAGAGAGGGAGGGAGAGACTTTATCATTCCACCGGTTACAGTACCCCTCTGAGGATCCTGCCATGTTTTGAACAGGTCCTGGATGAGCTCCTGGCGATGAGCTTGAGCACAGACCAAGCCAGCATACTTGGTAATTTCTGGCCAGTCTTGTGAGGCCACAACCTGTGTCATAAACGACATGTGAACAATTAAACTGTGACTCCCCACGTGAATTCAAGACAAATACGAAAGCACTAGCCAAAACCCATAGATATCATCGACAACATACAGCCGCAATTGATGGGCTTGAATCCTCCCCTGGATGAGGATGGGTAACATCAGCACCAAAAATTATAGTAGGACGGTCACTGACTAAAGGAATACGTCTTGACAGTGCATCAATAAGTACTGTGTTCCTTCCGCCAACCTTCACATTTATCTTCAAAGCAACATTTGCCAAGTATTGTTTACTCATTCTGAAAACGTGTTTCGTCAAACAGCACTGGGATACCAGGCCAAGATCCGTCTCGCAAATTCGTTTCAAGTCACCTGGATGGATATCAGACTATCAGTACATACAAGAATCTAGAACTTCAGGACAACACAAAATTGGGACGATATTATAGAGAGAAATAAAAAGCAGAAAGAGATAATGGAGCCAAATGATTTCAAACGCATACCGTAAAGATTGCCATTATTATCTGGTAAAATAACGACAAGCAGGTCAAGCTCCTTGCTCTGGGGCCGGAGTTTGGTCATTGCATCATGGTACCTAGTTTTTAAGGCCTTCTCTGCCTGATCGGGTCGAGCTCCAAGTGGTGGAAGTACGGGTTCTGGATTGAACGCCTATAAAAAAAAAAACTTCAGCGTCAGAGAAATCCAAATATAGAAAACTAACAATGCAATTAAAGCCAGTGGAAACTGTAATAATAAAGAAAATTTCCATACCATGCCAGAAATGTAACACATTTGAGCAAGTTCATTACAGAAGGACCGGGCCACACTGTCTTGAACATTTCTTGAAAAATTAATGCAAATCCAATTGTTTACTTTTCCTCCATTGACCATTTTCTGCAAAATATCATAGTAATCCAAATGGGCTGTAATAATTCAGCAAGACATGGGACATTCATTTGTCTACAGATATAACCATATGTCCAACTAAGTATTTATTAACCACATAAACATGAGAACTACTACATGAATAATCACATAGTAAAGTGGGTAAACAGGTTAAAAACAGTCAATCATACAAATATCCAGATATATAATTTCACTTGTGTGACTGAAGACAATAAAAAAAGGCATTAAAGAAACATTAATGCATAAATAATAGGACTTTCTTTGGGTCGAAAGGTAGATCACATTGACCACACACTTCAGTAAAAGTAAATAAATAAGGGTTTAGAGGGGTGCCAGAATATTACCTTATTCATCATGTTCCACTGACCAACTTGGGGCAGGCAATCCTTTTCTCGTCCAGTATCATGATATTTCAGCTATGCAAAATAAAAATCAATACAGATATACTATCAAACTACGTTTTGGGACTGAACGCAATTACATATCTTACCCAGGGTGCAGGAAGAATACGAGCTTCAACCTGAGCCAGATTCTCACTAATTTTGATTCCGAACTCCTTGGCGTAAGGATCTTCATGGTAAGCATTATGACGAACTGTCTGTAACATGTACCAAAATATTAAACTGGGAATTAACATATCACCATCAATCGTATTTCTGGATAAAAGATGCCTTCTACCATAAAACTTCAAATGATGTGAGCATTTAAATTATGACACAGAAGATAAGTTAAGGACAGCAAGATGACAATATTATCAAATAACAAAGCAAGCAGTAACCAAAGGGCTCATGGCATCAACTGCAACAAAAAATATATCATGATAAATAGAATAATCAAAAGATAACACACCCGAATAATATCTTGCTCCCTGTCATGAGGGCGCTGACAGGTGACCTTAAGCAAAGCAGTTATCTGTCTCTCGTTCAATCTCTTGGAATACCTTTGACCTTCGACAATTTTACAAACCTGAATCCAGTTACTGCTCATTAGCAGCCATATCCCCATTAGTATTTACAAGCTAGAAATTATAGAAACAACTCACCTCCATGGGCAAATAATTCGGTCGCTGCTGATTTCCAACTTGAAGGCAAGGCCATTGTGTATGTTGAATGACAAACCGGTAAGTTTCATAGAAGTACTCAACGACAGATTTCATAGTTCCTCTTTCATCAACAGGGAAACTGAATGGACAAAATACAATATCAGGGAAACAAGTTTCACACACCTCAATGTGCTCCTAATACAAATACGAAGTTAAGAAATATACAAGCATAGGAAAGCATAAGAAATATACAAATATAAAAGTCAAGAAGTACTCACGTCAGTTCCCTTGTTGCCTGCGACGTTAAACCAGAAATACGGTACTTTCTGCGCATATTTCCTCGGTGTGTGACCTCAACCTTGACTCCACGAAGAGCCTTTTTTATCTGTTCACAATTAAAAGGTTATTATGATATCTAATATAAAAATGATGGCAAATATAGCTGTACATCAATTGTGATACACACTCCATCTACAGCATCAGATCTATAAAACATATAGTTTTAAGTGAATATATAAGAATGAAAGGTTACCTAAAAAATAACTACATAAACATTAACCCCAGTGAACGAGTTTTTACACATGTAAGTTAATTTTCACAAACAGAAATACACAAGGAAACACGAAACAGATTAACAGTATCAACACCCCAATATCTGTCACACTTTCAAACAAACACTCAAGAGAAATAATTAAATCACCAAAACGGAAACAATGAGGGAAACCTAACCTTTACACGATCAGAATCAGAGAGTGGCCTATGTGTAACATCCCGATTCAGTAGCTGTGTTACGAACTCAATAACTGGCAACGGCTCAATAAAAGCAGTAGAGGACATATCTAGACAGCATGTAAACAAAACACCAATCAGCGGAATAACTATGCAGTGTAACACATGACTATTACTACAATCAAATTGATGAAAGTAGATAATCTATTATTCACAGAAATGATGCATGTTGGGATAGCACAAAATTAAGTACCAATATTCAGAGACAGCCCCATCTGAGTCGGACGAATACTCTGATAAAACCCACGCCAACTTTCCAAACCCTCACCAAGTGACTGTCTTCTACCCAAACCAGGGGCATAAAATGAACGGCCAACGGGACAGTACCTACAACCAAAGAGGAAAAAATTAGCTATCAAACATATAAAACAAGAATGTGTCATCATGTCATCAATACGCAGAAAAAATTGTTTACCTAGAAGTAGGCAATTCGCGCAGAACAATGTCCAAAACCTGAAGCGCCTCTTGAGGTGCATCAGCTTGCCTCCCTTGCAAAAAGAGACCTAAATGGTGTAGGTCAGCACGTGCTGCAAATTTTATGACAACCCTAAATTCCCTCTCTCTCCTGCCATCAAGAAGAAGCCATGATCAAATACATACAAAATAAGAGTGCACAGAAAAAATGTAACTAAAAATAAAGAGCTGTGAGTACGCACCTTTGTCCACCTGGACCATCATCATCATCAATAAGAGTGATTTTAAACTCCTTTGAAAGGAAAGGAAGTGGGCCGGCAGTATACAGGCTCTTTCGTCCATCATAAGCTGGTAGACGTTTTCCAAGATGGGATTCCCTGTACAGTGTCACCAGCTGCTCCATCACAGCACGATTTACACCCCTTGATGTGACCTCCGGCGTAATGGTAACCTAATACATTTAATGAAAAGACATATTATCAACCGAAGTACAATATCAAAAGACAGACAAATGGCCAGAGAGCTTACGTCATACTGGTGGAGGTCTTTGTCAGGTAATTCTGCAAAGAAATGGTTTGCCTTGACTGTACACCTTCTGCCAGTGCTACCCTTACCAGGGCGAAGCGGGAACCTGACTGACTTACTTGAGGGTGCCACCGGTTGAATAGCCTGGCTAGGTGCACTCTCTTGCTGGACGGTAAGGACAGCAAGCTGCTCCGCCACTTCTGAAGGCTCAGGCGGCTGGGATGATGATGAACTTCCCACATATACAGGTGGAGAGGTGACCCCTTGATAAGGAACTTGATGAGTGGCCCCTTGGTAAGGAACTGGGGTTGCTTGGTGCAGCTCGGGGAACTGAGGTCTGGTTGGGCCACCAGGAGAAGGTGGTCCTCCACGGCCAACACCACCACGACCACCTCCATAACCTCCACGACCTCCTTGCTGAGTCGGTCCTCCCCTGCCTCTGCCTTGATATTCCTGTGGCCCACCATACTGCTGTTGTTGGTATTCCTGGGGCCCACCATACTGCTGCTGTTGCGGCACTCCACGGCCAGCACGGCCCCCTCCATAGCCTCCACGACCTCCCTGGGGGGCCGGTCCACGGCCACCTTGGTAGTTTCCTCCACCCTGTTGTTGTGGCAGAGTCCCTTCAGGAGCAGGCTGGGAACCACGACCCCCAGCAGGTTCATGAGACTCGGAGCTTTCCCCACTAGGGAGTTCAGTTCTCCTCTTCCTCACCATGATGATGTCTACACAGAGAATCAGTATTGCATCAAAAGAACCATTAGCAAAGAAATAAAAGGCTATAAACCCAAAAACAATATATTAACGAATGTATAAAATGAAAGTAAATGCATAATGTACACCAACAAACCAAAGAATCCACTCATGGGTTAGGGTTTTCCAGAATACAAACATATCCAAGGGTTTTCAAAAGGCTGAGAGCACGATACCCAGAGCCACAACATATAAAAGTGCCCCAAAGCAAACACTAAATAACAGAAAACACCTTCAATCAGAAGGTGGGAAGGTTACCCAGAATTTTTCAGTGCGATAAGTTCTAAAATCCTATGTGTTCCTGGAATTTGGTAAAATGTACCACGAATGTCATGTAAAATTCAGTTTCTTAAAAAAGTAGGAGAAAAATAATAAAAGCAGAAGATAAAATGGCTATCATCAATTGCTCTAGCACCAACGTAAAAAACCCAGAATAAATAAATCACTATACCAACTATAAACCCTAAAAGATCACCTTCTTAGAATCCTAAACAACCACACATGCTTCCCAGCATTGCAAAAAACGCACGAGATCTAACGATCTACCGAAACAAAATGCAACGAAAAAACCAAGCGACGATAAAGCCTTTCAGAAAAGCTTTAAAAATATAAATTAAAAACGAAAATAAATCTTCGTGAAAGAAACTGAAGCCTAACACCAATTTTAGGGCAAAATATGCAGATCCATACCACAAATTAGCAAATAACAACGGGAACAAATGGCAGTACGAAACCCTAAAACGAGTCGTTTCGAGTGGTTACCGTGAAATCAGAGTCCGATGACCGTCGTACAACGCCGCAGCAGCGGTAGCTTCAGAAGGCGAGAACGATGAAAAATGGAAATCGAAAAGGGGCTTGCCTGCCTACGCAGTACTCACTCACTCTGTCTGTGGCTCTGGGTTGAATATAGTAAATAATTTTATAAATAAATAAAAAAGCCCCAACCGAACAACGTGCACCAGCGGTTTGTATTTCGAAATGACCACTCCATCCTTCTTCCCTACGCCTACTTCATCCAATAAAACATTTATTTTTTACACTGCACAAAGCTAGGATTTCTTTTTAAAACTAAAAATCAGAGTTGTTATTATCGCTTCAAAATAATCATTTTACACTCAATCAAAATTAAATCCATTGTAAAAAGCTAGATAAAGATAATATTTGATGGTGTATTTAATCGCATTTATGATAAAAATAGAAAGTGTAACGATTGCTATTTAGAATTTCTGAAACAATCGTACACGACACGTTGCTGCTCAAAAACAACGCACTCAGATTTGATCTTATCGGGTCATATTGAAAATGAATGGATCCGTTACTTTGATGGGTTGTGCCGTGTCAAAATTCTATACTCATTTTGACACGTTGACAAAGGTCTAATTAATCATTTCCAGGTCTATCCAAACATGCTAAGGGGTTAGGCCATTCTTTACCATTCTTGTTTGAGTTGGAACATCAACTTTCTTTTGAAATTAGAGCAAGTTACACTAAGTATGAGGCAAAACGACCGCATATGTCTCACATTACCCGTTAACTTGTCCACGTGATTGACTTGACCACACA
Source organism: Pyrus x bretschneideri (assembly GCF_019419815.1). Taxonomy (NCBI): domain Eukaryota; kingdom Viridiplantae; phylum Streptophyta; class Magnoliopsida; order Rosales; family Rosaceae; genus Pyrus; species Pyrus x bretschneideri. Next base: position 13,574,080 of record NW_025999612.1, on the reverse strand, counting down.
CGAGTGGGCATATGAGAGGGTGAAGAAATGTCTCATGTGAGAAAGTTAGAAAACATTGCAAAGGAGAATATGTTTAAGGAGTTAGTCACTTAACTTATTGCCAAATTAATTTTAGTGTAAAACTTTAATGATGGGCTTAAAGCTAAATGCACAACTTGATTTGAGTGTGATTCTCTTCCTCTCCCTGTTCCTCTTTTTTTTTTTTTTTTTTTTTTTTTTTTCCTCTTCTTTTCATTTCATTTCTTTCCTTTCTTTCTAGTTGATTTTCGAGACCCACACCATCTATTCATTCATTTCATGTAATTTCTTTTATTTTCCTGAGGCTGCTTATTAAATGACCAAAGTACCACTGCTATACAATCCAATCCAATCCAATCCAATCATCCAAGGTCAATATCCAATCCTTTTCGGTTTTCATGTTCAACTAAGTTTGTTTGCGCAATTTGTTTTGTTTTTGTTGCTACTTTTCATCAAAAAGCTCAAGTAAGCTCTACTCCATTTCTGTTTGGGTGGATTGGATTGGATTGATTTAAAAGCCGACTTTTTGAAGGGGGTCCATTCATCCTCTAGTCTAGTCTAGTGTTTGTTCATGGAATTGGAAAAAGTTACTTAAATCTTAGGGACAAAGTTTAGGCATATATTTTTTAGGCATATAATTGGTGATGGAAACTACTCAACATTTTTTTGGCATGACAAGTGGCAGCCCCAGATGATGGCCTGGTTAATTGGATTGTGATTTGATCTTGTATACAAGTTATTTTGGGTCATTTGATGGCTTATTTTCTTTGCTCTTGTTGCATGGGATCCTAGGGCTAAGGTAAAGCTTTTGCTCCTCATCTCAATCCTTCTTATTGTATTGGGTTTAGTCCCTTCTTCCTTTTTCTACTTGTTTATTTCTCATTCTGGCTTAGCGGAACTCCCCCCTTCCTCTAATGTAACATACATTGTTCTACTAAAAAAAGAACACACACACTTGTTTATTCATAAACAAATAAAATACAACTACGGGAATAAAATACGACTGCGAGTAAAGTAATGCATTTGTAAATACTACAAAACGCTTTAATCTTCTTAGCATTACTCATTCCACATTATTATTATTATTGGGGGGAAAAGTTTTCCCAATATCTGCATTGGTGGTAGTGCAGTGGCACCAGGTTCAACAACAAATACATTGTTTATTGCCAAACCCCAAACCAAAACCATATGATTTGGGAAGCATCTCTCTCGTGTATCAAAATACCAGATCACAATCTTACTGTTTAACTTAATGACTACATCGTCAAATGTCAATTATTACCAGGGACCAGGACAGATTATTCCTCCCCTAACAGTAGAACATAACCCTCTTCACATTCTCCTTCAGAGCAGGTAAGGGCCTCACTGCAGCATTTGCACTTGCTGCTCGCGTGCCCCGTCCAACTGATCCTCCACCACCCCCAAATCCACGTCCAGCATTAGCACCACTTGTCACTGACCCCCCTTCCGACGTTTGTGGTTCCATATAGAAACGGGCTCGAAATGCAGCAAGATGGGCATAATACGCAGGGGGCACTGCCAAATTGGAAAACTCGTCAATTTTACTATTTACTAGTAATTCAACGAAATGAGCATGTTATAAAAATCTGAGAGAGAGAGAGAGTGCGCTCACCCACGGAAACAGAACGGGTGCACCTCGCATATCTGCATCAGTTGAACTCAATCACTAAAACAAACACAAACAAAATGACAAACATGAAACTAATGGATTCACCACCAAACTTACGTGTAGCAAAGGTTATTTGTAAGGGTCTGCAATCCATCAGCTGAAAATTTGTTTTCATCCCACAGCACATGGTAATGAGCTGGACGGCTAGTGCCCTGTTTAACATGATGACTACCAATTTAACAACACTCCCAAAACTTTTCAGAGTATACATTAACATACAATAAACGAATCACTACCTGAATTCCAGCATGGCTGCATAAGTAGAAATCAAATTCAGTTGGATGACAAATCTTTGAGTCTACGACAGTACCTGTAAAATCAATGTCAAAGCATTTTATACCACATTTCACATATGAGTTCTTAAAATCATGGAAAAGAAGTTCCAAGTCTATTAAAATTAGTACCAGGTAATATATTCCCACTTTTGTCAACTGTTTTCAGGTCATTATGGTGGTTGGCAAACAATCTGGTATGATGGCGCTTCTGAACCACAACAAAAGTCACTGGAGGCTGATAGTCTGGCTCCAAAGAGGCACATGCCTGAATTATGGAGGAAAAAAGAAAACGGATAGTATATATTAAGATGAGAAAGGGATGAACCAAGGTTTATCAATTTCCTGACAAAGATGCGAAACAGAAGGAAGTTATAATTTATGACTAAAGTTGAGAAACTGAATTTAAAAAAAGTAGATTTACCTTACGAATGGCATCAAGTTCATACAGCAAAACTTGATAGAACTGCCCTTCACTGACACCATCCCTGCATAACCATAGATACACCATCAGATAAGAGAAAAAACGAAGTAAAGGAAGTGGCAGCAGAATATAAGACATGCCTGTAAAATATGATGCGTTGAGGTTTCTGCCCAGTTGATCTACGGAAAGATATGAGCAATTCCCTGTATTCAAAAGAATAAATATCTGAATCCTATAATCCCAAGCATAAGTTGATTTATATGCATTAAGAAAAAGGAAAGTAATCATGTCCAACAACTAATACTAGAAGAACCTAAATGAATGAGAGAGAGAGAGAGAGAGTCATACTTGATCATGCCACCAGACATTGTCCCTCTTGTTGGATCCTGCCATGTTTTGAATAAATCTTGTATGAGTTCCTGTCGGTGGGTTTGAGCGGAAACCAAACCAGCATATTTTGTAATTTCAGGCCAGTCTTGAGACGCCACAACCTGAATAATAATTTTGAAATAGTCAAACCCCACTCTGGGGCGAAGAGAATAAATTCACATGCAAGCAAAGCACAAATGTATGTTCAGTAACGCACAGCTGCAATTGATGGACTTGAATCCTCTCCAGGATGAGGATGGGTGACATCAGCACCAAAAATGATAGTAGGTCGATCACTGACTAAAGGAATTCGCCTTGACAGAGCATCAACTAGCACTGTATTCCTCCCCCCAACCTTCACATTAATCTTCAAAGTTACATTTGCCATATACTGTTGCTTATTTGTCTTAAAGACGTGTTTTGTTAAACAACACTGGGAAACAATGCCAAGATCTGTCTCACATATTCGTTTCAAATCACCTGGATGGCAAATAATGACAAATGTCAAGTCCAAGATCCATTCCTAAAATAAAAAAATGGCAAAACTTTGAAAGAGCAATATGGTTAATTAAGTTAATTTAGTTCAAGTTCCAAACCATAAAGAGAGCCATTATTATCAGGCAAGATAGCAATAAGCAGCTCAATCTCCTGGCCCTGAAGTTTGGTCATTGCTTCTTGGTAGCGAGTTTTCAGAGCCCGCTCCACCTGATCTGGACGAGCGGTAATAGGTGGAAGTACTGGTTCAGGATTGAAATCCTAAGGGAAATCCAACATTGCATGAGGTATCACAGATTTAGAAGAGAATCAATAAAATATAAGGGCATCACAAGCTTCATACCATGCCAGAAACGTTACACATTTGAGCAAGTTCTTGGCAGAACCGACGGGCAGCAGCATCTTGCACACTCCACGAAAAATTTATGCACATCCAATTGTTGACTCTGCCGCCATTAACCATTTTCTGAAACAATACAATAGTAAATCAAAGAAAGTATAAAGACAATTACACCCTCGACTTCAACAAGAGGCACAAACATCATCATTCAATATGGGAAACACAGCCACAATAACCTCCGACAAGTTACAACCACCGGTGGTAATGCCCTTTACTAGAAAAACCACGAGAACTTAACAGAAACATTATATGCCTTTCTATTGCCAACATAAGAGAGGCAGAATATCATGTGCAAGGCCAACTAAATCAGCAACTGATCAAGTTAGCAAACTAGTCCAAAGGAACCAAAACTAAGAACAAATGCCATTGCAGAGATGCGATATATAGGCGATAGGTCCAGTGCACAATACCATTATTATTCCACAAGCAATCTGAAAGGAACCAAAACTAAGAACAAATGCCATTTCTAAGTATGACCTCATAGACACAGAACATCTGTGGCTGCCATGCACTTTCCCTTCCCTCCACCCAAACCCCCAAAAAGGTAAAAAGAAAAACCTGGGATTTTTTTTTGAGATGCTTCTCCTTCACAACACAAACACACCCTTTCTCTAACCCACCACCACCTACTTATTTTACTTTAAACAATTAATTTCTAGGCTAGTGCTACGACAGTACAACATTAAAAAGAATTCCTAACATCCCCACCACAGTGAAACAATGTATTAATGTAGCCCAAAGTATATAAAAGGTTTCATGGCAGAAGCAAATTAATTGGCATGCACATAAATATAGACACACGTACACATCCACCTTCATATGCTCATCAATTACAAGCTATTCTGAAAAAGGAAACCATAGATTTATGCTAAAGATACCTTATTCATCATGTTCCACTGTCCAACTCGAGGCAAGCAATCCTTTTCTCTGCCTGTATCATGATATTTAAGCTGCGAAACAAGATTCAGCTTAATTTCATCCATTTAGTGAAGGAACAAAGGGTGGTACCAAAAGCTTGAAAAAACATATACCCTGGGCGCAGGAAGGATGCGAGCTTCAACCAAAGTGAGATTCTCGCTGATTTTAATACCAAACTCCTGAGCATAAGGATCTTCGTGGTAAGCATTTTGACGAACTGTCTGAAGAGTGAAAATTTCAACCAACAGATACCGAGTGAGTAGAACTTTACAAGTCAGACCCAAGGAATGTCAGCATCAGAAGACAAACACATTAAATTTCACTAAATGAAAAGATTGGTACACCATACATGAAACGTAACAGTTGTGACGTAAGCCAATAAAAGAAATCCACAATATCTAACCTGCATAATGTCGTGTTCCCTTTCGTAAGGACGCTGACAGGTCACTTTAAGCAAAGCAGTAATCTGTCTCTCATTCAGCCTCCGGGAGTACCTCTGACCCTCAACAATTTTACAAACCTGAACACAATGATTGCTTATTAACATGCTTGTCCAGTTAAAAATAAATAAAATAAAATACAAAGAAAGTTGCACTTCTTACCTCCATGGGCAAATAATTTGACCTTTGTTGATTTCCCACTTGTAGGCAAGGCAGCTGGGTATGCTTAATGATGAAGCCATAGGTTTCATGAAAGTACTCAACAACTGATTTCATAGTATTTTGCTGATCGAGTGGGAAGCTAAACAATCAAGAAACAGCGTCAGAAAAACAAGTGTATGCAGCGGCAGCCTCAAGTAAAAACTAAGGGTCTACCTGATGAAGATTTATAATATATTTTTCTAATTTAAGAGACAAATGAGAGAGAGGGAGATGGGCGAGGAAAAAGGTAAAGAGAGACGTGAGAAATGTAAAACTAAAACCTATTTCACATGGTTTTTAGTGCTTATTGTATACCATTATATGTTTTTTCTCTCCTCTCTCCCTCATCTCTATCATCTCTGCTCACACTTTCATGATACTTTTTCTTCACTTCATTAAAAGAATAACAAAAAGGTTCAGGATCCAAAGTTTCCTCTCAATTCTGTGTATTTTCTCTCCTCTTTCACTTTCCTCTGATTATTTTCTTCTTTATCCTTCCCCTTTGACAGGTAAGGCTGATAAAAGGGACTATACTAAAAGCACGTCCATAGTGTAGGATGAACATTTAGGAAATTAGACATTCAGGATGGGGGCAAATGAATCGGCCCAAAAGTACGGGGGGTTTATGATTATCACCAATACTTGAGATAGTAAGCAATTTCTAATCCACACAAGTAACCAATGACGACATAAGATGTGAATACTCACGTCAGTTCTCTTGTTGCCTGGGATGTCAAACCAGATATGCGATATTTTCTGCGCATATTTCCACGGTGCGTAACTTCAACCTTTATTCCTCGCAGAGCCTTCTTTATCTGTTGTAACGCAAAAAACAGTGATTCTGATATCCATTATAAATTAAAATGAAAGTCAATTCTACAGACTGTCAGACATCATATCCAGAAAGTTACATTACACAAACAAGATTGGTTTGTCGCAATAAACATCTAGCCTTGATGAAAAGTTGATAAAATATTCCAATATTCCATCCAAAAATTTAATAGAAATGAAGTAGATTTTGACACAAAATGAAGGAAAAATAAGAGGCAGAATCTGCAGTGGGATTCTGCACCTACAGGAAAATAAGTGGACTTCCACCGTTTGAACAGTCCAGAATAAAACACAAACCAACACAAGCAGGATCCTGCAGTGGAAGCTCTCTAGGGAGATTGATAAAACAAAAACTAAACCTACCTTCATAATTTATCAAAAGACGATGAACAAAATCTTACCTTCACACGATCAGCATCAGACAATGGTCTAGATGAAATGTCTCGGTTGAGCAGCTCATTGACAAACTCAATGACCGGAAGTGGCTCAATGAAAGCAGTAGATGACATGTCTGGAACATTGATATTTTGTCAATGTTAATGGAAAAGTCGAATTGATAAAAGGAAGTGAACTGGAGAAAAAACAATCAAGATAGTTGCTGTAAAACTTTGATTTAAAAATCTTCAAAAATCAGTACCAATATTTAGAGATAGCCCCATCTGTGTTGGACGAATACTTTGATAGAATCCGCGCCAACTTTCCAAACCCTCACCGAGTGACTGCCTTCTACCCAGGTCAGGGGAATAAAACGAACGCGCAACAGGATAGTAACTACAATCAATCAAGTCCAACAGATTTAGCTCTAGAGCAATATTAATGTGTGAATATTGATGTGTACTGAACACACATAGAACATAGATATCATATACCTGGCAGTAGGCAGTTCACGCAGAACAATGTCAAGAACCTGCAGGGCTTCCTGAGGAGCCTCAGACTGCCTCCCCATCAGAAAGAGTTCTAGATGGTGCAGGTCAGCACGTGCAGCAAATTTGATAACCACTTTAAATTCTCTCTCCCTCCTGCAAGAAGAACAGAATGATGATCATATGGGTACGAAAACTGTCGACAGAAACTATGTACAACCAAATTTTGAGCACTAAGTATCCCACCTTTGCCCGCCTGATCCATCATCATCATCCATAAGGGCAATCCTGAAGTCCTTCGATGAGAAGGGGAGAGGGCCAGCAGTATACAAACTTTTGCGCCCATCATAGGCAGGTAGCCGATTTCCAAGATGGGATTCTCTGTATAAATCCACCAACCGCTTCATCACAGCCCGATTCAACCTCCGCGATGCAATATCAGGTGTAATTGTAACCTAACAACAAATAATATGCATTGAAAGCAATTATCAAACACAGATTTTTAGAACAATATGAGAAGGACAAAGACATATATGGACAGTAAAATAACTCACATCATACTGGTGCAAATCTTTGTCGGGCAATTCAGCGAAGAAGTGGTTTGCCTTGACTATACATTTTATGCCAGTGGTGCCTTTGCCAGGGCGAAGAGGGAACCTCACTGACTTACTCGAGGCCGGAATGGGTTGAATTGTATTGCCAGGAGCAGGAGCAGGAACACCTTCTTGCTGGATGGTCATCTGGTGCAAAGGCTCCACCAATACTGAAGGTTGAGGCTCATAGGATGAGGAGGGTGCAGGGCCTGTGGCTTGAGGAGTGACCCCAGCAACATACGGAGCAGAGGTCGCTTGGTGCAGGTCGGGAACCGATGGTCTCGCTGAGCCACCACCAAAAGAAGGTCCTCCTCCCCAACGGCCACGACCACTTCCACTGCTGCCAGTTCCTCCACGACCTCCTCCTCCCTGACCACCCCGGGATCTACCTCGGAATTCAGGGGCCTGTGAGGGCGAGGTAGAGGGCCCACCATAACCATATTGCTGCTGTGGTGGCATCCCACGGCCACGGCCGCCGCCACCACCACCATAGCCTCTCTGTCCCCCCTGTGGTCCTTGTTGCGCCCAGGCTCTTCCACCTTGGTAACCTCCAGGTCCTCCTCCCCCACCTTGGTAACCGCCTGGTCCTCCTCCTCCTCCACCTTGATAACCACCTGGTCCTCCTCCTCTTCCTCCTTCATAGTATTGTTGTGGTGCTGGTGCAGGTGCAGGTGCGGGTGAACTCCTCTGGGAAGATTGATCACTCCCCCCACCGCCTTCCTGAGGCTGAGAGCATTCACCTCCGCCAGGATTTTGATTTCTCTTCTTCCTCACCATGGTGAAATTCAACTAGTGATGTCTGCTGAGTGAGAGTGCATACGGATCAAACCATAATTCAGCTCAAACTTCACTCACTCACTAATTAATCGCTCAAAAAGCAATTAAGACTAAAATAGCAACCAAATCAAGGCAATGCAGGATTAGCACATTCAAACACACTTGCCAATAAAATTTATGGCCAAATCCAGCAGACCCATATCATTGAACTAGCAAATTACTAGCAATGCATGCCCGCTCGATGCCACGGGTTTTAAAATTGTTTTAAACGTGTGGAATGATCAAAATCTATTTACATCCTTGTGTTCAATAAGGAACAAAAGATAGGTACTTGTAGAATATATTACATAGCAAAAGTTTGGAATTAAGATGTTCATATAGATATAATACACATAAAAATAGGAAAATATCTTGTTTTTCCATGCCCCAACTTTTCACTTGTTCCTCAGTACTTCACTCTTCTTTCTTCTTCGTTGCCAAAAATCTTTTGAGTTTAATTATTACTACTTAAACATGTTAATGCATCCACAAGCTGACTAATTCTAATTAGCCTCATCATACAATTGCTAAATACTTATACGAAGAAGAATTAGCCATTTCTAATTAGCAACTGCTAATCAAACAGCAAAAGCAACATATGAGTTTTCCTGACTTCAAACATGAATTATGAGAACAAAACCATTACAGTATCATAAATCATAACTCAAAGCTAAATCAGAAAAGTATGACACACACAGTTGACGTTCTTTATATGTTGCAGTGAGTATAAATAAATAAATAAATTCATTAGATAAGGGTATTTCACCGTTTCCTTATCAACTGATGGCTATCTTCTTCTTTGGGTCCAACATCCTCAAAAAATTTGAATCTAACACATGAAATGATCAGAAATCATACAAAGTTGCAGTGAAAAAATTAACACAATCCTCGGAAAATGAAATTATTACAATAGTAGGGAAGAATAAAAAGGAAAAACTACGGAAAAAATTGATAAGAATGCACATATATATTCAGCGGTTTAGGTTGGGCTTAGTGTTGAGTTGAATCTAATATTAAGACTAATCCTCATAAGCTATTCCTTCTTCTACTTAATAAAAATGTCCCTAATGAACTGCAATTCAGATAGAACATCATTAATCCCCTTTTGGTCTCTTGAGGATTCAACTGAACACTAATACAATCACACAAAACCCTAAATCATTATAAAAATTTCTTTCAGCCCTTTTTATCATTTTCCCAAAAGATCAACCCTTCAATATCAGAATCTACAATTACCACTTTTTTGCCAAAACCCAGAAAAACAAACAAAAAATCTAGCCAGAGAAGTGAGCGTTTACACCGAATAAAACTGAGATAAATGGGAAGCAAACACATTTCAACTATTTCAGCTATTTCAAATCTTTCTACAACAATATAGCTTTTCCCTAACAACAAATCTTTTCCTTTTCCACAAATTTTCACTTTGGACAGTATTTGAGTAGAGAGGTTGATGGAAACTGAAGAGAGAGAGAGTTCGGATATACGCACTCAAAAAATCCAAACTCCAATTACCAGATTCATCAAATGCACACAAAATAAAACACCACTACCAAACCCAGAAATTTAATCGAAAAATTCTACAAAACCTATAAAAAAAAAATTACTGAATCTCAGATAAAATTAAATCAAAGAACCCATAAATTTAATGAATAATTCTCCAAAACCAGAAATTTAAACATATAATTTACTAAAACTTAATTATTTTAAATCACAAATTTGAATCTTTACATGCAATAAGTCTATAAGGTACCTGAATACAGGTCGGAAAAATCACAGAAGTTTTAGGGATTAAATCACAATAATCCGTAGGTTATAGAGAGAAAATCTCCCAGCAGCGATTTAAAAGGCGAGTTAGTGTTCAACTTTTTCCAGGTGAAGTTTTAGGGAGGCTTAGAAATCAAATCGACACAAACTTGGTCTGGAAAATATCACTATAGTGGTAGAATAAGGTGCAAGAAATCTGGGCCGCATCCTCATGTTTGTAGCAACAGAAATGGGTTTTGTGTTTGGAAGGATTTATCTCTGAGAGTAGCAGCACCCAGCTGGTCACATAGCAGCAATTGCTTTGCTTCTGTTTGTGCCTCTGGAGTCTGGAGGGTTGTCTTCTTCTTTCTTCTCTCTCTCAGAGAGGAGAGAGATGGGAAGGGATAGGAACGGAATTTCCCAAATGGAATATGATGTAGTACAATACAAAATATATTATTATTGTACATTACAGTATTACTCGTACAACATAATGGATTAAATAATCAATAATGTTATAGAGATCAAAATTTTATATCAAATGATATGTCATCAATAAAAAATGAACACGTTAATCTTAAGTGATAATTCAATCATCAACCACCACGTTATTTGGTTTGGAAATTCGGTCTCCCGAACATTATTTTTAAATATGTTGGTGTGGAAGTCAGACTTGTGACCAGGAGGAAGCACTCATGCCAGTATATTTAAAAAAATATATATTATAAAAACTATTACCTACATTAAGCAGTCAGACATTATGTTAAATTTCATAATAAAATAACAATAATATAATTTAAATTTGTTCAAGAATTAAATCTAAAAAAAAATCTCTTAACTATATAATACATGCCGCAGACAGTGTTAGTTTAATGAATTAAGCCAAAAAGGGCATCTTTATTTTTAAAACTTAGTGATGCCCCCAATTAACAATGCCTTGCTGTTGGTAGGTCTTTGAAAATGACAACTTGTTCCGCCAGTGAGAGGCACAAGAAAACTACCTCTTTGCCAGCGCATGGATTTACCCACACCCAATATATCACAACAATTGTATTTTAATTTTGTGAAAATGTTAAAACATATATTATTCGATTTATTAATATTAGCATACAGTGAAGTATCATACAAATATAATAAATTCACTTATACTAAATGCGTTACATTGATAATATTTTAATTCAATTATTTATTTTACATTTATACTGCTACTGTGACATACTCAAGCAGCACAATCGACAAGCAAATAATATAATAGAATAGAATACAAAACATATTATTTTCTTCTTAACCAATAATTGCAACCCAACAAAGCGTTTGTGTCTTGGTTTGGGTGGCATTCTTTGGAGTGCGTGACATTGAACAAATTTTAAATTATTTTTCATAGAAAAATAAAACTAGTTTGTTTGTTAATACATATATTTTCCAGTAAATATTTGTTTGTTAATACATAATTAGAATATTTAAAATGAATACATAATTTTAAGTCAAAAAAAGATAAATGAATAAATAATCCAGTTGACTCGACTAAATAAAATTCAATTATGTTAAAATTTAGGTGAATTAATCTCAAGCGAACTTAGCATGTTCACTTGCAATAAACATGTTTTGGTCAATTTGCTCAAAAATTTTATTATGCACCAATGTAAGCAAGTATACATCAAACGAATGAAGCATTAAACGTGTACTCAACGACGAAAAAAATGCTGACACAAGTGCATAGTAAAAAATGAAAGCATGTACGAATAATATTGTTGGTCCATCCATTGTACCAATGCTAGAGATTTAAAAGATGTACGACCAATAAATGGATGGTAGTACTCTTCAATATATAATTCAGGCGTGTATGGTTTCTTTTCTATGAATAATGGTCCCAATACTCTGCAAATTAAAAAATTCGACTCTCTTTCTTTTAATTTTATTATTTATTATTTATTGGGTTGGCAAATATTTAGTGCTGCATCATGAATGGAAGATGAGCTAGTGTGCTTTAACAGGTGGCTCTGGCTCTTGGCTTGGGGCCTTGGGCACATGGAGACACATGAAATGAAGCAACCATTGGATTTATCTTTATGTATGACGATTTTTTGGTCACCCACGATCAGCAGTCCAATTTCCAATTAACACTAATGGCGTCATAGTTTTGTTCTTGTTTTCGTTTAGTAACCATATGTGTCATGTCATGTGTCTCGAGTTTTCTTGATTAGTAATCATCGACATATGATTTTGTCATTTAGATGTAAGCTTAAACACCAACGCGATTAGCAATTATCGACATGTTGCATACCTCGTCAATCACTCATAAATTGTAATTTTCTAACATTGTTGAGTCCCTTCTCAACTAATACAGATTTTCCTTAACGTTATTATTCTAATGTAAATCCAATTAAACAAAGAAAAACAATAAATATATGAGGGTTTCGATCAAAGTGCTGGGTTTGTGATTTCATCTGAATTGAAAAATGATTTTCATACATTTTTTTTATTTTCGATTTTTAAATTGCATAAATTAAAAGAAAAGAAAAAAAACGTAACATGTGTAATTCATTTTATTGTAAATATTGAATAAAGTAGTGGGTTGGTGGGGTTCGTGAATTATTATTCTTTTATTATAATGATGAAAATCTTATTTCTCCATCTAAGAATAAGATTCCTCCTTCATGTAAGTGCTAGTACTGATAAAAATACAAATTATGATCACAATAGATAAATCACGAGAGAAGATTTGTAATTACTGATCCTTTAAAGTGTGAGAGGCTAAATTAGTGTGGATGACATCAGCACAGTAATAAAAGGATTATATATGTACAAACTTGAGTCATTGACTCCAAAAGAAGGGAACCTAATCTTACACAATGTTGGTAGAGAAGTGAAATTTTTTTGGTAAGATTCTCTTCCCTTAATTTTTTTTATCCTCTCATATTTGAACAGTCCCGATTAAGTAGGATATGATTAATTTGCGTGGTTATGGGGATGAATTTATTATTTCCGTCCCCAAACCAAACTGTTGTCATCCCTACAGTTAAGTTACGTCAACATCTTATGTAACTTTTTTTAGAGAAATAAAGACAAAATAAAGAGTGAAAGGAGGGGAGGGGAGGAGGAGAATCCAAGTTCGAGATTTTTAGGCCCTTTGCAAGTTGCAAAACTTGGGTCATCAAACCACTTCACTAGCTGACTTGGTCCTGGCAGCAAGATATTGAGGACATGTCGATGATCGATAACGTGTCAATGTACTTTTGAAATTAGACGGTGTAAGTTGAAACCCAATTCTCTTCCCTCTACGAGTCCACCGGGGAGGGTGGGTGGGTAGCATAACAATCAGAAGAACAAGCAAACATACATAGAGGAAAGGGAAGAAGATTAAAAAGTTGATATCTTCTCGTTAGGGAGGCAGCATATATATAAATCAATTTACATATTTCATTTCATCCCATGAAGCTGCTGCATCTGCAATTCTGCATGCACGTTTAGTTTGTTAGTGCTGTGATTATTATTATCATCATCGAATAAATGGGATATCAAACAAAAGAAGCACAGACATGAAACGACCAATCATTCACAAGAATAGTGTCTCTCTCTATCTCTCTCTCTCTCTCTCTCTCTCTCTCTCTCTCTCTCTCTCTATACCTTATCAAAGGTAAACCTTACTTAATATTATTATTATATATTTAAGATGATGGATTTTTCTGCAAATGGGAAATGTCCCAGCAAATGGAAACCTCTCTGATTTGAAGTACAGATCAGCACGCGCACAAAGATGGAGAAGATAAAGAGACTATATAATATCTTGCTACTAACTCCTCCTACGCAGAGTCAGACATAAAACAGAGGCCAACATATCACTACTCACGTTATTCGAACCTCATTGGATAATTCGATAATTGGATTCCAGTTTCACTCTTTCTTTCTACAAATTTTACAATATATATGGCCTCTAAACAGATAATTACCACACAAATTGTTTGTTTTCCTAATATCACATCACATATGTATAGATAATTATAGGAAACAGATCGTGTCACTACACTTTTTACACAATTTTTGACACGCATGTTCGTGGACCTACTTAATAATATTATTTGAACGATCCGAATTGCTTATTTTTTAAGTTTTATCTTAAAGATCATATCTATCAAAATTACTCAAATTTAAAATCATATGACCATTGGAATAAGGGTTTAGTTTTTTTTGTAGAACTGTATTCGTCCATTTTATTCACTACAAATGAATGTCTTAGTAGTTATGGATTTATCTAATTTTCTGCAAGTATGATCTATGAATGATATTTTAAAAGATAGACAATTCGAATTGTTAACAAAGCAGGCTCCACACGTATGTGTGTTAAAAGTTGTGTAAAAAAGATAGGCCTCGTTTGGCAGCTCGGACTGTACTGACTATTTCTGTCGGATAGGATAAATAGCCACCGGATAGTACTGACTAAATTAGTCGGGTATTTGGTGCAGTATCGGACTAGTGACCTTATTATTTATACTGTGTTTGATATTATACTAGATAGGAGGCATCAAACTTTAAAAAAAAAAAATTTAAAAAATGAAATCATTTTTTTGTTCCCAGGTCTCTCCGCACCCCCCAAACACCCTCCCTCTCTCTCCCTTCTTCTTCCCCGACGGTAGAAGAATCCCAAATAATTGTTCCCCAGCTCTCTCCGCCACACCCCCCAAACTCCCTCCCTTTCTCTACCATATTCTTCTTCCCCGACTAAATAATCCGGACGTTTTGGTTGGTTTTATTAAGCGGGTGTATACCGTATTATCCTATCCGACCGGTTAAATTAATCCGGTGCTTATTTAGTACGAGTGAACGCCAAACACCCGGGTCCGTATAACTAATTCTATCCGATCCTTTATCCGATTTGCCAAACAGGGCCATAATGTCATGGATTCACGTATTATATATATGTGCTTATATTATATTTCTCTATCGGTTTTTTTTCTTTCCTGAGTTGGGTAGATAACTAATAAAATTGGAATCGCTTGTATCCTAACCAAATCTTGTATCCAGTGGATTCGGAGGGCTTTTGCACCTTCACAAAGGTGTTCCTCATATTATTTTTTTGGGAAATACCCACAACTAGGATAGTTTCTTAATTTTGTGACAAAAATAAGAAATTTTAAATATGCACATGCCATGCACAACAATCAGACAAAAATAGTAATTTTCCTACACCTTGAAATGACCAAATTGTCCTTCCATATAAATGGGTTATCCAGAAATTCCAGCTCTCATTCTCATTTTGTAGAGAGAAAGAGAGGGGACCTAATTCTAGTTCAAAGCTCTAACCCACCCATCTTCTTCATCCAAGAGCTCTCTCTCCTCTCTACATTTTGAATATGCACAAGAGGTCTCTCTCTAACCCACTCATCTTCTTCGATTTTTACCTTTTCATTCGTAGGTTTTGTGACCTGGATTTGCTTAATTTTACTTTTTGATTGATGGATTTTTGGAGTTGAAGTTGACTGGTTTGGTGTTTCTTGGAGAAGACCCAAATCCTTCAATTTTAATTTTTAAACTTTTTTTTATCATTTCTCTTATTTATATGTGGGTTTTCATTTCTTTTGTCTTCTCCCTCCCTCAGCTCCCTCTCTCGATCCAAATTCACAAGCACTAAAATAGGGTTTGACTTTTGCTGCAATTAAATGAAAAAACGTATTAAAGGTCAGTTGCCTTTTGGAGAAGAGATAAATTTGAAGGAAAAGAGAGAAATCAGAGTGGAAAGCAGGAAGAGAGAAGGATATGGACGAAATTGTTTTGCATACTCGTTCGCTCTCTTGGTATTAAACTCGCTCATACACAGTATGTACACGATATGCACATGTTATGCTCACAAATTTGAGCTCAACCCAAAAACTCGTAACTCACAGCTCTCTCTTTGAAATCAAAAAAATGACCCTAAACTTTATATGAAGAATCGAAGATTCATTAATTTGAATTTGGTATCAAATTTGATTGGGTTCAAATATTTAAAGGATTTGAAAAAATTACGATTTGAATGGGCATGAAAGAACCTAAGAATCAAAGGAAATTGTTTCACGAACTTGTTTGTTTTTTTTTTGTATTTGCAGGGCCTGCCTCTGAATCAAAGGAAAAAATAGTAAACTACTTTAATGTGAAGAGTATCAAAGATGTAAATACGCACTATCTACACATAATACACTATATGCACACCACATGCACATAATATGTACAATACATGCACATGATATGCACAGAACGAGAGAAACTTAACGGCAACGTATTGGTATAGTGGATACAATTAAAACATAATTGTTATGTATATAAAGTTACAGTGATAGTTTGAAAAGTCTTGTTACGTATATCAAGCATCGCTTAACTGTTCACGTGGAAAACATGATACTCGTTCTTGTTATTTCACGGACAGCATAACCCTTAACATCCTCTAAGTTTTTTCTTAATTTTGTTTTTCGCCGAGGCCAACTAGGTTGTGGTTATACTCGCTAAATTCTGAGGCACAACATACGTGCATCATAACTAGTGAACATTCCCACTTCTCATATTAGATGTAACCATTCACACCACATGCACATTATGGAAAAAATTTCACAAATTTCTGCAATTGGACACTTGAACCAGAAATTGTTCCATCCTGGTCTTGTAGCACGTCAAAACTTGAAATTTATTCCACAACCCATATGCCCCAACATGAAACACAAACCCTAATTTAACTTCAAAGTATTAATTCATCTTACAAACAACTCATTTATTCCATAAAATCATTGATGAAGGAACTTGGAACTAAACACCCTACCTTACTATGTCTGTCAAAGCTTCTGTCGTCGGAAAAATGGAACTTTCCGACCAAAACAGAAAATATGGTACAAAACCCAACTCACTTTTCTCACCTCTCTCTCCACCCCTTTGTTCGAAATCAGAGGTATGAGGTGAACCCAAAACCCAGCTCACTCTTCTCACCTCTCTTAGGACTTCCATCTCTTCGAAATCGGAGATCAAAGATCTAAGGAAGGGAGAAAGAGTAGAGAGAGAAAGTGAGAGAAGAGAGAAAGGAAATGAGAGAGAGAGAGAGTAGAGAGAGAAATTAGAAACGGGAGAGAGAAAGTGAGGAATAACCCATTTAAATGTGAGTATTTTAGTAATTTTGATTTTGTCCTATTTATATCCCAAGATTAATAAATTGTCCAATTTTGAGATATTTCACTATTTTTTTTAAGTTAATTTCTTTTAAGAAAAAGCACCCATTGTATTGTATAAACCCATGACTCACTGTACAAAAGATTTGAGGAATCCTTAAGTCCTTTTTTTTTGTTGAATCTCCAAGGAAGTCAAAGCCTAATTAATTATACAAAGTAAAGAAACTATAGTATGGACTACACCTGCAACAACTAGAATTGTGAACTTGTCAATGTAATGGAGGTGCTCAGTTTAATCGTAAACGAAACTAACCTGCTAAAAATGCAGCTATCATATAGCCAAAGAGACAAAGGGGAAGGTTGAATAATGCACCCATGAATCCATCTGCTTCACCAGAAGTCTGCACAATTGCAAATTCCATCCTTGAAATGATGAAACCAACTCACGTCTCTTGAAATTATTTCTCTCTTTGTAAAAAGATCAGTGATCATGAACTTTATGGCAGCATGGCAATCACCACAAACCCGCAAATTCTTGGTAACTAAGATCGGTTTGCCCGGGCTCAGACTAAGAATTGCATAAGCAATGGCCAGTTTCTCACTGTGGTAATGGAGGATTCTTTCTTTCTCCTCTTCCTCAACACCTCGGAGAACAAAAACTATTTTTTGCACGGTATCCTAGTTGTTTCATATCTACTAGTAGTTCTTCTAGTATTTCATGTATCTGAGCTGATTGAGGATGGGACAGATCTGCACCTAAAAATCCATGGATAACACCATTGATCTCAACCCAATTGCATCCTGGACTCTTCTTAAGGCCTTGGTCCTTCTACTTGATTCTGACATCGGCTGCATCATCCCGCCTTCCAACAGCATAAAAGGACCAAATTTCCAGTACCTGCAAGTCCTTTCCCTTGAATTTTCTTGGATATTTCTTCCTGCGTTCCATATTATTATGGACTCTGCATGCATCATGCAAGCAGTGCGCTGCACACATGATCATCATCCTCAAACGGCATTGTTCGGATGAAACATTGTGCCCCATCCAAAAGTCCTGCCCGGGCGAGAGATCCACCACGCATATGTAATGTTCCATCCATGGGGTTATGTTGAACTCCTGACTCATTGCACTAAACCAGTGTTTGCCTTCAGTTACAGGCCCCGAATGGCTGCAAGCAGATAAGAGGCCAATGAAAGTCACATCATCGGGCTTAATACCACATGCCTGCATATGATGAAACCGTAAAATTGCCTCCGTGCATGCTTCCATCCCAAGGCCATGATTCCCATAACCAACTATCATTGCATTCCATGAAATAATGTCACGCGCAACCATTTTATCAAAACTTAACATCCCCCTCCTCGTTCTCTACTTTCACCTAATCACTACGACTCTCAAACTGTAAACACAAGTTAAATTGGCTTTTGGACAAATTAAGGAATAAGGTTAATTTCAACCAACAGTAAAGTATGTACAATTAAAAAAAAAAAAAAAAAAACCTTAGGTGGCATTTGATGTGGACAGCCACATCATTTGAATTGATCAGATTTTTAAATTTAGCTCATTATTTAATAAACTAATAATTAAGAAAAACTAGTGAATTAAATGCTGATTGTGGTATACGAGGAGTCTTTCTCCTTCATTTCCTTGGGTTTTGCAAATTTTTCAAATGATGTGGCTGTCCACATCAGATGTCACCAAAGATGGTATAGGAATATGGTATAAAAACATGGCATGAATAGCATTATCTAAAATATAATTTGGCCCACAAATTATGTGCGTAGTTTTGGGGGGAGACAATAAGATTTTTGGTTGTTAAAGAAGGATTGGATTGGTTTCTTAGCATTATCAAGGTACGAAATGTGTGGTCAAATTAAAAATTTGGTCTTGCTAACATTACCCGTCTATAAAGTATAGTTGTGATCAATTTAAAGATAATTTCGCTCATGCTATTTTAGTAGATGAAAATAGATAGTATGAGACTTGCTCATCTCATGCAAATAATCCTTATGTTTATTTATAACGTCTAACATACAAAAGTTATATAATACAAAGTGGTAACCATACACCACAAAGATCCACAATAAGCCAATAAATCTGATCCATTTAGACTCCATACATAATCATCCTATTCCAAGCATACCAACCCCATATCATATATATGTCATTTCAGCAGCAAAAGAGCATGCATTTGACCAGTCATCAATTACACATAAAACATGCACATTAATTCAAGACTACAAGATAATAAAGAAATAATTCTAGATAAATAGATGTGTGTGTTGTTTAGAAACTCGTATGTATTTACAAAGAATTGGATATCTTATAATTTGGAAGTAGTTTTGTCATTCCACCTTAAAAACGAGGGGAAGGGCTGGGCACATGTCCCATGGTCCTTCTTCAGCTTCGTCCTGATACGTGACGTATAGACACATATATACGTGTATTATAATATCTAATTGATAATTGGAGAGATGGTCTTATAAATTATGAATGAAGCCAATCATATTTTAGTAAACTGTGTCTTGTGAAACTCATGACATCACACGATCTATGTCTAAAGTTTGATATAGATTTTGTAGTGACTAATAGCTGGTAAAAGTAGAAGAGAAACAATCAAAGACAATAAAATTAAATATACTATGTAAAGGTGAATGGAGATGTCAAATATATAAGAGCCTTGTTTTGTGTTTTGTCCAGTAGTAGAGTATAACTTTAGCTAATTTAGTAACAACTCAACTCATTGTCAAGATCTGATAAGAGAATACTGTAATTGTAACTGTAACTTATAAAAGGGGCTTCGGCCGGAAAGGGATAAGGGGATTGAGGCTTGAAAAAACGAAAGTGAAATTAAGCTACCAAATTAATTAACAAAATATATGATCGTTTTGTAAGAACAAGTGACACATTACACTGTGTTGTGACGAATGTTTGAATATATGACTCAAATTCAATCCAACAACAATGTGTTTGACATAAAATCATAACAGGAGAATTTTTTTTTTTTTTTTGACAAGATCTTAACATGAGAATATATATAACATGTATGAACACACACACACGCATATATATATATGGGAGACTTTGGATGCAGTCCTTAGTTATGAATATTCTTTGATTGAAACCTTGTTGGTTTTTAATTTTTATCAAGGTCCCTAAAATTAATGTGATAATTTATTTCTATGTACGTTACTATATTTTTAAATTAAAAATTAGAAATTTTAGTTGTTCATATAAATAAGATTTTAAATAAAAAAACCATAATTTGTGGGATTAAAAATATTAAAATATAAATATACTATTGTGTGTGTGTGTGTGTGTGTGTGTGTGTGTGTGTGTAAACATGGGTACATTCATCAAAATTAACCAAAAAATTAATTGTATCAAAACATAGGTACATTCTTCAAAATCACAAAAAAAAAAAAAAAAAAAAAAGATATTAGGCTTAATAACATTAGTAAATTTCTTATTAAACTTGACATTGATACATTTTAAAATCAAAGAAAAAAGAATGCACCCATGTAAGTTTAAAAATGACACACCCCAACCGAGGCCAGGGCATGCTGGCCGTCACGTGGAAGTGACGTAGCCATGTGCACAGTGCGGAAACTAAAGAAAGTAATATAAAAGTACGAATAATTTAAAAACTAGCATATATAATGTGATAATATAAGTGCTAGCGTAAGTAAGACACTGAATTCAGAGCATAAAGACTACAGCAATCCAAAGAAAAGATACGACGGTAGTACACCCGAAGGTGACCCTACACTGGTGAGTGTCTGTCAGGAATGCCGAGACGCCCTCTGGGAAAACCACCGAACCCGCTAAGCTACTAGAACCTGGAGGGGCGCAAAACAAAAGCGTGAGTGGGCAAAAACAAAGCTCTTCAAAATCATTTAGCAAAATAAGTTCTAACCCCTCGCCGTAAAACCTGTATACTTCCCAGAAAATAAACATATATACGTATGTATAAATATGCCAATCATACTCAAGAATATGCCATGTCAAAACCTCATAATGAAATGCAGGTGCTCAGGTATCAATCACGTCAATAGCATATAATCTGGCAGCCGGAGTCCCCTAAGTGACCTGTACGGCTGAATCTAGAGCTCAAATCTCAACTCAATCACTAAACCTGCCCACGAGTCGGAACCACCTATAGTGGTCTGTACGACAGGCCTGGGTGTAATACATATAAACGCTCTAGTGCTACGATCACGTGAAGACTGTGCGAATAATCGCGGGTCACCTACGAGTCGGAACCACCTATAGTGGTCTGTACGACAGGACTGTGCACCTAACTTGGATCCAAGATGAGCGTGTGGTGCGGGAGGTGAACAACATGTGAAGGACTGTGCCCTACTCTGGGCGGGAGCACTAACACCGAGGGTGCAGGTTATGAGCTTTCTAAGCATCTCGAATCACCATTTAATGCAAATGTTAAATAACGCTTACCTGGCACTTACCTGCGCCTCCACAGCACCAAATATAAATATGTAAATGTATGCCACTACTAATGCAAATGATAATGCATAAACAATAAGGATATGATGCATGGCATAAAACGAATAACCCTTTTTAACTATTTCTGGGAATATAAATGTATATAGGTATATACGGAAAACCAAAAGCCCACTCACTGGTATGTGGAAGGGTCGTAGCCCCCCTGCCTCGCGTGAGCCCGCTCGTCCTCGGGATACGTGTCACCTATATGCGAAAAGACTATAAAAACGTTAATTTTAAAGCACATAACCTTCCGTTCAAAATAACTTCTCATACATTGCTCAAAATGGACAATTGAATATACCAACGTGCTCTACACAACCTCAGGATCACAACCATATTTTTAGAAAAATTTTCCACCGCCACACGCGCCGCCACGCGCTGACGGCGTCAACTGACGCCGTTAGGAATATTCCGTCAAAACTGACAGATTCCGTTAACGGCGTCAGGAATATTCCGTCAGAATTGACGGAATATTCCGTCTCCTTCTCCGTTTAATCTCCGGCGCCGGAAACTGGAAAACCTGTAAATTACGTTTTCTCGTTCGTTTTTCCAACATTTTCCATGATTCTTGCACCATTTTAACCCTTAGAACTAGTAGAACACGTCCATATAAGTTTTAAGGACTAAAACTCACGAGAACTCACCTGTCACCAATTACCAAAACCGGTCAAACTCGAACCAGGCTAATCCGACGTCCAATTCCGTCCAACGATGCACTCCCAAGCTCCTTAGGACCTCACCAACACATCTACAAGCTTCAAAAGTCCAAAAACTAACTAGATTAATCTTGCATGAACAGTGACTAAAACGGACCTTGTAAAATCGACGTGAAAACGTCAAAGTTCTCACCTGATATTTGTATGATCTTGCTCCCCACGACCTCACGATCTCAACTGTGCCCTTAGTTCCTTCGATCTGTGGTGAAATAGTGTAGTTGTGTGTGTGTCCGTACGAGTTTGAAGGAAGAAGAAGAAGGATAGAGGACTTGGGAGAGAGAGAGAGACAGGGAAAGAGACTGAGAGAGGGATAGGGACAATGAGGGTGTGTGTGGGTGGCCCAGCACCTGCCAACACCACACCAAGTAACCAAAAACATAACAAAACAAACTAGGGGTAAAAGGGTCATTTCACCTATGCGTTTCGATAGTTTCGGGA
This sequence comes from Pyrus x bretschneideri, assembly GCF_019419815.1. Taxonomy (NCBI): domain Eukaryota; kingdom Viridiplantae; phylum Streptophyta; class Magnoliopsida; order Rosales; family Rosaceae; genus Pyrus; species Pyrus x bretschneideri. The sequence goes on along the minus strand of NW_025999612.1, from coordinate 13,551,219 downwards.
CGGGATGTCACAAAAAATGGATTAGAAAAAAATTGAATAGATTTTATATAAAAAAATTGTACATTTTACGTATAACAAATTGATATATTTAAGAATGAGTACATTTTAAGATTAAAAAGTTTTACATGAATGGGTACATATAATTAGCATGGGTACATTTAGCAAAATTAAAGTACAAATAGAAAAAATATATGGGTACAAATACAAATAAACTTTAAAAAATATGAGCACAAAAAGAAATTAATAAATGGGTACAAATTAAAATTGAAAAGAAAATTGGTACAAATTAAAAAGAATTACAAATTAAAAATGGGTACAAACTAAAACTAAAAATATATGATAAAAAATTTAGTCATAAATATAAATATACTAATTGTAACATTTTTAACATTAAATGAATATATTTAGTATTAAAAAAATATTTTATTATTGAAATAATTAATGATGTTATTAATATCCAATGACTTCGATCAAAAATAAAAATGAATAGGATTTTAATCAATGAAGTAGCAAAAGGAAGGATGAGAACCTAATTTCTCATATATATATATATATATATATATGATTTTTGTTAACAAAATAAACAAAATTGAAATATAATAAGCAAAATTTAAAAATATTCAGTAAGGCAGAGAAGTGTCAACAGGAAGAAGGTTTTGTCTGAGAATCTGGAAAAGGAAAAGTGAGGTCCTGATGCGGAGTGAGGAAAGACCTTAATACAAGGGACTTTCGGTCCTTTTTATACCTCTATATATAACATGATCATGATGCCATAAATCATTAGCTAGCTAGGAGGAGGAGGAGAAGGACGATCGACCGGTCGCAAGGAAACAATCAGTGACAAAAAAAAAACTAGCTAGCTTGCGCCGTACGTTCATATCAATTATATGGCGCCAGTGGGATTGCCTCCCGGTTTTAGGTTCCACCCGACGGACGAGGAGCTGGTGAATTATTATCTCAAAAGGAAAATCAACGGCCAGGAGATTGAGCTCGACATCATTCCTGAAGTTGATCTCTACAAATGCGAGCCTTGGGAATTAGCAGGTCGTTCATCGATCATCATTTGAGTACTCTTACTAATCAACATCATTATTATTCAAGCAGTATACCATTCATGATACTTAACTTACTCGTTAGCGTTTGAGCGCTATTAATGTAGTATATGTACAATGCAAATTATGTCATCTATATTTACATGTATAGTTTTATACAATTACGTATTTGATTGGTGCATCAATCAATGCAGAAAAATCGTTTTTGCCAAGTAGAGACCCGGAGTGGTACTTCTTTGGACCGCGGGATCGAAAATACCCTAATGGCTTCAGAACAAACAGAGCAACGAGAGCAGGATATTGGAAGTCGACTGGAAAAGACAGGAGAGTGACGTGCCAGAATCGAGCGATCGGAATGAAGAAAACGCTGGTTTACTACAGAGGCCGAGCCCCTCAGGGCATTCGGACTGACTGGGTCATGCACGAGTATCGCCTCGACGACAAGGACTACTACTGCTCCTCCGACCCCGACACCTCCTCCTCATCTGCCGCAATTCAGGTACCTTGTTATCCATCAATTTATACACGCATTGTTCATGCTCTAAATTAATTAATAATACACACATATGTATTATTATAATGGGGTGTGATATCCACACACTCCTTTTTACTTCTCACACATTTTTTTAATTTTCGACCATCTGATTGAATGAACTGATGACGATCAAATGACATAATTAAATAAGGGGTGTGTGGATAGCACACCCGATTATATATATAATGTCCACAGGTTAATTAGTCAGTTAGGAGGATTAAGGATCATTCTCTTTGTATCTGTAGCTCATTTATTTGTCCCAAATGATTCTCATCATTAAATTGTTGAGTATAGTGGGATTCAATCAATATTAAGTGCCAGTGTGACTTATAAATTTAAGATGATCACTCTCACTATTTTATTGAATAGAACTAATTAAGATGATCACTCTCACTAATTTATTGATTAGAACTAATTATGTGGTGATCAGGAAGGAACTCACTGTTACTGATTAGCTGATGAAAAAAAGAAAAGAAAAAAAGATGATTAGAATAATTATTGTGAGCTTTAGTTGAGGGAAGTATAACTTCACATTGTATTACAATAAAACTGTCTATTTTTTATATTTTCTTCAAATATTATCTCTACCAAAAATCACACAGAAAGGAAACCATAAGACCATTGTTTCAGAGATTAATCTTTTTTTCGAATCAGTAGACTATATTTGACCTAAAAAGCATGAAGTTCGATGCTTGAGGCAGGGAGAAAAGCATTTCCTTTTTTTTTTTTCTCATACTTTTTTATTTTAATTTCTACCTCTTTTGCCCTAAACTTAATTAAAACTCCAATTATAAATTAAAGGATTAATTATAGAACATAATGACCATAAGCTATCGTGTATAATAATGAAAAGTAAAACTATCAACGTGAAACTTGCATGAGTTTGGAATTGCATGCATGTAATTTACGATATTATACTTTCGAAATATATAAATACTGGAATAAATAAACACATAGCTGACATATATTCGTTGCTTGCACTGGATCACTTAAATCTCTTTTTCCTTTTTATAATCAGACAAAAGCACAATCCTCCACAAGATTCAGATATGAATTAATATACCTTAATTAACTCAAGCTTGATTAAGAACTAAGGATTATTATACTCTACTTATGTTTGATCATATAACCAAGGCTTTCAAACTAAAATGGTATCTGGCATAACTCCACATTTGTAAAAGTAGTCCATGATTTTGTCCATTGTAAATCACTTTAGTCATTCCATAAAAATCTGTCAATATCTTGTTAAATTGTCACGTGAACGACCACGTGACCATCTTTTTATATATATTTTTATCAAACAACCCCTCTATTTAACGAGGAGATTTTTCATCTCAGAAGTGATGGATAACTGTATTTGCCACCAGTTATTCCTTTTTTAAAAGAAAAAAAAAACAAGAAGATTTTTCATGAATAACTAAAATGTTTACATTAAACAAACTCAAAGACAATTTTTATCGATTTTATTTTCTAAGAGATCAAAATAAGAAGTTATTCTAATCTCAAGACCATTTTGACTACAAAACACAGCCTACCACTAATTATAAAGCAGCCCAGCTCCACATCGATCACTTTCATTTGTGTAAGAAGGTGTCGGGGACTTTTTACTTTATTCCAAAGTCCAAAATAATAATTAATATGCATATATTGTTATCAATTATATAATATTTTATTCCAACTCCTTTTACACTTTGACTAGATAAATTAATTAACTAGTATGAATTTATATGCAGGATTCTTTTGCATTGTGTCGCGTGTTTAAGAAAAATGGCATTTGCTCGGAGATTGAAGAGCAGCAAGGCCAATCAAGTCATTTGACACTAAACAATATTCATGAAAGATCACAAGGTGTAAACAATGATCACTGTGATCAAACCCTGTCACCGGAGAATCCGATGGCATCGTCATCGTCAATCTCATGCCCGCAGGAGGAAGATGACAAAGACGATTCGTGGATGCAGTTCATCACAGATGATACGTGGATGCAGTGTTCTTCTAACACTGGTGTCAGTGGTGAAGATCAGCTCTCTCATGTGGCCTTCACAAACTAACTGGTCAATGGAGATGAGTATATGGATGGTTACCGGAATATTGGTGTTGGCGGTAAATAACCTGAAAATGCATGTATGGACGGATGTAACTTTCAAACAATAAAATACAACATATATACACGATTTCATGAAGAACACTAGACAAATGCTTGTCATCATACCTTCATTAATTGGTAGATTAATTATCTTTAATTGGCTTTAGTCATTTTATGACGGTTTGGTCTGGTTTGGTTTGGTTTTGTTGGCGGATTCTCTAGTGAGTCAATATCTCAGATGACCAGTCTAGAGATTTCGTTATTAAACTCTTTCCTGAGGTGATTTGGGTGTTACTTGTGGAATAAAGCTATATATATATATATACACATTTTTAACAAATCGAATTTGATGTTGTACCTCTTGAATGGCATATTAATCTTCACAGTTTCCACTGCCTGAATTCTGCAGAGCCTAACATGAAGGAACTAGCATTTCGATGCCCACCGCCTCCAAATTCCTGAGAAGAAAATGCAAAACGTGTTTTAGCTTTTTCCAAAGTACTACATATATGTGCCAGTTAATTCCATGTTTAACAGGCAGAAAGAAAATCCATGTGATGAGAGAACAACCTGTGAGATGAGTGTTGTGTCTTCGGTGTCCACACTCCTAAGGCTTATTTTTAGCCTTTGGTCATTTTCAAGCTCAGGCACTCTGTATACAACAGCACCAATGCCCCTACAAAGAATTTAAATGAAACAAAAAACATAACTAAAGTGTAAAATGGAAGGATGGCACTGATTAAAATACATCTCAAACAAGTTACTGAATGCGCATTGGATTTCCAGATGGGTGGAACAGTTTGAGTTGAGCTCAATAAAACCATGCTTGGAAGAGAACAACCTCAATAAACAGGCATAAAAAACCGATTCTACAGAAAATAACATGAATATAGTTCTGAAAAATGTAGATGACAGGATATAACCCTTTTATGCTAAAAGTTTATCCACATCGATTTCAAACAGAAAAACAAGACAAAATAATGAATTGCCAGAATAGTGCATTCAAGGAGTCTAACATGGGTCTATACTAACCAGACTTTTTACCGAGTAAAAAAGGAGCAAAAATAGCCCCAACGGTTCAACATGCTTCAGTGTTCAGTCCTAACATCAGTTTGGATATAGTGCGATTATTTTTACATCACATGGTTTCTCCCTTAAAACTCTCACATTTTCTTTCTACAATTCTTTCATAAAATTCTTTTAATTGCAAATCGGTTTGCAAGACTACTTCCTCAATACACTTCCTTCACCAAAAATATCATCATCATGAATCCAGATCTTGAAAAGATTACTGTGTCAGTAGTTGAGGTTCAAATTTTGAGCGAATCACTTGGTCCTCCTAATCAGACATGATTTGCAACCCCTTCAAAGGGAATGGATAGAAAGGTATGGATTGCGATTCTAAGAAACGTGCAGTTTCAGGAGGATGGGATTCAACAATTGAGTGGTCTCTCCTCTTAGTCCTCTATGAGGCCCGCAACCAATGATAAAACTGAATTCAAACTAAAAAGGCCCAAGACTTCTAATCTTGACGCATTGCAGTAATGGAAAGAGAAGCAACATGAAGCGCGCCCTGAATGCTAATTCCGATAAATGTCATTTCAAGACCATGAGTAAAGAAACAGAATGCCAAATACCTTAAGCTTAGACAACGGCTTTTAGTAGCTAATTGATGTCCGAGTTCACTCCTCAACTCGGAGATAGAATCTGCGGTGACAGCCTACAAGCAGAAAAGATAAGATTATGCATTTCCTATCAATTTTATTTCTTTCTTATGTTCAGACACACACACAGAGCAGCAGCAGCAGTCCAATAGAAAGCAGAAAAGAAGTATACTAATAAGTATTAATACCAGGCAATGTCCAAAGGCTCCGCCGCCAAGTGCAATTTCATAAGACGAACTGAGAGCTTCATCTATTAATTTCTGCTTGTCCGATAAGTTCGCCATTCCTTCACTAATCAAAGACTCCAAATCCAAAGAAAGCAGCTACTCATTCAAACCAAATATCAATAAAGCACACAACTTTTCAGTAAATTCAACACCATAAATTAATAAGGCAAGCAAATTTGAAATCACCTGTTGGAACAAAGATGGGTTCAACCCGACGTCGTATTCGAGGTTCAAATCTTTGAAACCACTACTGAAAGCTTTACTATTTGGAAGCATCCACCTCCATAGATCCCCATCCTCGATATACTCGAACAGCCTCCTCACCGCGTCAAACCGAGCAACCGCCGCCTTGTTGTCGGCGTCAATTTTGTCCCTGAAGTAATCGAAAGCGATGGTGGCGCCGCTCCTGTTCATGTCTACGACGCCGGCCACGTTTCCGCCTATCGGGGTTCCAATGGCAGTCTTGTGATGGTCCAAGACCACGACGTTCGGGACCGCGGAGGAGATCTTCTGGACGAAACCAGGGGGGCCCACGAAGTCGAGGAGGTAAAGGTGGTCGATATCGGGGAGAGGGAGGTGTTGGGGGGTGATGGGGCTGTAAACGGTGTTGGGGAAGAAGAGGGGCTCGACAGAGACGGCGGAGAAGTAGAGGTGCGCCGCCAAAGCAGCAAACGCGCCGTCCGGGCAAGGGTAATGGTACAACACTGCCGGTCTCGTGTTAATTACCATATTCATGTTCGCAGCCCTGCCGGACGCCTACTGCAACCACTGCTGCCTAACTCAGCTGTGCCGCTCCGCCGCTCTGCCTCCCGTGACTTCTAAATGTTCTTCTTTTTTAAGTTAATTATAAATTTGCCCCCTGAGTTTAGTGATTGTTTCACTTCGGGTTTTAAAAGAAAAAGTTAATTCAAGTTTGGTCCCTAAATCATCAAGTTTGGCCCCACTCACCATGCCCCAGTTGGGCAGACGAACCTAAAACGCTCTCCCCACAACTTTATAGACTTGTGGAAGCAGAGTGTAGACTGGCTCTGACTGCAAATGGCAACGACCGTTGTTATCCTGAGGAGCCCTGCAAATCCATGGCCTTCCAGTTCGAGCAACAGACTCAAACAACAGAAGAAATCTTCTCAGGTGGTCGGCGGCTGCTGCACCATCACTTTCACCTCCTCAATTGCCTGCCGTGCTTGGCGGAATAAGCAGTCCCTATCCTCCTCTCCCACACACAAAAATCGCACCTTCTCGCCATCGGCGTCTCTTTCTCCTTCTTCTTCTTCTTCTTCTTCCTCCACCTCCACCAAGCTCTACGTCAGCGGTTTGCTTTTCTCTCTTTCCCAATTTCCCTTCATATATATATATATATATTTATTTATATATTGATTGATAACATGGAATTGCAATTGCATGATTGAAAGGTGAAAACTTTTTCAATTTGCATTTGTAAAGCACCAAACTTGAGGCGGTCTCTGTTGGAGGCTTGAATGATGGACAATTTATGCATTTGGGTCCTCTTACTTTCTCCAAATTAAGGATGCTTTGTCAATTGTCAATTGTCATGCAGGGCTTTCGTTTCGTACCACTGAAGAGAGCTTACGAAATGCTTTCCAAAATTTTGGACAACTTGTAGAAGGTGAGAGCATCAAAGATTTTGGGCATGTTTCTTTTCTTAGTTGAGCTGCGATTAGCCTCTGTCAGCTGTTTTTCTATTGATTTTAACTTTGTTTTGGGTTTCGAATAATTCCATTTCAATTTGTAGTCAAATTGGTGATGGATAGAATTGCAAATAGGCCAAGAGGCTTTGCTTTTCTCCGCTATGAAACTGAAGAGCAATCTCAAAAGGCTATCGAGGGAATGCACGGAAAGGTACGTGCCGCCCAGGAGGCTCCATTTTTCCTTTTCGAAAAGAAGATAAATAATTATGAAAGAAATTACACTGCTTGAGAGTCTCATACTACTGCTTTATGTTTGTGTTCGTGAGTGTCTAGATGCCCCAAATTTGTCCTAGCAATGCTTCCTACTTTGTTATTATCCATATTCAATTAGTTGGCCTATTTGTTCATTAAATGTCTACTTGTACAAAACACTAGAGCCGCAGTACAAGTGCGTTTGAACTGTTTTCAAGGCTGAGATACTCTCTCAGACTCTCGGGCTTTACTAGTATAAGATAACATTCGCCATCAAGTGAAGCAACAATATATCAAGGAGAGTGTCATAGGAGAGTAGAGTTTCGTAGTAATTAGATATAATCTTATTGCACAAGAGAGATCTTGGAGACTTGGATTTTGGCCTGCTTCTATCAGGGACCCCTAAGTGTTACGGGTACCCTTGATGGCAACGTGAAAAGGTTTCTATCACCTTGTAATTATCATCTAAACCAATGGTGGTACGTAAACTTTAGCATAAACGTGAAACATATGATATCATGAGAAGTGTAGGCATAGTCATGCTCTGCTCTAACGTTATGCCATCATTTTCAGCTGTGCTGCCCCGATTGCGACTCATTATTTTCAGAAACATGCATTAACCTCATAAATCAAATCCCCTCAAGGATGTGCATGCTAGGTAGCCTTAAAGTATGTTGGTTTAGTGAAGTAGTGCATAGTTTCATAGTCCATGACTGCTCTCAAACGTGTTGCCGTTAGAAGGGAAACCACAACTAGGTGTAATCTTGTCTTAAAAGTTGTACATGCTTTCAATTGGAAATCTTCACTTATTGACGTGTAGGTCAATGGCTATAGTCTTTTATACCTGTTCTAGAGTCTAGACGGTCAATTGTTTTTGAGCTTGATGAAACATTGAGTAAGTTGTTTGATGGAGTTTGTGTCCTATGTGACTTGAGAAGATATATATAGTGAACTGATGGCCTTTTGAACCGTGAATTTTTTTTCTCGTTTCTAATTGCTGCGCACACCAGCACTCGTTTCCAAATATCTTTGGTAGCTTTGCTTATATTGGCTCGTCCACAATGACGTAACAGATATTGAGATTTCTTTGCTGCTTGTTTTGTTTTTTCAGTTTTTGGATGGCAGGGTAATATTTGTTGAAGTTGCAAAGCCGAGATCAGAGCTCCGTCAAAACCCCAAACAAAACCCAAGACGGTATTGAAGTGTCGGCCGTAGCCTATGATTGTTGTTTAACATAAAAGTCATCGATGCGTTCGCTTCGTTAGAATTCTCATGTGTGTGTGCTCTGGATTCAATTAAAGATCCAAACTTGTGCTCTCTTTGTCTGCAAATGTGACGATGCGTTAAAGGGTAGCGATTGTCAGTCTCCATTTTGTCAAGGCAAGAAAGAATTGAAATGATTACGTACTGGCGATGCGACGCGACCAAGAAAATTGTCAAGGAAACGAATATGTATCCAATTGAAGCCTAATAATTTCGTTTAAAGAATACATCCAGAAAGTAAGTTACTATTATTGCTTGTTGCATAAATGCAGCATCATCGGACAGGAACGTATCGAATTGTAAACTTTCAATCAAAACGGGTATTGCTAAAAACTTGAAAACAGAACATCTAGAATGCAAAACTACGAGCAGACGCGAGCCCGTTGCCTGTCCCTCATGTCTTCGGAAACTATGACAGATGAGTTCTTACTTAGGTCTGCTAAACATCTTTTGTACGGCACAAACCCCTTCCGTGAACTGCAGGGGGCCGAACGAGTTTCTTCGCGTAATGAACTCACAGACTCTATGTGCTTCTCTCCTAAACTTTCCACTGCACTACCAAATGATCTTTCCGTCTGTTTAATTGTTTTGTCCGCACAAGAATCTACACGTATTTGTATTTGAGCTGAGTTTTGGTTACATGATCTGATGTGGAAGTACGGTAGACCATGATACATAGCCCACCATGGCAGAGGAGCTTCAGGATTAGGGCTATGTTTTTGGTGTTCCCAATCAGTTATAGCACCACATGCCGATGGATCCAAATTACCAACAATCCCACCAAGTGTCAAACTCGTATCTATCGCATCTGATCTTGGTGTTTGAACAAGCTTATCATTCTCCCTCTCACAATTGTCTTGTTCCACCTTTGATGTCGGTGTCTTAGAATCCTCGGCACCAGTTGGAGATTGTTTCTCCGAGTCTGGTACCAAAACTGTCCTTCCAAAGAGTTTAATGCTCGCAGAAGCTCCTGAATGGCCAGCATCTTCTTCAGTACTCACAGTGTGCTTGGAAGCTGATCTGTAATTCTGGAAATCCACATCATGTCAGAACCCAACCAAAACAGAGTACAGGAATCTAATCGAAATAAAAAAAAGAGTTCACCATACCACGGACGGAAAATTTTCCAAGACTGAGTCAGCAGATAACTGGACTGATGGCGAGGACCCTTGCACTTCTTCAGCAGATGAGCTGAACGCCATATAATCATTCTCCTTTTCAAAATGGGATGGGCCCGTTGAGCGCATGTCAGTGGTACATGAAGTCGGGGTTGAAGATCTGTTATGCTGGTCCAAAGCTGCAGACCCCAGTACATCTGAACCCTGTGCAGATAATACTGAAGGAGGAGATTGTTGGTCTTTCCCTTGAGCCGAAAATTGTGGGGACGGTGACCTTTCTGGTGTTCCATTGAGACAATCCACTGATTTTCGTGGATAAGGATGAACAGGCTTCCGCTTAGGCCTGGGAGGAGGAATCTCAATAGGCCTGATGGAGCCTTCGCTAGGTCCACATGACTCCTTAGAAACCTGGAAGCAAGAAAAACCATATCAATACAGTGAAGGATACATGCTAATAAAAAATACGGCCAAATGACGATTTAATGGGGGTCTTGAATATCTAACTCAAGAAACTTCAGCATCCTGTACATACTACAAAAGGAAATTGGTACTAAAGTCGAATAGGCATTAAACCTTAGAGAAGAACTTCTGAGCATGACTTCGAATTTGAACTGCAGTTTTGGTGCCTACATGTTCTGCATAAAGATGAGTTTTACTTCATCGTCAGATGGTGTGAAAGGAAGTTACTCTAGAATCTAGACAAAGTTATGAGGCACTGAGCTTATACCTTCTATTTGACGCCAACCTCGGCCGTACAATTTCAAGGCTTCAAGGAACTTCTGATGCTCCTCCTCTGTCCATTTTGCTCTTTGTTTTGTAATCGTATACGGTTTCCTAACCTGAGGAAAGAAAACAAAGAACCGTTGAGCGAAAATTTAAGCAGGTACATAAATTTGAGGCAAAAGGAGACCCCTCCGTGACGAGGGCAATGAAAAGAAGGTGACCTTGGGTGCATGGTCACTGCCAAATGAACAAATCTCCGCATGAGATTGCGCATCACCATTTGAACTGCAATTTCCAACCGCAACGGAGGCGTTGGACCCTGTGGCTTCAATCTTATCCTATGTCCAAACACAAAGTCGAGTTGATACTTTTGATTCCAGCATAGTAAAAAAAACAAGCGAAAAAGCGTTCATCATTAGTACACAATTCGGTTCGAAAACACACAACAAAATAATTCTGCACGAGTTCGAAAACATCAAAACGGGCCGCATCGCAATACTAATCCAATACGGAGTAAGTAATCACGTAAATTGCTTGATCTAGTTAACAGAAACACAATCAATCCACAGAAACAGACGAGAAAATATATTCATTAATTAATCATAAACTTAATTTAACCACTGCCTCAAAACCCCATCTTGATCTGAGACATCTATCTAAGTACGCATCGAATTGACAGTCAAATTCCTCAACTTTTGGAACATATTGTTCTAAGAAAGTATTCACTGACATGCCATCATCAGATTCCGACCAAACCAATGGATTAAAAAGACAGAAAATTGAAACATAGTAAGACAAATTGCTTTTGCATACCTCAACTGCCATTGCTGCTCAAATCAAACAGAACAAGTCCGACACGTTTACTCCAAACCGTTACCGAACAAAACCTTAATCTGCAAAATTGATTCACAACAAATCAAAAACACAGAATTTCATCGATTGGATATTCCGCTGAATCTAAATAATAAATAAATACTTTATTTATGAACAAAAAGGTCAAATAAGAACAAAAAATCAAACTTTATCAATTTTTTTTTTCAAAAAAAGAAAAGAAAAGATTTTTATGGGAAAATAAAGCAGATCAATCAGAAGCTTACCTCAAATGGTATTTGAAATATCGAAAATAAACTTTTTCTCGACAGTTTTGTAACTGGGAGAGAAGAAGGGAAAATAAATTCCCCCGGACTTTCCCGAGAAACAAACAAACAGATTCCGGCGTCGGATACCCGGAAAAAAACAAAAGAAAACAGTAACCCAAAATCCAAATCCAGAGAAGAAGAGGAAGGAGGATGTAAAGAGAGGAAGAAATGTGAGAGTATAGAAGAAGCGCACAAGGAAATTGAGAGTTATATGGAGGAGGAAGAAAGTAAAAGCAGGATCCGCCACGTGAGAGTCAGACTGGAGAATTTTAATTTTAATTTAATTTCTAAGAAAATATAAAAGGTCGGGTGGGACAAATCTTGTGGCTGAGGACGCAGGGGACCCTCAGACACCCGGCACTTTGTGGTGAGTTGTAACCTGTCTCCCACCTTTTCGGCTTTTCTCCCATGTTAAGAAAACTCCAAAAATCCCCAATTTTTTTTGTATTTTCTTGATATTTTTGTGGAAGATATTTAATCTTCCCAATACTCCAACCGAGATTTGGATAATTACTGCAAGACTGAGTCTTTTATCACCAATTAGATATTTTCATTTGTTTCCAAAATTAGACTCCTCCAAATCTCATGTTTTTCTATTACTTTTAGTATCTGCTATTGACATTTTAAATTAATATTTGCATATTTATTTAAAAGATAATTTATTATATTTGTGAAATATTAAAATAAAATCGTATAACGATATATTTATATTAAAATATAAAAATTTAGAACGAACTAGTTATAATAAGTGGAACAAAATAATATCATCCCAAATAATTGAGAAGAAAAAAAAGAACAAGAGTTGAATAGAAGGGGTGATAATTGAGTGATAAAATGAAGAAAATATCTCAGCCACGAGAAACAAGGAGAGACAAAAAGCCAAGTCCCCTTCACTTCTCAGTGCAAAGTGCAAGTGGTGTCCCTTCAACCTCCGATCGTGATCATATAATAAAGATTCGACACATAATATATATGGCCCATCCCTGCCATATTTTTTTTTATCTAATTTTTAACAATATAATTCACTTTGTAATGTATTTAAATGATCCAATCGTCTATTTTTCTTTGTTTTTTTTTCTCAAAAATCATGTCAACCCAAAATTACTAAAATTGACTGTTGAGTTTATAATTTCTTTATGGAATTGTATGTGTCCTTTTTCTTTTTTCTACAAATAAATGTTTTAGTAGTTTTGAATTTGTCTAATTTTAAAAAAAAATAATCTATGAATGATTTTGTAAAAGATAAATAATTCAGATTATTAAAAAAAACGTGTATCAAAAAACAAAATATATAAAAATAAATATAATGTCACGGGTGTTTCCCAATTAATATATATCAAACATATATCTAAATATCATGTGATTGTAATTTTTTGGGTAAGTCTACTGAAAATGTGGGGAGGTGGGAGCGAGAGGGACTGGGTGGTCCCCACTCCACCATTATCTGCGCTTTTTGACACATCAGCTGCTCTTTATTTCGTGTCTTCCTTATTTAAACGCCACGCTCGCAGGCCCCGCTGGGCCCACCATTGTGACCGTCACTCTCTTTCTATTCGTCCAACCAAAACAACCATATTCATATATTGACCACAAAAAACTAATGATTTCTATTCTTTGAATATCTATATATATATATATTCGGCCAAGAGGATATTATCCGAACAATTTATCTAATAACTTGGTTTCCCTTTTTTGGAATTTATGAACCTTTGGATGGATATTTTCCAAGGCAAAGCCTCGGGATCCTTCTGATCGAACAACATGAATCGTTGGATTTTGATCTTGTGGTCGTTAGATCAAAATCCAACGCTCCGTGTTGTTCGGTTAGAAGGATTCCAAGGCTTTGCCTTGGAGAGGATCCAATTCCCCCTTTTTTTATTGATATTATCCGAACAATTTTACACACTAAAATACGCCTTAATAAGTTTCAATCTAGAGAAATGCTAGCTATCTTTGTTATTTGCTTTTCATATTTTTTCTTTTAAACTCATCTCGTGCTGTGTGGACTCCATTTATATATCAAACTAAAGAAGTTATTTCGCTAAAACACAAATTTTATTTTTTCACACATACCCTTAATTACAACCCTACACATAACAAACAAAAAATCAATACAATCCTGAGCCCCGCCACCTATCTCTCTTACTTTTCCTCACCCTAGTCCTGTTCATCTCTCCATGGACAGCAACATGCCAGCAACTATGGAATTTTTAATACATTCGATATTATTTACATTATATAGTGGGATTTGGTTAAATTTAACGATTAACTAGTTAGAATAGTTTAGTTCAAATTCATTTTTTGCCAAAATTAAACATAAACCTCTTATTTAAAAGTGACAAAATATGACGTTATTAAACTGATTAAAATTTAGGCCATTCTCCAGAAGGAGAATAGTGGAACCCACCCAATAGAATTTAGGCCAAAAACAAAAGTAAATAAAGAAATGGAAATTTTGCAACCACAAGTTTGTAGGTTTCAAGTATGTGCTGTAATGGAGGATCGTTGGGCAAGATTTCCGACTCTTTAATTTATATTTTCTTGGTTAGTTGGGATCAAGTTTGAGCTGCAACAGACAATTGACACGTGCCCCGCAAACCCATTCACATTTTATAAAGACAAATAAAATGCCCTTTTCCATTTCCTTGCTTTCTCCTCACTCTCTCCATTTTATTTTTTTTTGTATTTTAACTTTTAGTTTAATCTAGATGTTTTAATTTTATTTGGAAAAAAACACTTAATTTACAGTTTATGATTTTAAATAATTAAAAAAAGGTTTGTAACTCACCATAAGTGGGTTTTTTAAACTTAATTTGCCCTTATTTAATAAATTGTAATTTTTTGTAAGTTGTAAGAAGGGTGAGGCATTAGTGGTATTATGTATGATTCCCAAAATGGTCTTCTCCCAACAGAATCAGAGATTCATGTTTGTTTTCACGCTTCCGAAAATTCATGTTAAAAGCCCACTTCAGCTTTAGGAGTTTGGGCATTGTTATATGTTCATAATGGGCTAAGTATTGTTGGTGAGAAGCCCATAAAACATAGGCTTGCCAGTTTGCCAACTCTCTTATCAGACTCAGACCAATCTTCTAAACCAAACATTTAGCAATGTATGTATGTGTGGGTGTGTGTGTAGGAATCCTTTAACAAGAGGGTTTCCTAATCTCAACCATATAATTTTATTAAAGTCAAATCTAACGGTCAAGAAGGTGTCCCCATATTTTTTTTGAAAAATAGGGATCCCTCTTGTTATATATATATATATATATTACGATTAAATAACAATGATATAGCGATCATAAATCGACGACATACTTAAAATTGATAGCTTTATCAATTGAAATTTGAAAAATAAGGTCTAGAGTCTAGGCTAGTGGGGTTATTGCATTTGGAGAAATGTCAACGTCTGCCTTCCTAATTTCCTCTTTTCTGATCGTAGCTCTACCATCAAGGTCATTTAATAAAACCCTACATAGTACTAATGAAGTAAACCTGTGCAGACAACCACATGGTAGGCTGTATAGTATATCATATAATACAAATCAAATTAGATGGATTTAATTAATAAAATACTTTTGTCCTTTGTGATTTGAGAGAAATTATTTAATCCGGATGTCCGTACACATGCACCAAACATAAGGGGATGAGATAATAATGGCTAAAAACAAGTAGCGTGTAAGATAGATGTTTTCTATCTGCAATTAAACAAACACGCAATCTGATCATCCACACCTAATAATTTTTATTGGGGAGGGGGTTTATGATCATGTCAAAGAAACATAACCCGCAGTTCAACCCGAAGAGGTAACAAAGCAAAGGTAGGTACTGTACTTAATAGGTTTACCGAGTAGAGTGGTGGAAAGCTAGGGTTGCATGGTGAATGATGATGGATGGAGGGTGTGGAAAGTGGGAAGCTAAAGCTAGCTGTAGATATAGAGTTACATGAAGCATTGATGGTGTTTTAAGACCCTGTCTTTATGGCTGACTATACCATACTGGTTTTGTTGCAGCACCTTCGGCTCTCGCTTGCTCAGTCTCCTCACAAACATTAAACTAATATAAAGTTTTGCTTTGGGCTGATCCATAGGCATTAGGCAATAACAAACCAAGTCCAATTTATTATCTTGTGTGCTGCTAACTTTGATGAACCCCATATTTATGAATTATGACCGACTGTTTCTGTAGCAGCATGGCTTAAGATGTAAGCTGGGGTTGATGATGATATTCACCTTCTTCTTCCGCTTCTCCCATGACTCTAGCAAACACCGATTTTAACGCTCCTCGTTTAGCAAGTGATTTTAACACTCTTTATTCTCAAACTTTTTCGTGTTCCAAACGTGACTCAAAAAATATGTAAATATTTAGTTTTAAGGGCCAAACCTTAGTTTTAATTAGTAGTACCTATTGGTTGGCATTTATTTAGACAAAGAAAGCTCCAAAAGGTTCAAAAGTCCTAGATTGATTGATGAGATCTACTTTTATTCAACAAATTGACCAATCCAACTCAAACTCAAAGAATTTGGTTAAGTGACGTAATAAATGGACAGTTAGTCCATCAGGGTCATATCAATCAAAGCTCATCAAGGAAATGCTTTTTCCCTCCGGAGAATGCCGAGGCATAAAATTTAAGATCTTTAAGCTCAATTTCCACGTTCCCAGCCTCAAGGAAAAGCTTGGAGATGGAGCCCCACAAATTGAAGCCAAGGATCCCCTCCAATGGTCAACGTGTTGGCCCTAGTTTCATTGCACTCAACTCTTGGCTATTTAATATTTATCCTTCCTCTTCAAATAACATAAATTTAGGTAAGAGTATTTGATCACGTCATTCGTAAAACATATTATAAATTATGTATTTTAATTTTAGCCTATACTAGTCTGCTCAATTTGAAAATTGAAAATTTTCCTATCAGACAACTTTGTTTACGTTTCCCTCCGCTCACTAAACTGAAAAATATACACAAATTGATCAAGGCACGTTTGATTTGTCAAGAAGGAAAAGTTGAGAGGAAATTCAAATATGGTTTAAATTAAGCTACATAAGTTGATGAACAAGAAGTCAATGCCCGAACCATACAACCTTTTTTTTTGATGGAGAGAGATGGACGGAGAGAAATTCAGCAAGAAAGAAGACGGGTATGGTGCGTTCTTGACTCCCTCTTTTAATGCTCTACTTTTCCAAAACGAAATTTGCAAAATAACAAAGACAACTCAAAAACAAAGGCTAGTGATTTTAACACCTCTTCTATCCACGCGCAATCCCAACATGAGGTCAAAAGATGAGCGTTAAAATTTTTTACGCACTCACAGAAGGAGTACATGAGGTTACAAGACGAGCGTTAAAATCACTGGCCAGAACAAAAACCTACCCCACCCAAAAAAAAAAAAAAAAAAAAAAAAAAAAAAAAATTTGTAGTTGGTGTAAATTGTGATGAACCTTGGAAGCAAAAACACAGCTCTTCTGAACCATCAGCAGCAGCAGTGGAAGTAAATGAAGCTTCAGATCCTTGATGAGAGGGCATTCAAAGTTTTCAACTAACGCAGATGATCTGTCCCACATTGAATACCTCTGATCATTTCTGATCAGAAATATTTAAGATCAATGGTAGACAAGAAAAAACAGTTGTGTAGCAGAGAGTGATCATCATCAGGAACTATTGCAATTCAAGGCTGTTTTAATTTGCTGCACAGTGTTTCCGATTAGGGTATTAACGGTATTTACCGACTCCAAGTTCAGTTTAGTGGCTGGCAAGCTGCTCACCAGAATTTGAAATGCCACTGTGATTAGTGATCCACTTCCAGTTGCATTGCAAGAACTCGATGAGGCGCAGTCCCCTTGATCTGCCCGCCCGTCGGGAGAAATGGAGAACCCTGAGGGCAGCAGAGGAATGTAAGAAGGATCCTCACCGCTCATTGCTATGTTAATGGCCGGTAGGTCAACAGGGGAGTACACAACAAGTGAGCCTGATGAGTCTATGCAGCTCTGTTGGAGTATCAACATGTTGTTCTGGCTAGTGTTGAATGCCTATACAGTACAAGGAAAATAAATTGCACTATGCGATTAATTAAGTAGTCCTTAAAATAATTTGCGTTTCACAATCAAATACGAAGAGAGCTGCTATATGCACTCCAAAAAGGTCATTTTACATTTCTTCCTAACGTAAAAATAAAGACGGGGCTTTTTTGGAGTGCTAATGTGAAAAACAGAATAACTTATTTCGCAAATATAGAGTTGTCTTACTCGAAGAACAGATATGCAGTTCCCTGGATGTGAGCCATTTGCTATGTGGGCAACATCTTGCACTGCATTGCCATTTGAAAGCACATCCCACTAGAGGAAAAATTCAAAACCAATTGATAAGTTGCAGCTAATTTAATCTGATTAGTAAGTTACAAGATTTGAATAACATTTTCTAGCAAGCATAATTCTACCTGAGGTCGAGTTCTTTCATCCTTGAAAAAATTGAAGACATTCTGCGGTGATAAGGGGAGCCAAATGGTAGTAGCTGCACTAAGAACCACGCCATTGGGCTGGCCAGGATCAGTGATCTTATGGATAGTGACTCGCACTCCAATCTCGTTCGTCCCAGAAAGGGTGGTCCATCTATGTCCGTTGGATGCGCTAATGCTTGCGCAGAAGTTGTTCACCATCCTTTGAGCTAGTTTCATCATGCTCCTCTTTCCTTCAGGGGATGGAATCACTGATTGATTCACAACAAAAAGAAAATAATGTTGAGATTAAGCTTCTAGGGGAGAATGTTAAGGATCATTGAATAACTTTGGTGTTGAAAATTGAAGCTACCTCCTTCAAGATCTCTAGTAGAAGTTCCTGAAACCATTAGACAAGCAAATCGTTCACACATTCTCTGCAGAGCAGCAAGCCATCGTTCAGCTCCAAATGCTAATCCGCTGTGAATAAGATCTCTATAAATCCGATGAGTTGGAACTTTGTCTTCTATTTCCACATGTTCCACCCAAGTAACCTATTTTTTTCCACAATGATGGAAGAAGTAAGCGAAGTTATACCATTACATTTT
Source organism: Pyrus x bretschneideri (assembly GCF_019419815.1). Lineage (NCBI taxonomy): Eukaryota > Viridiplantae > Streptophyta > Magnoliopsida > Rosales > Rosaceae > Pyrus > Pyrus x bretschneideri. The sequence continues at coordinate 13,532,477 of NW_025999612.1, read as the reverse complement.
AGATTTTACATACAGAAAAAAAATACTTTTTGTGTGTGAAACAAACCTTGGAATATCCGTTAGGCATGTCTTGAATCAAGCACCCGGAAGGAAGCCTATGAGATCGACACTGGCTTGTAAACTGGTTATCTTGTGGAAAATCGTAAGAAACATCAACAATTATCCACAGGCCTTGCTCGATTTGCTGACAATAACGAAGGAAGTAGAACTCCCGAGTTGGTACCAATGGCGAAAGCACTTGCAACTCGTTGTACATCTAAATAACATCCTTCAAGTGATAAGAACTTATCCAAGCATAATTCCAGCATAAGACTAGACAAAGCAAAATAGAAGTGTAATAAAATTTTAAGCCACATACCAACTGCAAAGAGCCACTATGACTTCCCAACATTCCAGATGATATTACTTCGATTGTTCTTGCCATTGAGACAATTGTTGGAAATAGCTCTCCAAATTTGTTCTGCAAACTTAAAATTGTTAAAACTCTTGGATGTAAACAGTTAAGCTACAATTCAGGTTTGGGAATCGCAAATTATATGAAAATACAGAGAGAACCAGGAGGAGGAGAGAATTACCGGGTCCATAAACATGTCTACTAATGCTAAACCATTCATGATAACCACACCAGAATCTCTTGATGCTTCAATTCTAACATTGGGGTTTTTCAAATGACTATTAGCCCTCGGAAAAATCCTCTCGTAGGTTTCGAGATTAAGAACATCCCTCCCATCAGTAGAAGACTTCATCCACAAGGGTTCATTGGTCTGCAAAAGACTAAGCAACTCTTTCATGGCATTTGCAGCAATGTCAGTCATGAGGGACTTATCCATGTCCGAAAACCCATTAGGCTGGCAAGGTAAATTGGGCATGGAAGATGAAGCACTCCCAGGTAGAAGATCAAGATCAAGCGAAGGTCCGGCCATCCCATGGCCCACAAAACTTGCCATTGATAAGTCCAAAGACGAAATATGAATAGGCTGAACTGGTGAGAGCTGGGAAATTGGCCTCCCAATGTATTTTGCAGCAATACTAGACACTCTATCTAACTGCAAATGAATGAGAGAGCGAAAATTTGAATATCCAAAAAATAGATAAACACAGTAACTGAAGAAAAAATTGCATCAAGCTTGAAACTTTAGTACAAAAGCGAAATGGAAAATCGAGTAAAAACCTCTTCTTTCAATTGGGCATTCTCCATTCGCAATTTATGTTCGTCAAAGTAGGAATCTTCGTTGAGTGGAGGGACACCGCAAGAGGGGCAAATCACATTCTTGAGGGCCTCCCTGATTGCAATATTCTCGCATCGGATCTTGTCGTTCTCTGCTCGAAGCGCGCTGTTATCTGCTCTTTCGTTTTGCGCCTGCCATTGGTAGTACAGCAGTGAGGCACAAAAGTAATGAAGAAAAAAGTGCAGTAACTTTCAAGCAGAAGAGCGAGCGAGCGAGCGAGCTAGTGAGAGACAATTTACCTTCATCTGGGTCCTGCGGTTTTGAAACCAAAATTTGATCTGGCGAGGAGCCAAACCCAACTCTCTGCTCAACTGCATCCTCTGCTTTTCATCTGGGTGAGGGCACTCCTTATACATTCTTCATACCAAACACATGCAACCAAATTAATCGCTTTTTCCAACCAAACAAACCCATAAAAAAGCAGAGCAAAAGTCGTAGACTTCAGACTTACCCTTCAAGCCTCTGAATCTGGTGAGTAGTGTGGCGGTGGTAGCGCTTCTTCCTTTTCTGAGAGCCGGAGGCCTCGTCGTGGTGGTCTCCACAACCAGAGCCACCGCCTCCGCTGCCGTACTCCATTTTTTTTACTCCTCGGATTAATTCGTCGCACTCACACTATAGCTCGCTCTTGAGTTTGGAAGGAGATAGAAGAAAGCTACTAAATGGTTCTATGATCAGCAGAAGAAGCCAAGTCCCACGAGAGAGACAGCAAGCAAACAACAAGACTGACTGTGATATTTTATATGGGTTTTGACTTTGTGGTGTGGTGCGTGGGTTGTGTAATATATATACACACGCGTACGTGTATGGGATATGGAAAACTGGGTTGTGGTTGTGGAGGGTTTAAGGAGGAAATGTGAGCATCAGTAAAGGATGCTTCAATGCACCAAAAATTTCATAAACTGACTATCATGAGATATCATAGATATTGGCTTGATTTAGGGAAGATTAAATCTTGACCCATGATTGACTTTTACCCTAACAAAATCACTGCCAAGAGATTATATTTTTACTCGTGGGTGATTTTTTGTTAGGTAAAAGTTAATCACGGTCCAATATTTAATCTTTTCTAAAATCAAGTCGAAATCTTTGGTAATCTCTTGACAGCCGTTTATAAAAATTTTGGTGCACTAATGACTCCGTGCTTGGCTTCCATAACTGATGCTCTTTCCCTATATATTTTTCCGAACCACCACATTTCCTCCTTAAACCCTCCACAACCCGGTTTTAACAAAATCACTGTATCCCCGCTTCCACTGATTTCTGTGTTTTTCGTAACTGATAGTTTGCTTTTCTACTAATAACACCACCTGAAGGTCACAGAGAGAGAAGCAAATGGGCAAAGCAATTAAATTCTCTCAACACACCCCATTGGAGGGCATAATATTTTTCTGGTTTTTTTCTGTGGAGAAATGCTAAGGAGACGCTTTCATAAGTGAGACTCTCCACCATCTCATATTTTTTTGCACACTTATCATGCAATCATTATACGATATTGCGTAAAAAAATATGAAGTGACAGATAATTCATGAAGGTTCTCACTTTGAAAGAGTCTTACTTAGTATTTTTCTTTTTTTTCTGTCTGTGGTGGCACAAATATAGAAGGGGGTATTCTCAGGGCCAGGTGGGCAGTCGTTGAGCTTTTAATAGCAGCTCCCTAAACCTTACTACTTGCTAGTCCTACCCACCGGTGGACAACACTGCTCATTTCCCGGCCGCCTCATGCAGCTCCCCACTCCCTTGTAATGACAAGTATACCCTTTTTATCCTTTCCCAGTTTCCACCACAACTTTTACGTTTGACCTTTATTGTTTTATAACTTTCCTTCCTTCGTTCTAATTCCGCTAAATTCTTTCATGGACATGGATCCCTCCGGATCCATTGGTCCTAATCTATTAAGTTTCGTGATCCGGACAATTGAAATTTGATCTAACAATTACAAAATTTCAATAATCCAGATTACAAGATTTGATGGATTAGGACCAATGGATCCAGAGAGGATTCATGTCCTTCCTTCATGGTTGTAAATTGTAACTTATAAGAGTTTTTTTTCACACTGGTTGTCCGAGTTTTTTTTCACACTGACTACCACGTTGTCCAAAGTCAAACATGATTCCACTTTGTGAGAGAGATTTTTTAAATTTATCAGACATTAAGTGTAATAATACAATTATTTATAATTTTGAATTATTTATAATGATTTGTATTATAACACTTACTGTACCGAGATATGTTACTAACACACTAAAAAAATTCTACCTTGAGACTGCAATTCTCTCAACACAAGTCAAACCCACCTTCCATTTCAACCATTCCATTTATTTTTACCTTTACTCCTACACCAGTAGTTTCACTTAAAAGCAGTTGAGCCTCGTTGTTAAGTGCTTAAAAGCAGTCAGTACCAAGTATTAGAAGCCTTGTGTTAAGTACTTATATTAAAAGCAATTATGCCTTCTTGTTTTAATTACAAGGTCTCAATGAATTTGTTTCACTAATTAAGGAGAGATTAATTTGCACTATACTTGTTTCATTTAGTGGTTCAATTACTTATATGGAGATTTAATTTAGTTGGTGAGTTTAATTAACTTAATTGTTCCATAAATTACAATGCATGTTAAGTACTTATATCAACATGTCTAATATATATATGCATGGTAGTAGCTTATGCCTAATATATTAATTATGGTTGGAAAATTGATTGATGAGTACTGTATAGTCCAATTAAGGGAAGACATGCATGTATGGATATGCAGGAAGGGGTGCTCGTAAATCTTGTGGGGGTTGTGTTTGTTCACTTGTGCGAATTTGCGTAACGGCTACAAGGGAATGAGAATGATTACGAGATAAAATAGATCTTCTTGAATCCATTTACTACAATTTTTTTTTTAACAAACAATATTAATAATATTAATATTGGGCTAAGCCTCATAATAAGTTAGCACTAATCTGATTCAAATTCGCTTTTCACGATAATGGAACCAAAAATCTCTTACTTACAAATAAAAATAGATACTACTAGATCATATTACTAAGTGGATAACGAGGCATTGTTGCAGGCGGTTGTATCCTGCTTTCTCTGAGAAAGTCTTAACCTTTCCGCGAATAGTGATGAGTCTTCACGAGAGATCAAAGCTCAAAGGCATATTAAAAGGTGTTGAATATTTTCATAATTTTCATCCTTATTAATACTCGATCGATACATGCATTTATCCTTCGTCAGATAATATCTTATGGTGGTTTTTGAGCTTATTTCCCAGAGTAGGATGAGAAATGGAATTCAATTGAAAATATTTGGGTGCGTAATTCAAGGGTATTCAACGATCAAAATAATAAATAATAAATAATAAAATTATTTAGGTATTCCATTAATGAAAGTAAAATACTATATTTGGATTAATTACACATGTGAATCTATCAGGATATCAGGTTACAATAAAATTTGAAATATATTTTTGTTTTTTTTTTTTTGTCAAACGATAGATTTTGTTAGATTAATCATTAACTCAGTTCGAACCCACACCATGTAAGGGCTCAACTCCTTCCTACCTATGTGGTAAAAGGCTACTTGCTTAAAATATATTTTTGTTTGAAAATTTAAAATATTTAGTAAATATTTGTGTTAATGATATATCAGAATTACCTCTAATATTCAAGCCCAAATCCTGCTGCAGTTACATTTTTAACGGTAATAGTGCAGCGGTTCCGAATTAAAAATTTTACCAGGCTTAAATGAGAGAGGATTGTAAATAATTAGGGATCATGACAAGAATTTGAAAATCAATCCAAACTCCTTTCAAATTCGTATTCTTGAAGGAGTAGGAGGATGTGATCAAGATCCAATAAATTAATAATTTAGGTTTCATATATATATATATATATATATATATAACTGTTATTAGCACTATAAAAATCTCATTGTATACTTCTCACAAATGTATTTTTTTTTCTAATTATAGAAAGTTTGGAGTGCCAAATTAGATTTTTGAAACACTAATAATTCCTTGTATATACACTTGTATATACACATATATACACATAAAATTATATATATATATATATATATATTATATCGCTTCTGTTGTTGTTGTTGTTGTGGTAGCATACTACTACGTACCTACTCATCAAGTCTGAGCAAACAGTTTCTAAACTTCCAATATTGTTCTTGAGTAGTCTAGCTCCCTAGCTAGCTGGAGGAAATTATGTCGTCATACACGTATCCATCCTCGTATCATACATAAACTTATATTGTTCGTCATGAAGCTAACTGAATGATGCATCAACTTGTTAGGTTTACTTTGTCTGGTGTTAGTTATTTTGTTTGGTTTGAGGTGCCCTGATATTTATTATTGATGCCTTATCTATTTAAAGACTGAATTGGAAATATGCATGTTCTAGTCCACCTTGCTTATTCTCTGTCTTGATCAATAAAACTCCTCGTGTCGTTTATTCCTCGTCTATTTTTCGTTTTTTATATATAATTTTTTAATATAGACACATATGCACTTTGTTCCCTCCCTATATATACAGGCATATATATTTTTCTAATGATCTGAAGAACGGTCATTCTCTAATTGACGAATGATCTGTATGTATATTGCAATTCCAGTCAAGCCCTAGCTTATGTGAGACACACACGTACGTGCACACACAAAATTAACCTTATTAATAGACAGTTTCTCGATCCTTAAGTTTCTGAATTCAGCTGATTCAAGCCAGTATATATCATAGCCTTATTATACAATAGCTATATATATATATATATTATATCCAATTAATGTTTTCATTATTTCTCAAATTATCATATCACGCGTGTTCATTTAAGAAGCCATTTGGAATGACGAGCACCGAACAAATTAAGCGAGTTAATCAAATTGATATATGAATTAGTAGAAGCAATATTAAAGGATCTTAATAGTCTGTTGCAGCAAGTCATTGCTATTAAATTATGGAAGGTTTCGTGGCAGGGAAAATACTTAATATTGGGTAGCAGCTGCATCTCCATCTGTTTTTTCAAGAGCCATAAGAGATTATTTAATACCTCTACTAGAAAATTGAAATTTATATTGACAAAAACAATCAAATAATTCTCCCTTCAGCCTATGAAAATGGAGAATACTTAAATCACAACATGCATGATTGAGATTAAAAGTTCGGGTGTAATGGAGGTTATCAGCATTAAACACTGGTTAATATTGTTAATTTAATTTAGAAAAAGGTTGCTTTTCTTTATATCTATATGCAGTGTTAGAGTCAGAATTTCATATGAGGAAGGGCCTCACAACATGAAGTTGGAGTAAATTGCACAAACATCGAAATACCTATCAAATTCAATACAGAGAACTAAAAACATTGTACAAACTCAAACACTTGAATGTGAGGTAAAGAGTTATGGCAAGAAAATTAAAAAATATTACCAAAGGACTAAAGAAAATACAAAGAAAATTTGATGACAAAAGAAGGATGTAAGAGAGATGGAGCGAAAGAAGGCGGCGTAAAGGAAAAGAGAGTTTGGACTGAGAAGAAGCACACTTGAATTTTATTAGTATTCGACTGATAAAGTAGCATAAAAAAGGCATGATGGACTCATAGCTATTCTGATCCCTTAGTGGCTCGGCCTCTGTTTATCTGTAGCTTCCTATAATCATCCCATTTCCTTGCTTGCAAAGACAACCATTGCATCAATGCACAACAAGTCGATTGTATGTGCAGATAAATTTTTATGAGTACGTAAGTTACATGGTGGTTCATCTTACTTGTGAAGTTATTACGCATACAAAATTAAAGTGAAAGAAATTCAACTAATTAATATTCAAAGAAATTTCCCAACCAGGACTAATGAAATAAGAAATTAAGCTGATATCAGATTTCAAGCTCAGTACTACAAAATCTGAAACTTGTTGAGGTGTATATTTATAGTTCACCATGCTTGTTCAACGATGTAAACCTAACTGAGAGAAATATAGTTGGCTAGAAAATGCAAATCAAGGCATAAGAAGGCATGCGGGAAGGTTGCAGTGGCCTTGTGGCTTTTAATGTGGTATTTATCCGATCGGATATGCATGGTCCATACAATGTGGCTTATTAATTGGTTTGTGAGCCATGTCGTACTTATTTTGCTAGATTTGCCATAAATATATACCTAAGCTTAGTACACTGTATCGTATACGCATGTCACACCCACGCACACAAATTTAGGGAAAACCTAGAAGCCAAAGGCCCAAAATGGAGAAATCCAAGCTGATGCGGGAGCCAAGGCTTAAAAATAAAAAAACAAATTGAAAACTTCTCTTGGCGTTGGAAATTCAAATAATAAAGGCATTGTAATTTATTTTAATGACATAGGAACTTGTTAAGTTATTTTAAGAGAGTTTCTTAATAAGTTGTGGTCTATTTATGCTTCTTTATCTTTAGTTCCTTTAAATATTGATGTATTAGAAGCCATTGCTGGAGTTGAATGAATTAAAATATATTTTGCTTTGTGCAATTGAAGTGAGTGATTTCTCCTTCCCCAATCAAACATTTGGTTTGGTCGTGTGAGCGAATCCACGATTAGCGACGTGAGCTAACTCCATTGCCCCTGTTTGAGTGATTCCTAGGTTATCTATCCCTTGTCTCCTCGAGAACTCTTGGCTTCTCCTGCATCAAGTGGCATCAGAGCAGGTTTTTCGCTGCAGTTGAAGATCATGGCTATGATTATCAATCCATTTCAAGATCACATCGTTGAAGAGATTAGTTTCGTCGATTGGAATTCACCACCAATTTACGATGAGTACGTTGATGAAGATGAAGCCAATAATCATTTTGTGAATGAATTTTGAAAAAAAATTCAGACAGTCTACAATTTTTGTGACTTCAACATGGATGGAACAAGGTGGTGCCCCTCCTTCCTCAAGCCCAGCAGTGATGCTTAAAGAGGCCACTCATGTGATAAGTTGCGGTTATGAAGACAAAACTAAATGGGGTTTAAAGATAGGTTGAATTTATAGATTCATCACGGAGAACATTCTAAGGGGTTTCAAGATGTATTCTAGTGGTTAGAGGTCATTTTCAATCAAAAAGAAGGAACCAAGCCTACAATGTTTGAAAGAATGGGGAAATGGTCTTTTCATGAATATTTTGTGGCTTGGAACACTTTGATCGCTGTGAAATTCATTTTACTATTGTGGTTGTTGTGGAACAATCTACAAGGTCATCCCAAAGATCGGGGAAGACCAAATGAAACTTGAGGACGAGTTTTCTTCCAAAAGAGGAGAATGATGAGGGAGCCAAGGCTTAAAAAAAAAAAAAACAAATTGAAAACTTCTCTTTGGCATTGGAAATTCAAATAATAAAGGCATTGTAATTTATTTTAATGACATAGGAACTTGTTAAGTCATTTTTAGAGAGTTTCTTAGGAAATTGTAGTCTATTTATGCTTCTTTATCTTTAGTTCCTTTAAATATTGATGTATTAGAAGCCATTGCTGGAGTTGAATGAATTAAAATATATTTTTCTTTGTGCAATTGAAGTGAGTGATTTCTCTCCTTCCCCAATCAAGCATTTAGCTTGGTCGTGTGAGCGAATCCACGATTAGCGACGTGAGCTAGCTCCGTTGCCCCTGGTTGAGTGATTCCCATGTTATCTATCCCTCATCTCCTCAAGAACTCTTGGCTTCTCCTGCATCACAAGTAGAACAACCGTAGGAGGTTTCCAAATTTCAATCCAAAATACTTCGAAATCGAACTGTCTTTCTAGTTTCCACCATCGAAACTTTTGGAATCGATGTTGTCTCAAAATTTTTGGAACAAGATTCAAACTTCCTATTTTAAAAAAAAATAAGTGTACGACAATTATTTCCTTTTTTTTTTTTTTTTTTTTGCATCTGTTTTCAGGAGATTTAATTAGCTATAGTTGTCTACTTTTATATCTCCAACGCTATCCATGAAATCACATATGCATAGATGGACTTCCTTGAAAATGAAGGTACAATAATTAATACACAGAGAGTTAGGTCTGATAATGTACAAAATGTACCACTACACAGGGCCTTGATTCGGAAAAGCCCCTAAATTTTCATTACATGTATACAAATACATATAAAACACATTAAATGCAAAAGATAATGCTAAATATGGTTTTAGTTCTAGTGGTTTAGTCCTTGTGCCTTTGGAGATAAGGAAAAAGTCCTGGCCAATCAAACAAACTTATTTTTGTTGCACGTATAAACAAATTAAGTTCACTAATTAGCTTATAACAGTGCATGATTGAATTGGGATCGAGATTGAGATTGAGATTGAGATTGAGATTGAGACTGAGAGTGAGATTGAGACTGAGAGGAGTCTGCTTGCTGCAGGCATTTTTTCCTGTATCTCCATGCTACTTGAATGTATCTTGCTGCAAGGCCTCTCCAGTAAGGTGACTCATACCTGCCAACAAAACCAAACTTCAACACCAATGTTCGTCGTAAACTATTGCCACATGCATCCTAGACGATTTCTTGCTGACCATGTATGCATATGTCACCAGTCTTCAATCATGCATTTCGATAGAAATAATTCTCAAACATATGCATACATGAGATATGAACAGCTTTTTTTTAAAAAAAAAAAACCTTATGGCTCCTTGAACACGTGGGTTGCGCAAGAATCTGGAGAAAACACTGGTGACTTCTTGAATGTCAGCTGCTCGGAGTGAAAATGCTTCAACGTTTGTTAAGCATCTTACAATCCTGTTGCTAAGCAACCGCTGTCCAGGAATCCTGATCCTTTTAGCATCTGCAACAGAAACCACATTGATAAATTGATGTTGTTTTTTGAAAATTTTGAAGAATGCTCGAGACTGATACCTTTGTTTACCGAAGAATGCTCAAGACACCATGTGAGAAGTTCCTCACCACAAACATCTCCTTCAGATAACGGAATTCTAATCCCATCTTCTCCAATGCTCTCCATTTTTCCCCTCACTATAAAAACCATCTTCTCGATGAGACCACCACGGTACAAAACTTTACTTCCCTTCATGTATGTCGTTTGCCTTAGTCTTCCACAAATGGAATCTAAGATGGGTTCATCCATCAGGGCAAAAATTCGTACCTGCAGAATTTCCGGAATTTAAAACATGCATTATGAGTTAATATGCGCCAAGCTGATAACTTTGAACCTTGGACAACTAATACTTCTAAGGAAACAAGAAGATCATCATTCAGGCAGAAAGCAAAAAATCCGATATTTGGATCATTATAAGTTTATCAGTTTATGGATTAAAAATCTTAGATACATTATTATTCCCTGATACTAAGATACTCACTTTCTTAATAAACTTGAAGAGATGACGTCTTATATCTATCTGAATGTTTTCAGGCAGGATTCCCACAAGCACTTCTTCATTTACTCCTCTGGTTGCTGCATAAGTGTACCGCTCAGCTTCTCGCACCCGCCTTCGGAGCACAATACATGAGGCTTTAATGATCAATTTTTAACATAACAGAATTATCGATTTATGAAGGGATAGTTCTTTTTATAAAGCATTAATTTATTTCTTTTACAATGGATATTATAGCCTAATGCATGAGGAATTTCAATTGTAAAAAAAAAAGACGTTATGAATACATCATACCTTCTAAGCTCCTCTGGCAAGCGTCTATTCCTCATCCACTGCTCAACATCATGACGTCTGAAGGAAATTTCTAACCGTCTGTGCAGAGAAACATATTTTCCTTTTCTTAAATCATAACAGAAGTCAACTCGGAAAACTAACCGGCGTTATTTATTCCTCTATTTCTTTGAGACTTAATCAAAAGAATGAATCGCATCATGATTGCAGTGACAAGCGAACGCTCATGGTATTTAATAATTCTTAGCAGACACAAAACTTTGAATTTCCGACAAATAGGAAAGAGTTACTAACATTTGTACAGTTGGATGATTTTGAAAAAAAAAAGAGGAACTTACAAGGAAGAAAACACTGAAAAACCAAAAATGTACAGCTTCGATAAAATATAGTGATATTTTTGTTGGCTATCCCACATCGGTGGGGAAAAGAAAAATAATGAGTTTATGTGAAATCCTGGCCCAATTTAAGTGTAATTTTCATATTAATGGATTTATGAGCTACCGAATTATCTTTGAGTTGACTTTGTTTGACCGCTTCGTCGAAATGCGTGGTTTGAATTCGACTAATTTATTCTTAACATACTTATCGCCACGAACGCGGAGGCGCGAACGAATTTGATTTCGGATTTATAACAAAGATTCCGAAAATTCTACGTTCGATCAATGTTTCGTCCTGTACATTCTTAAACTACGAACCAAGGGGATCCACTTGGAATTTTGGCCCAATCTGAATCCCCCCTCACCTTTTGGATTTTCTTATCCCTTTTATTATTTTGTAACTCTCTCTCTCTCTCTCTTTTTCTTCCTCACTTCTCTGGACCCGGCTTCTCTGCCCTCTTACTTCCATACACTCCTATTATTTTTTGTTTTGTACCATCACGATTAAGTCACGTCAACATTTTATATCAATATTTTTATAAAGATAATAAGATAAAAAATAATAATGATATAAAATATTGATGTAACTTAATCATGACTGCACAAATAAGAGGAGATCAGAGTGTATGAGAGCTGGAAGAGCAGAAAAGCCAAGTCCCACTTCTCTCCCACTCTCAAAACTCCCGCACTCTCTCCTTCTCTACAAGCCCCCTCTCTCACCCCTGAGCTTCACCTGAGAGGTAACAAAACCACCACCACACCTGGACTGTGATCACGAAAACCCCAAACCAAGGGAGTGCTCCACCGTGGCAGTCACGGTGCTCAATGCCCCGACGAACTCCGACGACATATCGCCGTCTCCGACGAAGTTAAGCTTCGAGACTCCTTTGATCTTCCTTTCCCGTAGTCTACATTACTTGGTTAGTGATTAAAAATGGTTTTAGCATGAAAAACAACTCAAGGGGCATTTTTCAGAAATCTGGAAACTTCAAAAAACCGTGGTCGTTTGGTCATGTTTGAGGTCCTTTTCGGCCAACTCCGGCCACCACTCGGTCCCCACTTATTATGAATCTCTTCTCCACATTTCTAACTACATTTTAGCTTTTGAATCGCTCAATTTGGTTATGAAACGAAGAAGTTACGAAGCTTTGAAAATTACTCAAACTTTCGGTCAAAAACCCAGTTTTCCGACGAGCACCGCCCCTTTCGAGGCGTTTTCCGGCCAAACTACCACTATTTGGCCGGCATGCAGGGTATCAATCTTTTCATCTCGTCGAGTAATACAACTTTCATTTTTGTTTCACTTGATTTTGTTGAGTAACAAAGAAGTTATGGGAGTTTGAAGTGGTGCCCAGAAACCGGCCAATTCATTGGCCAGAAAACGGGTCAATCCGACCCAAGTCCTTTGAAACCAGCCCAAAACCCTTGAGCCTCCAACCCAACCCGTGACCCTTTTAAGCCCAAACCCAATTATTTACCCCAGGCCTTTTTATCAACCCAATTCCCTAAACCATTAATATAAACCCATTAACCCTTTATCCTAAGCCCAACCCACCTAGACCTAACCCTAATCCAAGTCCAAAACCCTTAACCCGGAAACCCTCCTAGACTAATTTCGACGTCCATAATCTATTTCTGACATTCATTTTTCCAAATTCAATTGTTATAATATAGTTTTATTAATTGTATCTTTTATGTGCTTAGAGACAATTATTTGTGGCGTTTCCGTCTTCATTAGTTTGTGTGGCTCTTTGGCGGCGAAATATCTGTGAGTGGACCCCTTTCTAAAATGCGTGTTTTAATAATAGAAATGCATACATGAAAATCATGATTTACTGAATACGCTTTGTGAACATTTTATGAGAAATTGATTATCATGCTATACTAAGTTTATTTTGGAATGCATATTTTCTAGCGAATCCATGTTGTTGTAGGATATTTGATGGATGACGATATACTATTTAGAACACGTTTTGATAACATTTCTTTATAGTATAGATGATGAATGACTTTATACTATGAAGATGAGTTTGAGATATATGTACCTATGTTTTAGAAAGATTATGTTCAACGTTTTGTGCATACCTAATGGTCACTATATGCCTGTTTGGTAAACGATACTAATATGCCTGTTTGCAAATGATATTGATATGCCTATTTGGCAAATGATATACATGCCTGTTTGGCAAATGATACTATTATGCCTGTTTGGCAAATGAAGAGTTTTGATACTGTTACTGATATTGATACCACTATATACGACATATGTTTATGAAAGGTTTTATAGCATGCTAGGGTTTTCGGAAAAACCTATTACATATTAGACTGTTGATGTTTTCATAAAATTTTGGGGGTAAGTATGTTGATAACCGTTTCAGTATTATATATATATATATATCAACTTGGTCCACTCATGTTTGTTTTGCGCCCTTTCAGCATTTAGATTTGAGGCGTACGATCTTGGGGTCAAGGCACTTCCGAATCAACATTTTCGAGTCCTCTTGGTAGTAGGACCCATTCCTTGTTCATTCAATTTTTATATTATTTCTTTTAGTGTTTTAGATTAGATGTGTGCTCTGAACATGTTCCTCTTGACATATTAATTATGTTTAAATTTATAAAGTCATTTAATTCTTGTTCTCATGCATTCTAAATGGCTTGCGTCACCTTCAGGTGTTGGCCAGCAAGTGATCAACCTGATATCCTGAGGACATCGAGACCGGGGCGTGTCAGTTTAAATATGATTACCTTGTGGACGGTATGAGGGTCGTTATAATGGGGCCCCGAGCCCGTCAATCCAAAATTCCAACAATTTCACTTAGCCTATGTTCAATACTTACTGAGTAAGATATGTCACGATCAAATGACTATAAATGTGTAGAAATATTTAAGAAGAATAAATCTTAGAGAGTTTTAACGAAAAATCTACGGTACTGTTCATTTTAACGAAAAACCACATTTTTACACTAAAAAGTCAATCATAGTACTATTCACTTTATCCTTTATTTTGTTATTATCATTAAAACTTAAAGTTTTCAAGTCATTTTCATTAGTTTTTCTTAAATCAAATCTTAGGATAAAAGTTGTACCTCCGGTCAAGAGCCTGCACCAAGTTCTGCATATTTCCAACTATAAGAGCGAAAATCAAGACACCTAGGGCAATGCAGCCAATTAAAAAAAGGACTTCCCAACCAAAATAGCTCGGAACTAGATTTCCAGCCACGGTACCGAGTGTCTGCACAATGTAAATGACATGGTTATTTTCTATCAGCTTTGTAATGAGACCATGCCAAAACAAGATTATGATGGACAATTAACTTAACTGAGTATAAAGTAAGAATTATACAGTTCTTTTAAATGATTTGGCTTTGGCCAAAAGAAGGGACAAATGGAAGCGATACCTGGAATCCCCAAAACAATCCGTACACATATCTAGTGACTATACTCTTTTGTGTCGTAAGAGCGGCGGTTTGGTAGTAAACTCCGTAAGTATAGCCACTTGAAGTTAAACACGCACTAGCATTCGCATTGTTTATCCAGCTATCACGTGATGGATTATCTACTCCAGAATCTCCAAATTCGTTTCCACGCCCACAATCTATGAAGCTCAGACATCCATTAATTCCAGATATACCGCAGGCATCTCGAAAACATTGATTAACCCTCTGGGACAAGAAAGAGGGTAAGTAAGTGAATGATTGATTAACCCTCGACATTATTTGAAAGTCACGATATTATCCATTACAAATACAACAACGAAAAAAAAGAACTATCATATTAAAAGATCCTTTAACAAGGGGATCCTCATTTATTTTTTTTTAAATGGGGATTAGGTGTGGGGCCCACTTCACATCGAATTTCAACGATCCGAACAGTCTATTTTGTTAGTCTCAATTCATAGATCATCTTTGCAAAAATTCAATTCAATCCGAAACCATTTGCCTATTTAATTATCAAGATCAAATTTCATTGTTTCTTGTATAACAAAGTATTCGTTCATTTCTTTGAACCTAATTAGATGTCTTATACATTTCCAATTTGGCTAATATTTTGCAAGGATGATCTATGAGGTACAACTTGAAAAATAGACGGTTAGGATCGTTAAAGTTCGATATGGTGTGGACTCCATAACTCATCCCTATTTTTATAAAAAAATAAGGGTCCTTGCCCATAAAGATTTACATCATATTAAATCATAATATTGCAAGTTTAAGCAAATAGATAAAGATGCAATTTTTCCCATTTTCGCAGGCATGAAAAGTTACCACCAAGTCTGCTTCCTTGTTTGACAAAAAGGTGAGAAGGGATTGTATATGGACCTTTAATAATTCTGGACATGCAAAATGAAGACACACGAGGAACATAAACATGTCTATCGCAGGAAACTTCCGAGAGTTAAGAATAAAACCTTTTCCACCCACCTGTAGCCCCATGAGGTACCAGCACGATCCAATAACGTGGCTAGCCAACACAAATATGAGAATATTTATTACAAAATTTGCCCCTGCTGACTCAAATATGAAGCCACTTGGAGTCTGACCAGCGAGCAGAGGCAGAAACCTAAATAACCTGGGAATATACTGAACAAGAACTGAAGCACGTAAAAGATTTTTTGCATAATTTGCTCCTCTTAATCCCAAGTTGTCTGGTAGAACTAACAGTATTATGATCTGCAAACAATTGAAAGAACAACTTACCACATGCGAAGCAAACATGTGCTTATATCAGACAGAAAAAGTCGCAATGTCATGTTAGTGTATAAATAGATATATTGACAGATGCATGCAATTTAGGGTAGATTGAGAGGGCAGCAGGCAAGGGTTATCACCCTCCCTCGGCAAAGCCACTGAAAAACAGTTTTCTTCCATGGCAAAGAGCAATGAGAAACTTGCTTGAAGTATTAAATGGATGTAAAAAAATACCACTAAAGCAAGGGAAACCAAGAATACAGAATATCATGCTCGTGTTTGTGTGTGTGTGTGTGTGTGTGTGTGTGTGTGTGAGAGAGAGAGAGAGAAGAGAGAGAGAGAGAGAGAGAGAGAGAGAAAGAGAGTTTACCTGAGGCAGCGGTAATACAGCGAAAAAGTCTAGTAGAAAATATCCTTGAAGGTAATTCAGAGCGATTTTCTTCGGATGGTCAACTAAATCGCCAGCACCAACCCCCCTAGACTCAGGACCCACATAAGCCAATCTAAACTGCAGAGAGAGGGAGAGAGAGATTCATTTATCTGTCAAGGGTTGAGACTAATCAACTTACCTCATCCATAACATTTATTTAACTTCTAAATGAGATCTGAATGTATGAGAGGGAAGGAAATCTTACCTGAAGGAGTATGTGCATTAGGTATATGAAATCAGTGATGCTTCTGAAAATCACAAGTCTTGTCGTCAAAGGCCAATCAAGAACTATACAGTTCTTATCCTGCATTCAAAGACGGGGAAATCAAGTTCAAAGGGAAGCAACATCACAACGAAATGAACTAAAAAAGATCTCATCTTCTCCATAGAAATCTATCATTACAAATAAATACCTTAAGTGTGTAAATTGGAAAACCAAACTAGGTCTTGGTTAACTGATAGTTCCAAACTAAATCATAAAAATGACAAGGAAGAACCAAGGAAATACCTGGTCAACGAGCAGCAGGAAGAAAAACAGTGGGTCTACAAAAATTGATATTATGCAAGAAATGACGAAAAACCTGTCCCATTGTTGCACAACTTTAGCATGAGGGTTCATAACTCCAGGTATATATGGACTCAGAAAAGAAAAGAAACTCCTTGCACTGCCTTTGGCATCCCCATACAGAGCACTATAAAACTACAAACAGTTGACGATAAAAGAAATATGCGTAAGTTTCTTGGAGTGCTTATATCCTGTCATTCCAAAAAAAATAAAAGAAATAGGGAAGGAAGCAGTGACGAGAAAGAAAAAGATATACAATGCAGCTTGAGAGGAACTACTGCTTTGTAAGTGCTTTGCACACAGAGAATGTTAGTACAGATATTATTTCATCCTCTCCAGAATCTCCACTGCTCTTAATTGCGTTGTTAACATGAAAAATAGTCATGTTCTCTTGCCCTTCGTCAACTCATTTTTATTTTTTATTTTTTTTTGTCAAACGATATATTTTGTTAGATCAGTCACCAATGGTGTACGAACTCATGCCGTTATGCAAAGGCTCAACTTTTCCTTTCCACCACTAAAGGGCCACTTGCGCCCTTCGTCAACTTATCAAGTAGTGTAATATACTACATGAACTTTTACCATGCAGCAATATCCTAATCATTTGACAGGATTAGATGCAGAACTAGACATATTTACTACGTGGCAATAATGCATAGCATTTAATAAAAGACAGCACCTAAATGTCTACAAATAATGTACACAAGTTAGAAGAAAAATCCTTTGATTAGGGAGAGAAAAACACCTTGGAATCAATTATCTCTGAAGTCCTTCGATGAGCAGCCTTGGGATTGTATGTTGGGCAAGTTGTGCAGTAAGGATCATTGCACAGCCCCAGCCGGCCAGATCTCAGCAAGTGTTCATTTTTACCCGCATAGTTTTCATCCGTCCATTCGTTCTGGTTTGTAGCATTGGTAGAAGGAAAATTTTCTCCTGCAGGTTCCACCACTTCTTGCCCTGCTGTTAGAGCTTCAGCTGCCCGGAAAATGCTATCAGGCCTGCCGTTAGCATATAATGGACCACTCACAGGTCCGAAAAGAGGTTTGCTTTGGCTCCCTAATGGACCAGTATGACCTTCAAGTCTATGTTCCCCTTCATATGACGTGCCCGAGTCCATAGAGCTCATGGGAATGGAAACTGATGCCTTTCGCTTTTGGGACACAAATGTGTCGAACAGTAGCTGGTCATTATCTTCTGAGTATTGCGGAAGAGTGTTTGGTAGGATGGGTACCTCAGTTCCATTATAACCAGCAGCCATTTCTCACAAATCGAACCTAAAAACGAAGATTGTGATTTTCGAGTAGAATTACTATACGATTAGTACAATGTTAGAATTACACAAGTGATCATGCTAGTTAGCTCCATTTGGGTTCAAAAAGTCTTGTTTTCTGCAGGGAACAAAGCTTAAAGATATCAAAAAACAATATAAGACAACCTACTGCAACTTACAGCTTCCACATTTTTTTAATTTCTAGTTTGAAGGCATAAATTTGCATTTATAATTATAAAAACAAAGAAATAGAGAGAGCAAAAAAGCATACATTGTAATTTGAGTTGGAGTTCAAAAATCCTGAAAAAAAGGTGTGAAACTTACCTGAATAATTCGAAAAGACAAACAGAGCTTAATAGGGGGTTGAAGTTGAACGAGAAACCCAAGAATATTAACTCATTTGATTAATTAGCGTACTAGCTAAAGAAAGATACATTCTCATCACCGGGAGGGAGGAAGAAGAAAAAAGAGGGAGGGGGGAGGGGGGGGGGGGGTGGGGGAGAAAGTATAAAGAGCTGCAAAGGACTTGAGGGCTAAATAAAAGAGGGCAGCTTGGAAATTCCAAGGGAACGCAGGCAAAGGGGTGTTTGACTGTTTGTTATTGGATTTTTTGAGGAGCTTGAAATTTCCCGTGGAAGCAAGGAGGGCGGACCGGACACGATTATCCTTGTTTTCATTTGTTTTTGCTACCGGTCAATACAATATTTTACGCAAAAATAAAAGAAGCTTGCTAGTTGCTGCTGCATATTTATTTGTTTAATACGACAACTTGAGATCAAATTTAGAAGGACAGAAGACTCCTTGGGATGTAAATAAATGGGGAGGGTCGGAGCTGAACAGTCTGTATCCTCCTTGTTTACTTTTGTTCTTGGTACATTAGTGGGTTAGGTTTGAATCGTTCCGTAGTTGATACCTCTCCAGTTAACATATAGTGATGTAACTACATGATGAGGGTAGGAGAAGTTGAACTGACCTCCATCCAATCCTAAACACTTCATATTTGAAGTTGAATAAGCCGCGCCCATATATTCCTTATAGTAAAACTCATTCTATATTGGACCACTTCGAAATTCAAGTGCACCAACGTAGACTTATTTTTGTTATGTGTTCACTTCTGATCAATTTGGATTTACATGAGAAATCAGGTCCGCATTGGACATCTTTTCGGCCTAGATTTGGGCCAAACTTTGTTCATTGCCCAATTTATGAAAACATGACTACCCTTGACTAGAAGATTACTACAACGAGAAGAAAAGAACGGAAATTACATATTTTATAACACAATAACATTCAGTGTTTTCACACTTTATTTCTTAAGTTCTCTCGACCAACCAAAGCTCGCCCATTTGGGCTTCCACTCCCATCCAACCAAACCCCCAATAACAATCACAACAATCGACAAAGGGGTTATCAACATCATCAACTCCCCCAGCACCTCAACTATCATGGGTCATCTCAGAATCTCCATAAAAGCCGACGTCAACGCCATCGTTGAGCAGAAAAAGCACAGAAAAACCCAGAAGTTAAAAAAACGAAAAAAAAGATAAAAACCCTCGATTGAATCGGATACTCGCATGATCCAAAAGTTTAAAATTCTAGTTTTTCATCTCAGATTGTAGTTTTTCTTTGTTGCATTTGTCAGCTGCCCTCAACAATCGTGGGATTAAAGTTATCTTTAACAGGATATTCTTCCCTTGTTCTTTTTCAAGCAAAATTGTATATTGTATATTGAAACACCAAATAATGAATTGTGGGAGACAGATGCCTACCGAACTACAAGCACAAGAGTAAGGGAGAAATTCTGTCTTTAGGACATTGCATTTATGCAAGTCTCAATCTCCAAGTTTGTCAGTTTTTCTAACTTTTTCTCTAGTTGTTTATATTAATCTCATATATAATTGATGTTGTGAATTTCTTTATGATTATTATCATTGAAATTATATTGTTATTTTTCATATTTTCTAATATTACTCCAACATATATCATAGGATAATCCCCTATAGAGTATAGCTAGCGGTGAAAGGAGTTCATTTCTCTGTTATTGCTGTTGCCCTATTAGCTAGCATTAGCATTCACCATCCTCTTGCCTCTGCCTCTGATCCCAGTCCTCTTCAGGACTTCTGCGTAGCAATTAATAACACTCATTCTGTTGGTACGTATAATTATACGTTTTAGTTATGTAAATACAATATCATTAATTAAAATTGTTCTTCTGTTGTATAAATTAAAATTTTTTTTTCCATCAACTAAAATTCATCATCCATGCAAGTACAACACGTATGTGTTGAATTTTTTTTTTAGATCGACGGGTTCGGAGGTGTGAGGTTTTATCATAAAAAACCTCGATGTTAGTTAGAGTAAGGTAATCATATTTAAAACCACCCTTGTTGACTTTCCCCACCAATGTGGGACTGCCAACACGCCCCCGTCCCCTCATGTGTAACCCTATTTGGTGGTTCACACATGGAGATCCATACATCGACAGATTAATAACACTCATCCTACTGGTACATATAATTATACATTTTAGTTATGTAAATACAATATCATTAATTAAAATTGTTCTTTTGTTGTATAAATTAAATTTTTTTTTTCCATCAACTAAAATTCATCATCCATGCAAGTACAACACGTATGTGTTGTTTTTTTTTTTTTTTTTAGATCGACGGGTTCGGAGGTGTGAGGGTTTACCATAAAAAACCTCAATATTAGTTTGAGTAGGATAATTATATTTAAAACCACCCTTGTTGACTTTCCCCACCAATGTGGGACTGCCAACACGCCCCCGTCCCCTTACGTGTAACCCTATTTGGTGGTTCACACATGGAGATCCATACATCGACAGTCTAGACTTGTTTTCAATCTTTTCAGGAAGTGCCTCTTAAGAACTCAGAGGCCAGCTTTATGAATCCAAGAGTCCAAGCTTGTTTTCAAGTCCACATTTCCTTGTGGCAAGCCTTAGGGGTTCGTAACCGTGGGCTCTGATACCATGTTGAAATTTTTTTTAGATCGACGAGCTCAAGATGTGACATCCCACATCGCCTAGCGGAGTGATCCTTATATGTATATTCCCATCCTTACCTAGCATGAGGCCTTTTGGGAGCTCACCGGCTTCGGGTTCCATGGGAACTCTGAAGTTAAGCGAGTAGCGCGCGAGAGCATTCCCATGATGAGTGACCCACTGGGAAGTTCTCGTGTGAGTTCCCAGAAATAAAACCGTGAGGGCATGGTCAGGGCCCAAAGTGGACAATATCGTGCTACGGTGGTAGAGCGGGCTCGGGAAGTGATCCACCCCGGGCCGAGATGTGACAGTTTGGTATCAGAGCCTAACCCTGGTCGTGGTGTGCCGACGAGGACGTCGGGCCCCTAAGGGGGGTGGATTGTGACATCCCACATCGCCGAGGGGAGTGATCCTTATATGTATATTCTCATCCCTACCTAGCACGAGGCTTTTTGGGAGCTCACTGGCTTCGGATTCCATGAGAACTCCAAAGTTAAGCGAGTAGCGCGCGAGAGCATTCTCAGGATGGGTGACCCATCGGGAAGTTCTCGTGTGAGTTCCCAGAAATAAAACCGTGAGGGCGTGGTCAGGACCCAAAGCGGACAATATCGTGCTACGGTGGTGGAGCGAGCCCGGGAAGTGATCCACCCGGGGCCGAGATGTGACACAAGAGGCCAATTCTAACGACACAGTCCCCAACTTTACCATTTGCCCAATCCGTCAGGTGTGAGGTTTTACCACAGAAAACCTCGATATTAATTAAAGTAGAGTAATCATATTTAAAACCACTCTTGTTGATTTCTCTCACTGACGTGGGACTGCCAACAGTACGTACATAAAAAGATTAATTTGTTTGTGTCTCATTGCTAGGAGTATTTGTGAACTGGAAGTTCTGCAAGGACCCAAAACTTGCATCAGCAGATGATTTTTTTCTCTGACAAGCTCCGGTACCCCCGAAACACATCGAATCCAGTTGGTTCAATTGTTACGGCGGCGAACGTAGACGATATACCCGGACTCAACACTCTCGGCATATCCTTTGCTCGCTTAGACTTTGTACCAAATGGCCTCAATCCTTCTCACACTCACCCTCGTGCCACGGAGATACTCACAGTCTTGGAAGGCTCACTCTACGTCGGATTCGTCACATCCAATGGCAACAGCAATCGACTGTTCACCAAAGTGTTGTACAAGGGAGATGTGTTTGTGTTCCCAGTTGGTCTCATTCACTTCCAACTCAATGTCGGAAAAACCAACGCTTTGGCCATCGCGGGTCTCAGCAGCCAGAACCCGGGAGTGATCACCATCGCGAATGCGGTCTTCGGATCCAACCCTTCCATCAACCCTGATGTTTTGGCCAAGGCATTCTAGGTGGACGATAATATGGTTAATTATCTTCAGAAACAATTTTGGTACAACAACCATTAATCAAAACGGCTACACAAATTACATGAAATCTAATAGTAAATAAATAAGAAGATCATTGTTTGATTTTGCTTATGTAATAATTTATCTATCTTCCTATGTAGCTAGTCTCCCTCTGACGGATGTTTTAAGCATAATATTAAACAAAAAAGTGATGTGTGTTACTTATCTCTAAATCTCTTATCGAAAACTGCACAAGAAGAACCGAGCCGACCCCTAAATGCAGCAGCTACAAGTCTTATCGAAAACAAAATCGGCTCGGCCTAGAAAATTTATGCTCTGTTAGACCACATCTGCTCTTCCTACCAACCATCAAATTCAAAAGAGAGTTTAATTTTCTTGTAACACCGAGATCATGATAAAATCATTCGACACCTAAAACAAAATGATCTGCTCGACTCGTCCAAAACAACAAACAATCTGCTTCTCCAATCCACTTCAAACAAGCAATGTGTTCCTCCAAACCACCTCGCCCCAAAATTGATCAGGGCACCTAAATTTCTCTTTGGTTCAGCATACTACCAATATCCACTACCACCACCTTATTAATATGTCGTCTGAGCCATTCATTTGGGTGTGATCAGAAAATAAGGAGAAGGACGATGAAAGATGCAGCACAATTACTAGTTGAAAATAAAAGGTTTAGGATAAATTTACAATTCTCTTCAATTTTACAATTTTCAAATACAACTTCAATACTTTATTCTTCTCCATGAGGAGATATTTATAAGACTATAGAGGAGCAATACTAAGAAATAAATAAAAAATCATTTGTCCACAAGAAAAGGAAACCTATATCAAGTCAGATCATATCAAATTCCCAATTAAATCAAATCTCTAAAATATTTTCCAACTCAAACTCATAATGTGAAATCGTGAGTTTGCCAAGAAGAAAATAAGATCTAATTCGAAACTCTGTTAATTCAACACCTCCCCTCACATGGGACCACGCGTTAAGTGAGCCACACGTATCGAAAATCTACATTGATACGCTGAAACTAACGTCAATCTTTCTGAAAGCTCAGCAGATCACAATCCGTCAGAGCTAATGTCTCTTTTCGAATGCCTAGATCAAACTTGCTCCAAATTCAAAAGCCCAACTAGAACAAACGCCTCTTTTCAAAAACCCGACTAACAAATCATGATCCTTAGAACTAACTCCTATTTTCGAAAGTCCAACTAGAACTAACGCTTATCTTTTTTGAAAGCCCAATTGGAACTAACGTTTTTTTTTTTGAAAACCCAATCAATAAATCTCTTGATATATTGGAACTACGCTTCTTCTCGAAAGTCCAGTTAGAACAAACGCTAATCTTTTCGAAAGCCCCAACTAAAACTAATGCTTCTTTTCAGAAGTCCAGTTAGAACAATTGCTAATCTTTTCGAAAGCCCAATTGAAACTAACGTCTCACCAAATATGTTTTTTTTTCTTTTTAAATTTTTTTATCCTTCTTTTTTTTTTTTTTCCTTCCTCAAACTAAAAAACAAACTGTTTTCACAAGAAAAAAAAAAACATGATAGGAAACCGATCCTACCATGAAATTTATTTATTTAGTTTTTTTCCGAATCTCTTCTCCAAGTCAGTGAAAGCACAACCTTTTTCTTCTTTATGGTAGTGGAAATTTATCTTCTTCCAACAATTGTAGACAATCTTCACCCTCAAGTTCATGACATGTGGGTGCACGAAGAAAATTAGCTTCCAGCACAGGAAAGCGCTCACAACAAAGTTCAACCAAGAATCAAATTCTAATTTGATAACAAGTTGAAAATAAGGGGCTTAGAGTAAATTTATAATTTTCTACAATCTCACAGTTTTCAAATACAACTTCAATACATTATTCTTCTCCATAAGAAGGTATTTATAAAACTACAGATAAGCAATACTATGAAATAAATCAAAAAAATCATTTGTCCATAAGACAAAAAACCTATATCAAATTTCTTTTTTTGAACAAGACTTATTCTGCTATTCTACTTGAACTAAAAGAGAGAAAACTTGTTCTAAGCTAGGAGGAACTCTTATCGTTTGGAGACTTCAGCCGAGATGAATGAACAAGGAGAGTAGTGGCGTGACCCGACCCATTATTTTTGGGGAAAATTGGAGGATCAGAGCTCCAACTCTCAATGATGGCGTCTTTGGTCTAACTGAGATGGTTAGTGGCCGGCTACATTAATATTGAAAAATATAATGGAAAATATTTTAGAGATTTGACTTAATTAAAAAAAATGAATAGCAGAATAAGTCAGATACGCCTCCTAGCTAAGAACAAAGTCTATTAACCAATTACATGAAATTGAAGCGGACCAAGCCATTTACAAATACACTAAACTTGGCTATTCATACTACCATGCTCAATCATTTTAGCCTCATACGGTCAACCAAAACGAGGCCATCCATGATGAGGTCGCCTCGATCATTTTTCGAGCTCAAGCTAGGTGAACATTTTAGGTTGTGATCGGGGAGGACCGTAGTTAATATGCGCCGAGCAAATGTTAGGTCGACAGCTGAAACTACCAAGTTATGAGTGTTGCTTTTGGTACTCGGTTCTCATTATCTCGGCTATACTACAGGCTGGATCTAGGAATCCGAGGGGTCGTCAGTCCTGATTAAGTCGGTAATTTGTATAAATTTGTGTTTTCATGGTCAATTTTAATAGAGGTGCTCCGGACTTGTAGTGTTGTCTTTGGGCGTCAGTCAACATCTCGAGCCTCGGATCCTCGAGTCTGGCGGCCGCTTGGATCTTTCTGCTCGGCAGGGGGCTTTTCTCCAACACTCTTCTTCTCTCCCCAATCTCACTGTCGAAAGGCTCTCAACCCTATACTACAGATTTCTCCGATGTAATATGCACGTATATAGGTACATACTCAAACATAACACAAATTCTATAGCCCGATTATGGGTGCACCGCTCAAATATATAAATATAACGAAATGAAAGTTTATATAAAATAATCAAGAATGAAATTTGTATTAGTAACTACATCCAATCTTCAAACTCAACACTATTTACAGATTAATGCTACTACCAAAATTACATACACACATTTGCGTAACCAAAACACAAAAGCAGAGAGGAAGGCTTTATAATACTCAGCATATACTTAGTTGGGGCGGTTCAAATCAGGGTAAGCGAAAAACACAAAGTCAGGGAAAGGTTGGTAAGGTAACTCTTTATCCCTAGCTGATGTTAAATATGCTTAATCGGGAATTGAAAACTACTCAACGAGTCGTTAAATTTAATTAATTAAGATTTTGGAATCGATGTTATTTCAAAATATTCCGGACAATATTCAAATCTCCTATATTGTTTGGAAATTTTCAAAAAATAAGTGCGCGAAAATTATTTCCTTTCTTTTGTTTGTTCTGCATATATGCTTTCAATCGATTTAATGAGCTATATTTGTATACTTTTATTTCTCCAACACTATCCAGCATATTACATATATATGGATGGCCTTCTTGAAAATGAAGGTACAACAACTAGTACACATGCATCTGTACATAAACAAATTAAGTTCACTAATTAGCTTATAACAGTGCATGATTGAATTGGGATCGGCATGGGAATTGAGATTGAGATTGAGACTGAGAGGAATCTGCTCGCTGTAGGCATTTTTTCCTGTATCTCCATGCTACTTGAATGTATCTTGCTGCAAGACCTCTCCAGTAAGGTGACTCATACCTGCCAACAAAAACCAAACTTCAACACCAATGTTCGTCGTAAACTACTACCACATGCATCCTAGACGATTTCTCGCAGACCATCTATGCATGTCACCAGTCTTCTATCATGCATTTCGATAGAAATAATTCTCAAACGTATGCATACATGAGATATGAATAGCTTTTTTTTTAAAAAAAAAACCTTATGGCTCCTTGAACACGCGGGTTGCGCAAGAATCTGGAGAAAACACTGGTGACTTCTTGAATGTCAGCTGCTCGGAGTGAAAATGCTTCAACATTTGTTAAGCATCTTACCATCCTGTTGCTAAGCAACCGCTGTCCAGGAGTCCTGATCCTTTTACCATCTGCAACAGAAACCACATTGATAAATTGACATTGTTTTTTTGAAACTTTTGAAGAATGCTCAAGACTGATACCTTTGTTTACTGAAGAATGCTCTAGACACCATGTGAGAAGCTCCTCACCACAAACATCTCCTTCAGATAATGAAATTATAATCCCATCTTCTCCAATGCTCTCCATTTTCCCCCTCACTATAAAAACCATCTTCTCGATGAGACCACTAGGGTAAAAAACTTTACTTCCCTTGATGTATGTCTTTTGCCTGAGTCTTGTACAAATGGAATCTAAGACGGGTTCATCCATCAGGGAAAAAATTCGTACCTGCAGAATTTTCGGAATTTAAAACATGCATTATGAGTTAATATGCTCCAACCTGATAACTTTGAACCATAGCCAGCTAATAATTCTAAGGCAAAAAGAAGACCATCATTCATGCAGAAAGCAGAAAATCCGATATTTGGATCATTATAAGTTTCAGTTTATGGATTAAAAATCTTAGATATATTATTATTCCGTGAAACCAAGATGCTCACTTTCTTAATAAATTTGAAGAGATGGCGTCTTATATCAGTCTGAAGGTCTTCAGGCAGGAATCCCAAAAGCATTTCTTCATTTACTCCTCTGGTTGCTGCCCAAGTGTACCGCTCAGCTTCTCGCACTTGCCTTCAGAGCACAATACGTGAGGCTTTAATAGTCAATTTTTAACATTACGGAATTATCGATTTATGAAGGGATTGTTCTTTTCATAAAGCACTAATTTATTTCTTTTACAGTGGATAGTATAACATAATGCATGAGGAAATTCAGTTGTAAAAAAAAATAACGTTATGGTACACCATACCTTCTAAGCTCCTCTGGCAAGCGTCTATGGCTCATCCACTGCTCAACGTCACGACGTCTAAGGGACATTTCTAACCGTCTGTACAGAGAAACAGATTTTCCTTTTCTTAAATCATAGCAGAAGTCAACTCGGAAAACTAACTGCTGGTATCTATTGCTCTATTACTTTGAGACTTAATCAAAAGCAGACATAAAACTTTGAATTTCAGACAACAGGAGAGAGTTACTAACATTTATACAGTTGGATGATTATGAAACCGAGAGGAACTTACTAGGCAGAAAACATTGAAAAACCAAAGATCTACGGCTTCGATAAAAAAATAGTGATATTTCCATTGATATGTCACGATCAAGTGACTCTAAATGTTGGAATATTTAAGAAGATAAATCTTAGGATAAAAATTGTACCTCCGGCCAAGAGCCTGCAGAAAGTTCTGCATATTTCCAATGAGAAGAGCGAAAAGCAAGAGACCTACGGCAATGCTGCCCATTGTAAATAGGACTTCCCAAACATAATAGCTTGGAACTAGATTTCCAGCCAGGGTACTGATTTGCTGCATAATGTAAATGACATGGTTATTTTCATTTAGCTTTGTAATGAGACCATGCCAAAACAATCCGTACGCCAGGAGATAAAGAAACGTAAATTTTTTCTTGAAAATATTATTCGGTCAAACACTGATGCCATCAACTTTGAGTTTTCATTTCAGAATAAAAAGATTCAGAACCAACTCAGTTCAATTTGAACTAGGTAGGACAATAGTCACAGTACAGAGAAGGGTCAAGTATTGTATCCCCTGCAGTTTAAGCTTTTAGGGTAGAAGGGTAGTCAATCACAAGATTATGATGGACAATTAACTTAACTGAGTATAAAGTAAGAATTATACAGTTATTTTAAATGATTCGGCTTTGGCCAAAAGAAGGGACAAATGGAAGCGATACCTGGAATCCCCAAAACAATGCGTACATATATCTAGTGACTACACTCTTTCGTGTTGAAAGACCGGCTGTTTGGTAGAAAACTCCGTAAGTATAACCAGTTGGAGTTAAACACGCACTAGCATTCGCATTGTTTTTCCAGCTATCAAGTGATGGATTATCTACTCCAGAATCTCCAAATTCATTTCCATGCTCACAATCTATGAAGCTTATACACCCATTAATTCCAGAGGTACCGCATGCATCTTCAAAACATTGATTAATCCTCTGGGACAAGAAAGAGGGGAAGTAAGTGAATGATTGATTAACCCTCTACATTATTTAAAATTCATGATATTATCCATTACAAATACAATAATGAAAAAAAGAACTATCAAATTGAATCATAATATTGTAAGTTTAAGCAAGTAGATAAAGATGCAAATTTTCCCATTTTTGCAGGCATGAAATTATCACCAAGTCTGTTTCCTTGTTTGACAAAAAGGTGAGAAGAGATTGTATACGAATCTTGAATAATTCTGGACATGCAAAATGAAGACACACGAGGAACATAAACATGTCTATCGCAGGAAATTTCCGAGAGTTAAGAATTAAACATTTTCCACCCACCTGTAGCCCCATGAGGTAATAGCACGATCCAACAACGTGGCCAGCCAACACAAAAGTGAGAGAATTTATTACAAAAATTGTCCATGCTGACTCAAATATGAAGCTACTTGGATTCTGACCAGCGAACAGAGGCAGAAACCTAAATAACCTGGGAATATACTGAACGAGAACTGAAGCACGTAAAAGATTTTTTGCAGGGCTTGCTCCTCTTAATCCAAAGTTGTTTGGTAGAAATAACAACGTTATGATCTGCAAACAATTGGAAGAACAACTTACCAAATGGGAAAAAAAATGATGTGTAAACATCAGACAGAACAAGTTACAATGTCATGTTAGCGTATGAGTAGATATATTGACAGATGCATGCAACTTAGGGTGGATTGAGAGGGCAACAGGCAGGGTTTATCACCCTCCCTCGGCAAAGCCACTGAAAAACAGTTTTCTTCCATGGCAAAAAGCAATGAGAAACTTGCATGAAGTAATAAATGGGTGTAAAAAATGCCAATAAAACAAAGGAAACCAAGAATACAGAATATCATGCGCGTGTTTGTGTGTGTGGGAGAGAGAGAGAGAGAGAGAGAGAGAGAGAGATGTTTACCTGAGGCAGCGGTAATACGTTAAAAAAGTCTAGTAGAAAATATCCTTGAAGGTAATTCAGAGCGATTTTCTTCGGATGGTCAACTAAAACGCCAGCACCAACCACCCTAGACTCAGGACCCACATAAGCCAATCTAAACTGCAGAGAGAGGGAGAGAGAGATTCATTTATCTGTCAAGGGTTGAGACTAATCAACTTACCTCATCCATAACATTTATTTAACTTCTAAATGAGATCTGAATGTATGAGAGGGAAGGAAATCTTACCTGAAGGAGTATGTGCATTAGGTATATGAAATCAGTGATGCTTCTGAAAATCACAAGTCTTGTCGTCAAAGTCCAATCAAGAACCATACAGTTATTATCCTGCATTCAAAGACGGGGAAATCAAGTTCAAAGGAAATCAACATCACAACGAAATGAAATAAACAAGTTCTCATCTTCTCCATAGAAATCGATCATTACAAATAAATACCTAAAGTGTGTAAATTGGAAAACCAAACTAGTTCTCGGTTAACTGATAGTTCCAAACTAAATCATAAAAATGACAAGGAAGAACCAAGGAAATACCTGGTCAACGAGCAGCAGGAAGAAAAACAGTGGGTCTACAAAAATTGTTATTAAGCAAGAAATGACGAAAAACTTGTTCCATTGTTGCACAACTTTAGCATGAGGGTTCATAACTCCAGGTATACATGGACGCAGAAAAGAGAAAAAACTCCTTGCACTGCCTTTGGCATCCCCATACAGAGCACTATGGAACTACAAACAGTTGATGATAAAAGAAATATGCATAAGTTTCTTGGAGTGCTTATATCTTGTCATTCCAAAAAAATAAAAGAAATAGGGAAGGAAGCAGTGACAAGAATATATTAATAATGGACATATTGTTGCTAAATCTCAAGCAATAGTCATAACAACGAAATTAAAAAGGAAACACGAGAAAGAAAAGGATATACAATGCAGCTTGAGAGGAACTATTGCTTTGTAAGTGCTTTTGCACAAAGAGAATGTAATTACAGATATTATTTCATGCTCTCCAGAATCTCCACTGCTATTAATTGCATTGTTAACACAAAAAATATTCATGTTCTCTTGCCCTTCGTCAACTTATTATTTCTTTTCTTTGTCAAAAGATAGATTTTGTTATATTAGATATTAGATTAGCTACCGACGGGATTCAAACTCATACCGTTATGCAAGAAGTCAACTCTTTTCCACCACTGTGATAAAGGGTCACTTGCGCCCTCCATCAACTTATCAAGTAGTGCAATATACTACGTGTGCTTTTACCATCAGCAATATCCTAATCATTTGACAGGATTAGTTGCAAAACTAGACGTATTTACTACGTGGCAATAATGCATAGCATTTAATAAAAGACACCACCTAAATGTCTACAAATATGTGCACAATTTAAAAGAAAAACTCTTTGATTAGGGAGAGAAAAACACCTTGGAATCAACTATATCTGAAATCCTTCGATTAGCAGCCTTGGGATTGTATGTTGGGCAAGTTGTGCAGTAAGGATCATCGCACAGCCCCAGTCGGCCAGATCTCAGCAAGTGGTCATTTTTACCCGCATAGTTTTCATCCGTCCATTCGTTCTGGTTTGTTGCATTGGTAGAAGGAAAATATTCTCCTGCGGGTTCCACCGCTTCTTGCCCTGCTGTTAGAGCTTGAGCTGCCCGGAAAATGCTACCAGGCCTGTGGTTAGCATATAACGGACCGCTCATAGGTACAAAGAGAGGTTTGCTTTGACTCCCTAATGGACCAATATGACCTTCAAGTCTAGGTTCCCCTTCATCTGACGAGTCCGAGTCTATATAGCTCATAGGAATGGAAAGTGGTGCCTTTCGGGTTTGGGTCACGAATATGTCGAACAGTAGCTGCGGATTATCTTCTGAGTATTGCGGAAGAGTGTTTGGTAGGATGGGTACCTCAGTTCCATTATAACCAGCAGCCATTTCTCACAAATCGAACCTAAAAACAAAGATTGTGATTTTCGAGTAGAATTTCTATACAATTAGTACAATGTTAGAATTACATAAGTGATCATGCTAGTTAGTTCCATTTGGGTTCAAAAGGTCTTTGTTTTCTGCAGGGAACAAAGCTTAAAGATATCAAAAAACAACATTAGACAAAACCTACAGCAACTTACAGCTTCCAAATTTTTTTAATTTCTAGTTTGAAGGCATAAATTTGCATTTATAATTATTAAAACAAAAGAATAGAGAGGGCAAAAAAGCATACATTGTAAGTTGAGTTGGAGTTCAAAAATCCTGCAAAAAAGGTGTGAAACTTACCTGAATAATTCGAAAAGACAAGCAGAGTTGAACGAGAAACCCAATAATATTAACTCATTTGATTAATTAGCGTACTAGCTAAAGAAAGATACATTCTCATCACCGGGAGGGAGGGAGGAAGAGGAAGAGAGGGGGGGGGGGGGGTGGGGTTGTTGTGGAGAGCAAGTATAAAAGAGCTGCAAAGGACTTGAGGGCTAAATAAAAGAGAGGGCAGCTTGGAAATTCCAAGGGAGCGCAGGCAAAGGGGTGTTTGACTGTTTGTTATTGGATTTTTGAGGAGCTTGAAATTTCCCGTGGAAGCAAGGAGGGCGGACCGGACACGATTATCCTTGTTTTCATTTGTTTTTGCTACCGGTCAATACAATATTTTACGCAAAAATAAAAGAAGCTTGCTAGTTGCTGCTGCATATTTGTTTGTTTAATACGACAACTTGAGATCAAATTTAAACAGGACAGAAGACTCCTTGGGATGTAAATAAATGGGTAGGGTTGGAGCTGAACAGTCTGTGTCCTCCTTGTTTACTTTTGTTCTTGGTACATTAGTGGGTTAGGTTTGAATTGTTCCGTAGTTGATACCTCTCCAGTTAACATATAGTGATGTAACTACATGAGGAGGGGCGGAGAAGTTGAACTGACCTCCATCCAATCCTAAACACTTCATATTTGAAGTTGAATAAGCCGCGCCCATATATTCCTTATAGTAAAACTCATTCTATATTGAACCACTCGAAATTCGAGTGCACCAACGTAGACATATTTTTGTTTAAGTGTTCACTTTTGGTCAACTTGGACTTACATGAGAAATCAGGTCCGCATTGGACATTTTTCGGCCTAGATTTGGGTCAAACTTTGTTCATTGCCCAATTTATAAAAACATGACTACCCTTGACTGGATTACTACAATGGAAAGAAAAAAAATCTAAAAAAAACTTTGGTTTTAATGAAAAATGACAAATAAAGATGTAGTGAATAGTACCGAAGAAAGGTAGAAATGTGGTTTTTCGTTACAAGTGAACAGTACCGGAAATGTTTCATTAAAACTCCCTATTATTAACACAGGAATACTCAGTATTTTCATGCTTTAGCCCCTGTTTTGTTGTTCTTTTGCTCTTTTATTTTCAATCTTAATAGTAAAATGACAGTTTTATCTATGTAGTACGCTTGTGAGTATAATGCATCTTTATGTTCCAGCTCCTTTCTCAAAAGGGTAAACCTACGTGTTGGTCATCGTAGAAAGCTCTTCTACTGCTTCCAATAGAGATCTCTCGATCTCTCCAGCTCTCTCTCTCAAAAACCAGGAACCAAAAATCGCTTAAGTTCTCTCGGCCAACCAAGCTCGCCCATTTGGGCTTCCACTCCCATCCAACCAAACCCCCAATAACAATCACAACAATCCACAGAGGGTGTTTGACTGTTTGTTATTGGATTTTGAGGAGCTTGAAATTACCTGAAGGAGCCAGGAGAGCAGACCGGACATGATAATCCTACGACTACCGGACAATACTATCCAATGTCCGTCCTCCTTGTTTATATTTGTTTTGCTACTTGGTAGGTTGGTAGGTTGGTAGGTTTGACAGTTAATACCTGTCCGGTTAACTTGTCTCTGGACAATATTTTACACAAAAATAAAAGAACCTTGCTAGTTGCTGCTGCATATTTATT
Organism: Pyrus x bretschneideri; assembly: GCF_019419815.1. Classification (NCBI taxonomy): domain Eukaryota; kingdom Viridiplantae; phylum Streptophyta; class Magnoliopsida; order Rosales; family Rosaceae; genus Pyrus; species Pyrus x bretschneideri. The sequence goes on along the minus strand of NW_025999612.1, from coordinate 13,498,926 downwards.
TGTTTAATACGACGACAACTTGGGATGAAATTTAGAACAGGAGAGAAGACTACTTGGGATGTAAATACATGAGGAGGGTTGGAGCTGAACAGTCTCTGTCCTCCTTGTACTTTTGTTCTTGGTACGGTAGTGGGTTAGGTTTGAATTGTCGGTAGTTGACACCTCTCCAGTTAACATGTAGTGATGTAACTACATGACGAGGGTAGAAGTTGAATTGACCTCCATCCACTCCTAAACACTTGATAACACACTCACCCACCCAGCCCCAATTTGATGGCAGTGGCGTAACCAAAGTAAAATCAAGTGGCCAGCTACAGTCAATTGTCTCCTCAACTTTAGAATAGATAATAATGCGCCGAGCAGATGTTGGGTTCAACAGCTGAAACTACCAAATTTAGACAGAGCAGAATATAAGAAGGATCTAGGAATCCGAGGGTTTGTTAGTCGTGATTAAGTCCGAAAGTCATACAAATTTGCGTTTTCATGGTTAATTTTTACTTTAATAGAGGTGCTCTGGGCTTGTGGGTGGGCGTCAGTCATCATCTCGAGCCTCGGATCCTCGAGTCTGGCGGCTGCTCGGCAGGGGGCTTTCCTCCTACACTCTTCTCTCCACCAATCTCTCTGTAGAAGGGCTCTCAATCCTATACTGTAGCTTTCTCCTATGTAATATGCATGTATATATGTACAAGAAATCTTTAAAAGGAAGGGATCCTTTTTTTTTTTTTTTTTTTTTTAAATGGGGACTAGTTGTGGGGTTTATCTTATATCGAACCTTAACTATCCGAATTATTTATTTTTCAAGTTGCATCTCATAGATCATCTTTGCCAAATATTAGCCAAATCGAAAATGTTTAAGATATCTAATTGGGTTCAAAGAAATTAACAAATACTTTGATATATAAAAAATAATGAAATTTGATCTTGATAATTAAATAAGCCAATGATTTCAGATTGAATTGAATTTTTGCAAGGATGATCTATGAATCGAGATTTACAAAATAAACGGTTCGAATTGTTGAAATTTTATGTGGAATGAACCCCACACCTAATCCTCATTTTTTTCAAAAAGTTAGGATCCGCTTAAAGGGCATGTATACGTACATACTCAAATATAACACAAATACTATAGCCCGATTATGGAACCACTCAAATATATAAACATAATGAAATGAAAGGTTATATAAAAAATGTAGAATGAAATTTGTTTTAGTAACTACATCTAATCTTCAAACTCAGCACTATTTACATATTAATGCGACGAGCAAAATTGTATACACACATTTGCGTAAACAAAACACAAAAACAGAGAGGAAAGCTATATATACACAATACATTTTTTTTTTTTTTTTGAGTGGGGGTGTCCAATCAGGTAAGTGAAAAACACAAGGTCAGGAAAAAGGTTGGTAAGGTAACTCTTTATCCCTATCTGATGTTAAATATGCCTAACCGGGAATCAAAAACTCTACTCAACGAGTTGTTAAAATGAATTAATTAAGATTTTACGAAGTCCTCCTCCAGCGTCGCCTAGAGAGGAAGAACTCATAGTCCGGATGCCTGTTTACAGATGTCGTACTTCCTTTGTTCACAACAGCTCTTGCCATAAGCGATGCTGTCTCCTCAAGTGTCCTCAAACGCTCCTCTAGTACTCCACAAGGGTTTAAGCCCGATGGTGTTATTGTTGTCTGCTTCGGTGCTGAAGGCCTTAGCTTGAACCAGCATTCAGCCTGTGCAAGCACGAAACAATATATATTAAATAATAAGCGCAGCAAATTTTACAATATGCCTTAACTATATGCCACAGCTGCGCGATATTTGTGCAATCTATGCACTATTAGCCATGACTACCTGAGCATTGTAGCTTTGCAGACCCACAACTGGAGATACAATACAAGCATCCAAGTTATGAGGCTCAAAATTGGCACTTCTACGTATCAAATGACCGAGTGAATGGTAAGTCAGAAATGCTGCACGGAAGCTACCATCAGGTATCCTGTAAATTGGATACCATGCCACTGAGTACCTGAGAATCACATGGCACATGAAAATTATGTCCTAGTTAGAATTCACCCGGCGTCAATTGTATTACTAATAATTTTGCTTCGTTTTGCGAAACTAATAACGGGCTATTACAAACACATATTTTAAATTTAGAGAGATTGAAGCGAGTTTTATTACTAACCAGGATCTGGGATGCAGATCATTCAGATTCATATATTCTAGTTTTGTTGGATCTCCATATGCTTTAGAATGTGACAGTCCATCACCTCGTACCAGCTCTTTTATCCTGAAACGAAGGGCAACAGATTCAGGATCATCAAAAAATACATAAAGATCCTTAGGATCTTTGAAAAGCAACAAAATAAATACTACACGGATTTAAAATGATAACTTTAGTAAAAATATAAAAAAGATACATACTTGTTATATAAAGGTCGTCTCTCCTGCGGTTGTTCTGATTCAAAATATTCAAACAGTACCTCTAAATCACCGGACCCTGTTGTGTCAGTCAATCGAACAGATACATCTTTGGCAGAAGCAGAAGATTGTTCTGAAATACAAAATTGATTTACAAGCGGTTGGGTGATCGCATCTTCCTTATGATCAGATTGAGGAAGAAGTACTGAAAATATTGGCAGACTACCAATGCTAGAGGATTTTTTGGATGTCTCAATATCCTGGCTTGAGCTTGACGCATCAGAAACACAAAACCTAGTGTCAGCATCTACATAATCAGCATTTCCCTTCTTGAATAGCTGAATTCCTGACAAATAAGGGACAAAATAAGCACGAAATGCAAAGTGATCAGCACCCAATCTCTTTGAATTTCCAAGTTCCTCGGCCCTTATTTCCAGACCATAGCTACCATATTTCTCATACCACTGCCATAGGCATCCTAAAGTGATGTCAGGTGTCTCATGTCTGCACAATGGCACACCTCCAACCTGATCAACCAGGTTCCTTGAGCAGCAAGTATGACAATTTACGGAATTAGGTGATTGATGAATAGCCGGGGATGAATGATAAAGAAGTCTTTCGAATTCAGCAATTGGATGACCAGTGGCCATTTGAACAGCCTCAGATGCCAGTTGTGCCCTACAAGCATTATTTACTGCTTCTAGTATTCTGTTTGAATCAGATTCAAATGTATTTACATCTCTAGGTATGTCAGATTTTTTTATGTGGTTAGCTGCATTGAGCTTGTTATTGATCAGTTTATCAGTTGTACTTGGTTTTGAAAGCCTTCCTTTGAATCCGTTGGAAGAAAACGTTAAGTCTCTAGAACTTTGACATGTGGGCACCACTGCAACATCAGAAACAGGATTGTGAGTATTGAAGGCTGCGTTCCCTTTAGCAGTGTCTTTAAGAGTCCATCTCCTAGAAGCTGCCTCATCAGAATGTTTGAGTGATGAACTGCCAGATCTAGTAGAGTTTGTCAACCTGGGATTCTTCAACCCAGCTGGCATCCACTTGTGGGTAAAAGATCCAGAAGTACAAGAGTTTTGCCTGCAGCTTTCCGCAAGAGACGTTTCTTTCTGTACTTCTTGACTTGTTGCATTACAAAGTAGATGAGGAAGGTAGGCTAGAGACTGCATTGTGCTATTCTCATTTCTTGCACTTTGATTCTTCATGTGAGATACACTATTACCGACACTTTCAAGATGATCCATTTCAATTGGACAGAGTCGTATGGTGGGAACTGATTCAGAGGTCATGCATTCTACTTTGCTGCTCTGAAATCCAGTGCTTGGACAGCTAGGCAGAGAACAAGATCTCGTAGCATGATCTAATCCTTTGTTGCCCTTCGCATGATCTGATATATCATTTTGTTCTATCATATCCTTCACACAACCATCTAAGCTGGAGAAGCTGGCATAAGACCCCTCCCTGGAATAACAATTGTATTCTTGTTTCAAAGCCGGATCACCTTTTCTTTTCAATTTCTTCGAAACCTTATCTTTTTGCTGTTTTCTATCCTCACTCTTTGGAAAGGCATTTACGTCAGCAGCGTTACAGGGTATTTTAAGCAAAGGGGACTTTCTCGAAGGGAGATCGTAACATGAGTAAACAGAACTTGCTTTCTTCAACTCCCCAGTGCAGTCGCTGGATTCATTTTTCTGGACCTTTTGCCAGACAGACTGATTGGTTTCCTTCCCTGTATGCAGATTTCCAAAACTTCCAAATTTAGAGACATTTGAATTTCGAGGAGCGACTTTGTTTTCTTTACTTCTCTTGTTATGTGCAACGAGTTGCACGTCACTATTGCTACGACCCTGAATACCATGCCTTGTTCCCTCAGTGTGGCTGTAGGAATCCATGGCATCATTTAACGAGCTTTGACAAGAGAAATATCCCTTTCTTGAACTCAAACTTGGCGGTTCAGAAATATATATATTGTGAGTTTCCGTCTCAGCATGTTTTTCATCACGACTAGTAGTAGTACTAATATCACTGTTTGAACCAAAAGAAACTGAATCCAAAATGAATGAGTCATGGATATCAGAGTAACGTTTGGTATACAAATCATTGTAACCGCTCGCCTGCATATGAATACCTTCCACTTCGTTGAAGATGGCAAATCCAGAGTCTTCGAGTAGAACCTGATTTCCAAAATTACTGACAGCAGGTATACCCGCCTCATCACTTGAAGAGGTGCATGTATTTGGTGTTTCAGAAATCCTGGTTCCACCATCTGGCAATGAATTATCTGGTGCAGTTGAAAATGACAGTGTTCTGTCTCCATCATTGTTGCCACAGGTTTCAGAAGCTGAGCTTCCATTGGGATATTCCACATACAGCACTTCCGGTTCATTAGAGATAGTGTTGATTGAAAACTTCTTGTCCTTCTTTCGATTCTTCTTTCTCGAACTTCTTTTTGCGGTGTTGTCTATTTTTTGGTTACTGATACTCAAAGTTGATGAGTTAACAGCATTAGAACCATTTGGGATGGTACTTGCTGAATCACTGCAGGTTAAAGATTTGTGAAAAGATTTCCTGGGAACTCCATTCCACTTAGTACCTTTACTTGTCAAGGTCTTATTTCGAGGTTGGTGTCGCACGCTTGAACCAGTGAAGCTTCTGTTTGTAAATGACTTGACAGAATAAGTGACGTCAAGGGGAGGCATTTTGTGAACCCTTTGTCGAGTAACCTTGAATGGGTTCATTGGTGGCGGGTAAAGCAGATGTAGATTATCCATATTCACCAGAGAATCAACTACCGAGTGATTTATATTGTAAGGACATTGTGCTGGTAGTTCCATGATTCTCCGTTGTCCACCAGGTTCAAGGGCAAGGAATGTAAGGATACCACACCTGAAATGTCAAATTAAAAGTCATTCCTCAGCAATAACAGAAGAGAACCAGAAAAATAAAAGGTATAAAAGTAATGATAATCTTAGCAATGTCCTACAAACGCTGATCTAATGTCGGTGACCTGGTTTATTGCTTCAGTCAAAGTATAAAATTTCTTGGACAGTCCACACCAATCAGGAATTGCAGGCATAATCTGACATACTTATGCATACGCATTTTGTTATGCATTAGATGTATATATGATGATTAAGAAACATGCAAAACCATCAAAGGAATAGAGGTCGGGTTATGCATTGCTAAATACTTAACAACTAATTCAAAAGACAGAAGAAAGCATACAACCTCAATTTAGTGGATTACTTTCACCATACATCTGTGAGAAACAAGCAATTAGGCAATGGCAATCGAAACAGTCTTACCTACGATCAGAGTTTCTCCATGTGACAGAAGGCACTTCACAATCCTGAGCAAGGTAGTAATCGACAGAAAACTAGTCAGATGTATGGTGAAAAGTGAAGTAGATCCAAATTGATTTGTAAAATAGACATATATTACTGCTAAAGATGTTCCAGAACTTTCTTGTTTCCTTGACAACGAATCTCTTCTTGTGTCTGAAATTTTCTGGATATCACTGGTGGTCCTTGGAAGGGCACAATGCATCTTGCCGTGCCTGCCCACGTCGTCAACACAAATAAAACAGTTAGTGATGTTCTAATACAAAATTATAAGGTGCTAATGTATTCAAAATCTTAACACTTCACAGCATCAGCAAGTTAGATTTTACAATTGTAGTGCATTAAGAAGAACCTCAATTTTTAGCACTTTTTCACAAGCAGCACACCCGCATTAGTTTCGTTAGTTTGCAACCCAGAACCTTATAGTGACTAACACAACAAAACCAAACAATAGCATCTTCTCTCTATCCTAGAATCCAAACCAATTGGCAACCCAGAAACATCACTTTATTATGACATTCTCAGAAGAGTTGTGTTAGGCTGTTAGCTAGCGGCTTTACTTGTCCCGTAGTCATATATTGATTGCATCCAAAATTCTTATTGCAGCTTGGACATGGCTTATTGACACCTTCGCCGTGCAACCTTTGGTTTGTCGAAAAGCCCGGTTCTCTATTGGATGGGTTTCGCTTTGGTTTACAAATTGCATTTGTCTACAAAAACTCTCAAACACTAACTAAGACAACAATTACGAAGGTAATACCAAAACAACAATAATGCCTTCAATCAAATGAGGCAACGATACCATGTCAATCCACTAGACTCAAGTAAATTAATCGTGTAACTAAAACAACAATTCCGAAAATAAAAGAACGTTCTCTTTTCCAAGCATTCATAATCTGCAGAAAAAAGAACATAGGATTGAAGGCAAAGTACCTCAAAGGTGTTCAAGATGAAGGTTGAAACATGAACAAATCCTTATTCGCTTTTATCCTCAAACAAGTAGAAGGCATTGCTTGCATAACACACAAGTTGGCAACCAAACATTCACCACTTCTGCAAATTACCCTTTTTAACAAAAAGGATTGAAGCTGAAAGCAGAAATGCAAAAATGTAGATAAAAAGGAAGAAAAACAGAGAAAATAGAAACAAAATATGGTTTGCTGACAATCCTCAGACTAAAATTCCATCTACAACCCACTCATTAAATTTACTAATTTAGACTGAAACCCAGCTAAATTTATCCCAAAAATATGAGGAAAAAAGAAGAATTTACCTGAGAAATTCCCTAAAAATAATTAATTCAAAAGAAATGGATTGACTAACTTGAAACATTGATGAGGAATCCAGAACTAAATTTGACTGCAACCCATGAATCAAATCTTGGAAAAGAAGTGTCTAAAAATGTAAATAAAAGATTGCACTGTAGTTGCAGAGAAAGCTCCCCAAATTTAGGTGTGAGGTGGAGAATATCTATAGCTAAAATTACTCAGCTGATTTCCCCAAAACCAAATCTCACCCAATCTCCAATTTCTTATTTAGGCCTATGCTTCAAGATATCAAAATTTCACTTGCATGCACATATTATAGTTTTGCCTATAAATACTTCAATACTTTTTTCATTTTCTAATCAAGTTTTGCCTATAAAATGTTATTAGCACTTCAAAAATCTCATTCTACACTCCTCACAAATTTATTGTAGGGGAACAATTTTCATTCTTTTCGTGCTATCTTCAATCATGTTCGTCGAGAAGCAAATATAATTTGGTGAATGATATTAGCTTTCATGATTAATGTAATTTGAAACGTAGTACTATTTTCTTTCTTTTGAACGTGTTAAAAAGGGTCAACAAAGTTTCGACGAGGCCACATTATGCATCCTATTACGTACAACTCATATTCTCTTAATATTGTACTTCTCCCTCCCACATTATGTATTCAGTCTCTTATTTTTTCTCTTAATTATTAGCTCTTCTCTTCTATTTCTCCGTCATTTTATATATTTTTTTCTCCTATCAATGACAAAAGGATAACTCTTTATTTCTTTCTTTTTTTTGGTAAACAAACAGAGCTAAACGTTCAAAAAGAGAAACTAAAACAAAATAACCAAGCGTAATAATTGATTTTGTAGAGAGAAAAAGATAAATTTTTTGAAAAAAAAAAAAAAAAAATACTCAATGAAAAGAAATGTTGGTTAGTCGCAGCTTCCTCTTCCCTCCGATTTACAAACTCACCTTCTTCACCCAAGCCCAACACCCACACACTCGCCTTCTCTTTCAGTCTCATCGGATTCAAATTATGGCTGCGGAGGCCACCACCTCATCCAATACGACCGCGAAGGTGGCGGGGATGGACTTCCCGACGAAAAAGGCCTACGCTCCTCCTTGGGCGTCGCACATCAACCCCATCCCTTCTCACACCTTCCCTCTCGGACACGTAAAAACCCAATTCTCTTCTTCCTCTGCTCATGCTTAGCTATCGATTACTGTTTCTGATTGTATTGATTACTGATTAGCAGCTGCTTTGTGCTTGTAATCGCAGTTTCCCACTCCAATTCACAAATGGAATATTCCCAATTTACCCCCAACACTGAGGTCTGGTTTGTTGGAAATTCAAATCAAAACAGGTTGTAAAATATTGCTGCTAGCTGTTTGTTGCTTTCCAGCTACAAAGAACAAAGTCTCCTCCATGTGCTAGCCGAAAGGTGTTGAAAGACAGCAAGGAATGATGCAGAGCATGTGTGTAAAAGTGTCTAGCAGCTGGTGCATATGTGAAAGGGTGTAAAGATGGTAATCACCATCTGTCGCTGCATGTGTGTGTGCCAGATTGTTCTAAGTTCATTTGATCTGTTTGAATGGTTGTATGTGTTGTTGTATTTTTTTATTTAAAGCACTTGAGTGGTTCTTTGCTGTTTGGAATGTATAAATAAGCCTCTCGTAAGGCTTTAAATGATAGAGTGTATCATCCGAAACATTAAATCCAATTCCCATTTCCATTTCAGCTTGTAAGCTCCAAAAGAGTTGTAAACCTCTTTCTAATATTTCAAAGTGTTTGTTATCCCCAAGCTTGTTATTCCCTTTCGTTTGTCCAATATTATTGAGAGTGAAAGTGAGAGGTGTGATAGAGTTTGTAAACCTATCACCCACATCATTTGGTATTGAGTTAGTAAACTGTCAAATACCAACAATTGGTATCAGAGCCAGAATACCATTCTGGCAAGTGCAGTAGCTATGGCGTCCAACTTAGTGCAACTCCAAGTTCCCACATTGAAGAAAGAAAATTATGAAAGATGGTGCATCCAATTCAAAGCATTGTTTGGATCACAGGAGCTATGGGAAGTTGTCAGTAGTGGGTATGTTGTACCTACTGCCGAGCAAGAAGCCACATATACTGCAGATCAAAGGAACACTCTCAAGGATTTACGAAAGAAGGACCAGAAGGCGTTGTATCTTCTTTATCAAGGATTAGAAGATTCAACGTTCGAGAAGGTTGCAGAAGCAACAACGAGCAAGCAAGTATGGGACACACTCAGTACAATCTACAAAGGAGTAGATCGGGTCAAGAAAGTGAGATTACAGTCACTTCGAGCAGATTTTGAAACTGCTCACATGAATGAAGGAGAGAGCATCTCCGACTATCACTTAAGGCTCATTGTGATAGTAAATCAGATGAGGAGAAATGGCGAGAGACTCGATGAAGTACGAGTTGTGGAGAAGATACTCCGGTCACTCACATCTAAGTTTGAGCATGTGGTGACTGCCATTGAGGAATCCAAGGATTTGGAGGTGATGAGTGCAGAGGAGCTACTAGGATCCCTCCTAGTTCACGAGCAACGCATTCAGAAGAATGCAAGCCCCACAACGCTAGAGCAAGCTTTGGAGTCAAAGTTGAATATTGACAAACCAAATAAAGGTCGTGGGCAGTGGAACTCACGTCGTGGGAGCTCATCCAACCGTAGCCGAGGACGAGCCCGAGGAAGAGGTCGAGGCTATGCACAAAATCAAGGTCAGTCTCAGGAGTGGAGATCTACTCGAGGAAAGGCGCATATCCAGTGTCACAACTGTAAGCAATATGGACATTATGCCAATGAATGTTCACATAAAAATGGTGAGCATGTCAACATGGCAGAATCAAGTGGAAATACTGATGAAGAACTTACAGTCTTACTAGCACACCATGATTCCAGTAGCCAACAAGATGTTTGGTATTTGGACTCTGGTGCAAGCAATCACATGTGTGGAAAGAATGAGTTTTTTGCCAAACTCAAAGATGGGGCCTATGGATCTGTAAGTCTTGGTGACTCCTCAAAGTTGCCAGTTGAAGGCAAAGGGAAGATCAAGATCATCCAGAAGGATGGTAGAGAAGAATACATCTCCGATACCTACTACATACCAGGTATGAAGAGCAACATTCTGAGCATTGGTCAACTGCTCCAGAAAGGGTACATTATACATATGGAGAACATGCTTCTCACTCTCAGGAATGCAAGGAGAAAGCTTATTGCACGTGTTCGAATGTCAAAGAACCGGATGTTTCCGTTGAATTTGAACACAAAGATTGGAAGCTGCAACATCGGTGTAATGGAAGATGAGTCATGGAAATGGCATCTTCGATTTGGCCATCTTCATTTCAATGGCCTAAAGTTGCTGTCAAGTGGAGGAATGGTTCGTGGTCTACCCCAGATTGAAGCCACACGCCAAGTATGTGAAGGTTGTGTGCTTGGCAAGCAAGCACGACTATTGTTCCCTGTTGGTGATACATGGAGAGCAAAGGCACCACTGCAGTTGGTGCACACAGATATATGTGGTCCATTGGATCCCATGTCTTATGGAGGTAATAGGTATTTTATTACCTTTATTGATGATTTCAGTAGAAAGACTTGGGTTTATTTTCTCAAGGAGAAGTCAGCTGCCCTAAAAATTTTCAAGGAGTTCAAGGCACTCACAGAGGCTGAAAGTAACCACAAGCTTGTGGCTGTGAGATCAGATAGAGGTGGAGAGTACACCTCCAATGCTTTCCAAGCATACTGCAAGGAGCAAGGAATTAGGCATCAACTTACTGCTGCCTATACCCCACAGCAAAATGGGATAGCCGAAAGAAAGAATCGAACCATCCTTGACATGACAAGGTCCATGCTTAAGGAGAAGAATTTTCCAAAAGAGTTATGGACAGAAGCTGTAGCTTGTTCGATTTATTTGTTGAATCGATGTCCAACAAAGAGTGTCAAGAGGATGACACCACAAGAGGCTTGGAGTGGATACAAGCCGAATGTTACACACCTAAGAATTTTTGGGTGTGTTGCATATGCTCAAGTTCCAGAAGCCAAGAGGAGGAAACTTGATGATAGAGGTGAGAAGTGTGTGTTTGTGGGCTATAGTGAAGAGTCCAAGGCATACAAGCTCTACAACCCACTAACTGGCAAACTAGTGGTTAGTAGAGATGTCATCTTCAGTGAGGAAGAGACATGGAAGTGGAACAACAAAGAAGTCAGTAAAGAGAAGATCGTCTCCACTGATTTTGAAGAACCAGAAGTTGTACCACCGATTGAGCAACAGCCTACTCAAACAATCACAACAACTCCAGTGCACAGAATTGCAAGGAGTGGTCCTACATCTAGTGAGGAAAGCAGCTCCTCAACTCCAGTGAGGTTAAGGAGTCTCACAGAGATTTATGGACAAGAAGAAGAAGAAGAAACCAACTTTTTCTGCTTCTATGCAGACCACGAGCCTCTCTCATTCAATGAAGCTGTGGAAGAAGATTGTTGGAAGAAAGCCATGGAAGAAGAGATCCATGCCATCGAGAAGAATGACACTTGGGAGCTGACAAAGCTCCTACCAAATCAGAAGGCTATTGGTGTCAAGTGGGTTTACAAGATCAAACGCACTGCAGATGGGAGTGTGGATCGATACAAATCAAGGCTTGTAGCAAAGGGCTACAAACAGAAGTATGGAATGGACTATGATGAAGTCTATGCTCCAGTTGCAAGACTTGACACGGTAAGATTACTAATCTCTCTTGCCGCTCATCATAAATGGAAAATTTATCAACTAGATGTCAAGTCAGCCTTCCTTAATGGAGTTCTTGAGGAAGAAGTGTACGTGGAACAACCAGAAGGCTTCCAAGTACAGGGAAAAGAAGATAAGGTGTATCGTTTGAGGAAAGCTTTGTATGGCCTCAAGCAAGCACCACGAGCTTGGAACTCAAGGATTGACAACTACCTTCACCAAAATGGATTTCAGAAATGTCCATACGAGCATTCAGTTTACATGAAGAATGGTGCAAAAGGGGAGTTCTTAATTATTTGTCTCTATGTAGATGACTTGTTGTTTACAGGAAACAATGAAGCAATGTTCTGTGAGTTCAAGCAATCCATGTTCAGTGAATTCGAGATGACTGACAATGGATTAATGTCATACTTTCTTGGCATAGAAGTGAAGCAAGAAAGTGATGGTATCTACATCTCTTAACAAAGGTACATAAGAGACATATTGAAGAAGTTCAATATGGACAAGTGCAACACTGTCAATACCCCAGTCGCAACTGGATTGAAGCTGTCCAAAGGAGGAGAGGGTGAGTTTGTAAACTCAACAGTGTACAAAAGCCTCGTTGGAAGCCTAAGGTACCTTACAATCACAAGACCTGATATAGTTTATGGTGTTGGACTCGTGAGTCGATACATGGAAACACCAAGGGAGTCTCATTGGCTGGCCGCCAAGAGAATTTTGAGGTACATAAGAGGTACTCTAAACTATGGTCTATTTTATAATTTTGGTGAAGATGCAAAATTATTTGGTTATTCAGATAGTGATTGGGGAGGTGACCAAGATGAAAGGAAAAGCACAACTGGCTATGTGTTTTTTCTAGGATCAACAGCTTTCTCATGGACTTCAAAGAAGCAATCAATTGTTGCTTTGTCATCATGTGAAGTCGAGTATGTTGCTGTAGCCTCAACCGTGTGTGAGGCAATTTGGTTAAGAAATCTGTTGAAGTCAGTGTGTCATCCACAAGTGGAATCGACTGTGATTCATGTAGATAACGTGTCTGCAATCAAACTTGCAAAGAATCCTGTTCAACATGGAAGGAGCAAGCACATTGATACCAGGTTCCATTTTCTAAGGGACCATGTGAAGCAAAAGACAATTGAACTTGTCTACTGTCACACCAAGGAACAAGTGGCAGACATCTTCACAAAGCCATTGCCAATTGAATCATTCCGGCTACTGCGTGAAATGCTAGGAATGAAGGCGTTTTGATTTGAGGAGGTGTGTTGGAAATTCAAATCAAAACAGGTTGTAAAATATTGCTGCTAGCTGTTTGTTGCTTTCCAGCTACAAAGAACAAAGTCTCCTCCATGTGCTAGCCGAAAGGTGTTGAAAGACAGCAAGGAATGATGCAGAGCATGTGTGTAAAAGTGTCTAGCAGCTGGTGCATATGTGAAAGGGTGTAAAGATGGTAATCACCATCTGTCGCTGCATGTGTGTGTGCCAGATTGTTCTAAGTTCATTTGATCTGTTTGAATGGTTGTATGTGTTGTTGTATTTTTTTATTTAAAGCACTTGAGTGGTTCTTTGCTGTTTGGAATGTATAAATAAGCCTCTCGTAAGGCTTTAAATGATAGAGTGTATCATCCGAAACATTAAATCCAATTCCCATTTCCATTTCAGCTTGTAAGCTCCAAAAGAGTTGTAAACCTCTTTCTAATATTTCAAAGTGTTTGTTATCCCCAAGCTTGTTATTCCCTTTCGTTTGTCCAATATTATTGAGAGTGAAAGTGAGAGGTGTGATAGAGTTTGTAAACCTATCACCCACATCATTTGGTATTGAGTTAGTAAACTGTCAAATACCAACATGGTTAAAGGTATTTTCTTTTACTTTTTTCTCACTTGGATTTGCTTTCCTATAGAAAAATACCATTTGGGTTTTGTCATATGTGTTATATATAATGATGCACATACTTTGAAATTGAATTGTTATGGATGAATGCTCAAATTAATTTTAAGCTTTCACTCGATCAAATATCGATACTTCTAACCGCGAATTTGACAAAAATGTTGCATCTTTTGTTCAGAGCTGGATTTGTGGATTTTATGTCCCCCATGACTTATGTGTAAAATTATAGTTAGCGATTTTTGAGGTGTTATTATTTGAGTTGTTACTTTGGTTTTATGTCTTCACTTACCTGGTTCTACACTGACAGAAGTATTTGCAAATATCTAGCGTGATGATCTTACGGGAATGCAGCTGAGCGGTAACAAAGTCAGAAACTTGGAGTTCTTGATGGCAGATGCGGTGGAGAAGGGTGCGGACTGTGTCGTGACGATAGGCAGCATCCAAAGCAACCACTGTCGTGCAACTGCAGTGGCTGCAGGTATCTCAATCTTGACTGCTATCTCATTCTACGTATCTCAATCTTGCAGTTGGTTCCACAACTTGTTTTTATAATGAAATAAGTAATTTGGTGCCCTCTTTGGTGTTGGCTTGGAACTCGATGTCTCTTACTGCATGCCATCTTCTTTGGCTTGTTCACGTGGGAATTGAAGTTGCATGGCATCTTAACGTTACCTTGGTCTTCACCTTCACGTGGATGGTGCCTTGCAGTAGCAGACAAAGGTCTTTGTTTCCAATGCTTCCAAATTCCAAAGCTGCATGAAAATATTTCCAAAGCTGCAGCTCTTTCTCAGATTGTTTTAGACTTTCAGTCTCATCAGATTCACAGAAATGGAAGTGGCAGTCAACACCAAGAACAGCTCCGATACGGCAGCGAAGGCGGTGGCGATGGACTTCCTGACGAAAAAGGCCTACACTCCTCCTCCGTGGGCATCGCATATCGACTCCATCCGTTTCCACACCTTCTCTCTCGGACAAGTAAAACCCATTTCACTTCTTCCTCTTTGCCTCGTATATATTTCTATATATATACGATTACAGATTGCTGTTTATTTATGTAATTTTCCTGACTAGAAATTGACAGTTGCTTAATTAGTGTTTGTTAATTGTTATCAATAATCACTTGTCAGTTTCCAACTCCAATTCATAAATGGGATCTTCCCAATTTGCCACCCAACACCGAGGTCTGGTTAAAGCCTTAAAGGTATCTGCTTTTGGTTTTTCCTCATTGGTATTTGATTTCCTACAGAAACTTCCCGTTTGGGTTTTTCCCGGTTGAATAGACTTGAGTTGCTAAAAGTGTTTTCTGACACCCAAAAAACGCTTCTAACTAGGTTTGGCATACAAACTTTATTTTAAGATCCTCCTAATTAAAGATGGAGATTTCGAATGCGAATGAGTGAATAGGCTGCCCTTTGTAAATTTTATTTATAAATTGATTATACCTAGCATTAGCCTTTAGATTATGAAATTTATACAGTTAAGGGATGGACATATTTCTCCTTGTACTACTTATTTTTCTTCAAATGCCAATTAGTATGCCGCATTTGAATAAATTGACTAAATTCCCTTTAAATAAATAGTTATTTTTTGGTAAAAAAAACTTATTAATTGATTTGCTTCTAAAACTGTCATTTAGTCTTATTTTACTCGATAAAATTAATTTTGTCTCGCTTTGCTCTTTGAAATTGTTATTTTTGTCTTATTTAGTCTCAATTGACCAATTTTCTTTTATTTTATCAAATAAAAATTAAATTAAAAGGTAATTAAGAAATTTTATTTTTAACACAATTCTTTACCACCAACTTGCATACTAAAGCAATTCCAATTTCAATCTAATTTAAATCTCCGTGTGTCTATCTTTCGGGTTGGTGTGTAGCTGTAGCTGCCACACTCTTTTTAAAAGTGAAAATTTCAAATAGTAATAACATTGGCGGGAGGTTTTTTTTGGAGCCAAATTGAAATATTTCGTTAGTGGGTCGGGCCCACAATTTCAAAAATGAGTTAATATTTGCTGCAGTTCGCTGCCCGCCTGATATCAAAGCGAGGAGCCACATTTTCCTTTCCAAATATTACCCAAGAAACCAAGAAAAAACGAAGAGCCGCTGTGGATCCATATCTGGTAAGTGCTAATTCCTCCTCCTTTTTTATCAATTCAAAGCCCTGAATTTATAGAATTCCACAGATTTAATTCCTCTTTATTTTCTTCTGGAACTTGATTCCATCTGGCCGGGTTATTAATTATTAATGCCTTTATATTTTATAGTTTTGGAGATGATTGTTCTCTATTAATGCTAGGGGTTTTAGATTTAAGCTAATTCTGCTGTGCATAATATGATAGTTCATTTGTTATAAAAAGAAACACCATTAATTAGCAGTTGTTCAGTATTCTTCTTGAATCCAACTTTTTTGTTTTGGAAACTGATGAGTATTAAATAGTTTAGCTACATTCATCGTTTTTCAAAACAAAGAATCAAATTCAAGAAGGATATCAAACATGCAAATTTCCATTAATTTTGCATTCGTATAGACGTGCATTAGGTCCTCTGGACTGGACAGTTTGCATGCACTTCGACACAAATTCGAATCTGCGTAGGTTAGAGTAGTTTATATTGTCGCACCGTAAATAAAATCGAATATTTCATTTACAGCTGCTCTGGATTAGTTTCTAATTAATGCCATTGTTGTGCTTGTGTTTCTTTGAATTAAAGAAAGGTGGAACTAGCAATGGTACTTAAGAGCACTATCCCGGGTTCAGTTGAAGCGGGCAAAAACGACCTTTGCATCCCTATACTTCAAAGTTACGAGATCAAGAATGTTCCCCTTAGAAAAACTCGTTCCCCTCAAGTTTTGGGAATTGACATCGGCCTCGGTGGAGATGTTCAGTCGTGTAAGCGTTGTCGTCGTTCTGAAAGTATATCAAATATGCTAATTTGTGATCGCTGCGAAGAAGCGTTTCATGTAAAATGCTGCAAGCCCCGAGTGGTTTTTCCAGTTGACGACTGGTTTTGCGGTTCCTGTTCCAAAATTTTGTCCGAAAAGTTGCAGAACGATTCTTTCCTGAAATCTCCTAGTAGCATGGGTTTGAGGTTTGGCTTAACGTGTAAATTTGAGCTGGGTCCAATAGCAGTTATGTTGAAGTACCCCGAGCCATTTGCGTCTAAAGTTCGGATTGGTGAAGCCTATCAAGCAGAAGTTCCTGACTGGTGTGATCAAATTCCTAAGTATGTTATGCTGGTAGCATTAGTCTGCTCAATTGATTCTTGTTTTGTTCGCCTGTCGTATTGGCTAGTACTATCTGTTTAATTGAGTTCTTATAAATCGACTATAATGTTGCAGGACTCCACTGTCTGAAGTTGAAACTGATGACGGGGATTGTTCTCTTGCTGTTGTTTTGGACCCATCTCATTCTGATTGTGCTGATCCTCCTCCTCTGGTAATATAAAATCTTCAACCGATTGCTAGTTTTCTGTATCAGAAAGTTACCCTTAATTACTGTTACTTTGTTAGTGCAACAATTGCACTGGACAAGTACATTTTGCATGTCCATTGTATGTGATTTCAGAATAACATAGGTCAAACCAGAACACATGAAGATAGCTTATTTAGCAATCAAGAAAGTTGGAGGAAAATTTATGCACGCCTTTTTTCTTCTTTTGCAAAAGCCTATGAATTTATGTTCGTTGATTCTCTTTTGTTTTATTCAATCAAAAGATGCATGGGAGAGAAGGGTCGTGCGGGGGTCACTTCCTAAGTTGAAACCATAAAACAATAGTTTGCTTGCTTGATTGGTTTTGAAGTTTGAACAGAACAATTTGTTGATATATACTAGTCCAGATGATCTTGCATCTTCTTCAAGTAGTAACTTTTCCTGTTTTACTTTGTTCATGTGGATTTAACAATTGCTTATTTGTACTTGCTGTGTGTAGATGGGATCAGAAAATGGCATTGCTTCTAGAAAGAGAAAACTAGAAATGGTGGAAAGCCCCTAAAACTAGAAGTCAGGTGAGTATACACAGATACAACTTTTTTCACTTAAGGGGTGCTCAATAGGTACTAAAACACGTCTTAGCGTCTCTTCAGTGCCTGTTTAGCGCGCTTTTAGTGAAAACGTCTATGCTTAGTTGAAGATTTGCAAAAGGTTCCCTCTTGTGTATTTCCTATTAGAATAAGAAAGTTTCTGATGTGAAGAACTTCTTGTTTGTCCAGTTTTTGACACACTACCCATATACCGATCAGACGTTAAAGGAAGAAACTAGAAAGTTTATGTATCTGTATGCGTACATGCCTCCAAACTGCAAAGTCCAAATTACGAATACAAAGTGGTGGTAAGTAATTTTATGTGAGATCACAGGTGAAAACCTTGTACTTTAGTTTTTAAGCCATAGGAATTAGAACAGCACAATGTCTTTTAGTACTCTTAGTACTCTAAGTCAGCAAATAGTAATCATTCCTCCCATTTTTTATTTCTCCTTTGAAATTTGTTTCAATTTTTGGTTGGTGGTAATGCGTCACAGGGTTACAGATGAGGCAAAAGTTTGTGTGTATTCAAAGCTATGATAATGTGATAGAGAGAGAGAGAGAGAGATAATTAAGGAATACACTTTTCGTTACACGATAGAGTGCTATGTGGAAATTTTGCTCATCTATAATTATGATATTTGAAAATTTGATTGATGGATTGGTTTGGCACTACCTTTTGCTTGATGAGAAATTTTTTAGAGTGTTGGAAATACGGTCTGGCACACTAAATGTCATATTTCAATTTTTTTAAGTTTTCAATTAATTTAGGCTATTACATTTGTTGTACTGAGCTATATTTACGGCATGTTAAAAAATCTCTCTTGTTGGACAAGTATGCTATGCATGAACAATATCATGTTTGCAAGAGAAATCTTGGTAGGGCTATTAGTAGGACAACTCATAGGAGGAGAAATTAGGACAATATCTGATGAAACCAAAATTATAAAATTTACAATTTTATGAAAAGTGTTTTATAGATAACGTGATCGAGTATTCTTACTCGAGTGAAATGTTGATTTAGTCTCTAAATGATCACTTTAATAAAAATTAGGTTCTTAAATTATTTTTTTGGGTAAAATAAGTTCCTAAATTCATTAAAAATTACTAATTTCATCCATACTATCTAATTTTTCGTTAACTTAAGTCACTTGACACACTTTAGAGTGTATACCATCATTTTCTCGTCTATAAGCTCTTAACATTTCATATAGGTTGCGAAGCTAACATTTAATTTCTCTTTCAAAATTAACTTTATACATTATTTTTTATGAAAATTACCAATCTACCTTCTAATATATAATTTTGAATATAATATTAAAGATGTAATAAACAAATTTTATAATATAAGAAATAATTTTCCTAAAAAGATGATTACAAAATTTAATTTTTACTCAAATTATAATTCATAAACTAAATTAGCAATTCACCTTTTTTATTCAAAGTTTTGTTTTGTTTTACGAAGTTTCAGTCGAACGACGAGAGAAGCCAACCACCACCAGTCAGTCAACTTCACTACCAACGACAATTCCTTCTTTTGTTTCTTTCTTTGCTTGCTTCCTTTCTTTCTCTTTCAACCGAAAATCATTTTCATTTGTGTAAAAGACGATTGATTGCATAGTTTCTGGTTTAATCCGATCCCGTTACTCCATTTCCATTACTGGACCAAATTACTTCAAAGTTCCAAATCATTTGCCATATCCTTAAAGCTAATTAGTTCATGCATTGTAATTTAGAGTTTAACTACAAATATGAATGGTTTAATACCTGGAATACTGAGAAAAACTTCAGGAAGACAGAAAGCCCCTCAAACTCACTCCAATTGTAAATACTTTTTTAAACGTGACAAATTTTTATTGAACTTGCAGTACAAGAGTTTAACCACGTATGTTTACTACAAATGCACGCGAAACCATTAATGGGTCCACATTGGGTTCACTGTCATAAAAAGAATTTAACCCAATGAATAGACTCCACGTGCGCTTGAAGACTTTCTGTCCTTTCCTACCGACCCAAAGGTGGACAGAAATCAAAACGAGCTGGGGGAGGATAGCAGATAGATGAGTCGGTAGCGACGCTTTAAAATAAAGCAGGGTAAAATGGGCAACTTGGCCAATCATTTTCAGTACGTGTCCTTAATTCTGCTTTACGTTATGCTTTATTATTCGGCTAGCCTTTCTTTTCTCGCACAAAGTTTTGAGGGAACAGTATAAAGGCAAATAATCAACTTCTCCTCAGTTCCTCCTCCACCCTCTCACTACCTGCAACTGCAAGTCTGCAACCAGGCTCCATATTTTTGTTCCCTAATTTCTTCTTCTTTCTTCCTAAAATTTAATAATTTATTAAGATGGCGATCTCAACGACATCCGGTGACCGTCTTGGAGAGCTGGTGAACTGTACCTTTGCTTCCAGATATGTGCGTAACGACCTCCCTAAGTATGTTCTTCCACTCTTTAATTCCTTAATACCCCTTTTTTTTTAATATTTATAAATACTAAGTAATTAGTGAAAAGGTACCGAGTTTTTATCAAGAATTAAGCCATGCGTACGTGTAATTGTGTAGGTTTCAGATGCCGGCGACGTCGATACCAAAGGACGCGGCGTATCAGATAATAAACGATGAGCTCATGCTGGACGGGAATCCGCGGCTGAACTTGGCGTCGTTCGTGACGACGTGGATGGAGCCCGAATGCGATCGGCTGATGATGGCTTCCATGAACAAAAACTACGTCGACATGGATGAGTACCCTGTCACCACTGAACTCCAGGTCAGCTAGTCCATCTATCATTTCTTATACTTCTACGGTAAAAATTTTGCGTTATCGGTTGTATATTGCATATGTCTTTTCTGTATATCTTTCGTCGAAAGTGAAAAATACATACAACTGGTTGCATATAGAGCCTCTCGCACGTATTTCTTCACTACTCGCTATGTAAATATTAACTATAACAAAGTTAACTTAATTTGCAAACAAATTTAGACGCCATCGAGATCTAGGCGGAAGTATTGGAGGATGCAAGTCAAACATTAGCGTTACGTATATCTATGGGTGAGAGGAAGACTGAGGATAGGATAACAATTCATTATGTATTGACAGCAACCTTCAACTTTGACTGCAGAAATTAGCGTATGGCTGCACCGTGTGCAGGCCCTGATGACTTCGTGGCTTAATATTAGAACATCCACCGAGAGTGGATTGCATGGTCCATGCTCCATAACACCAGTAACAGTATATTTTATTAGTAGTCCTTATCTTTTAAGAAATTAAACTCTTAATTTGGATGCATATGTTTGGGTTATTTCCATTTTCCAATGCACATGCACGCTATTCCATATTAGATAATGTTATGGAGATCAAAATTTTAAATCATATTTTTAAAATTAAATGATGTGTTATTAATAAAAAATAGTCACGTTAATCAACACTTATGTAATAATTCAATCATTAACAATCACATCATTTGGTTTACCAAATATGATTTAAAATTTTGATCTCCTTAGCATTACCCTTCATATATATCTTTTATTTTTTTTAATCAAAATTATTCTTGTATATTCATTGCGTCAATTGAAATTTTAAAAGATTGTTGATGCTATGTGAACAGAAAAAAAAATTTATTAGAACTTTTATTCGTAGCATAATAACTCCTCGCTCCTCGCTGTAAAACCAGCATATTCTCCAAAAGAAATATGCTTTTAAACATTACAATAATTTATAAACCTAATAATTCTAAGTTAAAAGTTGCAGGATGAGAAGATTGTTGTTATATATATTGTCCCAATTCATACTTGACATGCTTGTTAATCTTGACATTTCTTTCTATTTCTCTTTAAATGTAGAATCGGTGTGTGAATATGATCGCAAATCTGTTTAATGCTCCCATTGGAGACGGCGAAACTGCCGTTGGTGTGTCAACAGTAGGTTCTTCAGAGGCAATAATGTTGGCAGGTCTAGCTTTCAAAAGGAAGTGGCAACACAAGAGAAAACGAGAGGGAAAGCCTTCTGATAAGCCCAACATAGTCACTGGAGCTAATGTGCAGGTCAGAATTCTTTCTCTGATGACTTGCATTTACGAGCTGTATTCAATTGAGATTTAAAGGGTTATTGACACATGCCTACTGTTATTTCTCGATCAAAATATGTTTCGCAGGTTTGTTGGGAAAAATTCGCGAGGTATTTTGAAGTTGAGCTGAAGGAGGTGAAGCTTTCGGAGGGATACTATGTGATGGACCCTACGAAAGCTGTTGAGATGGTTGATGAGAATACTATCTGTGTTGCTGCTATTCTAGGCTCAACCCTAACAGGAGAGTTCGAAGACGTGAAGCTCCTTAATGATCTCCTTGCTCAAAAGAACAAGCAGACGGGATGGGATACTCCCATTCATGTCGATGCTGCCAGCGGAGGCTTTATTGCTCCGTTTCTGTATCCTGAGCTCGAGTGGGATTTCCGCTTGTCGTTAGTCAAGAGCATCAATGTGAGTGGCCACAAGTATGGCCTTGTATATGCCGGTGTTGGATGGGTTGTGTGGAGGAGTAAGGAGGACTTGCCGGACGAGCTTGTGTTTCACATCAATTACCTTGGATCTGATCAGCCCACTTTCACCCTCAACTTTTCTAAAGGTATATTGAATTATACTTTTATCTATCAATAGGTACTATGGAGTATGTACACATTTGCTCGTAAAGATTGGTTAATTAGTTTGCTTTTGGGTCGCAAAAACACTTTCTCGATATGCGCCTATTCGCTTCTTGAGGAAACATTTTCATGTGCTTCCTATGGAAGCACAGTGCTTATATCTCCGTATTCCAAGCTGAATCTTATGAGCAAAAGTGCTTACTATACAATCAGTCCCTAAAAGATCCCTTAACCTTCACCACATATTGTAATTCTTCCATCATATATATGTTGTACTGCATGCAGGTTCTAGCCAGATAATTGCTCAGTATTATCAGTTCATTCGACTAGGTTTTGAGGTAAACTTTGCTACCATTTCATGCATAAAAACCTACGTTAGCCAAAATGTTCTCCGGTTTGATTTTACACAACATGATGTTTTATTGTCTGAGTAATTTGTTACTGTTTCCCGAAATATATTAGGGTTACAAAAATGTGATGATAAACTGCATGGAGAATACAAGATTGCTGAGAGAAGGACTAGAGAAAACAGGGCGGTTTGAAATACTCTCCAAAGACATAGGAGTGCCCCTTGTGGCATTTTCTCTAAAAGACAGCAGCAAGCACACTGTGTTCGAGGTAGCCGATAGTTTGAGGAAGTTCGGATGGATAGTTCCAGCCTACACGATGCCAGCCAATGCAGAACATGTAGCTGTTCTTCGCGTGGTTATTAGGGAGGATTTCAGCAGGGGTTTGGCGGAGAGGCTCGTCTCAGACATTGACAAAGTTATGAGGGAAATAGACACACTCCCGAGCCACGTGTCTAGCAAAATCGCCCATGTCACGGCTACTGTCGACGAAGTAGTCAGCGGCAGCAAGGGGGTTGTGAAGCCTATTGTTCATAAGAGTGCGACAGAGATTGAGCAACAGGTAGTGTCGCGCTGGAAGGAGTTTGTGAATGGGAGAAAAACAGGCGTATGCTAGGCAATATTTTAAGGTGTGATCGTGTTTGGTTTCTTCAATAATTGAGGACTTATTTGATTTGCCTGTGTAATCGTAAGGACGGTACTGGCTTGTTCTCAACTTTTTCCCGACTCTGTAAAATTATGCATGTATAAGAGGATCAGCTTTCCCTCTGTGCTCTACTACTGTAGGTTTCCCAGAAACTGTGTGTTTGGAACCCACTATTCTAAGTTGGTTTTGGTATTTTTAACGAGTAATGTTAGGGAAATCAAAATTTTTAAAATAAATTTGCAAACTAAATTATGTGATTGTAGATGATTGGGTTATTAATTAAGTGTCGATTAACATGCTGGTTTCTTATTAGTGACACATCATTTGATTTACAAATTTTGTTTAAAAATTTGATCTCTCTAGCATTATCTATTTTTTATGATTAAGGACGATTAAGTGCAAACTTGTCTTTGAATGGTGAAAAGTCATGTGGTATCTGAGGCAATGTAAAAAAGAAGATATTTTGGTGAGGACGACGAAGGCTAGCGTTTATGGTAGAAGAGTATGCGAGAAGAGAGAGGGCGCTCAATCTCTCAAAACCAATTGTTGCAATCTTTCATTTTCAAATTAAAGCTTTATTTTATTTAGCAACCTTTTATTTCAAAGCTTTACTCAATAGTGTAAGTTCTCTCATCATAGTTGTGTTGTCTTTATAAGTATTCGTAATTAAATTTCTCTCTCTCCCTCTCTCTTGTAATAGTTACCAGCACTTCAATATAAGATCTCTTTTTGATTTATCATTGTTATTTTAATACAAAACACTTAAGCAATTTCTCTTTCTATTTGAATCAAGGCTTGAGCAGCTGAGCTCTTGTGATTTAATTATATACATAAGTAAAATTCTTAATAAGCAAGGCAACGAAAGAACTTAAAGTTGAGCCACTCCCACTTAATGCCACAATCTTTTGGTTAGAAGTCAATTAAAGGCAATCTCCATCACTCAAAATCTCGTCTTCCAGCGATAACTAATAGTGGCGCGCTTGAATCTCCAATTTCATATTTAAGTAAATTTCCGGCCTACCAGCAAGGCTCATGGCTAATTTAGGGAGAGAACATTTTAGCATGCCCGGTGGGATACTTATGCGGAGTTAATTAGAAGTTTGATCATGGACAATCCTAATGCTCATGACTTCGCTCAACATGCTTTTGGTGACTACGTCTTGCAGTAATTTTTCTATTTTTTCAACTTTAAAAATCAATAAAAAAATAGTTCCGAGACCTTATAAACGGTAGGATCACATCTAAAGGTCTTACAACATTTTCATTCACTCGTAGGCAAAATATTTCCTAAAACTAAACATTTCAATTTTTTTCACAACTGTGAGGTTATAACTCACATTTTCCGATGAATTTTGATGATTTTTACAAGATTCAATATAACCCAAAATTTGAGTTATTCTAGCCGCATCACACCTTTAATAAAATTAATTTAGAACATTCTTAAGATTTTCAATACCTACAAATCTCTTTGGGGGCCCACTACTAGTTTATATTCTTTTTTCTATTTTTCAATTTTAAAAATCAATAAAAAATGATTTTGGAATCTAAAAAACGTTAGAATCACATTCAAAAGTCTTGCAACAGTTTCTTTAATTCTGACGCAAAATATTTCCCTAAAGTCTTGCTTAGTGAGTGCAAAAATGAAAACGGATTCCTCTCACAGAAAACGAGACGGACTCTTTGCATACAAAATAAAAACGATTCCTCTCACAGAAAACGAGACAGATTTTTAAAGTGCAAAACAAGATGAGCTCGGTCCACAAAAAATATGACACGCAAAACTCTCTCACTGAGTCACCAAACAAGCCTGATAGACAAATAAGAGGCCTCTTCCACTGGATCCCTGTCTCCCAGCCCTAAACGCCCAGGCCTACCAAAACACACTCTCTAACTAAGCCACCGTCCAGTGCCCACTTCAAAACGCCCATCCGCTGCTGGAGAGTGAATACTCTCTGTTTTCTGCAAAACTTCCCCCCTCTCCCTCTCCCTCTCAAAAATTACTACTGGGTTTTTGTGTTTATCATTATCCAACTGACTCATTAGCTCTGGGTCTAAACCAGTGAGGCCTATATTTTATCAATTTATTGACTTTCAAGAGCCACTCATTGTCCCTCCGCACTTCTAATGCCAATTTCTTTGGATATTTGAGATCCCCGATTGAACCCACATCAAGTTTTCGAAATTACATGCTCTCTGCGTGCTCATGTTATCATTTCATGCCATTTCTAGGGACCCCTGGTTTAAGTTTTGTCAAAGTTTCGCAACCCATGGATGTTCTTGCTGGATTTAAGGTCAATGTGCGTCCTTTTTGTTCAGAAAGTGTTGTAGTCGGTCAAGTTTGGATTTTGATGGGGTTGGTGACGAAGGAAAGTTAATAGAAAATGATGTCGATAAGTTGTACAAGGCGATTATGGATAACTCTCACTCGTATTGTGATATGGAGAAAGCTCTTGATCAAGTTGGTTTACCATTGACTACTCCATTGGTTGTTCGAGTGCTTGATATATTGTCGTGCACGAGGTATAAGGTGAAGCAGTTTCGAATTGTTTGTGATTTACTGGATTATACGAAGACGCATGACAAGAATAAGGTTCCCGTTGAGGTTCTTTTAAAGATTTTGAAGCAATACACGGAAAAGCATCACACGTATCTGCAGAAATTTGCCAAGAAGAAGAGGATAAGGGCGAAGACGCAGCCGGAAATCAATGCCTTGAACCTGCTGTTGGATGCTTTGTGTAAATCTAGTCTGGTTCAGGATGCCCAAGACATGTTACGGAGGGTGAGGAAAATGTTGGTATTCACAAGAGTTTGCTAACTCAATACCAAAATAGATGTGGGTGATAAGTTTACAAACTCTATCACACCTCTCACTTTCACTCTCAATAAAATTGGACAAGGAAAGAAATAGAGAAATAGAGAAATAGAGAAAGGAGGGAAGCAACAAGCTTTCGTAAAACACTTGCACTTAGATTTATGAAAAGAGAGTTTACAAACTCAATAGCTTACAAGCTGAAATTAAATGAATGGGAAATGGGATTCGGATGGGATGATCTAAAGCTTAGCAAGATGGCCTATTTATACAAAACAGAAATTAATAAACAATGCAACAACACATGCAATGAATGGGGTGTTTAACATCTTTACACCCTTTAAAACATGCAGGAACTTTGGACAGTCTAGCACTCATATGCAGCTATCTTTCCAGCTTGCAATCAACACTCTTTCGGCTAATACATCACATGGCAGCACACTGCTGTCTTGTAATCAGCTTTCGGCTAACAGATGGAGGGAGCAATGATCTTTGTAGTTGCTGGAAACAACCTGGAAAGAAACTAACAACTTGCTTTAACCATTAACAACCTGTTTTGATTTGATTTTCCAACAGAAAAAGGTTAAGCCTGATGCTAATACATACAACAATTTGTTTTTTGGTTGATGTAGAGTTAGGAACCTGACTAGAGGAATGAGGCTGCTGGAAGAGACGATCCAAGAGGGTCATACACCTGATAATTTCACATACACTACTGCCATTGATGCCTTTTGCAAGGCAGGGATATAAGGTTGTGAATGACAATGAATGATGTATTGGCTTACTTATGTTGTAGGCCACTTGTTTATTGAGCTGTTAACAATTTAAGTAATTTGACAGTCCTAATGAAATAAAGATTATGGAGTCTTATCCTTTGCAATTGACCTAAAGAAATCTGATGGATTTCGTTAGAAAGATATAGTATCATGGTGGGACTTGAACACTTAAGTGATAGGGTTTGATTTTCACAACCAATAATAGGCCGGCTGTGATCAAATCCCAAGGGTATATAAATACTAGGTTAAGTTCCTGCTTCCATACGTTGAATTCCTCAGAATACTAAAACATATTCATATAGTAGAGGGATATTTTGGAGTATTAGAAGGAGAAGGCAACCTTGTGAACTCATCTTTTGTCATCTGGAAGAGCCATGTCTTTCGTATTCTACAGATAAGTTCAATATATTTAGTTCATCTCTATTTTATATTGATTTGATTTGTTCGTGATCCTAATATCTTGTTGTTTGATTTCAGAATATGTCTTACAAGGGATAGTTTCTGAGGCAACTTAAGTTTTTGAATTCATGCGAACGAAAGGTTCTACGCTTTCTTCTCCCACCACAAAAACTTATGCAATTATGATTGGCTGTCCAGCATGATAAACAGTGGTTGTCATCCTGATGTTTCTTCATACAAGGAGCTACTTGAAGGGATGTGTTTGGCCGGGAAGGTGGTGGAGGCTTGTAAGTTTTTGCAAGAGATGGGGAACAAAGGTTACCCTCCTGACATAGTTACATATAACTGTTTTCTCAAGGTCCTTTGTAACAATAACAAGAGAGATGAAGCACTTAGGCTTTACGGAAGGATGATAGATGGAGGTTGTATGCCTAGTGTGCAGACTTATAACATGCTGATTTCAATGTATTTTGAGATGAGTGATCCTGATGGAGCATTTGAGACTTGGCATGAGATGGATAAGAGGGGCTGCGCACAGGACACTGATACTTACTGCATGATGATTGAAGGGCTTTTTTATTGCAATAAAGTGGAAGATGCATGTTGCCTATTGGAAGACGTTGTAAACAAGGAAATGAAATTGCCTTACAGCAAGTTTGATTCGTTTGTGACGGAGCTTTCAGTGGTTGGTGGTCTTCGATCCATTCACAGGCTTTCGAGTCGTATGAGAAAGTTCTATAATCCTTCTATGGCAAGACGTTTTGCATTGAACAAGAAACGGAAGAGCACGAGTTTGAGAGAGCGCTGATGAAGTTTGTACCAATTTCCCTGATGTTTTGAGATAAAATCTTGATGCTGTACCAGGTCAGCTATGCCTTGGGCTGGAACTGGAGTGAATTTAGTTCAAACCCAACATGGAGAATTTTCTGCCAATAAGTCCCGAATGTTGTATTTTGGATTGTTTTTGCGAAGGATTACGGAAGGAGGATTAGAAGAGCTGCTAGTTGAGGGTGATGAGAAGGTGGAGAAAATGCGGTGATGAAAATTCAGAAATCAACATTGTGTTTCTGCCTTGGTTCCAATGATGATTGATATACAGGTCCGAGATGGACAACTTGCGAATGGGCAGCCGGCACCCCTCTCACAATGGAACCAGAGGTGGGTCTCGGTCATACAATAATACAAGGACGTCTCGGTCCTGTGTTGCCGGCCGGACAAGTGATCCGGCTGCTAGACACGAGATGTTCCCCAGATGGAGGTAATTACGTGAAGATTAGAATTTTTAAGCAGAGGGAAGCTAATGTTTAGCCTTTGGCCCTTGTTTGTATCTAATTTTAATGGAAATAAAAAACCCACAAAGTTATAGAGCTTGAACTATAAAACTAATCTTTTTTTTTTTTTTTTTTTTTTTTTTTTGCGGAAAGTGAATTTTTATTTATTTATTGTTGGGATTCGGACTTATATTATGTTCAAATATTGAGACGAAAATTACTACTCGCTGTCAATAATTAGTTAGTTGGAAAAACAAAACTTCAAAGGATTCGATAGAACTTCGAACACTATTCCATTGGAAAATCTCATTAAATTAAAGTTGCCAACGTTCCCAAACATATAATTTGCAACAAATAATAAAGATTAAGTAGATGATACAATTTAAATTTAAATATATGTATTATGTTGCCAGTCAGTACTACGGTCTGATTGTATTTTTTTAAATTTGGAAATAAGAGGTTTTAGGTTCGAATTTTATGAATGACTACCAAATTAGGTTGTCCATCAGGTGGTTTAATTGAACTCTCCCTCTTGTAAAAATATTGATTTACTAAAAAAATATATATATATATATATATATCATGTTTTAAAATTTAAATTTAATGCGATTGTAAACAAAACAGGGGCATAATGGGAACTTCGCGTAAGTAGATGATATATTTTCCCGCCTCATGTGGAAAAAGAGGGAAGAATGACATTTTCCCGCCCAAAACAAGCAAAAACCCCAAACGCCGCTGAAACCCCGTACCTTTAGGTTTAGCTCTTACCAATCTGAAGAGAGAGAGAGAGAAATGAGCAGCTCGGGGAGGAAGAAGGTGCAGAGGAAGTGCAAGATCAGAGGGTACACGCTTGACCCGGACGCCGTCGACGAGATCCTCTCTTTCGCGTCCAATTTCGACGACTCTGCTCCCGACGACGATGCCATCGATCTCCTCCTCGACTTCCTCGAGACCCAACCCCGTAATCCCCCCATTTTTTCTTCCAATTTTCACCTTTTCTTCATCATTTTCAATTTCCTCTTCTTCTTCCTAAACAAAAGATTGCGTCTTTTTCTTGGGGATTGCAGGAAAGGACAAGGAGACGGTGCACCGCCTCGTTACCAAACTGTCGCGTGCTGATGCAGCCGTCTACGACGGCGATGATGACGGTGGTAGTAGTACCTCTGAACCTGATTGGCACATAATTGATGCCTTCAAGGTCCCAAAGTTCCGATACGATCCCATCAAGAAAAGTTTCTACAAGTATGTTTCTTTTTGGCCAACCAATTCATTAATTCTTTGTAACGTGAATGTGTTCAACAGGCCAATGTGTTTTTCTTTTCGTTTTTCGGGTTGATTTTAGGCATACTGGGAGATTATCTATTCATGGCGAAGCATCAGCTAAATCGGCTCTGTACAAGGATAGGTTTCTCTTGCTCTCCCAGATTATCTCTCGCCAAAAGGAGTTTTCCAGACCAGCATTTGGTTCTAAATCGTCGGATTCAGGTCGCCGCGAGGTTGGTACTCACATTTTATTTCTTTGAGCAACTCTGATTGGGGTCCTTTAAGCGCCAAGGTTGAATTGAATAACTTTATATATATGATATGCTGGTCAGATATCTCCAATTCAGTCTCTGATTGGGCAAACCGGAAGGAGATGGGTGATGGGTCTGATATCTCAGTTGGAGGATGGCCATTTTTACTTGGAAGACCTTTCTTCGTCTGTGGAAATCGACTTATCGAATGCAATATCCTTTACGCACTCTAAGCATTGATAACCTCAGTGTTGATTTTATGACCCTCATTGATTCCGTGTCTTTTTGATAGAGACTCAGTTATGCCATGAGTTATGTCTATGCCTGAATCGTAAACTCCAAAGTTGAGGTTCAGTCAAATGAAAAGTGTTAAATGATCATTTTCTTTGACAATGCATACCAGATAACTGCAGGGTTTTTCGTGGAGAACACAATAGTTGTCGCAGAAGGTGAGATGCTTTTAGAGGGTGTCTTTCAGGTTAGCTAACATCCTTTGCTTCTCTACACTCTTAATAAAAACCGCACATACTTTTACTAGAATTTAGTTTTCAAAATACCAGTACTTAATATCTTGTAATTCCCAAGGTAGAACAATTTTTAGCTGCTCCTCGGAACTACTTATTCTCGCCTACTGTGAGGCTGAATTTTCATATCATAATGTGGTAATCGATTTAGCTAATCACTTATTTTGTTTGTGAAGGTGATTACTTGTGGATTTCCTCCGCTTGAGCCCAGAGACGAGTCCCTCCAATTTATTGCAGGGAATGAATTTTTTGGTAGTAGTTCTCTTACAGAAGAGGAGACTGTATCCTAAAATTGCTGTGGTCATTTGGACTTGTTCAAAATTTTGTAAACATAGCTGGTATATGATTGTTGAACTTTATAGACTAGCCAAAGGATATTGTGGATATATAGTTTCCTTTACACTTTAAACAGCTTAGACTTGCAAAGTTGGATAGGACAGTAGCTAATGACAATGTTGTCATACTATCTGACATTTGGCTCGACGATGAAGAGGTGACTAACATTCTTTTTCTTATGAAATATGCTAATGACTTGTATATTTTCGCAGAGTTTCTCAACATTACGTTGATAATTCTTTTCTTATTTGACAAGGCTATGGGAAAGCTAGAGACAGTATTCAGTGCCTTTGAGGATGAAGAATTTGTACCATGCTTATTTGTACTCATGGGGAATTTTTGCTCTCGCCCATGTAATCTTGCTTTTCATTCTTTCTCCAGTCTCAGGTCAGGAATATTTTGATAAGATTTATTTTGATACTCTGGATAGTCTTTCTTTCTCACGTCAGTATACGCAATAGTGAGCTCCCTAGACCTGCAGGTTGCAGTTTGGTAAGCTAGGGAAGATGATTGCAGCCCATCCACGGCTAGTAGAGGGTAGTTGTTTTCTATTTATCCCAGGTCCTGATGATGCAGGTATACGACGCTTGTTTTAATATGCTGCTCCAAAGATAAAGTCTTTCTTAAAAAATGTGCGTAAAGTCTAGGTACATACTTGATTAATCTCTGCTTTTTGATAATTTCAGGCCCTTCAACAGCTCTGCCCAGGAATGCTTTACCAAAATATTTAACGGAAGAGCTTCAAACTCACATTCCAAATGCCATATTTTCCAGTAATCCTTGCAGGTAAGTGTTTTCTGAGCACTGATTCTGTTGGCTACAATAAATTCCAAGACAAAAGAATTTATCTCTCACCAGGGTACCTTGTGGTTCTTGAGATACAAAGTTTCTTCTGTGCTTGTATTTTCAGTTGTCCTGCTGATCAATGACTTCCCATTCTTGAATGCAGATTAAAGTTGGGTGCCAAGGAGGTTGTATTTTTCCGTCAAGATCTGCTCTACAGAATGCGTCGTTCCTGTCTGGTTCCCCCTTGTACAGTAGAAACTGATGATCACTTTGAGCATGTAACATCTCTCCCTCTCTATCTATCTAACATTGTCAATATCTTGTTGACTAACGTGCATGATCACCAAGGAAACTTAACAGTTTCTCGATTTTTCATTTTGTCACAGCTTGTTGCCACCATAACCCATCAATGTCATCTCTGCCCACTCCCTCTTACTGTACAACCCATCATTTGGAATTACGATCACTCGCTTTACCTCTATCCAACTCCCGACACGGTAATTCTAAGATTCGATCTGGCTTTCATTTTTTTTTTTTTTTTCAGTTTTGATTTAGTTTAGGTGCTCTAAATTTTGGGAGGTCTAAGATTTCTTTTATCCTTTGATCTTGCTGTGCAGATAGTTTTAGGTGACAGAAGTGACCAGAAGGCTTTCAAATACACAGGAATCACTTGTTTTAATCCTGGTTCCTTCTCAAGTGATAGTACCTTTGTGGTATTCCGTCCCTGCACCCAGGAAGTCGAACTGTCGTCCCTGTAGTCACAATTCATCTGTCGGTTGGCGAAATTAGCACTTGGAATCAATAACACGATGTCATGTGTTTTTAAGTTTTTCACATAGCATCGCTTGATTAATTTTAGAAACTGCTGACTTGGCATGTCCACTTCATGTGAGCCGTCCCGATTTAGCGTTGGAGGTACCACTTTGTATTTACCATCATGAATCATGATGTTTTGACTGGAACATCAAAATCAGAGGTAGCAGGGTTTTACAAATAATTACATTCTTTGTGGAAATACAACGTGGCAAAGAGCTCAACATTTCAAACATGCACCTAACTTGAACATTTACTGCTGCTGTAAACTTTCATTGAATTTAGAGCTAACCGTACTCTTATGTTTTAGGTGAATTCGGAAAAGGAATATGAAGTTACATCACGAGATACTAAATTTATATGAATTTATGTTTGTTAGTTATCAAACTATTTGACCTTTCGGTAAATTGAACATGGGACATGTTTTTAGACAGTGTAGAAGCCACACTTATGCTATTATAACCAAAATGTGTGATTAGTTGTTTTGGAATACGAAAAATTGATTTCAAAACTTTATAACGCAATGTGAAAAGAAAAATTAAAACATTGTGATTGATTTTAAAAGTTACTTCAAACTTGAAAGTAAAAAAAAAACTGATGCTGTACCCTTGAGTAAACCTAAAGATTCATAATTTCCTAGTGGTAATATTTCTGTAAATGAAAGATTAGGGAGGATGTCCATTAGTCAAATTTCAACATGAAAAATGTCGGAATCATGTTGGACTTGTGAGCTTATTGCGTCAATCAACACTTCAGCCGAAAGAAATGGTATCTCTAGTGCATTTTTTACATTGAGCACTAGCCACTTATATAATTTCCAACTAATACTATGTACTAAAGTTTTCTTCAACAACAATTCTAATACAATAGTGGAAGCTCCATTTATAAACCTAATCAAGTCAAGAATTGGCCACAACTGCTCGTGTTTTTCAAACAGAAGTGTTATTGTTAGTGTTGGAATCAGGATTTTATGTGAGGAGGGTCTCACGTAAATATTAAAAATTAATAAATATAAGCAGATAATATTTACAAAACTATTAAGCAAAACATCATAATATATTTTTTCTCAATACAAGTAACCAAACAATCATTCATCTACAAATCACTCATATATTCAAGTGATATTACCATCATATTAGTTCAACTTATGATATAAAATATATTATAAAAACTTTATATAGTATTATATAAATTCATAATGTATAATAAAATACTTATACAATATTTTAAGGGAATTGTTATTGGCACTCCAAAATTCTCATTCTACACTCCAAACTTTCTATATTTGGAAAGAAAAATACACTTGTGAGGAGTGTAGAATGAGATTTTTGGAGTGCCAATAACACTTCCCTATTTTAAATATAAAAATTTGATTGCGTAAGTTGCTCTTCACAATATTGAGCAGAAAGAGATTTTACAAACCTTATACTTGTTAGTTGAATTAATTTGAAATTAGGAATTTGACAAAATATATGATTCAAGAAATGGGAAGGAGAATAGGCTGAATAGCTTAATTTGGAGTTTTGGGTCTCTGTTGCTGCTTGGCTGCTCCTAGGTAAAAAGAGAAAAAAGGTTTTCTTTTCCTATACATATTGAACGGTGGGTGGTTAATGAAGGGTTTTATAACAGAAGTGAGGATGGCCCCGGACCCATCCTCGTCCCTTCTTCTCTCCGTCCCTGGTTATTGGCCCTCTAAAAGATCATCATCTATCCATTTTTATAAAACACCAAAGAACGATATATCACATTTCAAGGAGTGCATCATCTTCTTATGAAGTGCTGGTAACAATTCTTTAGTATCATTGTCAAATATCCGCTTTTTACCTTTTAATTTATATAGTGATTCAATATTTTCTTATGATTAATCATAGTCCTATTGCTAATTTGCTATATATAGAAATGCAATTGCTTCTCAGTTGGACAACCGACAGAGTGAAGTTAGATAACTAATTAATTAAAGGTGTACAATTTGGTCCTAATTTTGGTAGCCCAGCCAGGAACTGTATTAGAAAATGCAAAGGTGCTATATAACATCAAGGTTAGTACAAGTACATATCCATTTTAAATTAGGAATGTATATATATCCTAGCTAAGCTAGCCAACAATGACATGCATGAGAGTTCACATATATGATATATCCCTGTCCTCTACCTAATAATACCCTAGAACTAACTCAAAAAAAAAGTGAATTGCACTCAACGAGCACCTGCAATTTATTTCCACAAATATAGTTATATATATATATATATATTTGGGTGTTGTGATCAGCCTGAATTAAACATAAAACCTTGTTTATATTCTAAATTAATTATTCATTGAGTCAAGACTTGTTGAAAGCTGATTCTTGACCTTGACATTTTTACAACAAACAATAAGGAAGTTTAACTGTAATATTAAAATAGCGAAAAGAAGTTATAGTAGTATAATATATATATATATATATATATATGTATATATGTATGTGGTTTGGTAGGTAGGTGTACTCTTCATTGATCGTGATTAGTGGATAGCTCGATCAAGAAACAAAAGAAATCCCTTGGAATGGTTCATAAGTTGGGTTTGGGCAGTTTTACAGATGGGAAGTTTATGTTACTTCTGGAACCAGAAACCCTAGCTTTATCCCGTCTTAGTTAGGTGAGTGTCAAATCCTTACTCCTTATGATCAGTTAAGGGGACTAATTAACGGCCTTAATCAGGATTTGGTTAAACTTTGCAGAAACGGGCTTTGAGTGAGAGAGACAGACAGAAATCTAGAATCACAGAACAAGACAAAGTTATAGAGAATGCTACCAGCTACCTACCGTATATTTATATATATGGTAAGGTGGACAAGACCACTTTGAACTGAGGTCTGTGTGCGTTAAAAGTTCTTCGCAACATTCCTTCAAAGCGGAATTTATGTATCCCATATATTTTTACCCTAAGAAGAGCAAGAATTATATCATTATTCTTACCAATCCCAACAGTTACATGGATGGTCAAGGATCATGCCTTCATTCCTTTATGTACATCTATGTATAATGTATGATACCGAGTTCGATGGATTTCATTTATAGGGTAACTTTTTTTACAGCAAGCATTAGGCTTCAAGGATTAGGATTTCTTTAAAAGTAGGTTAATTACATTTTACTATACAATACTTGTGGAACAAGAAATCCTAACTAGTTTATTTTATCACTAATGAACAAAAAGAATAAACTTCAGGGTTACAAGGGACTTTAACAATAACAAGAAATCGATATTGCTCATGATTTTATGTTAAACTCTTGTTAACGTAAAAGAGATAGAAGTTCCGGTAAGCAGCAAGTAAACAGTAATTAAACAACTCTTGGAATGAGTTTGATACCATTGCTCACTGCCATTAGAAAAGTAGGTGAAACTGGTGAACAGTGTGAAGAACTCTACAATCAATGACTTTTAATCAGTTTGGATTTTCAATTAACAAATTATATATATGGACGAATCTAGATAGCATGCATCTTCAAAATTCCTCATGGATGATCCATATATTCAAAATTTTACTCCATAAATTAATTAAGTGATCTGTCATCAATATTTAATTTGCAGCAGATATACACCATTAATTCAACAAATCTTTGTGCATATATCTGTGTGTGTGTGTGTGTGTGTGAGAGAGAGAGAGAGAGAGAGAGAGAGAGAGAGCTAGGTAGGTGATGAAGAAACAGCATGCTGAGCTACTGGTGAGATTTTCCAATGTCAAGCGCAGTGTAAGGTGGGTGAAGATGGAGGATGTGTTTCCTGGCCCTTACTTTTTTTACAAGCAATTTAGATGATCTCCTTTCTTGGGAGAATGGTTAGGCCAACGGTCATAAGAATGGCTCCTGTCCTTACAAATTAATATCAGGAAAACTAATTAGTTTCCTTGATTCTGTGCAGTTTGGATGTTGGGTCACACCAACATGCTCAATAAATTATTTTTTTTATTTATTTTTTTGAAAAATGCTAGGGAGACCATCTTTTTAGATTATATTTTGTAAACCACATGATATGGTGGTTGATGGCTCTTTAAAGAAAGACCCTTGAAACTCCTATTTTTCAAACAAAAACCCAACTAATATTTAACATTCAAATAAAACCCAAATTTCAAATAGACTATCATGTAGATAAATATATAACCAATTATTATTTACAACTTATGCCACAAAACCCTAATTATGTTAATAAATATTATTACTCACCCTAATTATGATTAGCAATTAACCCCATACGAAATTTTTACGTTTTTTTTTTCATAAATATTATTAAC
Source organism: Pyrus x bretschneideri (assembly GCF_019419815.1). Classification (NCBI taxonomy): domain Eukaryota; kingdom Viridiplantae; phylum Streptophyta; class Magnoliopsida; order Rosales; family Rosaceae; genus Pyrus; species Pyrus x bretschneideri. The sequence goes on along the minus strand of NW_025999612.1, from coordinate 13,462,132 downwards.
ATATATATATATATATTAATTTACCCATATTCATAAACAATTATAGGCATATTTTTTGAATGAAAAAAGGATCCTTTGTATAATCAGTTATTTTGCATCATATAATATTGTTTGATAAAAAAAAAAGAAAAGAATCAATTAATATTCTTTTATTTTGAAAGTAAATTATTTTATACAGATTACTACATACATTAGCCATTTTGATTTGTTCTTATATGTGCGTGTCAAAAAAAATTTATCTATATTTATATTTAAGGTATAAGTAAATTAATTTTTTATAAGAATTAAACAATAGGTAAATTATATTGTAGTTATATTATGTTTCTAAAAAAAAAAGGAAAATTGAAATTCATAAACAAAAAGTAGTAGATATATTATCTTTTCAATCAAATTATATTCCTTTATTTTGTAGGTAATTTTTTTTAAAGCATTATTACATATACTGGGCACATTTTACTACTAATATATATATATATGTGTGTGCGCGCGTGCGCGCAAATATATATTAGTTTAGTAGGAATTATATATTGTAGGTGCATTATGTTTGTACAAAAAAAAAAAAAAAAGACAATAGTTAAATTAAAATTCATAAACAAAAAGTAGTAGATATATTATTTTTTAATCAACTTGCATACCTTTATTTTGTACGTAAATAATTTTACATGCATTATTACATATATTGGGCACATTTTAGTAATATACATATGTCACATCCCGGCCCGGGCCCCCATTACATCCCAGGCTCGACTCCACCGTAGCACGATATTGTCCATTTTGGGCCCCGACCATGCCCTCACGATTTTGTTTATGGGAACTCACACGAGAACTTCCTAGTGGGTCACCCATCTTGGGAATGCTCTCGCCTGAACTCGCTTAACTTCGGAGTTCCTATGGAACCCGAAGCTAGTAAGCTTCCAAAAGGCCTCATGCTAGGTAGAGATGAGAATATATATATAAGGCTTAGAGAATCCACCCCCTTGGCGATGTGCGATGTTACAATTCACCCCTTTTCGTCGGCACACTTCCTGCCAGGGATTGGCTCTGATACCAAATTGTCACATCTCGGGCTTGACTCCACCGTAGCACGATATTGTCCGCTTTGGGCCCCGACCACTCCCTCACGGTTTTGTTTCTGAGAACTCACATGAGAACTTCCCAGTAGGTCACCCATCCTGAGAACTCGCTTAACTTCGGAGTTCTTATGGAACCCGAAGCTAGTAAGATCCTAAAAGGCCTCATGCTAGGTAGAGATGAGAATATATATATATATATAAGGCTTAGAGAATCCACCCCCTGGGCGATGTGTGATGTTACAATTCACCCCTTTTCGTCGGCACACTTCCTGCCAAGGATTGGCTCTGATACCAAATTGTCATATCTCGGGCTCGACTCCACCGTAGCATGATATTGTCCGCTTTGGGCCCCGACCACTCCCTCACGGTTTTGTTTATGAGAACTCACATGAGAACTTCCCAGTAGCTCACCCACCCTGAGAATGCTCTCGCCCGAACTCGCTTAACTTTGGAGTTCCTATGGAACCCGAAGCCAGTGAGCTCCCAAAAGGCCTCGTGTTAGGTAGAGATAGGAATATACATATAAGGCTTAGAGGATCCACTTCCCTGGACGATGTGAGATGTTACAATATATATATATATATATATATATGTGTGTGTGTGTGTGTGTGTGTGTGTGTGCACGCAATTATATTTTATTATAACAAATGTAGATAAATTAATATTGAATCAAATAACATTTTTTTAATTTTGTAGGTAAATTATTTTGCATGTATTATTACATATACTGAGAATATTTTATTACTAACACATATGTCCAAATAATTTACCTATGTTTTTATGTAAATTACTCCATAGTTCCCTTTCAGTTTCCATATGGTAAGATGACAAGATTAAATTAAAATTATCTAATTTATGCAAATTTGGAAAACGATTATGAAATCTTAAGGAAAGTATAACATTAATGTTTATTTTTTTATTTTTTATTTTTGCCAGAAGCATTAACATTCAATTTGTTAAGATATATTAATATGCAATGAATTTAAACATTAATACATTTTTTTCATTAATCCCTCCCTCAAATCTGCATAGAATTAAATGTATACATTAAAATTGTAAGTAGGGATATTTTAGGCATCTGGAAAATGCAAAATGTGTAAAGTCAAACAGAATTAATGAATTTTTTTATATGGAGCCGAGTCATTGGATTTTATTCTAGTAAAAAGACTATGTCGGGTTTTATGTAAAGAAACTTGAGTTTCAAGGGCTAAAATCATATTTTCAGTTTATTTTAACAAATTAAAGAACAAATTCCAACTATCAACTAACATATCATGTCGTGTACAAAATATGGTCTAAAAAATTCTCTCTTTTAACATCTATTTTTTTTTTTTTTTTTTTTAAGTAGGGGGTCTACACCAGTATGCTCATACTTTAATTACATACATGGATATGGCTACAATCGGAGAGAGATGTCTTCCATTTCATTGGTTGTAACTCATGCAGGTTGTTAATTAGTGTACACACACACACACGCACACACATCAACTTTCATGTGTTAAGAATGACTACAAAAAATTATACCATCTATTAAATGACAATCACAACATGCAAGCGTGATTCAAACATTATTGACGTACGACACATATCTAGGGTTAAATTTAAGAAAGTGCATTCAGCCATTCACACACTAATTTTTACCTTCTATGTATGTACACATCTTTGTTAATTTTTTGTTATTGATCTTCTTTAGTTCATTCGATCTGACGGCCGAAATTTGAGAAGGATGTGTGAGAAATAAAAATGAGTGTGTGAATAACACTATCTAATAATTTAATGAAAAATACTATGGTGCCCTTCTTTTCTTAAGGGTATTGTACTCTGTGTAAGATTATATGACAACATTTATTTTTCAACGTAATATGATAATGGTGAGGTTACAAAATGATATTGTTATTACATTAATTAACAATATTGTTTGTACATCATGGATGTCTTGTTATAATATAGACATGAGATATCATATTTTGAGTGGACGCAAAATTAACCATACATTGTTATTCACTTTAGAGCTCCTAACCTTCACGTTAATGCTATTAGAACATAATGTTAAGTTCTAACATGATTCAACGTCTAATTAAACTACAAGAAACAAGGTTACATTATAATCATTACAGTTTATTGTCCAGGTGATCAATAATAACAAAGTTACAGAATGACAGTATTATTACTGCAATGATGTTGATTATTACATCGTGGACATCCTATTACACTATCAATGTAAGCTATTACACAGCTACACGGCCTGGAGATGAGAAACAAATCGAGCAGTTTGAGTTAGTTTGACTAAAAAAGAAGTAGTTATTATTATTATTTTATAATAATGATGTCCGATTCTCCACGTGCAGTTGAAGTCGTGAGGTTTGTAAGCTAAAATTGTTAGTTAGGTCTGAAAGGTGAACAAAACCTAATTCAACTTCCATATTCCTGAGTACACCACCACAGATACCAAACCAACCCTCACCTTTCTTTCTAGTCTTTAACAATAAAATTATTTAATTTCTTCTCGTAATTAGGATAAGGTTTAATTAATTGAATTAGGGTTAGCTGTATGGATACGTAATCATCTGGTCTATGCAATCAGTTACAACTTCTGTTTAGTGATACATATTTATCTTAATGTGATCATTGCTGAAATAATTTTTTTCATATACGTACAAAAATTAATAAATAAAAGAAAATGAGAGTAAGATGGCTAGGTGGGTTATAAGTAGACGTTGTAGGTTAGAAATTTGGAAAGACGTTGAAAGAGGAACCATATTTCACCCCACCAAGCAACCCATCTCTCTCTCTCTCTCTCTCTCATGTTCTCATGTCATATTTTCATCTTATAACATTATAATATAACTTGGTGGGATGATGATGATATAATTGTGGTTTTTTTTTTTTGTTAGCCAAGACGTTGCATCAATCGCAGGTGTAAGGTCTGTCCAAACTCTCCCACTCTCTAACGGAAAATACTTTTCATCTCTCTTTCCCTCTCCCTTATATAATAATCCATTTAGCTAATTCAAAGGATCTCCAAGCTCTCTAGCTTCGCTCCTCCCTTATCTATTGATCTCTCCTGCCGTACCTTAGTTATAATTGTCTCGGTTGTTATTGCCTTGCCCCCGCACTGGGCGTCGTGGTCGTCGTCTTCTTCTTCTTCTTCTTTGCTCTCTACAAATCTAGATAGTATTTGTCGATCTATTGGATCACGAAGGGAGAACATCAGGCATCCATGGTCGTTGTAGAATTAGCTCTGGCTATAGGTTGTTAGGCAGCTTTAATTCCAATTTATTAATTTGTTCTTTTTGTGTTAATTTATATATATAAAAAAAAAAAAAAACACTTGAAGATCATAAACACATAATTAAGATGTGCACTAGAGGCCATTGGAGGCCAGCTGAAGACGAGAAGCTTAGGGAGTTGGTGGAACGATATGGACCTCATAACTGGAACGCAATAGCAGAAAAGCTCCAAGGAAGATCAGGTATACTATTTCTATTCTTCTATTTCTTTTCGTTTTCTGATCGATGTGTTTGCATTTGTTGAAATTGTTGGAAACTACTTATACTAACATGCCCAAAATTATATATGCTGCAGCTAGCTAGGGCAAATATATTTGTATGCAATTAATTAAATTAATTAAAAGTTCAATTACTCAACTAATTAAGACATGCATGTGTGTGTGTGTGTGGAGAAAAGAGAGTAGTTAGTTGATTAGGGTTAATTGAACGATGTTTTTGTAATGTAAACATGTCCACGAATAATTAGTTCACAATGAATTGAATGATGCAGGAAAAAGCTGTAGGTTGAGATGGTTCAATCAGTTGGATCCAAGAATCAATAGGAACCCTTTTACAGAAGAGGAAGAAGAGCGTCTGCTAGCTTCTCACCGCATCCATGGAAATAGATGGGCTGTTATTGCAAGGCTTTTCCCTGGACGTACAGATAACGCAGTCAAGAACCATTGGCATGTCATCATGGCACGCAGGTGCAGAGAAAGATCTAGGCTTAATCACGCCAAATTAATAAGGAATACTTCTAGTATTACTGCTGCTACTACGGCTCAAACCTCGTTCATGAGTATCAATACTAACAATAATGAACCAAAATCCTCTTCAAAACAAGACCCTCCCCTGCAGATCAATTGCAATATTGGCACGTGGAACCTGGATTCATATAATTATATTGGGAAATACTACTCATGCAACGACAGAAATTATCATCAGTATCGGCCAGCTTTCACTCATGACCCTCGTCCTCTCTTTCCAAAAGAGTTCTATCCGAATACCTGCAGTGTCACAATGCACCAAGGTGATTATCCTCTAGTACCAATTAATTCTCATGACTACTCCAAGTGTTCCATGCATGCATCTTCCTAACCACAGAATATATATGCAATATATGTATATATATTTAATGATGATGCATGCCCTTATCAGTTACAATGATCATTGATCAATATTCTCATGCATGCATGCATGGTCCTAACTATATGTATTTATTATGTATATGTTGCAGATCATAATAAAGATCAGCCAATTGAGTTTTACGATTTTCTTCAAGTAAATACTGAGTCTAATGGAAGTGAAGTGATAGATAACGTAAGAAAGGATGAGGAGGAGGTGGATCAGGAAGGTACGGGACAACAGAACATAAGCAACGTAGCCGGTCTTTCTTTTATCGATTTCTTATCTGTTAATAATGGAACTTCTTCATAATATTGGTGTCTTGATGAAGATGATCAATGACATCTCAGCAGTGTAAAACTATCGGTAATGACATACAAACGGCACAACTTACCAGTTAGATGCTTGTTACTGCATCAATCCACAGAAAATCATATTTTATGAGATACTGATCGATGATCCGTATATCATATTGCAGCTTGCTAGCTAGGCATGTATTGTAGAAAGGAGGATGATGTAATGCAAGTGTTAATGTAAAATTATATTCTGAAGTAGAGAAGGTGCGCGCGTTTACCATGGTCATGGCTTTAATTTGCATGCATGATGCATCTGACATTATGTAAGTGGATATTTAGTTTGATTATTTGGTTGAAATTGAAATCTATAAATGGAACGGTGGAATGGGAGCGTATAATTCACAAGCATGTTTGTTGTGCCGTAATTTTTTGGTTATGTGTACTTCATCAATCTCCCTTCTATACACACATAAGCAATTACAAAGTATCATTTCTAGTGCATGCATGACTATATATAGTAAAGGGAGTTATGTTTTATCCTAAACAACCAACTTCTTATAAGCCTTTGTAATACTACAAGAAAATTTGTGATATGCTTGTTGCCTAGTGTTTTAAAAAAGTGTTAATCACACATCCGTTTTTATTTCTCACACATACTCTTGTTAGTTTTATGCAAGATTGCATTCCTTTCTTGTTGTGTTAACCAAATAGAAAGGAGATAGAATAGTTATACTCTTTGAGCCTTCACCCCTATTCTATCTCTATTTTAAATTTTCAGTCTCTATATTTTAGTGGATGTGTGAATCAAGTTCTAAAAGATTGCAATTTAAGGTAATCTCATTCAATAAATTTATATTTATATGAAACTTATCATATCCTAACTACCTTTGATCAATCATGTCACAACAAAGTTTGAATGGCTTAGTTATATTAATATGAAAAGGATTTGGTAGAAAAACTTGATTCTATTCTTGCTTTTTCTAAGTCATTATGACTATTGTGATTGTTTCTCAATAAGTACAAACTATATATATGAATGTGAAACATATTGGAGGGCTTGAGAACTTAGGTTAAGACTTCATGTCTCTTAATTTATTGTACCATATAATATTTTATTTATCATTATATTCACAACAATGTATCACAAGGGAATGAAAAATTACAAGTAGGATGTAGATCATATTGGATATGCCCAAATGACCGTGAGCATGTCATGAGGATGTGAAGAAATGTTACATATCGCTATATTAAATTATCAAAATGACTTTGCATGTGCTCATAAAGATTGGATTACTCTCTATATTACTAATTGGTTTTAGCTATGTATGAGAGCATGTTGGCGTATGTGTAAAGCCTAAATTGCCACACATGCTCTACGTCACCAAATTTGTGTTGTTCACGTATGTGAGAGGCTTGAAAATTTATCACACATACAAGGCTGTTTGAGCATGTGGAGAAATATCCCACATCATAAATTTAATTACTAAATAAACTTTATATATTCTTGTAAGAAATCAAACTACATTTTATATTATCAATTAATTTTATAATAAAATCTGAACTAACTTCAAATCTTATCTTAAGCCTTAGGGCTGGTTTGATATTGTTGTGCTTTGAGAAAAAACTACTTCTACTGTGTTGTGAGAATAAGCTCATTTTTGCTGTTTCACGTTTTCAGCTTTTTTTTTTTCACTAAAAACTGTGAAAATAAGCTGTTTTTAAATGTTTACCAAACATTTTATTGAATTCAGTTTTTTTTTATACCCATTTTTTATAAAAGTACCTTAGTACCAAACCAGTACTTAGAGTAGTAACTTTGACATATTGAAAGTGGTTATAGTTAATCACAAATTCATATTTTTACAAAAATGAAGATCACGACGACCATGTTGCCTGGGCCATATATGGTGCAACACGATCCACAACATTATACCTAGCCGTATATCTTACGCTTTTTTTGAGGTATATTCTGTGACATCCCGTCCCGAAATTATCTAAAACGTGAGTGTGAAATGACATTTTTACCCCTAGATCGTTTCTTTTACGTTATTGGTTGTTTTGTGTGGTGTTGGCAAGTGTTGGGCCACACACACACACACTGTCACTCTCCCTCACCTCTGTCTTTTTCCCTGTCTCTCTCCCGTGCTCCCATTTCTTCTTCTTCTTATTTCGAATGTACGGACACCACACTAAACCCACTAAACCTTGGCAGATCGAGGGAACTAAGGCCATATTCGAGCTCGTGAGGTCGAGGGGAGCACGATCGTACCATTTTCAGGTAGGAACTCCGACGTTTTCACGTCGATTTCACAAGGTCCGATTTGAGTACTATTCATGCGAACGTAAATTCTTACGTTTTTGAGTTTTTGAAGCTCGTAGGTGGTTTGGTGAGGTCCCAAGGAGCCTCGAAGTACTTCGTTTGAAGAGTTTTGACGTCGGGATCACCGTGGTCGGAGTTGGCCGGTTTTGGTTAGTTTGCACAGGTAATTTCTAGTGGCTTTTGACCCTTAAAACTTGTATATCGTTATTCTTCTAGTCCTAGGCGTCATTTTGGTTCAAGAATCGTGAAAAATGGTTGAGAAATGAGTGAGAAAACGTAGGTTGCAGGTTTTACGATTTTCCGGCGCCGGCGACGGCGCCGGAGGTTAGCCGGGGAAGGAGACGGAATATTCCGTCAAATCTGACGGAATATTCCTGACGCAGTTGACGGAATCTGTTAGAACTAACGGAATATTCCTCACGGCTGTCAGTTGACGCCGTCCGTGTGCACCGCATGTGCCTACGCGTGGCCGGCGCGTGGGCGCGTGCTGCGGTGAAAATTTTTCTAAAAATTCTGGTGTGATCCTGAGGTTGTGTAGAGCACGTTGGTATATTCATTTGTCCAATTTGAGCAATGTACGAGAAGTTATTACAAGAAGTTGGTTATGTGCTTTAAAATTAACATTTTTATAGTATTTTCGCATATAGGTGAAACGTATCCCGAGGACGAGCGTGGTCACTCGAGGCAGGGGGCTACGACCCTTCCACATACCAGTGAGTGGGCTTTTGGTTTTCCGTATATACCTATATACATTTATTTTCCCAGAAATTTTTTAAAAAGGGTTAATTGTTTTATGCCATGCACCATATTATTATCGTTTACGCATCATCGCATGCATTAGTAGTGACATACATATATATATGCATATCGGGTGTTGTGAACGTACAGTTAAGTGCCAGGTAAGTGTTATTCATGTTTACTTTAAATGGTGATTCGAGATACTTAGAGAGCTCATAACCTGCACCCCCGGTGTTAGTGCTCCCGCCCAGAGTTAGGGCACAGTCCTTCACGTGATGTTCACTTCCCGCACCACACGCTCAGCTTGGATCCAAGTTAGGTGCACAGTCCTGTCGTACAGACCACATTAGGTGGTTCCGACTCGTAGGTGACCCGCGATTATTCGCACAGCCTTCACGTGATCGTAGCACAAGAGCGTTTTATATGTTACACCCAGGCCTATCGTACAGACCACTTTAGGTGGTTCCGACTCGTGGGCAGGTTCAGTTGTTTAGTTTGAGATTTGAGCTCTAGATGCAGCCGTACAGGTCACGTTAGGTGACTCCGGCCGCCAGATTATATGCTATTGATGTGGTTTATATCTGAGCACTTGCATTTCATTATGAGGCTTTGACATGGCATATTCTTGAGCATGATTGGCATATTTATACATACGTATATATGTTTATTTTCTGGGAAGTATACAGGTTTTACGGCGAGGGGTTAGAATGTGTTTTACTAAATGGTTTTCAAAGAGTTTTGTTTTTGCCCACTCACGCTTTTGTTTTGCGCCCCTCCAGGTTCTAGTTGCTTAGCAGGTTCGGTGGTTTCCTAGAGGGCTTCCCGGCGCTTCTGACAGACACGCACCAATGTAGGGTCACCTTCGGGTGCACTGTTGTCGTATTATTTTAATTTGGACTGCTGTAGACGTATTGCTTTGAACTTAGCGTTTCACTTACGCTAGCACTTGTTTTTACTACTTTGTATGCTAGTTTTTATTTATTCGTACTTTTTTTATTACTACTTTATTAGCTTCCGCACTGTGCACCTGGCTACGTCACTTCCACGTGACGGCCAGCACGTCCTGGTCTCGGTCGGGGTGTGTCATATTCACTTGTGTTTTAAATAGTTATATATATGTACAGTACATTAACTTAAGTATCCCAAAGTCAATCCTATTTAAAAATCATAATAATCCTTTTTTGTTTAAAAATCTTAATAAACCTTGTGGCAGAATATATATTGAGTTTGTGTGCTGATCATGATTATTGGACAACTGATCATGATTAGCGGACACCCCAATTTACAACAACAAAAATGATTATTAGCTGGAGACTGAGGGAATTTCAAAATACTTCATATTAATAAAAGATGACAACTTGCATTATGCATAAGGATATACTACCATTTGACATCTTGAACTATTATTCTAATTAAAATGGCCCCATGAATTATTTTTTGTTAAATTAATTTCTTGAACTATTTGAAGTCAGTCAATTAATTCCTCAATGTCATATCAATGAAGTTTTATCTAGATTGCCATTAATGCTGGCAAGAGTTTATTCTCAAGAGTGAATCACGTGTTGGTCACGTGCCAGTATTTGACAACGATGGATGAAATTTCATTGAATTTGACGGCAAAAGGTTAATTTAAGGAGTTCATTTACCAAAAAAAAAAAAAAAAAATTCAGAATATCAATTTCAACTAAGATAAAACCCACGAATGTGGGACTTTAACAACATGAACTTGAGAAACCAAAAGTCAATCCTATTTAAAAATGTTAATAATCCTTATGACTAAGAATATATATGTGTATTTTGCGTGCCGATCATGATTAGCGGACACCCCACGTGCTGATCATGATTAGCGGACACTCCAATTAACAACATAAAAATGATTATCGGCTGAAGACCGAGGGAACTTCAAAAAATACTTCATAATTAATAAAAGGCGATGACTTGCATTATGTTTAATTACTTAGTAAAGTTTTACAAGGGAAAAATATGGAACTGGATCCTCTTCGAGGTAAACCCTTGAGATCCTGCTGAGCGACAAACACGAACCGTTGGATTTCGATGCAACGGTTACAATTATTATAACTTTAAGAGGGATTCCCTGTTTGTAGCTGTTGGATCGAAATCTAACGGCCTGTATTTGTCGCTCAGATTAATTATTAATCTACTAATGTGTTGTCCTATCCTTTATGAAGATTTCTCAATGCTATTATTTTAGAAGTTGTCAAAAAGAACTTTTAATCAATTTATTTATAAAATCAAGAACGGGTCGTAAAATTAGGGATGGATCTTAACACTATATATGTATTTAATGCCCAACTGGCCATGAGCATGCTGTGAGGATGTGGAAAATGTTACCTATTGTTAAAAATTATCAGTTTAACTTTGTATGTGCATATAAGGATTTGGATTATTTCCGATATTGCTAACTAATTGGTTTTATTTCATATGTAAGAGCATGTTGGCTTACATATGAACCCTAACGGCCACACATTTACTCAATTTGTTTGTCCACGTACACTATATATTGAAAGTGGTTAGTTATCACAAATTCATGATAATTGTACAATGTAAAAGGACAAACATTTGAAAGGGAAAAAACACAAAATCATGACCATGTTGCGTAGGCTATATATAGTGCAATACCTACCGATATTCAATTATGCTTTAAATAAAGTATGCACAGTACATGTGTTGGATTTTTGGATCGCCGAACCCGTCCCACTCTAACAACACCGATATTATCCCCAACTTTACCACTTACCCAATTCGCCAAGTGTGAGGTTTTACCACAAATAAATCTCGGTATCCTGGCTAATTAACAGATTCATGATGTCCTGTCAAGGCCACTATATAATAAAGTGCTCATTTAACAACAGAATTGTTGCAAACAATGGAAAATAATGGCTAACCTCGTTCCATTACTACAACTTGTCAATCATTTCGTAGCTCTCTTTTCGCTGCCAGCAATAATATTGTTGGTCACAAATATTCCGTCCCATGCCGATGCACTGCTCATAAGCATCGACTGTGGATGGAATGGTTCCTCTTCTTGCAGAGACGAAAATTCGGTAGTTTCGACCGGCGATGATGCCTACGTTCATAACAAGGATGAGTCCCAAGTGTTCCAACAGTACGACCATTCCAACACCGAAGATTGGACCAACACAGAGAGTTTTCCCAACCTTGAAGAAAAACTGTTACACAATCCCAGTTGACAAAGCTGGGGAGAGACTACTTGTTCGAGCAAGTTTCAGTTTGACGGCAACTTTTGGGCCACGGTTGTCACCCAACCGTATAATATTGTTTCTTATGAGGCCATCTATGTTTGCAAGGCAAATACAACAAACATTTGTCTTGCCCAAATTAAAGATGATCGGCTGCCGCCCCTTCATATCCGCACTCGAGTTGCGGAGCTTGGATTTTGAGATGTACAGCCGTGTCGATTCCAATCACGCTCTGCTGTTGGGAATTAGGGTCACTGAAGGTGAAAACCAAACTGGTAAGGTAATGCTTAAGCTATGACTTTTTGCTTAATCAATAACGTCTTGTTTAATATTGGTACTTAATTATATATATGCATATATTTAGTAGAATATTTAAGTCGAAATGTAAAAAAAAATAAGCGAAAATATAGATATGTTAAAATGTACATTTAGTGTATTTTTTTTATTTTTTAAAATTAGATATATTAAATTCACAAGTACGTAAGGCTAAAACAATAAATGGCTAAATTTTGTTTGGTTAAATAGTATTTCACCCTTTTATAGTTGACAAAAAGAGTTCTATTAATATGTAGTTTCGATTTAGATCAAAGAAAAATTAACCAAAAGAAAAGCGCACATATATTTAAATTTAGGTTTTAAATCGTTAATTACAAATGTCTAAATACGAATTATAATATATTTTGCACGCAAAATTATATTTTGAAGAGTATAAATATGATAATTGTTGTTATGGTAAAAGAAGTAAAAGAAAAATTAACAAAAATGTACAAAATGATTCAAAATCTTGGGGTGGAAGAAAGTCACCGCATGACTTCGTGGCAGCCAGAAAGTGCCACCCCCAAAAATTTGAATCATTTTTGTACATTTTTCTTTTATTTCTCCTACCTCTATAACATACTATCATAACGAAAACTAAAAACTGAAGTAAAAACAAAGCCATACGGATCAAAACTTATACAAAGCAGCGGTTGCGTGGCAAGGCTAAAGAAAAACTGGACAGGGAGTATTTCACAAGATCACCACTAAATTACCTAAAAGAATATCACACAATCATGTACAAGAAGATTTCAAGATGATTCTCCGCCTCCACCGGACCAAACAAAGCGAAGAAAGAACCTAAGAATACAGAGCGTGCAAAATTACATTCTTGGATTACAGATAATTTTGGAACACAACTTTGGTAAAGGGGGGAGAAACGAAGGGTATTTCCAATAAAAAAACCAAACACACCTTTCAATGCACCGTGCAGCAACGTGAAGGGCCGAAATCTATCCATATAAATAACTAGTTCCATTGAGGGAATCAACTGTTGGCCCCTTCACAAGTTAAGACGCCCAGAACTCCAAATTGCAAGCGCAACTGCACTATGTTGTCTTTACCAAGAGAATTTCAGACCGTGGGAGAGTTCAAGATGATATAGGTTCATAAGGATATGATAGCCACGGGTGCTTCAGAGCGTCAGATGCAGAAGGGCGCTTCTTCGGGTTTATCTCAAGCAGATGAGCAATGAAGTCAATGAAGCCTTGGTCCCCCATTGGAAGCCTGTGCCTCAAGGATGTCTTCTTCGGTATCAGGTATTCCAGTCTGTTAGTTTCCTGAAGAACAGAGGAGAATAGCATTGTTTATGAGATAGATAAATAAATACATGAATACCTTGTAAACTAGTTACCAGTGTTTGTACATACACTACCCTACAGAATTGGGGAAAGCAGGTTCATGAATTTACAAAGATTTATGAAATGGAGTAATTAACTCAAATCTATATGGCTTGCCTGATTCCGTTCATAAAGCATGTGATTTTTTGTGAAGTATTTGTATGTATCACGCCCTTTCGCTAGCATGCCTTGATCAATAGGGGAAATGATTCCCATCACCCGTGCAAGTAAAGTTGCAGGTGAATCATTCTGGAAGAGTACCTACACAAAGCAAGTTCATTTCAACATTTAGTACCAATATCATGATTTTGTTTACTTTCCAGAGAAGTTGTTGTAGTTTCAAATGGCAATAAAATCACACACATCCCTAATCCTCGTTGCCAAAAAATAATGACAACTAAATATTATACACTATTTCCTACACTGATTTGTCTAAATGACAGTTTTAAATACTTTCGGCCAGCCACATGGATAGTATGTACTTTTTCCCATGAGAAGTGAACTATAAAATTGTGTATCTATAGGGCTTTTACATATACTTGTACTAAGAAAGATTTCTGTTCAGTATATGTACTTTATTATATGTATAGCTGAAGCTCTGAATGAAGAACCGAATCAGATATACTGACACAATGTTATACACCATTTCCTGCATGCGGTTCAGGTATAACCTTCTTAGTTCTTTTAGTTGATTTTATAGGCATCAAAGCGTTCGTAACACAACAAAAATTCATAGCAACATCAGTGAGTATACAAGCCTGCACAACAATATCTGAGAAAAACACACTTGTTATGCTTTGTCATTTATCTCATAAATCCATGTTAAGGTTTTCATCTCCGCATCTACTAGAAATTCGAATGGATTTATGGATGAACCACAGGACTTACCAGAGACATCATACAGAATGATAACAATAATAATCACGACTCTATGTACACAGACAGGCACAAACACGTAAATAAGCCAGTAGTCTTACAGAAGCTGAGATTTACTTCAACTACCAGTCAGGTTAGAGCTTAACATTAAGACATTAACAGATCTCAAGTACCAGATAACTGAATATTTTGCTTATAGCAAAAAAGTCAATATTTAGTTACCTTGTTTGTAATAAGTGTATTAGGAAATTAAAAATCTAATGATAAGTATACAAGGATGCAAAGCACTTACATTGCCAGTACAAAGTTCAGCCAAGATGCAGCCAAGTGACCATATATCTATCTTCTTATCATATGGAAGTCCCAAGATAACCTCAGGAGCACGATAGGATCTGGACTGAACATAGGAGCAGAGATGATCCGTCTCAAAGCAACTACTCCCAAGATCAATGACTTTGACCTCACATCTACTGTAGCTTTTTACCAGTATATTCTCAGGTTTCAAGTCACAATGTATCATGCCAAGGCCATGTAAAAACTGAAGCGCTTCTAGACACTGAATCGTAATTGACTGCATAATATTCAATAAATTTAAACCACCAGCATAAAAACAAACTAAACGGTTGTCAAATTGAAAATGGGACCAAACAAACCTGCAGTCGCGGCATTGTGAAGTAGACCTCCCCTCCTGACTCCCGATTAAACTTATGAAATTCATACAAGTTTGCTTTGAGAAGTTCACATACTATTAACAAATGTTCCTACCACACAAAGTCAAATTCTAATTAACATTCATTGAGACAAATATGTAACTTATAAATGCACAAACAAGACCAATGCACTAACAGGAGGCGCAAGTTGGGAATACAAATGACTGTAAAAAACCTGCCCCCAAAGGAATCTCAATCTTAACATAATTAACCACAGAATAGATATACAAAAATTTCAAGTTTTTCCCTCCCCATGCTAACATAAGGTACTGTCCTGAAGCATAGGAGTCCCAGGTACACAAGACAATGAAAGACGAGTCATACAAATCTAGCAAATAAGTGTGCACATATGCAACAATTATTTATCTCAAAGTTTTATAAAAGCTACCAAATAAGATAAAGTAAATATCAAACTGTGCATTTCCTTACTCGATAGTAGAAGTAATCGTACAAACGAAGAATGTGGTACTTGTCACCAGGATCATGCTTATTGACATATTTGAGAAGCTTTATCTCATCAAGGCTCTGATCAAAGAAGTCTTTGTTGTTCTTTATAATTTTCACACATACATCCATGCCTGTATGTAGATCATGAGCTTGAATAGCTTTGCTGAATGCAGCTGATCCAAGATATTCGGTGACATGATAGCGGCCAGCTAATACAGAATTCATAACAACATGAAAATTTTTGTCCTCCTCAAAGCCAGTTCTGCGGAACAAAAACATGGGGTTCAAATCAGAATCAAGTTAAGTAGCCAATGATAAATTAGATAGCAATGAAGAGCTTCAAAGCAGCGAGACACATAAGCAAAAGCAGAAAGACTAAAGTCCATCACAAGAGTACATGTCTCAACAAAAGAAATCACACAAGAAAGCTGTTTCAAGTTTAGGCGGATTGTGTTGTCATGATGTTGTTTATGCTGTACACAAAAGAAAAATAAAGGAAACACAGAGAGAGAGAGAGAGAGAGAGAGAGAGAGAGAGAGAGAGAGAGACGGGAGTAATTAAGGTATTATTCTTCTTTCTTGAAGAAAGGTCTAATGCTACAGTTTCAAAAGTTTCCAGAGCTTTTTAAAATGTATTATTGGTGTAAACAGAAAAATCCAACACCCGAAACACAATTCTCCTGTAATGAACCATGATCAATTAATTTACATCTGAGACTGGTGAATAGGTGAAGACGTGCCTGTTTTTCCTGTGCACAATCTTGAGGTTGAAGGTCTCAAACTCTTCCTCTTGAACCTTTATTTGCCTTACTTGCTCTTGCACAGCAGCCGCCTCTTCGTCCTCAAGTGATGCCCCCGTATCTTCTTCCCTAACAGCAGTAATTTTCTCATCTTCTTCTTGCTTGGCATGCTCTCTTTCAGCATAAGCATAATTAGAGAGCGTTGAGGGAGTCGAGTTCGTGGATCTAACAGCATTAGCATTATTTTCATCCCTAGAACTCATTCTAGGTGAGGACTCGTTACTTTTCTCCCTCCACGAAGCAAGCATTTTATCATCATCAGGTTCTTCAGTGACAACAGCATTGCAGTTGTTCGACCATAAAGGTTTACTAGAGCTTGCCTGCACCAATTGTCCATCTCTCAGTGGTGGGGGGAATGAAAATCCCCCTTCTGAATGATTTTTCTTCTGTCTAAAAGCACCATCATTGTTCTCAACTGTATATTTATTTGCCTCATGTTTACTAGTTTTCTTCTTGTCCTTCTCAAGTCTATCAATATGTTTCTTATCTGAGTCCTGATGATTCTTCCGTGGCCCACCAATTCCTACATCATGGTCCCGAAAGTATTCTAGATCCCCTTCACTACTGCCTCCAATCAAACTTTCCCGTACTTCACTGCCGATGTCAGCAGCTTCGCTATTGATTCCCACACCTATTGATCTTACTGAACCAAGCTGGTCGTCATCCACACAAACCTCTTCCAGATGTGGCCTTCCATTCTCATTCACAACTTTCCCATCCCCTAACATGATGAGTTCATTGGTCTGAGTGACAAAGCCCTGCCAGACAGGTTCTGAACGCATTAAATTAAGCTCCTCTTCATCCATCAACTGTCCATCATATTGAGCTATCAAATCATTCTCATCGGTTCTCCCATACAATTCAGTCACTGATAATCCCATAGGATCATCTGAAGTTATAATTGGTTCAACATTTTTCGCTTGAAAGTATCGCTCACCAGATAAATAAGAATCCTCCTCAGCAAAAGATTGATCATCATCCTCCTCTTTGGTTGGGCCCCTTTCCTGTGGATCTGGAACACTCCCATGACCTGTTCCCTTTTCATTGTCACTAGGATAATCAATTTCATGGGCCAGAAACCATGACTCATCTTCAATAGGTTGTCTCATGTATCCGACATCATCATCATCATCATATTCATCAGAGTCCCAATATGGGTAGTCAATCGTTTCACTCAATCCATCACCAACGGTAGCAAAACCAGAAACCAGATCAGATGCGTCCTCTGCGATCCCCTGACTTACAGACAGCCAACTGCCTCCTACAGGTCTTTTTTCACCTGAACCATAATCTTTAAAGAAGAAATTAGAGACTAGACATATCAAAACAACCAAGATAATGTGACAATAAATTTGACTCTGAACAACTTCAGAAATCCAAAAATTTGAGGAATGGTCAAGACAAACTCTACTTATCTAAGCAAACAAAGGAATGAGTAAAAATGGCCATTGAGGAAGATAGCTGCCAAGCACATAAGAATGAAAAGGTCTGCAATGATTTTAAGTCTTGAAAGCCCAGAAAATAAAAATAAACTGACGACTACAATAGCTACTTAAAACAAAACAAAGAGTATCAACAACTAACCTGAAGAGTTGATTTCTTGTCCAATAGGTACATCCAAATAAGACCCAATAAGAGCATTGTCAGCAGAGCTGAGTTTCGCGCCAGGTCCGTCTCGTTCAAACTTTTCCTCCCAATTAACATTCAATGGTTTGTCCTCTGACTTGAGTTTGACTGGTGGCAGCCTAGGGAAATCTTCCTTTTGATTCTCGGACAAAATAGGAAAAACTAAATTACTAATAGTCTTTTGCTCAGAACTCCCTTGTGACTGGCTTAAGTATAAAGCTCTTCCCACCTCATCAACCTGCTCCTTTATTGTTGCCCTAATATCAGTCAACTCAGTTTTTCTCTTTCCTTCTTTTTTGTCAGAACCGGAAGCACTATTATAACTCGTTGACACATCACCCTTGGAGAAAGGAAACACGGTCTTGACAGAACAATCTTTCCACATCTCTGAAGGTGGATTTGTTGGTTCTCCGATTCTTGGCCAAGGATTCTCTGCTGCATTTTCTTTGAAGAATGTGGTACTCATCTTAAGTTGTTGGTCAAGTTCCTTAGGTTCACTTGTTTGGGTTCTGTCATACTTGTATTCCACACTAGGTTTGCTAGTACTTCCAGACCAAGAGGTTTTCTTTTCACCAGAAAAGCAAAACTCTTCTGTATTTTCTTTGAAGAACGTGGTACTCGTCGTAAGTTGTCGGTCAAGTTCCTTAGGTTCACTTGTTTGGGTTCTGTCATACTTGAATTCCACACTAGGTTTGCTAGTACTTCCAGACCAAGAGGTTTTGTTTTCACCAGAAAAGCTAATCTCTTCTCCATATTTCAAAATGGCTTTACCTGAATTGGGAACTTCAGTTGTATGGTTCTTTGATTGTTGGGATATCTGAGGCTCTGGGAAGTTACTGATAATACCACCACCATCACTTTGATAAGGTTCTGCAGGTCCATTGCTCGGACTGGACTTCCAAGAATATAAATCAAGCACGGTGTCCTCTAAACCTTTAGAGAATGCAAAGCTCTTGTGATTTGTCCCAGCCACATCAACTGATTTATTCCACTCCCCAATAGAAGCAGCCTTTTTCCATTTGCTTTCAGACCCATTTCTACCAGTTCCACACTCAATCTCTTTCACTATAAGTTCCTGAGAAACTTCATCAACATTCCGAGATCCCAAGCCTTGATTTTCCACCACTAGCTTGTCCCCGTTTTCAGCTTCCGACGAATGACCAGAATCCTTCTCCTCAAAAGTAAGCTTCTGAAGGAAACCATTCAAATCAGGACGATTACCAAGCTCACTTCGAAGAGCTGCCTCTGCCCTTAAAAACCTATTCTTCCGCAGAAAGTCCAGAATAACGTCAACAGAGTTTGAGTCCGCCATTTTCAGCCTCCTAAAACCTACAAGCATGCATAAAAAAAACAAGCACCCACCAACCCTGAGAACACACCATTAACAAAAGCTCATCCTAAACAAAAGTTCAAAAACCCATCTTCCAGTTTGCCCCACTTTGCTAAGAAAGTGAAAAAAACATAACAGATTTTCTAAAAATTAAATGAAAGAAACGAACTTCACATTCCTTCCTTCCAAACAAAGTGAAGAAGTTACCTTGTATTAAGCTCAAAGACTGGTGCCATTTTGCCTTCTACTGTCCTGAACAATGAAAAAAATGGAACATTCAGAATATCAAAAAAATTATTTTCCTTTCTCCCACATTTTCCGAGCAACCAAACAAAGAAAAACAATTTAACTTTTCTCAGAAAAAATTCAAAACCCAAGTTGTAAAAATGCATCACATGAGAGTGCAGGCCCGACTTTCCATCCCGTAACCGCGCATTCTCAACGTGGATCGGGCATTTACAGGCAGACCGCGATTCCCAAATCCCACAAATCAAAATTTACAAACCCTTAAAATCCCAACAGATTTACAAGTTCGCGGAGTGGGATTCAAATCCCACGAAACTTTCATAGCCGTTGCAACAAAACACTAGACTATTTCTCGGCCGGAGAAAATCAAGATCTGATTTTTAATTTAAACCCGTGATTTTTATGGGGAAAATGATTTCTGGGCATCGGAGAAGGGGACAAAAAAAGGTTGAAACCTGAAATTAGAAAAAAGAAACGGTGGTTAGATAAACAAGAGAGCGGCGGAGGAAGAGAAGAGAGGCACCTGGTGGGAATGGCAGTGGCCGGTTGCTGCCGGCGCTGCTGCTTCTTTTGTTTCTCGTCTTTGTAGGCTTTTGGGAGGAGGGAGGCGTAGTCTCCTGAATCGAGGTGGAGGTGGTCCAAAAACCAAAAGCTTCGATTAGTTTTAGATTTTGATGCTCATGGAATAACTTGAATATATTCACTCACCACTTTCAATTTTATGACCATAAAAAAATATTAATATGTCACTATTCTCGTTTATTGTTATTTTTCTTAAAGAAAACTAATGAAAATAATTTGAAAACTTTGAGTTTTAATTAAAATGACAAAAAGGTGTTGTAAGTGAATAATGACTTTTTAGAGTAAAAATGTTTTTTTCGTTAAAAATGAACACTACCGAAAATGTTTCGTTAAAACTCCTTTATAATATAAAATACAACTTATGTTGCATAAATTATTAAGAATAAGAATTTTATACTAATTTATATCTAACAGAGAGTTCGATTTTTGTTGTTGATGAATCGCACGATAGTGATCAAGGGCTGAAATGCCTCAGTGGGTTTTTTCAATCACTGGAATGGTGGACTGTCGTGGTGAAGCCATCGGTTGGTCATTTTTTATAAGAATATAGTAGATTAAAGAAGAAGACACGAATCTTTTGAAAAATATTTTTAAAATGACTAAAAGCATTATTGGTTTAAGATTTAGAAGAAGAAAAAAAAAATGTGCAAGTAGTCATTTTAAAGCACTTTAAGTTATTTTAAAATATTTTTTTAGTAACTTTAAACGCAATTTCAAACGAGCTATTGTTAAGAGTATAATTATCTAACAAACAATAAAATAATTATAGTAAATTCATACAAAACTTCCTAGTGAATTACATAAAGGAGAAAATAAAGTGGGTAATACCTTTTTTGAATTACTTTTGAAAAAAAAAATTATTTTGAGTTACGAAATAATAATTTTATTTTCAAATGCATACTATTTATATAGCAGTATCTAAGTTGTCTATGGTTTGGTATCTCCTAGTAGTATTGACATGATAATTTCAATACCACCATGTAATTCACTAGTGATGCAAATTAAACCTAAAATGCATCGTGTGAAATACGAACTTGAAATTCTTTTCGAACTACTGAACCATCTTGTGGTTGTGGGTGACCCTATTTCAATTATGTAAAGAGACAACATGAGTACATCACGCATTCCGTCCATTTCGGCTCTTAATTTGTTGTGCGGCCTCCTATGTACACAGAATGATCTAAGAACAATTTGAAACAAATTTGGGCTTCTCATTTTTCCCTTCAGACAAAATTGGGCCCTCCAACATCGGAAGAAATGTGAGCTCATAATCCTTCGATGGGCCTGGAGTTTATATTGCTCTGGACAAGATGGGCTGGACTTTATGTGTGAATAAGTCCATGATTGGTTCAACGGGTGTACCAGTCCGTCAAAGCCCATTCGACTAGTGCCTAACCATGGTGAAAAATTTGATGCGTGTAGCGTGAGAGATTTTTCAATGTAATCGAAATACGAAATAGTATACTAAATGTTATTATATAAATGATGAAATATGTATGTTAAAAATTTAATAACTTACAAAATAAAATTTTTCATCTAAAATTTTTCATCACTTATAAAAACACGTGATGTAGAGTTATTTTTCATTACTTATCAAATTTTCCAGTCACAATAAAAATTTCTCATGTAGCGTTATTTTTGTGATCAACCCCAAATTGCTAGAAAGTGAACCCATATTGCTACGTGGCCAGGTGGGGAATTCAGATCCGAATAGGGAGGGAGGAGGCCAAGGAATCATCCCAAGGAGTTGACCACCAAACCACCAGATTCCTCACCCCACAAAGCTCCCCAATCACGTGCCACCACGTAGACAGAGAAAGAAAGAAGAAATAAAAAAAGAGAAGCGTGAGACGCACCTTACGGCATAAGGTAGGTACCAAAGCGTCGGTGAGGCATCAAACATCTCACGACGTGGTGAGGCACTCCGTCTCCGTCACCTTTGTTCGCCTCATTTTTGTTTCACATTAAAACAAAACAAATTATTTCCACATTAACTAATAATTATTTTGTTGAATATTAATAAAGGAAGATTAATGAAAATGATTTAAAAACTTTGAATTTTAACGATAAGGACAAAATAAATGGTAAAGTGAATAGTATCATAATTGATTTTTTTAGTTTAAAAATATAGTTTTTTTGTTAAAGTGAACACTACGATGAGCTTTTAGTTAAAATTTCATAATAATAAAATGTTATTTACCAGTAATGTGATTCAATAATTTCAATTCAATTGAGTTTATAATTTTTTCTTATCGATATTACTACACTAAGTTGAAGTTGAAGGTCACGACCACCACACCACTAATTACATAAAATTTTAAGTATTAAATTACTAATTACATTGTCGGAGTGACAAATTTTTTGATTTTGTGCGTGCAAGAAAAAAAACTCAACACAAACATGTTTATTACAATTACGTGCTTTAAATGACAGAATTCATAAATCAGAGAAGATACAAAAGAAAAGGTTACATTTTCTTAATTTCATGTCAAAGACAACCTTGTCACCACAAGCCCCCAGTTGATCTGTTTCATAATTTTCAAGCATTTGATTATAAATTATAATATTAAAAACGTGTTTTTTTTTTTTGGTAATTTTTTCTTTTTGCACATTCTTTTTTATTTATGACTATGGAATTGCATAAATAGAATAAATATTGTACACAGATTAAGTGTACAAAATAGTGTGTGATTATTAGTTATCTGCCTTCTATTTTGTTAGTAAATAAACACACAACATAAAAATAAATAAATAATTAAAAAACTAACGAAAATGGCTTGAAAATTTTGAGTTTTAATCAAAATGACAAAAAAGTGTTGTAAGTGAATAGTACTAGGAGTGACTTTTAGAGTAAAAATGTCGTTTTTCGTTAAAGTAAACAGTACTGAAAGTATTTCGTTAAAACTTTCTAAAAAAAATTCCAAGTCCATAAGCTTAACACATTTAATTAAATGACAACATTAATATTAATATTTAATTAAACCCAAATAAATATAGAGGAGTGATATCCACATCTCATCTTACTTTTTACACACCTTTTTAATTTTCGATCGTCGAATCAGATGAATTAAAAAGATCAACGAACATGAATTATCAAGAATGTATGAGAAGTAAAATTAGATGTGTGATAGCACATCCCAAAATATATGACCAAAGACCCAAACCAGACCTAGGAAATCAAATCAAATATATATACTGAACGTGGTTGTCTTATCTCTGCAGAGATTAGAGAGAGAGAGAATGGGGAAGACCATGGCGGTGGGAGTACACTGCATCATTGCCTTGCTAATTCTGTCCGGTGCGGATCTAGTCAGGTCCGACGGGTCGGATCATCGGTACAAGGAAGGAGATTTTGTCCCTCTGTATGCCAACAAGGTCGGCCCGTTTCATAACCCCAGGTAAAACCCCAACACCACCCTGCTCGATCTCAAAGTTCCATGCTTTCTTAGCTCAATTCAGCTTCTGGGTTTGTTCATTTCACTGTTAATTGTTATGGATCTGAGTTTATTCCCACCCATTTGTTTGGTTACTGAGAAAATTTGCATGATTTACAAGTTCTGGTTCAGCTGGTATAAGCTAGACATTGTGATTTGGAAATTGAATTTTCATTGGCTATGTGTAAATATCAGAGCTTGATCTGTTTTTGAAAGATTTGATTTGGGTTCTTAGTCATTTGCCATCAAGTTCTTTAGTCAACCTGTGTTTTCGTTTTCGTCGAAATTGCATGTGTATTGTTCTTCGAATCTTAACTCTGTTTTTGCTCAACTAGATAATAAATTGTATGTTAGTTTGATTGTGGTGGAAATTTGGTGTTCCTGATGGTCTAAATTTTTGTTCTTTTTGTTTTTTTTTGGGTGCTTCCAGTGAAACGTACCGATACTTTGATCTCCCATTCTGCTCACCAGGTTTGTATCAAATCGATTCGTTTCTTTCATATTTACTTCCTTCACAATACGTGTTCATGTTCTCCGACGAATTGAATTTAACTAATTGCAGATGCGGTGAAAGAGAAAAGGGAAGCTCTTGGTGAAGTATTGAACGGGGATCGTTTAGTCAGTGCCCCTTACAAACTTGAGTTCCTAAGGCATAAAGATACCGAAGTAGCTTGCAAGAAAACACTCACAAAGGAAGAAGTAGCCAGGTTCAGATCTGCTGTCAACAAGGACTATTACTTCCAGATGTATTATGACGACTTGCCCATTTGGGGTTTCATAGGGAAGGTTGACAAGGAAGGCAAAGACCCGAGCGAGTACAAGACCTACCTTTATAAGCACATTCATTTTGATCTCTATTATAACAAGGACCGCGTGATTGAAGTCAATGTTCGAACAGATCCAAATGCACTGGTTGACCTTACAGAGGATAAAGAAGTTGATGTTGAATTCATGTATACTGTGGAGTGGAAGGAAACAACCACTCCTTTCGATAAGAGGATGGATAAGTATTCTCAGTCCTCATCCTTGCCTCATCATTTGGAGATCCACTGGTTCTCAATTATAAATTCATGCGTGACAGTTCTCCTCTTGACTGGGTTTCTTGCTACAATTCTCATGCGAGTGCTTAAGAATGATTTTGTCAAGTAAGTATATTAAGTAATCCTTTTGTCCCTGTTTTATGTGTGCCGGTTCACCCGTTCTTACATTTACGTTTCTTTTTCCGTATAAAAGATATGCCCATGATGAAGAAGCAGCTGAAGACCAGGAAGAGACGGGATGGAAATACATCCACGGAGATGTATTTCGGTTCCCCAAATACAAGTCCTTGTTTGCAGCAGCTCTAGGTTCAGGAACCCAACTATTTACTCTGTAAGTGCTCATTTATCCAGCTATAGGTGTAGCACCACCACCTCTCAGTTTACAAAGCTTCTCATGTTTTTTCCATTCCATGCAGTACGGTGTTCATTTTCATACTCGCACTTGTTGGTGTGTTTTATCCATACAACCGAGGGGCTTTATTTACTGCTCTGGTTGTCATTTATGCACTCACTTCAGGAATTGCAGGCTATACTGCTACGTCATTTTATTGTCAGCTAGAGGGATCAAACTGGGTATGTACTGATAAATTATCCCTGCTATGGATTTGGTATTATTGATTGAAGTTGATGCTTTAATAATTAAAGGTTCAAACTTTCTGTTATGACAGGTTAGGAATCTATTGTTGACGGGTTGCCTCTTCTGTGGACCTCTCTTCCTCACATTCTGCTTTTTGAATACTGTTGCAATTGCTTATACGGCCACCGCTGCCCTTCCATTCGGCACAATTGTGGTTATAGTTCTGATATGGACACTTGTAACATCACCTTTACTGGTGTTAGGTGGGATTGCTGGGAAGAACAGCAAAGCTGAGTTCCAAGCCCCTGTTCGCACCACTAAATATCCCAGAGAGATTCCACCTTTACCTTGGTACCGGGCAACAATCCCTCAAATGGCAATGGCCGGTTTTCTGCCTTTCAGTGCTATATACATTGAACTGTACTACATATTTGCCAGTGTATGGGGTCACAGGATTTACACCATTTACAGCATCTTGTTTATTGTGTTTATCATTCTTCTGATCGTTACTGCTTTCATTACTGTGGCATTGACATATTTCCAACTTGCTGCCGAGGACCATGAGTGGTGGTGGAGGTAAGTAGCTTATTATCGGTGCATTCTAATTTGGTTAGGGTATGCAAGTTACTATGCTTTTTATTCTTGTGTATGCGTTCCAAAGAACAAAAAAATTAAAGTCATATGTTTGCTGTTACCGGCTCTCCTTTATTTCGGTAGTCTTCATGTGTGTTTTTTTTTAATTAATTTTAGTGTCCGCAGTGCATTGGTTGATCATTAGTGTGGTCCTAGTATTATGTGTTCCATATTATCTGATTAAGTTTAATTTGAAAATGTTACATTTATGTCAATTTGTAAGCCAGTTTTAACTTCAGAAGATGTAATATATACCGCGACTGATGTATTGTTGGTTTCGTTACAGGTCTTTCCTCTGTGGTGGGTCTACTGGACTATTTATCTATGCGTATTGTTTGTATTACTACTACGCACGCTCGGATATGTCAGGATTCATGCAAACGTCGTTCTTCTTTGGTTACATGGCATGCATCTGCTACGGTTTCTTCCTCATGCTTGGGACTGTAGGCTTCCGTGCAGCTTTGCTTTTTGTCCGTCACATATACCGGTCCATCAAGTGTGAATAGTAGCCTGTTCCCCAAGAATCATCGGACATGGCTTCTTGTGTTTGTCGACTCACAGGCACCTTTGTAGAGAAGTTTGGTCAAATTGGTTTTGTAAGTGCCTCGTGTACTAAAGCTGTAGTCATGAGATATGTATGCATCCGGAGCAATATGTTAGATCACAATTTGGGCGACTATATTCACAGTGACAAGTTTGTATCACTACATTTGTTTCTTTTGCAATACATTCTTTAAATATATTCTCTCCTCATATACCCAGTTACTCTCTCTCCCTCTCTCTCCCTTCTATAAAGAAGTTACATGGAACTTGTGGAGTTTGCTTTTGACCGGGGAAACGTCCAAGATCTTCAAAATAAATTAATATTACGGATCATTGCATAATACGAGAATAATTAGTTAAATTTAAAAAATAAAGATCTAAACAGTTGTGAAAATCAATTCTGGTTCAGTTGTAGACTAGACTTTAACGATCACTATTTTGAAATAAGCGACGATATATGCTAAATTAATTTAATCTAAACTAAACTGCGGGTAGGAGATTCGAATTCGCGTAGGGGTAGATGTTCAAAACTCCGAAACCGAAATCGAAATCGTACATATACCTTTCCCAATTGAACCGGGTCGGTCCGCTTTTAGTCCTCCAGTAAACATATAAAAATTAACAGAAAAATGAGGATAAAAGATAAAAGAAAGGCCTGGAATATGAGTCGATGGTGGTAGTTAGAAAAAGGTATTCAGTTGAGCATCGTACAATCTCTGCAATTCCCACAACTCGAAAAGCGAACACTTGAAACGAATGAAGCCCGGAATTCTACATCTGTGATAGCACTTTCACTCTCTCAGCAGCCGCTTTGCAGCAACGGAGTGCGGTGAGATATGTCCACTGCCTCATCAGCTCTGGCGCTCCACCTCCCCTTTGCTCCCCCAATCACCGCCGCCGCCGCTAAACTCACTTACCCAGTAGGCCTTCTTCTTCTATTATCATAACCCAGTTAATAAATTTGTTGCCTTTATTAACAATTGCAATCGTAATTAACAGATAAGCAGCTCACGGTGGTCTGCAACTGGTGTGAGGCTCGTGGGTTGTGCTCGTGCTGCAATTTCAGGAAGAGGGCATGGTACACTTTGGTTTATTGCTTTTGGGTTTAGATTTGTGGATTGTTTCGAATTTTAGAATTTCGTATCCGAAATTGGGTTTCTGTTAAATTTTCAGGTACATTTGATCCTGAACTCCGTTCTGTGCTTGAACTCGCCACCGATTCCGAGTTATATGAGCTTGAAAGAATCCTTTTTGGCCCTAGGTAACTTCAAAATCGATACTTTCTGTTTCAATAGTGTGGAACTTTGGACAAGAAAAGAAAAACCGTGTCTTGCATTTTACACTCTTTCGTTTTTTCAGCAAAGGGGTAGTGTCAATTGTCAATCAAACTTGAGATGCATTCAAATTTCGTAGTGTGATGACTTCGTTTTTTAATCTTTGGATGGAGTCAATGTCCAGCTACTTCAGCCCTTTGCTGAAGTCTATAATGAGTAGAACCAATGTCGACCATTCAATGGTTGAAGAGGATCTCGATGAACGAGAGGAGTTTTTAGCAGTATTGGAGTCTCGATTCTTATTCCTTGCAGCCGATGCACGGTCTACGATAAGGTTTTCCTCAACTCATCTAATTTAAAATTCACCTCATTAGTTAACTTGTTTGGCGGCAATGTTACTCAAGTTTTAGAGGTTGACTTGCCACTGAATTGTATGTGAAGGATCCTGGCAATGCAAAGTTGTTTCAACTCTGTGTATTTCTTTATTAAACTAACTGCTAGTGACATAATTGTCGGCGAGTTTCATCTTGATTATCAAATTGGCGTGTGTGGAATTCTTGGTAGGGGTTGGAGGCCATCATATAGGAATGTCTTGCTTGCAGTGCGAAAAGAGTTAAACGTTCCTTGCTCAAGCAAATTGTCAACTGAAGACCTTGAAGCAGAGATTTTTCTTCATCTGTTGCGAGACTATTCAAGGCATGTTTTCTATATGTAGTTATATATTTCTCTAGTATTTAGACCTCGTTGTTTATTAGTTTCTGAAGTAGAAATGACTTTACTTTTTGATCTCTCTGTACTTGTACAAAAGGAAGGAGGGATTGAAAGAACACTACCTTTAGGTATGAAAGTGAATAGACGAAAATTTGTGTGGTGAACGTGTAAGGAAGGGTAGAAAGCAAAGCATAGAAGAGACTATATCTTGAACGAGTTGGTACATACATTGATGAGTTGATAGTTTGTCAGTGCTATTTGATTTTGGCAACTTAATGTTTTGGTGGATCATTGTATTATAGAAAAGGGTTCACTTTCTTTTATTTTAAGTGTGTGTTGTAATGACTTAAAATGCTTCACTTCCTTCATGTAGTGAAGAATCAGGAAATTTCGAGGGCTTGTTGGAGTTCCCTGAACTGTCTGATGGTCAACAAAGTCTTCAACTTGGACTCAGTCAATGGAAGGTACAGGCCCTTAGTGCGTTAAAAGTTGGGGCAGCAGAGCTCCGATCAATGTTTTTGAAGGTAATGTAGCTTAACTACAAAGAATTTATGCACAATCAATTCTGTCCAACTTGAGTTCATGTTTTTTAATTTTGTTGATTTATGATTTTTTCTGAAGGGTGGTGGTATCTTTACTTTGGCGAAGATTTATCAGTTGGTAAGTAAGAATAAAGCCAAACTGATTATTTCATTTCTTCTTTGTATACCTTTAATTATTTTTTCTTTGTGGTAGTTAGCTAGAAAGTTATCTGGAAAGGTTTTCCTAGAAGCTGCCAACTATCAGCTAAAAAGGGATTTTGTTAGAAAGGTACATCTTTGACTTCACAGCTATAAAGGAACCATAAGTGAGTAAATTGTTTGGTCACCTGTCGTATGGGTGTACATTACTGTGTTCCTCCTGTGTCCGATATTTTTCAAGGTTTTTTCCTTGCTTTCATGTCATCTGATCTCTCATATCCGTGTCTGTTTAACTCTTTCTAGCTTTATGCTAGTTTTTCTTTCATTATCATACTTAGTGTTTCTCTTTGTGATGGTAATGACTTTTCTATTGTTTATCTAGTCACCCTTTATTTTTGAAATGTAATTCCGTACTTTTTTTAATTTTCAGGGTGGACAATTAGCTGCTATGAATCTCGAGTCCAGAGCAGCCTTTCTTGCGGCAAAACAGGTAATTATATTCTGCAGAAGATTCAATTTGTTGCCACTGTTTTTTATGACTTCTTTATGTGATAGGGGAATTTTTATATGTATGTAGAAAAACTATTGTTTGAGCTAGTGGCTTTTTTATTTGTGTAGGTCTTAGTATTATTTCGACAAAGCTCTGAATTAGTTGTAGCTTTGTAGCACTTGCTGATATCAAGGAAACCCCTTTCGTTGTTGTGGTTCAAATATTGTTTCATGTCCCTCCCGTCCCCCATCCTCTCATTTCTGGCTTTCTGGATTTCTAATATTTGTCATTTTGACAGGGTTTTGCAGGTGCTGCATCAAGATATATTGGTTTAAGAAGCATGATGGCTTTGCTTGGCCCAGTGTATTGACTTTTCCTTTACTTTCTAAACATTATTATTTCAAGCTTCCCTATGTTTGCTTGTTTGGTTCATTTGCGACTTTATTTCACACACACCCTCCCACTCATGGGTGCGCAGGCACACGCACACAAATGTGTATGTGTAAGTATCATTTTCCGTGTGTTTAAAGTATTTCAAATTTTTAAGAAGATAGAATAAGGAGGAGAGTTTAGGTAGGTGCAGCTGATGCCAGCATAAAAGATAGTCACTTCTCAGTAACCAAGAGTTATTTTTGGTTAAAACGGCTTGTGTTACTGACTCAATTCATTGAGAATAAGTTGTAGGTTAGACTGCACCTATTGAGATGAGTATCATACAGAGAATGCGACTAATCACTGCCCTTTTTTAATTGGTTTTTGTTGGATTTATTTCTCACATTGGAAGAGCTTTGAGGCTGTAGCCTGTAGGCCTGTAACTGAAAATGTACCTTCCAAAGTTTCATTGGCTTCATTGTCTGCTTGGTTGGAAAGTCCTCTGAGAGCATAGATTTTGATGATACAAGTAAAATGTTGCTTCAAATTTTGATGATTAAGCCAATCATGCCAAGTTTATTTCTGTTGCAATTTTATGCAGGCTTTGGGGAACATTTTTGGCAGATGTTGTTATTCAAATGCTCGGGACTGATTATGCAAGAATCTTGCGAGCTATTTATGCTTTTGCGCAGGTACTGATGTTTTCTAGTTTTCTTGTGTTTTTTCGCCTTCAGGTTTAACACATTAAACACTGGTCTTTCCTATGAGACTTAATCGTGAGGAGTATTATTCATTTTGTTCTGATTATAGTTTTATTGCTTTTGCTTCAGATCCGTATCACTCGCACATATAGGCTACCGCCTGATTATTGAAAAGCTTTCTGTTTTGAGAAGATGCATCTATCAAATCGTTCCAGAGCTTGAAATGGATCCCAAGCAGCATTCACACTGAAGGTAAATGTGGATGGCCTTTCATCACGCACGTTAACAAGAGATTTGCGTTCAAGATTAATTACACTGTACATATAGAGCACCTCCCACAGTCCGATTCTGTTATTAAATTCTCACTGTTTCATACCTAACTGTGAAAGCTGAAAAGATTATCGACTTCGTGGGAGTTTATGCGTGCCTTTTAACATTGAGAATTAATCTTAGAAGAAGAAGGCATAAGATGCATATAGATCATAATGCATGGAACTTGAAATGAAGTTAGTTTCGGGTAGCATGGAACTAAGGGGTCGTCATCCCAGAGTTGGTCGAGTTACTTGTAAGGTCTGGCTTCAGAAACAAAGAACTCCCCGGAATACAGCCTGCGCTGGGGAATTTGCCTGTTCTTGTTCGTTTCATCCTCATTTAATTCCCAAACAAATATGTCAAGGTTCTGCTGCATCCTCACCATGTTGAAACTCGTCGGTATCACACTTGCTCCTTGCTGGGCGATGGATTTCAGTGTAATTTGCATGAACACAATCAAGTTAATCTGTCTTAATTTCTGTATTTCAACTAATTAACTGAAAAAATCCGAAACAAGTACTACCTGCGGCAGTCTTCCCTTTGGCAGCAGCGAGGTTGTCGAGAAACGGTATAATCTATCCCGGCATTGTTAGCCTGAGGAGCTCTGTAAACTGCCAAGGGAGGGTCATCCAGTCACATGAATTCCTCTCATTACTGAAGTCTCGCAGTTTTCGTTGCCGCCACGGCGGGTTCATTTCGACCTGGTTAACCGCTGGGGGACGGCGGCGTTGTGTAGGATTTGAGAAAGCTTGGTGCCAAAATTGCAAACGCCCATAGACGTGGCTAAGCCTAACCTGGAACATTCTTCCATGGCCGGCCGTGTCCCCGTTACCTGAAGGGTTCCTTGGTTCAGCCTCACGGGCCAAGGAATCAGGCATAGATTCACTGATCCACACTTCAGCCCCAGCTTCCTTCATATGTAGAGAATTCATGTGAACTCAAAATTCAGATAGATACGAAAATCGAATTTGAGACATCTTCCAACAATGAAAAGAAAAATACCACTAGTTAACATCCTATTAACCAAATTACACCAATATTTATAACTTTTTAGCCACGGTCACTGCCTACGATTGAATTTTGGTTTTGATTTCGCTAGATTTACAGTATGTTGAAGTAAGAAACAAATGTCAACTTTTAAATTTTGTTTTTGATTAATTGTGAAGGTAACACATCTCTTCCGATTAATCTATGTACCTTCAACTTGAATAAAAAATTTAGAAATTTAATTAGCCTCAGTTTTTTCTGTCAACGGATTTTTAAACTAGTAAATTATCCAATCTAACCAAAAGCATGAGATGTGGCCTATATACACGTGTGTGTGTGTGTGTGTGTGTGTGTGTGTGTAGATAGATTACTTACTGGAGTGTGGTTTTGAGGGCTGGGGGCACACCATCAGGATGAGCATATCAGTAAACCACAGCTTGGAGGCGATCAACATGTCATCCCGGCTCTTGATTAGGACCTCGCTTAATTGTTCGAACCACGGGTTGACCGACGGCTTCTAGACATATATGGCACGTCACTTAAAAAAATTGGAAAAGCCTTCGAATAGTCATCCTCTCATAGCTACGCAATTTTGGCGGAAATACAACTTTGCAGGATTAACTTGCAAAATTGGAATGAGTGACTCCATGAAAAATTATTAAAGTTGGACACATCAATCTTCAGCCTCTTAGCTTTCTTCTTCAATTGACCTTACATAAAAAAATGTCATAAATCCGCAAATTAGTTGAAATTGAGATAAAGAAAGTAATAAGGCTTTTTTGGACCAATTCCTGAACAAAACCTAGAGATAAACGACATGGAATTAATAAGAAATATGCACAACATACGTGTGAGAGGTTGACTATTAATTTCACCAACTCACGGTCTAGGACTAAATTTTGTTTCATTAATAGTGATCATAATGTATCTTTTCTTTCCCAAACAAATTAAATTCTCAAATCCTTTTCTTTTCTTTTGTACATAACTTTGTATTTCCAGAGTTAATGTCTTGATATATAAGAGTGAAAATGGTGACTGCACCTTTATGCTCTCCGCAGCAGTAGTTGGAGCAGCATACACGCTGTTTCAGATACCTTTCGGTATATACTATGCCTTAACCGAAAAGAGGATGATACGCAACGAATGCATGCCAGAGTTTGATTTCTACGGTGACAAGGTCCGGACTCCCTATCCATCCTTATTTCATTTTTCTTAGACATGGGTTAGCTTTTGAATTATCTCATGTCAATTAAAGTAGTTTAGAATATCACAAGTTGTAACAAGAAAACCTTAATTCACCAGTAATTAATTATTGATTTTTTTTTTTAAAAAAAAATTTGCATGGGATTGACTTGGAAATACGTACGTCTGCATGCAGTTGGTGAGCTTGGTTCTAGCTTCGGGTGTGGGAGCTGGTTTTCGTGTGGGACTTGGTTTCAAAAGAATTCCTCAAGTTCATATATATTTCCAGTACTGGCAGCACTGGCTGGCCGGCTTTCCAGACTCGAAATTGGATGAAGCACAGTCCAAGAATAATTGCTTCTTTAACAAGGCATGTATTGCTACCGGAATTTTGTTGGTCGGAGCCGTTTGTATGGCTGTCGTTTCAGTGCTTTCTTCCACCACTCAAACCTCCAACAGAGGATACTTGGGATAATAACAACTTAATATTTATTAATCTCCCAGCAATCTTAATTAAATGAGATATACTTTTTTGTATTTGAAGCCGGATCCACTGAACAAGTTAAATAAAACTCTTGCAACTTATCAGCTCTATGGTTTCTTAAGCCGATTTGGGGGTTCATTATCAATGGTGATCTGTTTGATTTCCACTGCGCTTTGTTGAATTTAGCTCATTACTTTAGACAAGACATCTTATTTGTTGTTCATCTATTGGTAAAGATTAGGGGTGGAAAAAATTCCCGAAAATCCCGAACCGAACCGAAAAAATCCTGATCCCAAACCAAAAATTTCCCAAACCGAAATTCCCGAAATTTTCGAGATGCTATCCCGAACCAATCCCAAAATTTCGGTATGGGATTCGGGATTGGCTTCTCGATATTTCGGGAATCCCATACCAAACCGAAAATATATAATATTAATTATTATATATATTTATACATATATATATATATTATTCTTTTATAATTGATGCTAGTAGTTTCTAATTCATGCTCAGCAACCTAGAATGCCCTACACCTTGCATATTTTTCATGTTCTGTTTGATATTCATGTGGATTTTATTATTTCTGCTGCCATGGCTGATGATTTCAGAAGGCTTGATTCTTTTGTCTCTCAACAGATTGCAAAAAGGGTTTAATTAATTTGAATTTTGACTATGATAAAAAGAGTCAAGCATGCCAGTGTTCAATTAAATGGTAGTGTGAATGAAATGAAATTCCTAGTTCATGAATGTGTTCTTGAATTATATATTTGAAGAACAATTCATAATTTCATATTTCAATTTGGGATTCCCGATTTGTCCCAAAATCCCGAAAATATTTCGGGATTCCCGAAATTTGGGATTCCCGAAAATTTGGTTTGGGATTGGTCTTCAAATTCCCGTCCCGAAAAATTTCTATTTGGGATTCGGGATACTAGTTTCGGTATGGTATCCCATACCGAACCACCCCTAGTAAAGATGCAGCATTGTGCCTACACATAGCCAATAGATTGGTATTAAAGACATTTTTCTGTTATCCCTGAAGGTACTACGGATTTGGGCTTATCCCTAGGCATCCTGAGCGGATCCGAGCCCCTGATCTTCGGAATAATGCTTGCCTTGTTTGTTATGCTACCACATGTTACTTATCAAACCCACACAAGGCACATCTCCAAATGTTTATGTTGTTACCATTAGGGATACCGCAAAATCTTGGATGTACACAATATAGACCTTAGTTGCGAAATCTCCAAATCATTCCAAGACTCACCTCACTTCACTACGTCACACGTGAGACATGGTTGAGAGCTCTTGTTAAGCATATTCAAAGTACTTGTTGTTTTCATCCATTATTGAGTCCCAACGACGATCCATGAAGACTATACCGCATATGTATCAACCAGACCAAGGCATGATCATTAACGAACACCAAGATATAATGCATCTACAATACATAATAAGCAAAGCATCAAGAGATTGAAGTCAAGCAAACCAATCTCAGACAATCTCTTGTCGACCTCTTCACGACGTCAATGTCAAAATCTACCTTCGAGGAGCTTGTCTGAGGAATTGGTATGCATAACTATTCATATGCGATGCTTGTAGTTTTCATTTGGAAGTTTTGTCAAACTCAGAGAAAGTATCCAGAAGTATACTCCCTTAATCTTAATGTATTCTTTGTGCCTACAATTAGGAGCATTTTTCCCACTGTGTTTTTGCTACATGACTATGTTTTAACGAGGCACCCATCCTGAGCTGGTCATACCCCATGAGCTTGCTGCTTATGTCCAAAAAAACGTATAGTTTTGACTTAATGCAACTTCTCACGTTTTTCCTTAGAGTATAGGTTCTTTTTATCCCACGTTGGATTTTATCATAGTGAGGTTTTATGATGTTTATCTTTTTATGCATTAGTCCGTTGATTTGAAATTCACATTCGCTCAATGTGTTGACAACTTCATCATCTGAACTTATTTCATCGTTGAAGACCTAATACTCAATTTACTTGAGTATTTACAAATTCAAGGGGGAGCATTGCAGTCATAATTATGTTAGGAATGTTATTGTGTAAATCCTAGAAAATCCTTATGGAATTCTACTGTATCTTTTAGATAATATCTTATTTAATATGTAATCCTATTGCCACACTTAGTATTACGGTCTAGTGTTATTCCTCTACATTTGTAAGTTAGAGATCTTAGGTTCGATTCTCGTCAAATGCGAGTTTGAACCATATTATTGCTAGTCCATTGTGAGGTTAAGCCCACCACCCTTTCCCTTAGTGTAGATAATATCATTTGTTCAGAAAAAAAAAAAAAAAAAAAAAAAGGAAACTTTATTTTAATCCTTGGCAAAGATGACTTTTAGACTAAAATCATGAGTAAGATCAAAATCTAATTTTAGACCCTTGATACATTAATCACCTTATTTATTAATTATATTTTTTTTAAGTTTTAATTATTTCTCTTTCTCGTCCTAATTTTAATGTATTAATTTTGTTTCATTATAATTATAATTTTCATTTAATTCATTGTAATATATTTTGTTGTAAACATTTAGATAAACTAATTTTTATTTTACAATATATTTTGATATACTTTGTCTTCTTCATTTAGGAACATTAAATTCATTATAATACATTTCGGTGCATACATTTATGTACACACATTTCAGTACATACATTTCGATACAAACATTTAGGTACATTAATTCAATATAATACATTTTGATGCATACATTTTGGTACATACATTTGGGTACACACATTTAAGTACATTAGTTTAATATAATACATTTTGGTGCGTACATTTGGGTACATACATTTCAGTACTAACATTTAAATACATTAATTCAATATAATACATTTCGGTACTAATATTTGGGTACATTAATTGAGTTGTTCAAGTTTGAAGAATGTTAAATAAAATTAATAATTAATAAAACTTTTGTTTGGTAAAAAAAATATATTAACATGTGTATATTAATAAATCTAAATATTTAATGGGAGACATTGAATAAAATACACATTAATTATTTTGAATTAAGGACACATCAAGGGACTATAATCAATATGTAATCTAACAGCAAGTTTATTTTAAATTTCAATCTTCTTCAAGGATTAAAGTTAGAAACACACACCCCGCCCCCCCAAAAAAAAATGTAATCATATTAAGGTAAGGAATTTACCTTCCCTACTATTATAAATAAAGCACAACAGAGTGAAAAAACACACCTAAGCATTTTCTCAAATCTCTCTATGCTTGCCGCACCCTCTCTCTTAATCCCTCTATAATAACCCAAATAAAGTTGTATCTATTTGCATACATTTATTTGATTTCCACTTAAATTGATATTGGAAGCGCTTTTAGAGCAGTTCCACCATGTCTAAGGCCCCCTAGGGCTATCCACTATTTAATCCACCCAGTGAATAGTAACTGCTCTTAATGAACAGTAACTGCCTTTTGCATCTCCACATCTACACTAAATAACCATGGCAATTGACAATAATAGTATTTTTTTTATTTATAAAATAATACAAAATAATTTTTAATTTTTTTCCTTTTGCCTTTTTCCTACTCCTTTTCCTTTTCAATTTTTTTCTAGAACACTCTTCCTTTTCCTATTCCTTCTCTCTCTCTCTCTCTCTCTCTCTCTCTCTCTCTCTCTCTCTCTCTCTTTCTTTCTCTCTCTCTCTCTCTCTCTCATATGAATCACAAAATGGACCGACTCTTCCTTTTCCTATTCCTTCTCTCTCTCTCTCTCTCTCTCTCTCTCTCTCTCTCTCTCTCTCATATGAATCACAAAATGGACCGATGCCAAGGCACAAGCTTATATTCCAATCCATATATCATTCCTTTTCCTTTTCATCCTTCTTCTTCGAAACCGAAGCAAATCAAACTAACAAATTCTGAAATCTTAATCCCCTGGATGAGAGGAACTCGAACATATCCTTGCATGCATCATCAGAGCACCATTTGAGTGATCCATCATTGAAGCCGAGAGCTTCAAGCTTCCATTGCTCAAACCCAGATGAAGTTATTGCCCTACTTCAATCGCTTGAGTTATTCTCTGGTTTTTGATGTGTTTCGAGTTGAAACCCTTGGGTTTTTGTCTCTACCATTTGTTTGTGGGTGTATCATCAACATCGGTGACGAACTCCGGCGAGAGTTGTTGAGTTCAAAGCCTGGGTTTTCATTTTTTTTAATTTTTTATTAATTTCTAAAATTTTTTAATATTTAATATTTTTATTAATTTTATATTGTGGCTGACGTCGTCCTGACGTCAACCCACGTCACATTCCCTTTGGACTCTCAGGCTGGCAATCCCTGTCGGCCATGTCACTCGGGCCTGGCCTATCCCTCGAGCTGGCATATGCTGGACCTTATCCCCTGGCCTATTTGGCCCTGTTCCATCCCCAATCCACCGGGTCATACACCATGATGGAACTGCTCTTACTATAAATGATTTTAAAGAAGCATTTTCAAACATACCCTAAGTCTATGAAATTTTATCAATCTAGCCCATTTGAGTTTAGAAGTTGAGCCCAGCACCTTGAGGGTTTTAAAGCCCAAACCAATTTGTACTTATTTATTTTATATTGAGAGAATAGTTTTGGGTTGAAGCTGTGATTGGGACAAGGACAATCCCACTTCTAACTCAAAGCTTACCGGTTACGTGATCGGAGGCTACAGTGTACAATTGCTCACTCATTAGTTTGTTTTAATAAAAGAAGAAATGGGGGAACTTTGATCTTTCGGATTTGATGCCTTGACTATTGGAATTGCACAGGCAGACTTCTCTTTCTGGATTTAAAGATTAAGTCTTCCCCACTCACATGGTTTGTTTCTTGAGTTATCACTATATGATCAAACTTTGTTTAGGGAGGAATTCTAAGAAGGTATGGATAAGAAAAAGATGCCAAATTATTGGGTCCCTACGCCCTACTTGAAGTTTGACGATTAGGGGTTTGCTGGGGCCAACTTATCCCTCAACTCTCTAATTTTATACATCTGATGATAACTTCGTATGGAAAAATGAAAGAAAACTTGCAACATAGCTTAACAAATCCATGATCTTTAGATCCTTCCCTGCAAAGCATATGTCGTATTCATATATAAGGAAGCTTTTTGGTTGTAAATACCACCTTTGTTTAATTGTGTTATCTTTATTCTTTCTAGTGTGTGCGACAGGTTACCACTCGGAACTTCTATATACCCATGTTTGCTATCTCTGCTTTCCTTTAGCTACAATGCTGCACAACCCATGAAAGCATCAAAATTTTTACTTTTTCCTGCCAGATGATGACACATACAACCAGTGATAGGATGCCGGAAAACGTGTCGAATGCTTTGCCATGATCTTGTGCTATGGTTCACCCTTGTGTGAGCAGATCCCCCTACTTTATAGATATTTGTCTTTCATGTGGGACGAAGGAGGATCCACTACTACTACCATGGTTGAAAGCCTTGAAGCCTTGAACGTGATGGAGAGGCACATGGAGACTAAAAGATCACATGGAGACTAAAAGGTCATCGTCTTCCTATAGAAGGGTACACATCACAACCAAAAAGATAATAAAGAGAAAAAAGATGAAAAGAAGAGAAAAAAAGGAGCCAGGGCAGAAGAAAAAGAAAGAAAGGGAGAAAGAACAACCCACGCTCCCATGTCCAGCTAGTTACTAGATTATTAATTGTACCTTTAAGTTTACCCACATGATTATTAGTTTTTATTTTTCCTCGTCTGCAAGAATAAAGGAATCATGCATTCCATGTTTAAAGAGAGAAAAATGAGAAAAATAGAGTGGAGGGTGAATTAAGTTGGAGAAAGAGATGAGATTTCATTTCAAAACGAGGAAGCTTCTCTACCTTTAATATGGCTAAGAAATGCTCTTCTAGTCATCAAGTGGTTATGAAAAGCATGATCGTTCACCTTTGAATTTGATATCAAGATTAGAGAATAAATAATGTGCTTTTAATGTTCTAATCTTAACTCTTGATATTAAAGTAAAATGTGAATAATTATGAATCATTGATCAATTAGTGACCAACACAAGGGAACTCCAATCTAGCGAAGCCAAAACTAACTTATGTTGGGAAAAAGGGTCGCTTTTGTGGAAGAAGTGATGACAAACCTTTGGAAAGAATTCACTTGAAATCTATTGATAATCTGTCTCTTTCTTGTTTGGCTCATGCCCATAATGGGTATACTGAAACTAACTTTAGCTTTTCTAGCTATTGCAATACCCTTTACCCCAACCCACACCATTCCTTCGTGTCTGCTATGTCTCACTTTGTGCGTTTGGAGAGCTAGCATTATCAACATCGACCAAATAATTGAATTATGTGCATTCTTATTATCAAGGCTGCAAGTTTTTATTTTAAAAATAACATAAATTCTTAAAGTTATAGAAATTATAAAGCTGTAATGATACATGTTATATTGTATACAAATATATAATTTTATGACGCCCTATACGTATGCACTAGCTCTTCGATCTAGAGGTTGTAGAAACTGTTGTACTGTTTTCTTTTCTTATATAAAAATTATGGTTGAACAGACGTTTTTCAATAAAATTATTGCATGCAATTAATTACGTATATGCAAGTGTCAAAGGCTCAAAAGTAAAGAGGAAAGGTGTTCTAGCTGTAAAAGAATCGAATCTCTCTACTCATGTTGTAACACAATCGATTTCTTAACAATGGGTTCCACTTCCATTGCACCTAATGAATTGTCGAAAGTGTACAACTTTAGCAGCATTAACAAATATCTTGTTCATAAAATTCTCCTTGTACCGTCAAGGTTTTCTAATATATATATATAAAAGATAAATGAATATCTTGTTCAGATTTCACCGTCAAAATATAGACAACTATATGGCAATGGCCAACATCCCACACCTTCCTTGTGGGTCTCTTACATGTCCTGAGGTTTATTTGATAAAATGATCATGAACAATATGTGTCTGTCTCCAGCAAATTAAAGCTGCAATATTGACGAAATTGACATCTCTTGCTTCCTAGCCTTGAATTAATTGTTAACAGAACATCGCCCCCTTATGCTTGTCCATATACTTATGTATTAATTAATATAAGTAGTCAGAAGGAAACAAAAGAAAAAAGTGGAAGGCAGGAGAGGATACCATCAACAATGTGAAGATCGAGATAGAAGACATGCATATATGGCTTTCTTCAATATATATTTATCAGGAGATGCTTCCAACAGAAAGCAATGCTATTTTTTTCACACACACACACACACGCATATATATATCAAAATTAATTATTGGTGAAAGACATATATAGGTGGCGGGCCCCCTGGCCTCTAATTAGACAAGACGGTTTAAGAACATATTATCATGAAATTGGAAAATCTACTTCATACATATGTGAACTTTGTGATGCTATTTGTTGGTAGTTTTTTTTTTCTTTTTTTTTTTCGAGTTTTTATAAAAATCTTTCACCACTTTCTCACCAGATTAAAATGGGTATTGTTGTTTGTACACACAAAATAGAAACGTTTGTTGACACATTAAGATACTTTCTATTACAAGTGGGGATCTCGCGTACAATGGTAGAGAACATGCACTATTCGAAAAAAGGCCTAGGTGGGATTTAGGCGCTTGGTGGGGGCGCCCCGACTTAGGCCTAGGGTTTAGGAAATCGGTAAAGGCTCTAGCTAGCGATTAGGCCGCCGCATAGGCGGTTCATTTTATTTTTTATTTTTTTAGTATTTTTTTATAAAATAACTCTAGACTTTATTTCTTGTAAAATAACTTTGAGTAAAATATCTTTCTATTTTACGTTTACGTTTCCAAATACAAGGGTATATGTGTTTCTAAACATAGTTCTAAAAGACACTAGACATTAGACATGCGGTGGGTTGAAGCCTAGCGCCTAGGTAGTTAGACGGGGCATATGTGGGGGGCTAAGTGAACTCGACGGATTTAAGTAACATTGTATAAATAAGTGCCTATTTATACTTTAAAAATACATAATTATATTAAGATACATAAATTACAAAATAAAATTATATATAGATTATAAAGTATTAGAACATATTGAAAACATGAGGAACAAACATATAATGAGTGTTCATCCAAGTATTCAATAAGTCTCTTATATTTTATTGAAAAAATAAAATGCAAAATGGAAGTCATCGATTTTCTGTTTAAGTGAGAGTCGTGATCTAGGTAGGTCTAGGCGGGCTAGCTAGGCAGATGCCTAAGTAGGTCTAGGTACGCTTTATTAATTCTCAAACGCCAAGAGATTAATCGAGACGATAGCCAGCCGCCTAACGCATAGGCGGAGATTTTTAGACAATATTTTTAAGTACAACTGTATAAGTAGCCACTTATTTTTATGATTTATCGTTATATAATAAATTTAAATAATAAAAAAAAATCCGCCTAGGTTCCCAAGCGCTAAGCTCTTACGCGCTGCTTGACTAGCGCCTAATGCTTTTAAAATCTTGGTAGAGGCTACGGATAATATTACTGAATTAAAATTACGATGGTTTCATTTTCAATTCCCCATACTATATTTCATCTAATGGTGGTTGACTTATATATATTCTAATCAATTTTCCTCTGGCAATATTATGTTTCTTGAAGAGATTAACGGCAAAATCAAGGCTACAAATAGTTGCAATCATTTTTCATCTTTTTAGAGCATGTTTATTTACAAGGAACAAAATAAAAAATTGAAAAAATAGGCAGTTCCATACGTTTTGGGTATGGCATGCTTGAAAATGAAGGTATCCCATTAATATAAAAGAGTTCTCTATCTCATAATGATTCACCCTAAGTCCTCGTTTTTTCTCATGCCTATTTCTTCTCATTCACATACCATGTAAGTAAACATGCTCTTATTGAAATACTTTATATCATCGACTTGGTATCAGGAAAGTTAGCTGTTTGATTCATATTTTTGTTATGATATTTTCTATATTTTACATCTTATGGCTTTTTTAGTAAGATGAGGGTATTTCTTTCCTAATTTCTACTAGGGTTCAAGATTAGTTTTCTGTTTGTTCATTGCTTCGGTGTCCGTGTCAGAATTAGGTCTTTCTTAATAAAAGTCTTATAGCTCGGTAGAAATATGAAGTCTTGAAACGACATAGTCCTTTCTTTATACAGTCTTCTTAAGAAATTTGTAGTCGTCTTCTTTATTTTAGTCAAAGGAACCAGAATCATGGTTTGCAATCAGTGTTCTTCTTTTTTCGTCTTTTGATTTGTTAAAACTGGGAACCCAGAAAGATGCATATATAATAATAATAATAATAATAATATTAATAAGGAAGTGTTATTAGCACTCCAAAAATCTCATTTTACGCTCCTCATAAGTGTATTTTTCTTTCCAAATATAGAAAGTTTGGAATGTAGAATGAGATTTTTGGAGTGCCAATAACAAATCCCTATTAATATTAATATTTAATTATGCCTATATCAGTCTATACACATTTATTCTTTGGAAATGACGTCCATTTATTTTTAACAGACAGACGGTTAATCTGTTGTTGAAAAGCATCATACATAATTATCGTCTTAATCAACGGAAACCTAGAGAACATTTCTACATCTATTTATGTTGTAAGTTTCCAAATAATTAAGTAGAGAATTTCATTTCCTAGCTAGTGGGTAGATATGTATATATAGTTGTAAAACATGTAGAATAAAGGAGTACGAAAATGACAAGGGAAACTTCTGAAAGGAATCAGAAGAGGCCAAGGGAGTAGGGTTCGAGAGGATGAGAGCTACAATATGAGATGATGCCAAAAGGAGAGGAAAGTATTAGGAAATTAATTATAGGTTGGCCATATGAAGGTGGTGAAGGTGAATAGGAGAGGGAGTGGGAGAGGGGACCCCTTCAAATTAAGTTGAAGGCCACAAGGCATCTCGTATTCAGATTCAGCTCAGCACTTGCGAGTCTTTGGAGGGCTCTGCGTCATCCCCGTCACTGCCTGCTTTGTTATCAGCCGACCAACAGAATCCTCGGCCCAACTCTCCAAATGTCCATGTCTATCTTCTCCTCTCTCTCTAATTTTATGTACACGATATATGTGATGCTGACAGCTAGACACCAATCAATCCCTCTTGCTACACTCTTGTGCTTTATGTATAGATACAAGATATATACATATGTATAATATGGTCCCTCAACAACCCCTTCATCATATTTGAGTTTGACGGCTGCTGTTACACGTGTCAGGCATCCAACGCTTTTGTCCTTATGTATAGAGAAGGGACAATCCCAGTCCACCCGTAACATCATGCATGTTCATCAGTGTTCTCTCCTCTTACTCTTATAGGCTCTTAGCTAGCTAGGTTCCTCTGTTATATTCTCATATCTCTTCTGCTAGCCAGTCATGTACAGAGAAGAGTTTGCAATTTGCATGTGCGAACTACTGTAATATTTCGGACTGATGGATCTATGCGTTGCAAAACAGTGATGCTTACTCTTACTAATACTATAAACGATGGGAATAAACTGTGCGATAGAAACACATAATAAAAGAGATACAAACTCGGTTGCACCTAGGTTTTCGTCGAGTCTCATTGCCAGAGAACCATTTCATAACCCTAACCCTTACATATTTGTAACATATTAAATATTATATGCTGAGTAACGTGATGAAATGATGTTATATACGGAGGAATAACCGTATCTTTTTGCTTTCAGCTTTCTACAATGAATAAGTTTCAAACGATGGTGTAAAAAGCTGCGGGGGTGTCCTGCTGGGCTGGCATGATAGTCTTATAGTAATACACAGAAATTTTTGGTGTCGGTAACTCTGAAGGTGCAGTTGCACGTGCAGATGAAATCCTTAGTTCGATCTGTTCGCTTAATTTAAGTATCAAAAGCTTTTTAATCAAAGGATGGAGCGTGATCTCAAAACC
Organism: Pyrus x bretschneideri; assembly: GCF_019419815.1. NCBI lineage: Eukaryota > Viridiplantae > Streptophyta > Magnoliopsida > Rosales > Rosaceae > Pyrus > Pyrus x bretschneideri. The sequence continues at coordinate 13,417,508 of NW_025999612.1, read as the reverse complement.
TTAAAAGTGAAATAATAATGTGTCATCTCTCTCTCATTGCATCATTATCTTCTATATGGTTAATAACGTCTACAACAATTAACAACTGGTAGTGACGCAACCCAAAAAATCTGATGCCAAGGACCGTGGGGAGAGAGAGCTTAGCTGGAAAGGGGATGGCAAACACCAGAATTTCAGATTAGTAATGCTTGTGGAATCAGCATATATACGGAACCATGTGCCCTATATATGTGTACACTCGAATATTGCAGCCAAACTTAACTAGTTGCCTGATTTATATAAGTTTTTGTTAACAAAATGATATTCTAAACTAAGATATTAATCCTCAAGGAGGAGAGATTTTTCAGTGTGACCTTCACATGAGATGGTACATCACGTGTCTCTATATAAATGGTGGGTTATATGTGTTAAAAGGTTAATAACTTAAAAATTAAAATTTTCACCACTTGCATAAAAACACGTAATGTATCATTCATGTTCCGTCACAACTAAAAATTTTTCCTCAAGGAGGGAAAGTCGAATTTGAGTACAAAAGGACTCTAAACGAACTGACCTAATGATCATATTTGCACCTGTTTGTTACTTAGCCAAATTTTTTTCTCATATAACAACAAGGGAATTAGTAATAAACTTACAAACATAACAGATATATATATATACACACACACACCACAACCATATCAACTTGTAATGTTATATAATAATACTTCTAGTGTATAAATATTGAAAGATCACGGTTATAATATTGGTCGGGTATATTATTATTGTCAGCTTGGTCATCTGGAGGAGGGAGCCTTATACTACAAACAAATACATAAGGGACAAGGGCATCGGGAAACAGTGTGAAAGGAGGTCCCATTGCCTCTGACCACCCATCATGAAATTATTAGACGACACAGATACCATTATTCACCCAACATTCATACCGTCACCCATATCCGTATATGATCTGATATGATAGATTTATATTTGACTGCAATTAAATACAGTCATGTAGCAACAAGTATATATATGCTTCAACTTTGCCCCATTTTAAACATGCATGGCCTTATATTAACTTGGCTTCATTGAACACTTTTATCAAATCAAAACTAAATCTAGTTAGAATTCCACAAATATTGTCATTAAATGTTCTAATATAGAACCCTTGTTCTCCAAGGAATGTTCATATAATCGGGTTTATAAATAAATTAGTTCAATTGAATATTACTAGATGATACCAGTTTACTGCCTCTGCCTGTGCCGCACCCACTAAACCCTAATTTTTTTGTCACAACCAATTCAATTCAATAATTCTACAGTTAATGAATTCATGTCTACATGCATGGTTTAATTATTTGATAAGAAACCAAATAGAGGGTTTATTTGTCTTATATAATTGTATAAATTCTCGATAGATAGGCTTCTGATGCATTTTATTTTATTTTTTTTCTTGGAACTGGGCCAACCTGGTAGAAATAGAATATGAGTCTGCAGCCACTTGGTTTCAACCCCACCTCAACCCAATTGTCATCGTTTACATAATCTCGATATGTTGGAGACAAATGTTTTCTTGGAGAGAGGGTGAGAGGAAGAAAAGGATGTGTATATGTGATGCATAATGTATTATAATATATGGACAGAGTAATGCTGAACAAGAAAAGCAAAGCTGCTCATGTGTAAATAAATTAATAGCATTGCCTAATTGTTTATTGTGTAGAAGGAATGGGGGATGATGGGATTGAGATTCTTAACACATGCAGCCTCGCAAGGAGAATGTCTTTGCAATCATCTTGCCCATGGTGTTCCGATCCCGAATCTAATCACTACTTTCCTCCTGGATTAAACTATTAGTTATTTGTATATACTAATCCATATATTAACAAATCAACCTAAATCATATATATATATATATATGTATATATTAAGCCTATCAAAACAAAATTCATCTCGCTCGTCCCTTCCACATTATCGGACATACAAACATAAATATATTAAATTAAGAGGGCTAGCTAGCTGTCATTTGACACTACAATTTAGTAGTATCACTTTCACTGCAATTAAAATATTTTATGTTCCACTCTAATTTGATGTTGAGTTTAATACCAAATTATTACGACCGACCGATTACATTTTTTTAATCCAAGTTTCATATCTCATAATGTAAATATATCATTTTACTCAAAAGCAGCTAGCTCATGTGTATGAATAATTATTACTAAATTAATTTTCTATAATTAGGACCCGTTGCTTTCACTATAATTAATCCATAAATAGAAGATAAGGGAGGTGGGGTTGAGGACCAGAGGTGGTGAAAATTATGGTGGAGTATTTGAGATGGGTCCCAATTATTTTTCGGGCCCGGCAGGCAACCACCAAACAAGAGGCCATGTTTCTGGTGTAGTCTAAGAACTTTCACTTTCTTAGATTCCATTACCAGTAAATTAAGAGATATGATGCCATCATATATATGATACCTATATGTGTGTCTGTGCACCTATGCATCATATAATCACCTGCAACAAATTAGCCCCCCGCCTCTAGCCGTACAAATTTATCAATATTCCCTGATCCATGTTCTTTGTATCTAACGTCCACAAAAATTTGATACCATAGCTCGTGTGTACTTCTGCCACTTGCAAGTAGGGATGGGTAAAATATCACAAGTATGGATAACTGCGGTTATTCATCCATTTAAAAATCATGGTTATGCTTATAAATAATCGTTTAAATAAATAAACGATTATAGATATAACCATTTACCTGTGAAATTTAAATAAATTGTTATGAGTATTACATGCGGTTATAAATGATACACATTTAATCATTTATTTTAATATATGTAAAGTAAATTTTAAGTATTCCAAATAGAGATAAATCGGTGGAGTTTATTATTACTAATCAAATTCTAAAACAACAAAATATCTGATTTAAATCGGTCAAAATACCTATATTTATTAGCTGATTTCGCGATATATGGCACGTAACTGACCATCAACAAAATACCTGTTTATTTTGTTGATCCCCAATCCCAGCAGGTTTCATGTCTTCCAGTTTCTTTAATCTTTATAATTTAAAGCTAATTGGATTTGGAGTTGGAATTTTATGTGAAATTTTGAATTTTTGGGTGTGTTAATCTCAAATGTTGAAGAGTTTCATGATACTTGCTTGTTGTTGGATTGGTTGGTTATATATTACAAGCCTGTTGATCATGCTGATTTCTAATTTATTTCAGTAATTGAATATTGAAAAAAAATATTTGTGTTTGTAGAGCACAGGTATCGATATTGCAATGAGCAATTGGTTCTTATTTTGCCTTACGCGATACCACTTAGGTAGTTTCTAATTAATTTACACGAAAAACGTTCGTATATATAAAAATGTTAATATTTAATCGTCTATAAATTATTATTTCAATTATCGGAAGGAAATTGTTATTAGCACTCCAAAAATCTCATTCTACACTCCAAACTTTCTATATTAGGAAAGAAAAACACACTTGTGAGGGGTGCAGAATGATATTTTTGGAGTGCCAATAACGCTTCCCTTATCGGAATGGTATGCGAACTTAAAAGATTAAAATACGAAAATGCATGTTAAACGTACCTATAAAAGTAATTAATTGTCAGAAAAAGAAAATTATGACAAATTTCTTTTTCAATTTTCAAGTTGTTAGTAAAACACAGACATGTAAAAAAAGGGGTAAATAGGTAAAAAAAAAAAAAGGGAAATGGGTTTAAAAATGGGTAACGGTTACGGTTAAATGGGTACGTGGTTATGGGTATGGTTATGGTAAATGGTTACGGGGGTAAGAGCTTAAATGGTTATGATAAATAAGCGCAGTTACTTGCCTGCCATAACTGTTGTCCATCCCTACTTGCAAGTAACACAACAACATCATGCGCCTGTTGTGGGAATAATATTACATTACATGAATTACTCAATAGGATTCCAATACTCCACATGCATGCATGCATACATACATACATACATGCATACATACAGTTGATTTTAAAAATTACACAACCTAAATGACACGCGTGCCCAAGTAATTAGGAGCTAACTATGTCATTCGATGACTTGATTACTGATGCAGGCATGCCAATTCGGTATTGGACTCGGCCAGGTGAATATCTCTGAGTTTGCTGTAATGCATTGCTAACTCCTGAATTAAGCGACTTTGGCCGATGAAGGAACACTCTCGCCCTTGGGTTATATAACCTAATTAAAGACAAGGTTATGCCAATTGCTATGAAGTTCAATAATGGTTCAACTATTTGTGTGCTGAAATCTAAAAATAATCTAAAAGTAACTTGAACGTAACAACTCACTTTGCTGAGAAAGTTGATGAAGTGACCTCTTTGGGTAAAAGAATCAAAGATTCTTTGTCGGTTGAGACTTGAGATAAATAATCAGTTGGACTTGAGAGAATCCCCATCTAACAAGACATACGAGGCTCTTAAGGCAAACTGACTCTACAACTCTGGCCCTGTTTATTCAGCCAGTCACCTCTGTTGGTTGCTTCTGGAAAACTCTGTCTATCCAGTCAGTCGTTTTTTGTCGGCTGCCAACCTAAACCTATCTATCTAGTCGAAATACCCAAACTTGTCTATCCAGTCGAAATTTGTGCTGACGGTTAGTGAACAAGTTAGTTTTCTCAAAAGGTGTGAGAAGTTTCGCATAAGCGTTGACTTGTGGTGTTCGGTGTCCATTTCTCGTTGCACGATCTTTTGTATTTATAGGAATGAAATTCGTGATGCTAAAGTTGGAGAGTCTCCTTAGCACTATCTTTCGTTCTTTCACAAATCATTCTTCACCAAAACTCTATCACCGTGGAGCTCACCTTCTTCGACTCGAACTAGGATTTTGAACCTAGTCTTATTATGCGATTAATTCACACTTCATTCAGAAACTAGTCTTGATTCTTAAGCAATCGATTCAAATCTTATCAAAGCCAATCCTAATCTTGAAGCAATCCTACTTCGCCTAGGACTCGACCACGCCACTAGCAATGTATTATTGGGCCGAGACTCACAGTCTCATTTATGGACTGCCAACGTACTCAGTTGAAACCAGGAACACAGGCCGAAAACTCTCTTGATCTTCTTTTAATCTAACGGCTCCAAACATTTGAGCAAATAATGCGAAATCGGGTATAAACATTTGTACCTCAATTTTCTTGAACAGCGGCATGTACGCCGAATAGTTGAGGAAATTAATCCTTTGAGTATCGGCTTATGCAACTGAATGATAAAGAAAATGAAATTGATCGGCAAAAAACTACAACCTCTTGGCGAGAAAATGAGACGAACAAGTTTCAATGATTATGGCCGAGAGTCTTCTATTCTTTTTTTTGCTGCAATCAGTTGCTTGTTGCCCCCTGTTATTTTATTAAGCATTGGCCTAAACAATAAAACCCAGAAAAATGCCAAATTGATCCAAAAAAGCCAATGCTGCCAATTTCCAATTCACTATTTTGCTGATGCTCTCAGTTTACCAAAGATTAAGTATCTTGCATAGAGAATTATGATTTCATTGACTAGTATGCCCTTGATGGGGACATCACATCCTCAGCAATACCTTTACAAAAGCTGCTTCAAAATTAATAAATTGAGTGTGCGTACATCAAGAAGAAAGGGTACTTCGGCCAATGAAAAGAGAAAGTTATATAATGCAAACTTAAGTCGGTACAAGAGAAAGTTATATAATGCAAGCTTAATCCCAAAATAGGCTTAGCCAATTTGATTATAGCAATGTACTCTCTCAACACTCAAATTATAATCCATGTCTTTTTAATTTAGATGAATTAATAGAGAGATTATCAATTGTTCGAAAAAAAATCAAAAAATCAAAAAGAACTTAATAATTATATCAAGAGAGCTCTCACCTGGAGGAAATAGGAGAAGTTCAATCAAAATAATAATAAAAAAAAGGTGGACAAGGAAGGGTAACGTGTATATTTGGAGCTTTGGGATGTATTAATGCATGCAAATAGGTTTGGAAAATATTTACTGTGCGCTGTGAATGAATTATATGAGTGTTTTTTGTTTCTTTGTTGAGATTTTTTTTTCCCCATGGAGCCCATTGCTGTTTGTGGGATCGAGTTTCGATCTTTGTGATAGGCTTTCTAACACTCTCTTTCTCTTTCTTTCTCTCTCTCTCTCTCTCTCTCTCTCTCTCTCTCTCTCTCTCTCACCTTCCTTTGGAAGGAGTTATTAAGGAGGAGACTCCACAAAGGAAGCCGAGGGTTGGAAGAAAGAAAGAAAAGATAGAAAGAAAGAGGAAAGAAGAGAGAAAGCTGATTGTTTCGAAAAGCTGATGAGAGTTGAAAAGATTAAATAAAAGAAGGAAAGCCGATAGATAGCATGAGGCAACCGAAAGAAAGAAAGGAAAAGGAAGAGCTTCTTTTTTCTTCCTCCTCCTCATGTCCCTTGTAGCCTTTGTAGCTCCATCTCTTTCTCTCTCCCCTACCTCTTCCCCAAAATATCACCACCCTCTTATTATTATTATTACTTTTAGTCATATATATTAAACTTTAATTAGAGAGAGAGAGAGAGAGAGATCGCTTTGCATCTTAGTTAGCTTATATTACAGAACAATTTAACGCAGGAGAGATTAGAGTTTTTAATTCACTATGTTACCCAATAACTCTTCTTCCTCAGTCCCTTCTTCTGATCCCTTTTCTTGCTTAGAAAATGGCCACACCAATAAAAGAAAGAGAAGACCTGCAGGCACTCCAGGTACATACATACATCTATATATATATATATATGTATATATATCATCAATTGATATTAATGATAGAGTTCTTTCCTTGGTGTAATTTACGCTTAATTAAGCTATGCGATCGATATTTTTTTTGTTTAAGTAAAACAAAGGATTAGGCTGTATCAGCTGGACGACGTAAAAAATGATTTTTGCATCAACATATATATACATGGTGTTTTTATGTGCAATATATATATATATATATATATATATTATATTAATTTGTGCTTATGTGTGATATAGATCCAGATGCGGAGGTGGTGTCACTTTCGCCGAAAACCTTGCTGGAATCGGATCGTTACATTTGCGAGATCTGCAACCAAGGGTTTCAGAGAGACCAGAACCTACAGATGCACCGGCGGCGGCACAAGGTGCCGTGGAAGCTGCTGAAGCGAGAGAGTCCGGTCGTGAAGAAGCGGGTTTTTGTGTGCCCGGAACCAAGCTGCCTGCACCATGATCCCTGCCACGCCCTCGGCGATCTCGTCGGCATAAAAAAGCACTTCAGGAGAAAGCACAGCAACCACAAACAGTGGGTTTGTGATAAGTGCTCAAAAGGGTATGCAGTTCAATCAGATTACAAGGCACATCTCAAAACCTGCGGTACCAGAGGACATTCTTGTGACTGCGGCCGTGTTTTCTCTAGGTAAGGAAAAGTGGTTTTCCTTCTATTAGCGACAACCCCCTCCACTCTTCCAAACATCAACGGCAGTCAAATTTTCGTATTATTTCTTTAAACACATAATTATATTATTAACACAAACAATTAACTAGACTACATCCCAATTTCTGTATCAAGTTTTTTTCTTTTGAATTATGAAAATGATAAATGTCGTACATATGTAAGATCATGATTTCAGATGGCAAAGGCATTCCAAATGCATCATGATATATATCGAACCTTTCAAGCTCTCTTTTTGTTAATTGGTTTTGACTTTGAAAAAGTAAACAAAATAGCAAAAAGGTTTTGGTCCCTGATGAGTGCTCTTGACTGACGGAAAACCAGCTTGGAAAATCAAGTATATCTTAACCACTGTTTTTCTCGAAACACATTTCCCGAAATCAGTTTAGGTCATACATGTAGAGACTAGACAGGATATGTTTTAGCTCCCATTTATTTATTTTTTTTAACTTGGTTATTGTTTTTTGGTATCCTAAGACGAAAACGGCTATGTATTGACTAAGCATGACATGGAATATAACATAAAGATTAGCTTTTCAGCAGTAATTAACATGTTTTTATTCCTTTCTTAATTAATATATAAATATCCTCGATCCTCTAGCTACCATTTCGATCCTCGTTCCTCCCTTGTCATTCTTTCATTCTTGGTAATTCTCCCTTATAATGCCTACATGTATAGCATGATTATATATATCTTCCTTATGCCTTGTTTTTAGCACCCATATTCAACCATTATTATCAGAATACACAAAACTGATCAACTTATTAATATATCTTAATATATATGAGATTCAAAGTAGAATTTACTTGTATTAAATAGTGTGTCAATTTTCATATTAGTATAAGCATATACTTGATGAAGACTTTCTTACAATAATGTTATTCTTACCATGTTTTTATACCATAATTATATATCATCTTAGATGGTATATGATGTGGACATTCATATCATCTAAATTAATTAGCATTTAATTTCAAAATGTTGTCCAACTCATCTGCCACCTAAGATGGTAAAAAAATGCGGTATAAAATTATGATAAGAATGTCATTACTCTTTTTCTTATAAGTTTATTTGATATATTTAAATTTATTTTTATGAATAGGGTTGAGAGTTTCATAGAGCACCAAGATGCTTGCAACATGGATCGTGTGCGGCCGGAATCACAAACGCTTCAACCGGGAGCATGCCTGTCACGAACGGCTTCAAGTCCTAGTCCATCTTGCAGTGACAACAATTTTAGCAGGGCTCCTTCCACTTGGCCTCCATCTAATAATTTGGTACTACCACATCCAAGTCCAACCGAGTACACCAAATTAATCTTAAATAACCCTCCCGCTCACGCTGATCATCATCAAGCTACACTGTCCAAGAAGAATAGCGGTAATGCACATTACAATTTGGATCTTCAGCTCGCAACTACATCGAATATTAATATTCCGATCAACGAAGTCTCTGTTTCGTCTAAGAGAGAAGAAAACCATTCCACTCAGCTGCAGCTCTCAATTGGTTCATGCGAATTTGGCGGGGGTGGTCATAGTCATCAGAACAAAAATATTGAACAACATTCAAACATTATGATCGCGAATCAAAATTACTCCCCGAGGGAGAACGAGATGAAGGAAAGGGAAAGGGAAAGCAGCAGCACTACTACTAATCATCACGAGCGTGATGACGATGATCAGAAACCTAAACTTGCCGCCACGGCTGCTGGGGTATTGAGGCTGAAAGAAGAAGCGCGAGAGCAGTTAAGGCTTGCGATGGCGGAAAGGGCTTACGCCAATGAGGCGAGGCAGCAAGCCGAGCGCCACATCGAACTGGCGGAGAAGGAGTTTGCAAATGCCAAGAGAATAAGGCAACAAGCGGAGGCCGAGTTGGACAAGGCTCACGCTTTGAAAGAGCAAGCCGTCAAGAAAGTGAACTCCACCATTCTTCAAATCACTTGCCATGCGTGCAATAAACAGTTTATTCAAGGCGCTCATGAAGCAAAAACCAATCAACATTGTCTGGTTTTGAGTTACATGTCATCGGCTATAGCATCAGAAGGTGATCATCTATTAGAGAAGAATATTAGTACTCGAACCCATCATGCAAAATCTGCTAACGCATAAGTAGGTTTCCTCATTTCCCCTCCATCTCTTGTGTAAGCCTTTTTTATGTTTTTTTCTTTTCACTATTGCCTTTTGAGGTTCTATCATATTACAAGCTTGTAATTAGGGTATATAAGGCTCATGAGTAAACGAGTGCTGTACGGATCCTGCAATTTGTATGGAGTTGTTTGTTCATTAATTATTTCGTAAATGAAGATCACTATCGATCATAAAAATATATATATATATATATATATGATGCATGGTTTTGTTGAATATATATATATATATATATGCAATTTGTATGGAGTTGTTTGTTCATTAATTATTTCGTAAATGAAGATCACTATCGAACATAAATATATATATGATGCATGGTTTTGTTGAATATATATATTAACTTGATTTATTTGTCTAAGCCACCGAGGTTTGTTTGTTTGTTTTTTTATTTTTTTTATTTTTTTAAGCCATCGAGGTTAGCTAAGCGGTAAGGATGGGTAATGTGATGTGCACTGGCTCAGTTATCCTAGCTAGCTAGGTTGGATTTCTACTATAAATATATATCATCAATAATTAGGTTGTTAATTGTCACATTGATCACAAATGACACCCTATTACAATAGTAAAGAAAAATATTGACGAATCACGTCAATTTTTTAATCTAACAAATGTATCGTTACAAAAAAAAATTCACACTGATCATGATCTATTGTTAATATTCTCACTTCTCTTGGATCCCTCAACATTTATATACTTGCGAGTACCCAAGCGTTAGATTTTCTGTTTGGACTATGTGAAGATCTCTCATAATGGAGGTGAGCTCTCCAGTCTTCACCACCACAAGCCCATGACCATTGACCAGACCAGCATTTAAAACCTAATCCGTACTGACCGAAGTTGATAAGCTAAAGACTTTTATATTATTATATCTAGATGTCAACATTATATTATAGAGAGAAAAGAGAGAGAAGACTAGTCCTTTTTGTGACTGCAGGGTTGCTCTGGTGCGTATGTAAATGCGAATGAAAAAACGATGAGCATTGATCAGCGCCATGTTTTTCAGTTCCCACAGAGACTCAGTTGTAAGGACTGTGTCTTCAAACACACAGGCACAAACAAACTCCATTCATTAATTATATCACATACGTACACTCTCTATCTTTCTCTCGCATTCCTCAGAATCAGAGCCATATAGCAGTCCGTGCAGAGAAAGAAGAAGCACAGCACTTTTCTAAATATGCAGAGACCATGCATTCAACGCTTTTCAAATGAGAAAGACGACTTTTTCTTTGGCTTGGAAACTTAACTGCAGCTTTGAGACTGCCTTGTGTATATATTTTGTGGAGTAAGACTCTCTCTTCTTATTCTCATTTCTTTTCTTTTCTTCCTTTTATATTTTTTTTGGTCTTATTATCTCTAGTAAAAAATTAATATAAGATATTGACGTGGCTTAATCGTAACTATTCAAGTAGGAAATACGGAAATAAAAGAGAAATTAAGAGGGAAGAGAATCATTTTCTATATTTTGTTGTGTTGTTATGTGATATATATGACTAATATATATGTATGGGATATGACCGAAACCCAAAAACAAAGGCATGTTGACCACATATGCAATGCAATTGCATAGGCAATGTCATAATATTAATTTAATTTATAACAATTCTATTTACACACATAAATATAACGTCATTGCTAGAATGCAGAGACCGCTTCTGATGACGAATAAAGTTCTAACAAAACACCTAAAAAGCTACAAATTAGTGTGTGATTTACCTTTCAACTGTATGAACCTCACATTTCATTGACTAGTGCAAGGCCACTGCGATATTGAAAAGTAGCATAAAATTACGTACTAATCTATGAAAGTCCATTTTCAATTCAATCCAAGCCCACAAATGCCTGCCTATCAACAGAAAAGGGCCCATCGTTCTCCTTAAGCACCATTGAACCCAAATCAAAGTTGGAAGTGTGGTGATATGTAGAGTTGCTCCACATCGGAAAGTTAATTACCCTAGAAGGCTTAGAAGAGTTGAGTCACTCTCTTGTTACTTATCGCTTCAACTTTATTCATAGTATTAGAGCATAATAGTGACTTGGCGTACAAGTAAACTAAGTTCATAGCGAATACAAAAAATCTAACCCAACAGGACTTGGAATCCTAATCAGATTCTCCTATGTACACTAACACATGTGCTTCATGTTATCTTGTTAAATTGTCAAGGTCTTAAGCTTGAATATTCGGCACACATGAAAGAGTGTGTTTGATAATCTAAAGAATTGTCCCTAGTATTAGAAAGTTAAAAAAAGAAAAAACCTTGCAAAGACGTATATAACGTTGATCAATTGCTTTTGGAGCTTCCCAAAGAAACCTCCTATTTAAATTACGGTTGCCATTGTAATTAATATAGTTGATAATAACTAATATATATATATATATATATATATAGTGGTTGTTGAAGCCTTGATCGAAACTGGAAGGTAGCACATGCAATGAGGAAATGTACTTGATCATGACTAATTAAAGAGGGCAAATGAAACATACTAGGAGTGGGTGATGCATGGAACATTATAAAACCAATTTAATCGTTGTCTGCATATCTCGAGACAGATTATTACATGCATGTTATAAAGGCGTGCGTATATTGATCAAGTGCAATGTAACATTCAGGAAACACAGCCTATTCATTTGTACTAATTATGTTATTGTTAATTATTCTATAAGATATATGTAAGATAAGATGTCTACCTAAAGCACATGTTTACCTTATAGAACTCCACTGATCATAAAATACTTGTTGTATCAGTTTTTAATCAAGTCAATTAATTAACTCAAAGATTGTCAGGTTCATGAACTTGTAACATTTTGACCACGTACTTACATATAATTGTGTGCGAGCGAATTAATTATAAGATGAGGACCTCAGGACATGAACGCAAGGGTGGAAGACAGAAATGTTGTTATCTTATATATATAAACGCACCGTTTTTGTCCAAAAATGGAGATAGTAAGCTAGTTTGCATTGTGATGGCTGACAATGATATCATAGTAGAGATTCTGCGACCAAGTTAAATGTATTTAGAGAATTTCTCAATATTTACAGAAGTAACTACAGAAAATTTAGTTATAGTGGGACTACAACATGGAATTAAACATTAGCTTAATAAATTGCAACACATACCTATATATACGTAATACGTTGTATGTACAGTAGAGACAAATGTTTATCATTTCCTTAATAATGGTTGTTACAGTTAAACAATGGTAATCAAGCAACCATGCATGGCAGGAGTTGCAGACTTTCAGTCAGCTCCAGGCATTGGTCTTGCATGTCATCTAGAGCCATATATATATGCCAGCTTGTACAGCGACTTGACAATGAAAGTGGATAAAAGAAAACAAAGGAAATGCTTCCAGCAAAAGGCCAGAGCCAAAAGCCAAAAGCTAAAAGCCAAAAGCCGAAGACATTATTCCCCACACCACACGATACACATCAAGACTCAACAGAGCTTTAGACTGAACCGTGAACAGGAAACCGTTGCCACCCATTCCCCACCTAACTTCACATCATGAAATATATTATACCTATATGTCTCCCACAACCATTCTTATCCAGCTCACACCGCTCTGAGCACCATATCTTACTCGTCCAACCCAATTCTCTATATATGCTTGGCACTGTACGAGTTATTATACACCGCCCTTTATCTCATTAAGGATTTTAAAATAAGTTTAGGGAATTGTTATTGACACTCTAAAATTTATGATATTTGGAAAGAAAAATATACTTGTGATGAGTGTATAATGAGATTTTTGGAGTGTCAATAACACTTTCCTAAGTTTATTCGATAGATACGTTTTGAGGCCTATTTCTTTTTTTTGTTTTTTAACAATTCTAACCATATATATTTTAAACATCATTTATAAATTAATTTTGCAAAACATAAAAACAATTCCAACCATTAAAAATCTAATTACAATGAAGACAACAGACGAATAGGGTGTTTCAAATATACATTGAAATAACCATCATTTAATTTGATAGTCATATGGTTTTCAATTTAGATGATTTTGTATAAAGTTGATGTCTAAAGAAACCTAAAAACTAGAATGGTTTTGGTTCATAGAAATGTAATGTGGAGTGGACACTACAAAAGTGTTTCTCAAAGAATTATGCTAGGTAGACCAAATTTGGAAAATCATGTGATGTGTCACCAATAGAATATAAGCATGTTAATCAACACTTAAATAATAATAATACAATCATCAACAACCATATCATATAATTTACAAAATTTGGTCTACACATTGGTCTCCCTAACATAGTAACATTACCCGTCTCTCAAATACGTCTATTTGAGGAATCTCTCATTTGAAACACACTGCATATATCCTGATCAGCATCTGCTTTTCATATAATTAATTTTGTTTTCTTAATCAATCACAAGGGCCATTGATATATGCACGGCATATGATTATTTGGGTTTTTCTCATACCCTCCGGTGAATGTCACGTAATAATATTGATGTGGAATATATGTTATATACAAATGTATATGTGGTGGATATATAATGCAGAGTTAGCATGAAAAAACACATACTTATATCTGATTCCTGACATATATTCGTTGTGTGGCAGTATGAGATGATGGCTTTAGGCTTCATTTGCTTGGCTGCATGTGGACTGGAGAATTAGCAGATGATTTTCTGAATAGCTTTTCAGATTGTGGTTACTTAGAGGATGATCAGGACCTTCCTTCCTCATTGGCAGCAAATTGTATCATTGCTTTGGTAGAATTTGCATCATGCGTGCAATCCGATCTTTTAATTAAGTAGTTAACGGAAATTTGTTCGTAACCCTAATTAGATATATTAGTCAAACTGAAGAAGAAAACAAAATCGTAGCTACTGATTGCAAGGTTGTCGTTCATGCAGAAGTGACATAGTTTTTCTTACCTATTGATGCAAAAGTACAAAACATGAGTGCCCCCACTTTCGTTCTACTTTCCCAACCTGAATTATTGGATTAAACCCGTACCATTTCTGCTTCACGGGTCCCTCTTCAACTCATGACCTGAAGCAGTTTGTTAGCTTATTGCATATATATGTTTGTAACTGCTACCTGGCTAGGTTGCTTTTGTCCATTCATCTTGTGATACAACGAGAAAAGAAAAAGTCAAGAAGAAAATTGGAATCCATTTGAAAGTATGAGAAACCTCAAAATTTACAAATTGACAGTTCGCCTAAATATTCCTATTTGTAATGTCTCATAACTCTAAAAGCTCTAGAAATCATCCAAATAAGAATAGAATTAAACAATTAACAAAACACAAAAACTATTAACCAATAACATGTGGCAAGCAAATATAAGTCAAGTTAGTTACAAAGGTAGTTAGGGATTGAGTTTGTTAAGAAGGGTAATCTTGTAATTGAGTAAGGTTGTTAGAGGTTAATCTTGTCATTGTGGATTATCAATGGTTTCTATATATAACCATTTAGTCCTTCATATTGTAATCATCAAAATATCCATTACAAAGAAATCAAAGTGCAATTCTTCCCTTCATCTCTCTTCATTTCTGCTTGATTAGTTTGTTCCCAAAGAAATCTTAGATTAGTTAATAAAAACGTCCTTAAAACTTAAATCCTAATAAAACATTGTAAACAATGAAATTTGGCCAAAAAGCCGACATATTACAGTAAAGCAGCGAGTTTGATGTGCGTCGTCATTCTCTTCGAAACGACACGTCATGAGCTTAAATCAGACGCTGAAACATTCTTAATGTGCACCTTCCATCATCCGAACTCTATATAATCTTACTCCAAATTAAAAGAACAACCATGTTCCACCAATCATCCCTCGCCCATAACTCCCTGAGTTGGACGACCTTGACTTTGCATTGCATGATCGATCAATAATATTCTTCAAAAATGTATTTAAATGTGTGTTACGTTCATGAACCAAGACAACACTTCTAGGAGTAACTTTCGAGAAATTCACCCGGATTTATATTCGCAGTCTTTTGTTAACGGTTAACCCTTGTTTTTAATAAATTTACGAATTTGTCATTCCATGTGTAAAATAATTTGGATCTTTAATCATTATTTGTTTAAGAAATAAACATAGTTTGTTTCTAAAACAACGTACTCACGAAAATCAAAATAATTATAAAATAAAAAAAGCCAAATTATTTTGTCATGTATGCATGTTCACCCTTAACCTTAAACATTCTCGAGCTTTTAGGGTAAATTTTGTTACCCTAGCTAGCTATATCAGTTAGGCGATGGAGCGTGATATAAAGTGATAATTGGTTGCATTGGCTGACTAGCTTGTAGACATATTAGCATGGCTAAATCTTCTCTGTATCTTGCTGAAATTTTGGACATATCAATCAGCTGCCATACAACTGCATAGGTAATGCTTATTGATTTTATTGTTGTGTCCAAATGCCACCGCGAAATCTCCCCATACATATAAATTGTCGCTCAGGTCCCTTAATTATGCTCGTTCTTTTCTGTTTTCTGTATTTTTTTTTTTTTTCAATTTGATATATGTTAGATGATACAAAACTAAAAAAGTGGTAGTCATAGTTATTGTGTATTACTAATTGCAATAATATTCTCACGCTGATATGTAAACGGCGTGCGTAATAGGATAGATGTTATCACAAGTGGTCGTCATAGTTATTTTCTAATACTAATTAAATCAACATATTCAATTTCTAAAAAACTGGTTAATAGACGACATTTAGATCAAAATCCTATTTCCTTTTTGTCTTAAATCTTGGCACAAATCTAAGCTATGAGTCCCCTTATAACAATCCAATGAAAAAGCAAGGTCAAAAAAATAATTTTTGGAATGGAAGCTGAACTACCTTTTGGTTAGAAAAAAAATTTCATTGAAATTTTATCACAAAAAATTAATATTGAGCTGTAATATGTAAAATTCTATTCTTCAACAGTTACGGACAACATGGGCGGTTGTGTAAATAAGCCAACCAAATAGTACCACATTGGCAACCACTGTGTTTTTTATACACTGTAATTGCAAATATCTAACACACAGAGAGGAGAGAGGAAAAGAGAAAGAGAGAAGGGGATGGAAGGAGATCATGATCCGAACACAAACGATGTATACAGAGAGTGCTTGAGAAACCATGCAGCCAGCCTCGGCAGCTACGCTACAGATGGCTGCGGTGAGTTCACACTTGATCACGCATCCCCAGGCGGCTTACAATGCGCCGCTTGTGGATGCCACCGCAACTTCCACCGCAGAGTCACTTACGCAGCCACGTCATCTCAAGCTGCAGGAGGCGGTGGATCAGGTCATCTTCAACACCATGTCATCATGAGCTGCAGCAGCCGAGGTCGAGATCCCGCCGAAAATATCATAACAACACAAGACCAACTCATTGACTACAATGCCGGCGGAGGTGGGTCGCCGGACAGCGGAGAGAGGATGAGCAGCGAGAAGAAGCGGTTCAGGACGAAGTTCACGGCGGAGCAGAAGGAGAAGATGCTGGCGTTTGCTGAGAAGTTGGGGTGGAAGCTGCTGAGAAAAGATCTAGAGGATGAGATAGAGACGTTCTGCAGGAGTGTAGGGGTAAGCAGACAGGTGTTCAAAGTGTGGATGCATAACCACAAAAACCTTTCATCTTCTTCTACTTCTGCATCTACTGGCAATGCATCTTCTCTCACATCCCAGTAGTACCACCTCTCAACCCTGTAGGCACTAATTAGTCCTCCTCTTAATCCCCATTGCTTGAATTATAGCTTTAGCCTTTTATTTTCTTTCCTTTTTGTTATTTGGAAGTGTTTGGCCTTCATCTCATTTTGTTTTCCTCCTTTTCTTACTTATTTGCACATTGAAACCAACGTACGCGTTTCATAATGAAGGTAAACTTCGGTAGGGCTAATTAGGTCAGTTTTCACGCCAATTGAGACCAAAATACAAGAGCTTTCATGTTTATTTAAGAGATGCCCTACATGTAAACTAGTCCAGAAAAAATAAGTGTGAATCCCTTATTCCACGACTAATCGGAAAGCCCTTATTCCCCAACGAAGCGGAATCAAAAGATTGAAAAATGCATCAACAAAGACAAAACAATTAACATTACCGCAAAAAGAACCCTAGCCACTTCCCCCTTTTCTCTCTCGCATAGAACCCCCTAAAACCCCGCTCTCTTTGCCGCCGACTCCTTTTGGTTGGGGTGGGCAGCAACCTCCTTGCTCTTCCTCTTTTTCCTTCTCCTCTCTAGTAATTATCTTTGTGTCTTACCCTTCCGTTGCCTATGGTTGTCAGATAGTGAGGTCACGACTTTTATTTTCAGCGTTCTTCGACGTTTTCCGGTGTTTTTCATCATATTTTGCCCTTTGTCAACCCTAATCCCCATCTTACAACCACCCTCCTTCAACCCCCAATGCCCATCCTCCTCTTTATCACATTCCATCCCTTCCTCAACCTTTGCTTAAAGCCAATTGTGTCACTTGTTTTGGCCTTCAGATCTGTATCCCTTCAAGGCTTCGCACACAACTGGTATGCTAAAATCGAGGTCAAGCATGCTGCGACTTTGCCCAAATCGAGGGTGTTTTAGATGCCCCCTCAGCCCCATCCCCTTCGTTTTTTAAATTTTTTTTATAAAAATCTGGTGCCTCTTCTCCGGTGCGGCAATTTTGTTGGCAAAATTTGGTTGGGATACTTCTTTGTTGCGGGTTGAAATGTTCAATGTTGCGATACCTTTGTCGAATTCAACGAATCTTAAAGTGGTTCCTCTCGTGGCTACTGGCGAAGTGGTTGCGACGGTAGCATCATTCTACTTGATACGGATTAGGGTTATAATTTTTCTTTTCATTTATATTTTTGTCTAATTGTTGAATGGGCTTCTTGGGTTGTCCCCTAATTTTATTAAGTTGATTGTTGTAACTTGTATTGGGTTGTGTTTCCATTTAATAAACTTCTATATTTTTCTCAAGGAAAAAAAAAAAAGAGATTGAAACGTATTAGTAGCATTTAGGTCTTGTGGGAATAAGTGAGGAGGGCCATCGAGCTCCCTTCAGTCTTGCAAATGCACATATATAGTTTCTTTAAAGAAGAGATTCTTACAGTCTAGTGATATTCCTTTTCACTTATAAGTAAATGGTATTAGGTTCGATTCTCGTCAAAGACGAATTTAACCACATTATTGCTATCACATTGTAAGGTAAGCTCATTCCCTCTCCTTTAGTATTGATAATATCATTTGTTGGAAAAAAAAAAACAAGAGATCACGTAGACTAATAGAGGAAGCATATTGCAGTGGTAAGGAGCTCTATTAGTTTCAAGAATAATGTTATGGGAGGAAATTTGTACCAAACTTGGGATGGAAATTGTGTTGGTATATTCTTAAGGAGTTTTAACGAAAAGCCCACGGTACTGTTCACTTTAACAAAAAACCACATTTTTACATTAAAAAGTCAATCCTGGTAGTATTCATTTTATCCTTTATTTTGTCTTTATTGTTAAAACTCAAAGTTTTCAAACCTTTTCGTTAGTTTTCCTATATTCTTATCCTCCTTTTTTTTTTTTATTTTATTTACAAGACGATATACATTCTAAATAAATTTTAATTTGTGAATCATGTGCACTACCTATATGATTAAATGTCGTAATCCACATCCCGTCAATAACTTTAGATTACTATTATTTCGAGCATGTTAGATGACTTATTCATGAAATATTGTCCCCGGCCCCCTACCCCTTTTAGCTAGCTTCAAGGCTTTAGAAAAAGTTAAATGAATATATCTTCCTTTCAAGAATCTAATCAAGATATCTTCAACTATTTCATGATTAATAGCTTTTGCAAAAAATCAGTTCCGAATCAAAACAAAACAAAAACATGACATTAACTTAACTTTTAATGATGGATTATATAGCCATATTAGACTAATCGTCCGACTAATCATTTTCATTTGTTGTTTTTGTGGAGACGCAACATATAGTTCTGCCGACAGACACACACATACTGTATATCGCTCGACCTCTCCATTGCAACCAATCATGAAGACACCCTCGTGTCTTGTCTAAATCAAATTTACTCGCCTGCCATGGCATCTAGTGAAAGTTAAAACTTATCATGGGGAATTGCGTAACTTCGTCCTCGTGATGATTTGCAATTCCCTCAACTTCGTGCACTTTACGTGAGAATAATAGAGATTGATCTGGTTAGCAAGTGTGGAATATGTATAATTATCTCACGTCCGAATGCATGTTAAGGGTATATCAAGTGGTAGTTCTCTCTGAAGTACACCGATACTTTTCGATATAAAACTTTTCGGTTGAGTAGGTCTATGAGCATTAATTACACTTTGTATGCACTTATGTGGTGAAATTGGAACCAGGATTATTTTCGGATTTTCTTTATGAGGATTTAAGAAATCCTTTAATTGTGTTCGTTCATCGTAAATTGTGCGATTAGTTTTCGTAAGGTACTATTTGTGTTCAATTTGAAATAAAAAATTTTAAATAATTTATGACCGTACAATGTACAATAAATGGACACGATTAAAAGATCCTCGTTCGTGAAATTGGGGAAAACATAGGTGCAATCGAAGAAGAGTAAAGAGAATGCGGACCTCAAAAAGTGGTATTAGAGCCAATAGTGGGGCTTGAGACATCATCATAGTTGGAGGTAGACCTGGCATTCGTATCGTGTTTTTCGTGTTCGTGTCGTTTTCGTGTCATACCCGATATCTTAACGGGTCGTGTCGTGTAATACCTGTTAAAGTAAACAGGTAATATGACCCGACATGAAATCAACCTGTTAATATTATCAGGTAATATGACCCGACCCGTTACCCGTTAAGAAAATTATATTTTAAATCAATAAAAATGAAAAGAAAAACATAATTTGACCCAAAAAAATGTAAAACATAATACTAAATTAGTATATACATACTAAATTTCGGAGTTGACCCCTTAATGAACGTTGTAAAGTTTTTCATTACGTGTGATTACATTTTTCACACTTATTATTATTAATTTTTCACTCAAATAAATAACATTGTTCATGAGATTTTTAAAAATCTACACTTATTTGTAATTTCATCAAGTATAACATAAGATTTTATGGTTTCCACTAGTGTAAATATTTTAAAATTGAAGATCGAATTCATTCATTGTATTCATATAGGGTCAATGAGTGTAGCTGTAAAAAATCATCAAAATCGGAGTTAAAATAACCGTTAAATCGTGATTTTTCGTTTATAACCGTCGAAAAGTTTTGTCTCATTACTTGATCTCTAAATGTTTGTTTTTTTGCAATTTTTGGCGTATGCGATCTCGAAGCATATATAAACAAGTTTGACGGTTGGATCGTTGAAATTAGTTTTGTAGGATGCATATCCCATCAAAACGATAGATTCACTAACACTTAAGAGTTTATTTATACTTTTATCAAGTATAACATAAGATTTTGTGGTATCCACTAGTGTAATATATTTTAAATTGAAGATCGAATTCATTCATTGTATTCATTTAGGGTCAAGGAGTGTAGCTGTAAAAAATCATCAAAATCAGAATTACAATAACCGTTAGATCGTAATTTTTCGTTTATAACCATCGAAAAGTTTTGTCTCATTACTTGATCTCTGAATGTTTGTTTTTTGCAATTTTTGGCGTATGCGATCTCGAAGCATATATAAACAAGTTTGACGGTTGGATTGTTGAAATTAGTTTCGTAGGATGCATATCACATCAAAACGATAGATTCACTAACACTTAAGAGTTTGTTTATACTTTCATCAAGTATAACATAAGATTTTGTGGTATCCACTAGTGTAAATATTTTAAATTAAAGATCGAATTCATTCATTGTATTTGTTTAGGGTCAAGGAGTGTAGCTGTAAAAAATCATCAAAATCGGAGTTAAAATAACCGTTAAATCGTGATTTTTCATGTATAACCGTCGAAAAGTTTTGTACTTATTACTTGATCTCTGAATGTTTTTTTTTTGCAATTTTTGGCGTATGCGATCTTGAAGCATATATAAACAAGTTTGATGGTTGGATCGTTGAAATTAGTTTCGTAGGATGTGTATCTCATCAGAACGATAGATTCATTAACACTTAAGAGTTTATTTATACTTTTATCAAGTATAACATAAGATTTTGTGGTATCCACTAGTGTAAATATTTTAAATTGAAGATCGAATTCATTCATTGTATTTATTTAGGGTCAAGGAGTGTAGCTGTAAAAAATCATCAAAATCAGAGTTATAATAACCGTTAAATCGTGATTTTTCGTTTATAACCGTCGAAAAGTTTTGTCTCATTACTTGATCTCTGAATGTTTTTTTTTTTCAATTTTTGGCGTATGCGATCTCGAAGCATATATAAACAAGTTTGACGGTTGGATCGTTGAAATTAGTTTCGTAGGATGCGTATCACATCAAAACGATAGATTCACTAACACTTAAGAGTTAATTTATACTTTCATCAAGTATAACATAAGATTTTGTGGTATCCACTAGTGTAAATATTTTAAATTGAAGATCGAATTCATTCATTGTATTTGTTTAGGTTCAAGGAGTATAGCTGTAAAAAATATCAAAATCGGAGTTAAAATAACCGTTAAATCGTGATTTTTTGTTTATAACCGTTGAAAAGTTTTGTCTCATTACTTCATCTCTGAATGTTTGTTTTTTGCAATTTTTGGAGTATGCGATCTTGAAGCATGTATAAAGAAGTTTGACGGTTGGATTGTTGAAATTAGTTTTGTAGGATACGTATCCCGTCAAAACGATAAATTCACTAACACTTAAGAGTTTATTCATACTTTCATCATTTTGATGGGATACGCATTGATGTTATACTTAATGAAAATATAAATAAACTTTAAGCGTTAGTGAATCTTATCGTTTTGATGACTTGGAATAAATATATTAATTATTTATATATTTTAAGTGTTAATTAGACTATGTTTCAATTAGTATGTAATGATATTTAATAATAAAATTACATTTATGTTTTTTATTACGTATTTTATTTTTATTCAAGTTAAAATGTTATAAGAGATAAAAATAAAAAATAAAAAATAAAAAAGCTGGTTATTTTTTTTCTTTGGGTTAAACATTAGGTGGGAAATGGATGGATATAGGTTGCAAAATTTCCCAAACATTAGGTGGGAAATGGATGAAACTCTTGAAATATTAGGCGGGAAATTAATTATTATAATTTTTTTATGTTTTTGGTATTTTTAAATTACTTGATATTTTTATTTTTAATGTGTTTTATGATTTTTAATCTCAATCTTTGTCTACAATATATTATAAAAATAAATAAATAAATAAAACTTAAATTTTAAAATTTATATAAAATAATAATAGAATAATAATTAATAAACAATATATACATATTCATTATATCTATTGCATTTTATAGTAAGTTTTTTTTAGTAGTTTAAAAAATTAAAATCATCAAAATAGCATTTTTCTTATCGTGTCGAAACAGGTTACCCGCGTGTCACTTTCATGTAAACCTGTTAAGGACCCGTTATTAACGGGTTATTATCGTGTGACCCGATAATGACCCGATTAGTTATCGTGTTGACCCGAAACCCGTTATTTTCGTGTCGTTTACGTGTCTTGTTAACGGGTCGTGTAATAAATTGCCAGGTCTAGTTGGAGGTGTTGCTCATATAGAAAGATGACGGCTCAATTGGCCGGTAGATAGAGGTGGTGAAACTGAAGACAATATATGTGCAATAGGTGCAATTTAGGAAGAGTATGAAAAATGTGGGTCTCAACAAGTGGTATTAGGCCATCTCTAATGGTTTAGCTAAATGTAGCCACTGTGACATTTTTTAGCTTTTTTAAATATTAGTTTTTTTAATGATAGTGTTGTATTTTTCCACCTCCACGGTACAGGGCTATATGTAAGTGTTTTATTGTTATTTTTATTAAAATACTTGGAAATCAAGTTGGATTAATAATCTGATTTTTTTTTTTTTTTTTGGGTGGAGTTCGTTATATTTTTATGTTTCTTCCTATGGTGGCCAAACAAGATTGAACAGAGATAGGAAGATAAAGAGAGAAAAGGAAGGGAGAAGAGAGATGGGAAGATAGTGGCTCCATTGCTTAGTAGATGGAGTTGGTGAAGTTGGGGACAATCCATAGCACAGCATGTGTATTTGTGTATGGTTGGCCTTATAGCAAATTATCCAAACAATGTCTGGATTAGTAACATTATGTCACAGTGTGACCGTCATGCTTAAAAATTCTCTACATGACCTTCCCGTAAACCTTACATCTAATGCATTAATCGTTACATGATGGTACTTAAAATAAGAAACAAATGAGAGCACACTTTGTTCGTCACCAATAGCCTCGGCAGGAGCAGGATCCTTTCTTGAAATGATGAAATCGACTTGAGTCTCTCAATATGATTTCATGCTCAACAATCATGGAGATGTAGGTAATGGCATTGTGGCAATCACCGCAGACGCGTAAGTTCTTGGTGATCCGGATAGGTTGGCCTGCCGGCGTAGTTAGGATTGCGTAGGCCAGAGCCAACTTCTCACTATGCTCGAAAAGAAGGTCTCCTTTCTCCTCATCATCGACGTCGTGAAGTGCAAAACTTGTCTCGGGAACGTATCCCATGTCTTTGATGCGTTTGATCAATTCTGCAAGTTTCTCATATATTTCTTGAGACATTGGATGAGCCCTATCGCCCACAAAGAATGTTGCGTTGCCTTTCTTACCTTGCACCCAACTGCATCCGGGCCTCTTCTTGATGCCAGTATTTCTCATTAACGATCGGATTCTGGCCACGTCTTTCCAACGTCTGGCATTGGCGTATATGTTCGAAAGCAATGTATATGATCCATCATTCTCTGACTCAATCTCTGATAACCGCTGTGCAGCATATTCACCTAGTTCAACATTTCCATGCGTCCTGCACGCACTGAGCAAGGCCACCCATACAATTGGGGTTGGTTGCATAGGCATGTCTTTGATCATCTTCAACGCGTCGTCCAAACGGCCAGCACGACCCAAGAGGTCAACCATACAAGCATAGTGTTCAGCCCCAGGAACAATCCCAAAATCCTGGCTCATGCTGTTGAAGTACCTTGTTCCTTCATCGACCATTCCAGAATGGCTGCAAGCATACAGGACAACAACTAAAGTTACACCATCAGGCACCAGCCCCAGACTCATCATCCCACCAAAAACTTGTAGGGCTTCTTCACCACGACCGTGCATTCCATAGCCCGTCATAAGTGAAGTCCAAGAAACAGCATTTCTTTGTTGCATGTAATCAAACACAACTCTAGCAGCATCAATGTCTCCGGATTTTGAATACATATCAACGAGGCAATTGGCCACAAACAGCTTCCCAGAATCACACTGATTGCGTACTATAAAAGCATGAATTTGTTTACCGGACCTCAGTGCCCCCAGACGAGCACAGGCCATCAGGGCACAAGATATAGTAAAAGCATTTGGTTTTAGAGGGCAATCCTTTCTCAGCATCTGATAGAATAGTTCTAATGCCTCATTAGCTTCCCCATGCTGTGCATACCCACCGATCATCACAGTCCAAGTCGCCACATTCCTTGTCTTTGGTTCAATATTATCAAACATCATTCGAGCAACTTTGGGACTCTTGCATTTGGTATACATGTCAATCAGACCATTAATTACCATCGTATCATTTCCAGGGTCATTTCCTTCTAAATCCAGGATCCATTTTATTGCATAACAATGGGTTTCTTTTCCTTGAATCAATGCTCCAGCAGAGGCACACCCTGAAAGAAGAGACACAAGAGTAACAATGTTTGGCTTGGAGCTACAAGCCTGCATTTTCCGAAAAACATCCAGCGCTTCATAAGCATGTCCCCTCTGAGCATACCCTGCAATGACAGCACTCCAAGTGACAACATTCAACTCAATATTTTCCTCCCCCATCTTCTCAAACAAACCAATGGCATCCTCATATTTACCAATCTGAGAATACCCGGTAACCATTGCATTCCATGAAACAACATCCTTTACCTTCATCCTATCAAATACCTTGCGTGCCTCTTCCATCATCTCACACTTAGCATACATATCAACCACGGCATTACCCACAAAAACATCTTCAAATAAACCATTTCTAATAGCATAACCATGAATCTGCTTACCCCACATCGGCTTACCATCTGAAGCACAAGCAGGAAGAACATTAACTATACTAACAGCATCTGGGCGCACACTAAAATCACCCATCATCCGATCAAACATTTTAAACACATTACTCGAATCCCCACTTTGAACATAAGCCGCCACAATCGAATTCCACGACACAGCGTCCCCAATCCCCCTTTCAGACAATTCATCGAACACCTTACGGGCATCGTCCAACGCACCGCAGCGGCCATACATAGCAACCAACGCATTGCAAACAAACACATTTGACTCAAACCCATTTGCGAACACAGAGGCATGAACCGACGATCCTCGCCAGAAGGACCGAAGCTCGCCGCAAGCCTTGAGAACAAAGGGGTAAGTATAATGGTCAGGCCGCCACCCAAGCATTTGCATCCGATGGTAGAGATTAAGCACGTCATGAAGTAACCCAGAACCCACGGCGGTCCGTATAAGCACATTCCACCAGAAAACAGTCCACGGGCACGGCACAAGGCGTTGGAGCAACCCCAGGGCTTGTGAGGGAGCATTGCAGGCGACGTAGGCGGCAATGAGATCGGTGGCGGCGTGTGCGAGGCCGCCTTGGACCAGGATACGCTGGTGGAGGAGCTTGGCTTCCGGTAGAGACTTGCATTGCCTTAAAAGTGCCGCCGCAGTGGAGAAGAAGGCTCTGTTGGTGAAGGGTTTTAGAGGCAGTGAGACGCAGAGCATGCTAGAGGGATTTCACTGCATTTTTGGGGTTTTAGCCTTTACTAATCGGAGTTCGTTTTGTTTGGGTGCGGGTTGCCGGGTTTGGACTTTAATTGGACCTAACAACAAGAAATAAACAAGTTTGGGGCGGCCCTAATCATGTTCGTGTCATAATCATGTTGAGCCGTTTAATACGGTTTATATACGGCTTGTGTTTTTTATTAACTCATATAATATGAAAATTACATAACATGTTTTAGTACGTTTATGTAATCGTTTAACGCATTATCTTATGTATCAGCATTTTAATTGGACGTTAAATAACAAGACGAAGCATTACAAGATTTCAATGTGTCAGGTTTTCTTCTAGAAAAGAACTTTTATTATGACGAGAATACTATTGTAACCGTATATCAAGGTAATAGCATAATTTGCTAGCGATATTACCACTATGCCATTCAAGTGTAGGTAAATGTTTGTCGTTAAAGAGAGATTTTTCAAAATGACTTGTCACACTGAAACGTGAAGTAACTAACAGTAACCTCATACTTTTATTTGAAAGTGTTTCTCGTTAAAGATTGAATTAATTCCAACAGATGAGAATTCCAGCTTGTTGAGAAAGTCCAAAGGCAAACATATTAATATGACCGATTCTACAACAATACAAACCACAAGCGTTCATAGCCCTAACCCTTTTTAGAATCCAAACACTACAAAGTACAATTCACTTCACTTGTTAAGCATCATCCTCACAAACTCCTCATAGTTCACCTGGCCATCGCCATCTTCGTCCGCTTCACAGATCATTTCATTCACTTCTTCATCCGTCAGTTTCTCACCAAGATTCGCCATTACATGTCGAAGCTGCACAATTAGGCAGATTGTCCCTGTAAGTTTTCCACTACACACATTCTTCCATACATCATCGAAGAAACAGCAAATTATGATCTTTACCTCAGCAGCAGAAATGAAGCCATTCTGGTCCTTGTCAAAGACCTTGAAAGCTTCTTTGAGTTCCTCATCGGAATCAGTATCCTGCAGAAGTTTTAATTCAACAAACTTTGCGTGTAAGTTCGCACATCCAAACCACAGACAGAAGAGCATACCAAAATTTAATCAAACGAACCAAAACATAACGATACTAACGCTTCCAATTCTTTGATTATTGACACCGATTCCTACTCACGGTCAAGACTCATGAAGCACTTGCACAGTTGCATTTGCTCTTTAGTTATAATTAGAAGCAAGATTAGCAATCACTGTACAGACTTTCTATGTGGATCAAATTAGAACAGAACAATTACACTTCAATCAACGACGGATCAGTTGGAAGACCATTGAATGAAAGAATTACGAGAGTCCTCATTCTCCCTAAGCTCCATATGAAATTTGAACAACCCGAATTCAGTTACTGCAGCGATTTTATGTAAAAATCTTAATGATGAAAGTTATAAACAAGTACGAGTGTTGCACAAAAACGCCGATATTTCATCTGATTCGGCAAAGTACAGCAGATCACTGTCTGAGATTCAAAATACGACACACCAGAATACAATGGGAGGAGATTATATACCTTCATCTTCCTCGCCATCAAATTCAGAAACTCGGAGAAATCGATTGTGCCATTCTGATCAGCATCAACTTCACTGATCATGTCCTGCAATTCAGCCTCAGTGGGATTCTGTCCCAAAGATCTCATCACAGTTCCCAACTCTTTGGTAGTGATGCAACCTATGTCCAAACAAAAACATGAATCAAAACTACTTCTACCTGAAAAATGGGAAGTAGCATAAATGTACTAAACAGAACCCATAAATGTCCTTTTCTTTTTAATTATACAAGACGATATTCTGAATCAATATACT
The DNA here is from genome assembly GCF_019419815.1 of Pyrus x bretschneideri. Taxonomy (NCBI): domain Eukaryota; kingdom Viridiplantae; phylum Streptophyta; class Magnoliopsida; order Rosales; family Rosaceae; genus Pyrus; species Pyrus x bretschneideri. The sequence continues at coordinate 13,389,279 of NW_025999612.1, read as the reverse complement.
ATACAGGAAGAAAGATTCGAACTTGGTGCAAGAGAACGAATATACTGCATAAACTATACGGGAAGAAAGATTCGAACTTGGGTGCAAGAGAACGGATTTACTACATCTACAGACCCAAAACATGCTAATTCACAGATATCGACCTTTCAAGGTTCGGCATGAATCATTCAAAAACACAATCACAAGTGGTGGTTCAAAACTTGATCCATGAACTTTCTAACTACTTCTATACAAAACAAAATTAAACCCAATAATATATACATGATTTATATACATATACATATACATATGTACATATATACACACACATACGAGAAGGTGTAGAAATATATACCATCGCCATCTTTGTCAAAGAGGCAAAAAGCTTCCTTGAACTCGGCGATCTGCTCCTCCGTTAGCTGCTCTGCCATCTTTGGTCTCTGCTCTCAAGATTTTGGCAAAATGTGTGGACTACTTCTTGATCTCGTTGACCGATGAAATTTTCGATCAAAATGTCCCTAAAAATATGCAAGTAGGATCCATTGAGATTCAAGTCTTTGGAAAAATCATTTGTTAATTACTTGTTAGAATTTTAGGGTCTGATCCGACGGTGGAGATCACGCATCTGCTAATTTTTGTACGGCCATGTGATTGCGATTTGCGACCCCATCGCCACTCGCTTACAGCGTACCAGCGGGGATATGTGGGGGCCCACCGGTTCAGCGTGTCCGCGTCTGGTGTAAATGTAGGGACCCCATCGCCATCTTTCATTGGGCTTGTCTCCCAAAAAGCAGTTGTAAATGTAAATTTTATTAAAAGGTGTTCACTAGAAATGGCTTGGAAGAGCTTATTGAAAAAGCATCCAACGGACCAACATACTTCTGAGAAAAGCACTTATAATTTTTTCCATTCCAACTACAACCACAGGTGCTTGATTGTCAAAACACTTTACTCTCTCCCCTCCAAAAACAATCTAAAACATGCTTGCATAAGCTCGATATTTTCTACCAAACATTGGCGGAAGCAGTTTTGGTTCTCTTGAAACATTTTTACCTGTTTTAAAAGCACTTCCAAACAAGAACGAACCAAAAAGTTTGGGTTGCTTTTATGAATTTGTGTGTATAAATTTATATAATTCACGAGAAACCATACAGAAGTGTAACATTGGAAACGATGGTTACAAGCATACAACGATATGCTTAAGATTGAAAGCCTGCAAATTATTCTGAATGCTATCAATAATTGAAATATATCAAGAGATCTCAAGACATTGTATGTATATATCGATGAAACTCTCTCGCTCTCTCAGCTTTACGCACAAAAAGCATAAGCGGAAAGCTCAAATTGTTAGTAGCGCAAAAAGTAAGAACACAAATAATGAGCTGTTGGGTTGTATCTGCAAGTTGAAAAAATTGGCAGAAATGTAGCTAGAGATAATGCATTGCTCGTCTATGGAGGAGTCTGGTTTTTGTACTTGACAGCTAAGGCTGCTGCTCTGTACCACGACGCTGCAGCCATCGCACCTGGGTCTGGAACTGAAGCAAGTACATCTCCGGAGATATAACTTGAACGACCAGCCTGCATAAAACATCACGGCAGAATCAGATCCCCATAAATACAAAATGGCCGCGGAGGATATGACATCTAATTAGGATTCTGAAGGGGACAAAAAGAAGGTAGAAACGAATTAGTTGGACACCTGTGCCTCCATGTTCTTAGTCGACTCAGCTCCATCTAATGCCGCTTCAGATGAGAGTAAAAAAGCAGTCACAGGATCATCACCAGCTTTTAACCTCTGTTTTCAAAACAGATATACCGTAAGCATGAAATTTATGAGCCCACCATAACAAAGGAGAAAAAGAAACTCATAATTAACTGACCTCCTGAAGAACCGTAGATGCTGGAATAAGGGCATCTAACATTGTCCGATAACCAGCACTAGCCCCACCATATTTACTGACTGCAGCAATGGAAGCTTCAAGCGCTTCAGCCCAATTTTTTGACGTGACAACTGATTGGGTGCTTGATTTCAACCGAGTGTAGGCTGCCTTACAAAATATAACATACCTGTTTCAAGAATATAGATGTAACATATCATGTCTGGCTAAATGCAGCAAAAAATTTCTTCAAAATTTCTGTCAAACTTTATTGAAGAAAAGGGGAAGTTGAATACAGGATCCCACTTGTGCCCCCCATTGCTCTTCTGATAGATGATCCAATTTCGTTCACTGTTTCAGTTGCATCATTCAGAGGATAACTGCAAGACGGTAATATATATAAGACCACTAATAAAAACTTGGTCGGGAACCATAAGAAAGAAGACTGAATATCAAACGCACTTTTTCATGTCTTCCAAAACTGTTGTTGCACCTATATACATCTGCAATAGGAAACATAAGATTTAACACGTTAAATGATATGAGCAGGAAATGACAAGATTTAGGAGAGGTACCAGATTTAGCACACATCATATCATCAAAATAGGGATCAAGGCTAGGACTTACTGTTGACCCACAGTCACCATCACCTACTTTGCCATCCCATTCGTTCAAATTGTCCTTAAGTTTTTTAATTGCATTTGCAGCTGCTTCAACGGCCAGCTCAAGAATCTGGCCTTGTTCATTAAGCTGTGCCGGCCGACCTAATGGCTATTGAAATCATACAAAGTCAAACAATACCATTACATGCCAGCCTAACTGTACAAACAAAGGTTTGAACATACCTCATCAGAATTCATTGAATGAGATGGAGGTAATGGAACAGGAATCTTTGCTGGTGGGTGATTGCCTGCAAGGGATAACCACCGAGGTCAACAAAATATTTAGTTTTTGATAAGTATATGTGTTATAAAAGAAGTGTAGTATGTATTAAATGTATTTTAATACAGAAGAAGTACGACTTATTCATGACCCCAATGTCATTAGACTTTCATTAAAGCAATTTCTATTCACGAAGAAAAACAAAGACAAGAAGATACATTCAAGCACCAGAAACAAATACCATCAACACCAACAGGCCAATATGGCGCCTTTGTTGCAGCATCCAGACGTTGCAAAATAGTTTGATCAGCCTTCATGACAGAAATCGAAAAACCTGAAGAAACATAATGTTAAGAATGTGTACATTATTAATATAACTAACACTCTTGTCATGTGGCAGAGGACAAACCTGCCATATCAAGAGAAGTCATAAATGATCCAGTATACACTCTATCCACTGCCAATCCATGTTCCAGCTGCAACTTAGGTACTGCTTTACCAGATGCAATCATCAGCTCCATTCCAGGAGTTGCACCTAACCTGCCATAATGGAAAATAAACACAAGATTACAAATATTTTCTCTTGCACATGATAAAAGTCCCCATAATTGAAATTTTCATCTAATAAATAAAGTAAAAGCTCCAACGTACCCATTGACCATAAGCACCACTCTACAACCCCGAGTAATCGGAACATAATTAGTTTCCTGCAAAGATTAGAAATTAAATATTTTAGAAATTTGGAGCTTGATTCAATAGGTTGTAGGGAAAAAACACTAAACGTAACCTAGTTAAAAAGTAGGTCATCATAAGCATTGGGAAAAAGCTACGTTCATAATAAGAAAGTATAAGGCTATACTGGAGACAATATCTGCTTAAGAACATGAGAAACGATAACATCCACCGGTTGAAGATCAGCTACAGCAGCACCGGGTTCTCCATGCTGTAAAAGTAATCAAGTTTTAGTCACTTTGTCAAAGTATTTAAGAAGTAAATATAAGTACCAAGCCATATGTGCAAAGAGCTGGAAATTACATAAAAAAAAAAAATCAAATGAGGATATGGTTGGAAGAATTTGAGCAGATAATGAGTTCCAATTTATGGTAAGCAAACCAGAAATAGAGTTGATGTTTTAACGTGATTAGAAAACTAGATCTTAATCTCTTGATTTATAATCAAGGTCGCTTATTGAAAGTAACTTACAATTCCAAGACCAAGTTCCATCTTTCCTGGACCCAAACGGTCTGGTGTGACCCGACCAGGCAATGTGCAAATAGATAGTGCAACACCCATTGTTCCAACCATTTCAGATGCTCGTCTGGCTTCTGCAGCAACATCAGCTAGTGAAAGGCCGGCAGCAGCAGCAGCTCCAGCAATCTATTTCACACAGGCATCACAGATTTCAATTAACCATTTCGCCAAAACAATGAAATACTGATATTATTAACAGTTGATACCATGGACCTGGTTCTAATTGGGATGTGAAGACATGGGTGAAAAGGCTTCCAACCCTTCATACACAAAACACCCTATTTCTAACATCCTTCACAATAAGCTTGCATGCATACATGAAATGAAAAATATCTAACACAAAGACAACGTTCAACTGTCTGCATACAATAGTTAAAGACAACATTCCAAATGGAAAGTGTTGAGACAAAAACGAAGAGAGAGGAAGAGAACCTTATGAACAAGAATGGTCCCGGCCAAACCCCTTCGACCAGCTATTCCTCGAGGCGGTGGTAATGCACAATCATCTCCAACAATTACAGTCTGCACCATAAAACGGCAGTCCCATTGTTTTCATTTAAACTAACAATGCTTCAGAGGGTTTGAACTGAAAATATAAAAGGAAATCTGCAAATTAATGCATACCTCTACTTCGTAACCTTCTGATTTTGCTTGCTCTGCAGCTAAACCAAAATTTAAACAGTCCCCAGTATAATTCTGTCAACAACCAGATAGCAACATCTATACATCAGGGCTAACATATATTTATGAAAAGAAAAGAAAAGGCCAAATTCAGAAACCACTGCTTTCCATCTTATATTTATGAAGCTGGGAAGCAATTCCAGAATTTAATATGAATTAAGGTGCAAATTTCCTTTTTTTTATTATTATATTTTGTTTGTACTTTTTACCAGCAATGGTCTTTCAGAATGCTCCAAAACTTATGCCACAGCTATCATTTAGCATCCTGACCATACAGAGAGTAACCCAACAAAGAAACTTCAAGAAAAAGTAGAAATTATACCTTGACAATCAGAAGACAACCTGAAGGACCAGTCACAGCTCGGATGCCCTAAAGTACAATTATATCATATCAGAGTCTCCTCATGTAACAATAGTACATGAATCAATAGGGTTTGGTTCCCTTCCAATTAAAGCTATAAATTGCAGGAGACCATACTGCTAGAATTGAATCAACTTGTGGTGAGGCAAAAACATCCCCACATATAGCCGCAGTTAGCATTCCATCCCCCACAAATCCAGCGTGTGCAGGCTCATGCCCACTTCCACCTCCTGTATCATCAAGGTATTTAAATTAGAAAGCCTCTCTCTGTTAAATAGTTTATAATTCCGTTTCATTCTAATTCCAAAGTCTATAATTGGCATCCACTCGGTCGATGGATTCTAATGATAACTAGAATCTACTTCATCTATCATCAACGCACCTATTGGTTAGACTATTTGATAAGTAATACACTTCAGATTATCTACTTCAGCAATGTACTTTTTTACCTGGTTTTCCCAGGCAGGTTTGACACAATGTAGTTAAAGAACTATTGATTGGACTATTTAACAAGTTAACCCTTTATTGATTGCCCCACATTCAATCACACAACTACTAGGTGAATCTCCGCCTATAAACTCCACGATGTCACACAGTCTGATGCTGATATAATTTTTTTTCTATTTTCAAGTGAAAACACTCTTCGAAATTCTAATACATTAAACAAAGTCCGACGCTAACATAAAAAATTTCTATTTTGAAGTGAAAACACTCTTCTAATTCTAATCCAGTAAACAAAGTCCAACGCCAATATAAATTTTTTCTATTTTGAAGTGAAAACACTCTTGTAAATTCTAATAAGTATACAAATGCAATGCAGGCTTTCATAGGAATCAATCAAAAAGTAATTGCCGGGTATCGAACCTGATATAATCGCAACTTTGTCATACGTCCCACCGGAAACATCAGCACGCAACACAACCTTCACCTGCAATCCCCATTTACGAAAGTCCGAAAATCAAATAAATTAAGTTTACACATAAAGCTACGGCATTGACAAATTAACACAGACGAACAGAGCAGAAGGAAACAAAAAGTACCTGAGGGAAACCATCCAAGTACTGCAGCCCAGGATAAGTTTCGACAAGCCCTTCGATGAATTCAGTCACCACATCTGCAACCACCAATACGAAAAATTCCCAACTCTCTCAGTGAAAGAAAATCAATTTCTCTTGGCATTTCATCTGATTTAACTCGGAAAATACTAAAAATTATATAAAAAAAAATTAATTCAGCGACAATCACAAGGAAGAGCAGAGAATGATCGGAGAAGCAAATGCAAGAGTGAGGGGGAGGAATTGGCGCACCGTTGGGGTCGTTGATGAGCTTCTTGCCGTGAAAAGCCATCGCGATGAATTGACGGAGGAGGATGAAACCCTAGCTATGTATCAGTGGTTTGCACTGAACCGGAGCGAGAGAGAGAGTTTGTGGTATTGGTGGAGTGGGGCTCTCTATATCTGTGTGCTGGGAATATCGATGGATATATATCTACTCTGTGTGTGCGATGAGAGAGAGAGAGACTGAGAGAGCGAGAGAGAGAGAGAGAGAGAGAGAGATCTTTTGCTTTTGATAAAGTAGAGTGGGGCGTGCGGCTTGATGGATGGCTTTTCTTGTCCGGAGCCAGAAATTTTGTTGCCTTGTTTTTATCATTTTGCCCTTCCTTCTTTCCGATAATTACCTCTCTGCCACTCAAAGTTCTATCCACTTTAGCATTATTCACTGAATTTTTTGATCCAACTTCCAATTTGTTCTTTCCGTCTTTTTGGTTTTTGAGCTTTTGTTCCGATAATTATCTTGTTTTCAGTCTTTCTTTTTAAATTAAAATTTGAAAATTTATATGATAACTCAGTTGTTTAAAAGATGAAAACTTAAAAGTGAAAATTCAATTTACAAATGATCTTTTATTACAGTGATGGAAACATATTAAGTTCTTATATAAGGATTTGAGTTCAAATTTTATCGGTGACTTTAAAAGCTCGACGAATTAGTTTTCAGTTTTGAATTTTTAGTTTTCATTTTATAAACGAAAAGAACACCAAACAAAGTGAAATAGGCCCTCGGCTTAAACATTTGCAACAATTTCAAAAGTTTATACTACACGAAGTTGACAAAAAACCCTGAATTTGACATAATAACTAACGATGGTTGGGCACTAACAGAAATTAAAGTTGTCAAAGTCTTGAATTAAATTGAATTGTAAGCTACTAAAGATAGTTAAGTTGTGACAACGAATTGAATGATGAATATGAATAGACTAGCTCGAATATAAATCAAGAACTGTTTCTAAACTTTTCCTTTTTTATTTCTCTCCTCCTAATTATCTATTTAGGATGGTAATTGTCAAAATAATTAACAAATACTTATTGATCAAAGTTCTCAACTTTTTTTTTATGATAAAAAAGTTTTCAACTTGAGAATTGATATCCAACAAAAATAAACTTGAAATTTAATCGGAAAAAAAATATTTAAAGCTTTACTTATCACTTAAATAAATAAAAGAAAAGAAAAAAGTTCGCACCTTGGTTTGCAGAATCCCGAACTGAGAGTGAAGAGTGATGAATGGAGCGCCAATGGAGACGAAGGGGCTCAATGCTAACAGAGAAAGCAAGGCCAATCCGAGCCGCAAAGAGGTAAGATCGCACTTTTTCCCTACAGTTTCAAGCAATCGCAACCGTTAATTGTACAATTTAATTCTGGATTTCCAGATAATCGAGAAGAAGAAGGCCATGGATGCACTGTTAAAAGCAGCTTCTGCTGAAAAGGACCAACTTTCTGCTTTCCCTGCCTTTCGCCGTTACCAAGCAAACGGTACTCTCAATCTCACATCTTATCTGACATGCCACTTTTTTCACAATTCGTTTGAAGATTTTGTTAATTTGCTGCAGTACCTCACATTTTTATGGGAATTGAAACCGAATTCTGTTGCAAATTCATGTTTTTTATTCGTTTGGAAGCATTTCCTTTTCGGGTTTTTCAGGTTTTGTATGAAGTGATGAGATTGTGGTCGTCTCAGTGTAGATGGTTAGGAAGTTTCTTGGTGATAATGCAGTCAGTCTTGCTTGGTTTTCGAGTTCAAATACCTCGAAATTTTATTTGGCAGACGAAAATTCGTGTAATGCTTAACGATAAATTGGATATTTAGGGCTATCTGCATTTTTGGAATCAGGACGCGGGGACAAGCTTTCGTCTTCTGTTAAGCATTACATTCAAAATCTCCTTAAGGTATTTGAAGTAGTCTGTCTGTTGTTCTTTCGTAACTCGGCCAAATTATGCGATGAGCAAGTGCTCTAGTTTGATTTATTTACTCTTTTCGGGCAAAAGTTATTCAAGTTTTGGGAAATGATTAGGCCAATATGGAGGGGCTGTATGGATCTGAGTGGCTGGTGGAAGAGAGGGTGAAGCGCAGGGAGATGGTTGCACCTGAAGCACGTTATATATTTGTACGTGAGGCTTCAAATGCAGGTGCTAGTGAAATGTTAACAATGTCGGAGCAAGAAAGTACCTCAGCTAGTTGTGTGGAGAAGAGGGGGCCCATGGTTGGGTTTGTACATTTTCGATTTGTCATAGAGGAAGAATTGCCTGTACTTTATGTGTATGAATTGCAACTCGAGCCTCGCGTACAAGGGAAAGGTCTGGGAAAGTTCCTAATGCAACTAATTGAGCTAATTGCTCGCAAGGTGCTGATTCTGTCCCATCTCCCATTTTAATCATGTATTTAAAAGCTAGATGGAAAGAGAATGTCTGATGGCTTGATAATATGATTCTTAAAACAACTTATCTGCATTCCATGTTTATTGTTCTTAGTGTCTTCTCAGCAATTAATCTAGCATTTTCCATCTTTGTAGAACCACATGGGTGCTGTCGTTCTAACTGTTCATAAATCAAACTCGGTAGCCATGAATTTCTATTTAAGTAAGATGAGGTAAACTTTTTGCTTGTGTATATTACTCAAAGGACTTAAAACAATGAAACCTGTAAAAGAGTTTTTCATCCATGATGTGTAAGAGTTCTAGTTTTCTAGAGCGACGCTGCTATAAAAGGAAAAGATTTATTTTTTCCTTCATGCTTACCAGCTCTTGCATTTGGAAGAACTGTAGTGCCCTTATACTTTTCTTTTCCATGTAGTGTTAGTAATAAGAGTTATTTTAATAGCAGTATTACTAATAATCTGTGGATCCTAGGAGGGATGTTTATAAGATGCATATGTTATTCATTTTGTTGCAACTATAAAGTAACCGCTGCACAAGGCCACATGATTGACTGGTTTGCTGAAAAACAGACAGACAATTGAAGCTATAAAAACTGTTTTATGTTGTTGAAAACAGAAAGTTTTTCCTTCATTTTTTCATTTTTAAAGTTTAGTTCGTTACGAGATTATGGTGCTTTGTCCCACAAAATTTATAATGATGCTTTTTTATCGAATGATCAGATTTCTTTTGCTTTCAACAGATACATTATATCAACTATATCACCATCACGAGTTGATCCATTGGTAAGGGATTATTAAAGAACTACCTACAGTGGCTGAAATATGGAGAAGACCTGCACCATTTTGTTCACTATATTTTCTTAACAAGTTTATTGTTTGTACAGATATGGATTGAGAAGAGTTATGAAATTCTTTGCAAAGCGTTCAGTAATGAGGCTAAAGCTATCTTGGAGGTATGTGTCTGTTTCAACCAGGTCAGAATAGGCTTGATTTGTAATGGGATACAAGCATTTTCAAAGATATCCTGTTTTAAGCAATAATACTCTGCATTGGATCTTATTCCTGTTGTCTTTGGTGTCCGTTTGCAGGATGGGTTTTGTACTTTGTTTTGTATATACATACGCACTGTCATTCATCTTTTTTTCCTTCTTCATTTGTGACTATGAATATCAGGAACCACTTGAGGAGGTTCATCTGGTTTAACAAGGTGGTAAACTCGACGCTCTTCACCAAAGGGCAGAATCCAGCTATTGAGGTACTGGAGTGGATAATACAGTTCCAGCAGAATGCATTAATTATAGTAATTTAGTTGCTGCAATATGTTCAGGATTATTAATCTTGAACTCACAGAATCACTACCAATCTAGCATAACTTTTCTCTCTTCTGTACAAAACCACCTGCAATTGCACAATGTAGAAAGAAATTATTACGTTTGGTTCTTCTGATCACAGCGTAGTAATTGCATCTCGTGCTCACCAATTGAAGCTATTTGCAATTAGCTAAGTTTGCTGCATAACGGTTGTTTTATGTACGAACAGTCTTATTTTTCTCTGTTCATGCTTCTTCATTCGCTAAGTTTGCTATTAGTGTCGATGCACATTGAGATGAAAACCTGCGGGGTTCGTTTTGTTGAGACTCAAATGTCGGCTAAATAGCATCAATATATGCTACTCATTTGATACTATTATGTATAAGGGGGCATAAACCGCAATTAGCTACGTATTTCCTTTAAATAGACAACGAGTTTCACTGTAATGGCAGCTTGAGAAACGAGAATTTTATTACTTTCCTTTCATTTGCTTTGATTTTGTTTTAGTTTCGAATCTTCTTGTGATGAAAGCAGAGTGATAGCAGTTTATGCTTAATAATGGAAAGCTTGATCTCCGTTTACGTGAATATTTTGTCACAGAAACATTCATCGAAATCGCTTGCCAAGCAAATAAATCTGTCTGACAAAAAGCTATGAAGCCCTTCAGGAGCTCTCAACACCTCAATTTCTGCCATAAAAATTGCCCGGATGGGTCTGTGGTCTGATAGTCTTGATTCTACTCTTTCGTACTGGTTTTGCTCGAGTCCTTTCCCGAACCATAGTATTCGATCACACCTACAAAACCCTCCTTTAATTAGTACATTAATCTGGTTTTGCAGTATGTTATCACTAACAAGCAGTTATGAAGCTTAATTACCACGCCGGAGCACGCCTTTTTTTATGTTTTCTCTTGTGATCACGGCCAAAGTACAGTCCCGAATTCGGGTAATATTTGTAGCTAGGAGCGAAGTTTATTTCTCCTTCATGCCAACCTTCGAATACATGTCCTTCCATGAGCTCCGTCTTAAGCTTTAAGAAAAGATAAAATCAAATCAAATCACTCTTTTGTTCATAAAATATTAAACTAGCAACTAACTCAACACACAAGAAATACTCATGAAACATATACAATGCCACCATTGCATTTCATGTTAATATCACAACGTCATGCGAAAGTCTCTTTCTACATAACATGGTGTTATTGGTCCAAAACGCCTGTACGAGTTTCATGTAAATTAACTCTCCTCACACAGAAACTAAATCTCTTTAATTACACAAGTGAAATGTCAATTAAGTACTTGATCATATTCCAACAAAAGCTTCCACTTTTGCTTCTCCACAAGATCCTGCGTTGTGGCGTCAGGCAGGTAGATTCTGTAGTTTAAGTCTCCAAGCCAAATCACCCTACTGCATATGTATAAGCATATATATTACTTAGTACTCATTAGTTTCAAAAGCAAAAATTAAATTCAGAAAGAGTACCAAACTAGTTTAGGGGATGCTGCATAATATGCACATATACTTACTCGTGATCAAGAATTTTTGTGGTCAAATTAGTGAAGGGTCCAGGAGGAAAGGTTGTTCGAGACAAAATCTCAGTGACGTTTGCATTTCTTCGTCTCTTATCGCTTTTTTTATCTCCAGAAGCTAGATGGCTACACACAAAACAGAAGCTTGTTTCATGCAACCAAAATCTCACTGACACCGAACCCTGCATGTACGCATACACGATAATGATTAATCGTACAAATTGTGAAATAAAATACTATTTGAATAATTGATCTAATTCATTAATAATTAATTACGGTGAAAGGATAAATGTTGTGTACCTTGTTCCCCAGGCGGCCCATGATACCACAGCCAACACATGAGACACTGAGATGTCTTATGTATTGGCAGAGATCACTTGAAATCCAAACAGATATAAATATTCCAACCATTTGCTTACTGATGATGCATCGGAAATCTACTTCTTCTTCTTCATCTTCTGTAATCTTATTCTTCTTATCGTTAAGAGCTGCTCTGATCAACGAATTCCATTTCTCACAAACCTTGCGGTTTTCAGATCTCACAACATTTCCTGCATTCAGTGGTACAATTTCTTGGAACCTGAAAGTCGTTAATTCATTGATTCAGAACTAATGATCATACTGTATGCATCAACCTGCGGTACGTGCATGGAGACATGCACGTATGATCAAATAAATACCGTACAGATAAGGAAAGAAAATTAAGATAAATTACCCGAGGACGTAGATATTAGCTGGAGGTTTCATATTATTAGGTCGGAGCCAACCCTGCATGTCCAAATAATCTGGAGGTGAAACACCTCCAACATTCCAGGAACCCGCGAAGATCCTGATCAACATCCATGCAAATTTATGAAACTCGATAAAACTACTTCATCATCATATTTTACTGCAAATTAATATTGAATATATACATAAATATTTATGGAAATAACTAGTCAGCTAGGAAAGGTTGCACATACTGGTATGTAGTTTCAGCAGTGGAATTTTTGTTGGAGTTGGAAATCATACTTTCTTGATTTTCACTTGGTCTTTCAATAGAAGTCCTCCTCTCCATCGAATCTGCTGGATTTATATCAGCCATGAAATGGTTGCCACCCAGTGTCGGAATCTTATCCACCATAAATCTAGAGTAAATGACCTTCAAACATAATCAATTAACACACGAGTATTAATATTACCTACAGTTAAGTGATCCACACAAAATCATTAACTTATCAGGGAGAAAGTTAATGGGTTGTGGGGCCACAAAGCTTAAAATTATGCTCTCAGTCTATGGAGAAACTCTTCTATAAAAAAAATAAAAAGTCTATGGATAAACTCTAGTACTGTAGGGAAACCAGACCACGGGTTCCCTACATCACACTCACATAAAAATACCCATGGTCTACCCTCCCCATTTTTTTCATGTTGATCCGCCTCTATTTGTATCTCATTTTCCTCTCACACGACACCTATGTACCATCATCAATGGTGGCCTCACACAGGGACCTCTTTTGAGAAATGTTGGAGGAGACACAAATAGGATCAGGTGAACAGGAAAAAATCATAGGTTTTTTTTTGCGTCTAGTGTCCACACGGACACGTGGTTTGGGTGCCGCGCACACAGTAGAATTTCTCTAGTCTATGACTATTCTCTTTATGTATAAAACGGTTGAGGAAATGGAGAAAGGAGGAACAGCTTCCACCACATGACAGTGTATCCATCCCCTTCCTCTTCCTCATTTAGAATATTGCATTTTCAAACAAGGAAACTTAATGGGATGGAGAGAAAGCATAGCAGTCTTACTTATTGGCCTTGCATGGAGTCAGCTGGGAAAGTCTGGCTCAGGATGAAGGATCTTATAGGACTGATTTTTCTGGGTAGTGGAAAGGGAATGCAACCCACAAACACAAACCCCTCCGGTGAAAAAAAGTGCGAAATACCATATTAATAAGGCTGTGTGACGGAGGAGATGACGCAAGTAAGAGACCATATTGTAATGGGATTAATTCATGATTAGTGGGAGGTGCGGGATTAATTAAATATTGGATTTGCTCAACAGAAAAATACCTAAACTTGTAAAACATGTGTCTCACTCTTTGTCTCATATTTATTTATTTGCACATGGTGCCGTTTTTTTTATTTGTTTTTTGCGTGTGTTTTTTTTTTTTGTGCTTTGTTTGTGTCGATAGGAAGCCTAGCTAGCTAGCTTATAGAATATATCATGATAAAGGATTAACAGTTGGTGCATGTTCTAATTTAATTGATGGTTGTTAACTTTGACTAATGAATGAAATCGCAGTAATTTCTGGTGACGTGCATGCATGGTAGTAATTAATTAATAATAGGTAATTAAACAATAGAGATAAGGAGTGAATCAATTAGCTTTTTTAGTTTAATGAGTGAAACCAATTAATTAGTTGGATGACTACGATTCCATTTTAACATTATTTCTGCAACCAAAAAATATATGGAGATTGTTTAGTTATTGATATGCATTACTCTATGAGCAATTCATTATGAAAATGATAATTACATAGATGAATGAAGGCATGTTTGGTACTAAATTTGAATCCAATTTTTTAGACTTAAAAACACATTTTAGGTTTTACAACTTGAATACTTGTTTGGTGGGATTGTTTTTAAAACATAACTCAAAACTAACTTAAAAATTAACCTACTTCTAGAAAAACACAAAAAGTGAGTTTTTAGAGTTTGTAACTCCAAACCCGCTACTTTCTCTCTCGTCTCCTCTCACTTCCAATCTTTCTAACTCTCTATCTCTATTCTATCTTTCTCTCTCCTCCCCTCCGAATCTCTCTCACTCCTCTTTCTCCCTCATCTCCATCTCCTCCCACCCTCTCTTTGGATCTCTTTGTTTGTCCAATCGGATTTAGTAGTAATTTCCAAATCCACGGGAAGTTGTTGTAGAGTTTTTTTTTTTTCTTTTCTTTTATTTATTATAATTTAAAACAATTTTAATCTCATACCAAACAAGTTTTTGGATATTAAAGAAAATTATTTTTAAAAGATGTTCTTAAGAAATGTTTTGCAAAATTCTGAAATCTTTTAATACAATATGAAACAGGCCTTAAACTACTTATGATTGGATCGGTTTTTATGCATATATAATTTTTAAATGATGAAATTAAACGATCTCAATTGTGGTTAACTTAATTACATTTAAATGGACAAAAGGATCGATAGTTCTATAAAGTGAATGTATAAGTATTAGTCATATAATTATGGATAGTACTCCTTGCACACTCATTTTACCTTTCACGCACCTTTGTTAAATTTTGTCTATTGATCTTCTTCAGTTTATTCGATCCGACGGTAAAAATTAAGAGGAGTGTGTGAGAGTAAAAAATGAGCGGTGTTATCAATTATAACCAGAACATGGTATCTATAACGTATCTTGATGCAGAATTGAGGATTGAAGAATCCATGGACAAAAGTTAAGTTGATGAGAGAAATTAAATTCAGAGTCTCTTCACTCACACAATTTGTGATCAGACAAATCAGATTGATGCAAACGATCGAATGGGAAATGTGCATTTACATGCATGAACCAATCTAGGTCTAGCTAGTCGCATTTCGAAAATAACCCTAATCATATTATTAGATGGCGGAAAAAGGAATTGATTGGATGGACGGAAAAAGAGCTAAGAGATCCATAACTACTACGCAATCAGACTAGCTAGTTAATTAGTTTTTTGGTTCATCAATCAATTAATATTAAATTCAGATCAATTAATCATTGGTCAAGCTAGATAGTAGTATTAAGTTGACTCCAAATATATGTATATACACACATATTTGAGACGCGTTTTTATGGGGTTCACTTTTTAAGGTATTTCAACAATCCAACCGGATTTATTTTACATGTCGCATCTCAAAGATCGTGTCTACAAAAAATCACAAAAATCCGAAATCGTATGACTGTCAGAATAAATTTAGCGTTATTCATAGAACTGTATTTGTCAATTTTTTTTTTTATCATAAATGAATGTCTTATTAGCTTTGCATTTGTCTAATTTGTCTTAATAGCTTTACATTTGTCTAATTTATTGAAAAAATGATCTTATAAATGATGTACTAAAATATAGATGGTTCGAGTCGTTGAAATATAGGGATGTGATATCTACACACCCCTTTTTACTTCTCTCACACCCTTTTAATTTTCAGCCGTCGAATCAGATGAATTGAAGAAGATCAAAAGATAGAAATTAACAAGAAATATGGAAGAAGTAAAAATAGGTATATTGATAACACATCTTGAAATATATTACGAAGTGAAAAATAATCAAAATATAAGTTAAAATTGTGTATCTTCAAATCCATATATATATATATATATCAATAATAATATATATACACCCTTCCTCCTAGTGCTAGTGTACCCAATCGCTTGCCTTTTGGAGCTGAATTAGAATAAAAGTGTGTAATTTGGTACACACCACATTCGTCTACACGCGACCGTCCAACCCCATTACTATTCCTTCTTGGATCTATATTGCGTCTGTCACAAAAGGATTGGGTTGGCTTTTATCTTGGTGACAAACTAACGGGATACCAAATATGTAGGGGAGGGTTGAATTTCTTCTTATCTTTTAATGTATGTATCTAATGTATTCATTTTTATTTTTATTTTTGTAAACTATTTTTAACTTTAAATTTTCTTGTTTTGGACTTCCATATAGATAATAAGTTTCATAAACAAGTATATTGTTTCTTTAAAGTGGAATTAATTTTTGCTTTTTCTTTTTCATTCACTTGGATTATTTTTAATTCATTGATTTTGTTCATATCCTTATTTTCTTTCGAAAGAAAGGAACTAGGGGTATCATAGTCGCCCGAAGGCAGTACCTGTCCATCATCCGAAGGTGAAGTTGTACGACACTGGGTTACGCCAGTGAAGAAATCATGGTCCATCACTCAAAGGTGAAGTTGTACGACTCTGGGTTACGCCTGAAAAGAAACATATACATATTACATAACACACCAACACGATCAAAAAATGAACCACGAGAATAAAAGGAGAAAGTCTGGAATGTTTTCGAAACTTACTTAAGTCGACATCGGTGAGAGATCGCCGAAGATGATGAACAATGACCATTGTGTAGAGAGAGGAGAAAGGGAGAGCCTAGGTCTGGTTTGGATCATGATGGGGTGGTCCAAATGGTAGTGGGATCACCGGAGTGTGAGCCACGGTGGTGGTGAATGTGGTGTTGTCGCCGTGTTGTGTGTGTGTGCATGAGTGTGTGTGTGTGTGTAGGGGGGGCTCGGGAAGGAGAAGAAAGTGCATAGAGAAAGAGCTGAGAGAATTCTAAAGAGAGAGTCTGTGGGGAGAGAAGGGAGTGAAGAGAAGGAAAATAAAGAGAGAGAGAGAGAGAGAGAGAGAGAGAAGGAGAACTCGAGAAGGAAGGGCACCCCATAAATGGGGAGGAGATCGACCACTTGTCAGTACCAGAGTGGTCCAAAGTGGAAATATCTCCACTTGAGAAAATTACCAAAATGCCCTTATCATTCCGAGTTTCATAAAATCTTTGTTCTAGCTCCAAATTCAATTCAGTTTGCGCCCACACGTTCGCAATGACGAGTACAACAAGGATATGTCAAAGAAACGAGTCTTACGTGACATGACAAGGCGGTTAACAAAAGTCAACGTTTTGCCTTGAAGGGCATTTTCGTAAATTCACGTATTAAAATTGTAAAAACATAAATATTTGGGGACGGGTTGTTACAAGGAAGGATCTTCTTTGGTGGATCCCTCTTGTTTTTGTTTAGTCCTCTTTGTTTTGGAAGTTGTTTCTATTTATACATATGTTTCTTCTTCACTTTCCTATTTCTTCTGTTTTTGAGGTTTCTTTTAGTTTCTTAGTGGTAGTGGGTGATGGTATTCTACCTAACTAGTAGACATAGGTAATAAATAAGAGAAAACTAAAGCTTTGATACATATAATTTCTAAATTCTGACACAAGGTACCACATATTGTTTGACGTAAAACAAATAGTGTTTCTATCTTCTGTGGAATCTTTTTCATGGCTTGATAGATAATATGACAAGCCAATAAATTTTTTTCGTGTTTCAGAATACGGTTAACCAATGTGTTAGCTAATCGACTACGATAAACTAGGTTAGTTCAATCTACTGCCAAAGAATTCGTCAAAGGGGTGGAACAAGTTTCCCTTTCAGAGTAACAAGAAAGAGCCTTATATGTTTATAGAAAGACATATAGCAAATTAAGCTTCAATGGTACTTGATGAATCCACCAATACTAGTCCCTCCAATGTCGATAAGACCAATACTGATTTCACTCATAAATTTATTTTCTTCCAAATGAGTTCTAGTCTCAAAGAATGCTAGTTCTTACGGTTCATATGTTATGCTATGAATATATCACACTAAGTTGTTATGTATGAATAATGAGATTTCATTCGTACAGAGTCAATTTCAATAGACTTAATGGAGAGTCCCATTAGCATGCATTTAAATTCTGAAAAGTACATTAGTGATAGATCATATTAACCATGAATTGATTAATTATCATAACACATATGGATTAATTAAATTAGGGTTAATCTCAATGTACTACCCTAAAGTTTATTGGTTTTCAACATTTGGTACATAAAGTTTTTTTAGTCCCAGATTGGTACATAAAGTTATAATTTTAGAACACTTTCATACATTTGTTAAGGTTATTGTTAAATTTGCCGTTAACTAATAACATGGCATTCATGTGAATAATGACTGAACGCCAAGTGGACATTAAAAAATAAATTAATTAATAAAAACTAAAAACATTAAATAAATAAAAAATTTTGAGCGTCTTCTCCCTCACCCCTTCGGACCCACTCCCTTCTTTCCTCAGCACCCACCCTTCCCCCCTCCCTCTTTGACTCCACCCACTCCATCTCTCTCTCTGTCCCTCCCACATCTCTCATCCCCATCACAGCAATACCCAATCAAATTCGCAAGTCGCCGATGCCGCAGCTTCCCCACGCCCCAAGCTTCCTTCTGCAAAACCAAAATCCACAAATCATTCATAGACCCAATTCACAAAACGATTGAAAACCCACCAAAATATACCAAAAACCCAAATGAAGCAACAGCACAAAAGCCAAGTTCACCGCAAACTGCTTGGGATCAGGCCACGCCATCTTGGTGAAGTTCTTGACGGCGATCCAACGGCGGTTCTGCAGCCGGCCCTTGTAAACAAGATTAGGGCTCCGCCGGTTTCCGGGTCGGATCCGGAGGTGGGATTCGTGTGGTGGGTCGGGGTCCGGCTGTTGTGAGCTAGATGCTGGGTTTGGATTTTCTTTGGTTGTTGGTTCTCTGAAACTTTGGATTCACAGCAACCCATGACTTGGTTTTCTGTGGGGTTTGAAAATTCAGTGAGTTTTTGAGCTTCTTGGAGTCGGAAAGATGGAAGCTTTTTAGAAGACAACCATGAGCTGGTTCCTTGCTGCCTCTGCTTTGAGTGCCTAGTGGGTTAGAAGAAGAGAGAGAGAGGAGAGACAGAGGTTCCTAGCAGTTTAATGTCAGAGGAGAAGGATGTGGAGAGAGAGAGAGAGAGAGTGGGTGGAGTCGAGGAGGGAGGGGGAAGGTGGGTGCAGAGGAGAGAAGGGAGCGGCATCGGAAGGGGAAGTGGTGAGGGAGAACGACTTCGATTGTTTGCCCTCCTCCCCAGTCCCATTACTTTTTATTTTATTATTTCTATAAAAAAAATCAATATAAAATTTTAACTGATTTAACCGTGATCACAGAAGTATACGATGGAAAGGGCGGACAATCCAAGTCAAAGGCAGAAGATGCTCAAAATTTTTTTAGTATTTATTATTTTTATTATCCACGTGACGTCTAGTCATTGTCCACGTGAATGTCATTTCATTAGTTAACGACAAGTTTAACAGCAATCTTAACAGATGTATAAAAATGTCTCAAAATTATAACTTTATGTACCTCTCTAGATGAAAAAAACTTCATGTACTAAATGTTGAAAATAAAAAAAACTTTAGAGTAGTAAACTGAGATTAACCGATTAAATTAATTCATGTATATATATGTATATATACAAGTTCTTTAAGCAAAGAGATCTCCATTTTTTTAAATGAGGATTAATGGTGGGATCTGCTTCATATCAAATTTCAACAATCTAAACTGTCTATTTTGTAAGTCTTGATCCATAGATCATCATTGCACAAAGGGATGTGATATCCACACACCCCATTTTACTTCTCACATGCCTTTTTAATTTTCAGCCGTTGGATCGGATAAATTGAAGAAGATCCAACGGACAAAAATTATTAAGGGATGTATGAGAAGTAAAATGGGGTGTGTGGATAGCACACCCCTTGTACAAATTTAATTCAATCTGAAACCATTTGCTCATTTAACTATTACAATAAAATTTTAATATTTCTTATAACATAGTGTTCATCAATTTCTTTGAACTCAATTAGATACCTCAAATATTTCCGATTTAGCTAATATTTTGCAAGTATGATATGTAAGGCGCAACTTGAAAAATAAACAATTCGAATCGTTGAAGTTTGTTGTGATGTGTGCCCCACAACTAATTTCTATTTTTTGGAAAAAAAAAATGGAAGAGTCCCTTCCATTAAAGACTGTGTGTGTGTGTGTGTGTGTTCCATTGTAATGGCTTTCAACCTCAATGTCAGTTAGCATTTTGTCTGTTGAACCAATTGAACAAGGCAACAAAATCTTGATTGGATGACAGGTTCATTGAAAAAGGAGAAAAAAATAAAGCACTTGAATTAACGATGGGTGTTTTCTGCATAATATATAACAATTTAACCTCAGAATTCAATATTATTATTTTTATCTAATAAAGTTCTTTGGACAAATTGTACCTCAAACACGTTTTCATCATAAGAGGCACTTGAAAGCAATAATTTGCAAAAGAATCAAATATAATATACATGAAGCTTATTAAGCGGTATTTTATGTTCGTGGAGCAATAGATGATTGACAACGTATTGATAATGTGGTGTACCGGTGTGAGAATATTTATAATATCGACACATCGACACACATAAATAATTTTCATATTAACACCAATTAACATGATATACCAATAATATAAATTACATATCATGTATTATGTTCTGTTTTGTGGAGCTAGATCACCTCTAAAAAGTCGATTGCATGTGAATAAATTTTAAATTCTGGGTTTTGGTGATTTGTTGCAGATAATTGGGTATGGATGGGCTGGGATTCTCAGGAGGTACTTGGTGGACTGCATATAGTGGATGAACTTCATAGCAGGTATCACGCTCCGGTCGGAGGGGGTTATGCTGACATTAATTAGCAATGACAACTTAGCTAGCAGTTCAGTTAGGCTATTGACAGTTAGTTTGTTATGTTGGTTAGAATTGTTATAAGTAAGCTACTGCAAGCTGTATAATATGTGCTTGCTTCATTGTAATTACCAGTCTGAAATCAATACAAAAGTCTCTCTCAAAGATTCATTCTCTCTCTCTCTAGAGTTCTTCTGTTTTTCATTCGATTACATTCATACAATCATATTTTTGTTATATATAGGTCAAAGTTAGAGAGATAACATTTTTAATGGTAGGTGCAAGGTAGATGTAAAATGTCACACTAAAAATATAGCACGAGAGGATAACAAATAAAGACAGAGAAATAGATGATGTTGCTGATATTTTTCTCTCGTTCTCTTCTTCTTATATTTTTCTGTATCTTTTGATTGCAGTCGAGTGCTTTATTTATAGAGCAACTCGTATTACTACATTTGAAATTTACAACACACTTTTTGACAAAATGATATCCTGAATTCCCAAAGTCAGTTTTCAAACTGTTATAGGGAATTGACAATGTATATGTTTAGTCATAAACAATGCAAATGTTAAAAGCCAATCTGTGAGGGCATTGAAAAACTCCACCAAAACATTGTGGGCATTCTCTACCCATCAGCATTTTCAACAATTTTCATATTTCTGTATATGTTAATAGGTTATGACAGACTTAGTAGTAACCTCATATTGACCGTTTCATGACCACATATTCATCAGGTAGCTGGTGATTGTTTAGAGTTCGATGTATTTGCCTCATTTTGGCTTCATTTTATAAAAGTGTTATATAGTTAAACGCGGTCACGTAACAATCAATACAATAGACATTGGTCGGTTGTGTATATAAATATATATATTACATTGACCTATATATGGACAATGGAAGTGTACAAATGAGCAGTTCATTACCAATATTTCAAAGGAATAACTAAATCCTTTTATGGGAATAAAACAGAAGTTAGAAAGCAACGGTTTCAACTTTCCACTAGTAGAACGTCAAACCACTTAACAACTCTTTCGACACTTGTGCTTCCCAAAACGAATATTTTCATGGTCCCCTACTTGTATTGCTATGCTCTCTTTCAATTATTAACACCATAATTACATTAGAAAATTATTAATCCTCTATTTCTCTCACTCGAGTAATTATGTAATCATATAATTGTCAGTGTTTCCTCCATTAGAAAGCGTGGCTAATCATTGTTCTTTAAGTAATCATACACTAAATGACCCACAGTTTAGGAAAATGATTCTCTCTGGATTCATTTTGTGGGGATCCTATCACATCCTAACCGTTCATCGTACATCGTGCAATCAGTTTTTCGTCAGATATTATTTGTGTTTATTTTTAAATATAAAAAAAGTCAAATGATTTTTGACGACACGATACACGATAAATAACTAAGATGTGGGGTCTTGACCGAAACACGGATGGTACACCACGTGTTTTTATATAAGTAGTGGGAATTTGTATTTGTTAAGTTATTAACTTTTTAACACACATATCCCCACCATTGGCATAGTGATACGTGATGTACAGTCCCGTGTTCCGATCACACTAAAAATTCTTTCCTAGACAAGAACCCGAAAATAATAAT
The DNA here is from genome assembly GCF_019419815.1 of Pyrus x bretschneideri. Lineage (NCBI taxonomy): Eukaryota > Viridiplantae > Streptophyta > Magnoliopsida > Rosales > Rosaceae > Pyrus > Pyrus x bretschneideri. The sequence continues at coordinate 13,366,781 of NW_025999612.1, read as the reverse complement.
AATAATTTCTTTGATGGCAAGGACATAAATCAGTCTTCACCACCTTGACAAAAAACATGAGAGTTTACAACTCACAACTCACGGCGTTCATAAACCTCCTCGAAATCGGAAGTTAAAAAATACACGAGTTTTGCTTCACCTTCTAAAACTAGGTAAAGAAAACAATAGAAAATAAATACTTATATCATAACTGGGGCAGATTTGGTCTCGGGTGAGCCAGGAATTCTGGTTGAAATGTGGAAAACCACATCCTGCTTAAATTCTTCATCACGCGAGTTTTCAAGCAACATATGAACTAGGAGAAAGAAGCATTTAACAAAATTACATGATATTGGATCTAATAATTTCTTACACGACCTGTTAATCCGATTTAAAACGACACGAAAATAATGAATTTTGGATCAACCTCATTTTCATAACGGCGGATAATCTTTAAAATACCCAACAAGAAAACAATGTCACGATGTTTCAAGTTTCAACACAATATGCTGAGTTTTTATTTAGCCACAATAAATTTTGGGTTTTTCCATATTCTGCTTCCACAAAAATGGTCACTCGTATCGATCGATCCATTTTCCTTTTCGTCCCATAACTTATCAATCTTCATGTCCCACTGCTGCACTACCTAGCTGCTTCATATTCTGTGATTCAACCAGTCAATGATATCCTTCGTAATGGCTTCTCGCTCTGGCTCAAAGAGAAGGTCATGTACGAACCCGTCAAACAGTTTGATGGTTTTGTCAGTTGAGGAGGCTTCATCGTACAGCTTCTGGGAGGCCTCGGGGTCAGTAACAGTATCCGCTGTTCCGTGGAGAACGAAGAAGGGTACCGTCAATTTGGTTAGGTTCTGCTGCAAGTAGGATGTGATTCGGAGAATCTCATAACCAGTCCTCACGCGGATGGATCCAGTGTACACTAGAGGGTCCGAATACTTGGCAACTAAAGCCGCCGGGTCACGAGAAACTGGCATGCCCTGTTTATTTGCTGCACTGATTTGGTATCTTGGCAGCAAAAATGAGACAATGGGAGCAATTACCTGGCATGATAAAAGGAGGAAAGCGCGGTGAGGGTTAGGGGTTTAGGGTGCATTTGAAAACTTGTAATTGAGTATATATATTCAAGAGTGCATAAACATTAGTCGTAGCAAAAGATGGTTTTCTGACCACTAATATTGGATGCGAAGGCTGAACCCCAACTGCAGGTGATGTGAGCACTACACCGTCTATGTGGGACTCAAATTTTGGGTCAAGCATTGCCTAAAATCATTTTTGCAATATAGAGTCAGCTCAGATCGAATTCCAGGCTGATGAAGTTAATGAATAGGTAGAATCACAGAAGACAACAAAATTGTAACTACGAAGAAAGTCATTCATGCAATTCCAAGAAAGAAATGGCTTCCGGCAACCCATACCTTAAGGACAATGGCTGCACCTGTGGAATGCCCAAAACAGAAACACGGTAGGCCATGATTTTCAGCTAAAACCTTTTCGAGAAATAATTTCTGCATCAAAATAAAGAGCGAAGACATGTAAAGGTTTAATCAATCCAGAGTTCCTAGGTTCTTCAGGTCAGCATTAAGAACTGGATTCAGATTCTATTTTCTTACCATATCAGTAACAGCATAATCGAGAGAAGGTACGAATGCATGAAGCCCATCACTCCCGCCATGACCTAGATAGATAAATCACTGAGAACAATTATATGTGATGCAAAACTATTAACTACTACATCAGAAGATTTAGAGATTCAGTGAGATGTAACAGGAATGGAGCAACCCAAGGTCCATAGTTTCACGACTTATCCTTCAACACAAAGAAAACTAGAGATCCTAATTTTTTTTTATTGTTTTGTTAAATGAATAAAAAAGCAGAGACTTTTCCGTCAAATCATAATAAGACTTGAACCCCCGACAACATATAGCCATTACACACCAGAAACAATCTAGAAGCAACTTAAACAAAAAACGAAGTACAGAAAATAGCACTAAAGTCATTGGCACATTGAGTGTCCCAGAAGCCTAGAAATTGCAAAGGTTTCCAAGTGAACTTTAAGTGAAATGCAAGAAAGTTTAATCTTCCAATTCTTATAATTACAACTGGAAGGGCACCCCACCTTGCACGGTCACACACTTTAGACTGGATGCTTGCGTTGGGATGTACTTTAAGTTCAACTTAAACCATTCTATAATGTTGTTTGAATATTTTTCATTACATAGAAGCATCAGACGCGTAACTTATGAGAATGTTTTCCACTTGATAGAAGCATCAGACGCATAACTTATGAGAAACATACAAGGTTAGACCCAAACACACATATAATAAGCTTACTTATAAAGGGAGCTTCAAGGGTTTACTTTTTCGCACCAATGGGCGTCCAAACTAAATTCCTGCAACATCCAAATATAGATGCATTGTTGAAGAAAGTGATCTCTACTCTATGAAAACAGCAATTAAATAAAAAAGAAGACAGCCTCGACTACAAGGGTGAGATTTTAAAATTTTTTGAGAGACAACTTCATCCTTATCTAAAATGTTAAGGTTCTTCTCCTTCCACAGAAACTTTAAAAGTAATCTTTCAGCCACTCTCAAGCATCGCGTTTATATAGATCTATCTCATATTTCAATCTGTTGTATAGCATCCAAAATGCTTGCCTCGAAGTTTGATCATGATGACACAAAACGTGACACACTTGTGGCAAAAACAATATACACAATTACGACTACACGTTGCTAATGACATACACAGGAAATTGTTGTTAATTGGCTTAGACTTTAGGTATCATACTCAAGAACGAAAACAGAGACCCTTTAGACTAATTAAGAAGTTTAAATGCAATGGTAAAAGTTCAAGATGGTGTTGACTTACCAACCCAATCCATTCCGTAAACCTTAAATCCATTAGCATTCAGTTGCTTTGCAAAGTCGCTGTATCTTCCACTGGTGAAATTGTACAGAAGTCTTAATAGATATATCAAGGCACCTCATAATCAGCTGAATAGAATTTAAGTGAGAAATATGTAGAAATGACAAACCTGTGTTCGTTCAGACCATGCATAAGAATAACTACGCCCCTGCAAAGTTTGAATATGAGAAACTTAGCTACTTAATACAGTAAGAATATGAAGAAAAAAGAAGTGAATATGCACTTCGAGGATAAGACTCATACGAACTAAGAAGATAACCTGCAATTACAAACATATTTTGATATAAATTTGGACTACATACCTTTGCAACCAAAACTATGGATTAAGTAGATCCGTGTTTGAATGTAAAATCCAAATATATTAACAGTCTGATTAACATGACTTGTCAGATATATGGTAGGAGAGAATGTTACTCTCCTTTAGCAATTATTCTAACAAATATACTCGTCGCAAAGGAAATGTTCTCTTACCAATTAGTATATCATGTTACCGGATTAGAATTTAGGGTATGGACTATGTAAGTCAACAGATGCTTCTTGGCATTATCATTTAACATTTTAAAAGAATAGTTCATATGCAAGAATTCCCAAGTGGTGAACCTTAGCTTAAATAATTCGTCAGAAACTTGTGCAAAGTCACTGCAGAACCAGACTCGCCACAAGCAAATTTGCCTGACTTGCCCACGCCCGATCAATTTTAAATCTGGTTTCACTGCATCTAGCTACTCTTAAAAGATTATAGACAATGCTCTAAATGGTCCCTGCAATATGATCCAACTTATTATGCCATAGTAGGCAGAGGAGAGGAAATGAACAAGATGTGCATTTTCTGCAAATCCAGGTTCACTGCATAACCATTGCAAATTGCAATTATCGTGTGGGTGTAAGGACAAGAGATTAGAGACGGGACCTCAAGAAAGCAACGGGTCCTCATGAAAGGGATATTTGGCTAACAAACAACCACAAAAAGATTGCCAACTATACTCGGGTATTGCAATCCTTGAGGGAAGGTCCTTATCATATGCGTAATACGCAGTTTAAGGTTAATACCGATGGTACAGGGATATGTTAGAATATGCCATGTCTATGAGCGCACCCAGTGAACACAAACTGACAAACTAAAGAAATTAATTAACATGAGCCTAACTAATTCAAAACGACAGCGATGTAATCAAGAAGATAAAACACATATGATCTATCTGTTCATTCATTAATCTACACTAACAATTGCCACTTTTCGAGCACCAAAATCCGATAATAAAAAGATTACTACTTGGAGAACGATGTGTAGTCAACCTCGATCAAGATTGAAAGGGAAAAAATCACTGAAACTTTCAATCCCAGAAAGCATATTTCTTCTGCATTTAACTGATTGCCGCAATTTTGAATTAAAACAACGGAAATTTCATCATTTTCTTCAAGAAGTAACGAAAATTTCACACCTTTTTTGCATTAATTCAAATTAAACAATCCAATCCAAGGGGATAATGTAATACAGAGGCATTTGATTTACCTGATGTTAACGGAAACGGGAGTCCAACTCTGCGTGAAGAGAGTTTCACCTCGCGCAGTCGCAAAGAGCGAATATTGCCTGACCGAATTCTCATCATCATCTTGTACAACTCTTAGCTTTGCTAACGCCCTCCTCGCCGCCGCCTCCTGGTCCACCGGCGATGACGAGCTGCACTTCCACGGCACTATCTTCGTCGGCACCCGCACCACCGGCACCCTCGGCTGCCTCTCGTCCTTGGCCGACTTCTCCGCCAAGACAGGCGAAGCCGCCGCCGCAGACGAAGAGGCGGACGACAACGGCGCTCGCTTGCGGCCGCGAAATGGGAGCAGGAGGAGCAGGAAGAAGGCGTTAATCAGCATCATCAGACTCCGCAGCACCTGCAGCGAGAAGAGGGCGTTTATGCGGCCGCTCGCTCCAGAAGTCAACATCAACGTCGACGACGATGACAAGCCGCTGCCTCGATCCGTCGCCATTTTCTGCTGCTTCTTCGGCGGTGGTCTTGTGGCTTGAAAGAACAATGCTGATGACGCCGGCGGAGGTGGAGATGATGACTTGAACCGGAATTGGAGCTCCTCCGATTCGACCAACGGCGGGATTGGTTGTTTCCTGTTGAGGTTGTTGTTTGGCTTCTGCTCCTTCTCCGCGTGAAAAACCAGAATTCTACTCTCTATAATCGCTGCCCTTCCCAAACAGACCATAAAAAATTGTGCGTTTCTTATTCAATTCTCGGTGGCAAAAAGCGCTTTTGCCAATTTTAGACCTCGCGACCTGCTTTTCTCTAATCTCACAAAACTCCTTTTCATCCAAAAATTTAAAAATTAAATAAATGGGAAAAACGGACAGCAAAAATATATGTGGTTGGCGCTCTAATCCAAATCCGTGTCCCGGGCTTTTCTCGCTCCGACGCGTGTCCTTGCGCAGTAAATGTTATACATTCTTCAAATTAACAAGTGACGCGTGTCGCGCAGTGGACGAAGATGTCGGATGTGCGGCGGCTTGAGAGTGTTTTCTTTTGGTTTGAAACATTCGTCCGCACACGTGGAGTGAAGTGATCAAATTGTTTGCGTTTTCGGTTTCCCGTGCAACGGCGAGATTTTGGAGGAAGGATCTTGGTTGAGTTCTCTCAGGTATTGACACGTGTAAAGCGTCAGCTCAGGGTCTGGAAGCTCTCTGGTGATGTATTTGCCCACGTCCCTTGGCGGGCTAGGCCCAAATCCAAATACTTTAGTTTGATGTAGTGTGCCACATTGTGACCAAGGCCCACCTACAAGATTACAGCCGTTACAGCATCTCCAAAGATTGTCAAAAAGCCCAAATTCATAGTAACAGTATAAAAAAAAAAAAAAAAAAACAGCAATAGTGTTTTTTAACTGAAAAATTAATTTTGATGTGGTATGGGGATTGGCCGTCATCACCTTTGCCACAAAAATGGGCAACAAATTATTTTCAATTGAATTATTAAATGCTTTTTATTTTTTGTTCTAAAATTACTTATTATTATTATTTTAGTTGTTATTAAATATTCTTAATTTGACATATCGGATGAAGAACCAAACTTAAAAAGATGTCAAAGTGCAACATGCTGTCAAATTTTAATTTTATATTTAAAATTTGATATTTTCTTTGAAGATGTTTTTAGGTTGTCGTGATACATTGGACAAACAACATGATGTTACGTGTATTAACTTTTTACATGTTGACCGCATATTTCATTAATGTGCTAAGATTGTAAGTATTTCCTCAACTTGGAACATGTTTAAGAATGGTTTGGTTTCCTTACACATTCTTGTCTATTTTTTACCTTTATTTTAAATAAATCAAAATAAATTAAGGTGTCACATCCCGACCTGGGCCCCCACTATATCTCGGGCTCGACTCCACCGTAGCACGATGTTTTTCGCTTTAGGCTCTTACCACACCCTCACAGTTTTGTTTCTGGGAAGTCACACGAGAACTTCCCAGTGGGTCACCCATCATGATTTTGCTCTCGCGCAAACTTGCTTAACTTCGGACTTCCAACGAAACCCGAAGCCAATGAGCTCCCAAAAAGCCTCGTGCTAGGTAGAAATGAGAATATACATATAAAGCTTACAGGATCCACTCCCCTAAGCGATGTGGGATGTTACAATCCACCCCCCGGGCGCTCCACCACATCCCGGGCTCGACTCCACCGTAGCACGATATTATCCACTTTGAGCCCCGACCACGCCTCACAGTTTTGTTTCTAGAAACTCACATGAGAACTTCCCAGTGGGTCATCCATCCTGGGGTTGCTTTCACGCGAACTCGCTTAACTTCGGAGTTCCTACGGAACCCGAAGCCAATGAGCTCCCAAAAGGCCTTGTGTTATATAGAGGTAAACATATACATATAAGGCACATCACCCCCTCTCTGTAGGTTGATGTGGGATGTAACAATCAATCCCCCCTTAGAGGCCCGACATCCTCATCAGCACATTTTTTACCAGGGATTGGCTCAGATACCAAATTATCACATCCCAGCTCGGGCCCTCACCACATCCTGGGCTCGACTCCACCGAAGCATGATATTGTCCGCTTTGGGCCCCTACCACACCCTCACAATTTTGTTTCTGGGAACTCACACGAGAACTTCCCAGTGGGTCACCCATCATGATTTTGCTTTCGCGCAAACTTGCTTAACTTCGGAGTTCCAACAAAACCCGAAGCCAGTGAGCTCCTAAAAAGCCTCATGCTAGGTAGAGATGAGAATATACATATAAGACTTACAGGATCCACTCCCCTGAGCGATGTGGGATGTTACAATCCAGCCCCTGGGCCCTCCACCACATCTCAAGCTCGACTCTACCATAGCACAATATTGTCCACTTTGGGCCCCAACCACGCCCTCACGGTTTTGTTTCTGGAACTCAAACAAGAACTTCCCAGTGGGTCACCTATCCTAGGTTGCTCTCACTCGAACTCGCTTAACTTTGGAGTTCCTACAGAATCCGAAGCCAATGAGCTCCCAAAATGCCTTGTGCTATATGGAGGTGGGCATGTACATATAAGACACATCACCCCCTCTCTGTTGGTCGATGTGGGATGTAACAATCCACCCCCCTTAGGGGCCCGACATCCTCATCAGCACATTTCCAACCAGGGATTGGTTCGGATACCAAATTGTCACATCCCAGCTCGAGCCCTCACCACATCCTGGACTCGACTCCACCGTAGCATGATATTGTTCGCTTTGGGCCCCCACCACACCCTCACAGTTTGTTTTTAGGAACTCATACGAGAACTTCCCAGTGAGTCACCCAATATAGGATTGCTCTTGCGCGAACTCGCTGAACTTCGGAGTTCCGACGGAACCCAAAGCCAATGAACTCCCAAAATACCTCATCTTAGGTCGAGATGAGAATATACATATAAGGCTTACATGATTTACTCCCCTGTGGCCCATTGATTTAAAACCCCAAATCCTTCTAGACTAAGGTCTTTGGGCCGTGAACAACATTGGGCCTTTGGCCCGCTAAAACCCTAACCCAAAACCCTGTAAGACCCAACCTTTAACCCAGCCCGTTTAACCCACTTAAGAGAATATTCTTTGGAATATTCTCCAGTTGACTTTTTCAAAATTTACTCAGGACCTTTTTTAGGGTAATTCAATGTCCTAAATCCATTTTTGACGTTCGTTTTCTCAAATTCAATCGTTTGAATTGCGTTTTATTAATTGTACGTTTATGTGCTTAGGTGCGAATATTAGCAGCGATTTCGTCATTCCTATTTCGTACGGCTCTATGACGACGGAGTATCTATGAATGGACCCCTTCTAAAATGAAAGTTTTAATAGTAAAAATGCATACATGAAAAGCATGATTTAATGATTACGTTTTATGAAACGTTTTACGAGATATTACGCTTGCTTAGAATATTTTGGAATACCATATTTTTCTATCAAACCCATGTTCTTTATAGGATATCTGATGGATGACAATATACTATTTAGAATATGGTTTTACACACTTCTTTATAGTATAAATGGTGGATGACTTTATACTATGAAGATGTTTTTGAGATATATATACCTATGTTTGGAAAGTCTATATTCTATGGTTTTGTGCTTATCTAGTGGCCACTATACCGCCACGGGCGAGGATTATGGTTGTTGGCTGCGGGCCGGGAGAAATAATCCTAGCTTCGGGCCGAGAGGACATGGAGCTGGCATTAGGTTGTGATAAAATAATCTCTGGCTTCGGGTCAAGAGACATGGTGTTGGTTGTGGGTCAGAAGATATTATTATTGAATACCACTATTTAGCACACTATATACAATATGTGTTTTATGAGATGTTTTATGGCATGCTAGGGTTTTTGGAAAACCTACCACTTATTATGCTATTAGTTTTCATAAAATTTTGGGGGTTAGTATGTTGATAACTGTTTTAGTACTATATATATATATATATATATATATCAACTTGGTACACTCATGACTTAGAATCGAGGCGTACAATCCCAGCGTCAAGACACTTCCACATAGGCATCTTCGAGTCCTCTTGGTGTATGACCCTTCTCTTGTTGAATTTTATATTATTCCTTTTTAGTGTTCTAGATTAGTTGTATGCTCTGAACACGTTTCTTGAATGCATATAAATTATATTTAAATTTTTATTATTTTTTTCATAATTCTTGTTCTCATGCTTTCTAATATGGCTTCGTCACATTCGGGTGTCGGCCAGCATGTGTGTACCCTGGTGTTTTGGAGTATATTAGGGTCGGGTGTGTCATCGATCCCCACCAATTTCCCTTCCTCTCAGCAACTAACAATTTCTTCCACTAACGCTATCATATAGGCATGGAATATAATCGCTATCTAACAATTGAGATATTAATTGTAGTAAATACATGTAAGTGTTGTAATCAAATCCTTTTAAATTTTATTCATTCTCTAAACAAATACCTATATCCAAATGAGCCCTAATAGTTACTGGGCCGAATATGAAAATTTTCATTTAAACTTGGCCCAAACACAAATCCATTCACTCAAACTAGACCCAAATGACAATGATTTCCAACAGCCATTCACTCAAACTAGACCCAAATGACATTGATTTCTAACAGCCATGAGAGTGGCTAATCGGATATAAAATGGCAATAAAATAAGGAATGTTCTATGGGTACTATTCTTTTCTTAATCCTAATTGGTATTCTTTGATGTAATAAATTAACTTGAATTATCTTGACCGTTAAATATGTCACATAATATTTCTGAGCTTACATGATGACATTGTTGGTATACCAAAAAAAATTGGTTGTTACAATGTGTATGTCTTGTTAAGTACAAATATAAGATATGAGTGGACATCATGGAATGACACAAAATTCTAATTTACTTTTATGCCCATAACCTTCATGTGAAGTCTATTCCAACATGACATTGAATTTCAACATGATTTAACGTCTAAATTATTAGAAATGAAAGATTACATTATAATCGTTAAAGTGATATCCAATATTCAATAAAGATTACGTAATGATATTATTGTTACAGCGTGGACTTCGTGTTATAGTATAAACATAAGATATTGTGTGTCGTGATAGAATTGCTCAATCATATTATTCACTTCCCCCGCCCCCACCCAAAAATAAAAACCCTAAACCATAAAGCCCCCAAACAACCAAACAACCTTGACATGAACTTTCAATGTTTGAATTACAAAAAACGTAAAGTCAGATTATAATCAACGTAGGCTATTATACGCGGAAGTGATTGCATTACAAAACCTTAGTTGAACTTTCAAATTAATTTTAGTTAATTAGAAGGCAAAAAAAAGGTACTAGTACCATGAAAAACAAAAGAACACCGAAGATCAACCCAAACATTTATCTTATTTTAATGGACCATAAAATGGGTCATGGTACAAGCCACAATGGGAACATCACTTTAGTCACGCACGGACAGAGGACCAAGCGAAGTAGAAACAACAGCCTCTTACTTTAAAGTAAAGGTGATGATATCTACACAATCATGTTTACTTTTTTCACACTTTTCATTAAACTTTGTCCTTTTTGATTTTCTTCACTAAATTTCATCTGACGGTCAAAAATTACAATAATGTGTAAAAAGTAAAATGATGTGTGGGGATAGCACTACCCTAAAGTAATTACCCTAATTAAGGACAAATTTGAACACAAGTCTAATTTTATGAGTTATTATTGGATTTAGTCTACTTTGTTGGGTTATGTCTCTTTACTGATTATCCACATCAGTTTTTGTTATCTTTTTATTAAATTGTGATAAATGTCATCTCGTATTTATATTTTTATCTTTAAGGTAATGCTAGGATATCAACTTTTAAATCAATTTTTGTAAACTATATAACGTGATTGCTAATGATTGAATTATTATTTAAATGTTGATTAACGTGCTTATTTATATTGGTGACACTTTATATGATTCGTAAATTTGTTTAAAAAGTTAGTATATATAGTATACTCTCATCTTTTACTCAGTTTTAGGATTAAACACAACAATTAGAAATTGTTTCTCCTTCTTCCTCCTCCTAACTCGTGTCTCAATTTTTTATTCTACCATCACAAGTTAACTGACACACCCCGACCCAGAAAGTCCACTTGGACCCTGAATCGAGCTGTGCTGGCCGACACCTGGAAGGTGACGAAGCCATAAAATGTGATAGTGCATAAAAAGTGAATAAATTTGAATCTAAAAGTGTCTAAGTACCAGAGTGCGCTACGAGTGGGAGTGAACCCATTTCACGCGCGATGTCAGAGCATAAGTAAGGTACAATAATGTGGGTAAGAATCATACCCTCAAAAATATCCATCAATACTAAGATTCGCCTAAGATTCGCCACAGATTCTTGTCGATACAAACTCAGCAGCTAAAACCTGGAGGGCACCAAACAGAAGGTGTGAGTAAGCAATAAAACCAAGCTTCCCAAAGTTACTACCTCTCAAAAAGTAATGCCCCTAAATGTAAAACTCGTATTGTTTTCCATAAGACAATACAACATATATACATATATCCAAACCATACTCGGAAATGACCAAAACCACGGTTTGCCATCACATCCACCATACATTAATAAGTAGGCCAAATGAACTAAATCAATACAAAGTGATATATCAGTCAGAGTCAGCTAAAATGACATGTACAACTTATCCGTATCTCATCAATCATAGCTAGCATATAAGTCGGAATCACCTATAGTGACCTGTACGACTTATCCATATCTCGTCAATCCTGGCTAGCATATAAGTCAGAGTCACCTATAGTGACCTGTACGACTTATCCATATCTCGTCAATTCTGGCTAGCATATAAGTCGGAGTCACCTATAGTGACCTGTACGACTTATCCATATCTCGTCAATCCTGGCTAGCATATAAGTCGGAGTCACCTATAGTGACCTGTACGACTTATCCATATCTCATCAATCCTGGCTAGCCAATTGCTCAATAAGTATACCTGCACACGAGTCGGAACCATCTAAAGTGGTCTGTACGACAGGCCTGGGTGTAATACATATAAACGCTCTAGTGCTACGATCACGTGAAGGCTGTGCGAATAATCGCGGGTCACCTACGAGTCGGAACCACCTAAAGTGGTCTGTACGACAGGACTGTGCACCTACCTTGGATCTAAGGTGAGCGTAAGGTGCGGGAGGTGAACATCACGTGAAGGACTGTGCCCTGGCCACGGGCGGGAGCACTAACACCGGGGTGCAGGTTTATGAGCTTTCAATGCATCTCAATATAACATGTGCAACTCATGGCAACCAGTACGACAGTATCGAAGTTGCCTAACTCATAACTGTAGTCATACTATAACGCAATCGATTCAACTAGTACCATAAACTCACCTGAACTTACCTAGGTGTCCTGAGTTCACCTTTGCACTTGAAAGCATTCCCAATAATTATATGCAAGTAATATACATATGGATATATCATGATGCAATCTACTACTCAACCATGTTGTAGCATTTTCAATTATAAACAATATGGTATGAAGTGTACAATCAATAACGCCCTATTCCCAAACTACTTATTTTCAAGGATAATTATCCATGACAACCCAATTAACTCTAATTTAACTAACTAATTCACAAAACTAAAACTTATCTTTACTAATTTCCTTCGCATTTCTTAATTTCCCAAGCAAGGCTTTTGTCTCAAATATTTTATGGCTGCATCTAACGTCTCGTTAGACTGCCTACGTACCCTAAACAGGAATCAAGCCATTCGTAGTTCACATAGTACTTCAAGCATTCACAATAATTATACGAAGGTAATGTACCTAATCAATTTAAAAGTGTCGATAGAACTCTCAATAATATACACAATAAAAAGGAAAAGATCCACTCACCTGGAGTCCACGTTATACTTCTCTAGCACGCGCATCGAGGCGTCCTGAATGATCGGTCCCTGTGGCCAATTATCAAATCACATCTCAAAACTCTTATCTAAAGAATATGCAATTCACATAAAACACAACCTCAACGACATTCTAAAATAGGTTGAGACCTATTGACCACAAGTCAACCGTCGATCAAAGATCGACGGTAGGGTTTACAACCCTGTATAACTTGACCCGGAAGATCCGCATATCAGATTTCCAATCCGTAACTCCCAACGATCCACAATATGTTTCTAGAATAACATATTAAAATTTCATTACGATCCAACGATCAGATCTCCGCCAATTGCCTAAAACAAGTGGCCGTGAACATTTATTTTACTAACTTACAAATCCAATTCAGGAAGATCCGTAAGTCGGATTCCCGATCCGTAAATTCCTATGATCTTTAAATATTACGTATTATAATGTATCCAATTTTGGTGACGATCCAACGGTCGGATCATCGATTCACATTTTTATCAAGTAACGTATCGTAACGAATTTAGGTTCCAACTATCAACCTACGTCATTCAAATGACAAAACTGAATTCAAAACATTTGACATAGCTTAAAAATAGCATTGGCGGCCCACTGGCCACGCGCCGCCGCGGGTGGCGGTCGGCCGCCCCGAATCGCCGGAAAATCCAACTATTTCCAAAAATTCTCAAACTTCACAGAAATGAAGATCTCAGTGAGTGGAGCAACTTTCATACCTGCCACGAAGTCCAAAAATGGACGGAAGATGGTCAATTTTGCCCACGAAACTGGCGGGTGCCTAAAACTTCCCGACGTCGATTCGTCGTCTACGGTGGTCCAACGGGGTCAAGGTTGGTTGGGTTTTGCTCCTGGGATGATGGGCTACAAAGCCCAAGTGGTGGCATCGGCCATCGCTTTGCCGATTTGCCGGAAAATGGAGAAGGGTGGCCGGAGCACCATTGATTTTTGTCAACTTTCGTGGCCTCAAACCTCCACATCCCGTGGTTAATCAAGGTGGTTCTTGGGTGGGTTTTGTAGAGGGGAATGAGAGCTTCAAGATGGTGGTAGTGGCATCGAAAAAATCCACCGGAGTTGGCCGGAATCGGCCTCGGAAAATGGGCACCCGCGGTGGGTGCGGGTGGACGAAACCCACTTCCTTTTTTTTTTTTTTTTTTCCTTTTCTTTCTTCCAATTCTGATTGGGCCTTTCCCCACAAGGGGGAATTAATTTAAATAAACGTTAAACCTTGAATAACCAATTTCAAACGTCCGTAACTATACCGTTATAATCCGGACTTGCAAACAGCTTTCGCCGATACGTTCGTACCAATAAGTACTACGAGGATATGCTAAAAGAATAAGTCCCACATCTCTCGAGTCGATGGTCAACGGAAGTCAAAGTCCTTGCCTCTAGGGCAATTTTGTAAATTCACGCTTTTAAAATAAATTAAAAACGTAAAATTTGGAACGGGTTGTCACATAACTGTGTTCATTAATTTTGTTAGGGTACTATTATAGAGATTATGTGTTTAAATTATATTATAAATCATATGACGTGTTGTTGATAATTAAATTATTACTTAAATATTGAATAATGTACTTATTTCTAACTTTTCTCCACAAAGGAATGATGCCAGATAATTAGATATACATGCATGCAGTTTTGCTTGTTAAAGTATTCAATCAGTATTATTCCCCCCATCTCTTAAAATATTTATAAATCAACAGAAAAAATTGCTTTCAAATTGCTTTTCTGGGAGGCAAATCAGGCTCCAAATCTAACGAATGAACGTACTAAATAAAGACAGACAGACAGACAAAGAGAGATTTCAAAGTCAAGATTTCACAACCTAATCACTCAAAAAATGATCCCATTTAAAAGTGATTAAGGGAAAAGGTTCTTTGGGAAAGTGCAATTTGATTAGCCAGCAGAAAGAGAGGGAGCAAAAGAGGGAATATTAAGCCAGCAGATAATGCACCACTAAAACTTATTCCATCTCTTTTCCTTCTACTTTTAACTTTTGATTCAATTCATGACTTCTACGCAATGGCAAAACATCAAATATCAACATCACTAATTATATAGACATGCATGGGAATTCCTAAATATATAAAAATATATACATACACAGACATATATTTGTGATTTTTTTCTTTTTTGCTTCTTTCTTTTTTAGAGCATAATGCAGCTGCAGTAGTCAGCCAATTTTAACTTCATTTACGTGCCAATCCGGTATTGCCAAGCTGAACTCCAATAAGCTTGGATTGTTGAGGTTTTCATCATTTGATTCTATAAAACTCTTTGATTGAAAAAATTGGCTTATTATTCCCTGCAACTTAAAGTTCATTATTAACTTGCCTAAACTCTTGACATGAAATGTGATAATTAAATAGTAAAGAGGGTTCACGGTCTAAAAAAGAAAGTGTTTTTGTTATATCAATTCTTCTACTAATGGGAAAGATTTTTGGAGTAAACTGTCGAAATCCCTAACTTGTACTTAACTTCGTATCTGCCCCATGAACTTAGTAATAAAGGGGAGTTTACTCTAGATTTTTATGTAGTTTGGTGAAATATAGGGTGGAAGAGAGTCAGATGGAAGGGTAATATTGAAAGCTATAGGTGTGCAAGGTGGAATGAAGTTTTCCACTCCACTGTTAAGTTTTTCATACGAACCCGAAAATTTTCAAATTCGAATAGTTTTGAAAAATTCGAATGAAAATTGGAATGCATTTATGTCTTTTGAAGAATTTCGAATTTCCGATTTGAATTTTTCAAAATGTTATGAATTTATTGGATAAATTTTTTTTTCTGATTTTTAATAGTTATTATTATTATTATTATTATTTTTTTTTAATTTTTTTTTTTGAAATTCAAATACGATCAAATGGAGGATAGGGTGCTTGAAGTTATTTATTAAACTTATGTATTCTGTAATTACCTTTTGTATAAGTTATTGTTAGTTTTGGTCATTTTGGACACATTTTTTTCATTGTTTTTGTATAGAAAGCCATCACCCTAAAATGGTGAAGTTTTATATCCATAAAATTCCCATCCTTACTTTCAATCCTTGGAAAAACTGGGAGCAGTTGCTACAGACTTATTTTTCTTTTCTGATTTATACTACAAAATTAATTGGATAATGCTTGTGTCCCCCGATTAATGAACCCTTACTGTTCGACATCATAATTGAGATTGTTTATTCTCTTTTCCAGCATCAAAAGATCATATATGCAAAAAAAAAAAATTTAATTTGGATATCTTTTAGTTATTCATATGCAGAAAATAAATAGATGGTTCATCATGAGGATGATACTTATTACCCAAACCGTTGATTGGTTTAACGAGTATTAATGACTAAATGGTCTCTAAATTGAATAAATTTTCAGATATGATTGTTAGATTATGATAAAAAGAATGAATGGCTCCAATTATGTTGTTTAGACAGTAAAGGTTCGTTAATCGTTATACATAACCATGTACCAAATAGTAAGAACTAACAATAAATTGCATGTACGAAAAAGTTTGAGAATATTTAAAAACTTGTAAAATATATGAATTCCCATATTAAAATTCTAATTTGAAAACTGTGATCCAATCCGATTCTAAAAATCTTTGGAATAAAAATTACAAACCTTATTTCCCTTATCCGTCGTCCGAAATTAACCCATAAATGTAATGGATCCAGATTGTGGGCTTATTTTTGAATACTCACGAGTTCGATAATGAATCATTAATTATGTGTGTGACTACAGGATTGTAGGACACAATTAATTTTATGATCAACTCTAATTAATTACTAGTTTTTAATGTAAGTAGAGACATATATATGATAGCTCGATTACTAAAATCCATAGCCCTTTCAATCAAAAGAAATCTCTCTGTATCCACGTAATTTAAAAGATATGTTTCGTGCAAGACCTGGTAATTAGTAAACCCTAGCTAATTGCAGGTAATTGGTTTCCAGTAGTAATTCTATGTTGAGAAAGCATTTCTGGTCAGCATTTCTGCTCTAAGCACATTTAGATCCCTTGAACTGGCTTGCAGCCAGTGCTCCTCTACTGCAACCATGCTTGCATATATTTCCTTAAAATATAAGTGCCAGCAATTCTTTACATCTTCTGCTGGTTCCAAAATCCTAATCAGCTTCTACGATACGTACTCAAACTTGATGCAAATCACAAGTGAAGATCATACCTGCAACATTGGAAAAAAGAATAGACCAAGTAATCGGTGAGGTACACCCAGAAGTAAGATTCATGTAATAATTAATCTGAATAGAAAGGCCAAATATTATAAATCAAATCAATTCCTTTAAGTATCATGCGGGGAAACTAAAGAATTAATAAACTTCATCTCGCAAGACTTTCAGGTGAACACTCATGAATTGTATACAACAAAAGAGGATTAATCTGCTGGCCTTGATCATTACTTCATCATAATGCATGAAATGAACATCAGAGAAGAAAAATATTGATTAAAAGATAGTGATCATCATAAATATGTTGTATTCTCATTCATGATTTGTGGTTTTGGTACCCAGTTATCTATGACATGATATGGTGCAGTAAACAAGCATAACATTGGATTAGTTATATAGATTCATAAGAACTTTCTTATAATATGAAATTACTTGGATATCTTACTACATATCACAACTGTATAAATTAATGTAGTACACCTAAATCTATATCACCTTTTCATGATCAGGTTGGATAATCCATTTGACAATTTATTTTTGTTTCGAATGATAAATTTAGCATATTCTTACTCATCACCTTAAATATGTCACCACTGAGCTAACCCAGGTGACTTTTTGTCAATTATTATTCTTTTTTTTAACATGTCTTCGTGTATAAAAAAATTAAAAGTAAAGAGTAGCTAAAGGCTATCACGATTAATGTGGCATGAAGCTCAGAGAGAGTGAGTAGGTGATTTCATCATCAAGAAAGAGAGGCTATCTCTCAACAATTAAAGGCATGTTTTCATATTTTTTTTTCTAAGTAAAGAGCCTAAATTATAATTGGAAAATCAAATACAAAAAGTTGGAATGTACTATTAGCTATAAGCTATTATATTGCATTCTCTTTGATCTTATTCTTCCAGACATACGTATTTAACTTATCATGCTCTCAAGTTTCGAGATTTTAGTTTTGGTAAACATTTGCAAGAAAGAATGGTGATGCATGAACGACGCCACCGCATAGATTATTAGAAAGAAAACATAAAAAGAAAACAAAAGGAAAGCAAAGGCTGTAAAAAGAAGTACATTTTAGTTGCAGAAAAGGAAGGACGTGGATTCTGATTTCTCAAGCAAAAGCTACCCATACCCATGCAGTTATAGGAGAAGAAAGACAAAGCAATCACTCGAAAAGTACAACTTTAACCAATGATAATAACACAAAATCAATATATTAATGAAAGGTTATTGATTCATAAAGAGAGAGTTAAATATTAGTCACCTGGAGGAGTTGCCCCACAGATTGTTAAAAGGGCGGTGTTCCATATGATCGTGCTCTAAGTTTAAAGTTGCATTTGAGGCTCCTCTTTGGTTAAGTAAACCATTTGAATTTGAATTATGATGATGGTTCGTTATAGACAAAAGATCTTCATCCCCAGATCCATCTGTTACATATATCAAGCTAACCAGATGTTCATATCAATGTTCATGACACGAGAACAAAAAGTGGCCGTAGACGACATAACTTGTCGATGTTGTTTTCTCTTTTTACATTATATAGGTAATAAAATCAAGTTTAAGCTTTCTTTTATTTTTGGTCATATACATTACAAGTTATAACATGCCAAAAATCTAAAGAACAGTAAACAAAAAAAAGATACACTTTTGTTTCATGCATGCTTAGTCTGAATTATGTGTCTGAATACAATAGTATTATATATGTGGGGTTGTAGGTAGCTAGTGCAGAGGAATGGTTGTAAGAATTTCAAACTTCAAAAGGGTACGTACGTTGTCGCGAAATATTCATGGGAATAATTAGCAATAATAATTAGGGAAGTACCAGTGAAGAAAAAAATGAATTACCTGAGGAAGCTAGAGGTTTGTCAGTGTTCTTAACAGTTCTATACATCTACAAATCCAAAAAGAAGATATTTAATAAGAGAATGAGATAAATAACTGATTAATATGTAAAATCTCACTCAGTCAAAAAAGCAAAATAAAATAAAATAAAATAAACAAAACAAAATCAAAGGAGATGCTACATAATTCACTTTGTGGGATTTTTTTTGGTTTGTTTAATAACCACGAGGTTGATGTTTGGTAAGGTCAGTAAATGCTTTGTATTATTGAGAAATGATGGCTTGGCTACTTTCTTTCTTTATCTCTAAAAGTAGAACTTGTCCTGTGTATATCAGTTATCACAAGAACAGAAACAGACTCAACTATTCATTCATCCATTTATTCATGGATCAGTAATTCATCACAGTATCAGTAGCTGCATCTGCTGCGTCGTCCCTTGGCTGTCGTGCCACTTGGAAGGCCAAAGTCTTCAGTCTCCAGTCTTTCCCCAACACACAAACAAACACACACACACACAAGACACAACCCACAGAAAAAATCGTGCGTAGTGAAAGTCGACAGAAAAAAATAAGAGGGAGAGAGAGAGAGAGAGAGAGAGAGAGAGAGAGAGAGAGAGAGAGATTTAGAAAAAAAATATAGGGTTTGAATCCGAAATCCGAATGTGGTAGATATATCAAACATTTCAGAGTGCTAACTTTTTTTAATTTCTTTCAGTAAAAACATAACAAAAGAGGTCACTGGTTTAGCCTAGGGGTGAGGTGGGTAGAGTGATGGTTAAGAACTTAAGAGTAGCGTTGGTCCAGGCTTTGAAACTCTCCAATTTAATTGAAGAAATAAAAACACAACAAAAAAATCAGGTGATGAGATGAAGCTAGCTGTACCTGCAAATGGCTCTTAACATGAGCAAGTGTGAGATCCTTGACGTCCATGAGCTCCAACACTGACTTCGGAGTAGCCCCTATATATATAGACAAAAATTACCAAAGAATTCCCGAAAAAAATTATGAAAAAACTAAAAGTCTATTCAATTCAAACTAATTAAAGAAGGAAAAAAAAATTATTAATTTGAAACAAGCTAGGGTGATAAGTGTTGAGATTTTTCCGGCGGCTGGACGGGCAGCTGCCCACACTTTCCCTAATGTGCGTCCGCCCCTGAAGGTGTGTGAGAGAGAGGGACTTACTTTCATGACCACCAAGGAGCTCGACAGCATGAACAAAACGAGCATGAAGAGAAGTAGTCCATCTCATCCTCGGAGCCCTCATGTTCCTCTTGTTAATATTTTGACCTATGAGCTTCGGCGGCGTAAATTTCGATCTCATGGTGAAACCATTCGACGACAAGTCGGCGTTGTAATTTCCACCTCCTCCAACACAGTGATGCTGCTGCAGCTGCTGAGGATAATAAGGATTCAAATTATACGACGGAAAATGGTGTTGTCGTTGATGCTGCTGCTGTTGTTGTTGCACTCCTCCTACTCCTAGGCTTAGACTGTCCATCGTTATCCCGTTAAACCCTCCCAATCCCATTCCCATTCCCCTGCCACTACAATTCCGAGCAGGTGCCGCCGGTCTGAAGGAATTAGACAGATAAGGCGCCTTTTGGTACACAGGATTAGGGGAAAACGAAGGAGGAAAGGAGCAATTAGTACTACTAGTACTGTAAACGGGAATCCCTTTGATGGGTTTGAGTCTCTCAAGCATCGAAATCCCATTACTACTAGTTACACTATTACCGCTATTCTTCGCTTCGTCATTGTAACCGTCTCCACCGCCGAAATAGTTCTTCTTCCAGGCGCTTTCGGCCTCTAAGGCCGAGGGGTTCGCGAGGGAAAGCTCAGTGTCGGCGGCAGCAGCTACTGGTGAAGAACTGGTGTAGCTGGCCCTAATACAGCTGTCGCTGTGGGATTTGTTGGCTAGGGCAGCGCCGTTGGTGTAGTCCTCGTCGGTGTCTCTTCGCCATATGTCGAAGCAGCTGGTGGAGTCGTGATCGGGCGTCACTCGGTCGGTGCAAATGGAGGAGGGAGCACTGTTTGTGTTTGTGTTTGGAGGGCTTATGTGGAGTGAAAGATCAGGAATCGGATTCAAAGCTAAGCAGCTTCTACCGCCTGCAGCTGCTTCTGATGAAAGCCCTTTTTCGCGAAGCATTTTTGAAACCCTTTTATATATATTCCCAGATTCTATCTATGGCTACAAACCCAGCAGTTTTGGGTTCTTAAAACAAAGTGCAAAAAAAGCACACTACTCCTCTCCTGACAGATTTCAGAAACTAAATCACACACTCATAGTAATATACAGATGTGATTGTGAGATGTGGGTTTTTCTCTAATTTCATCCATCTTCTTGCTCCAAAAATAAAATCACTTCACATATATATATAGAGAGAATAGATATATATAATATAATTTAGTAGAGAAATAGTACTGGTGATTTTTCAGCCTAGGAGGAGTATGGAAGACAAATTAAGAAAGTAAAGCCTTTCAAAAGAAAATTGGAAAAGGGAGAGAGAAAGAAAGAAATTGCGAGTGTGCTGTAAAGAAAGTAAGAAAGGCTGAATGAAAAAAAAAGCAAGACTTTTCTCTTGCTCAAGAAACAGACATCCTCATCAGGAGAGAGAGAGAGAGAGAGAGAGAGAGAGGTTTGGTATTTTGCTAAATATGTAATAATTGGTAGTAGTAAAAAAAATAAGTAGGAGAATGGGGAAGGGATATTGGGAAGGAGAAAGAAGATGTGGGTCTGAGTTTGTAATGCCTCGAGAGTATATATAGGAAAATGACGCTCCAACAAAGCCTGTCTCTCTCACTCTGCTTTAGTCAATATATAAACTCAGCACGCAAAATGCAGCAAAGTTTTTTGCACATTTTTTTTAAATTTGTTTCTATAATTCTTTGGTATTTTTATCTTCCCCGGAGACGACGGGATAAAAGTTTAGAGGACAGGGTGTAAGAGAGAGAGAGAGAGAGAGAGAGTGAGCGACAAACAATCTAGAATTCCTATTCCCCCACCCTCTTCTCTATAAACCCTCCCTTCCTAGTTCCTGTAGTCCCTTAACTCTCGCATCTCTCTCGACATTCATAAATTGACACACAGTGTACGTGTACTACACATCTATATGCTTTGTTTTTCTTAATGCCATCTAAGTGATCAGTTTTAGTATAAATATCTCAATTAGTTTCCTTTCACCTTATGGTTAGTTATCTTAATTTCCTTCTACCTTTTTCTGGTGCAATGGCAAATGTCTTTGGCTCTCAATATCTTATCCTAAACCCTATCGTGATCAGTTTTGTGTGTAAATTCTCTTTCCTCTGACCTCGTTATTGTTTAGACTAGCTAGTAAGGAGCAGTGTACTCGTCGAAAAGAGTTGAGGTTTTACCAGTAAACTAATTTGCAATACGACCAATTTTTTATAGACGCATAAAAAGTTTGGTAAATTTCCAATGTAAGACATCTCTTCATCCTCACACCCACACCCTTAGATCCAGGTTCAAATCCTTATCGTTTTACATTTAAGTAGTTTAATTCGAATATCATTTTGTAAAAAAAAATATATATATATATATATATATATGTCACATCCTGCCCTGGGCTCCACCACTCCTTATCGTTTTAAATTTAAGTAGTTTAATTCGAATATCATTTTGTAAAAAATAAAAAAATAAAAAATAAAAATATATATATATCGTTGAGGTTTTACCAGTAAACTAATTTGCAATACGACCATTTTTTTATAGACGCATAAAAAGTTTGGTAAATTTCCAATGTAAGACATCTCTTCATCCTCACACCCACACCCTTAGATCCAAGTTCAAATCCTTATCGTTTTACATTTAAGTAGTTTAATTCGAATATCATTTTGTAAAAAAAAAAATATATATATATATATATATCGCTTGTGTCACATCCCGTCCTGGGCTCCACCACTCCTTATCGTTTTACATTTAAGTAGTTTAATTCGAATATCATTTTGTAAAAAATAATATTATATATATCGCTTGTGTCACATCGCACCCCGGGCTCTACCACATCCCAGGCTCGACTCCGTTGTTGTAGGATACTGTCCGCTTTGGGCCCCGACCACGCCCTCACGGTTTTGTTTCTGAGAACTCACACGAGAACTTCCCAGTGGGCCACCCATCCAAGGATTGCTCTCGTGCGAACTCGCACCCCAGGCTCTACCACATCCCAGGCTCGACTCCGTTGTTGTAGGATACTGTCCGCTTTGGGCCCCGACCACGCCCTCACGGTTTTGTTTCTGAGAACTCACACGAGAACTTCCCAGTGGGCCACCCATCCAAGGATTGCTCTCGTGCGAACTCGCCTAACTTCGGAGTTCCAATGAACTCCGAAGCCAGTGAGCTCCCAAAAGGCCTCGTGCTATATGAAGGTGGGCATGTACATATAAGGCATAGAGGATCCTCTCCCCTGGGCGATGTGGGATCTAACAATCCACCCTCCCTTAGGAGCCCAACATCCTCGTCGACACACTTCCAGCCAAGGATTGGCTCTGATACCAAATTGTCACATCCCGTTCCGGGCTCGACTCCGCCATAGCACGATATTGTCCGCTTTGAGCCCCGACCACACCCCACGGTTTTGTTTCTGGGAACTCACACGAGAACTTCCCAGTGGATCACCCATCCTGGGATTGCTCTCACGCGAACTTGCTTAACTTCGGAGTTCCAATGAACTCTGAAGCCAGTGAGCTCCCAAAAGGTCTCGTGCTATATGGAGGTGGACATATACATATAAGGCATAGAGGATCCTCTCTCCTAGGCGATGTGGGATCTAACAGCTTGTGCATATAAAACAAAAGAACTACATATGTATTTGTGCAAACAAATATTTTTCCATGTCTAGACCTTTGAAGTGAAGATGCCAAATACGATGTGTTTACACGCATCTTATCTTAATTAGAGTTCCAAAATCATTCAGTTGGTAGGTTCGTTACTACAACATATGTAGAAAGCTAAATGATGATTAGGCCCCAAATTGAGATCATTACACAAAATCCATCGTTTTAAGGTTATATAAAAAGACAGAAGCTCTTTCGATTGTTTCTCCTTTCGTGGAAGAAGAATTGCATCCAACCAAAAGAAAGCTGCAAAACAGCATAAAACAAGCCCAAAGAGAGCTGCAGAAAGTAACGGAACATGCACAAATTCTGTGGTGTATGGTATATATCCTATCATCATGTGTACATTTATCCACGATCTGACCCTTTCTCAATAATTCCCTTTCATTTCATTTATCACTTTAAAACGTGTTGTGATTTTTGTTAGGCCATCATGTGACACGTGTCAATGAGATATCACAAGAATTGAAGTTCCAATAATGCTATACAGGGGTCATTGTTGTACCATGGGAGAAGTTTTTTTTTATACAAGTATCTGCATCACTTGTCACGTGATTTATTTATTTATTTATATGTTATAGTACATTAATAGATGATAGAGTCGATATATTTTAAATTTAAACATATACTATAAAAAAAAAAGCAAATACATATTTTATATTAAGAACGAAATTATAACATCAGTATGATATTCTGAATTTAGAGAAAATCTTGATAATCTTGATCTCATAGCGTATATTGGCAAATGAATGATGGAACAGGGTGGGCGTTGTAATAGTCAAGAAATATTGATTAACTAGGTGGACCCTTTGACCGTAAAATTTTTATTTCGCGGACCCTCTAAAGTGTTGTTTGTTTGCATTCATATGGTTGTTATCGTAAACCCTAATTCCACATATTAGATTTCTTATATTCCTTTTCATCCTCCAAAATATTCCCTTCTAATCCTCCAACAACCCTGTCTAGTGTCTAGCATTTTGCGTGTGATATGTCATTCCCACATGACCTTCAAGCCTTCACCACAACCTCCCCTCATTGACTCGTACAAATCTTAATCAATTCCAAAAACCTAGCTAGGCCAAATCAACTTATTAAACATTAAAAAAAAAAGTAATCAAATCAATTCTCCCTACTAATTCATTTTTCTTTTGAGTAATGCTAGGGAGACCAAATTTTTTAAGCCAATTTGAAAACTAAATAATGTGGTTGTAGATGATTGAATTATTAATTAAGTGTCGATTAACGTGCTTATTTCTTATTGGAGACACATAATTTTGTTTACAATTTGATTTAAAAATTTTGATTTTCCTAGCATTATCCTTTTTTTTTTCTACTGCTCATCTCTTTAATGCATTCACCAGATGTAGATTTAAACATGTCCTCGACTGCTTGACTAACGAGTTACAAGGCCCTATATATTCCCCTATGTCTTAATTAATTTAACTAATTAATTAATTAGTAATTAAACTAGTTCAGCTGAGGCAAGTGTATTACATTGAAAAGGTGAAAGATTTAATGCATTTAATGCTTCAAATTTGTTTAGTTAAATTTACTTATTTCCATAATACATAAGTAGATTTAAAATTTTGAGCCATGCATCCTTTGTTTCCGATGCAAATTAAGATATTAAGAAATGGTAAGGAAGACTTTTTAATGTGGGATTTTTATGGATTTTTTGTCATTTCACAGTTTAATGTCAATTTTTGTGCTAATATTATTAAATATTATGCAAAAAAATGAGGTGATAGAAAGTCTATAAAAAAGTCTCACTTTAAGAGTCTTCACATTTCTCCAAATATATATAACACCTTAGACCATCTCCAATCCTTGGAGTAAAACCTAAAATTTTAAGCCCATAAAATTTAGGTTTTAACCCAAAAACAATTTTTTTGCTCCAGCTCTTATAACCTAAATTTTTTAGCCCGAGGTCATTAAAGAATAAATTTAGGTTAATTTTTTTAAGTAATTTAAAAAAAAAATTATGTAAACTATCCTAATTTAATTTTATGAACATTTTTAACCTAAAAATATTTAGATTCCAATAAATATTGAAAAATCATTAAATTTGGATGAATTTTGGGTTAAATAATTTCTTTTAATTATTTTAGCTGTTGGATTCAAATTTGAGCTGTTAAATCTTTTTTTATACCATTGGATTTGAACATATTAGGTATCAGCCATTGGATTCAATAAAATTATAAATATAAAACAAAAACATTAACTAAATTAAATGTGGACCGTTGGATAACCAACGGCCGGTTTGAATTTCAGCTGTTGATCATCCAAAAGAGTCGTTGGCTCACTTTTCTTTGCCGACATTTGCTGGACACACCTACTCGGGTGGGGCTACCCTTTGCAACAATGATAAATGTTGGAGCGCGTCCTTCATGTGGCGCGAGTGGTTTTGGGCGCTTGTCGTCCAACTCCCTCTCTTCTACTCGCACAAGTGGGCTCCTCCACTAACTCAGCCTTCTTTTCTGGTCAGTATTTGGCCCAATTTTAGCTTCTAACCCAAAATTCCAATTTGGCCTAAGGGTTCGAAGGAAATTTAGGAAGGGGAGGGGGAGAATACATGGTAAATTTTAAGACTTACTCCAAAGGTTGGAGTTAGTCTTATGGGTGGAATAATAATATGCTTTGTTGCTCAGCCACTCAGTACTCATGGGCATTCTTAAACCACATACTTATCCCCTACTTTGTGCTTACAAGTATGGTTTTCCTTTTCTTATTCCAAATGAGTATTCTTATCCATCGTTTCTAATCATAACATTAAGCAATAGTATTTGGCATTATTCCATTGACATGTAATAATGTTGAAGCCTTCCATTCGAGACAATTTATTGTCTCACCGAGTTATTTCTCTAATTGTACGACAGATTTTCTTCATCCGTTTACAACCAACAAAATTTTTAACTCAACAATAAGAAATTTAAATCGCTCCGGAGAAACCAACGGGTTAAATCCCTTTTGTATGGAAATTGAAATAACCTGAAGTATGAAATCGATATTGTTTCCAACTTGTTAATTACCACATGCACAGTCAACAACACCGATGTTGTTCCCAACCTGTTAATTACCAGTTGCACAATTCGGCCAACAATACTGATGTTGTCCTCAACTTGTTAATTACCACATGCACAGTTCGACATGTTTGGAGTTTTATCACAATAGACTTCGATATTAGTTAAAATGAAGTTAGGATATTTAAACTCTTTTTTTTTTCTCTATCTCTACCCGATATGGGAAATTTCAACAAAATAGAATATTTGACAGTTGCTACTACTATAATTCTTAATCTTCTTATTGTTCCGGGATATATAATTCATTACCATCTGCCCATGCAGTGAGAGGGTAGAGTCAAATTATTCATGCTTACATAAATTGTACGTTGGTATACGAACATCACAAGTGAGGTTCTAATCGCCAAGTCTTTTGCTAAGCATTTAAGACCTCGTTTGGCAGCCCATATAACACACCTAATAGGATAAATAGTATGAACTTAGGTGTTTGGTGCAATTTTGTACTAAATAGTACCCGGATTAATTGAACTGGCCCCACACATTTATACGGTGTACGCCCGCTAAATTATCCTCCCAAAATCCTTTGTATTATTAGTCGGGTAGTTTCGCTTCCTCTGCCTTCTCCTTTCCCTCTAACATTGCGCCCTGCGTCTTCTCCTCCTCCTTCTCCTCCTCCTCTTAATCCCCTCCCTGCTCCGGCCAAAACCAACCCCTCTTCGCTTTCTCCAATTTCTCTATCCAACCCCACGTGCAAATTTCTTCTTCTTCTCTCTTTGTTCCGCCCAAACCCAAGAGCTTTCGTTTTCCCCAATTTTGCTATCCAATCCCACCTGCAAATTTCTTCTTCTTCTCTATCTGTTCCGCACAAACCTAGCCCTTTTCGTTTTCCCCAATTTTGCCACCCAACCCCACATGCAAACTTTTTCTTCTTCTCTATCTGCTCCGCTCAAACCCAACCCCTTTTCGTTTTCCCCAATTTTGGTTTTGGCTGGATGACGAAAATTATGAACAATTTCGTTGAATGATATTAAAATTTTACTTGTTTATTCCTATCTATTTGTCCAATCTAATTCCCTCTGCAACATTTAGAGAACTGTAATCGAGTGGGGGACCTGGGGGTGGAGCTGAACTTCTGGAATTGCGCTCCATGTTTGCTGCTCTCACTGGCTTGGTGTACTCCCTCAACAATTCTCTCACAATTGAGTTTCGTTGGGTTGGATTGAAATTTGGGTTTTGATAAAAAAATAAAAACCAAATTAACAGTTTTAATTTTGTAATCTGTGATGTTTAGCAGCGTTTTCATTAATCATCAATTAAAGTTTCAAGTTCTATTATCCAGCTCATTATCAACACAAAATAAATAATACGGTTATTAGTCCGACATTACATCAAACGTCCAACTAATTTAATCAGTACTATTCGACGACTATTTATTATATTCAACTAAAATAATCAACACTGTTCGAGTTGCCAAACGAGGTCTAAATAGCTACCTAGTTTTAATCTTTCGGTTGTAACATCCTATCAAGTAAACAGTACATATCTTTAAAAACAAACATGTATGTCGTAACCATGTCGGCAAGCAGTGGATCTAATACTAGATTAACATGATGAGTTTGTACTCTTTCACTTTTTTCGATGGAATAGATATTTAATACTTTTTTAATAGGGCAAAGTGAATTAAATAGTTAGTTGTTCAGATGAAAAGAATCGGTGAGAATCGAACCCACATAATAATTCATAGACAAGATTGATTTCGCCATTGCAATAAAGGGCATACATCTGCTTTCATATCACCTTTTAGTTGCTTTACAATTGTCAATGCAGATGTAAATTTATGGGTTATTTTTTTTAATAAAATTATAATAAGATGGTAAATTCATGGATTTGTTACCCAAATGGTCACATATAATGTTAAAACTTATAAACTTTTTCCTCAATGCATCACACAATTTTAGGTAAAGAAAAAGAAGTACGGTTGTAGAGGACTCTGCTTTTTCATATAATAACAAAAATTGACTAATTAAACATCCTTTAACACAACAGAAATCAAGGAGATTTGATTTCCCTAGTTAACTATCGACATCCATATTTTGCAAATGGAATGATTAGCTAGCTTCTATTTCTACCTGCTGAGTTAATACGCGTTCACTTTCCCGAAACCAATATACAGACAATGAACCTTGTATATTTGGTCAGCACTAGTGATCAGGATGGTCACTCAAAACCCAATCGTACAGATTAAAGAAAAACGAATAAAAATGATTTGAAAACTTTGAGTTTTAACGATAAGGACAAAATAAAGGGTAAAATGAATAGTACCAAAATTGACTTTTTAGTGTAAAAGTATGATTTTTCGTTAAAGTAAACAATATCGGAAACTTTTCGTTAAACTTCCCTTAATTAAATGATCAGTTGTTCTTCAAAATTAGTAATTAATCTTCAATTATCCCCTATTATTTTCTACCCCTTTATTTTGCTCTTGAGGAAATAAAGAGAAAATCACAGATAAAGAGTGTCACTGTCTAGTTCTTAATTAATATACAGAAAAGGGCATCTCTAGCTAAAAGGATGGCCGGTCGAGGATATCTAAGTACTGAAAGAAGTCTGGTGGGACATTTTACATAATTGATCGACTAGCAATAGATCGCCATTCCATATGCATTGAACAGCTCAAGCTACTCATGTAATTAAACACTTTAATGAAAATCATACTTACAGATTATTTTCAATGTGTAGATCTTTAATATAAACTTGGAAAACTATACCAACTCACTCGCACCGAATCCCCATAAGGTCTCTCAAGCAGTACTGATTCATCTTCAGGTCCTTGTGGCTTACGATTGGTAGCAAGGTACTTCATCTTCAAGTCATTGCTCATGACAATGGCAGCAGCAGGAGGAAAGCTGGCCTTGGAAATTACGTACTGAGGCCTCACTGAATATTGCCCTGCTTTTTACAATCTTACCTTTCTTAGAAGCACCCACAGCCATCCTTTCTTAGGCAACAGGTCCACCATCTGATGATAATCAGATAGCTAGACATGGACCCTTTCAGCAAAACAACAGGCTGGCCGGATATGTAATTTCAATTTTAATCGAGGGTATGTTCCGACGAGAGATGTTCAAAGTCCTAAGGAATTTTAGATTTTTTCTTTTGGGCTAAAAAAAAAAAAAAAAAAAAAAAAAAGAAACCTACCATGGAATACTAAAGCTACTAACAAATACGCTAGACAAATGGCTTTCAAAATGACGCATTTTAAAGACTTATGTAAAAGTTCTCTCAAATGTATTGTATCAAAACATTTTGCAAGTCCCTCATCTATATCAAGGTCGATCATATGTATGTTCAAATTGAAGCATATATGTATATTGTCCGTAACTTTGTATAAAAGCATGTTTGTTGCAGAGGATTGTCTTGGATATAATTATTGACTATAGTGACATACATTTTGAATGAAGAAATAAAAGACAACTTCTATATTTTGTCAAAGGTAAAGGTTACTCATGTAGAAAAAAAAATATCCCTACTAATCGCACAAAATGGTAGGAATAAATGAGACAACTTTCTTCGTGAGTAACTTTCAACTTGAAAAATAAGCATCCACTTCTTCCAGTAAAATGCCTTGACACATGAATAATTCTATCTAAGACAATCTTCTCTGACAAACGAAGGCATCATCAATTATTTAAAAAAATTTGTGTATATGCTAAGCTTTCTCTACCTCACTTTTCTCTCTCATCCATTAATGTAGGCAGGATTTGATTGAAGCGCAGAAATTCTGTGCTGTTTGAGTTTGTTTTATGTGTTCAAATTGATCTTGGTTTATGCAAGTTCACGTTTTCGCCGAAAACTCAAGACATACACAGAAAATACAATCTACAACTACTCCACATCGAATATTTAGTTTCAACACTTTAATTTTAGGCTTCATTAATTTGTTTCTCTTTATCAAGCGATATTTTAAATCTTTAATATGTAAATGTCCATTGAGGTCGATCAGATATTTATTTCTACTAGGAATACTTTTACACAAACTTGTTCAATTATGTAGTACTGTTAAAGTTATTGTGATTGCAGCTCTCCACTCAAAAACCCAGTAGACTATCTTTTTGCTTTTTTTCTTTTCTTTACTATATAACAATGTAGATAAATGTTCTCTTTGACCACTTAGTGATAAAAATGTCCGGTCACTCACTTATAATTTTATATCAAAAGTTGAGATTAAAACATTAAAAGATTCACATTCATGTATTTTTCGTGTATTAAGTGAATTTTTTTATTATACATATAAAATCTAACCACAGTCAGGATCATATATATTTTTATATTAATTCAGTTTTGTGCTACAAGGGCGAGTCTATACCGACTCGAGTCAAGTGGGTGGGGTGGATACTGGAGCCAGTGCGGGTAGTGACCAATTAGTTTATTTATTTACAGGGACTGGAGACTAAAATTTATAATTTTCGGAAGTAGAGGGGAAAAAGTACGTAGGACGTCAGTTTCAAGGGAAACAGTAGTTGAATTGAGTAAGTGGGTACAGGAAACAAAAGAAAAGAAAAGATGCATGAGAAATGATTTTGCACTCGATGGCTTTATGATTGATGGAGAGGAGAGAGAAACCACACACAGACACACACTTTATTCAGCAATTCCAACGCCTTTTTGACAACAAAAAAGAAGGGCTACTCGTTACGTATAGCTTTAGCTTGGACTCCAATGAATTACGTCTGTCGTTTTTATGGTGAAATTATGAAAATTAGGGTTTTCCCTCTGCCCCCCTCCCACCCCCCTTGAATTTGTTTGGGATTTGAGTTCTTTTGACTTTTTCTTATTTCTCTTTCTTTCTCCTGCTTCTTATTATTCATACACAGTCCCCCAGGCAAATATTGAAATCAACCACCGCCCTATTGGGTTGGTGGTCATAAATCAAGAAGAGAGAGAAACAAACTAGAGAGAGAGAGAGATAGAGAGAGTTTGATAGCAGCATAAACTGGATGTCACTGAGCCTTCACATCGCATGGAATACCGAGAAGAGATGTAGACGTTCCTCTGCATGGCTTTATAACAAGTTACATATATACATACAGACGCACTGGGGACCCGGCTTTCTCTCTTTCTTGCCTGCTTCTCCTCCTCCTTCATTCCTGCAATTTCCCTCAGTTTCTCCAGCTTACACCGTGAAATTAACTCCTTGTATTCTTGTAACTCACATAATAATATTACACTATAGTTAGCCCACCACTTAATAACCAAACTACCCCTTAATCTGGTCATGCATAGCATTCTACTTTGATAGTGCAATGTATTATAAGATCCGCAACGTAAAAATCAAACTTGTTACAACATTCACGATGTCATGTTATGTCATGAATTATACTTTGTTACTATTGCGTTGCTTTAGACTGTAAACTTTGACATATTTATGACTTGATTTTTCCTTTTCTTGCAATTCAGACTGAATACATGAAAGTAAGGAGCTCAAATATGAATAACGATAACGGGTAATTTTTCATGGCATGCACAAATAATTTCCTACACATACTATACCAAGATGTAACAACCAACGTTAATAATGTTATAAATAAGGGTAGTACTATCCACACACTTATTTTTACTTCTCGCACACTCTTTTCAATTTCCGGCCATCTAATAGAATGAATTGAAGAAAATGAATGGATAAAAGTTAACAAAAGTGCGTGAAGCAAAAATGAATGTGCAAATAACACTTTTCATAAACGATACCATTTTTTAACCTCACCATAGTTATGTAACATTGGAAATCTATACCCATTTCTTTAGAAAGTACAGTAGAATTTCCCTTACAAAAGAAAAATAATTAAATTATTGTTAATAATTATCTTCTCTAGTACTACTTCTAATTGTTCTTGGACAGAGTAAACTAAAATTTTCTTTATTATACAACAATAGGCATATATAATATTGTTAAGAGGTGTCAGTCTGTCAGGTCAGGTTTGAATTGAGGAGTAACAATCGGGAGAGTGGATGGAACCACCAAGTCCTCCCTTTTCCTTCCACAGGCCGTACAGGGCGGGACCGATACACCTACGCACATAATTACTACTTAGACCCATCACATATTCACATTCACACCCATATTGAATTGCATCGTGTTGTTAATTTACGAAGGTTGCTTCCTTGGGGTCCAGATTCTATTCGGTTCTCTCTCTCCAGATTCTTTACAAAACTCTAATCTTAGCCGTTCACAAAGATCATGTTGCGTGTAGGGTGAAAAGGAAGAAATTGAAAATTATTCGTGGCCTAACAATTTGCGTGAACGATCAGAATTAAGAAGGGAAGATCCGGAGAGGGGATCTAAGTCTTTGTTGTAAACTCTGATAAGGCATGACTTAAAAGTCATAAATAGTGTAGAGTTGGGTTATATGCTCAACTTGATTATTGCTGCTAAATTTAATTCATGCATATAGTAAAGAATATAAGTATATATGGTTGGACAAGATATAAGATATGCATGTTGAATTCTTCTGCAATATAATTACAAAAAGTTTCTTTCTTGTATTATTAATTAATATCAAGAGACAGGAACTGATTGAAGAAAACTAAATTCTAAGAAGAATAGGAGTTCTAGATTCCATGAGTGTATGTTAAGCCATTAGATAATTTTAACATGCACTCAGTGCATGAATTTCTTAATTGATGCCTCGAATAAAAAACAATAAAAAGAAGAAGAAGAAGCATCGATAAGATCAACCCTTAACAAGATCGAGCCTGAAGCGTATACGTTGAGAAGTTATGGCATACAAACGCATATAGGTAAAGAAGGTCTGGCATGTGTTAGTATGCCAAAACTTCTCGTATAGGCCAAAGTCGGACCAAATTCTAATGGATAAATAAGAATAGACCAGATGCTAAGCCTGCCTAAGACATGGGCCAAGACCGAAGGGATAGACAGGTCCATTTGATTAGGTCAGGTGCTTAAACCCTAATTAATGTGTCTTGTATCTCGAACGCTCGCCTAACTAACAAAAAGTTGTGGACTGGTAGCCTAGGTTAATTATCCAAGTTTCAATGTGCATTTTGAAGAGAGAAATTAACTACATATTGTGGATCGATTTGAACTTGAAGTAGAAATAAGCATAGTATTCACCAAGAGATGAGAAAATCAAATCACCAAAACAGTGAAACATAATATTCACTCAAACTTTTTAATCATCATTAGGTCATTCAACAGTCTGTCAATGGCTTCATCGTCGTGCCCACGTCCTTTCGTCTGCAGTTTGATCAGGCATACATACACCAAATTAACACAATAAGAAAAGTAAAGTAAAGATATACAAAGTTGCCATATTACGCCAAATACTGAAAACTAATTAAAAACCTAAAGACTATCATACAGGCATGAAGTGGTGCGATGCTGAGATATAAATATTTGCCTTGTTGTAACCTGAGATATGTAGACATGAAATATGAGATTTACAACATTACCTTGAGAGAAGGCACAACTGCCTTGGCTTCCTCCACAGTTTCAGGACAAAGATTTCCAATCACAGCAAGCTGCAGAGTAGAAAATATATGAGGGCTACTATCTAAAACGAAGCGTAATTTGTTCTTTTGATTCTTTGTACATTACCTCGAATTCAGCCAACTGGTATCTACTGAGAACTCTGAATATTTACTAAGGATTAAACGTGTATAAATGATGTATAGTGAAAAGAAGAATACTATAATTATATTATGAAGTGCAATTGGATAACCTATATCAATAGTAAGTTTCTCCATTATATTGGCATTGCATGCTTGTATTGAACCAACATGAATCCTAAAGATTTCACCAGACCATACATAAACTAATTCATCAGTGTGACGATATCTGAATTATATCAACAACGAAGGATACTCTCGAACTTGCTTCACAGAGCCCTGATTCGTGAAGCGACTAAAGCGCTTAACATACTGCAGTGATTTCTCCAACACTCTGGCCATGAAAAAAACATGTGATAAGTAAGTTAATAAGCCTGGACAAGAAAAAGTTAATAAGCACCTTTTCTATGAACCAGCTAACTATATGTTAACTGATAATCCATAATTTTGTACAAGATTTTGATGTCAAGAGTACTAGAATTAAATCTTACTGGGGAAGTTGGTGCATTGATTCGCCGGACATATGCTTCATCTGATCACATCTGTGCTCAAGAAGAATGGCAACCTCACTATTCATTAGACACTTTGCCTTCAAAAAATCTGACAACCCCAACCTCAACGTTACTAATCAATAATTCCCAACGCAAAACAAATCACGACGGGATATTACCCTCTGATTGAATCAAACTAGGTTTACAATTAATTCTGGTGGTAAGTTAGAGAAATTGAGTGCTTGAAGATACAAAAAGTTATGCCCTAGCATGCTTTCTTCAAACAACGATAATGATTTCATGGAGTAATGTTTATCTTTACACAAATTCAATTAAAGTGCACAAATCCAAAAATATATATATATATATATATATATATATATATATTTCGTCTCACATCTTAAATTATTATATCTTCGAATTATGAATGCAAATTGTTGTACAATATCACATTTATAGTGCCATCGGTTTTGTGCCCTTTTGAGTTTTCATACACAAAAGTTTATGCCTAGATCATAACTGAAAATCGCAATCGCATCAAATTAAGAACTTTGAAAGAAATTGATAATAATTAATCAGTTACCGTCTCCAAGTTTGAGTTCTGAAGCGTCTTCATCTTCTGCTCTTAGCATTTTTGAGAGAGCTATCAATGTGACCCCAACTAGATATGCTTTCTTGAACGTAAACAAATCCCTATTGAGGAATTGAATTCTGTAGTTCTGGCCTTCAGCTATTATCTAAAGCTCTCAAGTGTACGGACCTCAGGTTTTGGGCCGACTTAAAAAATAATTCGATTTCGGGATTTAATGGCTGAAATTTATAAGGCCAACTTTAGGTCAAATATTAGATTTTGGGCCAACCCAAAACACTAACCCTTTAGCTACGACACAACTTCACAACCCAAGTTTTTGTTTTAGGTTAATAATCGAATTCTGCATATGTATGTTAGATCAGTTGGTTAGGATAACGTGTCTTTTACATCCAAGTTTGTGTACCCGTCCTTTAGATTAAATAGTTTTTTACTTTTATTACAAGCGATATTCTTACTCAAAGCTAAATTAAGGGAATAGAAGAAAGGTTTCAACACGGAATACAATAAGTTGAAGAAGAGTACTTTATCCATCAGTTACACAAATATTAAAGTAATTTAAAATATTGTTTAATCGAAAAGAGTTAATGGGATTCTTATTTAATGACATAAAGGTATACGCCAAAATTACTAAACCACGTGTTCTTGTTTTTTTTTCTTTTCAGTTTTCATAATCTTCAAAGTGTGAAAAAACTATAAAAACAAAACGTAATATGAGATTCTTGTAGCTATGATCGAGGAAGTTCAGATTACATGGGATAAGAAAAGACATCATATTTGGTTAGAGACAGATTCTATTCATCTCATCCACCTTCCATCAGCTTGTTCCATGGATGTTCTATTGTTTCTCGAAGTTTCTTGGGTGAATTTTTATGGTATATTACTCACTTGCACTTTCACGTATTTTTAGAGAAGGAAATTGTTTAGCAGATGAATTTTCTGATTTTGGTGCAATGAATAGTAGTTTTACGTGGTGGAACTTGGTACCTGATTTTGCTGAGGCGTCTTATAGAAGAGACTACATTGGGTTTCCATTCTTGCATTCGAGGTCATGAGGAGAAAATTGACGATGAGGAGGTGGATATTGCCAGCTGAAATATGAGCAGCAGAATTATGAAAATCCAATTTCAAGTGACTGAAGCTGAAGAATTTTTAAAATAGAACATTTCAATTTTGTTACTTGTTTATAGTTTGTATTGGCCTAATCTCTCCGCTTGTTTCATTTTTCACTAGTCATTTCTCTTTAGGGAGACAGTTGGTGTCTCGCACAAGATTTTGAAATAGATTATAAAAGAAAAAAAACTACATGGTCTTGGGAAAGGGATCCTTTTCGAATTCCTTCCTTCTAATCCACCAAATCAGGGAATTCGAACCATTGAAATTTGATCCAACGGCTACAAACAGAGGATCACTTTAAAAATTATAATAACTTCAACCGTTAGATCAAATTTTAATGATACGGATTCTCTAATTGATGGATTAGGAGGAAGGGGTCTTTATCCCTTTCCATGGTCTTGAACTAAAAAAAATAAAAGATAAGAGTCTCTGACTGGTGCCGTCCAATCCAACATACGAAGGTTGAAAGAGACCATTTTGGCTTTGAATCTTATTTGGAGATGATGGCATCAACCCTGCCATAATACGAGTCGGGAGGCAAACTGGTTTTTACCGATCTTCGATTTGGATCCTCCGAATATTCTAACGGTTCCAACATATATGCCCGCGCATATTCGCATCTCGTCATCGTATCTTTGCTTATCAAATCCTTCTTTGCTTTGGTGGCGTAATAATTGGTTCAACCTGCAAACCCCAACATTTTCTGCCAACCATTTTATAATCCATGAAACTAATATTCCCTTCTCCCTGCCAAACCCAATCATATTCAACCAGTATTTTATACACAAAGAATCTAAAATACTTACAAATTTTACAAATTAACTAATATTTACGGGATAAATACAAGTCCGATATTAAAAGAGATTTCAAGTTCAAAAGCACGACAGCTAGATAATTATGTTCACCAACTCACCCGTCGGTGAGTATATCTGTGGGTACACTCAATTCTTCGCATACCTTGTTCTAATTTCTTGGTTATAACTTGAGATTTTTCTCTAATTAGTATTTATCTAGTCGTGTAACATACTAGCATTCCAAAATTGATTGGTAACTAATCCCAACCCTTTTGCATCATCACCATAACAATTATAATTAAGCATCTCCTACTTAATTCTCCTAGATAATTATCAACCTTGTTATATATAAAAGCAGTGGACCGTGACACTTTTAACAAGGAAGAAGCTTACCTCCAAATATTCAACAAGTCTATACCATTTGCCTCGGTTCATATATTTTCTCCAAAGCCATCCATGGCTATTCCTAGTAAAAATTCTAGGACCTCTATTTTTTTCTCGATCCTCAGTTTTGGCCTGTGTCTGGTAATTACATCTGCGGAGCTTCAGAGATTCGACCACCCGCCAAACAAGATGGATCACTCAGTTTCTTGGTGGTTGGGGACTGGGGAAGAAGAGGAGATTTCAACCAATCTCAAGTTGCCTTTCAGGTTTCTTCCAACAACTTCCAAACCTTCTTCTCATTCATATAATATTCTTCTTAAAATTTTGACGGAAGTAACATTTTTGGAATGCTAGTAACAATTTGCTCTGGCATGCACAACTACTTCTGTTGCAGATGGGAAAGATTGGAGAGAAACTCGACATAGATTTCGTGGTGTCGACGGGAGATAACTTTTACGACAATGGACTCACCAGCGAGCATGACACAGCATTTGAAGAGTCGTTTACCAAAATCTATACAGAAAAGAGCCTGCAGAAGCAGTGGTATAGCGGTAAGTTTCTTCTGTGAGGACGTGGAGAGTTGTCTCACGTTCGAAAGTTAATGAAAATGAATATTTTATTTATTATACTAAATCTTAATAATTTTTTTCCTTGGTTTACTTTGAACGCAGTGTTGGGAAACCATGATTACAGGGGAGATGCAGAGGCTCAGCTGAGCCCCCTTCTGCGGAAAATCGATAGCAGATGGCTTTGCTTGAGGTCTTTCATTGTGAATACAGGTGTGCATAAGATAAGAACTCGAGTTTCATCTGTTGTACACAATGAATTCAAATTCCTATGAAATTCGATCATAATTCACAACCAATTTCTTCCTGTTGTCTTTTTTCCTCCAGAATTAGCAGAGCTTTTCTTCGTCGACACCACGCCTTTGGTGGATAAGTACTTCACAAACGCAGACGAGCATACTTACGATTGGCGCGGCATTGCCCCTCGGAAGGCTTATATTGCAAACTTGTTGAAGGTATAATCAATTTTCTGCTACCATTTTGAATTTGAAGGTCTTGCCTAAAATGTTAGAAATTTAAAACGCATGGAAGTGCGCAATTAGCGTGAGATACTGCCAAATTGACTGTCTTCACGAAGACAATGATGCATATTGATATATCTGATGTTGTAATAGGATGTGGAGTTGGCATTGAAGAAATCCTCTGCAAAGTGGAAGATTGTTGTTGGACACCATGCAATTAGAAGTGTAGGGCATCATGGTGACACACAGGAACTATTAAACCAGCTTCTCCCAATCCTTCGGGTATGTATATCTATAAATCTTCGATAAAATTGATGTGATGAAATAATGTCATATGTAGAAAGTTAACTCTGCTACATCTTAGTATATCTCAGGTCAATGACGTCGATTTTTACATGAACGGGCACGATCATTGCCTAGAACACATTAGTGACTTAGAGAGGTAAGTTTAATTTAGGTAGTCCTTTTCAATTTTCATGCTGTTGCTTAAAATTGGAAGGCCTTGTTTGGTACCCTGGATTGGAAAACTCACTAGATTTGGAAGTTAACATTCATTTCTTGCTTCAACACATTGAATCTGGTGGTGATTATCCCATTCAATCCAATCCTAGGCACCAAACGTGAGCCTTGACCGAAAAAGTTTAATTTTTATGTGACGCCATATGATGGTGATGCTGATTGAAACTCGAATGTAAATGCAGCCCGATACAATTTCTAACAAGCGGAGCAGGGTCTAAAGCTTGGAGGGGAGATGTTAAGGGGCTGAACAAAGAAGGGCTCAACTTCTTTTATGATGGTCAAGGCTTCATGTCTGTGAAGTTGAATCCCACAGATGCAGAGATTGCATTCTATGATGTTTTTGGCAACGTTTTACATAGACTGAATGCTTCCAAGCAGCTTCACCCCTCCATATAAATCAAGTTTTGTAGCTAGATCCTATAGGGAACGTGTTATATATAGATTGTTGTTGCAAGAACAAAATTGTAGTTGGATTCAATTCCCAAATTGTTCTTATTCTTAAAATGTACCTCGTTCAGCTACATTGATCCTTATCAAATTGATCGATTTTTTTTAATTTTTTTACAAGATGATATTCTAAATTACTTTGATGTACGACAAGAAGGATCGAACTGCAGAGCAAGGAGAAAAGTACACTGCTGTACACACATATGCAATTAGTCGATTTCTTTCGATCACCACAATTTTATTGCTCAATATAATATTTTAAACGAACCCAAATTCAAGCTACTTGGCAAATATGTTCTGAGCCGGAAACATTCCCTCATGTAT
The DNA here is from genome assembly GCF_019419815.1 of Pyrus x bretschneideri. NCBI lineage: Eukaryota > Viridiplantae > Streptophyta > Magnoliopsida > Rosales > Rosaceae > Pyrus > Pyrus x bretschneideri. Next base: position 13,326,767 of record NW_025999612.1, on the reverse strand, counting down.
GAAACTCAAGAACCTATAATATATAAATAAGAGGTTTCTTGGACAAGAATCATGATGAGGTAAACCTAAATAAGGACGTTTAGCATGGTTCTCTTTCAACATATCCTAGGTGATGAGAAACTAGAACACAAAATTAAGCCATCATTTCAGTTCTTCCTAGCACGTTGTACAAAATATACTAAGACACCATTTTAATGTTACCAAGATATATATTGTTGGAGTTTGTACGGCTCGGTATAAGTCATGGGTATGGACCAACTTAAGCGTTTAAGTTTGTTCCGAATTATTAAGTTAAAAACTATATTAGTGTTGAATCGAACATAGATGTAAGCTCACGTGGATTTGTTTCACAACTTATATATTAAGAGTTGTTTTATCAACAAATGACCTAATGATTTGTAGAAAAACTTATGCATCATGCTTCATTCCTTTCTGTATATATTTGGAATTGAGCTAGCAAGTGATCAGTGCAGGACATTCACTCAATTGCCAAAGTACGATCCCATAGCCTGAAAGTGAAAGAGAAAAACAACATGTAAGAAATTGCTAGGAAATTGGGAAGGAAAGCAACCCTAGGACCAAGACCCATCGATGGGACCCAGCATGATCATATTTTGCACTGCAGATGCCGACTGAAATAAAATAGGTTTCTTTTCCCACCTATTCTCATTCCTTTCTCTTTCATCCTCTCATACTTTGATTTTTATCTTATTATCTTTATAAAAAAATTAATATAAGATGTTAACATAGTTTAACGGTAACTATTCAAGTAGGAGGGGAGAGAATCCTCCTCGAGTGAAATAACTTCAAACAGATAATTAGGGGGGGTCTGCGTAGGATTTACTTTCCCTTGTATGTTTATGCCTACATTTTCCTATTTCAGTATCTAATTGCATTATTACATGGCCCTCACAACAATAATTCATATTAACTAAAGCACTTTCTCTTTATATATATATATATATATATATAATAATAAAAGGACGTTATACTTTCTTCTAGTTCCAACTTCCAACCATCTCTCCCTCTCTCTCTCTCTCTCTCTCTCTCTCTCTCACACACACACACAGAAGCATAATATTGGCTACCTGATGTCCATGGCCATGGGGTTGCTGTGGATGGTTCTTTGCATGAATATTATTTGGTTGAGCTTTGTTTTTGTGTCGACGGCGGAGCTTCAGCGATTTGAGCACCCTGTGAAACCTGATGGCTCACTCAGCTTTTTGGCGGTTGGTGACTGGGGTAGAAGGGGTGGTTACAATCAATCACACGTTGCTTTTCAGGTTCACTTTGTTAACTATATTTCTTTACTTTGTTGTTCTTTTTTATTTTTTTTATGCAAGTTATGGAGGAGGAACACATTATTCTGACCAGCTTTCGCCAGGATTTGTTTTACTTTGTTTATTATAGACACAGAGTTGGACAGAGATATTGAAAATGCTTTTGATTGGATTTGGATCCTCTCCTGAGCCAAGGAGAGGATCCTCCTAACCAAAGTACTTGGATCGTTGGATGAAAATCCAATGGCCGTAACTATTATAATTTTAAAAAGATCCCCTTATTTGTAGTCGTTGAATTTTTATCCAACAGACCAAATACTTTGGTCAGGAGGATCCTCTCCTTGGCTTAGGAGAGGATCCAAGTCCCTTTTGATTGACTCATAAAGCACATTTAACTTTTTCAATGCTAAAAGCGCTTTTGATTATGATTTGAAAGCGTTTTTGGCTATTTCAAAAAGTAACGAGTGGCTGTTCTTTTCCTCTGTGTACAAGTACAATTGCATTTTGTAAATACTTAATTGCAGATGGGGAAGATTGGAGCCAAATTAAACATTGACTTCGTCATCTCCACGGGTGACAACTTTTACAACAGGGGATTGACCAGCGTCAACGACCCTGCATTTCTAAAGTCATTTACTGAAATCTACACTGCTCAGAGCCTGCAAAAGCAATGGTATCTTGGTGAGTTCGTTGCTCAGCTCTGTACATTTTTAAGTCCTTCAGATTCACCCGCTAAATTCTCATTGATTCTTCAATGCACATCCAATCGTGAAATTCAGTAATATATGTTACATGAATGTCCTCTGATTTTCATAATATCGTGGCAATTGAATTGGGATGGAGCTCAGCTGACTTTGTTTTTATGTTGGCGGGAAAATCGGGTCGATTTCAGTTCTCGGCAACCATGACTACCGGGGAAACGCTTTGGCCCAGTTGAGTCCGGTCCTTAGGAAGATGGACAGCCGGTGGCTTTGCCTCAGGTCCTTTCTTGTCAATACACAAGTTGCAGACTTCTTCTTCATTGACACCAACCCTTTTGTGGACAAGTACTTTTTGAGGCAAAAGTACTACAGGCATGACTGGAGAGGTGTTCTTCCTAGGAAAGAGTACATCTCCAACCTCTTGAAGGTACTCCTCCCGTTCCTCATCGGCTTGAGAACGAAAAAGGGATTTCACTTGACAGTATCTCAAATCAATTATAAATTGCTCTACGAGAAATTTAAAACGCATGTGGTGTGTTATTGACTTGAGAGTTGAGATACCGCGACAGTGGCATTCCTAATTTTCTCCCATCATGTTCCCATTTACAACAATGGATTTTCCTGCCAGTAAACATAATACATTTGTTTATGTTGGGAACAGGATCTAGATTTTGCATTAAGGAAATCTTCTGCAAAGTGGAAAGTTGTCGTTGGACATCACACAATCAGAAGCATAGGGCATCATGGAGACACCAAAGAAGTAGTAGACCAAATTCTGCCCGTTCTTGAGGTAACTTCTTATGCTGCTATGCATGAGAGAGAGAGAGAGAGAGAGAGAGAGAGAGAGATGTTGAATAACGTGTTTTGATCTCTCGTATGATTTTGATGCAGGCAAACAACGTTGATGCGTACATAAACGGACATGACCACTGCTTGGAACACTTACGTGACACCAACAGGTAAAGATGAATAAACAGTTTTTACGTTTTGTTTATGGATGAACAGAATCTGTTAAAAATCACCAATTTGTGTGCAGCCAAATGCAATTCTTGACCAGCGGTGGTGGGTCGAAGGCATGGAAAGGGGATATCAAAGCGAAACGAAATGGATTCAAGTTCTACTATGACGGGCAAGGCTTCTTATCTGCACAACTTACAGAAACTGATGCAGAATTTGCATTCTATGATATGTTCGGTACAGTTCTGCATCGTCTGAATCTATCCAAGCCTAACAAATTTCTTTACAATTCCATGTAGAAGTGCAACAAAAGAAAGGATGTCTCATAAATAAAATGATCAAATGTTGTTCTTGTAACCCATTGCATCGATGAGAAATAGTTGTCACGCAAATATATCAAAATTACACAAAGTTTGACAATCCTACAAAGCCTTTTATTACACGAACAAAAGCAAATCTTCAACTGTTTATATACAGCAATTAGCACCAAATAATTGGTATTCTTCACTAGGTTTACAGTCAATTATCCCATTTGAGAAGGGCAGTTATGCCTCCACATGCACCACCGTGTTTTACTATAGCAGGACCGATCTTAACTTGACATAACTCAGTTTGCAACAAAATGATACCTGGAATCGACATAGCTCTCGACGTCCCAAAGAAAAGAGCCAAAAGTCACAGCTTCCAAAACAAGTCTCCTCAAACCACCAAAGCTAATTTTGATGTGATCATCCTTGGAGGAATCAACAGTTCCCTGAGGTGTGATGACAATATCGGGTCGCCCAAACAATGCCTCAGTGTGCTTTTCAATGATGCTAACGGCCTCCCTCGATCTAATTGTTGCATACCTATGAAGGGTCTCTCCATCAAACGACATCACATAAGTACGCAAGCGGGAAGGCTTGATCGCATTACCAAAACCCCCAGAACTAATGCCTCCAGCCCAAGAAGAGACTTCAGGATGCGAAGAAGCCCCTGCTTGCAAAGTATCCTCTCCACTGCCAGGCCTCACATCCTGCCCCACAGATGTCTGAATATCACTGTCTTCGGGACCCATTGCACTTGGAAGGATCTTCATTGTCTTCTCAAGCTGAAACCTATGGTCAACCCGTTTGAGGAAGTACCCATACATGACAGAGGCCGCATAAACCTGTCCGACTCTGAGTTTGCTAATCTGAGCTAAGGAGGTCGAGTCACCCAACCGATTTCCTAGGATGAGAGACAGGTGGTTCTGAATCATCTCGTACGCTTCGGGAGAGTGAAGCTGCTCGAGCTTCTCATTTTGACTTGGCCATGAATCAACTCGGCCAGAAGGGTCCGAAGCAGTAGGGGTAATGGCGGGTACTAAAGAAACATTAGCGTCCATGAATTTCTGCACCACCAAAGTATACAAAATCTCTTCAAGGGCCTTTCTCCTTTCAGTAGCCTTAACCTCAGCGATCCTCCTGATAATGCAGAAGAAGTTAGTAAAAGACCAATATCTCACTCCAAAACTACAATTCTCCATTTCGTTTGCACATGACAAATGATGGCAAAGAGGGAAACATAAAACAACATAAAGAACGAAATTTCTGTTTCTTTTCATTCTTTTAGATTATTTTCATCCCATGTCTTGTCTTCTGGACAATTACACAAAAAATTCAAGCTTGCTTCCTTTATTCTGATTTTCATATGGAAAACAGCATCATACTTATGGTTCATTTGCGCAGCGTAACTTGATTTGATTGAAAACATCAGTGGCTATTAGCTTAGCACTCAATCTCGAGATTGCTACTAACCTGTACAAAACGATGTCAGTACCAGAAGCAGAAGGCTCTTCCTTCTTTTCCTCAGCATCACGGTCGGTTAGAAGCTGTTCAAGCTGCTGGTCCACTGCACTAGGCACGAGGTGCGGGTGGCTTATCATTATCTGTGAGAGAAACTGCCCAATTGGAGACTCCAGCTTAAGTGGGGCAATTGGAGAATCAGAACCAGCTGAGTCCGGAGACGAAGATGCAGCTGCCGCCCTAACTACCAAGCCTCTCCTGCTTCCATATCCCATTCTCCTATGCCCCACCTTCGGTTGACAGATTGAAAACCGATGCTGCTAAACAAGGAATCAGATTTCAGATCAAATATTACTCAAGTACATCTCCATTTTCTATCGTAGATAGAAATATTCCAAAAAAATCAGATGAGCTCAGAAATTGATTTTTGGCATAGACAGTAAATCATATGCTATAAACAACACAATTGAACTGCATCAACTAAAAGCGCTAAAATCCTAATCAAAGATTGAACATTTATGAACTTAACAGAAACCCTAGAATTCTCATGAATTATAAGGGGAACCGATTACTCACAAACTATTCGGGATCATGCAAAATTGAAAAGCAACAAGAACCCTAGAATTCTCATCAATTACCTTGCTTGGCGAGTGAGCTTTGGGACCCAAACGCAGAAATCCGGGGCCATTGGCCGTCAAAATCCCCGATCGACCAATCGAATTGGAAGGCCTGGAGGCGGCGATTGATGATTGGAAAATACTCGATGTGGCCGCTGCTTCCATCTTTCAGCTCCCGAACCCAAAACCCTATAATTTAAGATTAGAACTGAGAAATTTCCCACAATACAAATGAAATTCTGATTCTTTTTCGATTTACAATGAAATCCCTAATTGGAAAAATGGGAATCGAATTGAGCAGATTGACTTGTGCAATTCGTACCAGGGAGAGAAATTTATAGAGAGAGAGAGAGAGAGAGAGAGAGAGAGAGAGCGAAAGCGAAAGCGTGTGTTATCTGTGTGTTGCGTGAAGGGATACGTCGGCGTCTTACAATTCAGAGTTTTTGTGGCCGCAGATCAAATTTGCCTTCTTTCTATTTTTAGTGATTCTCGTTTATGCTTTTTTTTTCTGTGGAAATAACAGGCAGCCTTGTATCGTATGTCCCATTTCCATTATTTTTTCTATATAAATGAGATATTTAAATTAGAAGGGTGAAAAAAAATATATTGATACAAACGATGATGTTTATGCTTTACATTTTATATTGTGAAATAAATTTCTGAAGAGTTGTCTACTTATGATCATTTTCATGTTACGTGATTGAAGTAGTGTTGAATGACCAAATTTGCATATCAAATGATGTGGTCGTTGATAATTGAATTATTATTAAAGTCATGATTAACGTGTTTATTTTATACTAATGACACATTATTTGATTTGTAAATTTAATTTAAAATTTTAATCTCCTTAACATTGTCCCACATACAAAAGATTTCGAAATATAAGTAGCATGATGTGATCTAGGACATCTTTACTCAAGTATTTCTTCACTATTGTTTGTAGTAAATCAATATATTTTCATTTTGGTTCTCCCTAAATTTCAGTCATAATAAGTTAATGACTATTTGGTTGGTTCCATTTAAAAGAAAATTAAATTCATATTTCATAGTCATAATAAGTTAATGAGCTATTTATTGTGAAGAAGAGTTTTTCGTCTTATTGAATAATTTTTTATAAATATTTAAGGAATAATGGATATCAATTTTTAAACTAAATTTGTAGACCAAATGATGTATCACCAATAAGAAACAAACACGTTAATCAACATTTAGTTATTAATCCATGAGTAATGCTAGAGAGACTGAAATTTTAAATCAATTTTTTTGCAAACCAAATGATGTCTCATCAATAAGAAACAAACATGTTAATCAACGCTTAAGTAATAATATAATCATCAACAACCACATCATTTGGTTTGCAAATTTGGTTTAAATTTTTTTTTGTCTCCCTAACATTATCCATTATCCGGTCATCTACAACCACATCGTTTTAGAGTCAGAAGCTGAGAGTATTTCCTAAATTTCATATTTTAGTTAATATATTTTATATTTTGAGGTGTGAAATTCATATTTGAGTGTTTAATCTGCACTTCGAGATGTGAGATTCAAACTTGAGTATTGTAGCGTATAACTATAGCAGCAGTCCACATGAAACCACGTAAGTGCACACTTGACCGAATTTTGAACCTTTTTCTGATTGGCCGGAATTTCGGGTGATATTATCGGTCGGAGCTCCCCATGATTACGACTGCGCCGCGACCAAATCCAGAAGTTGTTGGTCGACGTAACATCTTTCTTTCCAGTTCTGGATGTATCCAGAGAAGTATGGGGGATTACCATTTTGTTTTGTTGGCGCATCTCGATTGCGCCCCGACAAAAGACATGAACTTGCATGGATTTGGACTTCATATTACAACCACCAATTTTCTAATTTAACCCATAATTTCATTCCTCCAAAATATTTCCATCACCCGTCCAACTTTCACTGGAGATCTTCTTTTGCCCAGGCACATCTGATGAGTGACAGAAAAATCTTACCCATACTTTGCACATTGAATATTTTTTTCTTGCTGTGAGTTCGAATAGTTTAAAATATCGATTCGTTATAAATAACAAATGTTGAGTTTTATTTTTATGAGTGACATGATGTAATTTGTGTTATTAATGTAAGGATAGTATTATTTACATATTCGTTTTCACCTCTCACACATTTTTATTAATATTTTTGTTATCGATCTTCTTCAACTATTCAATTCGATGGCTAAAAGTTGAGAGGACCGTGTGAGAAGTAAAAATAAGTATGTGGATAACATTACTCTTAACGTGATTAAACTTGACATTTATACTCACGTAGTTTGAAAATCTATTTTTCTTAGATCTTAAGTATATTCCTCTGAATAAATGCCAGGGGGACTCGTCCCAAAGCGAGTCTGAAAAGACTATTCGCCCATGAAATACTCCATCATTTGATCTTGCTAGTAATTATGGGTTCATGTCAATTTAAATTAAGGAAAATTAAAGAAAAAAATTTTAAATTTTTGAGTTTTAACGAAAATGACAAAATAAAGGGTAAAATGAGTTCACTGTCAATTTAAATTAAGGAAAACTAATGAAAATAACTTGAAATTTTTGAGTTTTAACGAAAATGACAAAATAAATGGTAAAATGAATAGTACCAGGATTGACATTTTAGCGTAAAAATGTTATTTTTGGTTAAAATAAACAGTATCATACTATCGTATGCTTTTCGTTAAAATTTCCTTTAAATTATAGAACCCGTAATTAGCATTAACTTTTGAAGTACTATTACATGAAAGGAGAGTTCTTCCACACTCGCTTGGGGCGAGTTCCTTAGCATTTCCCTTTCTTTTGTCGTTGCGATCGGGTGGCTCACCAACTTGCCAGGTTTTCTCTAGACACCGATCACAATGTAATTCGAAAGGAGTATCTTCCTGACATCATTCGAGACGTTCTTCTCCAAAATTCTAAGTTGAGGTTATTTTTCTATCAATTCTCTTTCAAAAAAATATACAAAAGTACGTAAGTATTTTGAGATTTTATGACTCACTCGCGCTTATGATACTTGTGTAAACTAGTGGAAAATATTAGTATTTATGATTACTTTAATGTTTGGTTTTCAAGGCTTATGTTTCTTACTTTTTTAAGGTTAGGGTTAATTTATTATAAATAACATGTTTGTTATTTAGTTGATAATAAGTTAGTTATAATGTAGTCTATTCGGTTCATGTAGCATTACTGTCTAATAAAATTTTATATTCAATTAGTTCGTTGCATACTTTGATATTCAACTTGGTATCAGAACAAGTTAAATCCTTCGAGAATTGATCTGTTTTGGGGTTGATATCGATTTGTTTGTTTGTTCATTTTCAGTTTTGTTTTAGTTAGGTTTTTTTTTTTTTTGTTTGAAAACAAAAGAAAAAAGTTGAATCTGTTTGCTTGGGAGGCACACCGCGCAAAACCCAGAACCCAAACTCGTTGCGACCGTTCACAGTTCGTTATCTGCTAGAATCCAAACCCTATCGAAGCTGCCATTTGCACCCATTCCCACTCCGTCAAATTTTCTGTAGCCACCACGGCACTGTCGCACCTAAAACCGCGCACACCTTCTGTCCTCACTGCCCCGAAACCACCACTGTTGTTGAACCACTGCCACCCATTCCCTTTTGAATCCGTCGTAAGTTCAAGACTACCGCCACACCTGATCGATTCTGCTTATACCCCAGATCAGCATCACCATCGCAGAACCAGAGCTACCCTGGTCGTCGTCGCAGCTGCCTCATATCTCTGTCTGAACCACCACAACCAAACCCTTGCATCCACGAGTCTGATCCTCTTGCCTCAACCTGTAACCAGAAGTCCAGAAATTCCCGGCGATCCTACCTATTGTTATTGATCAAGGTTATCTTTAAGATGCTAGGTGCTAATCGGGCTGTAGGTTAGGTTCTAAGACCTAGGCGGCTAGGCGGGCTAGACATATTGAAGTAAATCTATTATATTTCATTTAAATAAATGTATGATTATACTTCAAAAATATATAATTTCATCACAAACTACAATATAGAATGACATATATAATGAAGTATTGGAACATAATGAAAACATAGGAACAAACATATAATGTATGTTCATTTAAGTATGTAACAAGTCTTCTACAATTTATTTAAGAAAAAAAATAAAATGCAAAATGAAAGTTATTTATTTTCTGTCTAAGTGAGTCGAGACCAAGACGGGTGCCTAGGCGATCTAGACTACCGACTTAATAGATCTAGGCATCATTTCTTAATCTTCAAATGTCTAAACATCAATTAGGACAGTAATCAACTGCCTAGCGTCTAGACGGAGATTTTTAGAACAGAACCATTTAGTGAACCACAATTACTGCATTCCATGGTTTGCATGATCGGGGAGAAGACCCCCACCAAGAAAAAAAAAGGAAAAAAAAGGAACAAGAAAAAATAAAAAGAAGGAAAAAAAAAACAAGAGTTTCTTTATGAGATAGGCCCACACGGGCAAGGAGAAAAATTGTTAGTTTTTGAGTTTCTGAGAGGCCCACACCAGCAATGTGGCATGTTGTTGAAATCTTTTGTTGTCGGTGTTAGTCTATTTGGGATTTTTTTATAACCGTCACTTGAGTGCTTGGACCTGTGACCATTCGAGTGATAGTATTTTGTTTCAGTTTGTTTGTGCACTTGGGATATGGAAATCTCGTCTGTTTAGTGACGAGAGCACTTATATGTTTATTTCGCCAGTATGCTAGTCTACCTAACAGAGCTAGTCCACCTAACAGAGCCAGTCCGCCCAATGGAGCTAGTCCACATCCGCTTGTTTAAAACCCATGTCATATACCGACATGAGTTTGACGAGGGTATTGAAAAATATTAGTATTTAGGTTTACTTTAATGTTTGGTTTTATGGGCTTAGCCCGTTAGCATTAGGGTTTCAGTTTCTTACCTTTTAAGATTAAGGTTAGTTAATTATAAATAGCATGCTAGTTATTCAGTCAATAATAAGTTAGTCACAATGTAGCCTCGTAGCATTCTTGGCAATACCATCTAGGTACAACTTGGGTTAGGCCAATCCGAACTCGCTCATGTCCAACCGGATTTTAAACCCAAACAAGTGAGTATTTTTTTTTTAGTTATAACCCGCGGGAACCCAACCCAATTTCAACCTGTTCATTGATTGTGTTGAGTTGGATTGCTCATTTGCCCATCTATCCCTAGCCTAACCTAACCCGATTAACCAAACCCTATCTAATCAGATTGTTACTCATATCAATTAATTCTCATACCACACCCAAGTTGGCTAAGTCCAAAAACCAACATCCTTTCTAATATTTTTTTAACAAATTACCCTTTATAATTACTTAAACTTTTAGAAAATAAGAGGCTTTGATTAGTCAGCTCGTATTTGTAGTCTCTAAATCCTAAAACTTTTATAGTAGATTGTTAGTCTCCAAAACCTAAATTTTTTGTTACTCAAAGCAATTGCTCAACAACTTTGATTGATTTATGAAATTAAAGTTAACTAGCTTTGATGCCACTTGGCTTAATTTTTTTAGGAATTCTTGAAAACTAAGTTGTTGCAAGATTAAACTCAAAAAAGTTGGACAACCTGAACCCAACCCAAGTAAACCCGAACCCAATTAAACCCAAGCTCAAATAAACCCAAGTAAAACCCAACTCAAACCCGAGCTCGAATTATAAAAGTTGAGTTAGGATTTGATTGACCTTCTAACTTGCCCAAATTGCACTCTTAATACCGTCTAATAAAATTTTATATTCAATTAGTTCATTGCGTAATATGATATTCAACTTAACAACTTGTCAAATCCATTCTCAACTATTGGATTTTCTTTTTGGAAAATTGAAAATAGACATTACCACGACAAAAGCCCAAGATTACATAGAAACCCAAAGAAAGGCTGACAAACAAACGCAAGATAAACAAGACAATAGAATTCTAGAAGATGTTGCTCTTGCTAACCCAGACGTCTAGTTGGAAATATTCTCAACTGGTCATTAAAGTCAACATATTTTCTAGAAGACTAATATTAAAAAGATCAAATTTTTTAAACTAAATTGCAAACCAAATGATGTGTCATCAATAAGAAATAAGCACGTTAATCGACACTTAATTAATAATCCAATAATTTACAACCACATCATTTAGTCTGCAAATTTGATTAAAAAAAATTTAATCTCTCTAGTATTACTCGTTCTAGAAATTGAACTCCATAATATCCAATACATGCTCCAAAATAAATCGTAAAAACTTTCAAGATGTAACTTACAAACATCACATGATCATGAGGATAACGGAAGACCAGACAATGTGTAGACATCCAAATTGTCGGGGTGAGGTGTTTTACCGCCGAGGCATAAATCAAAATTTCCGTTAATCATTGTATAGTGGGCGCTTTGCAAGTGAATGAGTCGGCAGCGCGTGATTCGGTTGCTGCCCTCAGGAGTTCCGACACTCTCAACCTTGAACAATGTGCACTCCCAATTGTCTATATTTTCATTTCGGTCGATAGCCGCGGCTAAGATCTGTACCCTGTTTTGGTCCACCCTTCCCAAGTAGTTGTTGTTGTAGCAGCATTTGATATGCACAAAATTCTTGTCAGCGTAGTTCTCATTGTTTGGCTTCTCTGTGGTGAATTTTATGAACCGGCTGTTAGAATTTTCTTCAGAAAATCGGAGAATCTCGTTAGTGCCGCTTTCTACATCAAGTTGGTAGCACAAATATTTGTTGTTGGTGTCAGCTTTCAAAGCGAAGGAGCTTAGTGAATTTTCCTCTGTCACTACGCCGAGGCACGATTCGAATTTTCCTTCAGTAATTGGCCTTACACAGAGCCCGCTTTGCACGTGGATTAATCGGACTTTGTCGTTGTCGTGGTATTCTTTTCCGGAAGGCTCAAGCTTGAACAATGTGCACGTCGGTTGGTTTCTGTCTTCAACTGGTTGCTCGGCCGCGGCCAGGATCCATGGCGTCCCTTTCTCCGGCGCCTTTTTCAAGTATTTGCGGTTGGAAGAACATTTGATATGCACGTACTCCGGATTGGTGTTTGACCTCTCCACCAGGAACCTTGCGTCCTCGCCGTTCTGATCATTTCTGGAGAACTGGAGAATCCCATGAAGATTTTCGATAGGTTCAGGTACGTGCCTCAAGTACATGCTGCTCTCGTTTGATTTCAGCGCATAAAATTCCATCCTCTAAACTCCAACGATCTCTCTCTCAATTTTGACGTGATTTTCTAGCTTGCTAATGTTTGCTCCTTAGCTCCAAGTTAACCTGGTATATATCATATTAGAGCCAGTACAATCCCCCATGCGATGCAACCGTCTATTTCTCTTGCTATTTTTTTATTGACAGTTACGTTTTAACAATCCAACTATTCAATAATTTTTATATTTTAATGACTCGTTAAAAGTATGACTTGTTCATTGACATTTCAACTTGTATTATGTTTTTTTAATCAACAAGAATTATGTTAAAATTTCTTGATTTAAACGTCATTACTCGTTATCATTGAGAATAGGAATCTCATGTAAAAAAAAAGAATAAATCATGCGTGTGCTTTATAAAAAATTGGGCTCTTCATATTTTTAATATAAAATGTATACATTGTTCGAAATCTCACTTCAGGAGTATGACAAAACCATTTTCAACTCATAATTACATGGTACCATTTATAAGTACGCACTCATGCTGGACAAGTAAATGAATATGTAATTAAATTGGAAATAATATTAGTGTAAGACCGTTCACCAATCCTCGATTCTGCAAAACCTCCATGAGACCAATTTCCAGAAGGTTAATGACGTATAAAATTGTGACGTAGCTACTGAGTTTAATTGACTTTGTAACGTGCAGTCGATAGCTGAGTCATTGTATAAACTTTCAATATTACAGTTGGAAGCTGTCAAGTTTGATTGAATCTGAGGCACATCTAAAAGTATCCTCCTAGCTGTTCTCTCACAACATTTCCTCATTTATCTAGCAACTTGCAAATAATTAATCATGTGCAACACACACACATGTATAGTTTTAATGTCTGGCATGCACTTCTGAATTAATGAGTTCTAAAAAAAAAAAAAGACTAATGGGTTCAAACAGAAAGAAAACATTAAGAAAAGACTACCGAGTTCTAAAAAAAAAAAAGGACTAAATGTAGAGGTATTCAATCAATATTTTAAAGTGATTATTTGAAATTCAACGTGTATTCAATTAGAATGTTAAGATAATTTATTAAAATCTTTAAAAATCTGGGTATAATCAATAAGAACTTTATAACACTCCGGGTGTATTCAATTAAGAATTTATTTGAAAGAATTTAAAAAGTTGAGGAATTGGAGAAAATTTGAGAGATTTCATATTATTCACAAATCTCAACTCCTTTATGAGATTTCGAGAGAATTGAATCAAAATTTCACATAAAATCTCTACTAATCAATCAAATTCTAACAAAATCCATAGAATTTATAAATCCATTCAAATCTCTCAAAATCTCAATTGAATACACACCCCTAATGATGGACAAGTTGTTTATCAACTTTACAAATTCAAGGGTATTCAATAAAAATTTAGTAATTCTTTGAAAGTCTAGATGTATTCAATCAGGATTTTAAATGAGTTTTTAACATCCTAGGTCGATTTAATTAGAAACTACTTTTTAAATTTTAAAAATAGGGAATTCAACAGAATTTAAGAGATTTCGTAATATATTTTAAGTCTTCTCAAATCTGATATCTCTCTCCTAGGAATTTGAGGAATCAAAATCTATATATTTATAAATCAATTAAAATCTCTCAAAATTTTCATTGAATATATACCCCTAAAGTAGTAATATTATTTGTAATAAAAAAAAATATTTGAACTCATAACTTTTATCTCCATACCCAACATATTATTTACACCCATATTTAAATTGACTTATTTATCAGTATCTTTCTACACCCGTGGTGAGTTCCTTAACCGCCCTCACTTGAATTTCCTCGTCTAAACGAGTCACTCCAAAAAATAAAAAAGAAAAATAAAATGACAACTTGGGATAAACTAGTGAAACCCCGCCCCATGAAGTATGTTGATCAAGTTTAGACGTTAGTTGGACAACGGGTTGGAATTTAGTGTTTAGATGGCTAGGTAGGTTCTAGGCAATTAAGCCGATTTAAGTATCATATAAATTATAACTTATTTATACTTAAAAAAATACATAATTGTTTTGGAGGACATAAATTGTAAAATAAAATTACATATAAATTATAAAGTACTAAAATATATTGAAAACATAGAAAACAAGCATATAGTGAGTGTTCACTCTCGAGTACTCAACAAGTTTCTTACATTTTATTGAAAAAATAAATGCAAAATGAAAGTTATTTATTTTGTATAATAGTGAGAGTCGCGAGTTAGACGGGTTCCTAGGCGGGTCTAGATGCACCATTTCTTAATTTTTAAACGCCTAAAGATTAATCAGAACGGTGGCTAGACGGAGGATTTATAGAACAGTGATTTTGACTTGTGAAAAATACAGAGACAATGAAATTTTGTTAGCCATGAAGTTCCGGTATGCCATGGTGTGTTCGTCGAACCAGAACTGGAGCATGGTGGCTCGCTCACTCCTTAAGCGACAAGGCTTCTACGTCGATTTGTACGGCACCGAAGCCTACGTCAAGCTCCCTGGAAAATCTCTAAGACCATCTCCAACCTTTGGGCTAAAAGTTAAAATTTTTAACCTAAAAAATTTAGCTTTTAGCTCAGAAATAACTTTTCTACTCCAATCATTCTGGCCTAAAATTTTAGCCCCAGCTTATTAAAGAATGAACTTGGGCTAATTTTTTTTTAAATTAACTTTAAAAAAAAATTATGTAGACTATCGTAAATTAATTTTATGAACATTTTAATTTAAAAATATTTAAATTTTGATAAATATTGAAAAATCACTAAATCGATACATGAAACTCATGAAACACTATAGAAGAATATGAAAATCATGATAGAGATGTATAAACGCTAACAAGAGAGCTTTTTGAAAGCATCTTGAACACAGTTGTCAATCATGACCACTGATTTGAAAGGAAGATAGATGTCGTATAACGACAAAGTCTATCACCTCATCAGAAGCTCACATCTGCATTTCGGATGCTAGCTAATGGGTGCTATGTAGATTCAACTGACGAGTATTGCCGACTTGCAGAGACTACTGCTATTGAGAACTTGAAGCGCTTCGGTAGGGCAATTGATGTCACATCTCGGCCCAGGGTCCACCACATCTCGGGCCCGCTCTACCATCGTAGTACGATATTGTCTGCTTTGGGCTCCGATCATGCCCTCACGGTTTTGTTTCTGAGAACTCACACGAGAACTTCCTAGTGAGTCACCCATCATGGGAATGCTCTCGCGCGAACTAGCTTAACTTCGAAGTTCCGATGGAACCCGAAGCCAGCGAGCTCCCAAAAGGCCTCGTAGATGAGAATACATTTAACGCTCACAGGATCCACATTGCCACATGAGAAATGGTAGAAAGAAAATTGGAGGAATTGTAGGAGAAAATTGAGTTTTGTGTGGATGTTTAAACAAATAAATAGGTATTTATAGAGTTTTTAAGTGAATTCTGAGTTAAATAAATAAATATATATTTAATTAGTTTAGGCGTTGGATTTAAATTTCCACCGTTAGATCTTTTTTTCTTTTACCGTTAGATTGATTATATTTGATCTAACGGTCCAAATATGTCAGTCGTTCAATGCAAATTAGAGCCATTGGGCTCCTGCAAGTGGCCGATTGCTGCCCTGACAGTGGGCCCCCCCATGTCGGACATTGAAGGCTTGATGCCGCATGGGGCGATTAGGGCGAGTGGGGGGGGGGGGCTGCGGCTGGGCTTGTTTCTGGTGAATCCACTTGCATTTGGGCTATTTTTTTAAGGAAATTTAGCTTTTGTTTGGTTTTTAGCTTTTTGTTCACATATTTGGCTTGAGTTGGGTTAGGTTTTTTGGTGTTTTGTGGGTTGACATCTACGACTTTGGCACTCCTTACAAGCAGATGTTCGACCATGTCCGGCGAAAAGACCCCGAACTGTATCCTCCTCTAAACTTGTTCTTCTTTCGATTTTATTCAATTGGGTTTTTTGGAATTCTGGGTTTGGGGACTTTGATATTTTAGTGATGAAATAAATTCCTATAAATATCCAGAAAATATTGCAAATAATTTTTTTTGTAGGAGCTAATTGGTTAACAGAAAAGAAAAAGAACTTTGAGATTCTCTGTTGAAATATGCAATCGGGATTGTAGGCTCAAAGCTTCAATCTTTGGAAATTAAGTGGGCAGTCTGATAGATTTTGTGCGATGAACTTACCCTTGTGGCGTTTATGCGCAAAATTCGATATTTGTGGATTCTACGTGTTTATCGAATAGTTTAGTTGATGACAACTATTGATTGGTAGGTCTGAGTAGCAATGCTCTTGATTGGTAGGTCTGAGTAGCAATGTTCGAGTTTTGTAGGGTGTATGAATTGAAATTTATGTGCGTACATCGCATTCTGAACTGTGTTTTCTATATAACCAAAATGAAACCTTGACGACGATTACAGGTACAACGCGTAATGGTATCTTGCCTATGCTTAAAAGAGACTCGGGAGTCAAACTGGCACATCAGCGGTGGCAGGACAATGCTGCCGACAGTTCCTTTGATGTGGTGATAACATTCGAAGAAAAGGTTTTTGACATGGTTGTTGAAGGTTGGTTCTAACTCCCTTCTCCCAAGTTTTGGCTGGTATCTTTTGGATTTCAATAGTAGCAATTCGAAAATCGATCAATTATTGCTCTTCTTTGTGTTGGTAATTTTGTTTCTCGGCAATCTCTTTCTATTGAGCCGTTGGAATATGAATTGCTGGTAGAGTTGTTTTTAGTTACCTTCAGAATATCAGTCTACGTGTTTTAGTCTAGCAATGTAGATGAGCTGATCAATTGCCAAGTTAACCTTGAGCTCTAAAGTTATACGCATAAGATTCCTCTCAGCTTAACGTAATCATTGGAGATGGTAACGAAAGCAGGGCAATGATTGATATTTTGAAATGGATTCTTTTCCAAGGGGGAATTGTAAGAAAGTAAGAAACTTGGAGTTTATAGGTTCCCAGGATTATTGGAACTTATCATACAAAAGAGTTGCTGGCTTTAGAATCTTATGCTTAAATGAATCTCAAGGAAACGTAAATTTTAAACCTGGATAGAGTTTTTGACAAAAATCTTATCGGATGGTTGAAATTATCTGTTTCTTTAGTTGAGCTTGTGGCAGAATTTGTTTTGAACCGGATTTTGAACTTGTAGGATAGTAATAAACCAGAGCTGGACAGTCGGGGAGAAAGTTGAATTTTGTTGGCTTCAGACTGCCTGCTTCAAACTTGGTGCGAGAAGGCTGTCGGTGTGAGGGACTACTCTTCTTACGATTAAAAGATGACAGTTTAATAACTTAATGAGACTGGATTTGATCAGAGTTCTCTACGAATTTGATTTCATTAATCTTTTGCTTGAAAGACCTTACAAAACCAAATCTTTCCATGTTTAGTCTTCTACTTTTGGTAAATAATCTAACTGTGAACGGTTCTTTAATTTAAATTGATCAAAGCTGTTGTTTTAGGAGTTGCTTTTATGTTAGTTAGAAATGAATCATGTGGAACTTTGAACTTGTGTCCCAAGATCCAATAGAAGCTTCAAGAGTTGTGGTACCATTTGCTTTTGTTTATCTTTTAGTTTATGAAGTTTATCTGTAACTCGAAGATGCCATCCTTGTTTGCTTGTCTGACCCGTGTGCAACACAATGTATAGATCTCAACAACTGGGACCATGTTCTTAGGAAGTGTGTACTGATACTCAACTTGGAGGTAAAAGATAACCACGAGGAGGCGGCTGTAGGAGCTCGTCTTGCTTTCGATCTTTGCCCGGAGGTCTGTATTTATGGTTGCATCGACTCCCAATAATCTGTAACGCAAAATAGTAATGCTGACGGGTACATTGTCGTTGAATTTTTCCAGATTGAAGCGGATGAATCGTGGGAGGAAGCAATTGATGACATTGTGTCCGGTTTTGAGAAGCAGCAGCGGCAGAAGTTAATGTATACCATCTCATTTTATTGAAACGGCACTAATGGCATGTTAGGGAGATTTCCACCAGCGAAGTCCAATTGTTGGTGATAAGTACCGTACGGCTACTCATGACGTGTCGACCTACTAAAAGAGTAGTAACTCAATGTATAAACTTAGTGCTCGTTTGGATGTGCTTTTAAAATAGCTGAAATCGCTTTTACATAAGATGTTTTTGGGTTCCAAAAGCACTTGAAGTGCTTTCGGTAAGAAGTACCAGTTATATACTTCTTTCATGAAGCACTTTTAAATATTTTTTTAAGATTTACTTGTATTTTTAATAAAAATTAATTCAAAAATATTTTTAATCATTTTAAAATCACATTCAAATAAGTCGGTACGCTACCTCGCCGTCCCGTGCCAAGTTTTTCCTGGTGTCAGCCGTCGAGGAATATTGTCTGTCAAATTATCTCTCTCTTCAAAATTGATATTTTATTTGTAAACAACCAAAAACACCAATTTGAAATCTCAAAAATTGTCGTCGTTATCGTTGACATCTCTCCACTCTTCTGTTAGTAACGGAAACGGAATCCCTCCATCCTCCACTCTCCCTCCACCAACTTCCCCCCAACTGCTCTGCACAGCAAAGCAATCACCTTTCGTTTCATTCTCCCGAGCTTTTTTTCTCGGGAACCAAGCACCCCATGGCTTCCGAACCGGAGGACGAGAAGAGCTGGGAGGACCTCCTCAGAAAGATGCTGCCTGCCGGCGCACCATTGCCCGACGAAGAGCACCTCGATTACTCCATCGCCATCGAGTACGAAGGTCCCCCGCTGCCCTACGACCTCCCCGAGGTTGATCCAGTTAACATCGACTCTCCCAATCTTCACTCTTCTTCCGTGGCCGCCGGTTCGGTTGAAGCCGCGTCTTCGATTCCGGTGGCTTCCCCGGTTGGTCAGAAGGTCTCGCGGTTCAATCGGGCGAGGAACGGCGGCGTTGTGAAGGAGACAAGTAGAACGGTGTCGTTTCTGACTCCGAGGAGGCAACCGGAGCTGCGGAACAGCAAGGAAGGATCGGAATTTGAAGGAGCGGAGGAAGGTTTCAGCTCTGAGTTGCCGGTTCAAGACTCGAACTTGGAGCAAAAACCGATCGGCGGCGCCACCGGAGTAAAGAGGGCGGCTGTCGTGACTTTCAATGAACCAAGAGATTTGGAGAACGAGGACGACCCCGAAAACGATAACGACGGCGGTAGGTCGTCGTCGCCGCAATCAAGCGCCGCCACCGAACAGGTGGGGTCGCCGGTTGCATGGGCCTCTTCGCCCGGGAGGCGATCGAGTAAGAGAGGAATTTGCAGCAGGTGCGGGAAAGGGAACAGATTGAAGGAGAGAGAGTGGTGTTTGGTGTGCGACGCCAAGTACTGCAGTAATTGCCTTCTGAAGGCGATGGGGTCGATGCCGGAGGGCAGGAAATGTGTAAGCTGCATTGGGCAGCCGATAGATGAGTCGAAAAGGTCGAGCTTGGGCAAGTGTTCGAGGATCCTGTCGAGGGTTTGCAGCCCTTTGGAGATTGGGCAGATAATGAGGGCCGAGAAGGAGTGCCCCGCCAATCAACTCCGGCCGGAGCAGTTGGTTGTGAATGGGAGGCAGCTGAGGGAAGAAGAACTGGCTGAGATTTTGGGATGTGAATTGCCTCCTCAGAAGTTGAAGCCGGGGAGGTATTGGTACGATAAGGATTCTGGTTTTTGGGGAGAGGTGAGGTTTTCTTTGCTAATGGATGAGCATTTTGCAGTAGGGTTTTGTGTGTTTTGTATGTTTATAGTTCTGTGTGTTTGATTTCAGGAAGGTGAGAAGCCGGATAGGATCATTAGCTCGAAACTCAATGTTGGGGGTAAGCTTCGGTCCGATGCTAGCAATGGGAACACCAAAGTGTTCATGAATGGTCGAGAGATCACAAAGATTGAGCTTAGGGTGTTGAAGGTATGCTAATGATTACCTAAAATTTCATAATGAATGTGTCTGTCTGTAGTACAGCTTCGTATTCAATACAAACAAATGCAAAGCTAATTTGGAAATCTAAACCCTAAACCTCTACTATGAAATAGTGAATCCGTCATTCCAACGGTTACAAATGTGTTTGTATTGAATGTGAATTCGTACTACAGGATTTTCCCATCATAAATAATTCTGTAAGATAATCATGTGTTTAGGTTAAAAGTCTTCTCACAAAAGTTAACAATAAGATGACAATTCTTGAAATTTTGTGGCGACTACATAAATCATTTGATTACAATATGACAAAGCTTATGATTTTCCATTTCAGCTGGCCAAAGTGCAGTGCCCTCCGGATACTCATTTCTGGGTGTATGATGATGGCTCTTATGAGGAGGAAGGTCAAAATAACATTAAGGGGAATATATGGGGAAAGGTTCTTTCGTTACCTTGAATGTTGGTTATTTGTCGTTTGGTGCATGTTTGAAATTGTGTGTGACGGATGATTTTGAGTCGAATTTTTATACAGTTGCAGTTTGGTTTTTGGTAGGCAGGCAACCACTCGTTTCATTTGTTCATTATTCTCATTGCCCGTACCATCTGGTAATCAAAGTGGGGCAAAAGAAGATCCTATGACACCTTCAAGCAGGTCAGTTCCGGAATACTTGGAACAGGGAAGAGTTCAGAAACTTCTGTTATTTGGCTTGGAGGGATCTGGAACTAGCACAATCTTCAAGCAGGTATTAGTCTTTTATTTTCAAGCCCCCTTCTCTTCAGGGTGTCTGTATGGCACGTCTTTTTGAGTTTACGTGTTTTGTAGTTTCTGCTCCAGTCAACCTAGACTTTGGATAGACTTGCTCTACCATGGTTCTTGGTTTACAGTTGTCCAACTATCAAGTATTAAAAACTTTCTTCACATAATGCAAAGATGTTAATAGTTGCATTTGCCTTCTATTCTTCGTGACTCATTAATTGACGATTAAAATGTGTTTCCTTTACCGTTATAGTGAAATTACCTTATCTTCCCATATGTCATTACATAGTTTGCAATCTTTCCTTGAAATCATTGGCTGTTTTTGACTGAACAACCTCAACTAGGAATTTGGAATGTGTGATAAAACTTCTATCCTGCTGCATGTATGAGTGGATTGAGATTATTAATAGAAGCCGGGGAAATCCAATTAGCTGAATTGTTGATATATTGCAAGTATGGTAAGCGTGGGCATTCACCTTGCAAAACATTAATTTGTACATCAACATAGATGTGCAGACGTATGGCTTCGTCAGTCATTAGGTTTTGTGTGAACGGTTTAGATTCAAAGCCAAGGGAAAACAAGCATATAAAATAGGATTGGAGTCCATTTAATGTACTAACTTACCTTTTGTGGATAATCAAACTGCATTATACCCTGAAGACCGGTTAGCGAAAAGCCCTAGGGCTCCGTGCTTTTGTTTTTGTTGTATATTATTTCATTCGCTTTTTTTTTTTTTGGTATCAGAAGCTTTATTTGTTGGACAGTATAACATCCTAAAAATGCTTATGTTATCCTTCTTTTTCCCATGGAACAGGCTAAGTTATTATATGGGAACAAGTTCACTTCCGAAGAGCTGCAAAACATCAGACTCATGATTCAAAGCAACATGTATAAGTATCTAAGTATTTTACTTGAGGGCCGAGAACGTTTTGAAGAGGAAGCATTGACAGAGAATAGGATATCTTCGTCAGCTGCTCATGATTCCCCTTCAGGTCTCTATAAGATAATGAACATGGATTTTCTCTTTTTTCTGATTACAAAATTGATAGGTGACTGCTTGCTATGTTCATGTCCATCTTTTGCTACAAAACTCTAGATCCATGATTCTTGTAGTTGTTTCTAACAAAGTTACATTGCAATATCTACTGACATTTTTGGATACTTTGAGATTACTGGATGGACGGTGGTCATGTCAATAGGAATTGTCTGCTTTTATTGATAGACAGATCAACCTTTCTCTTAGTCTGATTATCTGCTGCTGCTGTTGGTCAACTTTGTCTTTCCGAAAGTGAAAACTACTGTCCCTTTTGTCGTTTTTTACCCAAGGGAGTGGAGTTAGTGTTATTGGTTCCATCTTATGTCTATCATAACTTAAACTCATAATTGTCCCGTTGACATTGATGCTAAAATAAAAATATTCTACTGGTTGAAGTGGAAAATGTTTACATCTTAAGAGAGATTATTTTGCTTATTTGGTTCTCTGCTTCTAGGCATGGATGAACCTTAGTGGTTAACTGTGAAATGAATTTATGTGAAACAGTAGTTGATGAAAGTGAGCGAAGCATCTATGCAATCAACCAAAGGTTCAAGCACTTTTCTGACTGGCTACTGGATATCATGGCAACCGGAGACTTGGATGCATTCTTTCCTGCTGCCACACGTGAGTATGCTCCTATTGTAGATGAAGTGTGGAGAGATCCTGCCATCCAGGAAACATACACAAGGAGGGAGGAATTACACGGTCTTCCTGAAGTTGCCAAATATTTCTTAGATAGGGTTAGTTATTACTTGTTTTGGCCTTACATATTTCCTCCCCAAATTGCATGTCTGTTAACACTTTATTTGGAAGATCAAATTTGTTAATCAGAGGATTGGTAGTATTCCACTGATGGTATTTTCATATTTAGTTTATGATCTTTCACATTTACTTTGAATTAATACTGGATATATTTGGAATAAATGTGGTTTAATTGATTGATATATACGTGATGACATTTCAAGCAGGCTTGGATTGCATTGCTTTGTCGCTAGCTAAACTAAATTTCCTATCTTCCATGTTTTATTCTTATGTACGTTCGGTGTTTCATTTCTAACAGGCTATAGAAATATCAAGTAACGAGTATGAGCCTTCCGAGAAGGACATTTTATATGCTGAGGGCATTACTCAGAGCAATGGACTTGCCTCTATGGAATTTTCATTTGATGACAGAAGTACCATGTCTGAGCTATACAATGAAAACCATGAATACCCCCTTGCCTTGACTAAGTAAAATCTTCATCCTTTCATACTCAATCGAGCTTCCTATCTTCTGCTCTTACTTTTTCTTTTGCTCATTGGGTTTCCTTGTCCCAGGTATCAACTAATTCGCATCAATTCCAAGGGACTGAGTGAAGGTTTCAAATGGCTGGAAATGTTTGAAGACGTGAGGGCAGTGATATTTTGTGTTGCGTTGAGTGACTATGATCAAATGTGGGCCGACAGCAATGGTCTTCTTCGTAATAAAATGCTGGCAAGCAGAGATTTGTTTGAGATTTTGGTACGGCACTCTTGTTTCAGGGACACCGCGTTTGTGCTCTTTCTTAACAAATATGATGCCTTTGAAGAGAAGATAAACAAGGTTCCGTTGTCTGCCTGCGAGTGGCTAAAGGACTTCAGTCCTGTTAGGCCCCATGGTAATAATCAGTCTATGGCACAGCAATCATATTATTACGTGGCAGTGAAATTCAAAGAGCTCTATTCATCCATAACTGGCGAAAAGTTGTTTGTGGCGCAGACCCGAGCTCAGGAGGGTGCCTCAGTTGACGAGGCATTCAAGTACGTGAGGGAGGTCCTTAAGTGGGATGAAGAAAAGAATGACAATTTCTTTGCAATAAACGGGGACGACTCATTTTACAGCACAGAGATGAGTTCTTCTCGTTTTGTCAGGCAGGAATAGACCAGGCTACTACTTGGCTCTGCAAGTGAGCACCATTCGAAGTGAAAGATTGAAGGCGTGAAATTGTCGCTGTGGAAACACCGAAACAGCTCCAACGGACATGCGCGGTTCCTTGCTGCCATTTGATTAACTGATGGAAGGACGATTAACGGAGACAGTCGGCTGCATTTCTTTGTTTCTTAATTCTTTTCCTTCTTCTTCTCAGGCCGGACTTGTTTTCGACGTAGGCCGGATTTGTTTTCAACTTAGGTCGGACTTGTTTTCGTCTTAGGCCGGATTTGGTTTCAAGGTTCCTTGACAATCTTGCTGGTTAGGTACAGGACGAAAAATTGATTTGTAACATAAGCTCATTTTCAAAGGAGTGGTTTTCTTTTCTGTACAGCATTTCAAAAGTGAATAAAAAAGCAACTTTCTTAAGGTTTTCACTTTTTTTTGGTTAAAATGTCCATTTGCTTCGTTCGAATTAACCTGGTTTAATTATTTATTTCTATTTTAAGGGGAATGTATAACATGCACACGTGGTATCATTTTTTTACCCAACTTTTGACACACTTTTTTGTAGGTCCATTTCCTAACGTACTTTAGCTATCCGAACCGTTTATCTTTTAAGTCTTCTTTTAAAGATCATTTCTACCAAGGATTACCCAAACTTAAAATCATATGCCTGTTACATTAAGAAATTAAGGTCTCTTTGTAGAACTGTATTTATCTATTTTTTCACTAGAAATGAATGTTTTAGGATTTGTCTAATTTTTTGTAAGGATGATCTATGAATGATGTTTTAAAAGATAAAATGGTTAAGGTCATTAAAATACATTATGAAATGGACTCTACAAAAACGTGTAAAAAATTGCGTAAAATAAGTAATGCCACATGGAGGCCAGGATGGGACCAGCCCCATCTTGAAATTATGTGCGTTTGTTGCACCGGACTATCTCGGACTGGATTAGTTTCAGAGATTAAGTTGGATTGATTTGGTACAGTGTCAGACTAAAAAACAAAATAATTAACAAATCTTAATATTATATTATTTACTCTACATATATTAATATTATATTATTTAATTTATATTATTAGGATACTCCATTCTCTTTTTTTTGGATAAAGTACAAAAAACTACCTTAACTATTGGTGTCACGACACTTTTATACCTCATCTTTTAAAATTGACAATGTCATACCTCATCTCTAGAATTTGGTCTATTGTTATACTTTCCGTTACTTGGCCGTTTACTTTTCACTTAAATGCTGACGTGATTTGATTCGGGGCCCATTTTCTATTAAAAAATCATTAAAATTTTATTAAAAACTAAAAAAAAATTATTTAAGATTTTTTAAATATTAAAATAATAATAAAAAGTAAAAAAAAAACAAGAAAAGAAAATAACCCTCAGTTCATCCCTCCCCTCCTCCTCTCTTTTCTCCCCATCTTCATCTTCTTCTCACCACCTGCAAATCCCAAAAAAAAAAACAAAAAAAAAAAATTTTAAAAACCCATCAACCCCCCCCCTGTGGAAGAAGAAGGAGAAGGAGGAAGAAGAAGAAGAGGAAAAAAAAGGAGGAGGAAGAAAAAAGAAAAAAGAAAATCCCCCTCCCCCCCTCCCCGGGTGGGCGCAGAAAAAGAAGGAGGAAGAAGAAGAAGAGGAAGAAAAGGAGAAGGAGGAAGAAAAAAAATAAAAATTTTAAAAATCATCAACCCCTCTGCGCAAGAAGAAGAAGGAGAAGGAGGAAGAAGAAGAAGAAGAAGAGGAAGAAAAAGGAGGAAGAAAAAAAAAAATTTTTTTTTTGAAAACCAATCAAACTCCAAATCCACCACTCTTATCCATTCTCTACATCCTCTTCCGCACCCATCTTCCACCTTCTCTGCGCACTCATCTTCCCACCGACGGGATCCGGTTTTTTTTTTCTGCGTTGCAGGAGGGAGAAGAGGGGGGAAACTGTGTGGCTGTGGGGGAAGACAAATTGAATTTTTTTTTTTTTTTAATTTTTGGGGGGGTTTGCAGGTGGGGGAAGAAGATGAAGATGGGGAGAAGAGAGAGGATGGGGGAGGGGGAGGGGAGGGACGAAATGAGGGTTTTTTTTTTTTTTTTTTCAAATTTAAAAAAATACTTTTTATTATTATTTTAATATTTAAAAAATATTAAATAATTTTTTTTTTAGTTTTTAATAATATTTTAATGATTTTTTTAATAAAAAGTGGGTCTCGAATCAAGCCACGTCAGCATTTAATTGAAAAGTAAACGGCTAAGTAACGGAAGGTATAATATTGGACCAAATTCTAAAGATGAGGTATGACATTGTCAATTTAAAAAATGAGGTATGAAAGTGTTGTGAAACCAATAGTTGAGATAGTTTTTTGTACTTTACCTTTTTTTTTCATAACAATTCTCCATTTTTCTATTCTCTCCCTCCCCATCTTTCTTCTCCGTCCAAGGCAACCCAGTCCCCAGATCATCCCAATCACCATCCAAACCCAGAAATAGAAACTTGGCCTCCCTCTGCCACAACCTGTAGAAGTAGTCCAACAGAAACATGGCGGCAACTGATTCTTCTCCAGGAGCAGATTGGTGGAGTTATGAGTGAAGGACCAAAATACCCAAAATGAATCGAATGAGGATAGATCGAATACAAAAGTTGTCTGGCGAAGCATTGCAAGTTCGTTAGATCTGTATTTGAAAATGGTTTTGGGAGAGCAAGATTGGGAGTCGATGAAGCCGAGGAACTAAGTAGAGAAGTGTTGCCTCTCGACAATGAGCTCGGCGATAAAGCATCTTGGTGATGGGCAAATCTGAGGTCTAGTGATTGTGGGTTCAGGGCGAGGGGGGAGAGGGGAGAGGGTGGTGGTCGTCTGGTGGTGTAAAAGGGAGAGCAGGGAACGATGTGGTTGACATCTTATGAAACAGAGAGCAGAGAGAGGTCTTAGCTAGTCCCATGGTTTCTAGGGACTCTCGCTAAGAACCTCTAGCGATGTCCTTAGTCTAAGCTAATCCTACTAGTCTCATTAACATTAGTCCCGTGCAACAACAAACACAGGACTAGACTAATACTTAGTCCAGTTGAGTCCAGTCCTACTTAGTGAGGGCAAACAAATGCCCCCTTATATAAGTATTGGCTGCCTATTTTAAACGTGAAAGCCGGTGGCCTATTACTTAGTAGAGTTCCACGATTCCTAGGGTGACGAGTTCGAAACTTGCTTGAGCCAAAAATTTTGTTTTGTTTTTTAATTGAGCCTTATGTTTTACCATATAAAAAACATGGTCTATATTGACTCTATCTGTTGAAAGGAAAACAGGAATAGTTTTGATTCTTGACAATAAAATTTTGTTCAAGCCTAATGTGTGGATCATTTTTTTTTTATCAAAACCCATAAAAAAATGTCTGTTCTTATGATATAATTTTCTCAATACCAAATTTTTCATACAATTTTTAAAGCTCCATCACATTTGTTTGATTAAAATTTTCCATACCAATAAAAAGAACCTTTAATTTTTCTCCAATTAATTGTATTGCTATATTATGTAATTTCTCATACAGCTTAAAGGCGATTGATTATTAACTCCGCCATTGACTACAAATCTGCCATATATATAAATATATATATATATATATATATATATTATATATTTGCCTTGTCAAATTATGCAATGGGAGTTTGAAATTGAATGGCCCATGACTCCTTCAAAGTCAAAACTGCTGTGAAGAAGGCAGCTAATACCTTAGACTGATACGAGAAACCTGGCTAGCTCGGACTCGTTCTTACATTGTTGAAGACTTGAGGCGACCGACTTTGTATTCCTGTACATCCGACTGCAAACAAAAAAAAGACCAATATATATAACATAGAGGAGGACTCAGAGCAAATGAATAAACTAATGACCAATAATTCTAGTTGTACCATATCTATTCCTATCATTATTATTTTCGTTGAAATGAGAGAAACTTGCTAACAACATAATATGTTATTTTGTGAGCATCTTTCTTTGACAAAAGTCGTGTTGGGAGAAAAATTTCAGTAAAAAAAGTCTTGTCGACGTACAAATTTCTATATGGTAACTTGACAAACTACTCTCTCACAAAAAATAAGACCGCGTGCATTGAGAATTGTACTTAATCTAGATGAATCGTTCCCTTGTGAGAGTGTTAACCATTCATATAGTGAGACTTTTTTGATCAACTTATTTGAGAAGTGATCAAGAAGATACTAACAATAAATGTCATGTTCGTTATTTAAAAAAAAAATAACAAGGTAATTATACTAAATTCATTTAAACTATAAAGAAAAAATAAAAACTCCGCTAAATTCAAATTTGAACTTCGACTAAATTCAAGTATATTGTTAGCTATTCCTCCTTGTTGTTATCTATTAATTTTACCAATTCCTCCTAAAAAAAGGGGCAAGATAATTATACTAAATTCATTTAAACTGTAATAAATAAATAAATAAATAATAAAACTTGGCTAATTCGAACTTGACCAAATTCAAGTATATTGTTAGCTATTCCTCTTTGTTGTTATCTATTAATTTTACCAATTCTTCCTAAAAAAACGACAGGATAATTATACTAAATTCATTTAAACTGTAAAAATAAAATAAAAAAATAAAATTTGGCTAAACTCAGATTCGAACTTGACCAATTCAAGTATATTGTTTTTTTTTTTTTTTTTTTTTTTTTTAAGAAAACTAATGAAAAGGGCTTGAAAACTTTGAGTTTTAATGATAAAGAAAAAATAAAGGGTAAAGTGAATAGTACCAGGATCGACTTTTTAGTGTAAAAATGTGAGTTTTCGTTAAAGTGAACAGTACCGAAAGCTTTTCGTTAAAGCTTTTTTTTTTTTTTTTTTTCCTGAGTACATCTATATTTTTACACTAAGGGGAGGGGAAGTTCGGATAAGCCACATAGCGGCCAACCTAATTTGGTATTGAATTCACCATCTAAGAGATTTGAACCTCAGATAAGCCACATAGCGGGCAACCTAATTTGGTATTGAATTCACCATCTAAGAGATTCGAACCTTTTTTTTAAGAAAACTAATGAAAAGGGCTTGAAACCTTTGAGTTTTAACGATAAAGACAAAATAAAGGGTAAAGTGAATAGTACCAAGATCGATTTTTTAGTGTAAAAATGTGGTTTTTCCTGAGTACATCTATATTTTTACACTAAGGGGAGGGGGAGTTCGGATAAGCCACATAGCGGGCAACCTAATTTGGTATTGAATTCACCATCTACGAGATTTGAACCTAAAACCTTTCAATTCCGAGTGAAAAAGAATACACCAGACCATAATACTGAGAGGCATATTGTTAGCTATTCCACGTTGTTGTTATCTATTAGTTTTACCACTTCCTCCTTTGACGATTTAAGATTTAAAATTCTTTCAAAGCTTCAACGGTCAACATTCAAATCCTACCCCCACATCTGGAATTTCCTTTCTTTGTTGTTATTTAATACTATTACTAAAAAGAGAGAAAAAGAAAACCTATTCCTCCCCCCCCCACATCTGGAATTTCCTTTCTTTGATTCCCACTTCTCATACTTTGAACGCCGCGTGTTAAAGCCTCAAACTTGTAGTTTGGACAACAAATTTTTAGTATATAAACTACATCATCTCCCTCCTAATTTTTCCACAACCAAAAAATCAAACACCAACAAAAACAAAAGAAACAAATTCTCTAGTTCTCTTCTGCTTTTTCGTTCGTGATCTCTTTAACCTATAACTTCTGTTGTGTCAGTGTACGAGCTTGTACCAATGGGTTTAGGCTGGAGAAGGAGGAGAACCGGCCACCGCGCCGCGAAAAACCAGCCAGGGGACCTCGACATGGAAGTCCTGATCCCGGACCAGTTTCTCTGCCCTATATCGCTTGATTTGATGAAGGATCCGGTCACATTGTCATCCGGAATAACCTACGATAGACAGAGCATCGACACTTGGCTCGAAGGTGGGAACTTTACTTGCCCTGTGACAAATCAGGTGTTGAGAAGCTTTGATCAGATTCCCAACCATAGTCTCAGAAAAATGATTCAAGAATGGTGCACCGAAAACAAGCGCTACGGAATTGAACGTGTTCCAACGCCGCGAGTTCCTGTTATGCCAATCGAGGTCTCCGAGAATCTTTTCAGTTTAGCGGGCTCAGCTCGAAGTTTGGATCACCAAGGGTGCTTCGAATGTGTGCGCAGAATCAAGAATTGGGCCGCTGAGAGTGAGCGAAACAAGCGGTGCATATTGGAGAACGGGGCTGCATCTGTACTCTCTGCCGCCTTTGATTCTTTTGCAGGCGATTGCGAAAAGAAAAATGCAGTTGTGTGCGAAGAATTACTCTCTGCGTTGAGTTGGATGCTTCCAGCTTTCGATGAAGAATCACACAAATACTTGGGATCGAAGGCATCGTTGCGTTGCATGGTTTGGTTTCTCAAGGAAACCGATGATCTTTCCGTCAAGCAAAACTCCCTTCTAGCATTGAAACAGCTTCTTTCTTGCGATGATCACACTAAACATGCTGAAGCGTTGGCGGAAATTGGTGGGGTGAATGACATTCTGTTCAAGCTCATCAGAGACAAAATTTCGCCGGCGATTACCAAGGCATCTCTGATGGTAGTTTTCTACTTGATTTCATCATCTTCTTCCGCCGGTGAGCAGATCAAGTTATCATATTTGGAGATGGGATTGGTTTCTGTGTTGCTGGAAATGCTTGTGGACTCGGAAAGGGGCGTAAGCGAGGGGGCATTGGCGGTTATCGACAGTCTTTGTGATTGCGAAGAAGGGAGGGAAAAGGCGTACGCTGATGCGCTAACCATACCGGTTTTAGTGAAGAAAATTTTGAGGATATCGGAAATGGCGACTGAGTATTCGATTTCAGCGATTTGGAAGCTGTGTAAATGTGCAAGCAGGCAAGAAGAAAGAGTGCTGGTTGAGGCCCTTCAAGTCGGTACATTTCAGAAGCTCTTGTTGGTTTTACAGGTTCGTTGCGGGGACGATCACACGAAGGAGAAGACGAACGAGCTTCTGAAGCTCTTGAATCCTTACAGAGCTGGATTGGAATGCATTGAGTCTGTAGATTTCAAGAGTATTAGAAGGTCGTTTTGATGATCTTTTTCAAGAGAAAACATACATATTCTTTGTGTTAATTAATTCTTAATTTTGGTTTCATCAAATGATGAGCTCTTGAAATGGTAAACATTAATTAATTTGTTTTCCAGTTTGTTGATGCAATTCTGCAAGTTGAATTGGAAAGTAAAAGAGAGTTTCAATCTGTTCTTTTTACATGTAACAGTATTATATCAATGATCATTTGGAACTCGTTCTGAGACTTTCTACAACACTTTGCTTATTAGCGCTTTTGAGAGAAGTGCTTTTATAATAAACACGTAAGGCTCGTTTGAGAGTATTTTTAAAATGACTTAAAACATTTTTGGTAACAATACTTTTGACACCAATTCTTAGTAAAACGACAAGTGAATTTTGGAAAAACATTTTATTGCTTTATGCAGGAAGTACGCACTTTAAGTGTTTTTGGAATACAAAAACATATTCTCTATAAGCGGTTTTAGTCATTTTACAACCAGTTCCAAACAAGTTCTTGTACCTTGACAAATTCAAGTGCTTACAAGAAAAATACATCTCCATAAAAGTGCTTTTACGACCTATAAATGCTTGTTAAGTCTTGGGTCAAACGTTTTTTGAAAGCACCTTCATTTATCAGAAAGCACTTTTTAATAATTTTGAAAGCAGTTCATAACATGTGTTTCGATTAAGAGTCGCACCAGCTGGTCATGGTTATATCAATTTAAGTCTCCTTTGCAGAAAAAGATCGAAACACATCTTTTTTTGTGTGTCAAATTGTTGGTGCCGACTGATGGACTCATTTTTATGCACCTGTTTAAACTAAACCAAAACTAGTTGTATAATAAGGACATAGTTTCATACCTACCAAAAGAAAAAAAGATGGGAACACTTTGTACGATGTGAGTTGGGAACGACAAAGATGTCAATTTGCTGCACATTAAGAATGCGTTTTCCTTTTCAATCTTTTCAACTTTTTTAGCTGTTCGTGTTTTAGCCCTTCCTCTTCTCCGAGTGGGAACTATGCATAGGACACAGTCCGGCCGACTCGAGGCAGCACATTCTTAAAAGACATGACGGGTTGAAAAAATTCTCGTAAAAATATCATTTTCTCAGTTAACATGTTAAATATTTAAAAATTAAAACAATTGCCAAAGAAAACATTATCAAGCGGCATGTATGTCAACAATCAAGATGAACTGTTACGAGCTGGTCTAGTGGTTAGGAATGAATTTTAAATTCGTATTTTATATGGCACGTCTTGTGTTCGATTTCTAGCGCTTGTGAATCACACGATGGTGGTCATGGACAGGCTGAAATGCATTTGTGAGTATTTTCGGCCCTTGAAAGTATAGATTGTGGTGACAAAACCATCGACTGTCCTCTTTTTTATAAAAAAAAAAAAATTACAAAAATCATGACGTGTAAAAAAATGATTGTTAGGTTTTCTCAAGATATTTTGCAAACTTGATAAAAAAAATATTATAAGTCATCCTGAAGCTTATGTTGTGGTAAAAATGATACGAAAACAACTTTTGTGATGGTTTCTACAAAAATTCTTCTAGTTTTATTTTCGCTCTCCAATCGGTTGATTTTGGTCCTTCTTGGCCTCTTCGTACGCAATGGTTTATTTGTTTGAATTGTATTCAGTAGATGACTTTCTAAACCTTTAACATTTATCGCGAAGGAAATGTTGTTCTTGACAATTTTGCTAACATGGGTTTGTCTTCTCCAACTTTGGTATGAGATTATTCCCCTTCACTAGTGGCTCGTGCTGCGTTGTTTTCGGACTATGTTGACTTGCCTGGCTTTCACTTTTCAAATTAATGTACATCTCGACATACATGTTTATCTCATATATATTTTTTTTTCCTAACCTTGTGTGGTTCGACTTATTTTGCAGGTTTAGACCTTTTAGGTTTGGCTTTAGAGGGGTTAGGTTTCATGATGTTCCCTCTCTATCCTTTGTATCTTCTTTGTTTTCGTTTCTGGAGGGATAAGGTTTATGTTCCTCCTTATTTTTCATGCATTTTTCTCTTTTTTTTTCTTGTTTTATGAGATGTAAAATTTATGTTTCCCTGACTAACTGTAACTTCTTGTTTCCCTCGTACTGTCAAAGTTTAATTAAAAAAAAATTATAAATCAAATCTTGATTGTTGAACTAATCAAAATTAAAAAAATCATAAATCAAACCAAAACATCATCATTCAAGAGTGAAAAGAAGTTTCAAGAGCAATTGAGATGAAACGAAAGCGTGCGTTTGATGGGTCAATGTCAATGCAAACGGTATATGAAAACCAAGTCAGTCTACGCTGCAATTCATTCCAAATGACCTCATGAGAACAATTCAACTGAATTATTTGAATTTCGCTGGCATGAAGTGTAAACAAAACTTGCAGCAAAACATACGCCAATGAAACAAAGACCATGCCATAAAGCATCTGATTGCGATTGCTCCATCAACGAAATTCAAATGTCTAATTGGACCTAGACAGGAAACCGCCTGTTCGTATTGCCCCATCACGCGCACCATCTTTTGATCCTCATCGAATCGAGGGAGATTGAAATTTCATATACTCAACAGCGATCAACGCCGTAGTTTTCATATATAGTAGAAAACAAAGTGTACTTCAGCTACACGAACAATGTGCCAACAACAACAACATACTAGATGGCTACAAATTACGCACACAAATTCAAGACACTACAGTATTACAAACAGTAGCATCAGTTTCTCATTTATGATGAAAAAGTATTAACTCGGTTGTTTCCGCTCCCAAAGAAGAGCCTACGTCGGAAAACCTATTCGTCCTTGTACCTCTTCTCCACTTCCTCCAAGTTCTGAATGTCCTTGTAATATTTACAGATGCGAAAGAGACACCTGCGCCCAAAATTTGTAGATTGCTATCAAATGACATGAAATATATCAAAGGCCTTAAGTTTATCTTCTTCTTCATTTTTTTTTTCTTTTAAGAATTAAAAGCAAAAGGACAGGGGCATTTGATATCTGGCCAACGTACCAGTAAAGCAGACATGCTGAAGCACAAAGAATTACATTCCTTTGAGCCTTGTACAGCTGCATGACATATTGTTCCCAACAAAGGAAATGAGTCAAAAACAATTGAATATAACACGGATATAGACCGAACTTGATTTTTGTCACTTTAATGGCAGAGGGCTAAATATGCAATCATTAGACTGAGCCGATCAGCTCTTTTATCACCTAACCAATTTAAATATGACAAGACTAATCAAAATACGTACACAAAGTGAAAGTTTGAATAAATTTTCCATGCATGAATGGTGCAAAGACAATGCACGAGTGGTTCCAATTTCCCTAATAAACAAAGAATCCCGAAATTTGCACATTCTAAACCTAAAAAGAAAGACGATGAACTTGGCTAGGAAACCTTTGTATCTTTGATACCTAGAAATCCAAAACAAAGGTGCGCGTCGTTTTAGCAGTGGCATTAAGATGAAATTTTTTCAAACACCGTTTGCATTGACATATCTATTCTCGATCTCTCTAAGACATCCCAAAGCTGAATGTGCAACAACTTGCAACAGAAGAACTGGACCACATATAAAAATTTCACGACACGTACAGCCCAAATGTAGAGATATCTCCTACTAGAATATTTCAACAAACATAACCCCTTCCTTCACCCTTCATTCACTAGTTCCCACGAAGCTCCAATAAAGAAAGTCCAACAAATGATAAAGAAGCAGGATTCAAGATACCATCATAAACAAAAGCCGAAACAACCTAACAATCTAATACCCTATATACACATGTGTGTGTACTACGGAACACAAGTTTCGGAGGACTAATTTAAGACGCAGTTATGCGTTATTGAGCATTATGATTGAGTAAAAATAATCACGAACTTGTGATGAACCCAAAGCCCCCTAAATTATTACTATGTTAATCTTTAATAAAGCTGCAAAGCAGCATTCAACGGGGAGATCAAAACGTAATTTTCTTTTTGTCATATGATTTCTACTTCAACAAGTTAATTTAGGTGGCTGATCATGAATCCGAAGGCATCATCTCATCAATTTGATTAAATATTGCGACTTTAGAAGCAATGAAACCAGAGAGAGTGAGTAATGGGAACTGACGGATTTCTCATAGCGGTCACGGTCAGAGGCGGTGCAAGTCTCAGAGGTGCAGGCCAAGCGGTGCTCATTCTTCCAATATATATCTACACACAATCGATCAAAAGAAACACAGAAATAGCAAAGTCAAAGATTAATTGGAAACCCATTGAAACCAAAAATCAAAGAAAAAAGATCAATTGGGAAATCCAATGTTATGCAATGCCCTAAGAACGAGAAATTCGAAACCTCATTCGATTAAAAGGCCAGATCGCAGAAATGATTATAATTAAGGACAATATAAGTGTGAAGAGAAACCGAACGGAAACGGGAACGAAATCGAGAAAAGAAACGAACCCAGCAGCTGAAATCCGGCGAAGGGGACGATGAAGAGGGCGGGTTGGAGGATTAGAGAGACCAGCGACACGAATCGATTCTTCAACGGCTTGGGCGCCGGAATGGTTAGCAGGAACGCCAACGCCGCCTCTGCCGCCACTACGTACGTCAGTATCATCCACTGCAATGCCATCTTCGGCTCCAATTTCTCTGCTTTTTGCTTACTTCGCTATTACTTGCTCCACTTCTTCCTCTGATTTTGCAGCTCCCTCTCTCTCTCTCTGGTGTGGTTTACTTTGTGGCGGATCGGATCGGTTGAGTTGGCCCAAAATTAACACCATTTGGGCCATATCCATTAAGCAGCTATATGGTCCACTTAAAGCCCAATCTATATATCCAACTATAAATGGCCCGAAGGCCCAAATTAGTCACCCAGTGATAATGAAAACGAGACTTTAACGATAATTTTATTTAGACACATAAAAATAACTCACTTGCAACGCACTCTCTTAGATGTGTATGTTGCCAACTTATCACTGTATCGTGCGAAATTCACTTGCAATAGAATTATAACTTTCAAGGATTCCTAGTGTAAAAGTGCAAAGTTTCTCTAGATGGAAATAGTGTGCAAAGAGCTCAAAATATTTACAATGAGCCATCTTATCAAGTCAACTGCAGAGCGTTTTCGAGACTCCTTACCTAGTTTTCTCGACTCTTTATGCGCGTGCGGTTGAGTAGGCATTTCGTCAAACAGTTGTGGGCACAAAAGAGTCTCGTCCTTGTTCGGAGCATTCTTGGAGGTCCTTCACAAACGTGTTCCATGGGCTTCTATACGTCTTGAAACCCATTAGTTTAGATATGGATCCGCTCATGGTCACTTATATTAGAAAGTGCATGAATAAATGTATCAATGTTGGCCCTAAATAGTAAATTAGTAATGTATTGTTTCTTCTGTCTCTGTGGATAATTCTAGATATGACTTTAATTAATATAGTTTCAAGGACATGGTATTTCTTTTGTCTTATGGAGATTATGTTCCATTTCTTCGTTGTTTCATATATCTCAAGTATAAAAATTATGTTTGTAGATCATGTATATATACCTCAACGTGAGTTGAATAACATATTTGTCAGAATTAAACAACGTCATCTTCTATTACTACTCAAAAAGATTGTTTGATGTGGGATAATATCTAAGGGACTTACAAATATTTTAATAAATCACCAATGATGAAAACTCAATTCAACCCCTTGAAATATAAGTTCATTGAATTCATATGTTACAAAATTTTAATTTTTACCAAAATACTTCTTTCATTCCTCATATGTTCCAACCGGATTCTCTTCCGATCCTTTTGGTGAGGATCCTAGGAATCTGTAAATAGTGTCATTTCATCGTACATCGTGCGATCAGTTTTTGTTAGGTACTGTTTGTGTTTAATTTTAAATAAAAATATTTAAAATGATTTCTGATCGCACGATATACGATAAACAGATAAGATTCACGAATTCCTAGAATCCTCACAAAGATGATCCGACGAGGATCCAGATTCTCATGTTACAAAGTTTCACTACAGGATCTACCTTTCAAACAATTCTAGAAGGGAAAGCATATCTTCTTTCTTCGAGTCCTTGTCTCTCGTTTTTTATTTTTTATTTTTGTGAATGCTACACAAAATATATATTAGTAATCTCAGTCATACAACGATGGATAGGGTACATGTGAAAACTCAAATTCTCGTTGAATTAATTTGAGGTAGTAGAAGCCTTCAATACAGACAACGATAGCTAGATAACTAGTACAAGTCTCAATCCTCATGCGGGTTTATGTCCCTCCCCGTCTAGGTGTAACTTTTTTTTTCGTTATTAATAAAATTACTATCGTACCGTCGAGGTTTCCAAAAAAAAAAAAAAAAAAAAAAAATCATATTGCATCCGTGCTGTGGGCTTATCCTTGCTTATAAATAGAGTAGCAGTTAGTTAACATGGCAGAACTTATTAGTCATACTACGTCCCAGTTAGTTGACATGGCAGAACTTCCAAGGTTTTTTGCACTGAAATCAAACCACAGCAAAAAATGCTTGCGCATCATAAATCAAAACATCGGGAAATATCATGGGGTGGTCCAGTTCTCGGGGGATGATGTTAAGAGCTCACAAGCAGGGTTCCAAGTGGAGAGGGCCGACGGTAACGGAGAACTGTGCATATTAAATGCACTACCAATGGCAAATACTTGAGAAGAGGAGACGAACGGGAGTGGTGGATTGTGGCAGCCGGTGATGAACCAGAGGAAGATCAAAGCCATTGGACCTGCACTTTGTTCGAGCCTCAGGTTGTCCATAAAGACAACAAAGCAGTCATCCGTTTACTCCACGTGCAACTCGGGCGTTATGTAAGGTTGTACACTGCAAACCAGGGCACCGCATTCATCGGCTGAAGACTCCCCACGACAGTGGGAAATCTTGTAACGTCAGCCACTGCAAACGACTTCCATGAATGCCTCTACGCAGAGGAGACAGCCCCCAACCTCGAAAACCGTATGGATGAGTACACAGTCATCGACTTGGATCCACTCGCACTACCTAACCCTTTTGTGCTGAAATCAAACAGCTGCGACAGATACTTGAGCTACATACTTGATGAAGAAAACCACAATCATGAGATTGTTCAATTCTCCGGAGAGGATCCTAAGAGGGAGCAGTCAATCTTCCAAGTAGAGCAGGCAAACAATAAAGACCATCAAGAGAATCATTACGAGCACATCAAATGCTCGTACAACAAGAAGTACTTGAGAAGGATGGACATAGACAAGCAATTGATCATGGCAGTGGCTGACCGACGAGACGAAAGCACAAAAAGTTGGGGTTGCACATTGTTCAAGCCCGAGCGTGTCGGACAGGCCAGCAAAAACCACAACAACGTGCTCTGCCGATTGCGCCACGTGCAAAGCGGCCTCTACACAAGGCCATTTGTTGAGAATAGATTCGAATTACGCCTCAACGATGAAAGACCTGACTCTCATGGAGTGGATGTCTACACAGCCATCTGCGGCCTTCTATGATCATCGATTCATCATGATCATTTGATGTTTGTGGGTAACATCTCTGAAACCCTCACGAAACTCCACTCGCTCCATCAAGATCACCTATGGGTTTAAAAGACATATCCTTATCCTATAATATGCATGCGTCGTGTTCCTTGTGAAATTGATTAATAAAGCAATAAAAACAAATTCTATGTGTGCGGAAAGGTATTTTGTGTATGTTCTATGTGTGTGTAGAAAGGTATTTGTGTACTAGTGGTTTTAGTTAATAATACTAATAGTGCATGTAATGAAATAATTTACATTGCATATAATCAAATAACTTTGTAAGGTTATGTACGGTAATAAAGTTGTACTTATTGCGAATTATAGCTTGCAAGGGAGTACATATGCTTTTAGCTGTGAAAAAGGTGAATTTACAAAACTTTTGATACAATTTTCAAGTATCTTACGATGCATATTACTGGAGCAATATTCCTTGGTATTTGCCTGTTGATTGGAGCAATTGCTTATGACAGATTTGGCATATGCATGTTTTTGTTTTCCATATTTTTCGCGAGGGCAATTGTGTAGCCGATACCTTAGCCAACTTTGGTGCAGATCATGATGCATATTACTAGTGGTCTAACGTTCATTCATGTGCAGCGTTTGCTTATATTCATGATTTTTCTACTTCTACCAGCTATCGTTTCAGATGATTTTTATCATATGTTTTCTTTGTAAGTTAGGTTCCCTTATCATGTTACTTGCTATGTTATTTCCATCAATGAGGTTTGGCTTTATGTCCTCCTCATTTGTGTTCCTTCATGTGCAGAGTTTTTCCTAACGTGAACGGCATCAAAGATTATAAAAGGGTGATTATCCATTAATAACTAACTCCGTTAAAAACTTCCTAAGCCATTTCCTAGAGTTTCATATAATTATCTGTCGTGAATTTTTACAACTTCAGATAGTTTTGCAAATATTACTTCATGTTGGTTCTCTGTGAGTGGAGGCCAAATTGAGGGGAACTCTAATGCAGTTGATGCTCTCCTATCTTTTGCGGTGCTGCTCTGCCACTACAAAAAAAGAAAACACCTTGCCAGACGGATAACTTCCGTCGGCTAAACGCTTGTTTCGTCGCCGAAGTCTTTAGCCGACTGAGGTTTGTCGGGAAAAATTAGTCAGGCAAAACCTATCGACTGAACGCTTCAATGACCAAAACACAATTCTGTCGAGCAAAAGTTAGTTAACCTGTCGGAAATTTTCATCGGCCAAACAATTGACCTGAACGAAATCATCTTGCCCGATGAAAATATCTCGTTAGCTGGCTAAGAATTAAATAATGTAATGAATTTGACCCGAAGAAAGAGTTGTTGGGCCAACTCTAAGAAATCAAACTTAAAAATATAGAAAATTTTGCACGACGAAATATCTGTTAGGTTAACATTTTTCAATTTAAAAAAATATTAAATAAATTGTAATAAATATTTAAAAACAATATTTACAATCAAAATAAAATTGTTCTTATAATTATATTACAAAAACTAAACAGAAAAAAACGTTAACTATTAAGGTGATTGGGGGAATGGCTGCAAAAGCTCGGCCGGGACACCAGGAATCTTGATGCCAAAAACTGACAAGGACGGGGCTACGACAGCGAAGTACATGGGCACTAATTCTTGATCTTTCGCAGCAGCCTGTGCCAACCGCGCTACTTCTTCTTGTAGGTGCTCACATTCTTCCTTTTGGCGCGCTAGCTCCATTTCCACCTACTGAAGTTGGGAATTAGTCTCGATTGATGAATAAAGCTCGCTGAAGAAGAAAAGCCCCCAACTTCCTGAACTCGACTCGTTCCTAGGCCACGAACTTTCTTGGCTTTCTGTCGCCTGATTACGTCCATTAGCAACTAGATGGACACCTATGAATCAAGTATCAGCTCCTCCATAGGCATATTCAATTATAATCTTGCACAGATGATGGGATACAAGTTTGAAAGTCTTATTTTATATGTTATATAAACTTTTTGTTTCTTAATTGAGTAAATTGTAGCAATAGTCCCTTAACTCTAACTCAATTGGAGTAAGGATCCCTCAACTAAAAATTCATTACCATTGGTCCATCAACTCATCAAAACGTGCATCTATGGTCCATCAGATAAAAATCCATTACCATTTGTCCCTCAACTTTAATCCAACTAGAGAAATGATCTCTCAACTTTAACCCAATTAGAGCAATGGTCCCTCAACTCTAACCTAATTGTAGCAATGGTCCTTCCAACATAACTCGTTTTGACAAAATTCTGATAAAGTTGACGAAAATGACCATAGCTACGCTTTTTAATGAGTTGAGGGACCCTAATTATAGCCATGGTCATTCCAACATAACTTATTTTGACAAAATTCTGACGAATTTGATGAAAATGACCACAACTACACACTTTGATGAGTTGAGGGAACAATGGTAATGAATTTTTAGTTGAAAGATCATTGCTCCAATTTGATTAAAGTTGATGGATCATTGTTACAATTTACTCTTCTTAATTTTATACGAGTGTTGGCTTTAGTTTATATTATTTTGAGAATTATATCCTTAAGTAGCATTGACAGGAAAAGGATCCTCACCGGATCATTTTCCTAGGGATCCCGTGATTCTAATCGTTTATCGTATATCGTGCGGTTAGTTTTCATTAGGTACTATTTATATTTAATTTTATGAGTTATACAAACAAATCAATCAATGTCAACTATTTTAACAAATCTTGCATCACACCAATGAGAGCTATGTTCATATCAATGAGAGAAATGGGAAATAGATTGAGGAAATTAATATTAATTAAACTGCTCCCCTCAAGGGGATATAGAGAATTGATATTATCAAACAGCTATTAATCATTGTCTTTATAAATTGCTCCTTCCTACATTTCTTCGAAAGTACAATTAGCGGATCTGTTCACGAAAGAGTAATGTTAGGAAGACTAAATTTGCAAATTACATGATGTGTCATCAATAGGAAATGAGTTTATCAACGTTTAAATAATAATTTAATCACCAACTTCCATATTATTTAGTTTACAAATTTAGTCTCTTTAACATTACTGTTCATGAAAACTTTAGTAATTTAGTAATATTAATTATAACATTCGCTATTCAACTTGGGGATTATAGAGAGTTGATCTGGTCAAATCATTTATTTTTATTTTTATTTTTTTACAAATAATAGCGTTTGTAGGTTAAATAATTAATTGTTAAGTGGAAGGAAAATCTGTGGGGATTGAAGTCGCACTAAGATGCATAAACATTATTATTTTTCATCAGTGCAGAGAAGCGCGGTTAAGGTATGATAAAATCATATCATCATAGCATATTCTATTATTTTTTTTTATATTTACCATAAATAGAAGCCAACCCCACTGATTGAATAGTGCATAAGATGATCAAGCAGAGGAAGATGGACTTCGCTGAGAGCAAGGCATCACACACCCAAAACACATTGTTACATATGGTCATGACATATGTGTTTATTGTAAAACACTTCTGCTTCTCCCTGAAGAAGCAATCGCATATGAGCCTTAGTTTATATATAAGGCTTATCAAGTGAAGGCCCTCAGCGCTAAGAGATGATAATGTAAGGCACCCTTTTCTCAGGAAAATCATGCATCAAGTCATAAAGCACAGGCCCACAAGAAAACTATAACAAATTGAGAATTCGAATAAAGTTTTGATGTAAGTTAAATGGGATTCTGTTTATAGGTTAATCTGATGGCATTGTTTACATGATAAGTTGATAACCACAATTTGCTACTTGGTTTTTATGTGTTGATGATTATGAAGTTGAGTTTATTTGAGTAGTTAACTGGCATATTGGATGAAAGGAGTGCTCGCAGCAGTACAGCTACCATCTCGTATAAAAAAATATGCCAATGGAACTGGAAGAGTTTTGATTCATACATTGTACTCGCAATTGTTTATTTCTTTGCTCGATCAATCGTGAGAGCTATAGATCTACATCCTGAGTCGGACTGAGAGAATGGTATACATAAAGCTTGTGGAAGGAAGAGTTATTTGATTAATCAGGGCGTCTTATGATTTCTGGTTGATAAAATAGATCCACCATCACTGATTCACTATGATTCATAGAAATCAAGAAAAGAAAAGAAAATCAGATAAACCAGTTTTTCATCCTTATGCTTTACTTTCTTGGGCTTTTTTATTTTGAAGGTGGATTGTCTGCCCTCCCATTTCCATACTCTCTCCATGCCCTCCTGTTTGTGTGATCACGATTAAGCCACGTCAACATTTTATATTAATTTTTTATAAAAATAATAAAACAAAAAGTAATAAGAATATAAAATGTTGACGTGGTTTAACGGTGACCACACAAACAGAAGGGCATGGGGAGAGTATGGAAATGGGAGAGCAGACAATCCACCTCCTTTTATTTTAGTATATTTCCAATTATATTGGAAGGTTTTGAAGATTGAACCTAGCATATATAATGCCCATTATATATGATATTCGTACCCACCCACCCACCCTTACCATTACAATTCGAGTAAAATAGTACGCCATGTCGCTATATCCAGGTAAACGAAAGAAAAATTCTAGTTAAAAATGCCCAGAATTCATTTTAAATAAATCACAAATGATAGAAACAAAATTGAACGCTTAAAAAATCAAGTCTTTGAATTTACCATGTTACAAATTTCATTCCTCATCATGGCTATAAGTGGCTCCATATCTAGGTAAACCACTCTAATTAAAAATGCCCATAATGCGTTTGAAATAAATCACAAATGATAGAAACTAAATCCAAAGCTTCGAACATCGAGTCTTTGAGTTCACCATGTCACAAATTTCATTCCTCATCATAGCTATAAGCCACTTGCTTGAAGAAATTTATTACAAAATGCTCCTCACCTATCCACGTTCTTTATGAAATTTGACAATCTATTGCTCATTTAGTTGTTTGCAATATAAACTATTCCGATAGACCAGGCTACAATGGAACAGAATAGTTTGGAAAAGATATAAACCAACCAATTAGATCAAGCTATTTTACCAAATCTCGCGTTACTCCTATGAGGTCAGCCATGTTCATATGAACCAAAAATATTACCACGTGCATATAGAACTATTAAACAAAGACGAAGAATGTGAAGGAAATGGGACACAAGACAAAGTAAACGGTCTCAAGCTGTGTAGAGTTGGTTGCATTGCACGCAAGGTGTGGGCTTATAAATAGGATAGCTGGTTTGGAGCAAGCAGAAAGCAAAGAATAAAACAAGAGAGAATTAAGAGAGGAGAGAGATATATCATCCCAGTTAGTTAAGATGGCAGAACTTCCGAGCTTCTTTGCGTTGAAATCAAACCACAGCAAAAAATGCTTGCGCATAATAAATCAAAATATTGGGAAATATCAAGGGGTTGTCCAGTTCTCGGGAGATGATGTTAACAGCTCGCACGCAAGGTTCGAAGTGGAGAAAGCCGACGGTAATGGAGAACTTGTGCATATTAAATGCACTACCAACGGCAAATACTTGAGAAGAGG
Source organism: Pyrus x bretschneideri (assembly GCF_019419815.1). Lineage (NCBI taxonomy): Eukaryota > Viridiplantae > Streptophyta > Magnoliopsida > Rosales > Rosaceae > Pyrus > Pyrus x bretschneideri. Next base: position 13,282,666 of record NW_025999612.1, on the reverse strand, counting down.
AGACGAACGGGAGTGGTGGATTGTGGCCGCCGGTGATGAACCAGAGGAAGATCAAAGCCATTGGACCTGCACTTTGTTCGAGCCTCAGGTTATCAATAAAGACAACAAATCAGTCATCCGTTTACTCCACGTGCAACTCGGGCGTTATGTAAGGTTGTACACTGCAAACCAGGGCGCCGCATTCCTCGGCCGAAGAGTACTCCCCGCGGGCGTGGGGCATTTTGTAGAGGAAGCCGCTGCAAACAACTTCCATCTATGCCTCTACGCAGACGAGATAGCCCCCAACCCCGAAAACCGTATGGTTGAGTACACAGTCATCGACTTGAATCCACTCGCACTACCTAACCCTTTTGTGCTGAAATCAAACAGCTGCGACAAATACTTGAGCTACATACTTGATGAAGAAAACCAAAATCATGAGATTGTTCAATTCTCCGGAGAGGATCCTAAGAGGGAGCAGTCAATCTTCCAAGTAGAGCAGGCAAACAGTAAAGACCATCAAGAGAATCATTACGTGCACATCAAATGCTCGTACAACAACAAGTATTTGAGAAGGATGGACGTAGACAAGCAATTGATCATGGCAGTGGCTGACCGACGAGACGAAAGCACAAAAAGTTGGGGTTGCACATTGTTCAAGCCCGAGCGTGTTGGAAAGGCCAGCAAAAACCACAACAACGTGCTCTGCCGATTGCGCCACGTGCAAAGCGGCCTCTACACAAGGCCTTTCGTTGAGAATAGATTTGAATTACGCCTCAGCGACGAAAGGCCTGACTCGCATGGAGTGGATGTCTACACAGCCATCCATGGCTTCCATGATCATGATTTATCATTATCATTTGATGTTTGTGGGTAACGTCTCTGGAAATCCTCACGAGACTTCACTCGTCCCATCAGGGTCACCTATGGGTTTAAAAGACTTATATATGCATGCATCGTGTTCCATGTGAAAGTGATAATAGCACTTATCACTAGTTTTATTCTTGTTTCTTGTTTTTAATTTAACTTTAATTGGTCCGTATTAAAGCAATAAACACAAATCCTATGTGTGTGGAAAGGTATTTGTGTAGTAGTGTGTTTTTTTTTTTTTTTTTTTTAAATTTTTATCCAATCAAGTTGTGTCATCTAGCATTTTAATTAATAAAAGAATTGATGTATTATTCAACCATTCCTTTTTATATCACATGTTTGACAACGTTATTTCTTTTATAATTCACTATAAATTCATACGCTCTCTTAAAAGTATTTTGTAAAGTACTACGAACTTGTAATCACTTGAACTTTCATCGCATACCATCAAATTCGCTAAAATACTAAAGAAAAGCCTATGATATTTTTGTATGATTTTGAAGTGTAAATAGACACTTATTTGTATGATATATAGTAAACTTACTTAAGCCCCCGAGTTTGTCTAAACCCTTGCCTAAGCCCTGTCTAGGTGCATACGCGCTATATAGGCTCCAATCATTTGCCCAACTAGCGTCTAGTGTACCTTAATTAGGACCACCCAATATTACAATCTTGACAAGGCTGGCCTTGAGAATTTGGGGCCTTAGGTGAGCCTTCGGACCCTTGACTTTTTGTACATTGATATATATAAAAACAAATTTGCTAAATACATGAAATAGTCTATTTCTACATCAAATATCATTAAAAATTAATATCAAAAGAAGAAAGATATATGAACACTACTTAAATATTACACACCTTGCGTTTTTAGACACAAATTAATGTACTAATTAAGTTTACATAATATAATTTTTCAACCTAATCTTTTTTCAATTGATAAAATAATTAATCCATTCACTCTTTCTTGTGAGGTATATAGTTGATCAAAGATAAGATTTGATCAACTTTAATTTTGAATTTTTTTTCTTCTGGAAAAGCAACTAAACTGGTATGGTTAACAAAGTTCTATAAGCAACCCATGCATTCGGGAAACAAACATCCATTTGCCTTAGATATTTCAACACTTTCCATTGCCTGATTTATTTCATTCTAAAAAGTTTCTCTCAAGATTCTTGGCTCTAGAAATAAGTTTTTCCCATGAATATCAGAATGATCACCAAGTGATCGAGAGAGAAGAGTGATAGTTTTTGTGAAAACGAAGAGAGAAAGCGATTGGGGCTATATCGAAAAAGGTTTGTGATTTTGATATTTAAATGTTCATTAGATTTGAAAGAGTAAAACTGCAGTTACATATGGGTGAGAACAAGAAAAAACAATAAAATTCTTTTTGTGAAAAATTATATTATTGCCTATGATTTAATGTTTTCATATTTTTATTGAATTTAATTTGTAAATATATATGTATATATATATTTAATAAAAATATCAAGGCCCCTTCGGAGTGATGACCCTAGACGGACGCCTACTTCGATCGGCCTCCCTTAGGGCCGGCTTTGATTCTTGAATCCGCCATTGCTCATCATAGCTATAAGTGACTTCTTTAAAGAATTTCTTACAAAATACTCCACATCTATCCATATTCTCTATGAAAGTTGACAATTGCTCGTTTAGTTGTCTGGAAAATAAACTATTCCGACAGACCAGGCTACAACTGGAACAGAATAGTTTGGAAAATATGTAAACGAACCAAATAGATCAAGCTATTTTACCAAAGGGGAGTGCTATCCACACATCCTTTTTACTTCTCACACATCCCTTGTTAATTTTTGTCCATTGATCTTCTCCTAATCATCTGATCCCACAACCGTAAATTGAAAGGGTGTGTGAGAAGTAAAAATGAGGTGTGTTGATATAAATTGCTTTTAAAAGCTGCTTTCATAAGCTGAGTTGGGTCTTTAATGAATATTTTTTAGTTATTGTAATATCCTCATTAATTTTTTAATGCCATTATTCATCATCCTACACATATTTTATATCTCTCGTAAAACAAAATTGACCACCATCACATACGACTACAAACACCAACTCCAGCTCAAAGCAATTAAAATGGTTAACTGCCCAAAAGTTAAAAAAGGTTACAAGTTTCTAATGCAAAACGTTCCTATAAACAAGGCTACAACTGGAACACAATAATGTTGAAGAGGCAATCCACAATAGTTGGCAAGTAATGAAAGTTATAGTATTTAAATTATGTTGGGAGGGGAAGAAACTTAAAAGTTTGAAAATAACGGTAGCCAAGGATTAGAAAAATAGACCTACCATCACCTACCCTCCAGCGATGTCCAAAGCGTCTTTCGCCATTATAACCATTAAAAAGTTCGAGCCTTGTAGTCAACAATATTATGCTTTTTATTTTTTTATTTTTTTTTTAGGAAAACTAATGAAAAAGACTTGAAAACTTTGAGTTTTAATGAAAATGATAATATAAAGGGTAAAGTGAATGGTAACATAATTGACCTTTTAGTGTAAAAATGTGGTTTTTCGTTAAACTGAACATTACTAGGAGCTTTCCGTTAAAGTTCCTTTTTTTTTTTTTGGCATACGCAAAGGCAATAGAAGATTGAGTGCATTTTTGTTCACCATCCTCAAGTGTTGGTGATACTCATCATCATATTTATCACCATTAGATAAGTTTTAATTTTGAAATTTGTGCTTATCCACTATACAAATCTTGAAATTTAAACTCATCTAACGGTAATAAATAAAGTGGTGAGCATACACCATAATTTATAGTTGTGAGCAAAAATGTTCCTATAGAAGATTAGGCGAGAACGACTACACACCAATACCAAGTCATTTGACCACTACGACAACCTGAGCTATTAATTATAGTCCTTCCACACTTAACGAATCCAATTCCCAAATAACAGGTTTTCTAAGTAAATTTAAAACAAAATCAGTGTTAGTGTATATGAATCAATATCTTCCATGAAGGAGTCATGTACTATATGAAAGTTGACAATTGATGCACTTCCTAAAAGAGATTAAATTGAAGGCAAAGGCACACCCAATCTGTCGATTTGTTCGCGTAACTAGCTTATAATATGGTACAGATGAGTTATGTTTCAAATACAAAACCTTCCTACGAAAAGGCTACTGATGGAACATAATATGTCGAAGAAGCAAAATACACAGCAGTTGGCAGGTAGTAAAAGTTACAGTATTTAAAGTATTTTTTTATTATTGAGGGCCAGTACCGTGGTGAAAGTTAAGCACCTTTGTGGCCCTATCCTTACCCACATATGAGCTCCCGGCGGAAGAGGATTCGAACCGGATCTCTTTCATCAAAGGTTCAGGATCAAATGATCTGAACTGTTGAAATTTGATCAAACGGCTACAAACAGGAAACGTCTCTAAAAGTTACAATAATTGCAACCGTTGGATTATATTTCGTCGGTCCAGATCACTTGATCTTAGAACTATGATGAGAGAGATCCGGATCCTCTTCCCTCCCCGGCCACCCCTTTCTCCTAAACCTTTAAGGAGGGCTAGCGCAATAGTGGAAATTAAGCACCCATAGCCCTCACACAATCTCGAGGCTCCCCAGGGCCTCACCCCTTCCCTCTCTCCCTTCAGAACTCCACCTAACTATTGGAAAAAAAAAAAGTCTTTTTTTTATTATTATCGTATTTAAAGTCTATAATGAAATGGTTTAGAGTAATATATACCATCCTTATATTTTTGTGAAAAGAAGCCTTGTTTTATATGCTATAAAAAGTCATTCTACTTAATATTAAGTAAATAGTGTACACGGAATCTTATAATTTGTAATTCTAATCAAATTTGAATTGCCAATAAAGACTTTTTACAACCATCTAAGGGTGACCAAGAAATTTTAAGTCCTGTGTTCTATACGATATGGCTTGAGTTCAATTAAAAAAAAAAAACTAAGACTTTCTACAATATGGTTTCACATACGTTACAAAAACTTGAATTCTATAACAAGTCTTCGAATTCACATTGTTAAGTCTTTTTCTAGCTATAATCTTAACCATAACACACATGCTACCCAAAATTGCTAATAAACGATCCCATACCTACATCAATTTGCTTGTTGAATGTTGACAGTTGCTAATTTCATTGTACTTACGTCCTCTCTATCTATTTTTCATGGAGACCATGAGAATTCGTTACAAAATTTTAAGGGTAATGTTAGGAAGATCAAAATTTTAAATTACATTTTGTAAACCAAATAATGTGGATGTTGATGATTGAATTATTAGTTAAGTGCTGATTAAGATGCTTATTACCTATTGGTGACACATCTTGTGATTTACAAATTTAGTTTGAAAATGTAGTCTCCCTAACATTATCCAAACTTTAATATCACACCTATAGCCATATGCTGTTACTCCTCATTTTAACTTCACAGTCACATCCTACAAACAAATTTTTTAACAAAGGACTCCACACCTACAGCTATGTGGTTTACGAAAGTTGACAATCGCTCATTTTACCCGCACTTAGAAGATATTGAAGAAAAAGAAACACCCGTCAGTGTGTTCGAACATGTAATTATAATCTTGTACAGATGGGATACAAGTTCGAAAGTCTTAATTTATATGCTATAAAAACTCTTTATTTCTCTTATATGAATTTTGGCTTTTTTTTTTAATTATATAATGAGAATTATATTCACAAGTAGCAGAATTAATTAGCAGAAGAGGTTAAAAAAGATACAAATTAACAAATCAATCATGCAGCTATTTTAACAAATCTTGTGTCACACCAATGAGATCATCCATGTTCACATGGATATGAAAGAGATGGGAAACTGAGATTGAGGAAATAAATGTTAATTAAAGACCATAACATATGTATAATGAGAATTATATTCACAAGTAGCAGAATTAGCAGAAGAGGTTAAAAAAGATACAAATTAACAAATCAATGAGGCAGCTATTTTAACAAATCTTGCGTCACACCAATGAGATCATCCATATTCACATGGATATGAAAGAGATGGGAAACTGAGATTGAGGAAATAAATGTTAATTAAAGACCATAACATATATATATATATATAGGGAGTGCGGAAGCAAATTTCCGACACTAGTAGAAAAACATGTTTGCGCGACCGAATTTTGCGCGACGGATCAACTTTCGTCGCGCAAAGTATGTTTGCGCGACCAAAAACACACAACGTCGCGCAAAAGGCATTTGCGCGACGGAATTTTGCGCGACCAAGGATGGCGTCGCGCAAAACAGCTTTGCGCGACGCATCAGATCCTGCGTCGCGCAAATGTGTTTTGCGCAGCACCATATGTAGTCGCGCAAAGGTTCGTCGCGCAAATGCCTTTTGCGCGACGTTTTATACGTCGCGCAAAGTCCTTTTTTTTTTCTTTTTTGGCCTTTTCCTTTTCTTTTGGGGTTCTTGCATTGCCTTTTTCTTTTGTAGTATCCACTTGTGTAAATGTTTTAAATTGACGATCGAATTAGTTCATTGTATTCATATAGGGTTAAACAGTGCAGCTGTAAAAAATCATCAAAATCGGAGTTAATATAACCGTTAAATCGTAATTTTTCATTTATAGCCGTTGAAAAGGTTTGTCCTGTTGTTTAATCTCTACATGCTTGTTTTTTACAATTTTTGGCGTATGCGATCTCAAAGCATATACAAACAAATTTGACGGTTGGATCGTTGAAACTAGTTTTGTACAATGCGTATCCCATCAAAACATTATTTTCACTAACACTTGGAATTTATTTAAACTTTCTTTAAGTATAACATAATATTTTGTGGTATCCACTTGTGTAAATATTTTAAATGGACGATCGAATCAGTTTATTGTATTCATATAGGGTCAATGAGTGTAGCTGTAAAAAATCAACAAAATCGGAGCTAATATAACCGTTAAATCATGATTTTTCGTTTATAGCCGTCGAAAAGGTTTGTCCCATTGTTTGATCTTTACATGTTTGTTTTTTACAATTTTTGGCGTATGGGATCTCAAAGCATATACAAATAAATTTGACGGTTGGATCATTGAAACTAGTTTCGTACAATGCGTATCCCATGAAAACATTAGATTCACTAACACTTGGAGTTTATTTATACTTTCATTAAGTATAACATAATATTTTGTAGTATCCACTTTTGTAAATATTTTAAATTGAAGATCGAATCAATTTGTTGTATTCATATAGGGTCAATGAGTGTAGTTGTAAAAAATCATCAAAATCGGAGTTAATATAACCGTTAAATTGTGATTTTTCATTTATAGCCGTCGAAATGGTTTGTCCCGTTGTTTGATCTCTACACGTTTGTTTATTACAATTTTTGGCGTATACGATCTCAAAGCATATACAAACAAGTTTGACGGTTGGATTGTTGAAACTAGTTTTGTACAATGCGTATCCCATGAAAACATTAGATTCACTAACACTTGGAGTTTATTTATACTTTCATTAAGTATAACATAATATTTTGTGGTATCCACTTTTGTAAATATTTTAAATTGAAGATCGAATCAGTTTGTTGTATTTATACAGGATCAATGAGTGTTGTTGTAAAACATCATCAAAATCAGAGTTAATATAACCGTTAAATCGTGATTTTTTGTTTATAGCCGTCGAAAAGGTTTGTCCTGTTACTTAATCTCTGCATGTTTTTTTTTTTTTTGATTTTTGGCGTATGGGATCTCCAAGTATATACAAACAAGTTTGACGGTTGGATTTTTGAAATTAGTTTGGTACAATGCATTTCCTATCGAATTCAATGGTATATGTATTTACTAAGTAGATTTTAATTAATTTATTTTGTCCTCATAAGCTAAACGGGTAAAAAAAAAAAAAAAACAGAGGACTTTGCGCGACGTAGGTACAACTGCGTCGCGCAAAACAGGCTTGCGTGACGTAATTGTACCTACGTCTCGCAAAGTCCTCTGTTTTTTTTTTTTTTGCCTTTTCCTTTTCTTTTGGGGTTCTTGCATTGCCTTTTTCTTTTGTGGTATCTACTTGTGTAAATGTTTTAAATTGACGATCGAATCAGTTCATTATATTCATATAGGGTTAAACAATGTAGCTGTAAAAAATCATCAAAATCGGAGTTAATATAATCGTTAAATCGTAATTTTTCGTTTATAGCCGTCGAAAAGGTTTGTCCCGTTGTTTAATCTCTACACGTTTGTTTTTTACAATTTTTGGCGTATGCGATCTCAAAGCATATACAAACAAGTTAGACGGTTGGATCGTTGAAACTAGTTTTGTACAATGCGTATCCCATCAAAAAATTAGATTCACTGACACTTGGAATTTATTTAAACTTTCATTAAGTATAACATAATATTTTGTGGTATCCACTTGTGTAAATATTTTAAATGGACGATCGAATCAGTTTGTTGTATTCATATAGGGTCAATGAGTGTAGCTGTAAAAAATCAACAAAATCGGAGTTAATATAACCGTTAAATCATGATTTTTCGTTTATAGCCGTCGAAAAGGTTTGTCCCGTTATTTGATCTCTACACTTTTTTTTTTTGCGATTTTTGGCGTATGCGATCCCAATGCATATACAAACAAGTTTGACGGTTGGATCGTTGAAACTAGTTTTGTACAATGCGTATCCCATCAAAACAATAGATTCACTAACACTTGGAGTTTATTTATATTTTCATTAAGTATAACATAATATTTTGTGGTATCCACTTGTGTAAATATTTTAAATTGAAAATCGAACCAGTTTGTTGTATTCATGTAGGATCAATGAGTGTAGTTGTCAAAAATCATCAAAATCGGAGTTAATATAACCGTTAAATCGTGATTTTTCGTTTATAGCCGTCGAAAAGGTTTGTCTCATTACTTAATCTCTGCATGTTTGTTTTTTGTGATATTTGGCGTATGGGATCTCCAAGTATATACAAACAAGTTTGACGGTTGGATCATTGAAACTAATTTCGGATAATGTGTTTCCTATCAAATTCAATGGTATATGTATTTACTAAGTAGATTTTAATTTATTTATTTTGAGCTAAAACATTATCACCTAACTAACATTGTTGTTGATTTTTGCTATATATGTTGCTATTTGCAAGTGTTAGTGTTGTGGTGGGAAAAGATATGCAAATATAATTGCTTAACCCGGATTGAACATTGGACAAATACATATGACGACTGGAGAAGTTTGAACTCTAGCAACCAAAGGCTCTACAAGAATCTTATGCATACGTTATATTTTTGGAAAGTGATTTCTACGCACATTATAAACTCCTATTTATTTATGGCCAATTATAAACTGAATAAATTAGAAAATTTTCAAACTAATCACATAATACTCATATGGAGTTAAAATAACCGTTAAATCGTGCTTTTTCGTTTATAATCGTCAAAAAGTTTTGTCCCGTTACTTGATCTCTGCATGTTTGTTTTTTGCGATTTTTGGCTGATGCGATCTCGAAGCATATAGAAACAAGTTTGACGGTTGGATCTTTGAAACTAGTTTCATACGATGCTTTTCTTATGAAGTTCAACCGTATATATATTTACTAAGTAGATTTTAATTTATTTATTTATTTCGTACTTATAATACTTAAGAGATTGACTGATATATATGAAAAAAAAAATTATTGTGGGTTTTTGTTAGAAAAATATATTATTGTGGGGTTTATGTTTAAAAAAATTTGAATTTGAAAGGAGGAAAGTCACATTTTCGGTAATTTTCATAATACTTTTTTTTTCCAATTAAATACTTTGCGTGACGCCTTAGTATGATCGTCGTGCAAAACAACTTTGCGCGACGTCGAATTAAACACCTACGTCGCGCAAGGTGTGATAATTTTGGCGGTATAATAGTGAAAAATAGGCGTTTTTTTTTCAATTTTTCCAAAATTTTCCACTTTGCCCTCTTTATCTCCCTCAATTCGAACCCAAATGACAGCCCTTCTTTATCTCCCTCTCCTCCTTCTATTCAAACCTAACCCAACTGAACCTTCCTCCTTCTATTCGAACATAACCCAGAAATCTTGAACCATCCCTCTTTATCTCCCTCTTTCCTCTTCACAAATCTTGAACCCAAAATCCCGTCCCCTTTCTTTTCCCGTAGACCCCAGATCTCCTTCTCTCCTCTTCACAAATCTTGAACCCCAAATCTTTCCTCTTCACAATCTTGAACCCAAACCTGTCTTTCCTCTTAACAAATCTTGAACCCAAACGACAGACCTTCACGCAAATCTCGAAGCCGACGCGAATCAAGTCCCAAAATCAAGGTAAGGGTTTCTGATTTTCAATGGGTTTTTGTTATTTAGGGTTTAGGCTCAAATTGCAAGTTGATTTCTGAGTATTTTGTTGATGTATGTGTGTTTTGTGTATGAACATGAAATTGGCTTTTATTAATCTGATTTTAATTAAGGATGCATATGCCGTGTTAATTAAGGACCTTTTTAACAGGCCGGCGGCTGATGAACTTAAAATGCCTTCAATGACAAGTACATGGATATAGCTTCATTAGGTACATGTTTATAGTTTTATCATATTCTGTTTCACTTTCATAGAACCAAAGATCAAGATGATGTTTATAGTTTAAATTATGGGAAGAAAATTTAAATTTTGTGCACTGGAGAAGCACGCTACGTTTTCAGACGATACTTTGACAGATAGCTTGGTTTTGACGAGTGTCCCTTTGGTTTTGGAATTGCTTGCCATCCGTTTTCTTTTTCTTTTTCAGACGATACCTTGACTGCATAAGCAGCAACAACTTCACTGGTATTTTTCCTTGATGGTTTTTACCTTATTAAGTGTTCTGTGTCTGTGGTATAGAAATCTCACTGTTTTCGATCAGGATTTTGCTTACTTTCTTGCTTTTTATCTTCATAATTTCAGAAAAAAGACTAATTATTTGGAAAAATTAGAGGCGACCTCATACAACATTTTGATTGCTTTAATGATTTATTTGGAAAATTTTAAGAACTAAAATGTATAAACTTTTGGTTCAGGGCTGAAAAGTTTCTAACAATGTTCTAAAATCCAACTAAGACCAGCCATGTGATACCCTGGCTTTTCCTATATAAATGGAGTATCCACCTACATGCACAGGGTGACCTAATTTATTAAGTTTTGGTCAGTTATATAAAGTCAATAACATTTATAAGGAAATATGGCTAATAATGTAGCCATATCATAATAAGCCTCATGGTCAAAATTTTCTCCAATGTTTTGTAATGATATATATATATATATATATATATATATATCTAGTTGTTCTGTATTTATGTAGTTGTGACAATATTGGGACACTTATATATAGATATATATATATATCTAGTTGTTCTGTATTTATGTATGTATGTATCTAGTTGTTCTGTATTTATGTACTAACATTATCTGTTGCATTTAAGAAAAATGTTGTAGGATTAGTTTCTAATGTTATATTTTTATGGTTGAATAAGTGTATAGATGTCGCAGTTGATCACTCGTCGTCGGAGTGTGACCAATGCACCTCCTGCATTATCAGCATCTACGGCTCCAGCCGTGAGTGCTCCATTGATTAGCGAGCCTACACCCTTTGCTGAGGCCACTCCTACGGCGTCCCAGGTGCCCGTATCATCGACATCATCAGTGTCAGTTGAGCAGCTCAGTGCACGGCGGCCTCATCGGCGGCGTCGTGAGTCGGAACCTTCTGATCACACTTCATCGGATGTCCCAGGTGCCCGGGCGAGGAGATGAGGTCATATGCCGGGGCGTGGAGAGACCTTGTACAAGCCATACAGATGTCCGGCCTTCAAATCTCACTACCAGCACTTCATCTTGGTCCACCTTCGACCTCAGAGCCACCTCGCCCTGCTGATACCTAATAGCTTGATGTATTAAACCTAGTTCACTTTTAGTTTTTTCTTTTTTGTTCGGATCTTGTATGTACATTTTCATATATTTTATAATTAAATACTTTTGCTTGGTTAATTAATTATTCTTTCGAATTTAATTACAATATTTATCAAGAATTAAAAAAAAAAAAAAAAAAGTTTGACCAAAACTACTCCCCACTTTGCACGACCAATCATTTTGCACGACGCGCAAACCCACTTTGCGTGACTCATGCGTACGTCGCGCAAAGTGGGTTTGCGCGATGCACTCCATTAGTCACGCAAAGTGGGTTTGCGTGACCCCACAAAGTGGGTAGTGCAAAGTGGGTTTGCGCGACGACCAACGAAGTGCGTCGCGCAAAGTGAGTTTGCGTGACGCACTCCGTTAGTCGCGCAAAGTGGGTTTGCGTGACGCACTCCGTTGGTCGCGCAAACCCACTTTGCGCGACGCACGCCCCGTGGGCCGTCGCGCAAACCCTAGCGTCTCAGACTTTGCGCGACGATTAACGCGCGACAAAGGTTGCGTCGCGCAAACCCTTAGGCAACGATTTTTTACTTTGCGCGACGAAAGTACCTACGTCGCGCAAAGTGTTTTTTTTACTAGTGCGACATCTTCTCATTTGATGAAAATGTACCTGTAAAATAATAACATCTAAGATTAAGGCCAAAAGCCTCACGTGTCCACGATGAATTGGAGGAGGGGTTTGGCTGAAGAATTTTTGATGCCAAAGTTAAGAATTCTGAAAAGAATGTGTTTAGGAGTTTATGGGTAGCAAATGACTTTCCTTTTTAGTGGGATAATATGGCTATTTATAGGGGAGTGGCCGGCCCTATTTGGAGACTAATGGTCGGCCATATATGGTGTAATTGGATAATAATTGCAAGATATTATGTGAATAATTAATCCTAAATTAAATAGGAAATTTGGGAGTTACCTTTTGAATAAGGATTTGATGAGGATTGATGAGAGTGATTTGAATAAATACCATTTTGATCAACTTTGACTCTTCCTTGATTGTGCCGTTATTGTCCGTTGCATGCGCGTAAGAATCCAAGTGTGTCTCAAGGGTAATTTTGTCCTTTTAACCCAAAAGTCTACGTGTCACTTCCATAATTTTCTTGATTATTTTTTGCTCCACAAATGCCCCTACACCTGCTGGGCTGCTCGCAGGAAAGGGCAGTAAGTGTAGAGATCTCGAATTTTGATACAGATTCCCACTTGGACTTGGAGTTAGATTCTTCTAAGAAAGGGAGATAAATCACCACCAAAGCCTATTTAAGCCTACGTTAAGGAGGGGATTAAATCAACTTCGGAGGACAATTATTTATCCCTACAAGAAAGAGAGAAAGCTAGAGGATATTTGTTTCCCCTTCCCTAGCATTCTTCTTCGTTTGCCTGTGCAAAGAACTGTCTTTTGTTGATTTTTTTGTCTTTTCCGCCCCGTACCAAGGTAAGAAAAACTTAATTTTTTTTGTCTTCTTCTTGGGTGGTGCTGCCGTGGGACAATCGTCGAGGTGGTGGGACACGTCGACTGGAAGGGGCCAGGAGTCGGCTCGACATGAGTCGATGAGGTGGTGTGGCAAGGGCCACAACTTAGCTGGAGCCAAAGGTTAGCTCGGAATAGGTCGAGGAAGTGTCGTGGCATGGGCCACGGTTTGGACTGCTTATGTTATCCAAGTTGCTAAATAAGTAGTATGTCCTCTTTGGATCACTGTTCTAAAAATCTCCACCTAGCACCGCTTAGGCCCCACCTAGGCGCTAGGCGGCTGACTATCGCCCTGATTAATGCCTAGACGTTTGAAAATTAAGAAAGGACATTTAGACTTGCTGATGCGCCCGTCTAGACCGCCTCCCAAACCCGCCTAGACACCTGCCTAGGTTGCAACTCACTTAGATAGAAAATAGATGACTTTTCTTTTGCATTTTATTGTTTCCAATAAATTGTAAGAGACTCATTGAACACTTAAATAAACACACATTATATGTTTGCTCCCCTTGTTTTCATTATGTTCCAATACTTCATAATATATATGTCATTCTATTTTCTAGTTTATGATGAAATTATATATATTTATAAACAGACACTTATTTACATGAAATACAATAGATTTACCTAAATTGGCCTAGTTCGCCTAGGCGTTAGGCCCCAGCTCGCCGCCTGACTAGCGCCTAGCGTCTTTTAGAACCTTAGTTTAGATTATGTCGAATTTTGACGACCTTCGTATAAGTTTATCAAGTTGCTAGAAATAACTGCTTTCTTTGCTTTACTCTAGCTTCGTTTTTCTTGAAACTTTGCTTGTTTGAAGCGTCTTGCAAAACTTTTAGCCATAGAACCGTTGGTTGGGCACGCTGCTTTGGAAAATGCTAACGATCCCACAAAGTCACTATGGCCGTGAGTTTTGACTTATTAGGCACCGAGCTGTTGAGTTCGTTGTCGGCTTCTACCCTTTGACCATTTGCTGCTTAGCTGGTCTTCGAGTATTCGATTATTTGAAGTATGTGGTCTGCATCACAACATGATAAAGATCTGTGAAATATGACAATCGTTAACTAATCACATCAAAATGAGTAGTTGTGTGGAAATTCATGGGCAGTTACATTCCGCTGAAGAGTAGACCTAAATGGGTGTCAGAGAATTAGTTTATCCTTTCACATTGGAGAGCTTACTCAGATGGGTGTCGAGGGATTGGTTTACCCTTTTGCACTGGTGAGCAATTAGTTTATCCTCTCGCACTGGAGAGCTTACCCAAATGGGTGTCGGGGAATTAGTTTACCCTCTGGCAATGGAGAGCAATTAGTTTATCATTTCGCACTGGAGAACAGACCTAGATGGGTGTCAGGGAATTGGTTTACCCTTTTGCACTGGTGAGCAATTAGTTTATCCTCTCGCACTGGAGAGCTTACCCAAATGGGTGTCGAGGAATTAGTTTACCCTCTGGCAATGGAGAGCAATTAGTTTATCCTTTCGCACTGGAGAACAGACCTAGATGGGTGTCAGGGAATTGGTTTTCCTTCTCGCATTGGAGAGCTTACCCATATGGGTGTCAATAGTGTTTCACCTATTTATAAACTTGTACAAGTTTGACATATATCAGGTGGAGTACAACATTTTATAAGTGTGATTTTAATTTGGCTTATCAGTCAATATGTAATATGTAATTAGTTAAAATATTTTCATGTAAATTCTAAGCCTATAAATAGGCACTCTAATAAGAAGGAAGACACTTAAATTTTCTCCTTCTAATCACTATTACAGGGCGACGTGGTGCGTATACTATAAAGAAAGTTAAGGTTCTACTATAAAACCAACTGACAATGTAGAGAGTAGCCCATTTTACTTATAACCCATGCAAGGTCTCTCCTCCTATCAATGTGAGACACATTCTCAACACAAACAAATCAATCAATATCTATTTTAACAAATCTTGCGTCACACCAATGAGATCAGCCATGTTCATATCAATGAAAGAAATGGGAAACTGATTGAGGAAATTAATATTAATTAAAGACCATAACTTGATCTATCTTGATGGATACGGAGACCGCAATGAATTCCTTCAAATCGGCGATAATAGTAAAGTTACGAAACTGTTAATAACAAAAAGGTTCAAATTTAGAGTAGGGTTCTTGGGAAAGGATTTGATTAAGGGATAAGAAGAAAAAAAAGTGTGTTTATAGTAATCCGTGTCTTGGGAAAGGATTTTCAACAAAAGTCATTCTCCTTTTAATTTAACTACTTTTTTTCTTCTTGTTTTTAGTTTTTGAATTTTGCTGTAATCCGTGTGTTTATAGTAATAATAATAAAGTCATGCCGTATGTGTGTGTATGGACAGGTCATTTGCATGTGTATAATTCACTAGCTCTCATAGTGTAATCATGTGTTTGTTGCAGTAATAATAGACATTAGTAACTCAGATGTCTAACTACTCTGCATGTTTAAAACTCTATACGAAGTTAGAATTTCTTGCTTTGCCCAAAAGTGGAGAACATAAGGGATATATAGAAATGCAGAACCCAAGATATCTTATTTACATATCTGCTAAAAGTGGAGAACACAATCCTCTGAGACCTTTCCAATCAAGGCCAATGTGCCGGTGTCATTGCAACTGGAGAATCCAGTTTCTGCTGCTTGAATCTTGCCGGCCTGTATTACTCACAAACCTAAGAGATAGAACAAGAGTTTCAGCCTCTTATCCCTAAGATTAACCTCGTTTTAAAATACAATAACAATTCAAGATAAAAGAAAAAGTATAAAAAAAATTCCAAAATATAATTCCTTTGTCATTCTTCTATAATTTGTAAATTTCTATGATTCTCAAAAGATAAATAAAAAATGGCCTCACTGCCGCACGGTTTACACATGCCAATTCTCATGGTTTCTTTGCGGTTTATATATATAATAATACCCAACAGATTGTGCTCTCTCCCAATTTCCAAATCAATAACTAGTTGTTAATTCCACCCTATTTCAAATAATTAAATAGCCATGCCAAATCACAAATGTGTTTCTAACAGAATATTTAAGCCGAATACTAATAGTTAATTTAAAATATAGTAGTAAAGTTCAAAACTGAGTATATTTAACACAAACGTATTTGTAACCTGAAGACTATTAATGTATGGTATTATATTAATTTTTAAAACTTAACGGTGAGGTGAAGGTGAAAACATATAGATTTAATAATGACTTTTGAAAGTATTTGCAACACCTACTAAACATCAGTGAGTGTTAACCTAAGTTTATAGGGAAAAATGAAAATATTTTATTTCGTAAAATATTTTCTGTGACATTATAAAAATCTTACACAATATTTGGATGTGGTTGGACCAATTATTGACCACAAATGTATTTATAATAGAACATTTATGCCAAAACCTAAAAATAAGTAAAATTTTTTAATGAGGCCCAAAATATAGCCCAAATGGGACTTCAGCCTCGAGAAATATTGATAGAAAGTCTTACTTTAGTTTTAAAAATATCATGATAAGGCGACGGTGAAAAAAAATAGATCTAATGATGCTTTTTGTATAAATTTATAAAGGATCATAATTTGGTGCCATAATCTAGTTTTTATAAATGCAACTGTCAAGAATTTTTGTTAATTATAATTTTAGTTTATATGATATTTGATTTTGTCAATGTGTTGACTTTTTTGAATCATGATAATATAATGGCAAGAGAAATAGAATTTTCATTTTTAGTTATCAAGAATAGAGTTTTGCTTTGAAGTGTCAGTTCAGTCTTATGAATTTAGTAACTAATAATTTCAAAACTTGGATGCATTTTTTTATGTTTTTAGACATGTCATGCCCACCAATATAGGCGCTCTTAGTTCGACAAGTTGGCATTGTCTATTATGTAAAAGTCCATTTTGTTTCATGAAACCACCTAAATTCTATCGCCTAAAAATTAAGAAATTGAGGTAGGTTAACATACATATTACAAGTACCCATTTAATTATACTCCCATCCTCTAGATGTAGCTTATGAAACCAAAATATATTACATGTTACAAAACTATTAATTGCCAACAAAAGTCTAGCCTATAGCCATATGCTCTCATGTTAAAAATATTTTAAATCAAAGACTCCACATGTGTCGCCATGTGCTTTGTTAAAGACTACAATATATTTCTCATTTAATTCCACTTTCGTTCTCTAAATCTAGTTCTTGTAGAGATCAATTACTTTAATGAACTAAAAATTGAAGGGAAAGGCACACCCAAACTGTTAGTCTGTTCATCCATTTATAAACTGGGAATATAAAATTACTCCTTTTAACAGGACTACAGCTGGCACAAAATAGTTTGAAACGGATTCAAACAAATCTATGCGAGCATCTCTAGTGGAAAGATCGATGTAAAGATAAAGATGAAGACATTAATATATAGTAAAGACTAAACACCAATAACACCATTAATAGCAAGTGACTATTTACCACATTGGTGGAAAGGTTGTTTGAGTTTACATTTTGACATTCGGCTTTGTAACAATGGAGGCCCAAAGATGCAAAAGCAAATAGAAGGCTGGGCTCGGGCAAGTCGATAGGCCTGAGAAGAATTAGAAGCTATTTTAGTAAAGGCATAGGCCAATATTCAGGTTTTTTGTTAATATTTTAAGTGTACTGTTAGAAAGATCAAAATTTTAAATTAAATTTTGTAAACCAAATAATGTGAATGTTGATGATTGAATTATTAGTTAAATGCTGATTAACGAGCTTATTACCTATTGGTGTCACATCTTGTGATTTGCAAAATTTAGTTTTCCTCACATTATCCCAAACTTTAGTATCACACTTATAGCCATATGCTTTTACTCCTCATTTTAACTACACACACATCCTACAAACAAAATTTTTTTAACAAAGGACTCCACACCTATAGCTATGTGGTTTATGAAAGTTGACAATCGCTCACTTTACCCGCACTTAGAAGATTATTGAAGAAAAAGAAACACCCGTCCGTGTGTTCGAACATGTAATTATAATCTTGTACGGATGGGATACAAGTTTGAAAGTCTTAATTTATATGCTATTAAAAGTCTTTATTTCTCTTATATGAATTTTGGCTTTTCTTTTTAAAATTATATAATGAGAATTATATTCACAAGTAGGAGAATTAGCAGAAGAGGTTAAAAAAGATACAAATTAACAAATCAATCAGACAGCTATTTTAACAAATCTTGCGTCACACCAATGAGATCATCCATGTTCACATGGATATGAAGGAGATAGGAAACTGAGATTGAGGTTAATTAAAGACCATAACATATATATATATATATATACATATATTTTTTTACAAGTCCCTATTTAATTATACTCACATCCTTTAGATGTAGCTCTCATAAAACCAAGTCAATTACATGTTACAAAACTTTGAATTGCTAACAAAAGACTCCACGCCTAGCCTATAGCCATACGCTGTCATTTTACAAATATTTTTAATCAAAGACTCCACATATGTAGCCATGTCCTTTGTGAAAGACTACAACATATTTCTCATTTGGTTGCACTTTCGGTCTCTAAATCTAGTTCTTCTAGAGACCAATCCCTTGATGGACTTGACATTCAATCCATAATTATAACAAAAGACTCCACACCTATATATGTACTATGCTAGTTGACAATCAAATCTGACATCCAACCGTAATTCATTAAAGAAAAGAAATTGAAGGGAAAGGCACACCCAATCTGTTAGTGTTTCACCCCCTTTATAAACCTGTACAAGTTTGACGTATACAGGTGGAGTGCAACATTTTATTAGTGTGATTTTAATTTGGTTTGTCGGTCAATATGTAATATGTAATTAGTTAAAATATTTTCATGTAAATTTTAAGCCTATAAATAGGCACTCTAATAAGAAGGAAGACACTTAAATTTTCTTCTTCTAATCACTATTTTGTTTTTCTCTATTCTCTCGTATTCTCTGTCTATATTTTATTTTCAACAAAAGTCTTTCTTTTTTTAATTGAACTATTATTAGGAGGAGAGTGGAGAGTTCAACATTATTATAATAATTTAAGGGAGAGTTTGAAAATATTAAAATAAAACATCTTTATTGTATTAGTTTTAGCTTTTTATTTTAGAATGAGAGCTATGCTCACAAGTGAATTTTCAAGTCTAACACGTGGACGACACTACGGGACGATGTGGTGCGTATACCATAAAGAAAGTTAAGGTTCCATTATTTATAGGGGAGTGGCCGGTCCTATTTGGAGACTAATGGTCGGCCATATATGGTGTAATTGGAGAATAATTGCAAGATATTATGTGAATAATTAATCCTAAATGAAATAGGAAATTTGGGAGTTACCTTTTGAATAAGGATTTGATGAGGAGTGATGAGAGAGATTTGAATAAATACCATTTTGATCACCTTTGACTCTTCCTTGATTGAGCCATTATTATCTGTTGCATGCGCATGAGAATCCTGGTGTGCCTCAAGGGTAATTTTGTCCTTTTAACCCAAAAGTCCACGTGTCACCTTCATAATTTTCTTGATTATTTTTTTATCCACAAATGCCCCTACACCTATTGGGCTGCTCGCAGGAAAAGGCAATAGGTGTAGAGATCTCGAAATAACTGCTTTCTTTGCTTTACTCCACCTTCATTTTTCTTGAAACTTTACTTGCTTGAAGCGTCTTGCAAAACTTTTAGCCATAGAACCGTTGTTTGGGCACGCTGCTTTGAAAAAGGCTAACGATCCCACAAAGTCACTATGGCCATGAGTTTTGGCTAATTAGGCATTGAGTTGTTATTCGATTATTTGAACTGTGTGGCCTGCATCACAACATGATAAAGATTTGTGGAATATGAAAATTGTTAACTAATCACATCAAAATGAGTAGTTGTGCGGAAATTCATGGGCAGTTTGCTCCATTCCGCTGAAGAGTAGACCCAAATGGGTGTCAGAGAATTAGTTTATCCTCTCGCATTGGAAACCTTACCTAGATCGGTGTCGGGGGATTGGTTCACCCTTTCGCACTGGTGAGCAATTAGTTTATCCTCTCGCACTGGAGAGCTTACCCAAATGGGTGTCAGGGAATTGGTTTACCCTCTGGCAATGGAGAGCAATTAGTTTATCCTTTCGCACTGGAAAACAGACCTAGATGGGTGTTAGGGAATTGGTTTACCTTCTTGCACTGGAGAGCTTACCCATATAGGTGTCGGGGAATTGGTTTACTCTCCTGCACTGGAGAGCAATTAGTTTACCCTCCTGCACTGGAGAGCAATTCTATAACAAGTCTTCGAATTCACATTGTTAAGTCTTTTTCTATAATCTTAACCATAACACACATGCTACCCAAAATTCCTAATAAACGATCCCATACCTACATCAATTTGCTTGTTGAAAGTTGACAGTTGCTAATTTAATTGTACTTCCGTCATCTATATCTATTTTTCATGGAGACCACGATAATTCGTTACAAAATTTTAAGGGTAATGTTAGAAAGATCAAAATTTTAAGTTAAATTTTGTAAATCAAATAATGTGGATGTTGATGATTGAATTATTAGTTAAATACTGATTAACGTGCTTATTATCTATTGGTGACACATCTTGTAATCCAAACTTTAATATCACACCTATAGCCATATGCTTTTACTCCTCATTTTAACTACACACATAGATCCTACAAATAAAATTTTTAACAAAGGACTCCACACCTATAGCTACGTGGTTTATGAAGGCTGACAATCGCTCATTTTACCCGCACTTAGAAGATATTGAAGAAAAAGATACACCCGTCAGTGTGTTCGAGCATGTATTTATAATCTTGTACAGATGGGATACAAGTTTGAAAGTCATAATTTATATGCTATAAAAAATCTTTATTTCCCTTATATGAAATTTGGTTTTTTTTTTTTTTTTTAATTTTATACGAGAATTATATTCACAAGTAGCAGAATTAGCAGAAGAGGTTAAAAAAGATACAAACAAATCAATCAGACAGCTATTTTAACAAATATTGCGTCAGACCAATGAGATCATCCATGTTCACATGGATATGAAAGAGATGGGAAACTGAGATTGAGGAAATAAATATTAATTAAAGACCATAACTTTGAGCTACCTTGTGCTTAATTTCTTATAAATAGGATAGCAAGGATGACTCACAGAAAGCAAATTAAATCATCCAGAGAGAAGAAAAAAAAGAGAGATCATCCCAATCCCAACCATAGTATACAACATGGCTCCACCTGTATTGCCAAGCCCCTTTCTACTAAAAGCAGAGACCAACAACAAATACTTGCGCTATCAACTTGATGCAGAAAGCGATCTTAATGAGATTGTCCAGTTTTCTGAAGACAATCCTAACAGCCGATTCATAAAGTTCACCACCGAGAAGCCAAACAATGAGGACTACGCCGATAAGAATTATGTGCATATCAAATGCTCCTACAACGGCAACTACTTAAGAAGGGTTGACCAAAACAGGCTATTGGTCCTGGCCGCTGCTACCGACCGAAATGAAACCAAAGACAATTGGGCTTGCACATTGTTCAAGGTTGAGCCTGTCGGACCACCTGACGGCAACAACCTAATCACACGCTGCCGATTACGCCACTTGCAAAGTGACCTCGTAACAAGGCCGTTCATTGAAAACAGATTCGAATTACGCCTCAACAAAAAAATACCTGATTCTGGAGGTGTGGATATTTACTCAGTCTCTTGCGGTTAATGTTAATTATCATTACGCATGATGTTTGTGGGTAACGTCTCTGGAAACCCTCACGAGACTTCACTCGTCCTATTTGGGTCACCTATGGGTTTAAAAGGCTTGTTGCATGCGCTTGAATGCAATCGTGTTCCCCGCGAAAGTGGCATTTGTTTTCATTACTACTTTTTTCCTTGTTTTTGGTTTTTGAATTTCGCTATAATCCGTGTGTTTATAGCAATAATAATGTCATGCCGTATCTCTGTGTGTAGACAGGTAATTTGCATGTGTATGATTCACTAGCTCTCATAGTGTAATCGTGTGTTTGTTGCAGTAATAATAAACATTGGTAATTCAGATGTCTAACTACTCTGCATGTTTAAAACTCCACTAGTTTAGAATTTCATGCTTTGCCCAAAAGTGGAGAACATAATGGATAGAATGAAGAACCCCAGATATCTTATTTACATATCCGCTAAAAGTGGAGAACACAATGCTCTGAGACCTTTCCAGTCATGGCTAAAGTGCCGGTGAGATTGCATTGAACTGGAGAATCCAGTTTCTGCTACTTGAATCTTGCCGGTCTGTATTACTCAAAAACCTAAGAGATAAAACAAGAGTTTCAACCTCTTTGCCCAAAAGTGGAGAACATAAGGGATATATAGAAATGCAGAACCCAAGATATCTTATTTACATATCCGCTAAAAGTGGAGAACACAATGCTCTGAGACCTTTCCAATCAAGGCCAATGTGCCGGTGTCATTGCAACTGGAGAATCCAGTTTCTACTGTTTGAATCTTGCCGGCCAGTATTACTCACAAACCTAGGAGATAGAACAAGAGTTTCAGCCTCTTAACCCTAAGATTAACCTCGTTTTAAAATACAACAACAATTCAAGATAAAAGAAAAAGGATAAAAAAAAAATTCCAAAATATAATTCCTTTGTCATTCTTCTATAATTTGTAAATTTCTATGATTCTCATAAGATAAATAAAAACTGGTCTCACTGCTGCACGGTTTACAGATATGCCAATTCTCATGGTTTCATATAATACCCAACAGATCTCTCCCAATTTCCAAATCAATAACTAGTTGTTAATTCCACCCTATTTCAAATAACTAAATAGCCATGCCAAATCACAAATGTATTTCTAACAGAATATTTAAGCCGAATACTAATAATTAATTTAAAATATAGTAGTAAAGTTCAAAACTGAGTATATTTAACACAAATGTATTTATAACCTGAAGACTATTAATGTATGGTATTACATTAATTTTTAAAACTTAACGGTGAGGTGAAGGTGAAAACATATAGATTTAATAATGACTTCTGCAAGAATTTGCAACACCTACTAAACATCGTGAGTGTTAACCTAAGTTTATAGGGGAAAATGAAAATATTTTATTTCGTAAAATATTTTCTGTGACATTATAAAAATCTTACACAATATTTGGATGTGGTTCGACCAATTATTGACCACAAATGTATTTATAATAGAACATGTAAGCCAAAACCTAAAAATAAGTAAAAAAAAATTAATGAGGCCAAATGGGACTTCAACCTTAAGAAATATCGATAGAAAGTCTTACTTTAGTTTTAAAAATATCATGATAAGACTGACGGTGAAAACAAATAGATCTAATGATGATTTTTGTATGAATTTATAAAGGATCATAATTTGGTGCCATAATCTAGTTTTTATAAATGCAACTGTCAAGAATTTTTGTTAATTATAATTTTAGTTTATATGTTATTTGATTTTGTCAATGTGTTGACTTTTTTGAATCATGATAATATAATGGCAAGAGAAATAGAATTTGCATTTTTAGTTATCAAGAATAGAGTTTTGCTTTGAAGTGTCAGTTCAGTCTTATGAATTTAGTAACTAATAATTTCAAAACTTGGATGCATTTTTTTATGTTTTCAGACATGTCATGCCCACCAATATAGGCGCTCTGAGTTCGACAAGTTGGCATTGTCTATTATATAAAAGTCCATTTTGTTTCATGAAACCACCCAAATTCTATCGCCTAAAAATTAAGAAATTGATGTAGGTTAACATCAATGTTTTAAAGAACTCGCCTCGGGGCGAGCCTAGGGCGCCCTTGAGGCTGGACGGAGAGGCAAACGCCTCAGTTTTGCTGGAGTAGGCGAAATGCTTCGCCGGAGACGCCGAGGCGGCGGAGGCGCACCTCAAGACGTCTGGACACCTTATCAGACTTTTTTTTTTTTTAAAAAAAAAAAAAAAAAAAAACCATCCAAACCCAAAGCGACGTCGTTTGGGTAAGGATTTTCAGTCTTCTACCATACCTTCGAATTCAATCCCATTTTTCCTACCTCTGCCTTTTGCCTTCTACCTTGTTGCGTCTTCCTCTCCCGCGTGCCAGAAGCCCAGAGGCTCAGAACACCGGTCCAGTCGCTACGCCGCCACGCTGCCATCACCCCGCCGCCGTCACCTCAGCACCATCAGCCCAGCCCCAGCGCCGTCAGCAAGATCCCAAAGGTTAGGGTTTCTGAAATTAGGGATTTAGTTTTATGGGGAAGGTTTTGCATTTTCTGGGGAAGGATTTCGTTTTCTAGGGAAGGATTTAGGTTTCTGGTTCTGGGGAAGGATGATTTCTGCGAGATGGGGAAGGATGATTTCTGCGAGAGAGAGACAGAGAGAAAGAAGCAGAGTAGAAAACAGGGGAACAAGGCTATAAGCCCACGATTTTATTTGTCTGTTTTGCAATTATTTACAATTATACCATAAAGTGTTTTGCAATTATGCTATTATAGTATTATAGTATTATACCATAAACTGTTTTGCAATTATACCATAAATTTAATGCTCCTGCTGGCTGCCATAAATTGTGTCCGTGTGCCATAAATTGGCACTTAGATAAATTGTTAGAAATTGGCACTAAAGGGGTATATAAATTAATTAATAAATTTTAGAAATTGGCACTAAAGAGGTATATAAATTAATTTTTTTATGAATGACTATGGATTTGAATGAAAAATTGAGAATGGATGTTTGTTTTACATAGTATTATTTTTTATACAATTATATGTATAATATATAAAACATATATATAAAAAAAAATTAAATCCTGTAAGGCTTCGCCTCACGCCTAGGCTGGGCTTCGCCTCGGACGCCTCGCCCACGCCTCACGCTTTTAATACATTGGTTAACATATATATTACAAGTGTCCATTTAATTATACTACCATCCTCTAGATGTAACTTATGAAACCAAAATATATTACATGTTACAAAACTATTAATTGCCAACAAAAGTCTACACGCCTATAGCCATATGCTCTCATGTTAAAAATATTTTAAATCAAAGACTCCACATGTGTAGCCATGTGCTTTGTTAAAGACTAAAATATATTTCTCATTTAATTCCACTTTCGTTCTCTAAATCTAGTTCTTGTAGAGACCAATTACTTTAATGAACTAGAAATTGAAGGGAAAGGCACACCCAAACTGTTAGTCTGTTCATCCAATTATAAACTTGGATGAACTTTTTACAAGTTTGAAATATAAAATTACTCCTTTTAATAGGTCTACAACTGGCACAAAATAGTTTGAAACGGATTCAAACAAATCAATGCGAGCATCTCTAGTCGAAAGATCGATGTAAAGATAAAGATGAAGACATTAATATATATATATATATATATATATTATAGTGAAGACTAAACACCAATAACACCATTAATAGCAAATGACCATTCATCACATTGGTGGAAAGGTTGTTTGAGTTTACATTTTGACATTCGGCTTTGTAACAATGGAGGCCCAAAGATGCAAAAGCAAATAGAAGGCTGGTCTCGGGCAAGTCGATAGGCTTGAGAAGAATTAGAAGCTATTTAAGTAAAGGCATAGGCCACATGTCTATGTGTTGATGTGATGGGCGATATAGGGCACCTCACCACCAGCCAAAAAACACTTTTCAAGGCCATGAATGAGTAAATAAGTGATGACTCATTACCCTCTGAAAGCTATCAGCTAAAGTCAAGGCTTGGATAGTCAGGCCAAATTGTCTATAAAAGCTAGAGGGACACTAAAGATAAGGATCCTCAACGAATCAATCAAAAGACATCCCATTTTGCTCTCAAACAAGCAAGAAATCAAAAAGATGAACTTTGTCTAGATCCTGTCCTTTTTAGCTATAGTTCCCTTATAGAAAGCCATCTTTTATTGAGATTAAGAAGCTCTGCTACCTTCCTCCTAGTGTTGTAGTCTCGATTCCCTCTAGTAAAACCCTTTTACTTTTCATTCCTCAGAGCATACAAACCCTTGTAAACACAAAGATAAGAGGTTGCAAGAAGTTGAACCTTACCCGACATGGTTAAATCTTGCCCGAGTCTCTTTTGTTTGTACTTATATAATAGATCTATTATTTAGTGCACTTTCCTTCATGTTTGTGAATCATTTCCAAACTATTTTCTATTTAAGAGTTTCATTTGCAATCAAATCTGGTTAAGTTAATGACTTTATTTTTGTTAAAACAAACTTTGATCAAGGAAATGGTTGGAAGGGCCATGAACCCCTTCATTTTGGACATACAATACTATGAATTAAAAGTCCTTGTTTACAAGGCAAGAAAAGAACCTTATACAGACTTAACTCATATGTGACAATCCTTTGATGAATGTCTAAATAACTTGTGGCGCAAGTAATCAACTTAATTCACACCTATTCAACAATCTGTTATACAAAGATAACAATGGCACGCTCAAATCCTTGTTAGTTTTGATAGTGAACCTCAAGGCCTAAACTTCATGCCCCACAAAGGCCCCTTTCAAACTAACAATAAACTCGTATTGCAGCATACCAAGCAACAAGATCTTGCCCGACAGGCAAGACAGAGCCAAAACCCTAGGGAGCTATGCGAGGGACCAGATCCAAAATCCAGCCTGAACAAAGGTGTTGAGCTCTTGCATGACGGCGTGGGTTTGAACTCCATCGATGGCTAACCTAACATTTAATCTAACAAAATCTATCGTTTGACCCCAAAATAAAAAATAAAAAATAAAAAAAAACCCTTATGTATAAGTTAATTTCCAGAGGTGTGTTATAGGATCCATGTCAAGCCTAAAAATGTTTTCTTAATTAAGTTTCCAACCCGCTGTTATTTATAAACGAACCAAAATGCTTAAACTCATATATTGCAGAGCTCCATCAAAAACCAAGAGTAAACATTCAATGTAGAAAACAAGCCAGATTGGATGAACCTAAAACTAAAAAAATACTGCCACCCACCCCGCGGTCGGTCTTTTGGTGAGGAACTTTCCCCGCATTGGTTAAAGCCTTTTTCAATGATATCATCAACCAAACAATTGAAAGAAGCTATTTGACAAAATCTTTCGTCAGTCCAATGACATCAGCCATCTTGTTCATATAATCTTGCACAATACAAGTTGGAAAGTCTTATGATCTTGCGTCACACCAATGAGATCAGCCATGTTCATATCTATAAAGAGATGGGATACTGATCTGAGGAAATTATTATTATTGTTGTTGTTGTTGTTATTATTATTATTAGTATATTATTAGTATATGCCTACACATTGTGTGTATGAATATTTTTTTTTTTAAATGAAAAGGAGAAAGCGAGATAGAAACGTGGGTGGGAGATTTTTTATTTTTTATTTTTTTTAATATTAGATATATCTTTACGTCACTTGTAAGTGAGATTTCAATAAAAAAAAATAGTATTTTCACATTCTTTTGGTTGACAAAATGGATTCTATTAATATGTAGTTTAGATTATTATTATTATTATTATATCCAACAATTTTCTTTGATTACGGCAGCTAACAAGGTCCCTATACCTATAGTCATGTGTTTTCATATGGCACATTCTGCGTTTGATTCTTGGTGGTGGCTAGAGGGAGGTTGAAATGTCTTTGTGAGTCTTCTTGGCCCTTGAAAAAGTGGACTGCTATAACGAATCCACCAGCTGTCCCCTTTTAAAAAAAAAATAGTCATGTGTTTCCGTTTTGCACCATAACAATGAATAAAAATCGTTGAAATATCGAGAAAATCAGGTCACTGATAATCAAAAAGGGTGTCAAGGTATTTCTATAAAGACTATCACGAAATTTCAATAATTTTATTTTTATGTTGATGAATCGGTTTAATATCTTTAAAATTTTGGAGATTTTAATGAAAATATCGTTTGAACTTCGACAGAATTTTGAAACTATTTCAGTGGAATTTCGATTCCTATTGTAGAAGAAACCAGAGAAAAAGTAGGGTTTTACAGATTTTGCCAATCTCATATCCTAACACTATATTTGGATGAGAAAATTTAAGATTACTAAGGAATTTTAAAATGACGGAACTTGAAATGACATAATTTTATTTTCTAGAATTTGTGAATTTCTTGTTTGGTTAATCTAAAGAAAAAAAACAATGAAATTTGAATACGGAATTTGATATTTTTAAACTTTCACCCATAAAAATTTAGAAATGACACGTATTTATATGAAATTTAAATTTAGAAATTAGATGTCCCAAATGCCAACTTTATACGCAAATTCTAAATTTCTATGCCAATTAAGAGAATTAGTGCATGTCAATTTACAAATTTCTACTTTTGTCAAAATTCGAAATTTATTTTCCTCATCCAAACATAGTGTAAAGAAACTCCGTGTTCAGAATTCCATCCCAAAAATAAGATTGAAGAATTTGATGACCTTCTTGAACTTCTGATTCTCGAGCTCGGTCCAAAATTCCTAATCAATTACTTATAATACATATCTAAATTACATATTAATAGAATCCTTTTTGTCAATCAAAAATTCAAAATATGGTGAAAAGACTAATTAGTCTTGTATCAAAATAAAAAAGTTAAGAGTAGTAATGTAATTTTACAAATCAGTCTTTCTGTTTTTTGTTTAAGCATCACTTATAGGTGATTTTAAAATCTATAATTTTAAAAATTAAAAAATTAATTAATTAAATCTCTCTTTCTCTCTCCCCCACTCTCTCATTCTCTCTTACGCTCTTTCTCTCTCCTTCAATTTTAAGAACAAAAATAAAACATTTCACACACACACATACATTGTGTGTGGACATATACTAGTTCGCTATAAAAAAAAAAAAAAAAAAAACTTATGTATAAGCCCGGACCAACATGATCATGACCATAAAGAGGATATCGGCTTATAAATAGTTTATTGTATGCTCTAAACAATATGATTGTAACGTGAATGATTTTCAAAATATAATATGTCCTTATTTGTAAAACTTACCATATTTAAGTAATTATAGCACATTTATTATTTATAAACTTACCATTCGAAATTCTTTACCCATCCATAATTAATATTATTTTTTTTGTGCTCCAATAATATTAATATATAAAAATTTATTCAAAATTCAAATTCTTATTATTAAAAAAAATCTACAAACAAAACAAAAACCATTTATACATAACTTTCAATACCTTATTTTATTCATAGGTACGGAAGTATCAGTACGAATGTATTGGTACATAACTTTAGGTACCTTATTTTACTCATAGATACATAAGTATCAGTTCGTAAGTTTTGGTACGAATGTATCAGTACATAATTTTTTATGTGAACGTCTCGATACATAGCTATAGTATCTAAACATATGTATGTATGTAATATGCATATACACAAAAAATATATACATATATATGAACAAATTCACGCACAATGAAAAATATATAATAATATATGATTTTTCTTATTATGGGAACTTAGTAATAACTATCAATGATAAATAACATTTTTATTATTTATGGGAATCAATATATAACCTAGAAAAAAAAACTCAATAATTATTACAACTTATTTAATATTAAAAATTACAATTAAATGTCAAGGATTAGAATTAGTTTTTAATCTTAGACAAGGTTTTATTCAAAAAGTAATCTTGGTCAAGGATTAGAATAGAATTTTCCGAATAATATATTAATTGAGTCATTAGTGTGGACATCATGTGAGCATAGAAAAAAAAAAAACTTATATGCTAAACTGTCATCTAACTCGTGAATAATAAAAAATAGGATAGCTACAGTCGTAGCAATTTTCTTATATAAATAGGATATAGGCGGTTCGGAGAAGAGCATACTAGAGAATTGCAAGAGAGAGAGAGAGAGAGAGAGAGAGAGAGATCATATCCCAATTACCATGGCAGCATTACTACCAAGGTCTTTTGCTCTGAAATCAAACAACAACAAAAAATACTTGCGCTACATACATCAAAGTTACGAGAATCTTCATGGGCTTCTCCAATTCTCTGAAGTGGATGTCAAGAGCCCGAACACAAAGTTCCAAATGGAGCCTGCGTACGGCGGTTACGAAGGACTCGTGCATATCAAATGCTGTTACAACAACAAATACTTGAGAAGGGCGAACGATCACCAGCATTGGATTGTTGCCCAGGCAGACGAACCAGAGGAAGATCTAAACCATTGGTCCTGCACATTGTTCGAGCCTCGGGTTCTCCATCCAGACAACAAAACAGTCCTCCGAATACTCCACGTGCAACTCGGGCACTATCTAATGTCACTCACTTGTAACGACTTCCGTCAATGTCTCTTTGCGGAGAGAGCAGACCCCAACCTCCAAAACGATTTGGATGTGTGCATAGTCGTCGACTTGGATCCACTTGCGCTACCAAACACTTTTGTGCTGAAATCAAACAGCTGCGACAAATACTTGCGCTACATGCTTGATGAAGAAAACCAAACTCATGAGATTGTCCAATTCTCCGGAAAGGATCCTAAGAGTGAGTACTCAATCTTCCAAGTAGAGCAGGCAAACAATCAAGACGACCGAGCTAATCATTACGTGCATATCAAATGCACTGTCAACAACAAATACTTCAGAAGGATGGACAAAGACAAGCAATTGATCATGGCCGCGGCTGACCAACGAGACGAAAACAAAAAGAATTGGGCTTGCACATTGTTCAAGCCCGAGCATGTGGGTCAAGCCAGCAACAACAACAACAACGTGCTCTGCCGGTTGCGCCACGTTCAAAGTAACCTCTACACAAGACCATTCGTTGAGAATAGATTTGAATTACGCCTCAACGACGAAAGACCTGATCCCCAAGGAGTTGATGTCTACACAGCCATTCGCAGCTTTATATGATAATCATGATCATCTGATGTTTGTGGGTAACGTCTCTGGAAACCCTCACGAGACTTCACTCGTCCCATTTGGGTCACCTATGGGTTTAAAAGTCTTGTTGCGTGCGCTGAATGCAGTCGTGTTTCCAACGGAAGTGGCATTAGTTTTCATCACTACTTTTTCCCTTGGTTTTGGATTTTAAATTTCGTTGTAATCCATGGGTTTATAGCAATAATAATAAACTCATGTCCTATCTCCTTCTGTGGATAGGTCATTTGCATGTGTATGATTCACTAGTTCTCATAATGTAGTCCGTGTGTTTGTTGCAATAGTAATAAACATTGGTGATTCAGATGTCTAACTCTTATGAATGTTCATAACTCAACTAAGTTGGAAGACATCAACATCTCTGAGCTATTAATTGCTCCAACTCCTATGGATTCAATCAAGGATAATGTAATATCTTACAAATAATACACATTGTCTAGCAGCTAGTAAAAAAAATGTGTACTAGGCATTTGGAAGCTGTTTTATTATTTACTGTGCCACAAATGCATTTATAACAACATATTTAACATGAAAACTAAAAAATAAGTAAAAAAACAATAGTAGTAACGTCCAAAAAATTGCCAAAATCAGGTTCAACCTAAAGAATATCAACATAAGTTCTACATTAATTTTGAAAACCTAACGATGATGCGAAAGTGAAAACAAATAGATTCATGATGATTTTTATACTATTTTGCAAAACCTATAAAAAAACCCGTGACTAATCACCCTTTTTGTGAAAATGCAAAATTTTTTGTTTTCGCAAAAGAAAAAAGAAATTTGTGAGCATTTAAGAAAACTTTTTAAGGCATTTTGAAAGCAATTTTACTAACACTTTGCCCAAAGAAATGTGTCATCGGGTAAAGGACTTCAAGCTGAAGAACTTACACTTCGTTGGGTAAACCTTTACAAAATACGTGCCATTGTTTCCCTTGGGGTCAAATGTTGGCCTAGCGAATTTATTCTTGCTCTCTGAAAGTATTTTGCCGTGCAAAGTCTTTGGCTAGAACCTAATGTTGACCAACTTTATCCGACCAACTAGAGTTTCTATCGAGCAAAGCCATTTGACTTGACGAAATATTGTTCGTCAGGGCAAATTTCATAGGGTAAATAGTATTTTCAGGTAGCAAATGAAGTTTGGCTTTAAAGTGTTACTTGTCTTGTGAATTTGATGGTTGATAATTTCAAAACTTGAATGTATTTCTTTGCTTTTTTTTGGATATGTCATAGGGCTAGGCACGGGTCGGGCCGGGCAAGGTAAAAGGATTTTGAGTTTGGGAACCGGGCCTAGCCCGACCCATTTCAAATGGGCCGGTTCAGGACAGAATTACTTTTTCTTTTTCTTTTTTTTTCGGTATTTTTTTGTTGGGTCTGACAGTGGGTTGCTTTTTTTTATTACCAACAACACATTTACATTTACAAGAGAAGCCCACAGACAATACAAACCAACGAAACCAAGCCCAACATAAAAAACCCTAATAGCCTGCACTGCATCCTCCGCCGCTGCTGCCATCAGATGGACCACCAAACTTGAACCAATGGCCTGAAATCAAACCAAATCGAGTCCCCAAAGTGGATAAAAATAAGACTTCAACAAGTCCAGCTAGATCCTTTACAACATGATTTTCCAAAGCTAAACTAAAATCAAAACCAAAACCAATTAAATCCAGAAAATTTAGAAAATATATCCCTAAATTCAGTAACCCAGAAATTTCAAAAATCATAATTCATAAGTCCTAAATCCTTGAACTCAAAAACCAAATAATTCAAAAACCCTAATTTTGAAATTACCTCAATTTGAGAGAAAATGATATGATATTTTGAATCGCATGATGATGGTGGTGTTTTCGACGGCGGCGATGGATGGTCACGTTTGGGAGTAGACGATGGCGATGATTGTGTTCACAGGAGGACTTGACTCGAGTGGGAGAGGGGACTGAGAATCGAAAGGGATAAGAGTTAGTCTGGACTCTGGGGAAGAGAGATCGAGAAGGATGACTCTCAGAGAGAGATTAAATAAGAGGACTATGGGAGAGAAAGATGAAGAGGAATGACTATGGGAGAGTCTTCGAGAAAGATGTGATGTGTATGAGATTTGAGTGTGTGCGCGTGTGTGTGTGTGTGATTAAGTTGTGAGGTTTATTGGATACAGTTCAGGTCGGGGGCCTGTGACTTCAGAAGATTGGATCCCGCCCGCCCCTCTGTTTGCTTGGACCCTACCTACCCCGCCCTGTTTTGTGTATAAAATAATATAAACCTGCCCCGTACCCACCCCGAACCACTAATACCCACCCCTACCCGCAGGCCTGCGGCCCATTTGCCCACCCCTAATATGTCATTTCCTCATTATAGAGGCTATTAGTTTCGTGAAGTTGTCATTGTCTGTTATGTTGAAGTCCATTTTGTTTCATGCAAACCTCCCAAATTCTATCGCCTAAAAAATTAAGACATTGATGTAGGTTAGCATATATATTACAAGTGCCCTTTTAATTATACTCCCATCCTCTAGATGTAGCTCTTATGAAACGAAGTCAATTACATGTTACATAACTTTTAATTGCTAACAAAAGACTCCACGCCTATAGCCATATGCTGTCATGTTACAAATATTTTTAATCAAAGACTTCACATCTATAGCCATGTGCTTTGTGAAAGACTACAATATTTCTCATTTAATTGCAGCGCACCATCAAAAACCAGCTCGGCAGTTGGTCTTTTACTAAATGTTTCGTCAGTCCAATGGCATAAGCCATCTTGTTCACTTAATCTTGTACATATGGGATACAAGTTTGAAAGTCTTATTTTATGGGGAAATACTTCAAAATGGGACAATTTTTTTAATTTTGGGACATAAATAGGACAAACTGGCCATGCACAAGTCATGCACACCATGCACAAAATCGAAATTACTAAAATACCCACATATAAATACTAAAAGTCATCAGCCCATTGCATCACCGTTCTCATTTGGAGGAGAGGGATGTTGAGAGAGCTCTATGAGCTCTGGGTTTCTAGGTTCATCTCAAATCTCTAAGCTTTGATTTCGAAGATAGGGAGGTCCAAAGAGAGGTAAGAAGAGTGAGCTGAGTTTTGGGTTGACCTCATACCTCTAATTTCGAACAAATGAATGCAAGAGAAAGGTGAGAAGAGTGAGTTGGGTTCTGTACCGTATTTTTGTTTTGGCCAGAAAGTTCCATTTTTTCCTGCGATTGAAGCTTTGGCAGGCATAATAAGGTAGGGTGTTTAGTTCTAAGTTCCTTCATCAATGATTTATGGAATACATGATTGTTTGTAAGATGAATTAATAGTTGGAAGTTAAATTAGGGTTTGTGTTTCATGTTGGGGCCAATGGGTTGTGGAATAAAGTTTAGAATTTTGACTTGCTACAAAACTAGGATGGAACAATTTCTGGTTCAAGTGTTCAATTGCAGAAATTTGTAATTTTTTTTTTTCCGTAATGTGCATGTGGTGTGCATGGCTACATCTTAATATGAAAAGCGGGAATGTTCACTAGTTTTGGAACAATATTTTATTCAAGTGTCTAATTGAAGAAATTTGTAAAAAAAATTATGTAATGTCCATGTGGTGTGCATGACTACATCTTAATATGAGAAGCAGGATTGTTCACTAGTTATGATGCACGTATGTTGTGCTCCGGAATTTAGCGAGTATCACCACAACCTAGTTGGCTTCGGTGAAAAACAAAATTAAGAAAAAGCTTAGAGAACGTTAAGGATCATGCGTGTCTATGAAATAACAACAACGAGTATCATATTTTCCATGTGCATGGTTAAGTAGAGATTGATATACATAACAAGACTTTTCAAACTACCACTGTAACCTTATATACGTAACAATTATGTTTTAATTGTATCCACTATACCAATAGGTTGCCGTTAAAGTTTCTTATTAATGCGAAAAGCAGCCTTGTTGCTTGATCTCTAGTTATGTGCATATGGTGTGCATGTGATGTGCATATAGTGTATATGGACAGTGATGACGTCATTTTTCTGATTTCGAAGATAGAGTTGTAAGCTTTAGGTTTTTTGGTTAGCTCAGATATGTGAGCATGTCATGTGCATGTCGTGTACTGTGTACATACAGTAAGCAAATCCTGAAAAAGTCATCCAACAAAACACTAGCACTTAATGACTGGGCTTTGTTCCCACCGTCGATGCGAGTCCAGTTGTGGTGGTCTCGAGCCTCGATTCTTTGCCATGTTGCCAAAAAATGCCTGGAAAACTCGCGGCTTGGTTGAGTTTTGATCCCAACGATCGAGCATGAGATTCGTGACAAGGCTAAGTGTTTTAGATTCGTGAGGACGAGATGAAATTGGTGGTGGCTTCGATTTGGACGGTTTTGGTCGGGACAATTACACTGTGTGTGCATAGTGAGAATGGGAGAGAGAGTGTGTGCGGGAAAAAGCGAGAGAAGAGAGAGAATGAGGTATAATGTAGAGAGAAAAATCAGAAAATAGGAGGAAATAAACTATTTATATACGAGAGCAATTAACTTATTTCAAGGTATATGAAAATTTCTATTTATGTCCGGTTGCTCTGCATGCTGTGTGCATATTCAAAATGTCCTATTTTTATCGCAAAATTAAAGAATTGTCCTCTTTCTAGATATTTCCATATAAAAAATTCTTTATTTGTTTTATATGAGTTTTGGCTTTATTTAATTTATAATGAGAACTATATCCACAAGTTGCAGAATTGGCAGAAGAGTTATACAAACATCAATCAATATCAACTATAACAAATCTTGCGTCACACCAATGAGATCATCCATGTCCATATGATTGAATAGAGATGGAAAACTGATTGGGGAAATTTATATTAATTAAAGACCATAACTTGAGCTAGGCTGCTTACATTCTGACCTTGAGAGCTATAGATCTATATCCTCAGTCGTGCCGAAAGAATGGTATAAAGCTTGTTAAAGGAAGGGTTATTTGATTAATCGGGCCGTCTTATGACTTATGCTTGATAAAATAGGAATTGGATCCCTGGACAAATAGTGGGATACTCATGATCACATAATACAAATCGTTAGATTTTGATCCAACGGCAACAATTATTATAATTTTTAAAAGAACTTCTTTGTTTGTAGCCGTTTGCCCCATCATTTGTTCAGAAAGAGATCCAATTCCGATAAAATAGATTCATCATCATTATGATTCGTAGAAACACAAATAATAAAGAAAAGAAAAGAAAATCCGATGAACCAGTTTTTAATCCTTATTGTTTACTTTCGTTTCTTTCTTGGGCTTTTTTAATTTTTATTATTTCCAATTATAACTTTATAAGGGAAGGTTTTGAACATTGAACCTAGCACATATAATGCCTATTATATATGCTACCTC
Source organism: Pyrus x bretschneideri (assembly GCF_019419815.1). Classification (NCBI taxonomy): domain Eukaryota; kingdom Viridiplantae; phylum Streptophyta; class Magnoliopsida; order Rosales; family Rosaceae; genus Pyrus; species Pyrus x bretschneideri. The sequence goes on along the minus strand of NW_025999612.1, from coordinate 13,246,277 downwards.
CCCACCATTACCATTATAATTTGATTAAAATAATACACCACATAGTTATATCCAGGAAACCAAAAAATCTTCAATTAAAAGTGCCCAGAATTCATTTCAAATTAATCACAAATGATAGAAAGTAAATTTCAATGCTTCAAAACATCAAGTCATAGAGTTCACCATGTTACAAATTTCATTCTTCATCGTAGCTAGAAGCAAGAAATTTCTAACAAAACACTACACCTATCCATGTTCTTTTATGAAAGTTGACAATTGCTCATTTAGTTGTTTGAAATATAAACTATTCCGATAGAAAGCTACGTCTGGAACACAATAGTTTGGAATATATATAAATCAACCAATTAGATCAACTTATTTTACCAAATAGTGCGTCACTCCAAGGTGGTCACCCATGTTTATTAACTAAAAATATTTACACACATATATTGAACTACTAAAATAAAGACTTATGAATGTGAACGTACGAAATGTGACGCAAGACAAGTAAACGGTTTCAAGTTGTGTTTTATCTTTTCCAGTGTTGGTTGCATCGCATGCTTTATGCGGGCTTATAAATAGGATAGCTGGTTTGGAGCTGTTTACACTTAAAATATGCGCAATTTTACTTATATGGGCCTAAAGTTAAAATATGTTATTTGGAAGATTATTGTGCAAAAAGGCTAACTTGTAAGATATTTAGGTTTGGTTTGGTATTGAAGTAATTCTGAGAAAAGCTGGTATCAAAAAAAGCTGGGAGCTGTTTTTGTGTTTGGTAAACATTCAGCTTCAATTTTTTTTTTCACAGTTTTGGGTGAAAAAAAAGCCAAAAACAAGAAATTGCAAAACTCAGCTTTGAAAAACCAGCTTTTTCACATTTGTTTTATATAAAAGTTTACCAAACACTATAATATTGCCTTTTTTTTTTTTTTTTTTTTCAAAAGCACTTTTACAAAAAAGTTTACCAAACACTCTACTGCTTTATTTCACAGCTGCTTATTCTCACATCACAGCAGAAACAGTTTTTTTTTATCAAAACACGGCAATACCAAATCAACCCTTAGTTGCATGGGATGGTTTGATATTAAAATAATGTTTTTCCTTTTTGTTTGGACGGTGAAGGTGTGCCAAAAGCATTGTTTAATCAAAGACAATTGCATTGCATGCTTTGCAAGTGGATTGGAAGGCAAAGTGAAGTCATGCTTCTGCAGGTTGCATCTCCGTGCAGCACCTGTGTTTTGTTAGAAACAATCATATGAAGAAGACGTGTCCTTTGCCTTTTAAAATAAAAATAATCGATACTAAACGGCGTCGTTTGGGCATAAAAATATTTATAAAAAAAGAAAAGAAAAAGAAAAATAAAAAGAAAAACACAACAGAAGGGGGACCACTCGTCCCTATTTATTAACCTCACATTTACTTCCCCAATTCCCACCTCACTGCCATGCCTTCTGCCTTTTTTAATTTAAATTACTAATTCATAGTTTAACATAAATATTTGCTTAATTGACATTCTTTATAAGAATTATAGGGTACTATGGATATTGATTATTGATTAATAAGTAAATTTTCAGGCAAAATTTAGCCGCCATTTTTCGAAAGAGTACAACTTTTGTTAAAATTTGATGCTTGGAAGGGGCTGACACATCAACTATTGATTAAAGTTGCAGTTTTTATCTTAAAAAAAGAAGAAGTTAATGTTTATTAGGTAGATATGTTTGCAAAAAACTCAAATTGGTACGATAAGGTTCTCTGTTTTCACATTTGGCATATCACACTACAGTGGCTTGTATCAAATATAGGCTTTGTTTGGATTCTAGGATTGGATTTGAATAGACACACATATAAATTCAGTCCTCTAGACCAGATGAGGCCATATAGTATTATGATCAAAGAGATGGACATCACTGCAATGCCCCTTTCCCTTAAAGCTATCGAATAATTAGCAAATTTATGGCATAAATTTTCATCGGCAACAGTTGTAACTTGTTTGTTTTGATAATATATGAGCGAAATTAATATTATCTATTATCTAAAAGAATTTGGTTGTCTACATTTATTTTGGAACCTTTTACTCTTTTAATTTTCGCCCCTCCCTCCGACAAATCCTAACTTTGCCATTGGTTAGCCACCATCTTTGATGGGTGAGAAGTAGTAAAATGAAAGCTTCGTTCAGATTTGGTTCTCAAATCAAATTGAATAGCTGAGGTTGGAAGAAGTATGTAGAAATTTGCTTTTGCAGCTTGCCCGAATGTCCGACAGGACTTTCGGGGTGGTTCGGTATGGGATCCCATACCGAAACCATTGTCCCGATTCCCAAACCGAAATTTTTGGGAATTCCAAATTCAATCCCAATCCCAAACCAAATTTTCGGGAATCCCAATTTTCGGGAATCCCGAAATAATTTCGGGATTTCGGGACAAATCGGGAATCCCAAAATGCTTTTGGGCTTTTGGACTAAAATTTGACATATTATAAAGTAATAAATAAAGTAACAAACTCAAAAGCAAAAATAGTAGTTACAAGCCAAGGTTTATAAATAAAGTAACAAACCCAAAATCAAAAAAATTAGTTATGAGCCAAAATTGTGTTGTATTCTCCTCACCTCCCAAATTAGCCGTGTCTAAAACAATAAGCCACAAATCAGTTACATTGAATTATAGTCTAATAGATAATAAATATTAAGAAAATAAAAGAGGAAATTAAATTGTTTACAACTAATAAATAATGAATAATTCAAATACAAACTTTTCATATCACTAACTATTAGTACTAGTTAGAACTTAAACTACATCAAATATTAAGGTGCATCAATTATAACTATCAGTATACCCTTTATTAACCTCCCTATAGTGAATTACACCACATCAGTTATATTAATTAGTTTTATTAATGTACTAGTTTATCAATTAACAATATGCATGCACAATATTAAGGTACTAGTATAATATATGTATACTGATATATATAATCAAACTTTTCTGATGAACTTAAACTAATATCCAAAGATTAATCACATTAGTTGAGACAACTGGAATATAGAAACAACCAAAAGATTAATCATATTTATTTCAATTCGGTATGGGAATACCGAAAAAATGGAGATGGAATACCGAATCCCATACCGAAAATTTCGGTTTGGTTCGGGATTACATACCGAAAATTTCGGGAATTTTGGTTTGGGATTTTTTTGGTTTGGGATCGGGATTTTTTCGGTTTGGTTTGGGATTTTTGGGATTTTTTTCCAGCCCTAGGACTTTGCATTTGCCCAATGTAAGTTTTACTCTCTCTCTCTCTCTCTCACTCTCTCTCTCTCTCTCTTTTGTCCTTCTCCTTTTCTTTCTCTCTTCTGTTCCCTTTTGCCCAAAAAAAGGTCCCCTCTCTCTTTCTATTTTTGTTCCTTTTTATTATTGATCTCTCTCTCCCTTTTTTCCTTTTCTTTTTCTCTCTTTCCCTTCCTTTCTCTTTCTCCATGTCTCTCTCTCAATGTTTGTTTTCTACTTTACCCAAATAAGCTATATATATTATATGAAAAAGAGACAAAAAAAAAAAAAAAAATCTGAGCATAGTTACCCGAAGTCTCTATCTTCTTCCTCTTCCCATTTATTTTTCTTTTTCCTTTCTCTTTCTCACTCTTTCTCTATATTTTCCAGTTTACCTGACTTCGGGCATTTTTCCAATTTATCATCTCTGTAACTAGCAAGGACGCTACCATGTTTGTTGTTGGTATCAATGAGAAGGAATACAAGCCAGACAACAACATTCTTTCCAGTGCTAGTTGCACTACCAATTGCCTTGCTCCTCTTGCCAATGTTATCAACGACAGGTTAGGAATTGTTGAGGGTCTTATGACCACGATGCACTCCATTACTGCCACCCAAAAGACTGTTAACGGTCAATCACAGAATGACCAAAGAGGTGGACATGCCGTTTCCTTCAACATTATTCCCAGCAGCATTAGAGTTGCTAAGGCTGTTGGAAAATGAGGCTTGAGAAAGTTGCAACCTATGAACAAATCAAGGCTACTACCAAGAAGGAGTCTAAGGGCAAGTTGAAGGGTATCTTGGGTTACACCTGAAAATGATGGCGTGTCAATTGACCTCATTGGTGACAGCAGGCAGGCCCAGCCCAGGCGCAATGCAACCGAGGCAATTGTCTAGGGCCTAAAGTTAAAAGGGGCACCCAAAAAACAAAATCCAAATAATTAGGTATAAATTTTTTTTTTCTTGTCCAAAGCCCAAAATAAAGGTTTGAGGGAATAACTTGTCCAGGTTCTGGGGATTAAAAAATAATATAACATAAAGGGGATCTGGAAGGTACAAGTCGTCAGGTTTTGGGCATGGAGGAGAGGTATAGGATTCAAGTTTTTCAGAGGGAGCTCCCTCTCTGCTTGGAGCTTGTCACCCAACTGTCCAAGCCCAAGGTATTACGGAGAGCACATACCCTTTTCAAATTTCAGCTTAATTTTTGTTTTCTGAGTCAGAAGCTTTGTTTCTTTTGCTTGAATTGTTCTGGTTTCTGTTTTCAAAATTAGAGTTTTTCGGTAGCTATTGAGAGGTGCAAGCAGCAGATTTCAGATGCAACTGCAGATTACATGCATGGAAAATCTGAGTGTTCTGAGCAGACTTCAAGTGAGGGGCATGTTTTTGAGAAATTCATTCCATTAACAAGGATTTCATACAACTCCAGATGCACCACTCAAAGAGGTATAAAAAAAAGACTCCACCTTCATCAATATTAGTAAATTTTGTGACTGCCCTTTTGTTTGGTTGCTTATAAAATTTAAGGTGAAGAAGTTGAAAGTATTGATTTTTAGGCATAGGGTAATGGCAGGAGGATCAAGTTAAAGGCTATAGTGGTGGAGATGAAGAGAAATGGGGTGCTTTTCAACCTTTCAAAAGGGGAAAAAAGCATTGGAAAGACAAATGGACCAGTGGCTAAAGAACCTTCTTCGGCTTCGGTTACTAGTTCCACCACGGACACCGTGAGTGGAGGAAGTGGTGGGAACAACAAGAAAGAAAAGAAAGATGGACAGGGAAACAAAGGCAAAACTGGTCACCGGAGTTGCACCGCCGATTCTTGCATGCTCTTCTCTTCAACAACTTGGTGGTTCACATGGTATGCAGTTGAGATTAATTTAGTGGGATATGTTATTTTATATGATTGGATGAATATGTGATTAGATTGGGATGTATTGGATGTGTTTAATGTGTTCTGCGTATGTGTGATTTTTCATCTTTTTTTAATCATAATTTTGTTGATGTGAATAAAATTTTACACATACATGACAGAAATTGGAAGGCATTTTGCATGCTACTAGTGATGAATTTTTTACATATACATGTGATTATCCTCGCAAAATATTTATTTTAAACAAATGTTTCTGTATTAAAAAGGGCACATTTTGGGCTTTCGCACTGGGCACCAAAAAACTCAGGACCGGCCTTGACAGCAGGTCAAGCATCTTTCGTTGCTTCGAATCCCATATCAGAAGGCCCTCACCAAGGAGCCCAGAATTCAACCAAAACAGGGGATTCCGAATTAAAGACAATTGATTGCCATGCTACATCATTAGAAGCAAGCACTTCAACGGCAGTGTCCTGAGCCTCGCAAACGACACTCCACCATAGCGGCTTGTTCATCCAGAATGTGGGACTATAACTCAATGATCCGACGGAGCAAGTTCAAAGAGTTGATTAGCAAGGCAACCGAGAGCCCGTGGACTAGGACGACAACGACGATGAAGTCAAAGACTACAACCGTGGCCGCAGAGGATTGCCTGATTGAATATCTTAACCGATGGGCTATTTGCACATAGGGTTGGTGCCCAATGAAGCTATTATCTTGCTTGACAGGCATGTCTGACTTTTCTGCTGCTCTTTCACATCATCGCCGGATGACTCTGTGGGCCTTATCAACCTTCTCTAATGCTTACAATCAAATCTTATCCTACTTTAGCAACCACCATCAACAGCCGCGCCAAGAGTTTTTGTTGTGGTTAATTCTTGAAGACCTGTTAGCCGTCAGATTTTATATGTGTTCACTTGAGTTCGTGGTTAAGAAGTATAAAGTTAGAGCTTCATTTGAACTTGGGTTCCCAAATCGAACTGAAAATTTGAATATGGATGAGCATTGAAAAGTCATAGCAAACAAAGCTGCCCTTTATGATCAGTACATGGCTTGAAGGCTTCCACTCATTGTGCCTTTATTGTCATGGTGGACTTTCGAATATTCCCATTTGCTACAAGAGAAAATATGGCTTAGTGGTGAGGCTTTTTTCATGTGTTCTTCATGCTTAATGTTTCTTATGCCTGTTATCATCAATCTTCTGGAAGAGCATATTGGAGTTGTAAGTTGTACAAACTTTGCTCAAATTTGTAATACTTGGGGGGCTTATGTTTGCACCTAAAATATGCACAATTTTACTTATTTGGGCCTAAAGTCAAAATATGGCATTTGGAGGATTATTGTTCAAAAAGGCTAACTTGTAAGAGATTTAGATGCATCAAGTGGGATGGTTTGACATTAAAATAATGTTTTTCCTTTTGTTTGGGTGGTGGAGATGTGCCAAAAACTTTGTTTAATCAAGACAATTGCTTGATTTCCCATTGCAAGTGGATTGGAAGGCAACATGCGGACATTTGGGTAGTAGACATGTGGAGGAAAGAAACTAACTTAATTCTTTTAAATATTAATCTATTGCAAGTAAGATTAATAGACATGTGGTGGAAATGTGAGTTGGCCTCTTTTAATATTATTTCATATGCAAGCTGGTCGTGGATTTTTCTCCACAGGTTCAATGTTCTTAGCAAGTGGGTCTCTCTTAGTTCTCTATATAAAGAAGCAGAGGCAAAATGATTATGGACACTCAACCAATCAATCAAGCAACTCTACTCAAATCATCTCCTTAATTTCCGTGTGAACTTTTACTTTTAGCCAAGCAACATTTACTTTCCTTGTTTTTAGCTCTGCTGCTCACTCGGTAGTATCGATGTCCCTTGTATTTTTATTTACAACCTTCAAAGTCATTTCCCAAACCACCAAAAATTGCCACAAGACTAGAGCAGCTTGCCCGAACCATTGGGAACAAGCTCGAACCTTGTATTTGGCATCCTTATGTACTTATAATGCTTTGTACTTTATATAATTACATTTATGTACAACTCATTCCAGTCATTTAATTTACAAGCAATCTATAATACCAATCATTTACTTTCCTCTATCATTTACACTTCCAGCAAACTTGCCATTTACATATTATTACATTTCTCCACATAAGTGAAATCCTTATCTTTAAGGCAAAGAAAGAACCTTGATTTGAGCCACTCCCACTCAATAACACAATCTCTTGGTTAGAAGTCGTACTCATGCGCAATCTCAAGCATTCAAATCCCGTCTACTAGCTGCATCTAGTAGTGGCACACTCACACCCACCAATTTCTTGTTCGAGTAAATTCATGCCATGCCCGAGAGGCCCATGACGAATTTAGGGGGCGAACAGGAGCAAGTAGAATGCAAAGAAAAATGCACGAGAGAAGTGAGAGATAAGAGAGAATAAATCATCCCAGTTAGTTAAAATGGCAGGACTTCCAAGGTTTTTTGCGTTGAAATCAAACCACAGCAAAAATTGCTTGCGCATCATAAATCAAAACATCGGGCAATATCGTGGGATTGTCCAGTTCTCGGAAGCTGATGTTAACAGCTCACGCGCAAGGTTCGAAGTGGAGAGGGCCGACGGTAACGGTGAACTTGTGCATATTAAATGCGCTACCAACGGCAAATACTTGAGAAGAGGTGACGAATGGGGGCGCTGGATTGTGGCCGCGGGTGAAGAACCAGAGGAAGATCAAGGCCATTGGGCCTGCACTTTGTTTCTAGCCTCAGATTATCCATAAAGACAACAAAGCAGACATCAGTTTACTCCACGTGGCACTGCGGCGTTATGTAAGGTTGTACACTGTAAACCAGGGCGACGCATTGATCGAAGGAGTACTCCCCACGGGCATGGAACGTCTTGCAGAGGGAGCCGCTGCTAACAACTTCAATCAATGCCTCTACGCAGACGAGAGAGGCACCAACCTTGAAAACCGTGTGGTTCAGTTCACAGTCATAGACTTGGATCCACTCGCACTACCTGACACTTTTGTACTGAAATCAAACAGCTGCGACAAATACTTGAGCAACATACTTGATGAAGAAAACCAAAATCATGAGATTGTTCAATTCGCCGGAGAGGATCCTAAGAGGGAGCATTCAATCTTCCAAGTAGAGCAGGCAAACAGTAAGGACTATCAAGAGAATCCTTACGCGCACATCAAATGCTTGTACAACAAGTATTTGAGAAGGATGGACGTAGACAAGCAATTGATCATGGCAGTGGCTGACCGACGAGATAAAAGCACAAAAAGTTGGGGTTGCACGTTGTTCAAGCCTAGCGTGTCGGACAGGCCAGCAAAAACCACAACAACATGCTCTGCTATTTGCACCACGTGCAAAGCGGCCTCTACACAAGGCCATTCGTCGAGAATAGATTCGAATTACGCCTCAGCGACGAAAAACCTGACTCCCATGAAGCGGATGTCTACACAGCCATCCGCAGCCTTCCATGATAATTATTCATCAGTATCATTTGATGTTTGTGGGTAATGTCTTTGAAAACCTTCACGAGACTTCACTCGTCCCATTAGACCGGTCACCTAAGGGTTTAAAGACCTATTCCTTGTGCTACAATATGCATGCGTCGTGTTCCTTGTGAAAGTGATAATATCATTTTATCACTAGTTGCATTCCTGTTTCTTGTTTTTAATTTAACTTCAATTGGTCTGTATTAAAGCAATAATCACACATCCTATGTGTGTGGAAAGGTATTTGTGTACTATTGTTTTTTAATTGTTGTCCAATCAGGTTGTGTCACTTAACATTTTAATTAACAAAAGAATGATGTATTATTCAAACAATACTTTTTTATATCACATATTTGACAACTTTATTTATCTTAAAATTCACTATAAATTCATACGATCTCTTAAAAGTATTTCGAAAAGTACTACGAACTTGTAATCACTTGAACTTTCATCTCATATTCATACCATCAAATTCACTAAAATACTAAGAAAAAATTATGATATTTTTGTATGTTATTGTCACGCCACGAACCCAAGTTCGGTAATAAAAACTCGAACCTGAATCCGAAACGTGAGTTAAAAGCTCAATCAATAAAAGGAAATTGACACGGGTTGAAAAATGAACTCCTCTTATTAAAATAACTCCAAAATCCTTACAGGGTGTACAAAAATAGTAAATTAAAAACTCTTACATCCCTCATCTAACACAACCTCACTTCGTTTATCACCTATCTTGCCAAATAACTCATCTGTAAAATAAAAGGTGAGGGGTGGGCAACAACCACTATCGCTCAGTAAGTAGAATATGTAATATGCCAGTCAAGCGATGCCTTTTTACACACTCTAGAAAATATAATAATAATATCAAAGTTTTAACCACGTAATTTCATATCACATCATCCCTTTACGTGTTCATTACATCCTTCATAAATTGTAACTCACCACGTGACCCCTACTGACCTTTCCGCCCTAATGTCCTCATGTGCAGTTTACATTTATCCCTCGGATTAATGCAACACTAAAGTTCTCATGCTCCATGAACATATCCAAATAATCCACATCACCATATTAATAATTCCAAAAGCATTTCAACAAATCCAACATGCTTGACTTAAAATAGATAGAGATTTATAAATAGATAAAACCCACAATAGGTTGTGGTTTTCATTTATCAGAAAATAAGAATACTTTGAAACACATTACGTAAACCACTCATCTTAATTATCAGAACCTTGGCAAAACAACCCAACTAACAAGATCAACCCATCAAACTCCAACTCTAAACTCTCTTTCTTTCTACATGAACACCAACACTTTGCATGCTCTTCATGTTGCCTTATTTCTAATAAAAAAGGAGCAAAGCTCCTATTTATAGGTTAGGGAAGCCGGCAACAACTTAGTTGCAAATGGATAGTTTTGGCAGTCTCAAATGCAAGGATAAACTGGTGTCCTAAAATCTTTCCACACAGCCACTTTTTGATGAAGACTAAGCAACCTATAGTGCTTATTCATCAAACCTATAATCACACGTGTAAGAAATACAAGTGTCTAAGCACTTAAACATATCCACCCTTGCCACCTCCAAGTTCCATGTTGCACCATTAATTACCAATAAAATTAGCATCAAAACTCTAAATAAATATTTATTTTTAAAATACAGCGTCTCACAGTTATACAGTAAATAATAAACCTAATTAAAATAATAGACCAAATTCTTAGTACGAGTACTAGAAAAACTGCCCTCACTTTGTTGCGTGTTTTGAAACAATAATCCACAACAACTATGAATCATTTCCAGAGAAGATACAAAATTTGGATAACAACACCTAGCATTGAATTGATACTCAAAAGTCAGCAAAAAGACAACACATTCTCAAATACATCAGTCTAGGCAATGCACATTTTACTTCAGTAACCCCACAAAACTACAAATCAACACAGCTATTTGCAAATAATTCAAAAACTAAATAGACAGCTGAACCAACATGGTAATATATGTATTTGGTTTGCATTTACATTCTATTTACTTTACATCAAGAGCCCAAACGGGAAGATTTCAAAAACAAAACGAGTATGATCATTGTGTTCCATTAATTACCTAAAATTCAAAAGTTTACACTCATTAGTACGTTGAAAAAACCTAACTACATTTCATTAAACTAAATTTTTTATAGAATATGAGGAGTACATAATTTGTATTGTTTAAATGGAAATAGAATAACAAACAACATCATTCACTACCCATTTTATTAGGTAGTAATTTCCTCCAACTGCAATTGGTGAGATTGTAGGAAAACTTCGAGTAAAGCCTTCAACTATCCCTAATAGACAAAGTTTACCTGAGCAAATTACGGACAAAGCTAAATATTCAAATGCATTGAAGTGGAAAACAAAGTACAATTCGAGGACGAATTGAATCCTTCAGTGAAACTTTTAAAACTTTGCCTTCTATATATGGATATGCCTCCTAGAAGAAACATTTGATTTGTAGATTGTACTGCATCATCAGTATTATACTTATAGTTTCAAGTAATCAGCCTACTACATGGGGAAGATACATAAAAGAGAAAGTAGAAGAGTAGAAGACAATACTTGAGCATCTAGTAGGAATAGTAACTTTCTAAAGAAGAAAAAAAGTGTTAAACCGTCTTACAAATTCAATCATTAAACGTTATACTATGATCCAAGATAAAGTATATAGTTCATTTACAAACCAAAACAAAGTGCTATCAAAGAAAAATGATTAAGATGTTGAAAATACAAAACTGGATTGGGTAGCCATATCTTTTATTTGGTAATTAAACGAATAATTTAGAGTGATACAAATCCGATTCAAATCTAATTAAGGGAAGGGGGAGGGTTGAACCCGGCAGTGAGATTAATACGAAGGCCTTAACCACTGGGGAAGCGACAAAATATAAGCTTAATCGACAAAATTTAAGCTTAATCAAAAGTTTAATTACCTTTTCATTTTTTATAGTAAGCACAACCTTTTGTCTTCCCTTCTGCAGGCTATCGATGATTCAGTTTCCATCTCTAATGCATGATTTTTCTTTTCCTGTCAAGAAAAAAAGAAGCCAAATTAGTTTTCCAGAAATTAAAGAACCCAAATTTAGTAAAAAAATACCAGAAAAATTAGACCTTTGAGCAGAAGAAAGCAGGGAGGAGCAGCTGAGGAAGACGAACCAATGGGAAGTAAGAATCTAAAATAATTCATAAGTTCCAATAACATTTTTTTCACCAAGTGCTCAACCAAATTTCATTAACCTAAGTGTTAAACAAAATTTTCATCATTCTCTTAATAGTTTTCCTTTGTCTTGTAAGACTTAAACAGTTTTCAGTTCATATTCTCCAACAGCTGGATCTCTGAGGAATGTTCAATCATGTAAAGGCAAGTTCTTCCAATTAAGGCAAAATCCAAGACAACCATAAACTTCCAAAAACTACTGTTTCCTGACACTGACCAAATTAATTAAGAAATCCCTCAAAAACCAATTGTATATAGCGTTTAAGGAAAAAAAATCGATATAACTTCCAAATATTGTTATAGATGTTTGATAAAAGAATTGAAAAGCTTAAATAAAAATAAAACATACATATGCATGCATGTGTATGGTGTAGGAACAAAGAAACAATGATGGCCTTTTAGCTTGGTGGTGACTAATATTTAAGCAGCCCTCTGGTTTTGTAGTCACATTGGTGTGTGAAATGCAGTGAAAATTCATGCATGAAGCGTTCACCTTTTCCCTTCCTGCATGAAAAGATAGATAAATATAAATAACCATTATTCCAGATAAAAGGGAAGATTTAAAACGCATATATTCAAACTATGTAGCTTGAGATGAGAGGAGAATTGAAAGCATCATCAAACGAAAACTGCAGAAAAATCTAACTAAAAGTAAAATAACCTTGGTTAACAGAAGCAGTTTAGCACCCAAATAAAATTGGTAGAACAACGAATATAAGTCAAAATGTGGAGGAAAACAACAAAAGCAATCAAGCAACAAATTATACCAATACTTAAACAAAACCCCACCATCATTAAAATTCAAATTAGGAAAAGGTTAGAGAAAAATGACCTGATCGATTGGGTGCATGGAACTGGTGCAGACGGGGAATTCCGTATAATTTATAAATATTGTACAAATATGAGAAACAAAGATGGTTAGGGACAGATTAAGTCGATTAGAGAAAACAGACATGGTTAGTTGAAAGAGGCAATCTACAAACACAAATTACCAATAAATATTCTCATATCGAAAATTTAGCACCAATTGAAAGAGGAAATCCATACAGAAGTTGAGAAACTCACCATTTATAATAAGCATACACACAGATACCTGAAAAGCACCAAAGGGACGAACACAGATTCTGCAATTAAGCACCAATTGAAGAGCGAATTTAACCGGTTATAGAGAATCACCATTCTTCAACCAATTGCAAATGTCTGCCCTGCTTTTTCTTTATACTCCTTGTTTGGCTCTTTTATACCTTCAATCCACAAACCTTCTTGTATTTAGTAAAACTTAGTAAAACAAATGCTTATAATCGGTTTATTTGGTGGGAAACTTCATATTGAGAAACATAAACAAAAATTTTAAAAGTACCTTATGATATTTTTTTCAAAGACAACCATACAAAGATGAAGATGTGAATCATGTGATGTAATTTTTGTTTGGGGTAATCTCAGTTTACTACTTAGAAGTTTCTTGATTTCAATCTTTCATACATCAAGTTTTTTTCGTCCTAGTCTGGTACCTAAAGTCCTAATTCTGAAACATTTTCATACATCTGTTAAATTTTTCGTCAAAATCTCTGTTAACTGATGATATGGTACTCGTATGAACAATGACAGGATGTCACGTGTCAATATAAGTCCATGTGGATATTAAAAAAATTATAAAAAAAAATTTGTCTTCCCCCTCCCACCACTTCCGCGCACCCTCCTACTCTTCCATTTCCCAAAACCCCACTTCCCTCTGTAGAATCCCCAAAACCCTGCCCAAACCAAAACCGACCTCCAAATTCGTCCTCTTCACCCTCACCTTCTTACTCCATTTCCCAACCCCATCAAATCCTCTGAACCCCAAAACTCCGCCGCAGTGATATGCACGAATTCTCAGATTTCCTAACTCAACCTACAAACAGCAATGGCGATGGCAGAATAGCAAGGAAGGAAGAGCTAGAGAGAGAAAGAAATGTTTTTGTAATATATTTCTTTTCTGAATATAACCGTTACTCATTTTCTTTCACAATTGGCTACATATATTGTTCCCCAAACACTTAAAGCTAGTTGGCATAACTAATCACTTAACAACTTAATTAAAATACTTATTTAATTGCTAAACTATGATTAAGATAATCACAAATATAACATTGCCTCACCTTCAATTAAACTTTGTCCTCAAGGTGTTGTTTTACCACTTGAATTATGGAAATTTTGTAGTGAACTCATCATAATCTTCTCAAGTGGATTCATCAGCATTCTTGTCCTTTTACTGGATGACAGTTGAACCTCAGTTGCATTGTTCTTCTTGTTGACCCTTCTTTATAGCACTGTTGCTGGTTCTTGAGCTTGTAGTCCATCATCAGTCATTAGTGGTAACAGTGGTACATGATTAACATCAGGACCCACATGTTTCTTTAAGCAACTGACAGGGAAGACTGGATGTATCTTAGAAGTCTCAGGTAGCTTTAGCTTGTAGGCCACACTACCAACTTTCTTCAATACTTCAAAGGGGCCACAGAATTTAGGGTGAAGTTTATGGTAGGCATGAGTTGCTAGTGACTGTAACTAGTAGGGAATAACCTTCAAGTAGACCAAATCTCCCACATCAAAAGTTCTGTCACTTCTATGTTTATCAGCATGCACTGTCATTCTGTTTTGAGCAATAATTAAATTGGTTATAAGCATTGTCAACATCTTGTCTTTTGCAATCAATCCTTGTTCAACACTCTCCAATTTAGCAGAACCAAGCTCATAATAGGCAATGTGTGGAGGAGGAAAGCCATAGAAAATTTTGAAATGTGTGAACTTAGAAGTAGTGTGAAATGAAGTGTTATAGCTCCATTTAGCCTAAGGAAGCCACTGGAGCCACTTCTTGGGTTGGCAGCTAGTAAAGCATTTCAAATAGGTTTCTAAATATCAATTAACCACCTCCATCTGCCCATCACTTTGGGGGTGATAACCCGAACTCATGCATAACTTCGATCTTTATAGTCTAAAAAACTCCCTCCTAAGGAAAATGGTATCTCTATCACCCACTATGTTCAGTGGCATGCCATGTAACTTAAAGATGTTTTCCACAAATTCTTGTGCTACCATACTATTAGTGTATGGATGTCCCAAGTGTAACATCCCACATCGCCCAAAGAAATGGATCCTATAAGCTTTATATGTATATTCTCATCTCCATATAGCACGAGGCCTTTTATGAGCTCACTGGCTTCCAGTTCCATGGGAACTCCGAAGTTAAGCGAGTAGCGCGCGAGAGCACTCCTATGATGGGTGACCCACTGGGAAGTTCTCGTGTGAGTTCCCAGAAACAAAACCGTGAAGGCATGGTCAGGGCCCAAAGCAGACAATATTGTGCTACGGTGGTAGAGCGAGCCCAAGATGTGGTGGACCCTGGGCCGGGATGTAACACCAAGGCTATGAAATGCCCATAGTTAGAAAGCCTATCCACCATCACCAAAATCACTGACTTTCCCTTGTATGAAGGCAAACCACTCCTATGATGGGTGACCCACTGGGAAGTTCTCGTGTGAGTTCCCAAAAACAAAACCGTGAAGGCATGGTCAGGGCCCAAAGCAGACAATATCATGCTACGGTGGTGGAGCGAGCCCAAGATGTGGTGGACCTTGGGCCGGGATGTAACACCAAGGCTATGAAATGCCCATACTTAGAAAGCCTATCCACCACTACCAAAATCACTGATTTTCCCTTGTATGAAGGCAAACCACAAATGAAATCCATACTTGTATCTGTCCATGCTTGATGTGGTATTGGAAGAGGCTGCAATAACCCCAGTAGTGATATTGTTTCATAGTTATTTTGTTGATAAGTCATGTATTTAGCCACCCAAGTGTTATGTCTTTTTTCTTCCAAACCCAATAAAAACCTTTTTTCAATCTTTGGTAAGTCTTCAATACCCTTTCATGACCTGCTATAGGGGTGAAGTGATGTTTCTCAAAAACTTTTCTCCTCCAACTGGAATAAACCCCCAAGACAATCTTATGTTTGTATTTCAAGAAGCCGATATCCATGTGATACTTAGAGGCAGTGACAATAGTTCCAGAAGCTTTATCTTGTGCCTCTACTTCTTGCTTCTTTAATCTAACCTAAGGATCTTTGTTCTAAATCTCTCCCGAGGTCATCCAACCAACCGAAATATGGATAAGTGACTGCTAGTAATTCTCTTTTCTCCTCCAAAGGTAGCTCAGAGAGAAGTGTGAACCTGGAACCTGAGAGAGAGCATTTGCCATAATATTTTCCTTGCCATGTCTATATTATACCTCATAATTGAACCCCAACAGTTTGGATACCCATTTTTGTTAGAATGGGGTGTCGATTCTTTAACTCAAGAAATATTTCAGACTGAAATAGCGTTCTTGGAGGTAACTTTGCCACTTTTTAACTACATAAACTATGGTAATTAACTTTCTTTCATATGTTGACGATGCCCAGTCTCGTGGACCTAAAGTTTGGCTGGCAAAAGCAATAGGCCTCCCATGTTGCTGCAAAATTGCTCTAATACCTAAACCAGAAACATCAAACTCAACTATAAAGGGTTCTGCAAAGTTGGGTAAAGCGAGCAATTAGGGTGAAGTTATGGCTTGTTTCAATTGCTGGAAGGCAGCCTCAGTTGCGTATGTCCAAAGGAACCCTTCACTTCCAGTGAGTTTGTATAATGGTTGGCAGATTTTGCCATAGCCAAGTATAAATTTTTTGTAGTAGCCTGTTAAACCCAAAAATCCCCTCAATTCCTTCACATTCTTAGGAGCAGGACACTCAAATATTGCTTGGATTTTTTTGCAGAATCCGCAAAGACTCTCTCACTGGATACTATGTGGCCTTGGTAATCGACTTGGTGTTGCACAAAAGAACACTTTTGTTTCTTGACAAACAGTTGATATTGTTGTAACAATTCCAAAGTTTTTTGCAAATGCACTAGGTGTTTCTCCCAAGACTGACTATAGATCAAAATGTCATCAAAGAACACAAGGATAAACTTTCTTAAGTGAGCCTTAAAGATGTCATTCATGAGGCTTTGAAATGTTGCAGGGGCATTAGTGATAACAAATGGCATAACCAGGAACTCATAATGTCACTCATAAGTTCTAAAAGGTGTTTTCTCAATGTTATTCTTATGCATTCAAATTTGGTGGTAGCCGAACTCGAGATCAAGCTTAGAAAAATATTTAGCTCCATATAAGTCATCCAAAAGATTATCAATCAGTGGAATATGATACTTGTCCTTGATTGTGAGGCTATTCAATTCTCTATCATCCATGCATAACCTTCATGTCCATTCCTTTTTCTTCACCAACAACACTGGGAATGAGAATGAACTGTGACTAGGCCTAATGAACCCTAAACTGAGAAGTTCTTGTATTGCTTTCTCAATTTCATTTTTCTGTACAGAGCCATAATGGTAAGGCCTAATGCTTGGAGGCTTAGTACCCTGGAGAAGTGGGATTTTGTGATCATATGCCCTATGGAGGCAACTGTGAAGGAATATGAAACACTACCTTAAATCTCATTAAAACTGCCTATAACTTTTTCATTTATTGAGCACTTAGTGTGCTAGTATCCCCTGGTTTATACTCTAATGAATACAATAAGACCCCCAAGTTGGAATGATAGAATTCCCTATTAAGCTGCTATAATGACATTTCTTGGATAGCAAGCTGTGGTGGTATATTATGTGACAGTTTAAACTTACCTTTGCCCACTTGAAACTCCATTGGGAACAATTGAAAATCTCAGAGTACCGGACTCATAATAGATAACCATTGCACTTCCAACATCAAGTCACAACTTGCCAAATGCAATGCAAACAAATCAGTGTGACAATGGTATCCTCCTAATTCCAAAGGAATGTGTCTACAATAACCCTGACTTTTGATTTTTCCTCCATCTGCAATCATTACTTCAAATGTTTTGTTTTTTTGTAAAGACCACCCCAACTTCTTAGTGAACCTAGAATCAATGAAGTTGTGGGCAGTACCTATGTCTAAGAGGATTCGCACAGGTTGGTTATTAACATTGCCTAAAACGTTTATAGTTTGCAGGGAGTGTTCAACATTCATGCCATAAAATGCACATTCACTCAGTGTCATTCCTTGCAATTTAGCTTGCACAACGTCGTCATTGTCCTTACACAAGTCCTTATCATCACATGCATCTAACAAAAGCAACTATTTATGCATGCATTTATGCCCTCAGACTTATTTCTCAGTGCAAAACCAACATTCCCCTATATCTTTCTTTCTCTAGACTTCATCAGGAGTAAGCTTATGATATGGTGAATTAGTGGTTCTATGTCTAGGAGGCAGGATGGGCAGTGGAGTGATTTTAGATGCTGGAAGGGTTCTAAGATTGAGGACACGCAACTCATAAAGTTTAGCATCAACCGGAACAACTATAGATATGACATCATGAACAGACACAGCATTCAACAATTTGACATCATAAATCAATTCCCATTTTAAACTTCCAAGGAAGCAACTCTTGAGGAGCACATGACCAACATCTGAAGCACAATTAATAAGCCTACAAAATTCAGTCACATAATCCATAAGAGTACCTGTTTGGCACAATTTGAAGAGTGCCTTAGTACAATCCTCAAACTCAGATAGCCTAAACTTCTTACAAAGTGCACTAGTAAATTCCTCCCAAGAATGAGTAGTAAGGATGCAATTGCTCCATTTGAACCACTGCATCGCTTCATTCTCCAAATAGAAATAGGTTGTAAAGACCTTCTGAGGATCTAGAGTGTTGTAACAAGCAAAGTATTGCTCAGCCTTATAGATCCAAGTAACAATGTCATCGTCATTGGAAAATTGGGGAAAATCCACCCGTTGTTGCCAATGAGGCCTCAGAGCTCTGCCTTCTATGTCAAACTGATCATGACGAGGTGTGCGAGAAGTCTTTAAATCGAAATTGGTGGTGATCAGTGCTGGATTGGAAGATCCGGCACCCCCAGAAAGGATTGTTCGCACCAAAGTTGCTCAAAGAAGAAAGTTAACTTAGCCTCAAAATCAGCGGAGAGTTTAGTCGAGAGCTCAGCATTCGTGGTGGTGATGGAGGATCGAAGGAAATTGGGAAGGTCTGCCAGAGTTTCTTCAACAGTAGTGAGACGAGCATACACGGTGGTTAATCGAGTCGTCAAAGCGCGATAGAGCATATAAGAGGGGAATCGAAGATCAAGAAGGATGATACCAATTGATATACACCAAATCTCATATTTCCTAACTCAACCTGCAAGCAGCAATGGCAATGGCAGAATAGCAATGAAGGATAAGCGAGAGAGAGAGAGAGAGATAGATAGATGTTTTTGTAATATATTTCTTTTCTAAATATAATTGTTACCCATTTTCTTTTACAATTGGCTACATATATTGTTCCCCAAACACTTAAAGCCAGCTGGCATAACTAATCACTTAAATTGAAATAATTATTTAATTGCTAAACTATGATTAAGATAATCACAGATATAACACACAGGCGAAACCGAAGATGGAAGAGCATCACCATCAGCGACGATTCCAGCTCTGACATCAAGAGGGGCAGCTACAAAGAATGGAAGAGTAAGAACAGGAGGATACGGCATCGTTGGTGGGTCCAGGTGTTCGATCTGGACTATCGATCGGTGACTTAGAACACGATTTGTTCAGATCCAATGACATTGATGCCTTAAACCCCGAATGCCTTAAACAACTCTAAATTGGGTCTGATTCTACTGTCTAAATCTGCCAAAAGCAAACCGGACATTTGGTATAGCTTTTTGATGTGGCTCCGAGTCAGCCCGTGAGCTCTAAACATACTCAGTACCGAGTCAAGGTTGTGGGTGGTTATGGGTTCGAGCTGGAGCTTCATGGAAGCAGAAATGGTGGAATCTAGAGACAAACCACATGATTTTTTAAGGTAGCTGTCGAAAGTGGAGGTTGGGAACTGAAGTAGGAGTAGGAAAGCGAGGGTGAAGATGATGCATTTAAAGGTGGGTTTTGGGGGATTTTACAGAGGGAAGTGGGTTTTGGGAAATTGAATATGAGCAAGAAGGTGCGGGGGAAGAGGGAGGGGGATAACAAAAAAAAAATTTATATTTTATTTTAATTTTTTTAAAATTTTTTGAATATCCACGTGGACTTATATTAACACATGTCGTCCTGTCATTGTTCATACGGGTGCCACGTCATCAGTTAACAGAAATTTTGATAGAAAACTTAACAGATGTATGAAAGTGTCCCAAAATTAAGACTTTAGGTACCAGACTGGGACGAAAAAAACTTGATATATGAAAGGTTGAAAATCAAAAAACTTCAAAGTAATAAATTGAGATTATAACCCTTTTTGTTTATGTTAACATGTGGATGTTTCCTTTGTTTTTTCACATACAACCATAAAAAAAAAAATTTAATTTTAAAAAATAAATAAAAACTACTTAAACCTTCTAATTTCCTTTTGTTTTTTCTTTGGGGTGGTTGCTATTGCTTTTACCCTCCATAATTATCTATCCGATAAGTGTCCCACTCATAAGCACGAGAAATGGGAGAGATTTTTCAATGTGATCGGTATACAGGATAGTACACCATATGTCACTATACAAATAGTGGGATATGTGTTCTAAAAAGTTAATAACTTAAAAATGAAATTTCTCATCACTTCTATTAAAACACACAGTGTACTACTTGTGTTCCCGTCACAATTAAAATTTTCTCGAGAAATGGAAGCTAGACTAATGAATTTTTATTCCTGGGCTATCCTACTCAATGTTTAAACATGAGATTTTTTTTTTTTTAATTTTTTCTAAGATATATGTATATATTTGCACTTAATAATATGGCCTAATAACTCACTTCACTGACGAGGATGTGACCTAATTATTATGACATACTAATTGTGTAGCTTAACCCAAATTATGCATTTCTCAGTGTAAATATATCATTGTATTCTTTTAAGCCTCTATTGACAACTTCCCCAAATTTCACTAATAGGAAATAAGAACATTCTATATGTAGAGAGAATTATTGCAAACTGTCCAGACTAAATATGTGATCTAGTTTTAAAAAAGTAATGAGAAATATTGCAGAGTGATGGAGTAGAGAGAGGGTGGCCAAAGGCCACTTGCTATAGTGAGCATTGATGAATGATGAGTGGTAGGCTGCTTTGGCTTTGCATTTCAAATTCATCTGAATTTTTGCTAAAACTTCATTTCTTTACTTTTAAAAAATGAAGTGGCATGCTATCAACTTGCCATTTAATCACATGTTGATATATCATCTCAACAAGTAGCACTTAAAAATCCCCAATTGGACACCACATCCACATCCTCTCTATCCTTCCACCTTCGTGGTTCGTGCTACTACTCCCTCCACCCTCCTCCGCCGGCTGCAGGGCCCGCACGTGCTTTTCACTCCCGCTTACATTAAAAAACGAAGCCCTTTATAAATGAAAGGGTTCTCCTTTCATTTCATTTCATCTCAATACAACTCTCCACTCCGCACTCCACCAACACAACCACCGCAAATCCAAATGGCTCTCATCCGTGAACGCCGCCAGCTAAACCTTCGCCTCCCCCTGCCCGACATCTCCGAGCGCCACCCCCGTTTCTCTCTCCCCCTCCCTCCCACCGCCCCCACCACCGCCGTCACCACCAACACCTCCTCCTGTGCCGCCATCTCCGCTGCTGACCTCGAAAGACTCGAAGTCCTCGGCCATGGAAACGGCGGCACCGTCTACAAGGTCAGCCACAAGCGGACTTCAGCCAACTACGCTTACAAACTCGTCCAAGGTGACTCCGACCCCACTGTCCGCCGTCAGCTCTTCCGCGAGATGGAAATCCTCCGCCGCACAGACTCTCCCTACGTCGTCCACTGCCACGCAATCTTCGAACAGCCCTCCGGTGACATCGGGATTCTCATGGAGTACATGGACTCCGGCACCCTCGAGACCTTGCTTAAATCCAATGGCACCTTCTCCGAGCCAAAACTTGCCTACGTGGCGCGGCAAGTTCTTAACGGCCTCAACTACCTCCACACCCACAAAATCATTCACCGCGACATCAAACCAACAAATCTTCTAGTAAACAGTCACATGGAAGTAAAAATCGCCGACTTCGGCGTGAGCAAGATCATGTGCCGAACGTTGGACGCCTGCAACTCCTACGTCGGAACTTGCGCTTACATGAGCCCGGAGAGATTCGACCCGGATACGTACGGCGGCAATTACAACGGCTACGCCAGTGACATATGGAGTTTGGGGCTGACCCTGATGGAGCTCTACATGGGTCACTTCCCGTTCTTGCCTCCAGGTCAGAGACCAGACTGGGCCACCCTCATGTGCGCCATATGTTTTGGAGAGCCACCGACCTTGCCGGAGGGGGTGTCCGAGGAGTTTCGGAGCTTCATGGAGTGTTGCTTGCAGAAGGAGTCTGGCAAGAGGTGGTCCGCCGCTCAGCTTCTGACCCACCCGTTCGTCTGTAAAGATACCGTGAGGATGTGAAGAATCCGTCGTGGGGAAGTTTAGAAATCTTTACAAGGACGAGCTGGGTAATTAACTTGGGTTATTGTCTGCTAATTGATCAAGGCCTCATACTCCTCTATACTAATATGTTGTCGGTGGATTTTTGGTGGAACTTCAACTTTTTTGAAGATTCAGAATTCGTTTCCTGCTCGTCAAACCTTCCCGTGTCAAATATCCGTGCGAGTGGATCCGGCTGTAATTATTTGTTAGTCGCCGGGTTTGGCATGAATTTTTCGGATACTAGTTACTGTAGGAATTTTATGATCTTTTGTATATACTGGCCGGATTCGGATTCTTTCTTTGTGGATTATGGCGTTAATTAATCTTATCTGTTAATTAAAATATGATTAAGAGAATCATATGAATATCAAATTTCCCTTTGATTCTATTTGTATTCCGGCTATTGAACAACACGAAATTAATTATTAAAATTTCTAACTGACTAAATGTCAAGAGTTCAACCTACACTTGAAGTTGACGAGGGAACCGACTAATAAGTGTAAAGGTAGACATAGAGGATTACATTAATTTCTCTAAACTATGAATAGTTTGATATATTAGTCAATTAAGTAGAGGCTGTACGTAATTGATCAACCCCTACTTCCTAGCTGGTGTTCAAAGACTAGTCAAGTTGCAGGAAGAAAAAATCAATAATCGTATACTTTCTATGACGAAACAAGGAGCTGGATTTTTTTTTTTTTTTTTTTTTTTTTGGTCCAATTAACCAAGATCAGGTCTTCTCCTAAAACAAAGATTATGATCAGATAGCTAGGCTAAACCGTGCAAGAAGTAAAGAAATCATGCTAACACTACAACTCTCAATCCAACAACTAAGATTAGAAGAAAAATGTATTGACTCCAGTTATTCACAAATTCATTGTTAACAGTATCAATCCCACGTCGGCAAAAGAATGAACCTTGTATATGTTTATAAGTAGTTGGTCTATTCTTCATATTGCCAATTGGTTTTATGGTGAAACTTCAACTTGCTTCATACGTGGGGTCTTTTTGAGAGTATCAATCCCTCGTCGGTAAAATAATAGACATTACATATGCTTATAAATAATTAAACTACTTTCCTTATTTCATGTCAACGTGCATAATTAATTATTGTTATTTAAATTAAAAGACGTACAATCATCATAAATTTGTTGTTATCCAATCTTCAAGAATATCTTATAAAGTTGGTTTCTTGCTAGCCCCCACTGGCAAGTGACAAATTTCCAAGTTGTTGAAATAAATAAAAATTGGAATGTCCCATTCATGAGCCAAGCAGATACATATATGACATCGTATGTAAAGATTCGAAGCAATTTCCTGCGTTTTTGTTGAAACGATCCTGGCCGTTTAAAGATTTTTGGGTGGAATCACAGTGCATATAAGGGAAAATCTTGTTAGAGTTTTTTTTTTTTTTTATATAGGGGCAACTTTCTCATATCAAGTGAGACAAACCTTACAGATAAGTGATGACGCAATCTTGATTACCTATACAAGTTTTTCTCTCAATAATGCTGGAGAGACTAAATTTGCACACAAAATTTTGAAAATTAAATGACATAGAAGTTAAAGATTAGTTTATTACTTAAGGGATGATAAACGTGCTCATTTTTATTAATGACACATCATTTATTTTGTAAATTTTATTTACAAATTTAGTCTGATATTAGCCTTTTCTCTCGAGCCAGATGATTGGCCGTCAAATCCGGTGATGAAAACAAATTTGGTGCAAGCTCATGGCACGAAAGTTGGGTGCTTCTTGACAGCTTCGATCGATCCTGAAAAATACAAGACATGATGAGTCAGCAAAATATACATGTCAAAATCAAAGCTTTGCCCAATATCATGCATGAACCACAACGCTCCATGTCTCACGATTCACTCCCCAACTTTGATCATCCTTGAGGGGTCGTCAATCTCAATCATGGGGTCCTTCAAATGTCACCGTCCAAATAGTTAACTAGGTTTGATAAATTGTTAAGTACGTTTTATTTTCAAATTTTAAAATCGGAAATCTAACGTAAATCAAAAAGTGAAGAAATCAAAGATCTTAGAAATAGGGAAATGAAAGAAAACCGGATCAACTAGCCGCAATATACTTAGTTAATTAATTTGATTCCTGATACATAGGAATTTGATTATGGATTTGAAGGAAAAGTACTCGCATTATTTGGTTTTCGTACGTGTTAGTAAATACAAAAGAAATTTAATTAAAAGTGAAAAGATTTTCACATCATATTCTTATGAAGTATAAACATAGGAAACTCAAAAGTTAAAATGATTCTGATTTTTATATCTCTGTGTATGTAAACATGCTCTAAATGAGATGTTATGCAACAACAAAACTATATATTACAGTTAATTAAACACTTAAATTGCTAATGGAGAATGATTAATTTGTGCACTCTTCTTATTTTCACTCAGACATAGCTTAAAGAGAAAATGTAAGGAAAAAAAAAAAGGAAATTAAACAATAATTTCATTCATGCTTTCTACAGCAAGGCGTAGCACATAGGCATAGAAAAGTCTACATTTGTATTCGATAACCGAATGAGTATAGTCCAAATGGAAACCTAGCCCATAAAACTATGCTAACAGTCCATAGGAATTGGAACGCGCTCGTCTAGAGTACACAGTCATGGAGAATTAGAGGATAGAATGAAGTAAAGAAGTGCATACAAAATCGAAAGAGAATGCGAAAATCACACCCTGTCATCTTTAGGTCATGCTTAGAAGTTAGAAGCATCACAATTTTCACGCAACAAACTAATCAAATGGCAAGTAATAGTTCGAAGAAATTACTATTCTGGAGAAGAAATGTGAGCGTCGAGTTCCTACATTCGGCCAATGCAAATATGTTATCACTCAAAAGATCATATGACAAGCTTCTGTTAATAGTCTGATTGTTGTTGGCAAACTGTTAGCTAACCCGTCAAAACATATATAATATAATTGCATGTATCAGGGAGAAATCGGGGATTGTTGCGAAATTTAAACTAACCGAAATTAGTCCAACTTAGTTCCAAATTTTATACTCGCAAGCATACGAATTGTTCGATATCATAGAAAGCAAGCACTTAAAATTGTCCCACATAAATTAATCTAATTCTAAACAACTAACTTAAATCAAATTGCAACGTAGTGAAATTTAACAAAGATTAATAAATAATGATGGTTTTGAGAGTTGATACTAAAAGTAAAACTATTGACCCTAAAAATTACAAAGCCTATATGGTGCATAGGGTGAGTAACTAATGAGCTAACTACGTCCTTCGGTTGATGCAGGGAGTGCCAACTCGTCGGCCGAGCTTGGCCAAGGAGTACAATTTGTTGATGTTGCGTTGAGCACATTGCTAACTTCTTGATTTTGCGATTGCAGTCGAGGAAGGAACAAGTGTCGGCCTTTGGATTCTCGAGCCTGAAGACAAGGCTGCTAGTTCTTCAAAGTTCACAAATCGTCAACGCCAGATTTGGTCACAATGATTATATTCGTAAAAGTATAAGCACGTCGAATCAACACCAAACTATATGGACACAAGTACTCAAAGGAGATATATGTCTTGATCGTAAATGTGGTTTGGCCATCAGAATTCCGAACTTTGAAACTCACTTGTGAGTATCCAATCATAAAATTACTCAGCGTTCAATGTGTCAAATGTCGTAACTCGTAACACCTTACTTCGCTGAGAAGGCTAATAAGATGACCTCTGCCAATAAGGATTCGGAAATCCTTCTCGACCGAGACTTGGATAGATAACCAGTCAGCCTTGACTCAATGCTGTTTATCCAAACTAAAGATGTTCCTTGGTCGGCTGATTCTACGGCAACAGTTCTGTTTATCCAAACTAAAGATGTTTGCCGGTTGTCTTCACAGTGCTGTTTATCCAAACCGAAGATGTGTTGGTGGAAAAAGAAAATAAAAATTCTCAAGATGTTTGAGAGGTTTGTGCAGGACAATTGTGTGTTGAATTGGAGGGAGCCTGAATGATGCATTCTGCTGTCTATGTATAACAACAAATCCTCCTTAAAATCAAGTTGAGACCACATTCGGATTAGGACTTCTCATTTTGTTCCAACTTTATCTCGAACAATCCTACTCCTATTAGGACTTTGAACTCACCTCCCCTCCTTTTCAGGTCGTATTCATTGTCGATCGAGAATCCATATTGCACTAGGACCCCTTATCGTATTAGGACTTCTTCGACCCACCTGCTCATCCAAACTACTCATTCTTGCAATAGGACTCGACCACCTTTACTGAACAGCCTAGGACCACTAGGCAACCTATAGTATATTTGGAAAACCTTTGGGCCGAACCTACGCTTGGCCCAAAAATATTATTTTGGGCCCAAACAAAAACAAAACAAATGAAAACAAGAACGTGTGATCATAATATAAAAAGTGGCAGCCAAGAAAGTGGAACTTTAATGAAAAGTTCCCAGTACTGTTCACTTTAACGAAAAATCACATTTTTACACTAAAAAGTCAATCATGGTACTATTCACTTTACCCTTTATTTTGTCATTTTCGTTAAAACTCAAAGTTTTCTAGCCTTTTTCATTAGTTTTCCTCCAAGAAAACAAGTTGTAATTCAATCGAGTAAAACACTAGAGCATCCAACTCACCATAACCAATCCTACTAATTTCTTGCAACGAATTATTAACAAGTACTCAATCTCATTGATAGTCAAATTTCCCTTACTGATGTAATATTTATGGCATCTAGACTATTACGTATATTCCACTATGCAACCATCCATGGCATCTGGATTAGTTTAACATAATAAAACTCATTATGATCAGTGGAAATTTATATGAAGACTACACAAATCCTTGAGTATGGCATCTATTACTAGGTAATTTATGGTATCTATTTGCAAGAAGCTATCACTCAAGTTGAAAGCATGGCATCTGCACAACTTGCATCAAATTTACTAAGAAAAAGTCAAGATGGTAGCTAATCACCAAGACTAAAATCAAGCATATAAGCATAGCAAACGATACTCAATGAAAATTGAAAACTTGAAAATAATTCAATTCAGAGTTTAAGCATTCATAATCATGGCTACATCGTAGCCCTAGAGGAAAATTAGTTCCGAAACATAACCGAAAATATTATTGAATTCATAAAAATTAAAAGAAAAATAAGTTCAAAAAAAGCTTGAAAATCCCCTTGCTTTGCCGATGCCTTCTTCAATGATAATCCCTCTTCTTTTCTTTTTTTTTTTTTTAATCTTTTTGTTTTCTCTTCTTCTGCTTTATTTATGATTAGCCCAAATTGACTAGATTAATGCCCAGCCGTTTCTATTTTTCTTCTTTGTCTTCCATCTACTCGCCGTAGCTTTTTTTCTCGTAATCAACAAAGGTTTAAAGCCAAGTTATTGCCTTGTACCGCATGGGTTTACTCACTACAATCATAGCCTCCCAATCAGTTTCTTCAACTCTCCAGTTGCTTAGTAACTGAAATTTTAATCTCCCAACTCGACTTCCAATAAATCTGAAAGTGGCTTCCCCAAATCAGTTGACACCAGTAAGTAATGGACCAATAACCAAAACCCATGCTCATGCTAAGAACCCACGAACTGAAATTTGAAATGAAAATTTGGGTGCCCATCTTTCTGAATCATTCTCTTTCCTTAACCGAGTTGTCGGCGTGGTATGTATATCAGAGGAGAAAGCAGTGCTTTCTTCTCTCTTTTTCGTGAAAATGAAAAAATAAACGCAACCGAGTTGTTGAAGTGGTCACGTGCCTTTTCCTTCACCCTTCACAAAAGTTAAATAATACCAATGTAAACTATTGAAGCCCAATGACATACAAAACTATAGGTCAATGGTACTTGAAACAATTCCCAGACGTATTTGACTAGCCGTGGAAACCAATGACTTATAATATAATTCTCTGTCATATTAATCTAGCTATAAAAAAAATACATAAACATGTCATGACCTCAACTAAAAGCAAAGATATCATTACAAAATATCATTTTTGAGGATAAAATAAGCAGTACAAATTTGTGCTTATCAGGGATTTTCAAGGAGTTTAGCGAAATCAGAATGTATATACTAAAATGAAGATAAATGACTCAAAATAGGTCAGAATATTGGACCAGTCAGCAACCTGAAGTTTAGTTGATTGAAATTTGATGATAATAATATGATATGTCAGTATCTCCAGCAAAAGTGACACAAAAAAAGAGCTACCAGAGTATACCTGCCATGTGTAGCTTGTGTGTAAGATATGATAGTTGGATCTTCGGAAAATGATCATTTTTGGATTCTCTTTGTGATGATTTAATGAATCAATTAATTATATTCATTTATCGTATATTATACAGTCAGAAATTATTTAAAATTTAAATTTTAAAATTAAATATAAATAATGTCTAACGATATTTGATCGTACAATGTACGATGAACGTACATGATTAATTGATTCCTCAGATCCCCACAAAGAGGATCTGGAGATGATCATTTTCCCACAATTAGGAGCCCACGCCAGCTCAATGGCGCCTTGGGATTTGAGCACACCGATTTGGTTGGTTGGAAGGGGTGGTTTGGGATCCCAAAACCAAACCGTGCCCTTAGTGATAACTTTTATGTCTTCAAACAAGTTCTAATTTCAATTTTTATTGAAATATGGACTTTTGTCTCATCTAATTTCACCTTAATTTTTGCAGAGTAAAAACATCATTTTACTTTTAATAAAGTGTTTATTGATGAAAAGTCATAAGAACCCGTTCTATTTAAAATATCAAAGTTTGTAACGTGCACATTTGAAATATGGAAAACATGCATCACATTGCTGTCAAGTGTGTAGTGTGTTAAAATTCTAAGGTAATGGATTGACACGAAACACGTTCTTTACACAAACACAAGAATACGACAAGACATGAATATATATCAATTTAAAAGAAAAGAAGACATAAGGCATGTCAACCTCCCACCAAATCGCATCATCTTCTTCGCATGGCCTCTTTTCACCAAATCGCATCATCAACCTGCGAGGCCTTCTTTCACCAGATCGTGTCGTCTTCTTCGCAAGGCCTCCTTCCACCAAATTGTGTCATCTCCATCCCAAGGCCTTTTTCCGCCATATTGTATCAAAGGCAATTAAATGCAAGGATATCCATATCCAAACCGTCATGAATACATGTATCCATCCGTCAAACACTGTTTTTGTTGATCCAAATACGTATACGATGTGTATCCGACCATATTGGAGACGTATTGTATCCATTTGTATATCTGATACGCAATGCGTGACAAAGCTATTGTATCTGTGCATCATATTTATCGAATTACATGAAAGAATTGATTAAGGTAGTGGATTTGACATGATACGATTCATTAAAATAACGATTATAATACAAATACGACCCATTTGCCAAGTCTATTTAGAGTTGCATGTAAACAAAATTAAAATTAAAATAAAAAAAGGTACCTTTTCCGTTTGTTTTTCATGTGACGAATTGCAACTTGAGAAAAAGTTCACATGACAATTTGGGAAATTTTCCCTTTATAATTCTTACATGTAATGCAGTAAGAAAGAGAAAAGTTGTTATAAATAGATAAAAGTGTGAGAGAGATATAACTTTTGTTAGAGATATAAGTGAAATGAATGCAATGTATCATGATTTTTTATTTTTTATTTTTTGTAATTTAGTCACATAAAAGATGCAAGTAAATAGAAAGATGAGATATTGATATTATTATTTTCACTCTTAATTTTATATGTTGTAATGAGGTTACAAACATATCTCTAGATATAAACATTTTGATCCGACACAATCTTACATGTATGAAAAAAAATCTTACCACGTAGGACTTTTCACCTAAAACTTTTAATGTATGCCCCCAAAAATTTAATTTGAGTTGTTTCCTCGTATAATTTCATATGTAACATTCACACAAATGTCACGACAAAATAGAAATTCTTATGTAATCCATTTGGATTTATCCACCACCACAGACCTTTACCATGAAAGGAATGACTCCCGAAAATGTTGACAACCAAGTGCCAATCCCGTCTGTCAGCATCCACATGCATTCTCTCTTCGGATTATAAAATTCCAGTTTTCCACCTTCAATCCCAGTACATCAAACGCTACAAGACGCAACCGATTCCTCCAACCTCCCGTCTCTCTCTCCCTCTCTCTAGAGCCAACTGAATATTTTTAACTCGGATTCAATCTCGATCATCACCGTCTTGTTCTTCTTCCTCTGCTCCTTCCTGTTATTCATTCCTCCAGTTTACTTGCAGAAGGGGGACCCAAATTCTTGATCCATGGCGTCTTTCAGCTTTACGCAGATCAAAGGCAACACCCCAG
The DNA here is from genome assembly GCF_019419815.1 of Pyrus x bretschneideri. NCBI lineage: Eukaryota > Viridiplantae > Streptophyta > Magnoliopsida > Rosales > Rosaceae > Pyrus > Pyrus x bretschneideri. The sequence goes on along the minus strand of NW_025999612.1, from coordinate 13,215,603 downwards.
TTGCTGAGTTTTCCAGAAGGACTCGTCCTGAGTTGGGTTTGATTCGGCCTAGCCGAGTTGGGTTCAGGGTGTTGGCCTCTGAGAGCAAGGCGGAGCCTGATCTTAGTGTTACTGTTAATGGGTTGCACATGCCCAACCCGTTCGTTATCGGGTCGGGTCCGCCCGGGACTAACTATACGGTGATGAAGAGGGCCTTTGATGAAGGCTGGGGTGCTGTGATTGCCAAAACTGTAAGTCTTGTTGCTCTCTTTCTCTTTCGTTTGGATCCTGAGTTTGAATTGGATGAAAAGATTGTGAATTTGCGAGGTTGGACTGTTTGATTATAAGCTTTTTCATAATTCAGCTGTTTGGTTACTGAGAAAGTCCAGGAAAAGAAATTTTAGAATGATGATTAGCAGAGATATTGGGTGGTGGTATGATGAAGTAAAGAATGAAACTTGGATGATTATGTGTGTTTGATATCTTTGATTTTATGTAGTTGGTGCCATTTTAGCAAAAATGGTTTAAGTGATTTGCTAATAATGTTGTATAGAAATGCTAATTGTCCTGTTAGCAGATGAGTTCGACCGAAAGTACTAAGATTTAGTGATTTTTGTGGCTAAAATTGTCGAAAGTGAAAGCCCATTTGCTGATCAACAAATTGTTGAATTTTGAGTCTTTGATGCATGTGTGAAAACCCTACTGGAGATCAACAATTTGGTTTGTAGTAGTTGCCGTGCGGTGGCATCTTGGCCGGTCCTTCTCTGCTATAATTCTTTAGTTGCGATTTTCTGATTTTCAGCATCTACAATGCCATCTGTTAGTTAAATTCATTTACGTGGTCTTAGTTTTAAAGAGCAAAAAAACCAAACTTGATGATAGTAAAGTGGACAAATATGTGAATTTAGCCTTTTTGTATGAAAAAAATGACCTATGAACCAGTTGACTGGCTACCATGCAAAGAAAGGGATCTTAAAGATAGGAACTCCGGATAATAGTTGGTTAAGGTATTCTGTTTTGCGTGCATGTGAGTGGAAACTCTTCACATTGCAATTTTTTAATTCAATCTTAATTTATGTTTTGATAGGTATCACTAGATGCAGAAAAAGTAAAAAATGTCACTCCTCGATATGCTCGGCTACGAGTAGATGGAAATGGCTCTGCCAAAGGGCAAATTATTGGGTGGCAGAACATAGAACTGATCAGTGATCGACCTCTTGAAATTATGTTGAAAGAATTTAAGCAACTAAAAGAAGAGTATCCAGATAGGATTCTGATTGCTTCAATTATGGAGGAATACAACAAAGCTGGCTGGGAGGAACTTATTGACCGTGTTGAGCAAACTGGAGTTGTAAGTTATAGTACTTAACTAAATTTCTGTTATAACTTTCGTACTTTGATCTTGGATCGTCTTCCATCTAACACCAGAATTTTTTACCTTAGGATGCCCTTGAAATCAATTTTTCTTGCCCTCATGGTATGCCAGAGCGCAGGATGGGTGCTGCGGTTGGTCAAGACTGTGCACTTCTGGAAGAAGTCTGTGGCTGGATCAATGCCAAAGCCACAGTTCCTGTTTGGGCAAAGATGACTCCTAACATTACTGACATCACACAGGTTAACTTGCTTTCGCCTTCTCTTGCATTCCTAAAGATGTGTTGACTCCTTGTATTCTTGTTGAGAAATTCAACATGAACAGCTCTAAATAACAGTAGTTTCTTCTCTAAACTTTTTTTCTTCATATTTATGTACATTTTCTATTATATGCATGTTACGAGATGTTTATGACTTTCATGGACAGTTACATCTATTGTGATCTTGCTCAGATCCATTATCGTTTTGTTTATAGCCAGCTAGAGTGGCTCTGAGCTCAGGATGTGAGGGCGTGGCGGCTATTAATACCATCATGAGTGTAATGGGGATCAATCTAACTACCTTACGGCCTGAGCCTTGTGTGGAGGGGTATGCTGCCAAAACCAGAAATTCATATTGTTTGGTTTGAATTGTCATTCATCTCAGGGAAACATGCCTAAATTTTCTCTCAGATACTCAACTCCTGGGGGCTATTCGGCTAAAGCAGTTCATCCGATTGCATTGGCAAAGGTGATGAACATAGCAAAATTAATGAAATCAGAGTTTGGTGATACGGATTACTCGCTTTCTGGAATTGGGGGTGTTGAGTCAGGTGGCGATGCTGCTGAGTTCATTCTTCTTGGAGCAAATACTGTTCAGGTAGGTTGAGAACTAACTGTTGTAGTTTCTGTATATTAAAATGATGTGATTTCTATAGTTTGGTGGAGTGACCGACTCTTTGGACATTCAACGCCACTGTAGAATGGATCACAGGTTCTCTCAGTATAACCTGACAATGAATAATGCATCTCATAATTGACTTAGAAATATACAGATGCTTTTTTTGTCTCTCGGAGATGTCATTGTTGGTATGGACTATGGAGATAAGATTTCCTCTCGAATGCTAATTTACGTTAGGAAGAGTCTAATGACTAGTTCAGGTTCAGGAAACTTAATTTATCATGCCGCAAATGTTATTTAGGCAACGTGCCATGATAACTGATTGGAAAGCACGACTGGTGGAAGTCACTGGAAAGGTCTTAGCATATACAAAAGTGGAGCTTTAATGCGCACTTGAAATTATTGAGTTTCATTTGCAGGTCTGCACCGGGGTCATGATGCACGGATATGGTGTTGTGAAGAAACTTTGTTCCGAGCTGAAGGATTTTATGAAACAGCACAATTTCTCATCCATTGAAGATTACAGGGGGTATGTGCTTTACGAAGAACGAATGTTCAATCTAAACAGAACATTTCTTTTGAGGTGAAAAATGAATTTCACTCGTATTTTATTTTGGTATTTTCGACGAATTTGCAGGGCTTCCCTCGAATACTTTACAACACATACAGATTTAGTAACAAGACAACAGGAAGCAATCAAACAGAGGAAAGCCATCCGGAAAGGATTGCAATCTGATAAAGACTGGACAGGAGACGGTTTCGTGAAAGAGACCGAGAGCATGGTTTCCAACTAAGCTGGACAACCAAACCAATTGAAATAAAGTGGGATGTTGTTTAGATATTTGAAGAAATAAGCTGCACTGCATGAACATTTAAGCTGATAATGTATAAACTTCTTCTGATGCTTTCCAATTTAATCAAAGCTAATTGAACAGAATCATGAATTAATTAATCTCTAATTGTTGTTTTTTTTTTTTTGCACGTCAATAGTAGTATATATTTGCTGACAAGTAGATGAGTTTAAATTTCAAGATCTGTGTAGTGGATATGTACAAATCTCAAATCATAAATAGGGTGGTGAGCAAAAATGCACTTAAAAAATTAGTCTGCCTAACATTATTCAAAAATTTAATAGTAAACAATTCATATGCTCTATATGAAATGACTATTTAAGCCGCAAAAGGTGAAAAATTAAAAAGAAAATATTCTGAATTCAAGACATAAGTGTTTTTTACCGACTCATATGCCTAAAATTCACTTCTTGATATCTAATGTTTGATTAAGGACCAGATAACACATGTTTACAGGTTCTTCAAATTGTCACAACTCACAAACGTGATCAATGGTGGCAAATACCATTCTGCAATATTCATATAAATGGTTCTGAAAGCACATCTTAAACCCTGCAGAATTCATCTTTGTCCCATGGCCCTTGTGCTACAGTCATCTCTAGCTTTCACCTGTGATAATAATTTCAAGGTTCAGAACAAGAGTAATTAGAGTTCATGTATTGATTTTACGAAGCTATTATTGACACTTCAAAAAAGTCATTCAAACTAACCAGAAAGTGAGGCGGGTGCAGGTTGATCAGGTAGATGGGAGTTGTTTGTGAGATCCTCAAGTTGCAACTGCATGTTAGTTATGAACTCCATAGACTTCTGCCGAGGTTCCTCCATTGCTGCTTTCAGCTTCCCAAGTGCCAAGCAATATGCTTCCTGTCATCGATCACCACCAAACGCATCAATCAATACAAACCCACACAAGTTATTAACTGAAATAGAAAAAGAATATGCGAATACACACACCCACACACACACACACACGCTTCCTCCACATATTGCGTGGTCTTTCAGGAAACTGTGGCATGCATGAGTAGCATCACTGTCAACAGGAAGAGGGATTTGAATTTGAGACCACTTCCAGTAATATTGGAAAAGAGATGTACGACTAATAGCAAGTTGGTGAATATCAATTTTGGTTGAGTAGTAATCTTTTTGTTGCCCTTTATTTTTTCCCTTTGTGCTGAGCAACTTCCTTGAATACGCTTGGGTGTCATTTGGCCTCTAAGATTGGATTGGAACGAATAGCTCTTAGATTTCAAATACATCTAAGAGAGAAGTGAATGATATTTCATTTGGAAAGCGTTAGACATGTAAGAAACTCATTCTTCTACTCCTACCATTTTAAGGGGGATTGGAATGGATAAGTTTCTTTCATTTGTAATTCATCTTTCACCTTCTAGGTGTACACAATATTTCCATTTCTCCCTTTTAACTACTGTCAATTTAGTAGTTTATATATCCATTCCAATCCAATCTGAGATACCAATAGCGAGGCCTTGCTGTGCATGAATTAGTTAATTAATTGATTAGTTTTTTAACATGATGCATAAAAGGGACAAAGGATTTGGGTTATTAGTAATGAATGTGAAATAATAGCCTTCAGGGGTTCGATCTTAATTACGCACCATGAAGTGATCGAGGTCAGAATGTCCAAGCACGCCTAAATTTGCATTGCAGTTGTAGTCAAGCTGTTTCATATCTCCGCAGCCATCATTTGCCTCTAGTTCGCCGTTGATTCCACTAACCTGAAAATTTGAAAAGAATATAAACAAGAAGTATTATCTAATTAATAAGTAGTTAATCAGAAAGTGTTCTTTGTGCAGGATTTAGGATGGATGCCCTAAAGCCTTCACTCCAATGAACAAATCAATTTACACACAAACATAAGGCCGGAGGAGCATTTCCCAACCCCCCCCCCTCCGGGGGAGAGAGAGAGAGAGAGAGAGAGAGAGAGAGAGAGAGAGAGAGAGAGAGAGAGAGAGAGAGAGAACCTTCAAGCAGTCCAAGTGATTTTCAATCAACAAACCATATAAAGGATGAGTAGAGATTTTCTTTTTGAGAATCTCATGATCTTCAATATTTGCTTCTTTTTCCTTCTGCTTGTGACTAGAACTACTCAAATCATCTTCCATATTATAACCTTCCGAAAGTTCCAACCCTGCAACTGTAAATACTAGCTAATTAACTATATAGCTATTAGAGTCAGACAACCTCTCTGCCCTAACCCTAATTAATGTTTGACCATCACATCATTTCTTACCATTTCTGCTCACGTATAAAGAGTAGCGCAGAGTACGGAGACGCTCTCATTTTTTGGAATTCACCAAATGGAATGACTCATGCATGCATATATATTATAAAACTGATGATTCGAATGCATGAAAGGTATCAATCTCTGGTTTTTTTGGCCTTTTCTCTATCTCCCCATTCTCTCTTTTTCTGTCTTTATACATGAAGGAAAGTAACACATCAAGGAGTTTCCCGAGCAATGGGGACCTAGTTAGTGCATTTTCTTCATATTCATCCAGACTTTAATATTCTCCGTCTTTATATATAGATCACTTTCCTTTTTACTAGTCAATCTGTATCACTTTTTTCAAGCAATACATCCAAATTCCTAACTGTTCATGCACAATGGGTGCTTTCTTTTATCGATGCTTGCCAAATTTATTTGAGAAGAGAATGTTTCCACTACTGTTTATCCACTCATACGAAAATGACTCTTCAAGGCTCTGATATATTGGTATCATAGATTATCTGACTATATACGTAAGTACCCAGACAAATCATCCACCAAACCTTTTACATTTTTCAACAATTACAATTAGTACCTATATAACAAAGGAAGATTCATGATTGTACACTGTTATAATTTGCGAGAATTTAATAAACTAGGTCAAGGGCATGTCACATTATATATATAGTGAAACGTAGAGTAGTACAGACGAATAATCAGATACAAAACTACGATTGTTAATTTACTAACTGAAAACAAAGAAACGCTATGGAATTGCCAAAAATGCTACATAACTCGAAGATATTACATCTTATATGACTTATGTCTAACTAAATTACAAAACATCCTATTTATAAAAAAAAAATTACCCTAATTCTAATAGGCAAGGAATCTAAATACTTAACCTACAAGAAAACGCTAAGATGCAACATACAAAATTACCCTTAAATTATAATAAACCAAAAGGCTAACTACTTAACTTTTCCAACATACATATGGTTTGTCGTAATGTTGATAATCTTCATACTCCACATTTTAAGGGTTTTTGAATTTTAATTCTTGAAGAAGATTAAAATTCAATAAAAATCTGGTGTTAGATTGGATATTGATTTTAATCCTCTAATGTGTACTTAATTCAAATTCATATTATATTTTTGTTTTAATATTTAATAGATATCTTATTTAATGTTATTAATTAAAATTAAAATTATTTATTATTATACACATTTTAATTCATTATATTTATTTTACTTACTCTAATTAGTGTACCTAAATGTTCGTATCATAATATATTTTACTAAATTAGTGTACCAAAATGTCCGTACTGAAATATATTGTAGTGAATTAGTGGCACATAAGAAAATATGCAAAAACATAAGTGCACCAAAAAATTCTGTATCTAAATATATGATACTAACCTAGTGTACCGAAATGTTGGTACCTAAATATATTATAATAAACTAGTGTACCAAAATGTCCGTACCTAAACATATTGTACCTAAATGTCCATACCTAAATATATTGTAGTGAATTAGTGGCACATAAGAAAATGGCTTGTTATATTAACACCCCACATATTGTTGAATACACCCCACAATTACTTTTTTCAATTAAAAAAATTTCTTAAAACACCCCCACATAATTCTCTATAATACCCTCGCACCCCATAATCTTAACAGACACCTTACATTTGTTTACATACACTCCACATTTTCTTTGAGTTCTTCGAGCAATCCTACACCGACGACAATTTCAAAATACTTAGACAAGCATTAGTCTCTCCAGGGAACGCTCTGATTAACTACGTGTCTCAACATTTATCAACATGAACTCATTACAGAAGTTATACATTTTTTAACAATCAGTATGCAACTAAATTTTGCAACATGAATTAGTTAGTAGTTAGTACCTATTGACAAGCTCAAAACCCTCTCTGAGCAACTAAGATGACCATCTCAAAGCCAAGAAAGACCATTTCAATTAGTTAGTAGTTAGTACCTATTGCAATTCCATACATTTCCAAAGTGCGGTTTCCAAAATTTAGACATATTTTCATTTCTGTGGTCTTAAAATAATGGCCATCTCAGAGCCAAGGAAGACCATTTCAAAGTCAAGTAATGGCGATCCACCGAGGAGGTGGAGCATCGTAAAATGGCAACAAGAGAAGGGAACAGAAAACTACCACTTATAGCTTTAATAACACAGGTATTTTGGGAAGCAAAAGTAGGCTTAAATTAATATCGATGTCATTGAAATCACTAAAATAATGAAATATGAAGTCTTACTTCATGTGAAGCTTCTGAAACGTCGATCTTGTGTTTCAATCAACGTGTTTGTAGTTTCATTGGTTAGGGTTTTGTCCTACAATGGAGGTGAGAGTGTTTTGAGAGTTGAATAAGCTAAATAATACGTTAAAAGTAATTTAGGGTATATTTAGACTTTTTTTTTTTAACTTATAAGGTCGAAATTGTCATTGCATAGTAGGGTACATAAGTCATTTAAATTAAATTTTAATGTGGAGTGTATTCAACATTATGTGGGGTGCTAATAAAAAAAGCCTAAGAAAATATGCAATAACATGTGTACCCGAAAATCTTTACGAAATATTTTCTTATATAAGATACTTACCATATTGAGAATTAAAACTTATAATATTTTCATAAAATTTAATTTATGAACACTATAAAATTATAAATAAAAAAGAAAGACATTTAAAAATTGGCAGTACTTCTTCATATTGTTTTCGTACTTCGGCAACGAGTAAAACAAAAAATGGAGAATCAAGGCGTGAAAACGAGAAGATGAGTGTAAATGAACAGTGTGTGTGAACCCTAAATCAAACACATGCATTGCTCCGCTTTAACTGATAAAGGGCAGGGAGACGCTTCCAAACGCAAATGTCCTTGTTCAGCGACTTCCCACGAACATTAGACTGGCCTAGCTACTCCTGTTGTGTCCTTCTGTGAAAGAAGCTTAAGAAGCCCAACGTCGCTCAAACCAAGCCCATGTATTTGTTGAAGAGATTAATCCAGGTCGATCTCTGTTAGTCAGATGTAAACTAATTTATTCACGAGGGTTAACTAATCTTCATTTTAATATTCCATAGTCTAATATATTAATGTGTCGACGTCGCTGCATGGCAAGCCATTTACAATCCAAATCTTATCTACAAACACAACAGATGGTGCCAATATCCAACAGATACATGTGCGTTTCTGCAGTTATGCCGCTTCCATGTTGGAAGGTTTAATTTGATCGATTCAATGTGCATTGACAAGCTGAAAACTAACCCCAAAAATGGGAATGATTGTGCCTAAATGACTAGACATAAGACGATGATGGGTAGGCTAAGGCTATACCCTATATCTAGCTAGAAGTTTAGTTGGTGGCTCTTGACTGCAAGGGAAAGGGATCCTCTAGATTAATTTCATCAAATCCACCAATTCGGATCCTTAAAATTTGATCAAACGGCTAAAGTTATTATAACTTTTGAGGGAGGCCCATGCTTTAGCCGTTTAATCAAATTTCAAGGGCCCATATTGATGGATTTGATGGAAAAAATCCAGAGATGATCCATTTCCGACTGCAAGTACGTCAACAAACTTGTATTCTAGGAGCTATATTTATAGGAGTTGCGCTAACATGCATGACTAATCATTAAAGATAAACTTTATGTTCTAGTTTATGTTTGTTGAAATCGAAATTATCAACTCAACAGTAATATTTAAACGCACAAAATTGACTCATTATTAACACATTTTTTAACAGAGATAGCTTAGTTACAAACAAAATAAGGGCGAAGCCACCTTAAGCTAGAGTGGGCTCCAATCTAGTGAAATATTCTAGTAAACAATTTTTTGGTGCTATATTCTTATGAAATTCATCCACTTAGCGAAAATTAACTCATGCCATTGAACTAAAAATTACTCTATACTCTACGTTAACAACTCCTAAAACAAAACAAGTCACTTTATACAGATAAAAGAAAGCTAGCTCACCCTTATAAAAATTTCTAACTCCGGCCTTGCAACAAAGCCCATGTGCTTGCCGCGTGCGACCCTTCATTTGGTTAACTATTAGGAGTACTTGTTAAGGAGCCAAGTCACGGACACGCTAAGGAAATATATAAATACTTCACGTGATGCTCCTGATGGAGACCATGTGGTTGGAGCACGACTGATGCACCCCATCCTCTCTCTCTCTCTCTCTCTCTCTCTGACATGGCTGTATCCTTCATGGATCATATACATACAGCTCAGCTGATATGGCTCCACCATGCCTCCCAATTATTTGTGCCAAGTGCCAATTTATCAGAAGCTTCTGATTAATTTTCCTCAAATAATTTTTAAATTTTCTTGCTATTGATAGGATAAGCATTCGAAAGTTGATCAGCTTATACCAACTGTTTTTTGGTCTAATCCCAACTAGTTCTTAATCTAATAATAAACTGAATGATTACCGTCTATGTATGCATATGTTTGTTCACAAATAATTCGATCGATCAACTGCAACCACCTGCATATATATGTACATGCTGGCTTATCGCCCTCCTCTAATATTTACGTATAATATCTCAAATTAATTCTGGCTATAATGAATGGGAGAAAATATGTATATGAAGCACGTAAGTACAGGTACGTAAGTAACTAATTAAGGCTTCAAAGTTTTAGTTATACGCATATATACCTTATCTTTTACAGTTGGTGGCCAGAAAGCAGAAACATAAAATGTTGTTTTGCAGCTCAAAATTAGGATGATGCGAAACTTTAGTTTGTATTACCTATTTTATTTTGGAATTCTGTTTTGTTAAAATATAGTAGAATAGTAATGTGATTATTATAATTGATTATATTGAGGATTCCTTTTCTTAATAGACTTCTTAGACTAATTGTGATTAGGGTTACAACTATATATATTTCCTCATAGTGAGAAGATTAGTATTAAAGCATTTACGAATTCTAACTTGACATCCTGAGCTAGGTTTGAAAAAAAAACAGATAGAAAAAAAAATTGAAGAACATGCGAACTGCCGTGACAAGGTGACCATGAAGGATGAAGATTATGTGAAAGCGTATCGACAATCGATTGAACGCCAGAGAATGCGTATTTTTTTGGCTGGCCTCGAATCCGAATTTGAACAAATTTGAGGTGAAATCTTGCGCAAGGATCCTGTTAGTGTTCCCTAGTTGGAAGAAGCCCATGTGTATATCCGTCGCAATGCTCTTCGTTGAGAAAAAAATGAATAGTAAGTCTGAAGCTGCTAAACTGGTCAACACTGAACCGGTCTCCTGAACGTCAATTTGATGAGAGTCAATTTATGAATTTGGGAATTATAGAATAATTTAGCGGGAGACTACTTTGTTTGTTATGGGTTCTCTATTTGTTTGGTTTAGGCATTGTAATTTGTGGGATTTTGGTTGTGAGTTAAACACTTCTTTGTAATCTCCATTTATTAATTTAATGAAACTCTTCGTTGTGATTCGCCCGTGACATAGATTTTACGCCGAACATGTAAATCACTTGTGTTTTTATTTTGAGATTGTTTAATTCTTCGCATTCGCCTATGACGTTGATATTTACTACGTAATTTGTTAAAATTTGTTACACATAAAAGTACAACATAAGGGAACAAGATTTTACTATACTATGTATTGGGCAATCTTTGACCAAAAAAAAAAAAAAATGTATAGGGCAAGCACATTATGTCATCAATATTATTATTCAAGAAAACTAGCTATACATGTATGAGAAGAAGAAAACAATAGTACGTTACTGTTGGGACTATTATGTCCGTACGAAGATTTGACTGAAGTTGATATTATAATTTGACATCATATGCTCAAAACCTCTGGCTTTGCTTATGCCTACGTTAACTTACACTCCATCATCCAGCTGCCCCCATATTCACATATATATCCAATTAGAGTCACGAACTTCACACACATAGGAAGCAAATTCATTAAGCCAGCGGAAGAGGAAGGTGCACAAGCTGCAGAAACATACCTTAATATTTGCCAAGAACTTTTAAACACATTTTCAATTTCAAATAATTTCCTCGATTTTCAAACAGTTGCAATGGCGGTTTTAGGGCTAAACAAGCGCGTTTTTGCATTCATGGTTTTGATCTTCATCATCTCGATCGTCGTTGTTGATGGTAGACATACGTTCATTTTACTCTCATCAAATTCTAGTTTTACTTTCCTTATACTTAATTAGATTATGGTAAATTCTCTTTTTCTTTAATTAATGTGTAGTAATGTATGATATGATATGATAATCTTCTCCTTGTTAACTTTCACGCAACGCATCATCAGGAGTTATAGGGGTCGATGAAAAAGGTGCAGATCTTATTCAAGACAAAGCCGTCAAGACCATTCATACAGATTCATTCAAAACAAAACGAGAGAAAAATCTCATAATTGGACAAGATTTGGAGTTACTGGTCATGGATTACACCCCAGCTAGAAGGAGGACCCCCATTCATAACTAATAGTCTAATATATAGTTAATGCTTTCATTTGTATTAATACACTAGTAATTTGTATTAATCATCCATCATATTATTCACCTGGAGGCCATATAGCCACAATAACAATAGGCATGCATGAGCTTATGGCGAGGATTCCACATTTCAAATTCCTGTATATCTTTTCTGTATTGTCATCGTTCATATTTATTTGGGGCAACTATATCTCACCCTGCATGGATCTATTTGAATTTTTTTAATGGAAATTTAAACCTTTTAAAATATATATTTTTTATTATAGTCAGTTTAATTATCCATTATATTGTTCCTCTCATATTACTTATGGTATATATTATAGTGAAACCTCAACTTATTTAATTTTATTGTTAATAAATAATAAAAAATTATGAAAACAAATTCGTGGATCGCTCAATGAGTTCACCGTTTTTGTTCTGAAATAATTGTCAGATTCTTATGTTTGGCTGTAAATTTCAATCAATTTTTTTTATATTAATAATAAAAAGTTACGAAAACAAATTCGTGGATCGTTCAATGAGTTCACCGTTTTGTTTTAAAATAATTGTCAATTTTTTATTACCAAAAATATTTGGCAGTAAATTTGAATCAATTAATTATGTAGAGGATGACACGACAGGCAAGTCTCGTAAAGGATAATTTTTTTCTTCTTTTTTATTACTTTGGAAGTGTTCCTCTTTGTGAGTATCTCAAAGATCTGTGAATCTGGTCCGTTTATCATATATTATGCTGTCAGAAATTATTTTAAATATTTTAATTCAAAATAAACATAAACAGTACTTGGCAAAAACTAACATCACAATATACAATGAATAGACACGATTCATAAATTTTCAGAATCCTTACCAAAAAGATCCGGAAAGAATCCTGTTGGGTTCTTAGCTATTTTAATTTGGTATTAAATAACTTGGTCTTATACAGAAAGTAAAAATGTCAGTGATCAATCACGTTGAATACTTCAAGAAAATTAATTTAACAGGTGAATGTGATCTACCGGGAAAGAGATCTTCTTCGGATTTCTTCCATCAAAGTCATTAAGTTCATTCATTCAAACTCTTGAAATTTCATCTATAACTTTTTCAGAGACCTTCTATTTATAATCATTAAATCAAATTTTAAAAATTCGAATGAGTGAACTTGATAGCTTTGGTGGAAGAGATCCGGAGAGGAACTCTTCCCGATCCACCGCTTAAAGGATATGCAAGGCATGCACGTAGCATTACTCCTGGCCACAAATACTTGTTCATATATGGACTATAGATTTTACTCCTAACATCTTGTAGTACAAGTTAGGCACTTAAACTAGCAGTACTGGTTTCTTATATCTCCTCCGATCCCAGATTCTGTCCTCCTCCTTTTCTCCTCTCGCTCTCTGTACAACTCGTTGCTCGATCCCCTGCCCGCACGGTGTCTGGCAATACAATTCATATGCAACAGACCATGCCAACCTCAACAAGAGCAGCATGAGGAATATTGAGTGCAACTGGAGGCTCTCTGCAATTTTTATCAAGAAACACATAAGTCATGATCAGCAATCGCTTTAGAATGTCTGATCCGTCACGCACTGCTAAATGCACCTGCCCTAAGAAGTATGCAGTCCCACTCTCCCTAGCATCAATCAGTTCTTGCAGCTCCTCCCTCACAGATACGTGCATTTGCGGACTATTCGGAGGCAACATGAACCGGACTTTTTTTCTCACCACCGGCACAAAACCACTCTCGATTGCATCATCTAATGGAGACCGAGTTTCGTTGCTCGCCATACTTACACACTCTATCTCATATGAATTAGTATCATTCAAAGGAATCAAAGCACTTCCGGTTCCATCAGCTGGTGGCTTTCCAATAACCACCATTCTTCCTTCGGATGAATTTTGGGAATCAAAATCATTTTCTTCCATGCAAATGAATTCACCAATCGAACTAATAATCTGTTCTTCAAAATTATCAGTGTCCCTAATAGGATCACAATATCCATATCTCACAACACAGCGATATATCTTAAAATTCCTCGGGCCAACCCTGCCAACAAGATACCTCCGACTTGGAGGGACATAAGGCATTGGCAGAGACTTGAAGGACACGAAAATCAGAACTTGGTGAAACGCTGGAAGATTGGTAATGAAGTGTGAGAAGAAAGCTGGAATTCCTGTCACTATATCACTATAAATGAAACCAATCCCGGGTACCCTAGTAACTCCTAGGCCGGGGCTAATGCCTGTAAGCCATTCTGCAGAGACCTTGTTTTGTATATCAAATTCGAGCTTCTTCTTGGTTCCGTAATGCCATGAAAGCATGATAGTCAAGGACAATGCCAAAAGGACAACAAAATACCAAGCTCCCTTGTGAAAATTCAACATACAAGCCGATACATACATCACCTCAATGGATCCAAAGAATATTAGACAGCAGACGGACTCAAACAAACTTTTCTCCCAGTATAGCGCAATTACGAGTGACATGAGACAAGTCGTTACAAGCATTCCAGAACTTACAGCCAAACCTGTGGAAGATTTAACTAACATCGATTAGATAACCAATTGTTGTTACAAGCATTTCTGGGGAGAATAAAATATTGCAAATTTTGAGTAAAAATTTCATTGTTCCACGTTGATTACTACCAAAAAGTTTTCTCACTTTTTAAGGCTTTGTCCTTTACAAAAAGTGATTGGTGTGATGAACTATAGAGAATAAAATTGGGCTCAGCCTTGGGATTGGGCTTTGAGGTGTACTAATAATTAAATTTTTTTAATTATTTATTTATAATTAATTTCTGATTTAATTAATTAATTATTTTTTATATCAATAGGGTCATCTTTTCAGATGAAGTCTAAAGGGATGAAAGAACGCTAGAGAGCAAAGAACACCAAAGAGCAAATCACCCCTCTGAGAAGATGTCTCGCAACAGACGCATCACATTCTCATACCTGTTGCGAACAGGCATAAACCTATTATATATACATCCATCTACATAACATTTAGAACACAGAAAAATAAAATTCTTCTTCTACATCCCGAACATTCTTACTGAGAGAACCACAAAGAAATTCATCAGAAGTCAAGTTTTTCGGTGCTAGAATTCTAACTTAGATCGTTGAATCCTGGTGAAGCACACATCCGTAGAACTACAAGCACTAAGTAAGGACGAAATTTCTGTTTTAAGAATATTGCGGTATGCAAGCCTCGATCTTCAATTTGTCTGTCTAATATTAATTCATTTTGTTCATACTCTGTTAAATTATTTATTTGCATTTATTATTTATTAGCATATATAAATTTATCATTGATTGTTGATATTTATCCGACATAAAACATGTCAGGAGTTTTTGTACTAGTTCACAATAGTACCTAAGAAGATAGATAGTTGGGAAATAAATACCTGTCGCGCTACCAATTTTGATAATATCATGGAAACCAATCGTAACAAGGAGGCTTAGAACCATCAATAGCCAGTTGATATCAGGAATGTAGACCTGCCCGTGTATCTTATCTGATGTATGAATAACTTTTACTCTCGGAAAACAACCAAGTGCCAGGCACTGATTTATAATGGAGAAACATGCTGTTATGGTTGCCTGGCTTCCCACAACAGAAGCAAGAAGGGAAAATGCTACAAACCAGTGGCGCATTTGTTCTGGAATTTTCATAATCCATTCCACATGTTAGAAATCTCAAAAATTGCAGACAAAACAAGTAAAAGTGAAAATATGACTTTAGCCCTTCAAACTCCATTTTCTTTATATAAAACCCTACATAAATTTTTTACTCAAAGAAAACCCAATGACTAGGATACACATAAGCAAATTCATTAACTTCATATTAATTCACACATTTTACATTTTCACATGCCTAAAATACCCCTATTACATACTTGATGTAGATAATTAATTGTAAGGAAATAGTAAATGATTTTGCAACAAGAAAAAAAAAAGACATTAATGTTAAAAATTTATTGCATATTAATTTTTTAGAAAGCTATTGAATTTTCATAAAACTATTCGATTCAGTTTTTTCACCCTACTCTTGCATACTTTTGAATTTATCCTTTTTTTATTAATATATTAGAACATTGTATTTCATTATCTACATGCACATTAATTTACCTACGAACAATTATACCATGGGTGTAATTCGATGTATATTAAGAAGAAATATAGTTCGATGTATATTAAAAAAAAAGAAATAATTTACCTATGATGTATATTAAGAAGAAATATAGTTCGATGTATATTAAAAAAAAAGAAATAATTTACCTATATTAAGAAGAAATGTAGTTCGATGTATAGTATTAAAAATACTATGTTACACCCATGTTTATACAACAATAAAACGTGCCTAACATATCTAACAATACATGAAAAATAATTTACCTACAAGTTAGAGAAATGTTATTTGGTTGGGTGTAGTATAAATTTTTTTAATAATTGGAAAAATTAAATATAGCTAGGTGTAGCGTAATTTTTTTTTTATATATAATTAGAACAAATTAATTTACCTACCTACGCTTTGAAATTTTCATTTCCAATGATGCAAAATGTTCATTACCTAACTACAAATTAATTTTCAATAATTTACCTACAACAATTATACCATGGGTGTAATGTAACATCTTTCTTTACAATGATACAAAATATTGTATGTACCAATAACAAAACTTGCCTAACATAAGTACTTGTAAATGGAAAATAATTTACCTATAACAAAAGAAATGCAGTTTGATGTATAAAATCAACAATATTATGTTCCACTCATGTTTATACAACAACAAAACATGTCTAACATATATAACAATACATAGAAAATAATTTACCTACAAGTTAGAAGAATGTTATTTGATTCAAAATATATAATATAGGTGTAGTATTTTTTTTTAAATAATTGAAACAAACTAATTTACCTACCAATTAATATGGATAAAATTGCTACAAAATATATCACGAAAAAAAAATTACTTTTCTAGTTTGACATCGATACGGTTAATGCAAACACTTTTTTCATTTTATTTCACTTTTTCTACCACTTTTAATTTGGCATAAATTTAGGAATTTGGAAAATGGACCATAAAGTATGAGTGGCATGAGTGTAAATAAATTGTATTAATATGTCAATAGTGTTCCTATATGTTTGCAAATTTTAAATTTGGGCTTAATCTGGATCTTTAAAGATAGATGGGTTTTTATCTAGAAATAATGAATTGTAAGGACCAAAATCTAAAGCACCCTTTAAAAAATCATACAACTTACTAGGTATGGATTGACTGAGATGATTGAAATCTTTAACATCCAAGTTTTTGGAGATATATGCAGCCTGACCGGCGTAGCTTAAAACAAGGACTGGATATATGAAGCATACAAATGTCATCTGCAGCACGACACACCGTCCGTAAGTTCATTTCAATTGCGAACTACACTTAGATATTATTGAAAGAATATGAGATGTATCAAAAACCTTGATTGATTTCCTTCTGAAATGACCTAGAGATGTAAACATTGCTTCCGATCCTGCAAAAGGAACAGTATTTCTGGATGAAAAACAAGGTCTAGTGAAAACATATGATTCCAAAATAAAACAAAAAGCATTATATGAAGCTCATAAGAATATATGGCTGAAGCGGAATAGAATAAAACCTGCTACACATAAAGCAATGCTGCCTAATGACCTCCAACTTTTGATGTGAATATTCCTGAAAAATCTGTACATGTACATGGGGGATGTAGCAAGGAGAATTTCTTTGTTCCAGTGGAAAATGTTATATACACCCCCTCCACCAATAAAGAACAGCCAAACGACGACAATTGGAGCAAAAATAAACCCAATTTTACGAGTCCCGTAGTGCTGTAGTGTGAAGAGGCACACCAATATAGCAGATGCAGTGGAAACCGGGACATCTGAAACAAATAGGATATCCAAATCGTGACCAGTATAGAAGATGCCGTGGGAAGTGGATAAACTTTAGCTAGCATGATTGACTGGCTCAGAAATGTGTTATTTACTGTCTATGTGTTATTCACTGACTACGAAACAACACAAGCAAGAAAATGGAACAAATTCAATGGATGTATCTACTTGATGACAGAATACTCACATTTCTCTAAAGCTCTAGATATGGCCTCCCTTCGTTTTTCTGACGTTGAAACTGGTTAGAAATTAAGAGCCACGAGATACATTTGTGTCAGAGTAGTGGCTGGCTATATGGTGATTAAAGGATGGTTGAAAGAAATAGATATTTCTGTAACTGAATTTACAGGCAGCTCTTACTTCTGTGTGAAATATCCGACAATGATCTTTGAATTCCAGATGAAACTGAATAGACTGGTTAAGAAAAAGAACAGAAAACAAATCATTCAATCTATAAAATGATATTAACAGTACATATGATCAAATTTGGCATAAATTCGATGCAGAAAGTGAACTTTTTTATAAATTTACAATATAATTTATTTAAAAAAAATGAGGAATGCCAAACCAGAAAGAGTTGGGGTAAGCACCCCAATGCAAATTGTCATGCAGCAACCGAAAAGAGCCAGGAACAGCATCAAATAATGGCTACATCTAAGTTTTTCTATGGCTCTTCGAGCCCTTGATTCTGCCTTTATCTTGAAAGGACTTCCCGTCTCATAATGCATAACGTCATTAGCACTACTTTCATTTGGAAGCAAACCAACTTTGGCATGCCTACACAGAAGTGAATACAAAGCAAAAGTACCACCTACAACAAAGCCAAAGTAAAAAGTTAAATCTAATGGAAAATACTCGAAAATAAATTCTTGCCCCTGTGACGAAACTAGAACATTACCTTCTCCGTTGTCATCAGCTGTTAATACTATAAATGCATACTTGAGTAAAGAAATGAAGTTAATAGTCCAGAAAATGAAGGAGAATAGTTCATAAACGGTATCCTCTGATGGGATATCGCCTGCAGTCAATGTCCCGAAGACGTACAAGGGAGCAGTACTCATTTGACCATATATTACTCCAAGGCTCTGAAATGACAAAAGAAGTGTGTGTTTCCAAGTCTCCTGCATATTATCAACTCAAAATTTAGGTGATGTATACTGATCGCAAAATCAGAATGGGAACTGTAAGTAGATCCAATCGATCAAATCTAGACAGATGTTAACCACTGTCTAGTGATACTTCTCTTCTCTATTCAATATGATTTCACAAGATCTAGTTTCGTTCAAGTAACGGATTCTAGCCAATTGAAAATTGTCCTCAGTTTGAAACTTTGAATCCCCCTCTCCGTTGATAAAAAAAAAAAACTCCGATTCGGACAGTAAATGCACGAGAAAACAGTCTTAAGCAGTATTCTGTAGATAACATTGAAGCTTGGATCTTGGCTATTTTTCTTTTTTCAATTTTCATGGTAACGGATTTAAAAAAAAAAAAAACTTGCTACAGAAATGTCAGAGCAATGCAAGTCAAGTGAGCACAACAACCCGAAACGGAGATGGTATAGTGAGATCATGGCTCAATGCTTCAGCTAGTTCATAAATCCATTTAGTACAAACCAGACAACTTTTTCCAATAAAATCAAGTGAAAAAACAAATTACATACAAGTTTTGTAGCTAAAAAGTTACCTTGAACTGGTTAGGAGCAGTGAGCTGAGGTTCCATGGACGTCTGAGATCAGAAGACAGATTGAAAACAAAAAGTTAAAGTAATGGATACTAAACAAACGTTATTGTGAAGATTTTATATATAAGAAACTAGAGAGAGAGAGAACGCCAACTGCACGGCGACTTACCCAATGCTTCACACACGGAGTTCACAATACAGAAATTAAATTTCCAATTTACAGAGAGAGAGAGAGAGAGAGATGTTACAACTTACATAGTTATGAGGGGATGATAATATTTCATATTTATATATACCGGTAGTTGAGATGGAATGCCGGGTTGAGGGTGACGCCTATGATTTTTAATGAATAATTTATTTGGAAATTTTAATCAGTAATATACTTTTTCATAGATATGATCTAAGCTACATAATGGACCGGTCATATTAAATTAAGTACTAATCATTATCTGATAGATGATCTTAAGTCCTACCTACGAATAGAAAAAATATTCGTAATACCCCGTGTCAATATATTAATATTAGAGAAAAACACATACACATCCACATCTCACATGCCTTTCCGTTTGGGAGGTGGGTTTGGGGTAGGAGGGAGGAACATCCCACATGCGACATGTTCGATTTGTGTGATTGATTTCGCCTGTTTGTATCGTCTGTTGTTTATTTGGACTTTCGCCTGTTCGTATCTTCTGTTGTTTATTTGGAGTGGACTTGTAGTTTGTCCAACTTTGGTTGTTCATCTGTTTCTCGACTATGGAAGGTTCGAAACCACAACCAATCAAATGGTCAACATCAATTATGAAAATATGCCTATTGGTGCAGTGTGGAAGGAACTTGGGGGTTACGGAGTCATGTGAAGTGAGAGATGGAGAGCAAATATATATCCTAGTTATGTGTTAGAATCTCTTTATCAAAAGAAAATTTTCGATAAAACAGTTTTTCACACTACGTAGGCCCAGTAAGGGATTTGAAGAGACATATCTCAATTATATATTAGAATTCATCTACCTTTATGCGAAGATAAACTTCAATAGGACAACCTTATTATTGCAGTTCTCACCCTATGTAGAATCTTATGGCGAGAGATGTCTCACAAATAACATGATCGTAGCATAATTCCCCAAATTTTTTTATTTAAATGGTATCAATCTTCATTCATTGTTAAACCCAAAACTAAAAGTGTTATGTCATATGATGAAAAAGAGAGAGAGAGAAGTCTTGTATTAGATGTATGTCATCCACTTTCACAAACGATGTCTAAAACAAAAATGCAACAACGAGCAGCCCACCAAGACAACTTTAAAGTGAAAAATGGTTTCCATTTGATCCAAAATGTCACTGATACAAAAACGTGGAGCTAACTAAACATTTCTTTGGGCTACAAAATTTAATCACCCCCAAATGCAAGACAAAAGAAAACAAAAGGCGGATCATCTACTAAAACTACTACAAATCCCGCAAAGCTGAAGGTCCTAAACTTTTTTTCATCTGTTTCTCCGTTCTATCTTTATTCATAAGCCTTCTCCCAGTCATCAACCACTTCGGGTGTTTCTGCAATAACACCAACAGGCCGCCCTTCCGAAGTGGAACTCAAACTCGAACCACTTGCTTTCGAGTCCAAGGCCGAATTCAATGGACCCAAAGACTGTTTTCTAGTGTCCTCAACTCTGGGAGATGAAGCGGATGAGCCCAATGCCGTGTCACCGTCCAGTACACTCCATCGATTTACTGAGGCAGCAATTGGTGCTTTTTTATTCCACACATTTGCCGGCGCATCTGTAGAACTGCCAGGCCACTCTTCCTTGCCCCATGAATCTTCCCTCCAACCGGACCCTTGTGTAACAGTCTTCTTCCACGGATTACCCATCAGCACTGCAGAAGCTCCTCCTTCCCTAGATGTCCCCAATCCACCCCAAGCATTAGAACCTGGTGCCGCCATAGATGCACTGCCGTTGGAGTGAACAACAATAGCGCCATGATATAGTGCACCATTATCCAACCTCCTCCTTGCAGTTGCCGCTCGAGCAGGATCATTGAATACAGCTAATGCATTCTTATCGTTCAACCAGACTAACTCACACTCACCACCAAACCTCAATACAAGTGCACTTATATCTGCATCTCTAGGGAGATCTGGGAATGAAACTACAAGCCTCGGATCCATGTCCACTAAATGTTCATAAGCCGGAGGCTGGGGTGCACTCACTGTTATTGTGCCCTTAACCCCAAATATCCGAGCGGGGGCTTTGGATTTAGGTGTAACATGAACCACAATAAATCGCTTGGGCTCCCAACCAGCCGCTTGAACTGCAAGCTTCCATCTTTCAGCGATCATCCGAACTACATCCCTCTTCTCCTTCAGCATCGGGCAGAAAACATGAACCTTGAGACCACTTGTAGCACGTCTACTCTTGCCGAGCACCAAGTACTTGCATCTCTCCTCCACAGATAATACCCACTTGGGATCGCGTCTAAGAAGGTCCGAAAGCAACTCAGCAACAGCAGAACTCTCACCAAAATGGAGCGCATCCAAATTTGGAGGAGTTATATCAAAAGCATCTGCAAGAACCCGTTTCCGCTCCCTCTTAGCACATTCATCATCACACATAAGCTTCCTCTGTCCGAGCAGGATATTCTTGCAGGTTGATTCAATTGGTTGCAGTGGTGCTGGCAACCTTTGAACAATGGAAGCTTCATAAACAGTATCAGCCTTGAAACTAGCATTGCTGCCACCAGAATCACAAGGAACACTTGCTGTCATCCGGCCACAAGAACAAGTGATTGTGACAGGAAAATCACATCTGCTATCAGGACAAGAAGCATAAGGGTGACAAAGTGAAGTACATGTATGCCTGCAATCTCTCCTAGGAGCACCACATATCTGTCCACAAGAAGTTTTTGAACCTTGGTCTGCCAAACAAGATGTATCACAGGGAGGTGGGTGACAAGTCCTGCCACAAGCATGCATACCACACTGCCTTGTCTTCCCACAGAGCTTGTTACATTTGATGTCCCTCGACCCACAAGGAATGTTCCTGAGGACCACATGCCCACCAATGCACTCCTTTGCCACAGGCACCGAACATGGTGGACAGTCTCCAAAGTGGCAGCTGTGAGAAGATGTATGCCCACAAGGCTGAGGGACAGAACACGGGAGCTGACATGATGGAGGCGGGGTACCGCATGGCAGTGGAGGAGGGATTGAAGTCCTCCCACATGCACAGGTCAAGTCCGTGAAGATTGTATCAAGGCAAGGAGGGCAGTGGCCACTGTGACAAAGCGATTCACAAGAATGCTGACCACACCTTAACTTCTTCCCACAGGACATAGAGCAAAAGTGAGGATCCCAATCCCCCGAGAGAGCATTATTCAAATTAGAAAGAGGACAGCACCTCTCGCTGCACCGGTGCCTTCCACAATTCTTCTTCCGCCCACAAGGCTTATCACAAGTGAATTTCTCATTCTCCATTGTGGTTTTAAAGCATTCCGCAGACCGAGAAGTTGACCCACAACGACACGTTTGGGTCACTTCAACCAAACAAGGTGGGCAATCCCCAGTATGGCACACCTCTTGACACTGGTGCATCTCACAAGGGAGGGACTTGCTACATAATTGAGAACAGGTTGGAATCGGATCCAAACAACTCCGTCGTTCCTCTTGCAAGCTTGTCTTCCCACAGTGGCATGTCTTAATCTTAATTGGCATTAAATTGCAATCTCCGCACGGCCCAGGATGGCAAACCTCACTGCAGGAATGATTACCGCAACTAAGCATTTTTCCACAAGGGGAACTGCATGAAAAAACACCATCTTCTGCTTTCACCTCTCCCTTAACAGTCATGTCTCCACAGAGAACAACCTCCACTTTTTTCTTGCAAAAGCAGGATGCATCAACCAGAACCTGACAAGGATCACAAGGACCCACATGGCAAGTCCGCTCGCAGCGATGACGCCAACAATCAAGCAGCTTATTACAATGCTGACCACAAGTCAGAACAGATGCCCGGTCGGAACATCTCGTTGTGATTGTTTTCTTTCCACAAGGGCATAAACGTGGCGGGGCAAATGCTTTACACGGAGGGCATGGACCTGGGTGGCACTGCAAGACACAAACGTGAGGGCAAAGATCATCCTTACTCACACCCTTGCCTGGGACCTCCCTCTCGAGTTGCTTCCCGCAAGGCTCACCACACGAATGTGGTGTCAAATACAAATCTGAAGGCGGGTCTGTCCTTTTGCCACAGAAGCAAACATACTGAATCTCCTTTGAAGATGTGAGCTGGACAGACTGACATCCAGGACACCGCCAATTAAACCCCTGATTCTTCTCTGCAGACATGTCGATAGAAGTGGGAGCTCGAGCCCATTTCTTGATGCAATTCAGATGGAAAATTGAGTAACAGCTTGAGCAGGACCAAACAGGTGCAGACCTCCTCACCATTTCATAACAAATCATGCACTCGACAGTGCCCTTTGTCAGCTTATCCTGAATTTCTTGCACAAGCTGGGGCAAATTCGAGTCCTTCAATCCCTTTTCCTCCTGATTCTCACTCCTTCCCCTCTCCCTTCTATGGTTCGCTGACTGGCCCATATGGCCTTTAATAACGCCATTATTTCCTCCTCTGTGTGGCCGAATCTCGGATGTAACAGAGCTATGATTAGGCAGGCCAGCATTCCCATTGAGGTTGTTAGAATTGAATCTTGGATTAGGCTGGCTGAGATTGTCATTCAGGTTGTTTGGATTAAATCTTGGAGTAGGCTGGCTCACATTGCCGGTCGGGTTGTTTGGATTGAATCTTGGATTAGGCTGGTTGGCATTGACATTCAGGTTGTTCGGATAGACTGGAGGCGGGTTAACAGCAGCAGTGGCAGTGGTAGGGTTGGTACCTCTCAGCACCCACTCTCGACGAGCAGGCTGAGTAGGCTGAGTAGCAGGTTGAGTAGGCTGAGTAGCAGGCTGAGCAAGAAACCTGGACCTATCCCTTCGCTCATTTTGGACATGAAAACTCATATTCTGCGAAACTACCAAGCTATCAGACCTCCTATTCTCCGACAGTGTGCCGAAATAGGCGATCGAATCAGAAAAAAATAACTCCTCAAAGAAATCCACGCCCAGAAAACCTACCGGTAACTGCAATCAATGAATTCAAATTGGAGTTGAATTAATTAACAAATTTCAACAAACAAAACACTAAGCATTCATGGGTTCGCTAATCTAAAACGAATTCATATTTGATTCCAATCAAGCTCAAAGCTTTCCAACATTTTGTGATATCCCAACAAGAAAAAAAAATATTGATATCTAATTCAAATCAAGCTCATAACTTTCCAACAATTTCTGAAAACCCAACAAGAAAAATAGAAACCCTAATCGAAACAACTAAAAATCCGATTCGAAGTCGAAAAAAACAAGAGAAACCAAAATAAATTAATCAAGTAATTACCTGATCGGATTTGTCCCACCCAGATGATAAGAAGCAGAGCGAAAATTTCCCGCACTTCCGGTGAGTCTCCCTCTTTCTAGATTTTATTTCTGGGATTTCAAGTGAAAAACAAAAACAGCAGAAAAATTGAAAATATTCTCCCCTCTGTGTGCGCGTTGGTGTTGTGCGGCGGGTCCCAAAGGTGGATATTTTTCAGATGGGTTTGTCTCGGAGACGACACAAACCGACCCGGTGAAGAAACGGGATGAGAAAGGGGGAGAGGAGAGAGAGTAGTTTATATATGTATACGGTTTATATATATGTATTTATAGTGAGGGTGTGGCTTGGGGGTTAAGGAAAAAGGAAAGGGAAAGGCAGTGAGGGTAGTTCGTCACCGAAATCGCAGACTCTGACCTGACCTTTCGTTTACTGCCACTTGTTTAGTCCTCTGACTCTTTTGCGTGCTCACCACGAACCAGTCCGGCCGCCAGGCCCACCACCGTTCCCTTTGTGTGCAGGCCACTCCCGGGCCTCCCCCCGTTTTATTCACTTGACCCAAGCATATGTGTATTGGTCCACCTCTGATTCCTTTTCCATGACCCAATAGCAACAAGGCGCAAAATGGAATGGTTACTCTGAATAATGTTATTCATACTATGTTTTTGTATCATATTTTCATATCATCTTAGGTAGCATTTGATGTGGGCAGCTACATCATTTGAATTAATCAAATTTTTAAATTTAGTTCATTATTTGATAAACTAATAATTAAGAAAAACTAGTTAATTAAATGATGATTGTGGTATACGAGGAGTCTTTCTCCTTCATTTTCTTGGGTTTTGCAAATTTTTCAATTGATATGATTGTCCACATCAGATGCCACCTAAGGTGGTATACAAAAGCATAGTATGAATAGCATTACTCGGCCACTTTAGGAGTCATGATACTTATACTCATAAGCATTTTCTTAAAAGTCCTTTTGTTAAAAGCACATCAAAGCCTATTGGTCAAAGCCATGTTTGGGATTGCTTTTGATAGGCTAAATGCGCTTCTAACAATTAAAAAACGCTATTAATTTCATTTGATTAAAAAAAAAAAAAAAAAAGGGAGTTTAAAATTAAAAGTGATTGAATTGCAAACGCGTTGTGTTGATTCTCTTTAATGTGTTTCTAATATAAGAATGTAAACGACAAAGTCTCATATAAGCGATGGATTTAAACATTGCTAGAGCTTACAATGAGTTTAGCTATTTTCTATATTGTCAATTGGTTTTGTGGTGAAACCTTAACTTCTTTTATAATATTAGAGTCAGGTTGGCCTACGTGTGAAGCAACGACCATTAGGGATGCAACTCAGGTAGGTTGGACAGGTTGGATGGTCAACCAAACCTTCACAATTTGGGTTTTGGTTGGGTTCGATTCCATGTGGGTTTAGTATGCTTGGTGTCACATCCCGGCCCGGGGCGGAATGACTTCCTGAGCCCGCTTCCACTACCGTAGCACGATATTGTCCGCTTTGGGCTTACCATTCCCTCACGGTTTTGTTTTTGGGAACTCACGAGCAACTTCCCAGAGGGTCACCCATCCTGGGAGTGCTCTAGCCCTCTTCTCGTTTAACTTCGGAGTTCCTACGGAACCCGAAGCCAGTGAGCTCCCAAAAGGCCTCGTGCTAGGTAGAGATGGAATATACATATAAGGATCAGTCCCCTGGGCGATGTGGGATGTCATAATCCACCCCCCTTAGGGGCCCGACGTCCTCGTCGGCACATTTCCGGCCAGGGATAGGCTCTGATACCAATGTCACATCCCGGCCCGGGGCGGAATGACTTCCCGAGCCCGCTTCCACTACCGTAGCACGATATTGTCCGCTTTGGGCTTACCATTCCCTCACGGTTTTGTTTTTGGGAACTCACGAGCAACTTCCCAGAGGGTCACCCATCCTGGGAGTGCTCTAGCCCTCTTCTCGCTTAACTTCGGAGTTCCTACGGAACCCGAAGCCAGTGAGCTCCCAAAAGGCCTCGTGCTAGGTAGAGATGGAATATACATATAAGGATCAGTCCCCTGGGCGATGTGGGATGTCATATGATTCGCCTTGCTTTGCACGAGTTGAGTCCGCCTTGTTTTGCATGTGTCGAGCCCGCCTAACACTCATTTTTTTGACAAAAATGCAAGTATTTTATTTTCACAAAATATTTTTCCTAAGCATTAAGTTAAACTTTTTAATGAATTTGGAAGCAGTTTTACGATGTATTAAGCAATAAATATATATTTAATAGAGTATTTAAGCTGAAAACTAAAAAAATAAGTGAAAAATATAGTAGTAAAGCCCAGAACATTGTCAAATGGGATTCTAAACTCAAGAATCTCAACAGAAAGTCTCACCCTAATTTTCAAAACTTTACAATGAGGTGAAGGTGAAAATAAATGGATTAAACGGTGATTTATGTACAAATTTACAAAACTGACAAAAAACCATGAGTGTTAATTCACTTTTTGTAACATCCCACATCGCACAGGGGAGTGATCCTTAAATGTATATTCTCATCCCTACCTAGCACGAGGCCTTTTGGGAGCTCACTAGCTTCGGGTTCCGTAGGAACTCCGAAGTTAAGCGAGTAGCGCACGAGAGCACTCGTCGGGCCCCTAAGGGGGGTGGATTGTAACATCCCACATCGCCCAGGGGAGTGATCCTTAAATGTATATTCTCATCCCTATCTAGCACAAGGCCTTTTGGGAGCTCACTGGCTTCGGGTTCCGTAGGAACTTCGAAGTTAAGCGAGTAGCGCACAAGAGCATTCCCAGGATGGGTGACCCATCGGGAAGTTCTCGTGTGAGTTCTCAGAAACAAAACCGTGATGGCGTGGTCGGGGCCCAAAGCGGACAATATCGTGCTACGGTGGTGGAGCGGGGCCGGGAAGTGGTCCCGCCCGGGCCGGGATGTGACACTTTTTCTGTAAAAAATGCAAATTTTTATTTTCTTGAAATATTTTCCGTGACCATTAAGGAAATCCTTATAATGTTGTCTATATGCGCATGTTTAGTAAAGATAATCCTAGCAAACCAGAAAGTATTAGAAGTGTGAGATGGATTGAAAAGAAGGTTGTGTGAGAAGGGTTGGTTTCTCTTTAAGGTGTTCTTGCTTTGGATTTTAGTCAAACAAAGGAAAAACGAAGGTGTTTATATACGCATGTTCCATGTTGGTATAGAATCCTAGCAAAAATGAATCAGCTTTCCTGAAGTGTCTCTTTGTTTGGCTTCCAGCAAAACGTACGAAAGAAAAAGAAAGTTGTCTAATATGCATGTGTCGTGTGTTATTCATGTTGGGCATAGGATCCTTGCAAAATAAAAAAGTACTAAAAGTGTATCCATGATCGTTTGGTCTACTGCACTCAAATTTTCTAAAAGATTACATGTATTATATATATACATATGATGATATCTTCTGTACACATGTGAGTAGCCGAAATCGCAGGTAAGACGAAAACTAGCATAGAGAAAGTCTTGGAGGCTTTGCAGCTATTCAGGGATGGTGCACGCATACACATTGATGTGGGTGCATCATGCAGCAGCAGTACTGTTACCACTGCAGCAGCTCTCATGCGATGACGAGGAGGAGGAGAAAGGTGATTTGGCTGGTTCTATTGAGATTTGCAAAAGCGAATTTGTTTGTTCCCAAAAATAATGAAGACGAATTATACAGACTGCAAAGGATTTTTCATTCCGATTAGAAGAGGATTAAACATTAAAAAAAAAAAAAAATCTCTTCTAATCTTACTATTTTGAAAAGGAAACAGAGATAAGTTTCTCCACGTGTAATTCATCCTCTAACAGTTGGACATTTTTTTTTTTCATATCTCCACTACTTTTAAATTGAGAAATTATTCTAATCCAATCCTATATACCAAACGAGCCCCTAAATTAAGTAGTTTTTGAATAAAAACTATATTAATTAGGAATGAATCGACAAAAGACCTTGAGTGCAGGACTAAATGCCATTACTAGCTCTCAAAATATATTGAAATGCATAGATGTGGCATGAAATAGCTTGAGGTCAATAAGAAAAACTTATACAAGAATATACTGAATTACTGACCATGTGACCCGTAAGGAAGCTCTCAAAAGAATTTGAGACTCAAATATTTTGGTCTCAAAAGAATTCCTAAATTACTGGCCATGTCACTTATGCAGGACATACGGAATTACTGAACATGCCATGAAATATCATCCAACTAATTAAGCTACTTTTACAAAGAGTAGGCCGTATGTACGTGTGCATTAAAAATTGTATCTATCCGAAGTCCAATGGTACTTAAATACACTGATGGTCTTTTTATGTGAGAATAGTTGACCATCCCACCGCTGCTTTGTTTCGATGGCATATTTGTCTTTTCCCTTATCTTTCTCATGGTGCGTTCCATTTGAATGTGAATGGGGAAAATGTCGATGTGCATTTGCATATTCATGAGAAACTCTTGCATAATTGAATTCCATTTTTATAAGTTATTAAGTCAATGTAATTGTGTCTGTGTAAGTTTATCTTACGCATCTGATCTCAAACCCGTTGAAGAAGGAAGAGAGCACATCAAGTAATCGACAACCGACATTCTATTTTTCACATCAAATCCTTATGAAGTCAATACGAATGAAGAGGTTTATACTTTATAGGAAAAAAAGGGTCCTGGCCTTGAATGTGACTGGTTTAGCCTTGGTCATCCAATCCGAAACGATTAAACGATTAAACGATTAAACAATTAAACAATTAAAACATAGAAATATCAGCAACTTGCCGTTCCAAATAAAACTAAGTTAAATATATATAAATAAATAACACCTACAAAGTTACAAACAATCGAAATTTGCCAAAAGATTACTCTTTCCAGATTACTCATGTAATAGTATTTTCCTTTTATACCACCAACTTTGGTTGGTGAGGAATAGAACAAACACCAACCGTGACTCTTCATACAAAGAACTAAATTCATACCAAAAACCAAGAGAACTATGCATTACTGAAGTGCAAAGCCAAACATAACAATTTCACAAACCAATTGTGTATTATTCATTCATCTCAACTTTGCCTTCGACTCTGTGTAATTGGTTTATCAAACTGTGATACCGCCCCAACAACACTGTGTTACGATAAAGTTCTTCTCGTCAGGGTTTTCACTTTTCATGACATAACATGATTGGTAGGCCTTTTGGTTCAAATCTTTGCCAAACCGATTTCTACAGTCAGGACAAGAACAAATATATTATGGAGGACTGATTGATATTATACGAAATCAATCAAAACCAGACAACCAAATTCCAAAAGGAGCCGAAAATTAAGAATATCAGTTTCTTTCCTGCATATTCTTACTCAATTGTAGTTTTTAGAATACATCAACGCGCTGTTTATAACCATTTCATTTTTAATTTTTGTAAAAGGACGTTTAATAATTATTTTGTTTTTACTTTTTCAAAAACTGAAAATTATTTTCTTAAGATCGATATAGTTATCACGCTAAAAGAAAATTAAGAAATATAACTAAATAAGATGCAAAGACAAAAAAAAAAAAAGAGCAGAAATCATTCCGCAAGCATGGCTGCATAACTGCAAGATAATAAACTACAAAGATGTATTATATTTACACAGGGAACTCGTCTAAAAGTACCAGATCCAAAAAGAAAAAAGAACAGGGGAGCAAGAGCAGAAAGATGCAAATAAGATCCCTAAAACCCCATCATCTCCTCCCATCAGTTCCAAGAAATCAGAGCCCTCCTACTCCTAAATCTTAAGAGTCGCCGACGGAGATCGGCCTGCAAGAAATTCCGAGAGGAGATCGAGAGACCTGCCTGGTGATCTCTTTAAAGACGGGTGTTCTCATCTCCGGATTTCCCGGCAACCAGTCGATGGTTTTGTCGGATTCTTGCTTGATCTTCCTCACTTGGCTGTGAACTGGAAAGCCCACTTCCTCAAATCCCTCCTCCATCTTTCTGCTGTTGTTGCTGTTTCTGTTCTCCATCTTCTTCTTCCTCTTCCTCCCAGAAGTATATACTTGTAAATTTTGTTTGATGTATATCTATATGTTTTGTATGTATGTAAAATTCGAAGGGGCAGATGAGGAGTATGCGGGTATATATAGTAAATTGGGAGGCATGAGACGTAGGATGTGAGGGAAGATGGAAAAGGAACTTAGGTGGAAAATATCCTACTTTTGGATTAGTTTTGAGTCGACTATTTGGACCTTGTTGACGCATAGGGTTTAGGTCCTGTGCATTTCATCACACCGTGCACACGTCACTTGATTGCAGTATTTCAAGTCAATCTTTTATCGTCATGTAAAAAAATAAAAACTCATGACAATATTTGATTTGTTTATAATGCCACAATACAGTAGTTTAATAAATTAATCACACATTGTCTTATGATAAAGTTAAAACGCATGACAATGCCTAAATTAGTCGAATACTTCCTTCCACATAATATACTCTTAATTGTATGTAATTTTCTCTCCCTTGACTACCATCCATAGTACAAGATCAGGTTTAACTATTTGCTCGCTAAATGTAAATACATTTCAAGCTAATCTTAATATTTTAATTTAGTTGCTAATCTTGGTATTAAATCCTCATAATTTGACGGGGATAATTCGTATTCACTAAATTTGATGTTTCTCCAAATGGGAAGCAATATCAATTTAGGATCTGGATTTCCCCATGATATCTCTGCATTCACTCAATCAGGATTACGTTTTGTGGTGCAAATGCAACGAGTATCAGATATTTTCCTTTTGGGATTTCCCGAATAGGCTTTTGGGTGTAAAAATTTGAACGTCAATGAATTTTCAAAGGTCAAAATATTTATATTAAATCCTATGTTGCCAAACAAGTTTACCAAATTACTACCAAACATTCTAGGGGGGCCAGAGATTCTATTTTTTGACTGGTCCTTAGCTTGTCGAAATTACCATCCCTTCCCCATGGTTTTAAAGAATATCACAATCACCATTTAAAAATGTTTATATTTTTATGTTCATCCCTATCGTCACTTAAAGAAAACGTTTATTCCACATAGTTGATTAGTAGAAATTTGATTCCCTTGTCAATTGTTCAGCTCAAAAACGTGAAATCAACTTGAGTAACGAACATATGTTAGGTATGAATACGTCCAAAACTTGAGTAACGAACATATGTTAGGTATGAATACGTCCAAATATCATAAGATGATGTATTACGCCAATTAAATCCCTAATAGTCTATCAAAACAATGCAAAATTACTCAATGAGTCACAAGTTTCATTCCATAAGTAACTATGATGACATTTTTTATTTTTATGTGTTCGTTAGTGTGCTTGTATTGTATCCGGACTGGAAAACGTGGTTTTAGACTTTTAGTCGAAGCCAATTCGAAATCCAATTATCCATGTAGTCATGTCAACGTTCTTTTCTTATCTAAAAGTCAACGTTCAAAAGCACGGTTCAACAGTTCAACTCTTGACGGTTGACACCGGCCGTCTCCGTTTACTTGAGGGCAAAAGTCTAATTTCCACGTTGGAGAGGTGGTGATTCGTAATTCCAGTAAGTTTAACTTGGAAGGGAGTGGAAGGCGTACGTGGCCTTTGACGTGGTGGGTGGGGGCGGTTACGTTTGTTGGTCGGGGCAGCCGACATACGTCACCTTGAACACGCAGATTATGCCACGCGTTCAATGTTCACGCCGCAGGGCATCATTTTCTTCTGGATATACAGATAGGCCCATTATCTTTCAACTTTTCGTATCGACTTGTAAAACCGTAATGACATAAGATGTTGACACGTGCACGTCCTGCAAACTCCATGATCATTAATTACGTCGGATTGAGTAACATGCCCAAAATTGGCAACCACTTAACATTTTGATTTAAAAGTAGATTTTTTCATTTGTAAATGAAAAATTATCTATTTGATTCTCATTAAAAATAAATTTAAACTACATAAAAATTTATTTTTCATCGAAAACTACCGTAGCCTAGGTAGGCGAATAAGTATTTTTCTTGAAAATAGGTAGAGAGCAAATTTTAGGCTCAATCAAAAGAATTGACGTGAAGAAATAATTGTTAAAAAAAAAGTTGTTAAAAATGTTTCAACCACTGAAGCCGACCTCAAATAAACAACCACTGAAGCTTACCTAATTTCCTTCAAACGAAAAACTCCTCGTATTGTTTACTTTAATAAAAAAATTATATTTTATCATTAAAAAGTTAATTTTAGTACTATTTACTTTATTTTTTATTTTATTATTTTCATTAAAATTCAAAGTTTTTAAATTCAATTTATTAATTTTTTTTCCTCCAATGTCGTTTTGAATCCTTAAATATGATCTGACTCTATATGCCTATTGGCCAACTTCCATATATTTATCGTTGAATCTATACAAAAACCTCCCATTAAGACTGTTTCTCTAATTTGTAAATGGGGAATGAAAGGGAACACAATTGAAAAGGAAGGAATGAATTTTTTTTTTCTTTGGTGATGATGAGGAAAAGGTTTTGTGAAAACTTATGACGTGTTTACTTAACAAGAATGAGATATATAATAAATTGGGCTATTTAGGAATAGAAAAAAACAAGAAAAGGGAATAAGATCAACTACTCTCTCTACTCTAGTTAATCTGATTCTTGATTTTCATGAAAATCATATGTGTTGGTAAATATAAAAACATGTGGGAATTGAAATGGTTCCAAAACCTATATGATAGTAAATGAAGAGAACTAAAATATCATATTGTTTTATTAAACCTACTATTGGAGAAAATTTAACAAACCCACATTTGCATGAAAGATTATTATATAGTATTTGTAAGTGTTTTTAAAATGACTGAAAGTGTTTTTTGATGAAAGTGATTCTGAAACTAATCCTTAATAGAAATGAGTGAATTATGAAAAACAATTAAAGTGTTTTTTACAAAAAACACATAACTAGTGCTTATTCCAAAATGTGTTTAGAGTGTTTTTGAAATCCTAAAAACCCTTTTACCAAAAAAACGTTTTTAATCATTTTAAAAACACTTTTAAACGAGCTCTTGATTAAGAATTCTAACAAACACAAAGAGAGGTGGGTTGGACATGAGATAAGTTAACTTGAGCACTGAGTGATGGCTTGTTCTCATTTGGTGGGTTTAGAGTGATCCCACTCTAATTAGGGCTGGACCTCTTGCTAATTAAACATTGTAATCCATTGGGCTAATACACCTAATGAGGAAAACAACACATGAGGAATTTAAATTTTTTTTTTTTTTGGAAAAACATGAAGAATTTAATTAGTTCTCCTTCTTGAACTACAAAGTGATACTCTGGGCCAATGGGCTTAACTCATCACATGCCATAAAATGAAAATGGAAAGGCCTAGGACGTAAAGGGCAAAAATGACAATTGCTGGTAGTGGTGCTTCGACAGTCTATAATGAGGGAAAGAGCTGCAAAGGCATAAAAAAAAATCATGTTCAAATCAAAGGTCAAGATGCTGCCACTTGTCAAATTAGGTGATAAGTTGTTAAGCTTGTTGCAATTGAGTTTACTTAACGTGTACGAAACTAGTATAAACAGAAACTCATGTAATGATTCAGCGACTTGGTTTCTCTGTTTTTCCATTTTTCATACATTTTTATCGTTTTCTATTTGTGCGGTTACGATTAAGTTACGTCAACATTTTATATTACTATCGTGTTTTGTCTTAAATTCTCTATAAAAAAAATAAATATAAAATATTGACGTGGCTTAACCGTTATCACACAAAATAAAAGAGGATTAGAGTGTATGAGAAGTGGGAGAGCAGAGAAGCCGGATCCATGATTCAGACAGTTTGTGAATGAAATATACAGAAATAATTGTTCTCTACTTCTTCGTTCTGTGCTTTCTCTTTTCTGCAATCTCTGCTTCTCTTTCTTCTACAACCTCCATTGTCAAGCTCAAGGTTCATCATTCTCACAAGAACAAGTATATCAAACGCCACCAACGTGGTATGAATCAAAGAGTTCGATGCTTAAGTTGGCAAAGAGTGTTTTAAGATTCCAAATTTATATGTTTAGGGTAATAAATAACGACTACGCAGAAAATGAAATGTCACCTTCTTTTATAGAGGCGTATAGTTGGGAAAAGTTATTTTCTTTGGTCGATATTGGATTTGAATTCATTGTTGTGTTGTTGACACGTGTCCTGACTCCTGGAGCAATTGGGTTCCTAGTTGGAGGAATAGGAGAAATTTTTAGTTGTGACGGAAACACAAGTGGTATACCATATGTTTTAATAGGAATGGTGTGAAATTTTATTTTTGAAGTTATTAACTTTTTAGCACATATATCCCACTATTTGTTTAATAACACGTAGTGTACCATTTCGTGTACCGATCATATTGAAAAATCTCTCGAGGAATAGAGAGCTTTCATTGGTTAGGTTAGCAGGAAGAAGTTGACTCCGAAGTTGTGACTCAGCAATCTTGCCTTGGGAGATGGTGGAGACTTGGTAGCTTAAAGATCAGTCAGAACAATATGATTTGATACGGGATTATAATCTAAGGTCGCCCTCTTGACATGAGATAATCATATTGAGAAAAAATAACTTTTGTGGTGAACAAAGGCATGACAATCGGACAAGCCAAGGCCAAGGGCCTATCCCTTGTGCGTTGTGGCCCTTGCGTAGGACAGCATGTGGGAGAAAAGCTACTGATTCTACAAGACACACCAAGAGATAAAGACACCAAGACACGATGGAAACTTGGACACGCCTACCTATAAAAACTCTCTTTTAAAAAGTCGCATTCCCTATCTTTTTCCAGAACTTGCTGCGTAACTATCTTTTTTAGTCGTCTTCTTCCTCGTCAACCCATGCTAGTAAACTATCACAACTTTTTGATGTAATTCTCGTATTATTATTCTTTATGTTGTATAATTTTGACATTATCATTGCTGGTGATTTGAAATCACAGCCTCCTCATCGACTCATGAACCACAAAAATTTCTATTAGTCTTCATTTTACATTTCTCGAAAGATGCATGTTGGCTAGTTAGCCTAGCTATATGATATCTTTCACGCCTTTTTTTCTGAATAAAAGTAGGGTTTTCCTAGCCTGATATATCCGACCTATACTCTAAATGATCTCACCATGTGTATATTCTAATTATTTGATTTCTTTGATTACTAAAGCACAAGTTAGGAATCTAATTAATAACCGTATAGAAAATATTAATTGTCCCTTTTAGCTAAAGCCCTATGAATCCTTACCAGTGCACACAAATGGCATCACTAGCCAGTGGACCATTGCAAGTTGTGCGATCCCTCTAGCTAGCTCCTCAACATATCATAAGCGAGATGGCAGACAAAAGTATGAGTAGATTAAGTAATCTTGTTGCTGAGAAGATATTCGGTAGGATTGGTTTATTACTAGGCTTATGAGTCTTCTCACTATCTGGTTATCTTTTAACCAACAAACCTATAGTCTACTGATATTTCTACCCACGACCTCACTTTTGATAGAAGTATCAATAGACTATAGTTTACTAAGCGAATTCTTATAAAATGACATAGTTGGTGCATCCTATCACAAGTTTTTCCTCTTAGTTGATGTACACTTAAAAACGTACAAGTCGTTTAACTATAAAGAGATTATTAACTTATATGTTAGTCCCGTAAAAGCATGACCGACCAAAAGATTTATAAAAAAAATAAAAATAAAATTGAGAAAGTGAGAGTCGATACCAAATGAAAAGGACGATGTTCAGTATTTGACGATTAGGGTTAACCAAGAAAAAAATTTTGCGTTGATTTTTAGATATTCAAGAAAAGCAAAAGGACCAAGTTAATGTATAAACTTGGTTTCAAACATATTCACATATTAATCACTTGGGTATAGTTATAGGTTGACTCCCAACGTTTGCCATCGGGTGAGTGAGGAGTTGCCTTGTTGTCTATTGGCATGTTTTGCAGATACAAATTTTACTGGCCGGTTGGTTAACAGCTTAATTAATCACTTTGAAAGTTGAAAGATTAAATTAACATTATACAAAAATAGCACGTAACTTCTTGTGCGTGTGTTCAAAGTTCAAACTACTGAAATTGCAGGACATATTTTTTGAATATTTATCCACCCTTTCAACGTGCTTGAAAACGTACGTTCAGACTAAGTAATTTACTACTAATTTCTGTCGAGGCTTCGAGAACAAATCGATCACGTTGCATGCAGAGATTCTCAGCCTGCTCGATCTGATAATTATATTGTTTGCACGTGGATTTCAACATGAGGCTTCTGGCGATGCAAAAACATTAATATTTGTTTAGCAATATTAAAATAAATTGTAGCATGCAACTTAAAAAATAATTGGCAAATAAATGATATATGTACATAAAACCTCATATACATATAATGAGACACACACCCTTAGATCAAACGATACAAGGCCTTCATATTTTCAACATTCTCCCTCATCGTTGGCAAATCAAAGACAAAAACATTGTGTACATAAATAAATTATCGTCTTAGTACTATATTCAACTTAAGACATCCAACCTAAAATTAAATAATAATCATGATATTAACAAACTTAAGGTCACTTTCCTTCCCTTCAAGTTTCAACCACCAAGAGCAAATTATTAATATACAATTACCAATTTGATACACGAGAAATACCTTTCACCATAACCTAACCCTAACCCTAATGAAAGGCAGCGACAATGACTTTCTTAAAAATTAGGGCAAAAATATCACTGCTGAGTGCTGAACTGCACAGAGGCAGATTCTCTGCCCTTCTTTTTTCCGTGCCCTTTTATATCTTTTTATTTATGTGGTCACGGTTAAGTTATGTTAACATTTTATATTACTATTTTTTTTTATCTTATTATCTCTAAAAAAATAATATAAAATATTGACATAATTTAACCGTAATTGTACAAAACAAGAAGACACAACAGATTCTCCGCCTCCGAACTCCACTCCACTGCACTGTCTTCAGTCATCAGTCCTTTCTTTTGAAACCGTGTACGGTCGTTTTTCATGGTCAGCCCCACATTTTTTAACTTTATAAAACCAACAGCGACTGAACTGTTGTCTAAAACGCGTCCGTACACATTCGTAGATAAGCCGAAGCCTCCCTCTTTTCTCCTTCACACGCCCAACTTTCTCTGTTCTAACCTGGCAATCATGCAATTTTTAAATTCCTCAGAAATCAAGAGTTGACAAAATCTTCCTACTCTCGCTTTGGCGCGTGCACAATCGCTGAATATAACATTAAGCTTTGATGTGTGTCTGGTGTAAGAGCATCCTCACTCGATCACCAACGTCACCCTGATCTGAACCGCCCGTGTTGTTGACTCAATTGTTGGTCATGTTCTTTTCCCGTGTATCAATCAAGTTGTGCAAAAAGTTGGTGAAAGTAGGTAAGTTTGGTGATCTACAAAGATCAGAAAATTGAGCAACATCGTATGTCAAAATTAATCTCTCCCCCCTCGTAGCCTAATCCCGCTCCTAGAAAGAAACAGACAGATAAGTGACACAACGGAATAAGTCTAGAGCAATAACACTGTATGATGTTATAACCACTACTAAGTAGTAAAAGCTTAAGTTGTCAAAAAAAAAGCCAACAATTGATGTATGTTAAGTCTACAACCCACGAATAGTTAGGCAAATGTATAAATATGTTTTCGACATGCACCACCGTCACTTTGGTTCCACTATTGTCTAGAGAGTTGATCGCAAAATAAGACAGATGTGTGAATACAACTTGATTAAATTATTTTAAAATACAGTGAAATATATGTTCAAAAAATGAAAAACAAGAAATTTTTTGTTCGTCAACAATGAGAAATAACAAATTAAAAACGACCGAACAAACTTATCATTTTATTATCATAAGGAATGAACGTTACACATTAATTTTTCAAATTAATGAAAACAAATAAAATTAAGAGCTTTGCTAGTAAAGTTTTGTTTTTTTTTTTTTTTGTCTTTATTATTATTATTTTTTGTTTTTGTTATTGGTGGCTTGGTTATTTTGCTTTTTACTATATCTTTACCATCCCTTTCACTTCTCCGATTGGATTTACTTCTCCAATTAACCAAACAAATTACAAAAACCGAAAACAGAAGAAACAAGAGATTTACCAAAAAGGATAAAGAAGCTTACCAAGTTACAATAAATACAGCAACATAGGATTCCATCTCTAAATATCGCTCGCAAAAGTTACAATCTTTGTCAACCGCCACCACCACATGCGCGTCCGTTGTCGTTTCGAGACGAACAAGCCGTGGCCTATAGTTCCAGAAGCCCTTATATATATCTCCAACAAACAAAAGCAGAAGCAGGACGCAGAAGTACTTCTTTCGTATCCTCAAGTATTCACCACTCACTCAGATTCTCCAATTTCCATCACAAAAGCGCTTTTGAACTGAAACTCTCAAAGCCCCCCTGCTCCTTCTCTCTGCTCACAATTAAAGCCAATCTTTTTTTAGAATTTCAGTTTCCAAATTTAACCAATTTGGTTTTGTTTTTTTTTATATCCCTCTAAAATTGGTGGGTTCTATTTCTTTTGAAGAAAAGAAATATTCCAAGTATTTTTTATTTTTTCCTTTCAATCTACACGTAGAGAAAGTTGAAGAAGTAATCGATGGGT
Source organism: Pyrus x bretschneideri (assembly GCF_019419815.1). Taxonomy (NCBI): domain Eukaryota; kingdom Viridiplantae; phylum Streptophyta; class Magnoliopsida; order Rosales; family Rosaceae; genus Pyrus; species Pyrus x bretschneideri. Next base: position 13,176,175 of record NW_025999612.1, on the reverse strand, counting down.
CTCCTTCTCTCAAAAAGTATTGTGAATTACATTTGCAATTCTTCTAATTCTCCCGTTTTCTCCAAGAAAAATGGTGGAGAATTCATCCCCATGCAAATTGAGAACATGGTTTCTTTAGTTTCCCGGACCGGAAGACAATTCCAGCGCTATGAAAAAGGTTGCCGCCAAGTTGTAGGGTATGTTTCATATCTCTGTTGTGGTTTTTTTCAAATTTGCATCTTTGGTTTCGGACCTATTTCAAAATTCTTCAATCTTAGAGCCTCGAAACTTAGAAAATCTCAATTGGGTTTTTGTTAAATGAGTGAAAGTTGCGGTCTTTGTGATCAAATGCTTGAATTTAAGAAAATCTCAACTGGGTTTTCGGTAAAGTTGCGGTCTTTAAGATTAGATGAATGAATTATTGCTGTCATATGTGGGATTTTGTATGTTTGTAGTCTAATTTTTGTTGTGTTTATTTGGGAATTCTGCAGATGCATTCCATACAGATACCGGAAAACCGAAAGATCTTCATCTGATGAGGAATTGGAAGTTCTTGTGATTAGTTCACAGAAGGGGAAAGGAATGTTGTTCCCAAAGGTACTACTTTTGTCTCATTTTTCCACAGAAACTAGAAAGCATTTGTTTTTGTTTGTTGGTTTCGTTTTTCGATTGTCATTAACGTTTCTGCATTCGCAATGTGATTGATTACAGGGAGGTTGGGAAATGGATGAGTCGATTGAAGAGGCGGCGAAAAGAGAGACGCTAGAGGAAGCCGGCGTGACTGGCCATCTTGAAGTAAGTATCTGCAAAATACCAATAGAGCAATCCTGTTCTGTAGCAGTTTAGTTTAATTTCATTGAGTTGAATTGAATCAATTTACTCATCGACTGTTCGGATGATGTACTTGCAGACTAGATTGGGAATGTGGCGTTACAAGAGCAAAAGCCAGGGCACATTTCATGAGGGGTACATGTTCCCTTTGCTTGTCCAGCAGCAGTTGGACCTTTGGCCCGAGAAGAGTTCCCGCAAGCGTGAATGGGTACGTGGAATTGCGATACATTTTGCTTGCTTGTATGCTCTCCTAAATTTTGTTACGTCGGCTGAATTGATTTATTAGTAGTTCTAAATTTTGGAATGCATTTCGTATTCTGCAGATGACAGTCGCTGAAGCTAGAGAAGCATGTCAAAATTGGTGGATGAAGGAAGCTCTGGAGAAATTAGTCTGTCGACAAATGCAGCCCCAACCAAAAGGGGAGGAAGAAGACACAACTTGTACATAGACACACAGTCTTAGCTTTGTTGTTTTTTCTTTTCAAATTTTGGCGGACCACAGCGGTGTACGTAGGGAGGAAGAAGTAGTTTTCCGAAATAAAGAGCTCGCATTAGGAAAGAGGACGTCGGATGCCTTCGCTGAATTGCGGTTGTGGGCATCTCTACATATTGTGTTCCTCCGACTGTTTCTTCTCAACTTAAGTAGTCAAAACGGGGACTGATTGCAAAACTGTACAATGTAGTTGAAGAAGAACATGTAGAAACAGAACATCGTGTAGATTTACAAATTCCATTCTTTCAATTCAATTGATCTTAATTCTTTTCAATGTGAACTTGAGAATTTGCCGATCTTATTTCTTTGATAATTTGTGTTACTGATTCCATGACGATTCTTCAAACCATGCCTTGGTGTTGCGGCCTGGGTATTTCCGAACTAAGTGAATATATTTAGGAAAATGATTTCCGCACACCTTTGTTTATTTTTGTTATAGAAATCACTTGTTTACGCTTTAATCAAAGAATGAAAATCGATGACGTTGCATTTGTCACCGTGAAAATTAGAATAGTAGGGAAAATGGTGGTGATGCGCAATATGTGGTGAGCAAGAGAACTAGAGAATTGAATAAGTGATACGGTTTGTTGTAGAAACAAAGCAATTAAGGTTGACCATAAAAGAATTTTGATGACGTATTAATCTTGTCTTTCACACATGTAACATACGAGCTATAACACTATTCATCCGAAAAGAAATCCTCCCTTGGCATGAATGCAGTTCAATGCCGTCACCCCAAAAAAAAAATAATAATAATAATAATGATAAGGGTTTTGATCACAAATGATCCTTAATGTATTGTGAAGTCATAAATTTCATCATTTATATTTTAAACTCATCAATTCCGTCCTTCATTTATTAGCTTATTCATCAATGTTGCCCTTGCGGCTTGCCATCTAATTTCGTTAAAAATTCTGTTAACGTGATGAGATGTCATGTATTTGGATCCTACACAACCAATGTTATAGTTTGAAAGATAAAGAATTAAAACGGTGACTTCACAATCAGACAGGTCACAGATGACGACGCCATAAGCTAAGGAACAGGGATGGCATTGACGTGTAAAATCCTGATGTCATGCGAGTTGTTATCTTAAAATAGAAATGAATCCCAGAAAGTCAATTATCATCTATTATTTTTGGTGCTCCATCAGGGTAAAACGGTCTTTATATACTTTTCATTATTCTCACATTTGCCTCAATCTTGTTTGTCATATCCGAAAATATTTACCAGTTGGGACCCAAACTTATGTTTCCTTCTCACGTCTGACTGTCTGACAATCTTCTTCTTCTTCTTCTTCTTCACGGAAATCCCTTCACCCAAAAACCTCTGCAAAACCCCCAACACCTCCCAATCTCCATAACCCATCTCCACCGTCAATTTTCAATCTCAAAAATCGAAGTATGCCCGTGACCCAAAGCACCTGCACCTGCACCTCCAATTTCCCGCCAAATCCCAAGTCTGCGGTTCCACTTCCGCCCTATTCTTTGAGCTGTTCCGCCCTCAGCTCCGCCGCTTCTACATTCTTCACCAGAAGTAAAGACCCAATCTTCAAATCCAATTCAGCTCCTTTCCTCCGCGCCAAGCCCCAGCGCGGCGCTCGGTTAATCGCCAGTGCCGCGGGAACCGATTACTATAAGACCCTTAACGTCCTCAGAACTGCCACGCTGCAGGAGATCAAGTCCGCCTACCGAAAGGTTAGCTACTTCTTTCTGTTGTTTATTTTCCAATGCGTGTTATTTGCATACAAATTGAAGCAGAAGAAACGATTTTTCAGAAATTTGTAAGTTGGATGCATTGAAAGTTGAAACCCAATTGCTGTAAGCAAAGCTGCTTGATATGTTCGAATGAGTGGCGATTAGCGAAAGATTTAGTTTTTTCATCCGGAAGGGTGTTGCAATTAAGCATGATACTCATATATAGATGATATAATCTAATTACATTTTGGTGTTGGATGGAAATTTGATATCGGAAATGGTGGAACTTGGAACAGTATCATCCAGACAAGGGCGGTGGAGCTGAGGACAAGTTCAAAGAGATTAGTGCTGCGTATGAGGTATTACGATTTACGATTTCTAGTTTTTCTTCTTCAGCGATGCTGCATTGTCATTTTTCCCTTCATTTTCGCATTTCTGTTTTTCTTGTGGCATCAGTTTTCAGTAAAAGATGGGATTTTTTCTCATTCATTTTATCGTCATGTAGTGATTTGACTGTTGTTTTCTGAACTTCCAGAGTGTATTGCATATGATGCATCCATGCTCCGTTTTTCATTCATATTCTAATGAAGCATTTTTGTAGGTCCTATCAGATGGCGGGAAAAGGTCTCTATATGATCGCTTTGTTGAAGCTGGTTTACAGGGAGAATATGATTCCTCGAACATGGGTTCATCAGGGGTAAGATCTTCCTGGTCTTAGCAGTAATATAGACATGAGAAAGTGCATTTTACTTTGTAATATTTGGTTGCTTTCCTAGTGAAGTAGATAACCTGTTTAATACAGACATGGGAAATTAAGTGCATTTTACGTAGTAATTTTTGGTTGCTTTCCTAGTGAAGTAGATACCGGTTTAACTGCATGCTAATGAATCATCAAAATTCTGTAGGTGGATCAATTTGACGTTTTCGATACATTCTTTGGAGGGTCAGATGGGATTTTTGGTGGAAGGGGTGAATCAGGAGGCATGAACTTCAATTTCAGCAATAGGGAAAACCAGCGTCTTGACATTCGGTAACTGTGTAGCTTCACTGTTACTGTTGAATGATCTTCCCAATCTGTTTTGAAGGCACATAAATTATGTTTTCTAGGCTTTTCTTTTAACTTTCATGTTGCAGGTGCGATCTGTATTTGAGCTTTGAAGAATCCATTTCGGGGTACAGAGAGAAATTGAAGTTTCTTGTGTTGAGACATGTGATGACTGCGGTGGAACAGGTGCTAAATCTGACAAAGGAATAAAATCATGTTCTGTTGTGGAGGAAGAGGAGGGTTGATGAAAACTCAGAAAACACCATTTGGAACGATATTGCAGGTTAAGAGACCTGCTTATAACATTAAAAATCATTGAAACTGCATTACGTCCAGTTACGCAAAAAGTTTCAGACACCATAGAAGTCTTCCTATAATTTTTTCAAGACCACACTCTAAGAGATATGCTTCACAGATGATATTTTATGATTAATAGGTATCAACCTGTTCAAAATGTGGTGGTGATGGTATAATACTCACTGATCCTTGCCAAAGATGCAGTGGTGATGGACAAGTGCAGTAAAAAAAACTATGAACGTGATCATCCCAGCTGGTGTTAATGATGGATCCACAATGCAAATTCAAGGAGAGGGGAATTTTGATAAGAAAAGGTTTATGCACAATTTAAATTTACATGTGCGTTAAATCTGTTTTGCTCATTTAGTCTAGTTGTTGATGTCTGTTCTTTGTTAATTCAACATGTTTGAAAACATACAACCTTTATGACAGAAACAAATTCCAATAAATACCAACGTTTTCTGATCTACCCATGGCGTGCACTTTTATGTTCTAGTGCTGATTTGTTTGGCGTTTGACCATCTATGGTGACAATGAGATGCACTTTTATGTTATACTTATTAGAATTGGCGCGATTTGTTTACTTTTCAGGACTCTCGCTGTATGAGACTTGATATGAAGGCATGCCCTGCACTAATATCTTTATCATCTGCACTATGGCAGGGGTAAAGCTGGTGATGTCTACATAGTGCTCCATGTAGATGAAAAGGCTGGAATTCGTAGAGATGGTCTCAATCTGTACTAAAAAATCAATATTGATTATACCGAGGCCATTTTAGGGACCGTCATAAAGTTAATCCTAGCATTATCACTTAGTGAAGGTCTAGGAATATCAGTGTTCTTTTATTTGGTATAAGTCGTATGACATGGAAATTGTGATGTAACTTCAGGTTGAAACTGTTGAAGGTTTGAAAGAGCTGCAGATTCCTTTGGGAATTCAGCCTGGAGAGACAGTGAAGTTGCGACGCATGCAGGGTTCCAGACATCAACAGACCTTCTGCTCGAGGAGATCATCACTTTACTGTCAATGTTCTGATCCCAAAGATAATCAGGTTGGAATCCTTAAACTATGTTATGCTTCCCTCTTTCCTCTAGTTTAAACTTATTAGTTGAACTTGGCATGCAGTTTGATATCTCAATACCTTCCGTTCTGTTCTTCGTTGGAATTTATTGTAACTTTAATGACAGTGATAAGGAACGTGCCCTTGTCGAAGAACTGGCTTCACTTAAGTCATCTAGGGAAGGCCATTCAGCTGCTCCCAAAGGCACTGGTATAGTTTTCGGGACTCTTATAAACCACTATCCAAGTTGCAACACCATAGTAGGTTTAAATTATGACTGTAGGAAAAATTCGTGCTTATTTCAGGGATACGAGATGGGAACTTTGGCAAGCATACAACCAGTACTTCAAACCAGGCGACTAAACATTCTGCATCCTTGTGGGGGTCGATAAAGGGCGTATTGCGGTATGCCTCAGTCGCAGTTCGTTTCTACAGTTCTGATTTTCAATCTTAAACATGCCCTTACGTCCATTTGAAAGAGAGAACGTTCCTCGATCCTTGAACTCATCTTGCATACGCACGAGCCTTTCTTAACCATTTGCCCATTTCGCAGGAGGAGGCAGTCGGGAGAGGGATTGGCATCACTCAGCGTGGACAGGCCACCATTGTCATGGGGTTCATTCAAGCCAAAACCCTCGTATATGGCATCAGTTTTTACTGTTTTAGTTGTAACGTGCATTTGTACTGTGATAGGAAAGACCGATAACCTCACTTTGTTACAGCAAAAGGATGGTTCTCCTCGTACTCGTAGAACAAAAAAGAACAACGTTGATAGAAATACAAAGTCTTAAAAGTTGCTAACTATGATGTAGTTTTTACCTACAACATTATACATTGGATTTTAGGAAATCCTAACTCCTTCCCCTGTCGTCCAAATGTATTTCACAGTCCTGATTGTCAAGAATAATTTTGAATATTATCTAGTTTTTAACGAGGAGAGTGATTCGAGCTTGGAATACAAAGAAATGACATGCTAATCAACTCTAGTTTTTGTGATGTATATAATAGCGGAGAAGTTTGTGTTTTCACCAATTATAATTTGACAAATGATAAACACTATTTTCGCCTTTCATATTCTTGTCTGATCATGTCTTTTGTTTTCGTTCAAATAAAGAATCGTATGTGAAAAGCTAAAAAATATATATAAACATCTTCTTTTTTTTTGTTTATTTATAATTATTTAAATGAAATAGTAACAGTACGTAACTGCGTTTCAAAAAAATTACTCAAAATAGTGGGCCGGGTGGCTGGTCCAGGTGGACCTCGACCCGAGCCCAAGTTGAATCGACGGAAATCCTAAAAGGCGACCCATGAAATACCTACCGCAAGTGCTTCTTCTAGGGTTTAGCTGAGAGCCCGTTTCTGCTCTACCGCTCGGTCATCTCCTTACGAACCCGCTGTCGCCATGGTACCTCTCTCTCTCTAAATCTCAACAATATCAATCATATATCTACTGCTTCTGCGTTTGATTTTCCAATCTAAATCTGTTAATATTTAGTGGTTATGTGATGATTGCTATTGTTCTTTGCTTTAATTTTGTTTGTTAAACTTGGGATTTATGTTAAGATTATACTCTGATTGTATGATGGATGCCATGTTTAAATCATTGGAAAAATAGCATAAATTTGTTTTAGTTTAGCTCAGAAGAAAATGGTGACAATTGGTGCCTGAATGTGCTTCCTTACTCCTTAGGAGTTGTAGGTGGTTTTCCTATGGATGACTATTAAGTGCCCGAAATAGAAAATGGGTGTCCGGGATTTCACGGTGGTCCAGTACCCGCTGTGGAACCGGAGCACCTCTGCTTTGGCTCCTGATCGAGTGCTCAATAAGTATGAAGATAACCATTTGCTATTTTAGGTGCCCAACCGCCACTGTCGCCTCCATTAGTCACGCCTTAGTTTATGGATGCCTCTTAGACTTCAAAGTTACGTATCTGACAATGAACTGTGCGAAGTGTCCGCTTCCTTGTATTTAGGATGATTTTGTTTAGTGTGTTCTGGTTCTTGAATATGGTCATTAGATTATTGTGTCGAAGTTATTGTTTATCTGCACACATCGTGTAAAACTGTTCTTTTGCGATTATCTTGGTGTTGGTTAGTAATTTCTTATGCTGCGTCTTGTAATTGGGTTTTTGTTTATTCAGATTGCATAATCCCTGTTGTGGTTTGTGTTTCTGTGTGATTTGTTTGATAATGGATCATTTCAAATGTGGTAATGTCGTAGGTGAATGTTCCGAAAACAAAGAAGACCTACTGCAAGAGCAAGGAGTGCAAAAAGCACACCTTGCACAAGGTTACCCAATACAAGAAAGGAAAGGATAGCCTTGCTGCTCAGGGAAAGAGGCGTTATGATCGTAAGCAGTCAGGTTATGGAGGTCAGACCAAACCAGTGTTCCACAAGAAGGTAAAGATTGAGTTCTTGCCCCCTTTTCATACGGGGAATGTATAAAGAATAATTGAAAACCAAATGTCTAGATATTTCTATTTCCGCAGATTGATTTCTCTGTTCTTATTGTTTGTTTTTTCAATAATGATCACGTTTAACTTTATAATCAGGCAAAAACGACCAAGAAGATTGTTCTGAGGCTCCAATGCCAGGGTTGCAAGCATGTGTCCCAGCACCCGATCAAGGTTAGTGTATTTTGTGTGCAATTCGCTTGTTTTTGTGTATAACCGTGTTTTTTTTGCTAATGGTTGATTGTTGTCACTGATTTCTGCAGAGGTGCAAGCATTTCGAGATTGGTGGAGACAAGAAGGGGAAGGGAACCTCTCTTTTCTAAATTTACTGCTTCTGACAGATATTGTGTTACTTTTCTATCTTGTTGGAGCTTTAAAGCAAATATCGTGGCTTTAACTGTCCCTATTATTAGTTTTCTGTTAAACCGCAGATTGTTCTTGACGATCTTTTTCCGACTTTGAATTGATATTAGAGTTTCTGTTTTAAATTGATATGGCATTTTGATATTTTCGTTCATTTCGTATTCATGGGATGTCTGGCTGCATCCTTGTCTTTGATGTTGGACAACCAAACAGGATCATGGTATTTTGATCTTCTGTTTTCTTTATGTTTTAGTTTTCCATTTCCTATTTGTGTTCTAGATCTCCACGACTTGAAGCGATTGAACTTGGCAGACAACAATTTTTCCGGCGAGATTTCGCCAGGTTTGAACAATCTGGTGTTAGCTTTGGTGCTCCAAAACAAGAAGCTTTCTAGGTCTATTTTTGAGCTGAAGCTCCCCAAACTCCATGAGTTCAATATGTCCAATAATTCAGGTTATCCAATTCCCCAACAGGAACGAATAATAGTCGGAGGACCCGAATCTTTTCCGTTCCAACACACCTCGTAATCCATACAAAGGTTTATGTTTTTATCATCACAATGGTAGGGCTTGCTTTTGGGATGAGATCCTTCCTAGATCTCATTGTCCAGAGCCCAACGACAAGACAATCTAAACCTTTCAAATTAAATTTGACGTTCTCCTTTAATTCATTTCAGTGGCCCACCTCATAAAAAATCAAAGACTTCGATCTCTCTTTTTCACTCAAACCAAGGATCCGGATTTTCTAGTTCAGACAGTAAGGTCCGGGATCCAAATTCTTCCTTTTGATATAACGTGCAGGCTAACGTGATTATTTGTGCAAATATTATGATAATAAAACAACTAAACAAGGTCTTATGTATCCAGTAGTAAGTTGGCCCACTTGGTAAAGCAAATGCAGACGAATCAGATCTGTGCTTTGCAAAGGCAGGGCAATTTGTAGTGTGCATCAGATAAAGGGATAATTTGCTGTATACCAACTAATCACTTGAATGGTGTGATGTCCACTAGGATCACGTCATTCGTAGGACAAATTTCGTAGAAGTATATGAGCTTTTGTATTTTGATGCTATATGTATCTTGGTGCTATCTGATCTGCACAATTATGTAGGTCACTCAAACCACATCATTCATAAAGCAGTTCTCGTAGACCTTTAAGCAGTCGGATTATTGCGAACCAAGCGAGAGAGCTGCCCTAATTAGTTAGTCTAACCGAAGTTTCCCAATAACTGTGTAAACCCTGACTAGAGTGGAAATATGAATTCAATTGTGCTTCGGATATCAAATTTAATTAGTAAGAAATATGTAGCTAAAATAGTTAAGAGTATTTACCGAAGTCTTGTGTTCGGTTTTCCCCTTGTAATGTCCTTTGTAACAAAAAAGGGAAAATAAATCAAGTGGAGACGTGCAGGTGGACAGCCTTGAACATCATAAGCCAGAAAAAGCTAGCTACAAAAGTAAAGATGGTAGCAGAAAATGTTGTCGATCATGACCAAAATGTGTAGATTGACAGAAACTCTCATGATTTCTTAATTAAATCTAAAAATATTTTGAGGGGTTACCTTTTCTTGTGAATAATAATCTTGAGCTGTCTTTTTTCTCAGTCTTCCTCTTAATACTGTAATTAACACTTTCTTGTGAAAATGTACAATCTAAGCCCTAATTAGTCTTAACTAATTAATTAAGAAAAACATATTTGTTTGTGGAATGTTGAAATGCAAGTAAGCTCCGATAAAATGGACCTTTATTTTCTTACGAAGTAATTAACCCACCTACACATTACTAATATGCTAATACAAGAGTGATCACTAGCTAGTATTTGAAAATTAACAAGGATACTAATATAATTAAGTAGTAAAAGGGTCATTTTCACTGAGAGTAAAATGAAGAGTAGGTACCTATAATTTAAGGGGGTGTTAGCAATTTTCTCTTTAAACATCTCTTTTTATATTCTCGTTTTTCTGTATGCTTTTTTAATGTTGTTTGATGATTATAAATTTAGAACTATTCGAGGTAAAGTAAGAATGACTGTAATAGAAAATAAGATATGAGACAATTGGTTAAGATAGTTTGGACACATAAACCGAAGACCAATATGCTCTAGTTAGAAGATGCAATTATGAGACGGAGACTTGGGATAAAATCGGTAATGGAAGATTTAGGAAGACTTGGAAAGAGATTATAAGAGAACATATGGATACTTGGAGTTAACGAAAGACTTGGCACAAAACCGAGCTCAGTAGTGTTCTAGGATTCATGCAGTAGATCCCACTTGGTAGATAAAGCTTGGTTGTTGTTGTTTTGTATCATTTAGGTCATCCCCTTAAAGAGCAATTCAACAAAAAATCAACCAAAACCATCAATCATTTAACCATTCGATTGTTGTCATAAATAGACGGGCTCAATCATCATACAATATTGCAGGATTTAAAAATGACGTAAAAGAAGAAACTCCAATCGAGAAGGTTGCTAACATTGTTCATTACATATGAGTCATTTATAGTTAACCATACAAGAAAGTAACTGCAGCTAGCTGTACATATATGACTATACATGTGGCGTAAATTTACATCCGTACGTGTATGGACAATGTATTTAATTACCAACTAATCAAACCAAAAGATTGCGGTTTTCTTTGTTTCGGACCAACGGCCTCAACTAATTCAGTAGAAGAAATGCAACGTCCAGCGCTACGTGCAAGAAATATGCACATATCGATCAATATTATGGCCTCCCAATCAGCTATCAGATAGGAGACAGCAGATAGGAATTTAAGCTGATATCAAATGGCAATGCAGATCTCTCTCTCTCTCTCTCTCTCTCTCTCTCTCTATCTCTCTCTCTCTCTGTGCATGTGTGATGACGATGTGTTGGTGTTTTTATGTTTGAGAGAGAGAGAGAGGAGGCCGACACGGAAAGCATGCAACATGAATTATGACGAACAGCTACTTAATTTCTGTGTCATTATATTCTTGTTTTTCCTCTTTTCGGCCGAAATTATATTTCAATTTAGATTATGATTCGGTTTGAGATCTCGGCCCAAACCCTATGTAAGCCGTAGGGTTTAGTTGAAAGGCTAGCAACTTGGCTGTTTTGGCACTCCTCATAATGCTTCATTATTCGATATTTACATGCCTTCAAGAAAAGTGCATCTACGTTTTCTAAGGGCTATCCCGTGTTTTACTGTTATAGAGTGAGACATTCGACAATATATCAAAGACTGAAACACCAATGCAGATGTTTATATGCGAGAAGCTTCCTAAGGAGTATTTCGTTTTATTGTTATAGAGCGGAATATTCAAATTCAACAACATATCTAAAACTATGCATCGACCCATCAATACACACACACACACTTGATATTAAGAATAGGAATATCGAACTAACGACAGATCAAATAATCCTCTCGAGCTACAGAGGAGTAAAATCCTCTATTAAAAGCCCATTGTACATATATTTTAACCTAAAACATGTTATTATTTTCTTGTCTCGGTTTCTTGAGTGTCCATGCATACGCAGTCCATAGATAAAATGGTGATGACAAGTTAAACTGCATGCATCGTTCTCCCACCGCAACTTCCATAAAAATTGTTTGTTAGACAGGTGGTCCTGCTCTCCTACTTGAATATGATTTCAACAGCTCCATGTCTGCCTGATGATCCAACACAAAAATAAAAATATAAACAAATAAAAGCACCCACCAATTGTTATTTGCATTGATTTATGAATCGACAACTCGTACTAAGATTTCCAACAAATGTTCATATTCTTTAATTACCATATATATGATTCGAATATGATTTCATAAGGCCAGTATCCAATCCAACTAAGAGTATCTCATACAATATAGGGTTTTAGGTTTGCACTCATACGTTTCAGGTTCAAAACTCTCACATTTATTAAATTATTGTAATAGTTTTAAATCATCAACCCTCCTCTTAATAATAATAAGTTTGGTGTAATGGTATAAGTTTTTTTTTTTATTTTTTTTTTCCGTTTTTAGAGGGTGAAGGTTTATGGCCCCTTTTTTTTCATTCTTAATTTTCTTCTTTTTTTCTTGTATTACGAAGGGCAAGATTTATGGCCCCTGGCCTTGACTAGGTATAACTTTTGTTTTTCGTTATCAATAAAATTTCTCTCGTATCGCTGAGGTTTCTTAAAAAAAAAAGTTTGCCTCAGATTCTCTCGTATATAAATAAGGATCTTTTAGAAGGAAGAAGATTAGAAGAAGTTTCCTTCCAAGTAATAATTTAACACAAACTCATTGGATGTTGTTAACCAGTGCTAAGATAGGTGACACAATGAGAAAGCATTTGGTTGGGTTAATGATTCGGTTCCCTTACAATCTTTTGAACGTCTTAGCATTCTTTTATCGAATGCTAAAGAAAAAAAAATTATAAACTAAAAACAAAAAGATTATCAGGCTAAACCTAACAGTTAGTCTTTGTATTGTTTAATAGTAAAATCTCTCAAATGACATTAATGTGGGAGCAACTTTCTGCTTCGGATATTGACGAAAACCTACATACATAAAGAAAAGAGATGAACGGAGTTAGACTAACATCAGTGTGGTGTTAGTCAAAGGGCCTCTGATGTTTAAGGTAGAAAGATTGTAAGAAATAATAAGAGTGGTGAGAGTTTTTAATTATCAAAAGTGGCTGGCCTTGGCCATTTATAGAGAGCTGAGGAGTTAACCCCCAACGTCCAGGTTTTGTTGACTCTATTAGCCGTTCAGGTTCGTTGAACCTGTTAGCACAGTGTTCCAATAGATGGATATTCTTTTGAGATTCCTGAAATATGCTTTAAAGAGTCTTGCCCTGCTAAGAGACTAATAGGCAAGCCCATGACATATTAAGATAACTTGCGTAGGTTGTGTGGCGATCAACTTGAACCATTGGCGATGAATTGGGCTTGGGAGCTTGTTGATTGGAGACTTCTAAGAGCTTCATTGAGAATGTGATACGTTAGTTCATTAGGGTTTGGCTAAAGATCAACGTATTCTGCCAAAAGGCACAATAATCATATTTGATAAGTTGTAAACGTGGCATACCCATTGGTCGGGATATTTTATGTTCTCACTATTAAAGTTGTGAAATAATGATAGGTCTTTAGTTCGAACTATATCATTTGAAAAGAATAAATAGATTCTTTGGCTATAGATTTTTAATAGGGAACTTTAACGAAAAGCTTCCGGTACAGTTTATTTTAACGAAAAATCACATTTTTATACTAAAAAGACAATCCTGTTACTATTCACTTTACCTTTTATTTTGTTCTTATTATTAAAACTCAAAGTTTTCAACCCATTTTCATTAGTTTCCCTTTTTTAATATCTAATTGAGAGTTTAATTGACAACTACACAAGGTAGCATTTGGAATATGTGTGGATCCATCATTCATATATAATTCGAAATGTATACCTGCAAATTGGTAGATATACGGTCTTAATCCAAATTTATTATTTCAACCCAAAAATAAGAAAATTGGTAACATATAATATATATATATATATATATATATATATATATATATATGGGGATATGATCAAGAGACAAATATTTGTACAAGTACTTTTACACTCTTTTGAAGCCTTTTGATTACATGACATCTAATGGTTGTTATTTATTCATTAAATGACATGAATGCTTATGTGGATTTTAACTAATATTAAAGATAAAATAAAACTGAAAAAAAGAACATAAAATCTGGAAAATTAAAACTAAAATTAAAAAAAAAAAAAGAAGAAACCCTAGTTGTACGCAATCCTGTGTCTCCCCCTCTGCAGAAATCGCAACTACCCCCTGCACAACCTGCAAGTAGAGACCCCCGTGCTCCATAGTTATCAAATGTGCCATTCACAATGAAGAACTAGAGAATGTTCTGTTAACAAATATGCAATGATTTAATGATTTGGTACAAATGAAGAACCATGGGATTGAATTTTTTTTTTTTTTTCTTTTGAAAATTTGAAGTTTAGTGTAGAAGTTTTTTTTTTTTTTTTTTTTTGAGAGAATCGATAGAATTTCATTAATATAACCAACCACGTACAAGGATGCCAAATGGGTACATATACTTCATTGAACGTAAACTATGCAGGTGCAGTCCTTGGTTCATTTTCACTTGTGCTGATACTTGTCGGTCTCCATCGTGTACATACTTATTAACTGAATAGAAAAGGAGTGGCAAACCATGATCGAAGAATTTTGGAAAACTACAGAGCTCTCAGGCCTACGAGGTACTCATATGCTGATATCAAGCGGATTACAAAATAAATCTAGAGGCAAGTTGGGACAAGGAACATTTGGAAAAGTGTTCAAAGGAAAGCTCTTGAGTGAGATCTTTGTTGTTGTTTCAACAATTCCAAGGGAAATGGAGAAGAGTTTATCAATGAAGTGTCAACGTTAGGTCGGATCCACCATATTAACGTGGTTCGCTTGGTTGCCTATTGCGCTGATGGATTTACACGAGCCTTAGTTTATGAATTTGCACCAAATGGTTCACTGCAAAACTCATATCATCAGGAGATCGCAAGAACCATTTACTTGGTTGGGAGAAACTGCAACATATTACTCTCAGAATAGCCAAAGGAATTGAGTAAGTTTACGACGGATGTGACCAACGAATCCTTCATTTCGATATCAAACCTACAATGTACTATTAGATGACAACTTCAACCCAAAATCTTGGATTTCGGTCTTGCCAAGTTGTGCTCCAAGGAACAAAGTGTCGTTGACAACTACCGTTTCCAAGACATGAAGTTGCAAAACCACATCAGCAAAGGGGGAGATGGAGGACTGCGTACAACTAGGGTTTCTTCTTTTCAATTTTAGTTTTAATTTTCCAGATTTTATGGTTTTTTTTCAGTTTTATTTTATTTTTAATATTAGTTAAAATCCACATAAGGATCTATATCATTTAATGAATAAATAAGAACCATCGGAAGTCATATAATCAAAAGGCTTAAAAAGAGTGTAAAAGTATTTGTACAAATAATTGTCCCTTGATCTTATATATAGGGATGTGCTATCCACACACTCCTTTTTAATTCTCACACACACCTGTTAATTTATGTCAGTTGATCTTCTTCAATTCATCCGATCCGATGACCGAAAACTAAAAAGATGTGGGAGAAGTAAAAAATAGTGTGTGTAGATATCACACCCCTATATATATCTTCTTCCAACGTGGACCTGAGTAAGACATTTCATCCCACTACCCCAGCGGTATGAATCGTCGGTGGCTCTTGCGGCAATCATGTTAATGCATCCGACGGCTCACAGTGACCAAAAGCAAATCAAAGGTGTTAGGACTAATTAATCCGTTTTACATCACCAGCAAGTGTTAATTAAGAAATAGGCGATCAACTAGACAAATTTTTTTTTTTTCCAGACGTTTAATTACTTGAAGAAACTTTTTACTGAAAAGATTCAACTACCACTTAATGAGATTATTATTAATTCACATGTTATAATGTAATCGTATAAATTGAATAAGGAACGTCGCACCGCGTTGTAATCACAACACCAAAAAACTACCGTTCAGTTCGTAGTTGTCCGCCATGGCTTATATCTTGATTATTATAATATATGTATTTCTTTCTTTTGGATATTACCAGTGTTTTTATAAAAGTAATAGTACTACTTTGGTATTGTACACTCGTCTTTCAAATAATATTTTATACTTTAATTTTGTTTTTGGCTAAATAATATGTCTTGACTATTATAATATATTTAGTGTATTATTTTACCTTTTGCTAACAATATCCGATAACCTAGGAATTATCTCAATTGAGAAATTTTTCAGTGTGTTGAACAAGGTTTGGTACACTAAGTGTCATAATAAAATTTATTAAAAATTTGTTTTTTTTTTTTAAATTCTAACTAATTTTTCATTTCCGAGCTGTGTTTCTGGTACATTAAAAATCTTTCTAAGAAATAGAAAATGAAACACTCAAAACACAAAGATTAGGAATATTTTAACTTTTAGCAAATACAAGATGCTTAACTATTAGATTATAACCTGAGCAAAACAGTGCCACTGCCAAATCGTCAACCTCTTTAGAATTCGACATTTTGTTTTGTCATAAACTTCAAGTTTTGGCTTTTGAAAAAAGTAAGCTGATTATCTTCAATATGGACAAATATATTGTTGGTAAGTGCCCTTTTCAAATAATAGCATCCAATGCAGCTTAAAGTGTACAAAGGGACTTATCTTGGCCTTTCCGATGAACCTTTTCAAATTTCCTGCTACCATTTGCAAGGAAATGGACTCTCTGATTTCTAATTTTTGGTGGGGACAGGAAAAGGAGAGGAAAAACATTCATTGGGTCTCCAAGGATACTCTCGCCCTTCCCAAGGCAATGGGTGGACTCGGGTTTCGATCCTTCATGGATTTTCATGATGCTTTCTTGGTGAAACAATGTTGGTGGCTCATCCATGAACTAGACTCACTTTGGGCAAAGGTTCTGAAGGCTCGGTACTTCCCCCATTGTTCTTTCTTGGATGCTAAATGGGGCGGACGTGCGTCCTAGGTGTGGTCAAGTTTACTTATGGAGCGTGATCTTTTGTTACAGGGGACTCATTGGCAAGTCTTGTGTGGGAAAGAGATTCGGGTTTGGGGTGATAGGTGGTTGCCTTCCCTCCCGAGTGGATACTCAATGCCTTCTGGATCGGTGCAAGTAAGTCACAACACCAAAGTGGCTTCATTAATTAATCCAGTGAGTGGTGAGTGGGATATTGATTTCTTAAAACCATTTATATCATCGGCGAAGTATGAGGCAATCTTGGTAACCCATCTTGGTGACCCCGAGCGCAGGGACATGTTAATATGGCCATTTGATAAGCGGGGGATTTATTCCGTCAAGTCAGGCTACCATTGGGTGCACTCTCAAGGGATCCCACAAACCAATTCTAAATCGTCATCATCTCTTACCATCCCGGTGACATTATGGAAATTGGTGTGGCAACTTAAAACCCCTCCAAAAATTAGATGTTTTATGTGGAAAACGGTGCATAATGCCCTGGCTACTATGGCGGCCCTCTACCACAGGAAATCTGCCTCCTCCCCCCTCTGCCACTTATGCAACACTCAGGAGGAAATGATTGAACACCTTCTTGTCCTTTGCCCATGGGTGGAAACTATTTGGTTTGGTGGAATCCTAAACTACAAGGTAAATCAGGAAGAGATCACCACATGGACGCATTGGATATTGGCGATATCATCAGGGCATGCGAAGGTTTGAAAGTTGACAGAGAAAAGATCCTGACTTGGGTAGCGTTCTCTTGTTGGCATATTTGGAAGGTTAGGTGTTGTTTCCTATTCCAACGGAAGCTTATCATCCCTTATCAAGTGTTGGCGGTAATCTCTACAAATGTCAGAGCTTTCAGGGAGGCTTCTTGGATTCCCACGGGGATTATGGGGCTCACACCATATCGAATTTCAATAATCCAAATCGTTTATTTTTTAAGTTGTACCTTTTTTTTCATTTTTACAAAATATTAATCAAATCGGAAATATTTGAGACATTTAATTGAGTTCAAAGAAATTGACCAACACTTTATTCTATAAGAAACAATGAAACTTCATTGTGATGATTAAATAGGCAATTGGTTTCAAATTGAATTGAATTTTTGCAAAAATGATCTATGAATCAAGACTTATAAAATATAAGGTTGGAATCATTGAAGTTCCATATAGAATGGGTCCCACATCTAATCTTGAGAATCTCTTTCCTTAAAAGGCTCTATCTCTTTGTAATGTATTTCTTTCCTATTTAAATAAAAAGAGTACATATTTGTTATTACTCATATGCTTAACAATCGGAAAATCCAAAACATCTCTTTTACAGATAAATTACAACTCGGTACTAAAATGAATACAGAAATGAGTTATATCAATAAACTGAGGATAATTTAGAATAATGCTTGGTTGTTGAAAAAAAAAGCAGCAAATCCAGCTAAAATGAACAAGTGCCTAAACAATTAAAAAATTAAAAATGTGAACCAATATCACTCCAAACAAATGAACACATATCTATTTTCAATTAAGTCTAACATAACATGCTGCTATTCTTTCAGCAGCCAAGCATTATTCGATAATTTCATCCACTTGCTGACATTGGAGAAGAAAACTAATTGAGTGTTTTGCATTTCTGAGTGGGTATGCTGGTTTTTCTGTTGAATTGAATTTGCAAGTTGTTCAATGCCACCCTGATAATAACAGCTTAATTGTGCCAAGACGTTAATCGACTGAATAATTAGGCCATTGTGATTAAAATACAAATGGCCATATGGATCTTAAAAGTGCACTCATATTATATCTATTTTCTAACCCCAAAAAAGGACAAAATCATTTCAAAATCCCCAAAAAAAATCCACTTGGCCTGCCCTTTTAATCATTACAAATTTGTTTTTGTTTTTTTGGAAGTGTTATTGGTACTTCAAAAATCTTATTCTACACTTCTCACAAATGCAAATATAGAAAGTTTGGAGTGTAGAATGAGATTTTTAAAGTGCCAATAACAATTCTCTTTTTTTTATTGACAACTAGGCATAAGCTTGAAAGAATTTTTTTTTAAACTGACAACGGAGTATTAAGTCTGAAAGAATTTTTTTTCTTTATTTTTTTTCCTCACCAAGAGGAACTATTGGAAATTATTTTGATAATTTTGTTTAAAATCAGAAATTATATTTATTAGTTGATATATTTTACATGGTAAAATGTCACGTTTACCATTTTCTTCTTCTGCTAATAGCCTAATAGAGCTAATGAGCCCTTTCATAAGGTGCACTTTGATGTATGAAGGCCTAGCCCATATGTTGTCATTTCTGGTTATCGCTATACACTCGACAACAAAATGAGATAACTGAAAGAAAACATTGTTATCTTATGAAAACTAGAATGAACTTGTTGCCTACAACTTTGTTAGCACTCAAATTTTGGTACCATGCATGTTCCACAACGAACTTATTGATTAATAGAATGCCTTCCGGAAACATTGGTATGAAATCTCCTTATCAACTTTTATTTCGACATACTCCTCATCTTATCCTATCATGGTGACAAGATTCAAGGCTGATATATCTAAAAAGAGGCATTTCTTTTTTAACATTCATTTCTTTTTTAAATTAAACAAGAATGTCAATGGATCCATTTCACGGCATAAAGCCAGATTTGTAGCTAAAGGATATCTCCAACTCATCTTCTTAATTTGGGCTTTGTTCAATCTTTATTTAGATGTCTCCTTGTTTGTTTAACGTAATGACTCCACGATATTGATCTTGTTATTATAGGCTGATGACATATTGTTGAAGCCTCATAGACCAAAACAAAATGATGTAGTAGTTTTCTTTTGAAAAGTGCTATTCGCGTATTTATTTTTATCTTTCACGCACTTTTGTTAATTTTTTATTATCGATCTTCTTTAATTTATTATTTGATCAGACGATCGAAAATTAAAAAGGACGTGTTAGAAGTAAAAATCAGTATGTGGATAGCATTACTCTTTTCTTATATACAAAAATGAGTTACATATGATTATCTTATTACCCGTAGAATTGAAGTCGCACTCGCAAAAATGTTAAAACAATTGAAGGGGAATATGGATAAGCTAAGGGAAAATTTGGCAATTTGATCTCAATACCATCTACCATAGAAAAACAAATCCAAATACACAAAAAGCCAATTTCTTAAATAAATAATAACAAAATATCAGAAAACAAACAAACCTATCTAACTGTCACACATTAAAAAAAAGACAAAGAAAAATATTAAAAAATTATTCAGTAAAAAAAAGGAAAAAAGAAGAAGAAAAAGACAAAAAAGGAAAGGTTAAATAGTAAATGACAGTTGACTACCACCCGCCAGTTTTCCATTCTTCCCGAGAGATTTTGAAGTGTTATCACGTAAGGTGATTCATCACGTGTAATTATATTAATGGTAAGATTTATATATTAAAAAGTTGGTAACTGGGAAAATAAAAGTTTTCCCCACTCCTCCCTCTTCCTCACCGTCACTGCATACAGCTAGGGTTTCTTGCTCTCTCTGCTTTACTTTTTTCTTTCCATATTTTAGTATCTACCTCACAGCCTGTACTATCTCTCTCTCTCTCTTCTTTCTCTCTCCTCAAGGGAAACCAGAAGGCTAACAAAAAGGGCCAAAAAGAAAAGAGGAAATGCAGCTCCCATAGCACTCTCTCCTCTCTCTCTCCCCTCTCTCTCCCCTCCTCTGAGACCCATAAACCAAAACAATGTATGAACTTTGAAACCCCAGAAAGCCACACCCCCTATCCAATTCACCAAAAACACCATCTGGGTTTCCACCAAAATGCATTCGCCAAGCCAAAGGCTGTCCCTTTTCCTCTTCTCCCTGCTGGTTTTGCTCCCCATTGCAAGACCAGATCTGGCTTCTGACCGCGCCGCTCTGCTAGCCCTGCGCTCCGCCGTCGGCGGCCGAACTCTGCTCTGGGATGTGAGCCAGACCAGCCCATGTTCGTGGGCAGGCGTCAACTGTGAGAACAACCGCGTCACGGTGCTTCGTCTTCCCGGCGTGGCTCTCTCCGGCATAATCCCCAGTGGCATTTTCGGAAATCTGACTAGTCTCCGCACTCTCAGTCTCCGTCTCAACGCTTTAAGAGGTCCTCTGCCTTCAGATCTCTCTGCCTGCGTTACTCTTCGTAACCTTTACTTGCAGGGCAATCTTTTCTCCGGCGAAATCCCGGAGTTTGTGTTCAGTCTGCACGACTTGGTCCGGCTGAACTTGGCCTCCAACAATTTTTCCGGTGTGATCTCTCTGGGTTTCAACAATCTCACCAGGCTCAGGACTTTGTATCTCGAAAGCAACAAGCTTTCGGGGACGATTCCGGAGCTGAAGCTGCCCAATCTCGACCAGTTCAATGTATCCAACAATTTGCTAAACGGGTCTGTTCCAAAACAGTTGCAGTCTTACTCTTCGAGCTCGTTTCAGGGTAATTCTCTATGCGGGCGTCCCCTTGCTGCTTGTCCTGGAGACGGTGGCGAAGCTGCCAAGCCTGCCATAGGAGGAGATATAAACATCAATGACCACCACAAAAAGAGAAAGCTTTCCGGTGGTGCTATTGCCGGTATTGTGATCGGATCTGTGCTGGCTTTTCTCGTGATTGTTATGCTTTTGATCCTTTTCTGCCGAAAGAAGAAGAGCAAGAAGACGAGCTCCGTCGCCATTGCCACCGTGAAGCACCGGGAAGTCGAGATTCCTGGCGAGAAGCTGCCTGCGGAGGCTGAGAATGGAGGATATGGAAATGGGCATTCGGTGGCGGATGCTGCCTCCGCGGCGATGGTGGGGAATGGCAAAAGTGAAGCCGGTGGCGCTAGTGGTGCTAAAAAGCTGGCGTTTTTTGGCAATGCGGCGAGGGTGTTTGATCTGGAGGACCTGTTGAGAGCTTCGGCGGAGGTTTTGGGGAAGGGGACTTTCGGGACAGCGTACAAAGCGGTTCTGGAGGCTGGGACTGTGGTGGCTGTGAAGAGGCTGAAGGACGTGACGATTTCGGAGAGCGAGTTTAAAGAAAAGATTGAGGCTGTGGGAGCGAAGGATCATGAGAATTTGGTGCCTCTGAGGGCATATTATTTCAGCAGAGATGAGAAGCTTCTTGTCTATGATTACATGCCTATGGGAAGCTTATCTGCACTTTTGCATGGTCAGTGTTTCTTGCTATTTGATTGCTTGCTTTTTTTGTTCACACATTGCTCTGCCTTTTCGGTTCGATTGTTGTTACTTTATTTCTGTGCTGGAAATTTGACGATGATGGATATGATTTTTTTTCTGATACATCATCAGTTTCTCTAGTTCGGGATGTTTGCTTCAATCTTTTCGCCCTTTCTTTTCCGATTTTTGATCTGGATGATTAGAAGTTATTGGTTTCTTTGAGTTGTGTTTGAGGATTTGGTGTACAAAATTTTGCGTCTCCACAAACACCGTGTTACTTATTTTTGTGTGCTTGTTTCCGCTGTTAGCATTGATACATCCGAGTTTTATACAATGCTGCTTATTTCAGTTGTGTTGGTACTTTGTTTTGCCTGATTTAACAGTTATGCTGTCTGTATATTCTTATATATATATATATATGCAACAATTATCTGGAGTTTGCGATGATTTCAAATCCGTTTCATGGATCTTTGGTTCAGTATTCCCATTTGAGTTTTCTTCAAAGTGTCACATCAATAAGTTTTAAACTTCCATCTTTTCAGCAATGTCGAGGCAATGCGTGCTTTCAATGGTAGAATAATATAGATGAGCTTTATCTTTACTGCCATCTTGTGTTCTATCTTTAATCTACAGGAAACAAAGGAGCAGGTAGGACTCCATTGAATTGGGAAATCAGGTCCGGCATTGCCCTTGGAGCTGCCCGTGGAATTGAATACCTACACTCTCAAGGTCATACTGTCTCCCATGGAAACATAAAGTCTTCCAACATCCTGCTCACAAAGTCCTATGAAGCTCGGGTTTCTGATTTTGGCCTAGCGCACCTTGTTGGCCCCTCATCCACTCCCAACCGTGTTGCTGGCTACCGGGCACCGGAGGTTACTGATCCTCGCAAGGTATCCCAAAAGGCCGATGTTTATAGCTTTGGGGTGTTGCTCCTGGAGCTACTCACCGGGAAGCCCCCAACGCATGCCCTCTTGAATGAGGAAGGAGTTGACCTCCCAAGATGGGTTCAGTCCATAGTCAAAGAGGAGTGGACTTCAGAGGTTTTCGATCTTGAGCTCCTCAGGTACCAGAATGTCGAGGAGGAGATGGTTCAGCTCTTGCAACTTGCGATAGATTGTTCAGCCCAGTACCCTGACAAACGCCCTTCAATCTCCGAAGTGACAAGGCGCATTGAGGAGCTACGTCGTTCTAGCTTGCAAGATGAGCAGCCCGAGGTTGTCCATGATTTAGACGATGTGTCTTCTCGATGAGTTGGGTTGCTCAGGGCAACGGCACCTCGACCATCTTCCCTCATGGATTTGCAGGGAAATTCCTTGCTGTAATTTTTATTCACCCTTTTGTTCCCCATTGCTCTAGTTTTTCTAACTGCCCTTTTGGGGTGGAGATCTGTTCCATTTGTTGTTGTTGGATGATGGTTTTCTTTTCTGTAATTATCACTTCCGCTTTTGCCTTTGCCTTTGCCTTTGCCTTTATTCCTTTATTTGTTGTTATTATTACGACTCTTTAGCTACTCGAAATTAAGATGTGTTGGTTGCTTCATGTCTATCCATAGTTTGGTCAAAGTTTTGTGAAATTAAGCAAACCTGCGTTGGTCATTTTCCAATTCCTGTTTCTCATTTGTTGAAATTCTACCATACGACCGAGGATATTTTAGTATCTCTTTGATCACGTGATCTGATTTTGCAAGAATTCCCCGCTCGTGTGGGATGATATAACAAATTTGAATTCGGGAAAGAGAGAAAGTAACTTGATGGTTGTTGACGAAGATGAGGATGAAGAAAGCTTTATAACAATGCGTAAATGACGTGAGATAGCATTACAGTCACGTTCGGTTCCTATTGAGGTTTTGTAGTAACGATTGAAAGCTTGGTGGTGGACCAAACTATTGCTGTTGAAGTGGAGGGTCCGTGAAGGGACAAAGAAGTGTAAAAAGAGAGCAGACAGTGATGCAGTGGTCCTCGGTATGGTTAATTTTGTTGGGAGTTGGCATCCAAAGCAAACTATAACAGAACTTATTTAAAAAATATGCTTAATTTTGTTGGCTGTGACATTTAGTACTACGATCTGATAGTATTATTTATCATTAGTAAGTGAAAGGTGTTAGGTTCGATTCTCGTAGAAGGTGAATTTGAACTATATTATTGTTAGCACGTTATAAGACTAAGGGCTGGTTTGGTATTGCTGTGCTTTGAAAAAAAATTGATTCTGCTGTGCTGTGAGAATAAGCGGCTGTGAAATAAAGCAGCAGAGTGTTTGGTAAACTTTTTTGTAAAAGTGCTTTTGAAAAAAAAAAAAAAAGAATTATAGTGTTTGGTAAACTTTTATGTAAAACAGATGTGAAAAAAAGCCGATTTTTCAAAGCTAGGTTTTGCAGCTTCTTGTTTTTGGCTTTTTTTTCACCCAAAACTGTGAAAAAAAGCTGAAGCTGAATGTTTACCAAACACAAAAACAGCTCCCAACTTTTTTTCAGAATCACCTCAGTACCAAACCAGGTCTAAGCCCGCCCTAATTCCTCTTGATGTAACTAATATCGTTTGTTAAAATGTCACTTGTAAGTGAAAGTTGTTAGGTTCAATTATCGCAAAAGGTGAATTTGAACTATATTATTACTATCACATTATGAGGCTACGCCCGTTCTAATTCCTTTTGATACAGCTAATATCACTTGTTAACAAAAAAACAAAAAAACAAAAAAAAAAAAAAGACAACAAAATTTTGGTTTTTTCGGTATGGGATATTTTTGTCCCGGGGTTGTGCTGTCCCATCCTCGTATTTTAAAAGAAAATAAATAAAAAATGAAAAATCGTAACAGTAACTTCTGGACCAGAAAGGACACCAAAGTTTTGGGTGTTTGTCTGTATAACAAAACTTTATTCCCAATTTTGACAATTAATAACCTATGTGTAATAAGTTAATACACATTTTTGATGTTTTGTCTTAAGAAATTTGCATCCACGTAGTAATAGTTATCAATAAGACCTTCAAGACAGCTCTTTTACGGAAACACCTATTCACCTATTTGGTTTTGAATCTTGCACTATGAACGGATATGAGATATGTTTGATTCGCTTCAGTTCACATAATAGTTAAATTCAAAATACAAATATAACTTAAATGACACATGCTACTAATTGACATGGCACACACGTGAGCGAGTGCTAAGGAGCTAGTTAGATATAAGATAGGTGGTCAATTTGACTAAATTTTCTGGATAACCTTCAAACACCCACATCCAAGTTTCATAAAAATTACATACAGGGCACAAAAAAGTGGTAAATCACGAAGAGTAACGATTTTGAATTAGTTTTGGAAAGTTTTATGCTGCATTGCACGAGTTATAACTCGGAAACATCCATCGTATATGCAGCGTGTGAAGCAAGAAAGATTTTCGAAACACGAGTTCCAAAGATTTTATACAACGATCAAACATTAGGTCAAAAAATTGAGTAAAACAAGATACAAGGCAATTTGGAACAGAAAGGGATGTGTTTTCACATTGCCATGGCGAAAACCAACAGACTGGTGACAAAAATACTCAAGCTCAACCAGCGCAGGGGATATGAATTGGGATACATCAAATTCCTTAGATACAAAAGACTACTCGACCGTAAAATTGCCGCCCCTGCGGCGGAGAAGTTACCTATAACAGCAAAGAGCACATTCCGAACCAGTTTCGGCAGGTGCAAATTCATCACTCAAATTGCTCAACTGCACATACTGTAAAAGAAAAAGAAAAAAACTGATCGGAGATCATATGTACAGGGTATACAAACACCGATGAGGTGTTTAGGCCCCAAAAAACAAGCCCAAATCATTTTAGTGCTAGAACCCTAATCCCGGCTTTTGACGACCGGGAGCAACTTGCTACGTGCTGGGATTCAGTGACGGATCATCCTTAAAACCCTTTGAAAGCAGATCATAGTTGATTGATGCAAGCTGGGAGAGATTCTGGACCACAATCATAAGAAAATAGTAAGATCATATATTAGGAAAAGGCGAAAATTATATTGAAATACGGCCCAACAACATTCACAGTGGAAATCTATCGAACATGGCATCCAACTCGATATTCATGAAGGCAAACTCACGACCAATTACAGTATACGCACCCTGAGTGGTCATTTTAGAGATAATAAAAGAAACGACAGCCTTGTAAGTTAAGAAATACCTTAAATGAGAAATTGCTGAAAGAGTAATTGATGGAAGAGCCAGACTCGAACTCTGTCAGACCCCCACATTCATCACCCTGTCAATGAACGTTGCCCAAGATCATGTCAGTGCTGCAAATTATATGGAAATAAGGCAAATACAAAATATATTCGCATCAGTAGCTAAAAGCGCTTGTTTCTTGAACTAATGTACCACTTCCTCATGACGGTTGCTCAAGCAACTGCTGCTGCCACTTAAGCTATCAGAATCACTGGAATCATCCATGTCACTAGGTTGATATACATGTTCATCTGAAGGATTCCATGAGTAACGACTGGTGAAGTAACTGGTATCCAGTGCACTCTCTGAAGAGGGAACAAACGCAGCCTGCAAGAAATGGAAAAGTCGTAAGGGAGTGGTGCGGTGGTGCCAACCTAACCGAAGATGAAAATCTGTATCTACATGTTTATGATTTATGAATATGTTGCAACGCACCTTTTGCCTGGCAAGTGTGTCCCAGTTGATATCTTTAAAGAATGGATGCTGCTTCACCTGTATCACAAAGTTGCAATTCTATTAAGTTTATTGAAGAAGTTTGAAAGATCACGCCCTAAAAAATAATGAAAAAGAATAAGAAAGTAAACTAACAAATACCTCTGATGCTCCTCGAGCTCCAAGTCTTTGATTAGGATCTTCTGTCAATAACCTAGAAACTATTTGTATCAGCATCAACTAAACAAACATCACAACTACATACTATCACTCGACATCAGCATATATACATGTTTGAACATACTGAATCTTAAACAGGAACACAAATTCAGTCAAAATCTAAGATCAGTTTTACAGATTCATAGAACAATTTAACAAATTTGATACAAATTGGTATTCTACATTTAGGCTTCTTTGCAAAATGAGAACAGAGTTTCTGCTAACTGAAACCATAAGTGATGGGTTCATAACTTGAAGTAAAAGTACGGAGAAATTTAAGAATATTAACATGAGTATCTCAAAACTAGACCAAAACAGAGCAACCAATTGGCTAATTGACAGGTTTTAATTCTAGTCCGATACATCCCTTGATCTCCACACAAACTGACTAATGGTCAACTTCATGGAGATTCTAACTTCAACAGAAACAAATATTTCCACCTCAGCAAAGTGATGACAAAATATATCTTTGAAAGCAATAATGTTGCATTAAAAGATCGCTAATGCTTCACTTACTGATCAATAAGATCCCGCGCTTCAGGACTCATCTCACCAACCCCAGGCCAAGGTATATTACGGTTGAGAATATTATCAAATATAGTCTACAAGCAAAAGAAGAAAATGTTAAAAGAAGCAATTTAGAACTCAAACAAACTATGAAATCACAAACAATTTTTGTTGTAAACAGAGTAAACACCAAGCCTATGTAGTATAACATATTTTAGAGGCAACGTATTAACCTGAGGGTGCTCCGCATTGAAGGGTGGAATTCCAACAATCAATTCAAATAAAATGACACCAACAGACCACCAATCTGCAGTTGCACCTGTGGACCATAAAACAGCAGCAAGTTGTTAATCTTACAACGGTTAACTGATCAACCAATAAACAGAACAGAAAGCTATTTGGCAAAAACACGAGAGCACAATGGTTGCGCCCTTAAATACTTAAATAATGATCAACCAAATAAGAGAACAGCTAGATGTGTGGGGAAAATCAGGGAAAACAAGAGCATTATGGTTGGTTGCCCTTAAACATTGTTTCAGCTTCCATGAAAGACTAAACAGTACCAATGAATAATGATTAAACCATTTTAGCCCATAGTTGAACATTACTGAATAATTAGTATTTCTTTCTTGATGTTGAAGCTTAACCTAAGGTTGGAGAGTTTTAAAACAAAATAAAGGAAATAATAGCACCTTAAACTTAGAAAAGACTATACGAACCATGTCCTGTTCCCAAAAGTATTTCTGGTGCCAAATAGTCAGGTGTACCGACAGCAGAACGTTTCTTTCGGCTTTCTTGTTGATGCTCGGAGAGAGATGATTCGGGTTCATCTTCCCCTGGAAGGGATGTGCTACTAACTGCTGGACCAGATAAATCATCCGTGCTGTTGATGAGACCAACCTTCGAAAGCCCAAAGTCTGTCAACTGCTCAGATGAAACACAAAAGGTTAAAATTGGGTGGTGAAAGAAGTGACAACCATATATAACTCCCAATTAACTGCTACACAAAAATGAATTCTTTCCAACCCACAAGGCACAAACTACTGAAATTTTTATTTAAGAAAGAAATAGATTGAGAGCAATCTTCGGATGTGCCTACGTGAGTGCTAGTGCTCTATAATATAATGTGAAATAATTGAAATTTATTCAAAGTGTTTCATTTATCTTGAACAAAAATAAGCACCCAACTAAAGCTAAACCAAGTTACCATCACGACCTCTAGTAGAGATGGATTTTCAAATTTCACTATCCAGCAACTGAAAAACTCAACGATAAAAAAACCACTATTATACTGACACTGAAACGCAACAAAACTAATAAAGATAAATAAGTATGTATGTACCTTAACATGGCCGTCATGAGCAATTAACAAATTGTCAGGTTTCAAATCACGATGAACCACACGAAGTGAATGTAAATATTCTAAAGCAAGCACCTGCAAAATCAAATATAGATAAACAGGACCTCAGATTATAAACTAGCAAAAAGTATGCAGCAAAATAGTTCTGAACAAGTTGCAAGCCCATACCACTTCTGCCATATATATACGAGCAACCTCCTCGTCCAAGCAGCCTAAATTCCTCAACAATGAGTATAGATCTCCTCCATTCAAATACTCCATCACAAGATACAAATTTTCACGACAAGTAAAAGAATAGAAGAAGCGAACCTGATACAATTCAAATTTGTGTTAGAATGAAACTAAATGTTTCTCAAGGCAAGGTAAAACGCTTTACTAGAACACCTGCTCACCACAAAAGGATTGCGGACTGAAATCAAGATGTCACGTTCTGCTAATATACTTTCAACAGCATTCTTCCGGATCATATCAGCCTTTTTAAGAACCTGTTACAAATGATACAAAATAAGAATGAGCAAATCCTCTTCATGCTCAACAACAGGACAAAACCAAAACATTATTTTCTTTGTTTTCGGGGTGTTTGTGGAGATGGAAACACTAAATTTATAGACTAGACAGGCTAGATGTCATCCAAAGTAGCATCATTTTCATCAATTATGGTACTTAAAAACCATTAAATTGATTATGCCAAAAGCTTCCACAGGGTCAAATTAAAAATAAAAATAAAGATAGAGATGAAGAAGCTATCTCAATAAATAAAAGCACACAGAAGACCGGCTATAACATGAATAAATCACCCAAAAAAACAACTCAGTAATGTACAGAAAAGTATATCAAAGACAACAGTAAGCTTAAACAACTAAGGGTGACATGGAGCAATACAGTCAGCAAGAAATTACATGTCTAATTATGTGGTACCTTAATTGCAAAAAGATCCCCTGTTGTTCTCTTTTTAGCTAAGAAAACTCGTCCAAATGCCCCACGACTTATTGGTTTGATAATTTCAAAATCATCTATAGATGTTCGGTCCTTGGAAAAAGGTATAGGGCTTGTACGAACCACGTCATCTTCTAAAGGAGCTTCTTCATCAATTACGGTAGTTGCTAAATCAACCTTCTCATCATCCACTAACTCACAAAGCTGCAAATACTTCTCCCTAGAAAATCAACATTAGGATATTGTAAAATGGAACTTAAAAAGGGAACTGAGAAGGTCACACGTAGTTTTGCTGATTACTCAATGAATTGTTTACTAATACATTTCAAGAGAAATGTAGATACCATAATTCAAGGTATATTAATGAACACTTTAGTTGAAGGCTTCAAGCTTGTAAAAGCCAAGAAAAATAGCAGCAAGTACCCACCGAATCAGCTTCTCAATGCGTGCCCCAAATGTTTCCACGGTAAGTGCATCAAACTTTCTGCGGTCTATAACAACTCTCAAGTCTTCAAGACAAGTCAGTAGATACGGCATAGAGTGATCATCATCCAAAGGTGTATTTGCCACGCACCGAGCAATATCAGAAAGTTCATTCATCTGTATCATTCAAATGGAGTTAGCTTTGATAGCATGAAAAATAAAATTTTGATACAAAGTTCAGTACCACTAAGCACAGCACCAAGGCCAGCAAAATGCACACACTCATAATCTGGAGGGGGTGCACAGTACTTGAGGTGATAATTTTCATTTAATAAGAAAACTTAAGGACTTGGAAAGGACAGCAAAGTCTTTCCATTGCATTTTGAATCTGACAAAGATTATAGTTCATGTTGTAAATTGATATTCAAAGGCAGTACAATTGCATCCCAAGCATCACAAGCATGTGCCTGGGCAACTCCCAGAGCAAAGAAGTATTTGTAAAATCAAACAGATTTATAAGATACCTGAGGTATATCGTCTTGCTCAGAGAAAGAAGCCTTGCCTGCGAGGAGCAAGTCAATCTGACTGCCACTTGGGGTCAATAAGGGAGACCTAGGAGTCATGCTGCCTGCAGATGATGTTGTCATTCCTTGATCAGACTTTGGACCAAAACGAGTTCTACATGACATGGAAGGTAGCCCTTTCAGGTCATCCATAAAAGATGAATTATCAGCTTCAGGAAAACAATCAAGCATGTCCTCTGAGCCTCTGTGAGACCAGTCACTAAGTTTTGGAGATAGAACCTCTGATTCTTCTGTCATGCTTGAACTAGATGCTTTTGCAATGTCTGGACTTCCTACACCATGCTGGATATCCTTTTGAGCAAAGGACTCCATCAGTTTTTCAAGGGTCTCAGAAATTATGACAAGACGTTCATTCACACTTATACCTTTCTTATCACATCGATCAGCAATTGCACAAATTCTTGAATGGTCTTCCACATTTGCAGTTGGAACCTCCTCCTCACAGATGCGACATATTATAGAACTATCGTCAGATACATTTTGTTGATTTCCCCAACCCCAAGAAGGTTTGTGCTGGTGCTTGGAAGAACGTTCATGAGAACCCTTGCCAGAGGGCTCAGGAGGCTTAACAGAAGTAGGATCGATGTCAGAAGTCCCTCTCTTGTTGTCTGAACCTTTCAAATGTTCAACCTTAGAATCACTCTGCTCCTTAAATTCAGTAGCTTCTTTCATGCTTTTTGCAACCGGAGATGGGAATTTCTTCCATGATGTCATCCGGTCCCTACCAGCAGGAGACTCCAAATTCTTAGAGGGTTGATCAACAGGAGGTGCGAACAAATTTCCCCGTTGTATAACATGGTCTCTCTTCCATTCCGAGCCATGTTGCTCCTGACTGTAAAATTTCCTAGCTGAAGCTGCTTTAGAGGCTTTTGCAGCGCTTAAACTCTTTGGATCCTTTGCCAAACTTGGAGGAATTCTTTTATCAGAGGAACGCAGAACTCTTGATTGACGAAGCTGGAAAACTTGTTCATCCTCAGCCAATCCAGTTTCCTTATGGAATTGCAGCAACCTAGTACACCTTGTGAGTATGAAAAGCATTCGAGTGTGAAGCTGCTTCAGCACCCCCGGGGGAAGTTCTTGACGTCTATCATCCAATTCCTGAACTATGCCCTCACACTGAAGCCAAAACTCTCCAGATGATGTCATTGCACAACTTCGAGCCAAAACCAGCAAATCCTCAAGAGTTTCCTGCCACTCTGGATGATTATCTGCATCTTTTTCAAGAATTCCAACTAAATCTGCCGCAAATATAGCCAGATCAGAGTTCACTTCTTCCTTTGCTTTGTCAAACTTTGCCCTAATCGCAACCAAGATTTCCTGCATATCAGAAGCATATTCCAAGCAGGTAAAATTTCCTAGTTCAAATTTATCTACTAAAAAATGTGATATAAAAGGAAGACATACGTACCTCCAGGTTGTTCAAGCCTCGAGGCTTCCAAAATGGGAAAGGTCTTACACCTTTTGAATTCAGTTCATGGGAAAAACTTTTTATATCAGCAGGAAACCTCTTTCTTGGTGCACTTGTTAAGCGGAGTATGGCTTGAAAACGAGGAGACTCGGACTCCTTAGGATTTTCACAATCATATGCAGTCTATTAAGGAAAAATATCAATCGCAAACACATTATGACAAGAAATAATAGAATAGGGAAACCGTCAGAAATAAGAAATAAATATGCCGAGACAAAAAATAAAATAATTGTACCCGCACCTCTGGTGTACGTACATCCGAACTTCTTAAGCCTCCAGAGTGACCCCAAGATGATATGTTTCTCCCTGTTAAGGATGATGGAGGTATCAAAAGCCATTAGAGGGGAAACACAACAGGCATCGCACTCATATAGAAAAATGAAAATGTACAAATAATTTGCATAAAAGAGCAAAGGCGTTCTAGTATCAACTCATGAAGCTTGATTAAGTCACCACGCACAACCACACTTGTCGTCCATGTTTTCCTAAACATACACCTAGTGATGGGTGGAGTACTACCATTAAGCTAGATTCATGTAGCGGACAGGGAAACCCACGTCAACCAGAGCCACGTCCACCCATCATACCATTGCACACTCATCAAAAGATAAAGCTTTCAATGCTCTACAGATTATTCGAAATCGATGCCTTTTACAAATGTAAAAACAATTAATAGTTTTAGTTAGAGTCCTAGTCACTTTTACGGTAATGCCTACAACCTACTGGAGTGATTTCAGAACCAAGTGACTCCTAAGTTCTAAGCTCAAAACACGACCTAAAGGCTAAATCTTTAACCATAACCCAGTACTTACAGCATAAACTAAACTAGCACAACTTAAAAAAAAAAAAAAAAAAAATCCTGCATTGCATAATTGCTCAAAATTGTACCAGCTTCTGCCGACGATTCCCCGTTGTGTAACCGCGATGGCGCCACCACGTTCGGGCTCTGGTCTCTCGAAGGCAAACTACCAGTTGAGGCAGCATCAGAATTGCTGCCATTATCACCCCAATTCCCACTTACCACATTTTCATTGAACCCAATCCTAGTCTGACTCGCAGCATCCTTCTTCTTCCCCCCACCGCCCGACCCTAAACGATCGCCGCCCACGCCCGGCCTAGACAAATTACTCGAGCCCAGCGCGGACCCTTTGTCACCCCTAAACCCGAAAAAGCTCTCCTGCGGTAACGGCCCCGATCTCGTCTTTATCCTATTCAACCCCAGCGATGACGCCAGAATGGGAGAAACCGACGCCGCAGACTCCGCCGCCCCCGTTGTGGACGCGGACGACTTCTTGGGAGTCGCACCAGTCAAGCTCGCGGACTTCGCCGGCGTCTTCAGCTGAGTTGGACTCTCTTTCCCCTTCACATCCTTCTTCTTTGACAAGTCTTTGACTAGACTCCGCCGACTGAAGCCGCCGCCGCCGCCAGAACTGGTACTCGGGCCCGGCGAGTCGTCTTTGGACGCGGATTTGGGCTTCTTCTTATCGGATCGGATAGGGGAGTTGGAACCCAGAGATCGCGGACTATTATTGGAGCCATCGGGGCTGTTGGAGGAGTCGGACTTCTTGGAGGAGAAGAACCTGGCCTTGAACACCATTACTGTGTAGATATTTTTCTACGGCTTCCGAAATCGAAGCAACCCTAGCGTGGAAGCATAGGGCTGCTTTCCACAGACAGAGAGAGAGAGAGAGAGAGAGAGAGAGAGAGAGAGAGAGAGAGAGAGAGGGTGGAGTTGGTTGGAAGTTCGGGAAATGGATGTGTCGATGGTTTGAATGTAGAGAGAGAAACAAGAGGGTTGCGGAAGAAAGAGAGAAGAATGTGAGTCTTCGAGTCCAAAGGCGTGGATATAGCGGTCTCCTCGTCTAAATCATTTTTCCCAAATCTCGATTTCGAACTTTATTAAAACAGTTTTCTACGTTTGAAATCTATATTTCTAATTTTGTACCTGTATACGTTTGAGTTTTGAATGAACCGCTTTTGTAACGTTACATGAAATATTTATCTTTGCAGTTGAGATTTTAAATTTAAATTTCAGTTCATTATCGCTCATGTAAAATTTAAAAAAATCAAATCTCTTCTTATACTTTAAATTAGTTTTCACCAGACTAATGCTTGAGTTAAAAACAAAAGAAAACATAAATGAAATATAACGTTTTAAGACTTTCTAGGAATTTTGTGAATGGACCTTTTTAAATTTCTTTTTTTAGAGGGAATGTTATGTTACCATGTTTTGTATTTTTTTTTATAAGAGTAAAAAACTTATAAAAGGTCACATGCATTAAAACTTAAATTGGAAGGGAAGGGAAAAAAATAAGTAGGGTGAAAGTCAAACCACATGAAGAAAATATATTTTTATATGAGTATAATGAATTAATTCACCCGTCGATTATGAGATTCAAACTTAAAATGTTTTACTTATAATTTTAGATAAATACCGTTGTACCATATATATTTTTTTAACAAACGATATTGTTTACATTAAAAGGAAGTTATAGGCTTAATCACACAATGAATGTGTGCTTAGCCTCACAATAAGTTATGAATAATGTGGTTCAAATTCGTCTTTGGTGCTTTTGACGAGAATCGAATGTAAAATTTTTTTACTTACGAGTGAATATGAATATCACTAGATCATAGTATTA
Source organism: Pyrus x bretschneideri (assembly GCF_019419815.1). NCBI lineage: Eukaryota > Viridiplantae > Streptophyta > Magnoliopsida > Rosales > Rosaceae > Pyrus > Pyrus x bretschneideri. Next base: position 13,141,491 of record NW_025999612.1, on the reverse strand, counting down.
ATTGTCCGCTATACCTCATTATCAAAGGGTTGTTTTGTTCCAAGTTGATATTATGAATTGGTATAATTTACGAGCGAGGAGTAGAAGGGACGACTGATACCTCAAGCTTGCCCAGAAGAAGTGATAGGGCAGTGATCCGTAAGGTAAACATTGACCCATTGAAGCAGTCGCACTAGTTGGGCTCGTCTTGCCTGCAAGTTGCTTAACATTTGAGCCCATTTAACATCATAAGGCCCAACACAAGGCCCGTCCCACAATGAGTTGGGTTAAATTTGCCAATTTTAATCTGGATTCTGGTAATGCCTCCATTACGGATCGGGTGAATAGAGCTGCATGGGCCATGACGTGGTCCAAACTACCAACTATTTGCTTATTTATTTAAAAGTAGTTTCGTTGGATTATAAGGGAGGAAATATTTTTCATTGTGATCGGAATACGGATAGTATATTAGATGTTTTTATATAAGTGGGAAATTTTATTATTTAAGTTATTAATTTTTTAACACACATCACACCATTTGTATAGTAACACGTATCATTTCGTGTTCTGGTCACATTGAAAAATCTCTTCTAAGGGAGGAAGAGGGTGGGAGAACATGAATTGAGATTCTCTTCAGGTCTTTTGTGTCTGGAGCTAAGGACTTGAAAATTCAGATTGTTTAAGAGAAAGAAAGAGATATTGACTGTTCAATAGCTGATTTTGTGTGAAGTAGGTCAATAAAATATGTTAATTGAAATCACAAAATTTAAATAATGTTCAGAATTTCCCCATCCATCTGTTTCGGACTCAGTGATTCAGAAAAAATCTCAATCCAGAGAACATAGAACCCGAGTGAGGAAGACCACCAACTATTTTAATTTGGAAACTTTTTTTTTTTTTTCAAATGTAAAAGTTATTAAGTCCACAAACTTTTGGATGGTCAAAAGGCAAAAGGGAGAGCCAAATGTCTTATAAGCTAATTATATTATTCTTAGACACAAGTTGCGTTGTGGCTGTATGAGAATATTTTTGCTCACTACTTCGGTAATGCTCAATTGCTAACTATTTTGTTTATTATTATTTGATGAGTTAAAATTTTGAGATTTATGTTCAAAATTTGTATAGTATTATACACAAATTTCAAAATTTAAAATCATCCGATAATAATAAATATGGTAATAAATATTACAACCAATTGAGTGTGATTGGCGAAAATGCACTTGTAGTTGTATAGCGCACCTTCAATCCCTTTTTTTTTTTAATTATTACCTATACTAAGTGACTTGTTAGTGCCGATAAAGAGCAGATATTCTACACTTTTACACCCGAGCATAAATTTTATATTGTGTACTTTTTTTTAATAAAAAATAAGAGTTGTTGGTGAGAATTTCATCTTCACAAAAAACCAACAATGTTGGTTACACTTACATGTACTATGCTCAAATGGATATTTTATGGGGTATTGTTATCCACACTTCTATTTTTACCTTTTAGTGTTAGCTTTTATCTTTTAATATTCTTCAATTCATTTAAAATTAACGACCAAAAATTAAAAGAGTTTACAAAATATAAAAATAATGTGTAAATAGTATCGTCCCATTTTATAATGCTATACAAGGACAAATGCATTCCACAAGTCTATTTTATGTACAATAATATAAGCATTTGGATTATTTTTTTCTCATGCCCACCTTCATGTGCACATTGGACAATAGAATAATAAGTAGTAAATTATTTAATTTACAAAGTGCGTCACACACTTCGTCATGTTTAGGACCACAAGAAAGGAATCGATTTTTGAGAGACAAAGACGTATTTGTTTTTATCAAAAGTAATATTAGGGAGACAAAATATTTATACGAAATTTTTAAAATTATACTATGTAGTTGTTGATGATTATAATTATTTATAATTGTTAATTTAGCGTACTTATTTTTTATTAATAATCTATCATATAATTTGCAAATTTAGTGAATAGTTGATTTATCTAGCATTATTTTTTTTTTTTCAAATTTCCAATAACAGCATGCATGTATTGCTTAAATACTTATTGATTTTGGCAAAATTAGGTAAAAGCACTCCAATTATACATCTTATTAATTAAACATTTGTGGGTTTTCAACTTTTTATTAAAACGCTTTGTATTTTGATTAAGGTGCTTCCGTCTTTATCCATGTCATTTGTTTTAATTTCCAACTCATCATTTTAAGTAAATTTTAAAGAAAACAAAAAAAAATTGAAAATAAGAGTTATTTATATTGAAACTGATGAGATCTAAAATCCTAAATTATTGGAAAGAAAATAAGTCTGAAATTTTTGATTGAGTCATTATCCCAATAATTAATTGTTAAGAATTTGATATAATTAATTTTCAATACAAAGTTTTAATATGAAAATTTCTCTTTTTTTAGAGGGTCATAACATACCATTAGATTGTACGTACCAAAGTTAAGTTAACACATTATACCAATACCATGGTAAATACTAAAACAAGAATAACATAACGTGACACACCTCGACCGAAATCAGGGCGTGCTGGCCGTCACGTGGAAGTGACGTAGCCATGTGCACGTGCGGAAGCTAATAAAAAGTAATATAAAAGTACGAATAATTAAAAACTAGCATACAAAGTAGTAAAAACAAGTGCTAGCATAAGTGAGACGCTAAGTTCAGAGCAATAAGTCTACAATAGTCCAAATTAAAATGATGCGACAACAGTGCACCCGAAGGTGGCCCTACATTGGTGAGAGTCTGTCAGAAATGCCGGGAAACCCTCTGGGAAACCACTGAACCTGCTAAGCAACTAGAACCTGGAGGGGCGCAAAACAAAAGCGTGAGTGGGCAAAAACAAAGCTTTTCAAAAACAATATTCTAACCCCTCGCCGTAAAACCTGTATACTTCCCAGAAAATAAACATATGCTTGTATATATAGATATGCCAATCATGCTCCATAATATGCCATGACGAAACCTCAAAATAGAATGCAAGTGCTCAAGTATAATCACATCAAGGTATATATAGTCTGACAACCGGAGTCACCTAAAGTGACATGTACGGCTGTATCTAGAGTTCAAATCTCAAACTCAGTAACTGAACCTGCCCACGAGTCGGAACCACCTAAAGTGGTATGTACGACAGGCCTGGGTGTAATACATATAAACGCTCTAGTGCTACGATCACGTAAAGGCTGTGCGAATAATCGCGAGTCACCTACGAGTCGGAATCACCTAAAGTGGTCTGTACGACAGGACTGTGCACCTAACTTGGATCCAAGCCGAGCGTATGGTGTGGGAGGTGAACAACACGTGAAGGACTGTGCCCTACTCTGGGTGGGAGCACTAACACCGGGGTGCAGGTTATGAGCTCTCTAAGCATCTCTAATCCCTCCTGAATATAAACACGAATAACACTTACCTGTGCCTCCACAACACCAATTATGCATACGTATGTATATACGATTAATAAAGCCACTAATGATGCATAAAGAACAATAATATAACACATGCATATAACTAATAACATTTATATCAATTATGGGAAAATAATAGTATATAGGTATATACGGAAAACCAAAAGCCCACTCACTGGTATGTGGAAGGGTCGTAACCCCCTACCTCGAGTGACCACGCTTGTCCTCGGGATACGTCTCACCTATATGCGAAAATACTATAAAAACGTTAATTTTAAAGCACATAACCTTCCTTTCGTAATAATTTCTCATACATTGCTCAAAATGGACAATTGAATATACCAATGTGCTCTACACAACCTCAGGATCACACCCATATTTTTAGAAAAATTTTCCACCGCCGCACACGCCCCCATGCGCCAGCCACGCGCAGGCACGTGCCTGGCACGCTGACGGCGTCAACTGACGCCGTTAGGAATATTCCGTCAGTTTTGACAGATTCTGTTAACGGCATCAGGAATATTCCGTCACCTTCTCCGGCGAGACTCCGGTGCCGTCGCCGGCGCCGGAAACTGGAAATATCTTCTAACTTCGTTTTCTCTCTCATTTCTCAACCATTTTCCACGATTCTTGCACCAAATTGAAGCCTAGAACTAGTAGAACAACGATATAACAATTTTAAGGCCTAAAAATCACGAGATCTTACATGTCCACACAATCCAAAACCGGCCAACTTCAAACCAGGCGATTCCGACGTCAAAACTCTTCGAACGAAGCACTCCGAGGCTCATTGGGACCTCACCAAGTCACCTACGAGCTTCAAAATCCCAAAAACGTGCTAGATTACTTTTGCATGAATAGTACCCCCAACTGGTTTCGTGAAAACAACGTGAAAACAGTGGTTTTCTTACCTGAAAATGGCACGACTGGACTCCTCCCAGCCTCACGAGCTCGAAGGTGGTCTTGGTTCCCTCGATCTGCTAAGGTTTGAGTGTGTTTGTGTGTGTCCGTACGTTTTCAAAAGGAAGAGGAAGGAAAGAGGACTCGGGAGAGAGAGAGAGAGACAGGGAAAGGGACAGAGAGACAGCGAGGGTGAGAGTGTGTGTGGGTGGCCCAACACATGCCAACACACCATCAAACAACCAATAAATGTAAACGAAACGAACTAGGGGCAAGGTAGTCATTTCACACGCACGTCTTCGATATTTTCGGGACGGGATGTCACATAACGTACCAAAATTAATAATTTGTAATGTACCAAAATATTAATACGTAAACATAACATGTTGAAAAAAATTTAAACTTAGGCAGAAAAAAAAACCAAATAACGTAAACATAACTAAAATTTATCTAAATTACAACATGTAACGAAAAAGACTTAACATTATGTTTGGATGAGGAAAATAAACATGGAATTTTGGTAAAAGTTAGAATTTATAAATTAACAGGCACCAATTCTCTTGTTTTAATTCATAAACATAAAAATTTAGAATTTCGGCATGGAAAAAAAACTTGGAACTTGGGACCTCCAAATCCCAAGTTCAAATTCCATGTAAATAGGTGTCATTTCTCAATTTTTATGATTGAGAGTTTAAAAATAACAAATTCTGTATTCAATTTCATTGTTTTTTTAGGTTAACCAAACAAGAAAATTTACAAATTCTAAAAAATAAAATCTCGTCATTTTAATTTCCGTCGTTTTTAAATTCCTTAGCAATCTTAAATTTTTTCACCCAAACATAATATAACTTTCCAGTGTAAAGTCACACCACGTGACGACATTTGATTGCGCCTTCATGCTTAAATGCCGTCGTTTCACCAGGGTCAGATCTTTATCCTTCTCCTCAAAACGTCACCCACATGCCCACATGCAAAAACCCAGCCTTACTGAAAACGACAACACTTCCCACAAAAATAAAAATATATAAATATAAATAAAAAATACCAAAAATTATATAGAATGGAAGTCCCGAGCCCCGACACGCGTCCCACCCAGCATCACTCCTCACTACTCAAACCAGCTGCGACGCATCAAAGGCTCGGGTGCCGCACGTGGGCTTGGACCGGCAACTCGAGGTCGGAGACCGACAACCAGCCGGTGGCCGGTCGCCCCCACCCACAAAAGGTACGTTCTTTACAAATCCGACGGTCCAGATTCAACACTGTCACCCAATTGAAATGTGAGCGGAAGGAGGAGCTACTGAGAAGTTATTATATAGCTAGACCTCTTCCTCCCTTCGTCCCTGTCTTACTCTCTATCCAAACAAGCAAGAATTTTGAGCTCTGCTTCTGAAAGTTCAGGCCTTTTTTCCTGCTGGGGTTCTAAAGAGTTCGAGAAAGTTAACTTCTTTGTTGGTTTTGGTGGAATTTGGGTCTGAAATTTTGAGCTGAAAGGTTGGAGTAATGGAGAGGGATTTTCTGGGTCTGAGCTCAAACAGTGGTGGTGCGACTCTGAAGGAAGAACCCAATAAAGAAACCAAGAATTCAGGTTTGCTCTCAGGTCTTTTTTATTAGTTATTAATTGTATTTTATGGAGTTTGATTTTCTTGTGGATGAATTTCTCTGTTTGTAATTAGTATTTTGAGCTTGTGTTGAATCTGTTTGGTTGCATGTGGAGCTTGGAACCTCAGTTAAGTCTAATTTGCTTTAATCCCACTTTCCTGATCAAAAGAATCCACCTTGCTGACTGAGTAAAGATATTTTTGGGGAGGGGATTTGATTTTCTCGTGGATGAATTTCTCTGTTTGTAATTAGTATTTTGAGCTTGTGTTGAATCTGTTTGGTTGCATGTGGAGCTTGGAACCTCAGTTAAGTCTAATTTGCGGTTTAGTTTCTTAATCCCACTTTCCTGTTCAAAAGCATCCACCTTGCTGACTGGGTAAAGATATTTTTGGGGGAGGGGGATTTGATTTTTTGAACTCATGACCTCGGATGCATAGGTATACGCTCTTAATTACTTAAGTTACAAGTCTGTCGCAGTAAAGATAAATATCGATTTAACTCAATTACAGTGTTTTTATAGGTTTAAGGTTGATTTATGCATGCATACTGTTGAGAGTGAATCAACATAAGGGAAATGAGGGACCTTGCATGTGGCTGTAAGTAGCTGGATTACTCTCCATATTTACCAATTGGTTTTATGGTGGAACCTCAACTTTCTTCATGTATCATAAAGAGATTGTTCCATATGTGAAGCCTAATGGCCACACGTGCTCCAGTCATCCAATTTGTGTTGTCCACAAATTAGGCTTGAAAATTTGCCACACGTGAGGGGCATGCTGAAAGCAAATCCCACATCAGTAAAAAAGAAAAGAGGACCTTGCATGTGTTTATGAATAGTTGGGCTACTCCCCATATTGCCAATTGGTTTTGTGGTGAAACTTCATCTTTCTTCACATATACCATACTTGAGCTTAGTAAAGTTGGCCAAAGTAATATGCTCTTCCCTATGCACCCAAGTTTGAATGCCCTCTCCGTAGTTTAAAGAATTCAATGTAGAATATCTCTTGAATAAAAAATAAAAAAAAGGATTTATACGTAAATTGGTAAATTGGGGTTGCTGACTGTAACTCTGTGACTTATGAGTCAGTCAGTCAGTCTTATGGAAACGTTTGGGTTTGCTTGCTGATGACTTGGTTACAAGAACACGGTGTAGTTGTCTTTAGTTTTACACTCCTTGCACTTAAAATAATGTGCCCCTTGTTTTCTTCCATATTTTAGTTTGTTGGGTTAGGCAGGATAATTTTTTTTTTTTTTTTCCGCTAACGTGCGTATGAGATGTCATGGATTAAAGCAACGTGTCACGTTCACTTTCATAGTTAAAGAATTTCTGCATTGATCAAGGCTGGCAGGTAGTACAACATTTGTATTAAAAAACCTTATGCAAATGTGAAACATTTATATTAAGTTTATGATTGATGAATTTTATAATGCATTGTATTTGAATAATTCCTTTTGATAACATGGAACTTGTGGTCTTCTGAATTATATATATATTGTTCTTAAATCTGCTCTTGTGAATAGATTCTGCCTCTCTGGATCGTACCAAGAATTATAATAAAGTACGTATTAAATATACATACGCGATATAAAGTATACTAATAATAATAATACTTTATAGTGTATGGCTTCTTATCACAAAGTGTGCTCCGCAAATGTTCCAAAAGGAGGATTATAAAATATTGCAGGAGTTTGCTAGAACTTTGAGGTCTTTTGTAGGAGCTTGCTAATTCTTTGAGGTCATTGGTTGTTTTCTGCTTCCTCATCTATTTAGAAAATAACGTAAGTTAACAATTTGCACGTTACATATGGCTGTATTCGTATTATCGTTATGGTAATCTCTTTGCTTAAAGATTCTTTGTGTTAAGAATTTATGCATCTCAGTTAGACAGCTGTGATGAACACACTTGTTGAGATTTGTTTTCGATCTTGGGTATAATTTACTGTAACTACATTCCGAGGAAGAAATGTTTCTTGTTGGCATCTATTTACAGAGCCATATAACCTCAAACTTCCCATATTGCTTATTTGTGGGGTACTTTAAGCGATCATCAGCACAGTGAAGGAATTTATTTGTTCAAACTATTTGCCCGACACTCCATTTTTATTGATTTTGCAGCGGTGCCAAGAAGTTCAGGGATGCAGTGGTCATTTTCAAACAAGGTTTCTGCACCTCCGCAATTCCTGTCTTTCAAGGCTCCTCAAGAAGATGGGCCAAGAAAAACTGCTCATGATAATTCATCTGCATTTACTACTATATCAACTGCGGATGCTTTTCACTCCAGCCGGAAGTTGTTCTCTGGTGGGATTCAGGTATTTCTTCTCTTACTTTCTGAATCTTTTTCAACATCGCCTCAGGTATTTAGGATTTGGGAACAATATTCTTACTTATCAGTTTACTGAAGAAGCACAAATGAAGTTTGAATCATTGTTTATTTAAAGTTACTTTAATGTAGGCTCATTTTTGCACAAATTTTGTAGAAAAATTTCGTTTTTGATAAGCAAGCTGGAAACCACTGTGCAACGACAGTATATCCTATGCCTCAATTTGATGCACATTCAGTTCATCAATCACAAGATGTAACGATATACCCGCTAGTCAGCCAACACAACCAAAGGATTCCGATTACTTTGAGTTCTCCAGTTCTTCAGTCCCATGCTCCTGTTGGGCATACTGGTTCTACCATAAAACTGCAACCACTTGGAGGAGTTCCGGTTCTGGCCCCTGTATCTGCTCTTCCTTCTACAACCTCCGTAGTTGGTACCACTGATCTCAGGTACTTTTAACACAGACCATATTTAGACCACATTTCTGCTTGTAAGCAAATGCAATTGTACAACGTATATTGAATCATAACTAGTTGGAAATTCTAGATGCTAAGTTGAATTACTTTTGCAGGAATGCATCCAATTCTTCTGGGGCGCCTGCTCAGTTAACCATCTTTTATGCTGGTTCTGTGAACGTTTATAATGATATATCTCCAGAGAAGGTATTGTATATTTGAATATTTGATTCTTAAGTTTGCACATAAATTAGGTTCTTTGTTTTTAATCTCTTTATTTCTCTATTTAGGCCCAGGCTATTATGTTGCTGGCTGGAAATGGATCATCTCCAACTCATTGTAAGGCAACATCCGTAACTCAAGTGCATGCACCGATACCTAGGCCTTCACTAGGAGGCGACGGTTGTTTCAGGAACCAGTCCTATATTACATCTTCAGTCTCTGCACTTCCAAGTCCTCTTTCTGCAACTTCATACGTGAGTTCTAACTCTGGAGGAGCATTTAATAGCACCAATGAAATAGCTATAGTGAAACCAGTAGGAACTTCAGCGTCTCCTGTTGACCGCTCAGAGCCTTCTACAGAAGTCAGTTCAGTGGGATCGCCTATGACAAACCTGATTCCAGCAGGTATAATTTGTGTGCTTTCTTTTATGTATGCTAGTGTTACTGTTATACTTTGTGATAAACAATGTCTTCTGTTCTTGTTTTTTCATTGAATTTGTGAGCATGAATAACATCTCTGTTCCCGTGTTTGCAGTACCTGTGCCTCAATCACGTAAAGCATCCTTGGCCCGGTTTTTTGAGAAGCGTAAGGAGAGGTAAATTTCAACGGTCACTTTTCCTCTCTAGTACGTGCTTACATTAACATATACAGAAACGAATTTGTAGAACAAAGCAAAAAGTCCCACATCGGCCATCTCACAAACAAATCACAACTTATATCAAATGGTTCCGCTTCTATTGCATCGAGGCTTTTTGCATAAAAACCCTACACGTATAGATTGAAGTTAATTGCCTTTGACGTGAATTTGATACAATCATTAACACTTTGCTTATCGATTCTTTTATCGCATCCAGACTTGGGTACCAAGTTTTATCAACTGACATAGAACTTTGTGTGTTTAGGATGATGAGCACAGCGCCATACAGTGTCGGTAGAAAATCTCCAGACTGCAGCACTCCCGGATCGGAAGGTGTGAGTTTCTCGCTCAACTCTTCGAGTTCTTGTCCTCCCCAGTCTATAAATTAGCGCTTACGCGGTGGGGTGCGGTCGAAATGGGAAGAAACAACAAAAGCTTCCAATTGCTTCGGAGATGTTGGCATAGATCATTGTTTTAACAGTTGCTTGTGTGCTGGTAGTTGTAAGATCAATTTTTTGACCTGAAGGATTAGATAATATAGATATATGGTTAAAGTTTTATGTTTTTTACTTTTCACTATGCTGTAAAAATGTATTGTTTTACCTTCCTGCGTTGTAAGGGCAAAATCTAGAGGCCATGTTTTTGTATTGATATGTTTATGTTTGGACAATTTGACATGAATGGAATGAAAGCAAACAGATTTTGCCTTCTGAGAATGCAAATTACAATTAGAGGATAAATGAATGTGTTTGACTTGGAATTCAAGCGGTTAGAAGTTACTTCGACGCACAGCTCTCTTTGTCTTAGTGCTTCTTATTAAAATGAAAATTAAAAGTCATGGCAATTAGCACCAAAAAGAAAGAAAAAAATGCAATGATTACATGACATAATTGGCAAACTTGTTAGGATTAAGTTTTAAGCACATGAACAAAAGTAGTGTACATGAAATAGGTCAATTGATCAGAGTAATGTGCTACTATACATGTCCCCTTGCACTTTAGTCAATCTCAAATTTCGAAAGTGACTTCCGCATGCCTTCTTGTCTCCTCCAACTCTTTATTTTTTTAAAAAAATATTTGGTTACTCAAGAATAAGTAGGAAGACATACTTAAAACTCTTTGTGTTCGAATCACATAGTTTTATATTATGAGTAGAACTGTTTATATTATGAGTCCTCTGTAAAGATCATTTCTGCAAAAAAAAAAAAAAAAAAAAAAACTAAGGTCGTTTAGTCAATTTATTGTAGCAAATATAGAGACGATTCTTAATACTTTTACCAATTTCATTCATCTGATTTTATACATTTCGATAACCAAAAGACATTAGTTTTAATTAATTTTTTACAAAAATAGTATTTGTAAAATGATTTATAATATGAACAGTTTCGTAAAACAACTTATTATTCTTTTCTTTTTTTTTTCTTTTTAAATTGCACTTACTTTTGGATTTTGCCCTAAAAAGAAGGGCCGGAACGCTGTAAAAATCTGAGGGTTGAGTAACGGCAAAGTCCATCACTACTAGTTTCCAAAAAAAAAAATAAATGTCCATCACTACTAACACGGTGCGTTCTCACCGAATCCCAATTTCAAAAATTCCTTCCACAAGCTTCAAGCGCTTTCGGCTTTCGACTTTCGACTTTTTTGAAAAGTGATTCTTCTGATTCGCGACTGAGACAGACACGGAAAGAGAGAGAACAATGGATGCTGCAAAGTTACGAGAGCTGAAGGAGTTCATCAGCAAGTGCAAGTCAAACCCTTCAATTATTCACACCCCTTCTCTCGCCTTCTTCAAGTCCTATCTCCAAAGGTATCAACTTTGCTATCTTTGTATACGATTGTATATATTGATTGTGTATGCTTGTATGTGATTGGAATCTAATTCTTTGTTTTTGGCATGTGGGTTTATTTGTTTGCAGCCTCGGTGCTCGGATTCCGCCGGTTCCGGAAATGGTGAGAGCTCTTATTTCTTCACAGTAAAGCTTCAATCTTTGTGCAAATTTTAGTTTTTTGTACTTTGTATTGATGTATCACATGTTTATATGCATATGGGAGTTATAGACTTGCATAATTAGCGTTTTGGGAATGCTGTGCTTCTGATCAGTCAAGATTCCAACTTTTCCTCGATTTGAAATTGTCTAGGAAATTTTCACTTTCTCAGAATTTCAAATTTCAGTAGGTTTTGTAAGTGGCAGGAATTTCGGATTTCCCCATGTTGTTTTATAACAGTTTGGCACAGTCACGCGCACGCGCACAAGCACGCATGAGTAAACTTCCTAAGTACTTTGGTTGCATCGTGTTGTGTTTCGAGGAATTCTATTATGACCATGAGAAACCATGGATGTTTAAAGCCGTTGCGTTGCTAAGATTTGAATGAAAGCAATAGTGATTGGCAATTCAATGGCTCCGAACATCCATACGCTTGCTCACTTTTCTCATGCATATAGGAGAATTTCTTGTTCTGGTCCTCTTCAGTGTTATTTATTTCTAAGAATTATACCAGACAAAGAAATAACGGGATAACCCATAATGCTACGTTGACGAATTCCCCAAAACTTTGAGCATTCTTTTTATTGTTTGTGTTTGTGTTTGTGTGGTTGTATTATATTTTGCTTGATATTTTTGTTGTGTTGGTTCTGGTAGCAGGATAAAGATGACGGTGACATGTCAGACACGAAACAACATTTTGATGTCAAACGTGAACCATCTGGGGATAATGACGATCACATTGTTGAATCTGATATCGAGTTGGATGTTACTGATGTTGTGGAGCCTGATAACGATCCTCCACAGAAGGTAAGGGTTATAACACCCTCGCCTATTATGCTTAATTTTTAACCTCTCTAAATGATCCTTCCTTTAAAAGTTGTACCGGGTCTATTTTTCATGTCCAGATGGGAGATCCGTCAATTGAAGTTACAGAAGAAATGCAGGATGCTGCACAAACAGAAAAATCAAAAGCTATTGATGCTATCTCTGAAGGCATGGCATCTGCTTGTTCTGAATCTTTAATTAGCATTTTAGTTGACATTTCTCAGCTTGTTTCACTGTCTTTTAATTGGTTGTTTATCCTTTTCAGGTAAGCTGGACGAAGCCATAGATCATATAACAGAAGCCATAGTGTTGAACCCAGCTTCAGCTATACTAAAAGCAACCAGAGGTAAATTGATTACTATTTTTTCTAAATTCAATTTTTGCTTTTATTTAATTGTGCCTACATTTTTTCATGTTTTGGTCGCCTTTTTTCATATGTATCGTTCCCTTAGAAACCTCGTATCCTTGCTTTCAGCTAGTGTCTTTGTCAAACTGAATAAACCAAATGCGGCAATTCGTGATGCTAATGCAGCTTTAGAGGTTGGTTGATGACCCTCACTGTACTCGTTCTTGTATCCACTGTACAAGAAGTTTGAATTTTTTACAGTAGTGAATATTGACAAGTGATCTCTATGTATATGCTTTTTCCAGATTAACCCTGACTCTGCAAAAGGATATAAAATGAGAGGAATGGCTAAGGCCATGTTGGGTCAATGGGAAGAGGCAGCGAGTGATCTGCATGTAGCATCAAAGTTAGATCATGATGAGGAGATTGGTTCGGTGCTTAAAAAGGTGATTTTCCTCATTCTAGAAGAAGTTAACGAAACTGTTCCTTTACAATTTCATTTTTATTTCAGGTTGAACCTAATGTTCACAAAATTGAAGAGCATCACAGAAAGTATGAACGCTTGCGTAAAGAAAGGGAGTCAAAAAGAGCTGAACAGGAGAGAAAGCAGCAAGCTGAAGCTCGAGTGAGTATTGTACTAGAGTTAATAATGCTTTTGTTAAGAAATATCACATCGTTTTTGGTAGATGTGGCGGTATTTGTTTGCTCATTCATTTTATGCATTGTAAGGCCTTGTGGAGGCAGTAGTCATTTTCCCTTAATTCCTTGTGTCACTAAATAATGACCTCATATAAGGGACAGATATGGCTGACCCCATGATTTGAGACAAAGACAAAGACGATGGCAAAATAATAGAGAACTTTCATACGAAACTAAACTACAATTCTTTCAATTTCATGTAGGAACGGGATGCGTCGTCTGCTCTTAAGGATGGTATGACATTTGGTTTGTTTTATTCGTATGCCATTTTGTATTAAAATAATGCCGGTATTTTAAAGCTTCATGTCGACTTCATAACACCATTTGCAAGATATCATCTATTTAATTTCGATTCTATCATTTTTTGGTTTTGACAGGAGAAGTAATTGGTATACACTCAGCCAGAGAATTAGAGACAAAGTTGAATGCTGCTTCAAAGACATCGCGCCTTGCAATCCTCTACTTCACAGCAACATGGTGTGGTCCTTGCCGCTTCATATCTCCTTTGTATACAAGCTTAGCTGGAAAGTACAAAAAAGTCGTTTTTTTGAAAGTTGACATCGATGAGGCAAGAGATGTGGCTGCAAACTGGAATATCAGCAGTGTTCCGGCCTTTTTCTTTGTGAAAAACGGTAAGGAGGTTGACAAGATGGTGGGGGCAGACAAAACTGCACTAGAAGGGAAGATTGCACAACATGCAGGGTCAATCTGAGCAAATCCTGGTGCGATTCTGTTGGCCTTTGTAATGGTACTTGCTTAAGTCATAAACTGAAAGAGGTTTCCATCTGGGAAGATTGTTATATTCCGACAAAGTTGTGTCGTAAAATTACTAATTTATGTGTGTGTACTGGAAATAAAATGTTACTTTCTCGCCCAGTCGGATCTTTTACTGGAGACTACCAATATGAAATGATCTGTATTTCCTCTACTTCTCTTTATGTATGTGTCCAGACATCGTCAAGAATCGAAACGTAAGCGTTATTGTTTACTATATAGTCTTTCAAACAAAAAATGTGGAAAGATAACTTGTTTTCATGATCTATAAACGAGTACCGGCTATCATCTCCGAGAATCAATTTCGTAGTGGCGGCAAAGGTAGCGGCATACAAGGAGTCTTCATTTTCTCTGGTTCTTGGAATAGAATCTGAGGACCATGTAGAATAAGATTCGGTAGAGAACACCCCAAGCTAGCAAGATTAAAACATTGTACCAGACGTTATCTCTGCTGATATCCATCGTGGAGAGTACGTCTTGTCCGATAATCGCACAGTTCTTAGCCACTAATGGGGATGTTAAGTGCAGGTTACTGATCTTCAAATCTCCTAGAGGTCCGGGGGAAAGATCTGCCGGCGTTCCATGGTAGCAACGTATTCCTTTGAATTCATTTGATAGCATTGCCTCAAATGGGTACTTGATTGCAGAGATGTAATGCACCCACCTCCAGTATTCTGGTATCTTCGAGCGCTTCAAGAAAAATCCGCAAGTCAGAAAGAAAAGAGCTGTGGTAGCTATCACAACAGCATACCCTGTGATGTAGCTCGGCACAAGGGCGCTCACAAGCATCACGTAAGCGTTGGTGGTGATGAGTGAGGCATAGAGGATGATCCAGAAGTAGAAAACATTGCTTTTGAGGCGAAGAATGTATTTGGTAATGGCAGCAAATGTGTAACCTTGGATGGCAAAGAACGGGAGATAAACAATGAGGGAAGAGATGACGTAGGAAGAAGCACGATAAGCATTGTGAGAAGTTTCCCTGATGAAAATGAACCTTTCTTGGATGAAAGTCGGGACAGCGTCATTGGACGAAAAGAAAACCAGGCAGACTGCAAAGATGTAGAAGTTGAGAAGACGGTTTATGTCTTTGAAAGTATCACCACCCAAGTTTCGGAAAAGGGAAGACAGAATTAGTGCCATGACTGCCAACACAATCTCACGCGAGAGGAAGAGTTCAGGAGTGCGAACCACATTGAGCGCTGTGCGCCACGAGAGGACTGCAACCTCACGGAGCCACGGGTTTGCATATTTAGGCCCGAGGTCAGGCTCATCAAGCTCGTCTTCTATTTCAAATTCTTCGTAAGAAGGTGCATTGGAGGAGTTAATGGAAGGGGTGAAGAGTGCAGGGGTATTAGTACTAGTGCGTCTTGGTGGCTGCAGTATGAGTTGAGGTGTTGGATACTGGTTTGAAACTTGATACTTCATACCCGAGACTGAGAGTGGCGCCAGTCCAGGTGTCGTTCCTGGAGTTGTAACTGGAGTCCATGATGGTGGGCGACGAGGGGTTCGTTTGACTCCATGGTATATCCAGACAGGGAAGTCCTTGTAGAACTGCGACGCTAGACGAGGGTTATACGCACCACTGCTCAGATGATGCTTTGGTGTCATATGAACTGATTTCCTTTCAAGGGAGTTGTCAAAATCCTCAACATCCTCATCAGCATCCTTGTAATCAAACCGACCAGATTGGCCTGGTCCAGGTGTCCTGTTTCCCATGGAATAGGCTTGACTACGGAGGCTGATTGCGTGCTTGGATGCAGGGGTCTTATTGTAAGGAGTTCTCCTTGGTGTTTTTAAAACTGGGGTTCTGCCCACCTGATCAGGTTTGATCCCGTCACGTTGGTACAACACCAACGGGTCTAGTCCCACGGTTGATTCATCATATTCTTTAATCACATCCAGGAGATACTCGACGCCATTCTCACCATCCGGAACTGGCCTTCCAAATCCAGAAAGGTGAGCAGACAGACCGTGCGGGCTTCCCAAATATATCAGTCTTCCTCTGCAACCATATTATTAGATAGTTTGGTTAACAAGCATCATGCATGTCAAATTATATGTCTGTGTTTGCAACCCTTAAATCCTTAATTGACCAAGAGGCCTTGATACTGGACATTTGAGCAAAATTTTACCTTGCAAGGATTGTCATGCGGTCCAAGAGCATTTGAATACGATATGAAGGTTGATGTATGGTCATCATCACGATGCTACCACCTCGAGCAATCTCCTTTACCTTCTCCACGACACTGAAAGCGCTTGTGGAGTCAAGACCAGAAGTTGGTTCATCAAGAAACAGCAGTGAAGGTTTGTGGATGATGTCAATTCCAATTGAGACCCTCCTCCTTTCTCCTCCCGACACTCCTCTCCTCCCTTCATCTCCGATGTAAGTATGTGTTGCACTCTGCACATATAACCTCATCAGAATCAAGATATGTAATTTGTGCAGTAAGTTCACACACTTGTGCTATAGAGACTTGGAATTTACCTGCAAGCCGAGTTGTTCAAGGAGTTCATAGACTCTCTTTCTCTTTTCATTCCTCGAAATGGAGGGAGGAAGCCTAACCTCAGCTGCAAACATGAACGTCTCGAAAACAGTCAGCATAGGAAAGAGCTGGTCGTCCTGCATCACGTAAGACGACACCATCTTCATGTAGCTTGTAGTAACCTGAAAATATGAATCCACTTTATATATGCAATCATTGTCTTTTGGTTTTCGAAAATATAAGAAAGACTGGACGTCCTGCACAGAGAAAAACTTATATAGATCTCTACCGTTCTTCCATCAATTCTAACAGAGCCTTCCAAACTCCCTTGTGCAATCCGTCCCGCCAAGGCATCAAGAAATGTGGATTTCCCAGCACCACTAGGTCCCATGATGGCCATGATCTCACCCCTCACTGCCTGGCCAGAGATGTCATTGAGAAGATACGCTTCTTTCTCGATCCAAACCCCGTCTTTTTTCAGCTTCTTCATTACACTATACGAAAGGTTATTGAACTCAAGTCCATGGCCTGGAATCATCTTCATGGGTCGAGGAGGGCCAGAGACCTTCGTAGCAACTGATTGGTCCATGTCCAACAGACTCTCGAGGCTTCTGTTGATGACATTCCGCCCCATCTTCGCCATTTTCAACCGATGATGCTCAGTTCGGTCTCAGGCCTCAAGAAGTTTTTGAGGACTGAGGATTGAAGTATGAAATGGTATAAAAGAAGGTAGAGGGCAGGTGAAATGTGGACAAAAGGTGACGGTAAAAATCAAACTAACTTTAGTGTTTGAAGCTTGTGAGCAATTAGACGGCAAGAATTATGGGAATCTGTTTTTCGCGTGTACCAGTCGCCTTCGATTCTCCTTTGGTTTGTCAGTAAATAGCTTCGATATTTCCGAACGATGTTCTGTTCTTGTTTCATTTGTGCATATGAGACAACTTCCTCTTCACTGGCGATTTGAAGAATACTTGGCAGAATTAATGTTTTCCAAACCTGTCGTTTTTGTTTTAGAGTAAACGAAAACATAGTTTACGGACCCTAGACATAGTCAAGTTGGCTAGAGCAAAGAACAAGCGTCAGCGCCCTATGCACTTAAGTCCGAACCGCCCTTACTGTAGTCGGTCGAACAAAAGAAGAAGAACGAAACTCATAGTTTGATGGCAGATTTCCAATCCTGTCATTGTTAAACGAAAACACAGTTTGATCCTGCCAAACTCAAGAACTCAATATCAGCTTGTTTGTTCTAATATGATTTGTAACATGATTAAGGGGCTCATTTCAAAAGTGCTTTCTGATAACCAGAAGGGCTTTTTGCGACCTTTGACAGAAGAAAAGTTAAAAAGAGTTTTATGGGTTATGGAAGCACTTGAATTTTACTTGGCAAGTTGTTGTGCTTATAGCAAAAGCGCTTATAAGCAGAAATGTAAAGAGTTAACAGACCATTCATCTAGGTGCTAACCCTACATGGTTATGTTATTCCCGAATGGACTTTGTTTACTCTGATTTTACATCTATAATGTTATTGATGCACGCATAAGCTACTGTTTTTTATTTGATGCAGTCGTTGTCTCGTAGCTTTGGGTTGGTGGGTTTTCTTAGAACAGCAAAATAGACGGTTTAGATTATCGTACAACATTACAAGATAAGAAAGAAAGCCAAAAAAGTAAAACGAGAAGAGTTAAATGAGACTGTTGCTAGTCGAGAAAAAAAGTTAAAAGCGTTGGCCCTTGCAATCAACCAGCTGCGTTATTAATAATTCTTAAACTCTGCCGGCATTAATGTGGGGACAAAAACAGATGCTTCATATTTCTTGGAGAATGTTTTGTTTAATGTTCCAAAGTTTTTTCCTTGTTTTCTTCAGTTTTGGCTCCCAAATTAGTAAGACAAGTTTGAAGCTTTAATGATATAATTCAGAAGTTTGAAGCAGAACTTCCATTCCGATCACGTTGAGTTGAGGCATGCAATAGCACTCTCGGCATTGGCACGGTTCAAGCTTACCCTTGTGTTGATTCATGATTCGACTCCATGGTTTGCTTGAGCCGTGCCAATATCCGGGCATGCCAAACTCGAACTTCTTATACAAACACTCATCTCCAACTGCAAAGCACGCTAACGCTGTATCAATTACGAGTTTATAGTAGCCTTCATGTGATTAGTGATAATCAGTTAGCAAGTTAATGCAACATCAAATATTTACTTCAACCTACTTCACAACGTATGCAATCTTGTGATTCTGTTCATTTTCTAGGTACTCGTTTTCTAAATATTGCATATATATTCAATTTCCTCCAATATTTATTACAAGACCTTGATCTAAAATCTGATAAAGGGGTTAGCCTAACTTATAGCATTGTCTCAACTAGTTACACAAGTAAAGGTGTTCAGCAGCTCTCTCACTTCTTTCACCTTCCTGCATGAATTTCGCGTCATGAACCGCCTATCTTTTTAGATTGATTGTCGAAAAAATGTTCTATACATTGAGATATTTGGCTGTTATATCTTTGATTAGAATCCATTAACTAAAAATTTAACGGCTAAAATTTCTGTTGTATAAGATACACCAAAACATTTTGTGAAAATGCCACAAACGAGCTAGTTCCAATCATGCCTCGATGTTTCGTATGGGTTTGGGTTAACTCATAGATTTGGTTCAACCAATTGTACAAGTAAAGGGGTTGGAGCAGCTCAATGTTTCAAGTTAATTTTCATACCAAAGCCCTTTTTTGTATTGTAAACTTTGCCTTATGATTGCTCAAACATGACAAATAAAATTGATTGAGCAACAAGTAATCAAGTAATCAAGTAACTTTGTAGGGTTACCAACTTATCATAATGTCATGACTGCCCAACTTTCTTACTTTGATTTCATCCAATGAGGTTAGCAATATTCGATAAGTTTTTCAGCGTGACTGTCACACCGTCACGTAGTATTATCATTTTATTCATGTTATAACACTTGGATATGTTTGTTGATATTGTACTCTATGACATCAACCATGTCCTTCACCGTTATTATAACTCGTTAATTAGTAACACGACGTAGTAGTTTAACCGCCACAATGGATTTCACCAGAAAAAAAAAAACTTCCATGGAAAATAAAGTAAAAACCATATAACAAATAATCTCTGGATCAGAAGAAACCTCTAACTGCCAAAGAAAACGGTTACTCAATGGGAGTAACAAAACCCGTCACAAAAAACCAAACCCACAAATAGAAGTTTTTAGCGGCTGTCTAAATCACATTTGACTCATTAATCTCTATATAAAGTTTCACCAAACAAGTCTCACAAACCAAACCATTTGAACCAACAAAAACACACACAAACTCTCAAAAAAAAAATGGCTTCGATCTCAAAACACTTGCTTCTCTTCTCGTTTCTGTCCCTTTTCGAGTTGTTCGGATTCTCCCAAGGCCGGCAGCTTACTGCATTGCCGGATCAGAAGGCCGCTGCTGGTGGTACGCAATGCCTGCAGAAACTGATTCCTTGTCAGGCGTATTTGAAGGCGCCGGAGAAGGCTCCCTCGACGTGCTGCTCGCCGCTCAAGAAGTTGGTTTCGGATGATGCCGAGTGCCTTTGCACCCTCTTCAGCAACAAGGACATATTGAGCAGCCTTAACGTCACGCAGGCTGATGCCTTGAAGCTTTCCAAGGCTTGTGGTGCCAATGCTGACATTTCAAAATGCAAAAAGGGTAAACTGAAACTTGAGATTTCTTTCTTTTTTAATAAAATCAAAGTAAATTTAAACATTTTGGATTTTGTTTGTGGGATTCATATGTTTGTTTCCATGGATTATCGATGCCTTCTTTCTTTTTTGCTTGTTTGGGAGAAAAAGAAAGGGAAGATGTTAATTTTTATCTGAAGCTCTGAAATCAAAACAAAATCTTAGGTGTAACCGGATGTATATATCATGGTGCCCTTTTTTTTCTCTGGCAAGCATACTCCCGATTGCACCTATTGTTTCTCCAAATGATTTCATGGTATTTTAGTCTGTGTTAGTGGATGCTAATTAACAGATAATTCAATCTTTATGTATGATTGTTTATCTTAATTTATTGTTTCCTTCCATCACAGATGCAGCATCACCAGGCACTTCACCTTCTAGCAATAGTAAGTTCCTACCACTTTTTCTTGCATAAACATGAATCATGTCGTGTCTCGCCTAGATTAGCATCATTGCTCGATCAAATGACGGCAAAAACATGCTGGATTTTCGAAGCGTCACGGTTAGATTAGTGTCTTTAGGTCATCTCTAATCGAATGAGGGTTAAGGGGTTCTCTTTAGTAAACAATGCTAGGTTATATTTTATACCATCTCCAACCGATGATGCCAAAGGTTTATAGGTCAAATATAGCCATTTGACAAAAAAACCCATCTTCAATCGAGGAGGCCAAAGGATCATAGGTCAAACATAATTTATTATTTTAATTAAATTAATATGGTTAATTAAATTAAACTACCATATTAAAATAAAGTTTTTGAACATATTTTGAGGGTCACTTGTCACCAAATTAATAAGCCTCCAGATTTCTTATCTATATAATCTCAATAATTTTTTGGATAAGATTTCGAGTGACATGGGTTGCTAAATTGAGTAACTCTCTAAATTTCTTATGTTTATGTAATCTCAATAATTTTTTGGATAGAATTTTAAGTGTCACGTGTTGAGATGTAATTGGTTGTGCAAATTTTAGATAGGATTCTTATCTACGTGTCACTTCTTATCTTCAACTTTTAATGTTGTAGGAATGGTGTAGGTATTTATAGGAAAAAAATTAGAATTTTTTTTTTAATTCGTCTAAAAAAAATTCAAATTCCAACGGTAACTTGATGGCAGCATGACGTTAGCTAGCTGGCGTCATGCTGACACCATGTAGCTGTTGCCATTCAAATGGGCTAAGCTGGAGGGCTAGCAAAATGTCAAGTTTGACATTTTGGAATTCGAGGGTTGGCAAAATGTCGCTTGACATTCTGGTACTAAAGAACTGGGCTGGCTGGAAATGACCAGCCCGCTAGCTTGATTTAAGGGTTTGGGCCCAGTGGAGCCCACAAACTCCCCTAGTTCTCTATTGGAGATGGTTTTCGTATCTTACCGAACTATTTTTTCCCTTATAACCCTTTAGCGGGTTGGTTGGAGATGACCTTACTAATTGTATATTGTACATGTTTCTTTTTGTGCCAGGTTCTTCCTCATTCAACTCTCCCGGTGGTACAGAGAGTGCAGCTTACGCACCGTCCGCGCTCGGCGGATCGGGCTTTGCTGCCGTCTTCTTGGCCTTTATCATTGCAGCATTTTAGGGTTGTCAATTTAGTTAATCATCAGACATAAGCTATATCATCAGATTAATGATTATTGTAATCTAATGACAATGCTATTTCTTTTCGACTTCTATAGATCTTCTTCTTGCTGTAACTTCGTAGTATGCTCCATAACATCCTATACGCCGAGTTTTTTTAACTATCATCTTGGTAGATTTATGTCCGCGGACATGTGAGTTAAGCCGATCAATAAGAGTAATGTACTCGTTTCATTGCATTCGAATTCAAATCCGCTTATCTTTAAAATAAAAGTAGTTTAGAATATCGTATTGTCAAACAAAAGAGAAGTGCAAAACCCCAAACACAAGAATTTATGTTATAAAATCAAACAAAATCGTGATTTGTCCAAACCCACAAACCCAAATGCAAAAAGAAGCGATTTTAAGGACACAAAATTCTGAAAAACTGATTAAACATCATAAAAAAAAAAAAATCAAAACTTGATTCATACAGAGAGGGAAAAAAAAGAACAAGAAATTCGACATGAAAAACGAAAAATCGACTGTCGACCATCTGACGCCCTCCTCTCATCCTTTATCCGGACTTGAGACGGGCAGCGAGTAAAAATTGGCGGAGAATTATAAATTTATGAGCGTCTGAATGCAAGAGTCGCAAAGGGAGAAGCGACACCTGCAAGCATAGCTGCTCAAGAAATCTCGGCAACTAAAAGGACTGTCTGCATATTTTATCAGTCCTCCGATTTGGAGGACCAAACGCGCCAGTAACGAATTGCCTTTTTTTCTAAAAAAAACATTTGTACTTGTACTGAAATCGAATTTAACAAAAACCCAAATGAAAAATAATCAAGAACAGCGAGTGAAACCAGAAGATGATAAGAAGGAGATGAAGCTGCAGAAGGGAATGAAAGGTTTTATATAGAGGCGTGTGGAGTGTGGCTGTTTTAAAACCCTAGTTGGGATCTTCAAGTTGGGCCATTCAAACGATCTTTTGTGGGCTTGATTTGGGTTCGAATTTTGGACCCATTAATTTAGTAGAACTATCGTACTGTCACATGGTGTAATTATAATGCATGTTATAACATGAGAGGTGCTATTTACATCTTAATTTTTACCTCTCATATATGGCTCTTAATTTTCAGCCGTTGAATCAAATGTATTAAAGAATATCAAAGAACATAAATTAACAAGGGACATATGCGAGTTAAAAATAAGTGTGTAAATAACTGGATACACATAAATTCAAGTTGGTTATCTAGCTAGTCAAGCTATCACATCCAAAAATTTCTCGTTAAGCCGCTATGTTATACTATCACGTGACAGTGTAACACTTGTATTCAAAAATTATTCACGAAATAACTAGATACACACTAGAACATGAAAAAAAATTAGTAACAGGTGACGGTGCGAGTCATGTGATTCTCGCACTGCAAATCTCTCTTTGGACCTTGAATTTGGGCCATTTAACCAGTCTTTTTGGGCTTCACTTGGGTTTGAAATTGGATTTGGACCCGTTTAAACCACAATGATGTTTGGAAGTTCTTTCTCGCAGTTCATAAAAGTTCAAAACTTCAGAGCAGGCAGAGGCATTAAAACCTTAAGCCCTTCTCCTCGATCGCAGCAAGAAACACAGCCAAATGCTAGATTCGTCGACATGGCAGCAAAAACCTCCATTGCCAAAACCATAACCAAGCTTTATTATTCTAGCGGGTCCCATTCTTCTCACCGCAAACATCTGGCCCCACTCTCACTCTCTTCTTCCTTCTCCAGCTCCTCCCCTGCCGATGCTTCCTCAGCAGCCGAGTCTCTATCAACCATCTCTTCACAATCTCCAGGTGGGCCTTATGTGTTGTTCGTGTGTTTTCTGCTTCTGGGGTTTTCTTAATTTGCTCGAAATATTCTAAAGATCGATGCTTTGATTTGTTTTGTGTAGAGAGGGAAAGGTCGAGATTGTCGAGATGGTTGCTGTTTCTTCCTGGAGCTATCACTTTTGGCCTTGGGACTTGGCAGATTATCAGAAGGCAAGAGAAGGTGTTGATTTTCTCTGAATATCTTTTATTTCCTGCTTAAACAATTAACAGATTTAGCAAGTTTGGAGACTGATTGTTTTTGTAATACACATAAATATTGAAATGTATTTCAGGATTAACATTTTGTTTGACAAACATTTATTGCAAAACCGAGCGTATGGCGTTCTAGGATTCATACAGCCGACCCAACTTAGTGGGATATGGTTTTGTTGTTGTAAACATTTCATACATTAAAATTATTTGAAGTCGAAAGATTTCATAGGTTTTATATATGTGTCCAATCACTAGAGGTTCTGTATGTTTTAGTTAAGCTGAACATTTTGTTCTACGAATTATCAATATATGAAGAAAATTGATACTTAGCTTCAATTAGACCCAAAAAGTGGAATCTGGGATCTGGTTAGGGAATTAGTTCTAATGTTGCATGTAGTGGAAACTTTCAAGAATTGGTTCCTTGTGCACTTCACATTCAAGCTTAGAATTGCATTAAAATACGATCACTATTGACGAGTGTGTTCTTGGTACAGATAAAAATGTTAGATTATAGACGGAAGAGGTTGGAATTGGAACCTTTAAACTTGAGCAATGCCTCTCCGTCAAGTCAAGAATTGGATCAGTTGGAGTTTAGGAGGGTGAAATGCAAAGGTTATTTTGATGAGAAAAGGTCAATCTACGTGGGCCCTCGTTCAAGAAGCATTTCCGGCGTGACTGAAAACGGTTACTATATCATCACACCTCTTATCCCGATCCCTGAAAAACCGGAGAGGTAAATGTTTTGATGTTTCATATGCTTAATGAACTGTGATTATATAATGAAACTGCTACATATCGTGTTACTTTTTGTCTTTCTTTAAGTGCTTAAAGGGCCTCTAGCATTAACAGGGTGTTAAATTACATGGAAACATTCAGAAGTTCTTCCTGCTTATTGTTACAGTTTCTCTTATACTACGGAGTGAAAGAAATGTCAGTTAAGTTGCTAGGAATCTGAGTGATTTAATACAACGTCAAACTCTGTCTCCAATAGAACATCCTTGGGTTGAAACAAATAGTTTCTTGTTCCGTTATGTGGATATGGTTTTAAGTTCTAGCCTTATATAGAGAACTTGAAGATTCCACTAGGCCTCGCTTAATCTTATGTTTCGATACTATATTTATTTGTCATCGTGACTTTCAAGCTAATTGCAACGCTTATCTGTTTGCTGATGATGATATTAAATGTAAATCTTCCAGTGTGCAGCCACCAATTTTGGTCAACAGAGGATGGGTACCCCGAAGTTGGAAAGATGAGGCTTCAAAAGTTTCAAAAGATGGTGAACAACCTTCTGATATAAACCGCTCGTCTGTCCAAGAGACTGAAAGAAGGTCTTGGTGGAGGTTGTGGAGCAAGAAGCCCGAAGTTGTTGAGGTTGTTTGTTTTCATCGTATCAATCACCGTTTGATGGGGAGAACATTAAAAAACTAATCTTAATTTGTGCCACTTACAGGATAAGAACCCTGCTGTTGCTCCTGTTGAAGTCGTTGGAGTAGTTCGAGGGAGTGAAAAGCCTAGCATATTTGTTCCACCAAATGATCCAAACTCCGGTCAATGGTTCTACGTTGATGTTCCTGCAATTGCTCGTAAGTGTGGACTTCCTGAGGATACTGTTTACATTGAAGACGCAAATGAAAATGTGAATCCAAGTAACCCTTACCCGCTTCCAAAGGATGTCAGTACCTTGATTCGGAGTTCTGTCATGCCTCAAGACCATCTGAATTATACTTTGACATGGTATGGTTTTGTTTCTTCATATCATCATATCATGCATCAAGACTCGAAAAATATGAACCGCTGTGGCATTGTTCTCTTACATTTGTTTTCTCTTGGTTAGGTATTCCCTCTCTGCAGCAGTTACATTCATGGCTTTCATGAGACTAAAACCGAAAAAGAGCCGGAGATAGCAGATACGCAAGAGATTCAGGTAGCCATACGAGAGAATTTGATGCCCCGTAACATTGAGCCGTCGAGTCAATTTTGTTTATCGAACTGTTAGATTCTTGATGATTGGAAACTGGAAAACATTTCCGGTTGGATATTGGCTGTTTTTATCAGTAAACCGCTCGTTCCAAGCTGAATTTTCGCAGCCAAGGACAATAATGTTTTCGCTGTTCGTGCTGCCCGCGTAGCGAAGATAGCAGCGTTACGAGGGAGGGCCGATGTAAAATAATGATCAGAATTCTTTAGTACCTTTCTGTTTGGAGGTATTCTTTGTTAACTTCGTTCAATCATACTTTCGCATTGTTGTGTTTAGTTCCGGTTTCTTTTGCGTTCCTTGCAACTTTCTCACACATCTTTTCTCCCCCTACACGGTTTATTCCGGCCTTTCAATTGAATAAAACGAAAGAAAAATCAAGCTACAGAAATAAACGGGGATATGCAGAAATGGAAAAGTGTGCGTAAATCATATCCCTTTTGATCTTTCTATTTTGGTGAAGATGTCGCTTGCCCTTCACCTTGCAACACTTGGCGTGACCACCGTGGTGACTTACAATCCCGATTGCGCGATGATGGAGTGTTGCAAGGTAAGGGCATTTAACATCCTCGCTTGAAACCAAATTTGTGTACAAACTGAGACAATTGGCAAAACTGTCGATTTTCTTTCCTGTATGTTGTACACTGTACAGAATTGTACATAAAAATAAAAAATAAAAAAAAGAACTGCTAAAACTAAGAAAACAAATCAAAGAATTCCGGCCGACGAACACTAACGCCGGCAGGCAAACAAACTACGTGGGTAAAGAAACAAATTTAAAAGAATGAAATGAATATGGAAACTAACAAAACCGCGAGGAAGGGATTCATTCACGATATACTTCTTACAAGCAAAGGGGAAGCGGTCATCCCTTCATGGATTGCCTTCAACAACGCCACAAACTTGAACGGACTCTCTTCGGAAAACCACTGGAGCTTCCAAGTCATGGAGCCTGGAGCAATCTTTTTATCATTTATACTTGAGTCTGAACTGCCCGCTCCGGCTGAGCCTGGAGGGCAGAACTCCGACATTGCACACGCAACAGCTATGGTTACACACCGACTTTCTCTGACATCAACAACCTAAATGACAACAAACGAGACATCAACCCCTAGCTCTAACTTAAATGTTACTGAATCCAGGTACGTTTAGATGGAATTTTAAGTGAAAAGCTAAAAATCAGTTTGAGGCATTACCAACTCAGATATGTCGGCAATAGAGCAACACAAGTCAAGTGAAAAATATGGGGGCAAAGACGCATCCATGGATGAAGAGCTGAACTGCATAAGGTCTTCAAAGCACAAAAATACGTGCCCTCCAGCCACAAATAATGATCTTGAAAACCATGATTCACCTGTCATATACGAGATAAGAATGTTACCGAGCATGAAATTTCTGTTTCTTTTTTCTTTATCAGAATAACTTGGAAAAAGGCCATCCCCGCTTTGAAAATTTGACTCCAAAGTGACGTTCGAAGAATATAATAGTGAAACCTCATTATTGACCATCATCAAACTTCATGATACAAAACCAACAGTAGCGTAACAAAAGCTAACTATGGGATGTTCTCGACATGTTTACCAAAATGATTATTATAAACTTGGTGCCTTTGATTTTAACTAACTCAATTCATGACAAGATTACAATCGACGGCGATATATATGAAAACTGATGACCTAAGCATACCTTCATTATAACTACACCAAAACTGTACCATAGAATACTGGAATATGCTCACTTTTGAACCTCCACATATTTGTTTCTCAAATAACTCCACCTGAACCTGCTCCAAACTGTCATTTAAATTCCAAAACCCGTCTATCACAACAAGGAAATCAAAATATTCGCATCGGTTATCAAATAAATAATAGACATCTGAAGGGGAAAAACGATAACTACCTTCTTAAGCAAAGTTCTCCATTTGGGGCAAAAGAATCGATAACTTTTAAAGTAGAAAGTAACTGTCTTGATTTTTCAATGCTTCTAGTTTTAAACAGGTAAGTCGCTCTGCCTCCTACATACACCCTAAGCCAACAGGAAACAACACCGTTATTACGTTGCAATTATACATATTTGCAATATGTAGTAAGTACCATTAAGCACTAACCTCACAACCTGAAGCCCTATACCAACTACAACTTCTCTGATATCCTCAACCCTGTGACGACCCTGTAACTTTAAGATGGTGCCTGCAAACAACGATCACACTGAAAATCAGCAGTCATAAATCTAATCAAAGAGAAGAACAAATTGCCCAAGTAATAATTGTCAAAGAGGAAAACTTTATGAAATATGTCAGTCGCAAGGACTGCGTAACCTAACCTGACCCATCTCCTGCAATACCAATGGGCAGTACATAAAGCTTGTCTTCACTACTAAGTACAACAGCAACTTCTCTGCATGTAAAATAAAATACATAAACATATAAAAAATGCAGAGAAGTCTGAAACCTGACCGGACATAAGCACAAATATTAGAATGGACAGGAAAACATTGTTAGAGACAATACGATTCAAGCATAAAAAGACAAATTAAAAAAATGTTCACCTTTCTCGGGAAAGAAAATCCCGCTCAAGTATACAACAGCAACACAAATACTGCCTACATATCTCGTGATTTCGTGAATCTGCGATATTTGTATTGAAATAATTCTCAATAAATTCATCACTTCCTGAAGATAAGATTTCGGTTATTGAGGCACTGCTTCTATTTGCCAACATCTGTTTCTTATCAACAACTTCTTGAAAATCACTCCCATAGAAATATTTATTCTCTTGCTTATTTTCGATTTGCCCTACATGATTATCTAGATTGCCATTTGATTTTGGTGACAGTTCTGCTTGCCTAATCATGTTATCATCTTTTACTAGAGCGATAACTCTTCTTTTAGTCCTTTGTCTTCCTTTCCTCCTCTCCGGCAAATCACCCTCTTCATTAATGCAATTAGTAATTTCAACATCATGAGCATCAGCAGGAATGTCACTGGCACGTCCGCCGACCGAACATCTGTCAACCTCATGTTTTATGTCATAATACTTGAAACAATTTTTAGATGGGTATTCTTCGGCACTCTCATTCAACAAGTTCTCAGGAACCGACTGCCTAGATTCACAATTTTCATCTTCACTTGAGCTGGTATTACTATCAGATGATGCCACTGAATAAGACTCTGCGGATAACTGTAAAATTTCCTCCTCTAAGTTATGTCGACGATGAAGAATGTCCTTTTGATAATGGGGCGGTGATCCTGGGTTAGCAGATGATGAATAAGACTCTGAAATATCATCAATGACAGACAATGCAGACATACTCAAATTTTGGACCATCCTATGACCTCCATCAGTGGTGAATGTCTGAGTATGGGAACTTTTAGCCTCTGAACTGAAAGTACTTGTCCCTTCATACGAATATGCTTTTAAGTTCTCCCCAATATCTCTACTATCCATGCCAACTGGGCTGACCCTACCAGCATTCCTCACTGATTCTAAAACATTTGTACTACTCTCGTCTCCTGATGCTTGAACATATGTTGATTTTTCACCTAGCTGCCTCCAACTTGCCTTGTTTTTTATATAGTTTTCCTTCTCAAGATGCAATCTAGCCCTGCTATATCTACTGATGTCTGCATCATTCTCAGAAGCACGATCTAACCATTCCTTGAACTCCCGCAACCAAAGAACGGAGCGCTCTTTCTTCATTAGCTCAACTCTAGTCATCAAATCAACAATTTCAGCTTCATCGTCAGATATGACACCATCCTCTCTGCTTTGAATCTCATTGTCACAAGACACAGAGTCCTGGTCAGAACATGTGTTCTCCTCTTCATTAACAATTGATGCAAGACGAGATACCTTTTTCTGCAAAACAGCAAGGATGCAAGATTTTATGACTGTCTAGTTTATAATGGAGTAGACGATATATATAGCAACCAGCCCCCAATACCACGGTTTTAGCATGAATTTATACCAATACTTGTGAACAATAATAACCTACCCTTTTTTTGTTAATAATTGAATCTCCTTTATCATCGCACTTTGCAGGAGAATAAAACCCAAAGCTGGCAGGTCGCTTGTGCCTGCTAGCAATTATAAGTTGCCTCTTCCAAAATTCTCTGGTGCTGATCGCCTTATCATCTAACTTCAACTAATCAGCCATACGACAGATCAAAAGACAAAAGTTAGAAAAACAAAATTAGTAAATGACATGAAAAATACGTAATGAATGCTTCAAAATTTTATATTTAAGATCTATGTACTTCAGGTCCAGAAGAACGAAGAAAATAATCTGAAATGAATAAAATGATGAATCTTAACTTACTTTTTCGGGATTAGTGACATAGCTGAATGCTTGTGACCGATACCAACTGGCACAACATAATGGATTCCCTTCCAACCACAAGTTTTCAAGAGATCGAAGTCCAGAAAGGTATTCTAACTCTGAAAACTTGGAAAGAATATTGTAGGAAATATCAAGCCCTTCCAGTGACTTCAAATTCTCAATCCCACGCAATGTAGTTATAGCATTGTTCCTCAAAACAAGTTTAAGTAAACGGCACGTGACCTGCATGGTCCAACAACATCGGAGTATGGGTCCAAATCTATTTCCTAAACAGAAAATTTACAGCAATAGAACACGAACTACAGAAAAAGCACTTATTAGTACTTTTATCTATGTAATATGCGCCAAAATAAACAATCTTGACAAAATGTTAACCAAAAAGATCAAATCTTGTTCAATCTTAGGGACTATAAAAATGTACTCTTCTCGGAAAAATTTATGCATACAACTTCTCAAAGCAATCAAGTGTGGACTAAAACACAAACCTGACCGAATGACGAAATCGTTCTGAGCTGATTGAAACCGAGGTCTAGGTGCTTCAATTTGACACACTTGCGAAGATTATCAACCTTTGCAAACTTGTTCCGGCTAAGGTCGAGAGTTTCGACAGCAGGAAGAAGTTGCAAAGACTCATCCATGAGAACCAAGCCATTACAAGCACACGAAACGAATGACAGGCGGTTCCACTGCGGCGAGTCCTTAATCTCTGCAATTCTACTCGCAAACACATGCCGCAGAGCATCCTAACATCATTTTCCCAACAATTTAATCAAATCAAGGGCCTAATTAACCAAATTAAGAAGTTAAAATGCTGATTAAGTAGCTTAGAAGAAAAGCAGATTTTAATCAAAACATTGAAAAGCAGAGCAAAATGCAGGAAAACTCACAGTAGAATTATGGCAAATGATCTTCTCCAAGGTGTGCCGCAGCTCGAGCAAACCTTTCGCGGCGGAGGTGGACAAATCGCATCCTCGAAGCTCCAAAACCTTAAGCCTCCCAAACGGCCAAAACGACAGCGGCGTAGGGTCCCTGGCGGAAGGCGGCAGCACCGAAACGACCTTGAGGGATGTCAAGAGCCTGAGAATCCTCCTCAGCTGCTCGAGAGCGCGGTGGTCTCCAAGGTCGGAGACGTAGGCGCGGAGGTAATCGACGGGAGCGCCGGCGAGGAGGCTCTCGAGCTCGTGCAAGGCCTCGAGCCGGGAGTTGACGTAGTGGAACCCGGCCGGGTTCAGCTTCAGCACTAGGCTCCCGTCGATCAACGAACCGGCCTGCTGCTCCACGAAGTGGACTAGCTTCTCCAGGTAGCGATCTCCGGTGACAACCGCCATCGAAATCGGCGACTTCTCCAGGTCAATCTCGGAATTTCACGACGCGGAATCGCATGTCTGTGATACCGCTAGCTAAATTGTCAATTGGCACGACT
This sequence comes from Pyrus x bretschneideri, assembly GCF_019419815.1. Taxonomy (NCBI): domain Eukaryota; kingdom Viridiplantae; phylum Streptophyta; class Magnoliopsida; order Rosales; family Rosaceae; genus Pyrus; species Pyrus x bretschneideri. The sequence continues at coordinate 13,109,768 of NW_025999612.1, read as the reverse complement.
CCAGACAGAAAAAGAGGGAGTTTTTAGAGAGAGAAGCGGAGGAGCCACGGCGGTGGCCGGAAGAGGAGAGAGAGAAAGAGACGTTTTCAGTATTCGAGAGAAGAACATGAAGACATTAATGATTGGGAATACGAGAGTGATCTCTCGATTTTTGGTGGAAACTGGAAAGGATTTGGGATTTGGTAAGTCTGAGAAATTCGGGAGTAGGCTTTAATGAATTGGAATTAATTCCCAAAATTGAAGGCGTAATAATTTGGAGACACCTGGCCTACATGCACACAGCAGTTATGGGACCCGCCACGCGTTTTGTTGCTGTTCGTTCGTTCGGGTGGCGCGGTTGCAGATCCCGCCACCGTCGTGCCAGTCTCCCGGGTTTTGATTGTCTCCGTTATTTTCCGCTAGACCGGGTTTTCTTTTTTCTAATCTACACCACATATTAACAAAATTCAATTTATCAAATAAAAAAATGAAAAGACCAAATTATTCCGGTTAGCGAAACTAACACTATGTTTAGAAGAAAAAATTTAAGATTACTAAGAAATTTTAAAATAACAGAAATTAAAATGATGAGATTTTATTTTCTATAATTTGTGAATTTTCTTGTTTAGTAAACCTAGAAGAACAATGGAATTGAATACGGAATTTGTTATCTTTAAACTTTAAATCACATAAATTGGGAAATGACACCTATTTATATAGAATTTAAACTTGGGAATTGGAGGTTCCAAATCCAAAGTTTTTTTCCATGTGGAAATCTAAATTTTTATGTTTATGAATCCAAACAAGGGAATTGGTGCATGTCAATTTATAAATTCTGATTTTTACCTAAATTTCAAATTTATTTCTCTCATCCAAACATAGTGTAAAGAAATAACCAAAATAAAACTTATGGGCAATATAGTAACTTGAACATAAAATAATTTTGTAATTTTATACCTCACAGTCAGGTAATCATATCAATTGCCCCAATTCTCTCTCCTATGTTTTTATACCAAATCAAATAAATTTTCAGTGATGAATATTTATTCATAAACAGGTCGCTAAAGATATGAACAGTCTCATCAGCTATGAAAAATTGTTTGAAGGTTGTCATCAAAAAACTTTAGGGCTTGTTTGGTATCCTATTTGAAAATTTTTATCATTCCTCAAAACATTTCTTAAGAACATTCCTTGAAAACAATTTTCTTTAAGATTCAAAAACTTAATTGGTTTGCGATTTAAAAATTTTAAATCTTATGACTTAAACTAGACAAAGATATCTAAAAAGAGCGGGTCACGGGAGAGGGAGAAAGAGGAGAGGGGAGGAAAGAAAGTAAGAGATGATTGAATGAAAGAGAAAGAGAGGATCGAACGAGATAGAGAGGAAGAGGAATTAGAGAACAAAGAGAGCGGATTGGAAGAGAGACGAAAAAGGGAAAAAATAAAAAAAATAAAAAAAGAGGAAAGAGAATGAAGAAATAGAGAGAGAGAGAGAGAGAGAGAGAGGGAGAGAGAGAGAGAGAGAAAGATTTAGAGTGAGAGGGAAGGAGGTGGAGAAAAGAAATGCGTGAGTTTTAAGTTTAAATACTCTAAAAGCTCACTTTTTATGTTTTTAGAGAATATACTATGTTTTTGAGTTAGTTTTGGCTTTAGTTTTTTAAAATAGTCCTACCAAACAAGTTTTTAAGGCCTAAAACTTGAAAATTATTTTTTAGTTTAAAAAGTTGGATTCAAGTAAAGTACCAAACAGCGACCATTATATATTTTCTCTTTGTAAATTTTAGTTTCAAAATTTTAGTAAAATATGCAAGTTATATCAAGCGTTAGACAATGAATCTTTCTTTTATGCTCGAATTTAAATTTTTCTACTTAAAATTGGAATAATTTATAGTAGAATATTGCATTGTGAAGCGAAAAATATTGGAGGGGAGAAATTTAGCATTGTTTCGAATTGCCAGATTATGTTGTAAATTTGTAATATATGGATGGATCATGGAGGAATGTTTTCTTTTTTCAATTAGATAAACTCTAGTTACGTGCTACATACGTTAGTTAGACTAATTAGTTAGAGCAGTGTGTTATTCTAATTGCACCTGACTTCGACTCTTCTCTACATTGATTAGTGTGGTTTAATAGATTTTGTCTTTTTCTATTCAAAAACTCGTCACTTGTTAGTCGTTTGCTTGACCATGAAGGTTTAGATTGGTATCCAGCTATGTGACCACCATGCTTAAAAACTTCTAAGTAACAATGGATTCGTAAGTTGCACCTTTCTCAATGGTGTTAATTATGGTAGCATGTGGTATGTCACATGCCGAGGCCCAACTTGTGGCTTCGTCATGGCGGTTGCAATGCAGTCGTCTAGGCAGTCCACTATTCCGAGGGCTAGGAAAGCTTATAAAGACATTTCAACCTCCTTTGAGCATCATCGTATTATCCAGCACTATGAATTGACTTAAGACATGTCGTGTGGAAATAAATTTTGTAATATTGTTTGCTTAATCTAGGTACCTAAACAAATTAAAATAACATATGAATTTGTATGAAACTTATAACTTAGTCGGTTAAGAGTTACCTTGCACCGAAATCCCGAGTCAACGAAAAGCGAAGGGAAACCTCACAAACATACATGACTTAAATTACAGAGGAGTCATCCTCGCTGCCATTAGAGGCCGACGAACTACTACTACTGGGAATGTAAAGTACAAAAGGAATCTATCACTTTGCCTGTTGTGTTTTATCTGAGTATATATACACAGAGAGTCATTTCATGAAGGCTTTAAATTATGATCAAAGGTGTATAGAACCTTTTTACTTGACCTGCTGCTCGCCGAGGCGCCTCTTCTCTTCCTCAACTTGTTCAAGCAATGCTTCTAACTCTGCTTCTGTTAGGCCTTCTAACCTTTTCTGCATATCCACAATTTCACCCCATTCGGGCGTTAGGGAAACGTATATGGTTAATAGAGAAAGTTAGACACTTCAAACTTCAGTAAAAGTACAGTGAAACCAAAAAATCTAAGAAACTTCCGGGAAGTATGCTGCATAATATCCTGCAAACGTCTCGTGCAACTCACATCAGCTTACTTAACTCTCAATCTCAAAAGCTATCGCAACATAGCAGCATCAATACTGGCCGTTAACAGGAAACTCGTTACCTATGGGGTTCAATGTAACAGGGTTCCGAAACTCATTAATGTTTTATAAAACGAGCGCAATGACATTCTGAGATTCATATAGCCCACCCCACTTAGTAGGATAAGGCTTGGTTGTTGTTGTTGTAGAGAGAGAGAAACAGGTAAAATCAAGAGATGTGAAAAATGCATACAAATTCAAGAATACTACAGAGAAAAAAAAAAATATGGAATTTGGTAGAATTATAATAGATAAGTAGATACAAGAGATTATAATAAAACAGTTACCTCCATGACTTTGCTTTCATAATCGCGTATTTGTTGTGCGTACGTCATTTCCTTATTTGAAACACGAAAAATGTAAGTGGAAATCCATCCAATAGTCAGGCCCAACACCAGCACCAGCTGAACGACGTTTCCTGCTTGTAAAGGATCAACTCCAGCAAACTGCATAAAGCATCATAGCAAGAATAGTTACACGACTGGAAAATGAGCTAGCTAAAAAGGAAAAGGAAGCTATCAAGGATAGAAACTTTATGAAACGATTAAACAAGAGAATAAAGTACCTCTAATCCACTTTTCAAGCCGATCCCGATAGCAGTTACTCCTACTCCAATCAATAAAACATCCTTTCTTGAGTATCCAAATGGTTTCTTCTGTTAAAACACAAAAGAAAAAAGAGATGTAATTAAACATCTTTCTTTCCCTGTCAACATGACCGAGTGTTGAACAAGACTTCACATATCTCTATCCCAAACACCCCAATCCCACTGACTAAAAGGACCGGCTATATGAAATAAACTGGTCATACTAACTCCTTGTGCATACGGGATTAAAATCTGTAATCTATGCGAGAAGCAAGAACCGTATGCCAGACAATCAACCTTCTGCTTACTAAGTAACCAACATTTTCGATTGTTGATACATCTTAGGACATCAGCTGATGCTGACAAGAGATGCCAGTGGGATAAACTTGGATTCATGTTACAGAAAAACAAAATACAGAACAAATCATTGATCAGTAGTTGCTCGTACATGCCTTGGCCTGATCAGAGGAGTCATCTTCGCTTCCATTAGAGTCCGAGGAACTGCTACATCTGGGAATGGTTAAGATCGCCTTTTTTGGAATTATGTGGTTGATGCTATTGGATCCTTCTCCACATAAAAGGGATGTTTCATTTCTATATAAGCTGTGAATCACGACTTTTCCTGACGAATTCAGTATAAACGTAGTAATATCAGCTAAATGTCCGGTTTGTATAAGCAAATGATATAATTTGTACGCAATCCCTTTCAATCAAGTAGAACCCTCCTTGATATCCTAGTATATGAAAACATATGGTAAAAAATAGAACATTCAAATAATGTCACATCTTAAGGTAACATAGGAGTTTCCAAAATGCCTAAATCGGTCAATCATTCAAATAGTGTTGTATGAATAATATAACGCTACTGCGCTTGCCGCTAGGATTCTTACAGCTGACCTCATTTAGTGAGATAAGGCTTCGTTGTTGTTGTATTTGACGAAGCAATAAACAATACGTTCCATAAAGAATCGGTGTCATTCAAATGATAACCAAAAACCCCCCACATTCTATTAGAACTAACCAATACAAGAGCTGTCGATTTCTCCGTAAACCAATGGAAATTTTGCGCAAATACAATCAGAACGGTCTATAAAAACATTTGGACCCTAAAATCGAACGGGAAATCTTTCGGAGCGAACCCAAGTAGCTGAAGCTAAAAAAAAAAAAACATTCAAGAACGGCAAAGCAGCAGCAACTGACCTCTCACCAAACCATGAAAAGCTCTGACCTTCAATTGCATCAATGGCAGAGCCGAAATACCCAGAAGAGAAATTGGTCTTCTTTCACATGCTAAAGTACAACTTGGAGTATTTCCAAGTGGGAGAGATGCCATCCTGCAATTTTCTTCGCATTACCACAAAAAATAAAACAAACCCAACAAAAAATATGGAGAATTATAATTAATTTGAGCAGTAAACGCATGAACTAAACCAAAATCCGATTGCTTTTATTTGTAAATTACGCACATATTTGATGAAACGAGATATCTTTTAGAGAGAGAGAGAGTACCCGGTATAGAGAGAGAGGGAGGGAGCAGCAGAATGTAACTCAAGGATTACCGTTAATGGATTGCAGATGACTGGTATTCAGCGCTTCCCTCCAACCTCATGTCTGATACAGTAATTTTGTCTTTGCAGGGTCCCACCTCTTAAAAGATCAACGACTATTATTTTCAAGGGAGGACGATATTTGGAGTTGCTTAATTTCAACTAGGATTGGATGAGACATAAATACAAAAGTTTAATATATTTACATATTACGTTGCCGAGGCATTTCTATACTAGGTCATCATAAGAAGTATTAAGCTTCCATGTCACCAAGTGTGTGAATTTGTTTGGAGTGCATACCTCTTTCTCTTTTATCTCTAGACTCATATGTGATTGAACACACATTAGATTAAGAGCAATGATTCTTGCACTCTCTTTTTCACTTTATATGCTCAATTATATTTTTCTAGCTATTGAAATTTTTTTTTTTTAACAAACGATATTATTTACACTAAGGTAAAGTACAAAAAATGAAAAAAAAAAAGTGGGAGATGAAATGAGAACTTTCATGTGTATAAGGTTTGTCAAAAAAAAAAAGTGTGTGTGAGAGAAGACGTTTGGAAAGGAAAGGGGTTCTCTCCGGATCTCTTCCATCAAATCCACCCAATCAATCAATCCAAACTCTTAAAATTTAATCCAACGACTAAAAACAGGGGGGCCTTCACGTTGGATCAAATTTCAATAGTCCAGATCGATTGATTAAGTGAATTTGGTGGAAGAGATCCGGAGAGGAACCCTTTCCGTTTGGGAATAAACCAGGTTGTAAGTAAGTCTCTTTCTCACCCGGAGAAAGGACAAGTAATAACTTTCACTTCCCCATGGTATGAGATTGGGCAACACATTAATGCTTTCTTTAGTAAGACAAAGAGTAGGCTACTCCTTGATTAAATAATTACGATATGAAATATTAATCAAGATTTGCTTCATAATCATTTAATTAGCAATCTAATTAAGCAAAAAGCATACAACAAAAAAGGCTGTCCCATTTCTAATATAATCCCTCCAAAAGATTTAGTACAGTTAATTGGTTTTTGGACTCACTTGATACTTGATTAAGCTAATATCTACCAAGATCAAACTGCTATAGTTTAGACCAATTTAGGAAACCAATTAAGCTTAAGGTTTACCAACCAACTAATCATATGGTTGAGATTAGAGGAAAAGGATCCTCGCCGGATATGAATAGTAACTAACGAAAACTGATCGCACAATAGACGATGAATGGATGAGATCATTGGATCCTTAAGATCCCTAGAAAAGAAAAAGGATCCGGCCGATGATCCTTTTCCGAGATTAGATAATAGCTCCAAAGTCATCAGTAACATGTATTGGGGAATATTGTGCATTGCTAGCAGCTAGCTTATCAGCCTTAGCTAGCACTGGATAGTGATTGCATAACTAGCAAAAGATTTGACCTTGTCACCACTTCTCTGCCCAGATATCCCTCTCTCACTTCGTCCAAATATAGGTACACACTACACAGATATATACATTTCTTCCTTCTCTCTCTACTATTATATTTATACGAGTCTCGTTTTCATGGTTACCTAATGATCGAGATTTTGTGGACGTGCATCATTGAATTTGATATCGAGAGTTGAGATTAAACCATTTTAAGCACATCCGTTTACCAATGATGTCAAATTCAAGAATGAGTATCCATGTATTTTTTAGTCACATGTAAACGAACATTTTTAAAATATTTTTTTCTGCTATATATGCGTGTATTTGTATGTACTTGTATACATAGAGTAGGTGAGGCTGTTGCAGGAATAATATCAAAGAAATGGACCAATGGTAGGTAACCATGTCCAATCATTCGTTTGGTGGTGTCCTTAAGTGAGCAGTTTGTACATTACCCAACCAATTGCTCCATGCTTCACCATGTGCCCTCCCTACTGATAAATTCATAAAAATCCTATTGAAATCCTATACATTTAAAATACACTATTGTAATTAGAGAGGACATGCTAGCCTCACTCACCTAGCCACTGACTTTCCATGCTTTTAAAGTATTGATTAGGGTTCGATTCCGTTCGCTGTGAAAAAAAACCACAAAATGATATCAAGTTTTAAAAGTTATTTTTTTGAAAAATTGATATTGGCAAAAACTTATTGATAACAAGTTAATATATTTTGGAGTTCTGTTGTGGATTGGCGGTTGATTGGCCCCTTTTTAGAACAAAATTAAGGAAGTTGATATTGATTGATTGGGAAGTGGTTACCTCCAAGAATTAAGGGTTCTGGTCACCTTTCCGGACCATCTTGTTAACGTCAATGATATTAACACATTATTGATAAATAACATATAAAGAGACCGATTGGGAAGTGGTTATCTAAAAGAATTAAGGGTTCTAATTACCCTTCCGGACCATCTTGTTAACGTCAATTGATATCAACGCATTATATAAAGAGTTTTATAAGGAAGAACCTCCAATACTTCGTAGCCATAGTATTCAAAGTTCACATGGTGGGAGTATGAAACTTGGATGCTTTGTGTGTAACCAAGTGACATGCATCTAGGTAGACGACAAATCCATCTAATTTCTCTCCCATTCTGTCAATCAACCACTATCATATTCATGCATGCACAATTTCATTTATATATACTCGTTCAAACAGACTCTTCCAAAGCCCCATCCATCTCTCCCTCCTTCCTCTCTCTCTCTCTCTCCCCTCCTCCAAAGAGTAGACCTACCATTTGCCTCTTCTGATGGGAAATGCAGCAGTTTCTTGTGCTCCATTGATCATATGCTCAAGCAGTCCAAGAGGAGCAACAAAAGTCTTATTTCTGGATGGAAGAATGGAAATTTTCGCAAGGCAAGTAAAAGCAGCAGAGCTAATGGTAGAGAATCCAGGCCAGTTTTTGTGTGAGTCTACCACCCTCAAAGTTGGCAACAGAATCCACGGCCTCACCGCCGACGAACTGCTCGAAAGACGGCGGTTTTACTTCCTCCTCCCCATGGACCTCCTCTACTCAGTGCTAACACACGAAGAACTCAGCTCCCTAACTTACAGGGCTTCAAAGGCACTCAAGAACAGTAGAGGCTTCAACAATTTCAGCAGGATTTTTCCGGTTTTCGGAGATTTTCACATGTTTAATCTTTCGGAATCCAAGAGATCGGATTGCGATGAAGATCATGTAATTATTAGTTTTAATTCAAGCCATAATTCAGAGCCAGTAGTATTATTGGAGAGGTACTCAAAGCAAAGATCATGGAAGCCTGCGTTAGAAACCATTGATGAAACTCCTTGTACACATTGACTTCCTCTTCATTTGTAATAAATTTTGATTAATTACGTACATTTTGATTTAATTTTTTTTCCAGAATTAAATTTAGAAGTAATTAAATATCAAACTAACTTCATGAGCTAGCTTAAATGCGAGAAAGTTTCGCTTGTATGTTTAGATTTGGTTTTTGATGCATTTGCTAGTTTATGATTCATTTACAAGTGATTTTAAAATGATTAAAAATGTTTTTGTTGAAAATATTTTTGAAATGATTTTAAAATGACTAAAAGTGCTTTTGGTGAAAATATTTTTGAAATCAATCCTTAATAAAAATGCAAGTGAATCATGAAAAAACACTACAAGAAGCACATAACTCTTCAAGGGCTTTTGAAACTCAACAATATTTCCTTTAAAAACGCTTTTAGTTATTTTAAAATTGCTTTCAAACGAATCCTAAGCCATTCTTAGTCGTGTAAGAAAATCTGGATGGTCCATGCAACATCAATTAGCTGTTTATTGTGAATAAAATATGTTAATATATCCAATCAAATATGGTTGGGATTAGATTAGTTGTCTTTCTTTTGCCTTCCACCATTCCTAAAGCTGGAAAGTGATGAAACAAACCAACTAACAAATTAAGAATGCTTTTCGTTTTAGATTCCATGATGGCGACACTGATTAATAATATTGTTTATTAGCAGTATATTATTTACTAAAATATTTTGTAAATTTGATATATGTATTATTAATTTATTAGACTCCTAACGTCTAAATTTTATATAATCAAGAGTGTAAGAAGAAATCATTGTTTATCGCATTGAAATGCTAAAAGCTGCAAAGTATATCTTTTTTCTTTTTTTTTTGTTTTTTTCCAAATGTATTTTTGTTCACCGCATTTAAGTAATGATAATGTTTATCATCATATTTATTATTATTAAATAAGTTTAAATTTTAAAATTTATGTCAATACGTTACGCAGATTTCAAAATTTAAACTCATTTCACGATAATAAATTGAATGGTGAGATTAGTTAGCAAAAATATTCTCTATTTTTTCTAATTAACGGCCACATAAATACTTTGGGTTGAGACTTTTATTCAAACAGTTGTCTGGTTAGGACAAATGTCATATGAAATAAAGAATAGATAGAGTTCGATTAAATCGAAATGTAAAGAGTGTCATGATTTTGAAAGAAATATCGTGGTATGATCGAAACTCAAGACACTCTTACACAAGTTTGTCTTCTATTAGCAGAGGAGATGTTGAGTCCCATAATTCCGTGTGAGATAGGGATACAGGAAGGAACCAAGAAAAGCCAAACCAACCTACCAAAACTGAATATATTACTCTGAAGTGGTGGTTGATTTTTGTGACTTTGTCCAATGTTGACCACAATCTTTTTCTTTACAAGATTAGTTTGAAAATATTGTTGTAAGAAATTTAGCTTCTAAATCGTGACGTGGATGGATAACATAGGATAACAAAAGACAATTAAAAAGAAAAAGGCAATGGCATATGGAGTTTTATCACGGTGACAGCCTGGATATCTCCACAAAGACGTCGATAGCTGACCTATGCAAATGGAGGGAGAATATAAAGAGGGGGGGGACCTTAATCTCCTAAAGCCACTCATAAAGGAATGGTCATTGTTTGCCTTCTCTTTCATAACAAAGTCGTTATTCTCGACTGGCATAGAAGTTTTTCGCGCGGGTCAATCGATTCAGCATTTCAAGTGGTTGCTTCTTTCGATGTCCATGTGCCAATGCCACTTTGGATGACATTGGATTGGTCAAGACACTTGAATCTTAACTAGCTTTGTCCGTGCTGTGGTTTTGCCTATTGCCTTTTTCTTTTTGAACAAACAATAGTGTTATTGAGTTAAAATGTTAAAAATTAGGAGGAGTGAGATCGGTGAGGATCATATACCCATCAAGAATCCAAGATGCATAAACATTATTGTTTTTGTTTTTGCTTTCCATTAGTTTCCACGTAAAAAATAAATAAACTCAAATGCTGATGTCATTAAACAGCGATAAAAAGACCAAAAGACACAGGAGAGAAAAAAGAAAAAGAAAAAAGCGGGAGCAGAATTATGCTACACCGCCACTACAGATGGCAGTGAGTGAAACCGGCAGTCTAGAGAGAACTCCAGCCGTCGATGCATTCGCAATCCCATCATCCTCATTCGGCGGCGGAAGAACCCTCCCGTCGGCGAACAACAGCCGTCCATTTCTTGGCTGGTCCACCATGACGCCTTCAAGCTCCGCAGCCGTATTATAAAACGCAGCGTCTCCGAACCGCCTCTCCACCTCAAGAAACTCCCCGAGCGAAGCCGGCTTGGTGCAGTCGTCACGGCAAAGCCGCCACCACCTCCTCCGCCGCTCCGCCACCATACCCACCGCCGACGAAGCGGCGACACTCTTCTTTTTCGGCTTTTTCGTCTTCCTGGAGCTGCTTCCGCTGGTAGTGCCAATGTTGTTGATGTTTCCGGCTTGGGGGTCGCGGTGGTTCTGGCTCGGAGCTCTGAAGGTGATGGAGGGGAAACTCACTCCCATAAGGGTTCCCAACGTCGTGCTCCGATCGTGAAAGAACGAGCCTGTAGACTGCGATTCAAAATTCACAAATTTATAAAATAGAAATTAAGAAATTGACGAAATTTGTGAGAGAAATGGGGGAATGGGTTACCTCGGTGTCGAGATCGGAGGAGGAGACGGAGGAGTTGGTGGGGGAGGAGGGCGGCGGCAGCAAGTCATTTCTCGGATCTAGCATTATTTTGGCTCTTTCTGCTTCTGGTGCTTGCTTCTGGAGAGAGGATTTTCTGTTTGTTTCTCGGGAAAATTGGGATGGCAAATTTGGAATCTGATCTTCTTCTTGTTTGAAGCTTTATTTATCTGCAATTTAAAGCGTCGATCGAGAGAGAGAGAGAGAGAGAGAGGGAGAGATGGTGATGGATGGGATTTTTAATTTAACTGGAAGTTTAGATTGCGTTTCAAATCATTAATGTTTGGGGCATTGGAGGTGCTTTGTCTTTTTTAATATTTTAATCTTCATTATATTTTTTTTTTACGAACAATACTTGACTACTTAAGGCCAACTCAAATGGTGGGCTAAAAGTTAAATTACCCCTCAAAATTTTCCCCCAAACCCACACCAACCCAAGCGTAAAATTGGGGCTAAATGCTAAACCAAGACCAAATACCCCCCCAAAATTTAGCCCAGAAATCAGAGTGGACTCAATCCAATATTTATCGGAATTTAAATTTTTTTAGATTAAAATGTTCATAAAATTAATTTACGATAGTCTACATATTTATTTATTTTTTAAATTTTAATTTAACAAAAAAAAAATAACCTAAGTTTATTATTTAATAATCCCAGGCTAAAATTTTAGGCTAGAACGGTTGGAGCAGAAAAGTTGTTTCTGGGCTAAAAGCTAAATTTTCCGGGCTAAAATATTTGGCTTTTAGCCCAACCATTGGAGATGGTCTAAGTATGGGTAAGAACTTTTAATTAAAAAAAATGTTCATTTTTGAATTATAGAGTTTTGTACTTATAATTATAATCGTTAAATCACTCTGTAAATATCATCTTTGTAAAAAATGAATTAAAACTAAGATCGTTCAGTCAATCTGTTATAACAAATACATAAACGGTTCATAATATTTTTACCAATTTCGTTCATCTGTTTTTATATTGTTTGATGACTAAATGACTTTAATTTTTTTTTTTTTTAAAGAGGCAATATTTATAGAGTGATTTACAATATGAACGGTTCTAATGATAAATACGAACATTTATGAATCATTTATATGAATAGCCAAGTATTATTCTTTAAAAATTGGTTATCAAACGAGTCTCTTCAAGTTTCTATATTATGACTAGTGGCCCTATGTCCTTTACCTATTTCAAAGTTACTCTATACAATTTAATTAGTTGAAGGTTGGAATGTAACGTATACGTATCATGTACATGTGAAATAACCTAATTTATGTCATACATAAATTTCCTAATACAAAAGAAATAAACGAGTAAGTGGATTTCACGTTGAATTAAGCAAATCACACCTAAACAATTAAATTAAAGATCAACATGAGAATTAATATTTATCTTAAACTTGAACAATCAGGTTTCATTCTCATTCAAGATGTCTTTCATTATGAGTTAGTAAATACGTCATTAGGGCACATATACCTATAAAAGACTTTTAGACGATGGAGAGATTTTTTAATGTGTTTATAACACGAAGCGTATGCCACGTATTATTATATAAGTGATGCAAAGTTTTTTTTTTTTTTTTTTATTTTTTGCAAATATTCTTCTAATTGTATAATTATATGTGGTGTACCATCTCGTGTTATGTGCATACTAGAAAATCTCCCCAACTGATGTGCTAGATCAATCAAGTGAAGTATTAGACCCTTGGAAGTGGGGGTACTCTACCATACACTAGGGTTTAATCTTCGAGCATTTATTGGTCTCATAGTTCAAGTGGCCAAGCAAAAGGCTTGGGAAGCACTTTTGCAGGTAGTGTCCTAAAAGGAAAAGCTGCCGACACTAGTGGCCACAAGACTCGTGGTCCTCCCTCCTCTCATGGGCATGGGGACTCAGATATGGCGTACCTCTAAATGTCTAACTGTATTACCATCATTTAGACAAAGAAAACATCAAACTAAAAGTTCATGTGAATTGTGATTATTTGGAATGGGAATGGGATTCTCTTCGATTCTTTTTATCTGGATCCTTCAATTATTTATGTTATTCGACGTGTGCTGGCTCTCATTGCCGACCTACCAAGCCCACACCGTCATCTTCCAACCTTTGGTTGTCCAAAAATGGAACCAAGTCATTCAAATTGAGAGAGAAGAAAGTCAGATATAGAGTGAGAAGGGAGAATAATATGGAATGAAAAAGCAGACAAAGTTAAATTAATTCTTGACTAATTGATGTTAAATAGAACATATGCAATTGAAGGATTAGGAGGATTCAGATGGAAAGAATCCGGACATGATGATCATATTCCTTTAGAATGGTCCATTTGGAGCCCTAATCCTACCCCAAATACTGAGAATGAAAATATTGGTTGAGGATGCACAACTACACTTGGGGCCACAATTCATGTGTCAACTACCTAAGACATTTAGTAAAGCTGCTTAATTGAGAGAATTTTTATTAACAATGTGAGGTCGGGTCGGATCAAAATAATAGAAAATGGAAATACCATATTTTGGTAACATGTGCCTTATAGGTGATGTGGTTGGCCCCTCTGCCCGAGTTTTTGTCTTATGATTGTGTTGGAGTGCCCCGAGCCCACATCGATGAATTACTGGATTGATTTAGATTGTATAAGCGATACAGAGAACCTAATTAGCGACTAATTATTCTTTTGGGTACACATCATTGAGCTGGCGTACGCTTCCCTGAGTGCGACTAATCCTACCTTTCCCATGTGCAGCTGTGATACACTGACACTGTTGAGAATTGCAGAACGGAGTGCCCGTATCTTCACGTCCCAGAGGAGAAAGGAATTTTACTTGGTGGTTTCACCAGTTTTGGACCCACGACCTAGGGACCTAACAATGATCATCCCTATGTAGCCTCCTATTTAAGGGACCAGGCTATGGATGAAGTAGAATTCTCTCACATTCCTTTTTATTTGAATTGTTATGGTTAAATCATGTCAACATCTTATATTAATTTTTTTATAAAAAAAGAAAGACAAAATAAAGAATGTGAAAGAAGAAGATGGAAGAGGATGAAACGAGAGGGAGAGAGAATCGTAATCCTCTATGGATACCCACGCTCATTTGGACCAAATAGAGAAATAGCATAATATCGGCAATTACTCGGTAATAACTCTTATCGATTGCGAAGTGTAAAATACATACAAGAAAAAAATAACAACTTATCAGGACAAAATCTTAAGTGTATCCGGTGTAGGATCTCTCCGCCACCACTGGTGAACTCGCTGGCCTTGGCCCCTCACCGGCGTGCATGATCTGATGGTCGTCATGATTTGGTCTCTGATAAGTGGTAACATCCACCTGTACTGCAGTAAAGGAAACCTGGAAATGCCACATTAAACAGGCATTGCTTTTGTTTATCTAAGCAAATAATAAAAATTTGGAAAATCTACAGTATCGCATTGCTCTCGAAGCAACGTGAACTTTTGCATCCTTACACGCTCTTTTAGTGTGAAAATTTTTCAAGTCAAATGCGTGGACAATACAAATTGAGTAACGTTGGACACGTGTAGCCATTGAGCTTCACACGTGGGTCAACCTGCTCTGATACTATGAAGAGAGTTGAGGTTCGACTATAAAATCAATCGACAATATGAGAAATACTTTAACTTACTTATAAGCATTTGCAAGGTTTCTTCTTTTATTGATGTGAGACTCTTTTAACTTTCACATTCTCACGCATATAAGGCTACGAGGTACGCTAACAACACCCGAAATAATATTAAAAAAGTCAAAATAAAACAATACGGGAGCAGACAAAAAAGTGAAGATAATAGTACCAGAAAAATGATCAAATCCACTGCTTAAACCAGCCAGTTTTACATGAAATTGTACATGAACCACTTTTAACAATTGCTTTCTTTGTCACAAAATGTATTCCCTACCACACATGCAATCCCAATCTTCAAAGTTTCCTACATCATTCTTTTGGAGTTCAGCTGTTGGAAGTAAGGTGGTGGAAAAGCCAGCAGCATCAACCCCCTCCAAATGAATGCTTTTTCTACAAACCCTACCAATATGTTTCTTTTCTATAAACAAAAGTTGAAATGTACATCAACGAAACCTTCGTCTGGTTGTCGAGACTCGAACCCGGAAAAAATTTGCCAAGCCTGGCTTGAAACTATGACCACAATCAATCTGATCTACATGGGAGATAAATCATGGATATAGTCATCCCACATTTCACTTGCAATCGAATCCCGCATCTGCGAAGTGAATTCGAGTTCTTCTGTGTCAAAACCAGAGGCCTCAAAATGCATGTTTGGTGGCTCCAGCACCGCTAATGGGGGAACTGATTCCTCCATTTGCAGTATCGTGTCCTTTTCGTACGTTTTAAAGATCCAGTCATCTGGTTTCTCCTCGCGGATGAAATTGTGTAGGGCACACGCTGCGACAACCAACTTGACTTGCGTTTGCAATGGGTACGGAGGAGCTGACATCAGTATAGGGAAGCGTTCTTTTAAAGCCCCAAAAGTGCGTTCAGATGCATTTCGTAACAATGAGTGTCGCTGATTAAATAGCTCTTTCGCATCTTGAGGGTGATAACCACTAGGAAACTCCGTCGAGTGATAAGGTATACCAGGATATGGAGCAATGAAGCCAGGCATGTTTGCATACTTGTTGTCCACGAGGTAGTATTTACCTGTTACAAGTTTTGAACCCAACAGTGCTAGTAAGATTCAACAGTAGCTGTCAAAGTATTAACAGAATAAGGTCATTTCTATATTTTTCCAAACAAGTAGACCACCATGTATTGCATACATAAGAACCAGCATTTTCCAATTCATATATATTTTTGACAGTACATTTATTTCTAGAAATGATTGTCTAATAGCTAAATATAATCCGAAAATCTATTTAAACAGCATGAATTTAGACAGTTGAATACTTTCTTAATGACTATCATATTAAAAAGAAAACGTAGTTTTCTACGTTAACTGGGTGTTCAATAGTCCAAGTCAGGTTAACAATACCTTCTGGCATCTGCAATTTGTTTCGTCTTGTGAGAGCAGAATTCAAAACTTGCAAATCTGATGCAGAGCCTTCCCAACCAGCCAAGACATAAAGGAACTTGAGATCAAATGAGCAAGCAGCAAGAACATTTTGTGAAAGTAAGCCATTCTTGTCGCGGAAAGGTCCTTGCTCATCTACGCC
The DNA here is from genome assembly GCF_019419815.1 of Pyrus x bretschneideri. Taxonomy (NCBI): domain Eukaryota; kingdom Viridiplantae; phylum Streptophyta; class Magnoliopsida; order Rosales; family Rosaceae; genus Pyrus; species Pyrus x bretschneideri. The sequence goes on along the minus strand of NW_025999612.1, from coordinate 13,093,397 downwards.
CACCATCACTGGGAGGTGTATGCCATCAACTGCTCCCACACAATCCTATAGGATAAAAATTTCGAATTGTAAATCAATAGAAACGAGATACAAATCATACTTAGTTACTGTGGGATTACCTTAAAATATGGATAGAATCTAGGATCTTCTGAAATTTTGGGAGGAACATCAGATCCTGGAGGCTGAAAGAAACCTAACGAAATTGCCATTACTGCGTTCAAGACATTGTTGAAATGACGACTGATGGTTTCTCCTGAATAACGGAATAACTCTTGAACAGCTCGAGTCCGTAGATTATGACCAATTATGAACAAGAACATGGCCAGTTGCTCTTCAATCTTGATTCGATTTGTGTGACGCAGAAGGCCTTTTCCTTGCAAAATATCACACAACTTGTAAAAGACGTGCTTATCCATGCGAAAGTTTTCTAAACAGCGTTCATTTTGACCATTAAGGACTTCATCTATAAACTTTGCACCAGTAGATGATGAATCATGACTGAGCTCTTTCGGTATATAATTCTCATAGACTGCATCCTTTTCATCTTCAGAGCTCTCCATTACCAACTAACCTTTGCACAGCAATGTATGCATCGAATATCAGCAAGTATATGGATGGAGGTCAAACATAAAGAAATGTAAAACAAAAGGAACAGATTCTATGTTGGAAGAGAATACAACAATGCGAAAGTGCCGTTTAACAACTCTTGCCAGCTATATTATATCAAAATACATTATTTTCTAAACGAAAAATTCATATATGAACAAGAAAGAGCGTCAACTGTCAAACCCCATCATTCACAGAGGAGTTGTTTCCTCATAAGAATTTGTGAAATCGATACTTTAGTGAATCACCTTAAACATGAAAATTTATGAACCACCGGGAAAACCAAGTACAGTGATTTATACACGGAGAAAGACCATCTTTGAACTATGCTGTGGCTATAACACGACTTGACAATTCAACACACACAAAAAAACAAGAAGATAATGGGTATGAAACAGAAAAGTCTGAAAGCAAAGACTAAGGGAAAAACCTCTAAACACAAAAAGTGAAGAAATGGATAAAATACTGCGCATAATTTACACCCAACTCAACCCTCAACTGATGTGAACCTTCATTTTAACCAATGAGGGAGTCACCTGCATCAATCTTTTCTAAACACTCTTCCCTAGTCACGGTCATTTTCATTGCTACACTCGTATTCGTAAGAGAAGCACACACGTGCATCCACACACACACAAAAACAAGGTTCTAAGAAATGGTAGTACACGAAATGCGTACTTCATTCGCGTTACTACAACAGCATCAAAAGCACAAAAATATGAGCATCCAATAAAGAGAGGAGACTAAGGGCCTGTTTGGTACTCTACTTGAATCCAACTTTTTAAACTCAAAAACAATTTTCAAGTTTTAGGCCTTAAAAACTTGTTTGGTGGGACTATTTTAGAAAACTGAACTCAAGACTAACTCAAAAATATAGTCTATTCTTTAAAAACATAAAAAGTGAGTTTTTAAACTTAAACTCACTCATTTCTTTTCTCTCATTCCTCCCCTTTCACTCCAAATCTATCTCTCTTTTCTTCTTTCTCTCTCCTCTTTTTTTTTACCTTTTTCAACTCTCATCCAATCCGCTCTCTTCATTCTCTCTGTTCTTTCTCTCACTCATCTTCCTCTCTATCTCGTCATATCCTCTCTCTTGTTTCTCTTTCTTTCAATCATCTCTTACTTTCTTTCCTCCTCTCTCCTCTTTCTCCCCCTCTGTTAAGATCTTTTTGTCCACTTTAAGTCGTAAGATTTAAAAATTTTAAATCGCAAACCAATCAAATTTTTTAGTCTTAAAGAAAATTGTTTTCAAGAAATGTTCTTACGAAATGATAAAAAATTTCAAATAAGATACCAAACAGGCTCTAAAGTACTAGCTAATGCCAAACCAAAATAACACAATCACAGGGTAGCAAATCATCTATGCAGCAAACCGCGAAAGTTGTCCGAAAATTTCATCATACTCGAAAACTACAGAAACCCAGAATCTAAGGTGTAGACCTCACCAGCTGAAGCATCACAAACAGGAATTACACATTCAAACGGACATCAACACAAATTGACGCAAGTCTGCTGAAGTCTATAATATCAAATAACAAATTCACCGAATGTAAAACCAATTCTTACAAATTCTACTTACAATTTGAACGAATTAAACAAAAGATTAAACTCCAAGTTGAACGAACAAAATTATCATCGCCATTAAACAAAAACCAGATGACAATTTATCGAAAATGAACAGCCATACCTGCAGAGAGCTGGGCTACTGCAACTTCAGGAGGCAAACGACGTCGTCTTCGGCGAAGGATTGGATGGACCGAGAGAAACGTGTGTAGGATGAACAGAATCGTTGGGTTTTTAAATTTGGGGGAGTTAGTGAGTCTACTGAGTGACGTCACATTCTCCGTGACTCTGTGCGCGCTTTTGCACTTTGCAGTCTCTCTCTCTCTCTCTCTCTCTCTCTCTCTCTCTCTCTCTCTGTCAGTCCTGTGCAAACTTCAGACTGACTGGAGGCGGAGGGCTAGAGGAGGAGGTGGAGGACTAGAGGAGGAAGCGGAGGAGGAGGGAGGGATTTCTCTCTCTCTCTCTCTCTCTCTCTCTCTCTCCCCTCTCTCTGTGGATTAAAGCCCGATTTCGTGGGAGGCCCAAGTTTTTTAAAGAGTGTTTTCAGAAAGCCCAAATGAATCCCTCCATTCTGGGCCCAATGAAGGCCCCAAACTCGACAGGGACTTGGGCGTAATTAGGGGTGGTTCGGTATGGGATACCATACCGAAACTAGTATCCCGAATCCCAAACCAAAATTTTTCAGGACGAGAATTTGAAGACCAATCCCAAACCAAATTTTCGGGAATCCCAAATTTCGGGAATCCCGAAATATTTTCGGGATTTTGGGACAAATCGGGAATCCCAAATTGAAATATGAAATTATGAATTGTTCTTCAAATATATAATTCAAGAACACATTCATGAACTAGGAATTTCATTTCATTCACACTACCATTTAATTGAACATTGACATGCCTGACTGTTTTTATCATAGTCAAAATTCAAATTAATTAAACCCTTTTTGCAATCTATTGAGAGACAAAAGAATCAAGCCTTCTGAAATCATCCGCCATGGCAGCAGTAATAATAAAATTCACATGAATATCAAACAGAACATGAAAAATATGCAAGGTGTAGGGCATGCCGTTGCAGAGCATGAATTAGAAACTCCTAGCATCAATTATAAAAGAATAATAAATATATATATGTATAAATATATATATATATATATAATAATTAATATTATATATTTTCGGTTTGGTATGGGATTCCCGAAATATCGAGAAGCCAATCCCGAATCCCATACCGAAATTTTGGGATTGGTTCGGGATAGCATCCCTAAAATTTCGGGAATTTCGGTTTGGGATCGGGATTTTTTCGGTTCGGTTCGGGATTTTTGGGAATTTTTTCCACCCCTAGGCGTAATGAGGACGCCAAGGTGACGTGGTCCCAAATGCAATGTTATTTGATACACGTTTTTGTTTCAATGGTTTTCAGGTGTCGAACTTGGTTAAGCCACACAATAGGTCATTAGTAATTTAGATTTGAGCTTGTCACTTATATTGTTGAGAGTATGAATTCTTTATTGGGAAAATGAGTAACCTTGTATGTGCTTATAAGAAATTAAGTTACTCTTCACATTGTCAATTGGTTCACATTCTTAATGGTGTTAGAGCAGGTTGTCCCATGTGTTAAGTCAATGGCCACACATTGCTCCACGTTACTCGATTAATGTTGTCCATGTGGAACCTGTATGAGCTAAGAAGTTATTTTTCTCATCCTTATAAGTAATTGAACTACTGTTATGTTGTGAATTAGCTTTTTTCCTTTTTTTTGGTAAATTACATTTTATCCCCTCCAGTTTGGGCGAAATTACAACCTTGTATAATATCTTTAAAATATTTCAATTTCATACATTTACTATCATTTTATTTTAATATTATACATTATGTTAAAAAATTTGTTAATTTAACCGTTAAATGATAACGTGGCATATATGAATAATGAATGAATGTGCTTACATAGCTGCCAAATAAAAAACAATTAATTAATAATTAAAAAAGCCACAATGGGCCCCACCAAGGTGCAATTGTCACGTGCTGGCGCGTGACTTGGACTGATAGAGGATAATTGGTTCAAAGTACACCGGGATCAGGATTCAGGAGAGAAGTTATGGAGTTCAGGATAAACTAGGAAACAAAACGACAGCTTCTGGGACAGATGACGTCACACCCAACAACTCAAAACCCGTACAAACATTGACAATCGTCAGAATCCAAAAACCTCACCATCCCTCTCTCTCTCTCACACCCGATCAGAGGAACACCAACAACGACAACAATGGCGGATGCGAACCAGAAACCAGAAATCTTCGAACTAAACAATGGAAGCATGCGCGCCCTCATCACAAACCTCGGCTGCACCATCACCTCCTTGTCTGTTCCCGGCAAAGACGGTATCTTTCTTTCCAATCAGATTTCCTTTCTTTCTTCCCATTAATCTATCAACATTTTTTGTGTTTTTGATCATCTGAAAATACTTTAACGGAAGACTTAGACGCAAAACCAAGCATCCTAAGATTTGTATACGCCGGCCCCACTTAGTGGATAAGGCTTTGTTGTTGATGTTTTGATCATCTGAAAAATGCTGCCGGTGTTTGTTTGGATTGTTGGTTGGTGGATTTTGCAGGAAAATTGGCTGATGTTGTTCTTGGATTTGACTCCGTGGATCCCTATGTGGTAAATTCTTTCACTTTTTCTGAGAACCCTTTTGCTTTTTGATCATGTTGGTTGAGATATCATGCAAAAATTGGTTCTTTGTGTGTGGATCTAATGCATTGATCAGCTGTTTTCATGGTAAAATCTGGGAAATTATTTGTTAAAAGTTATGGAATTGTTGAATCGAAACGAAGAATTTTGGAGATTTGATGTTAATTGTACGGTTTTATGGCGCAAGTTGTTTGTTTGTTTTGGTTTTTCACACTTCTATATGACAAACATCGGTTATGAATGTATTTGATATGTGCTGGGATTTAGATGTTGGATCTATGCATTTGGAATGGGAACGATGAGATTGTTCTAATGTTTTTGTTTTCATCATGTGTGATCAGAAAGGAGTTGCTCCTTACTTTGGCTCCATTGTGGGTCGGGTTGCTAATAGAATCAAAGATGGGAAGTTTACGCTCAATGGAACGGAGTACTCCTTGCCTGTCAACAGACCTCCGAACAGTCTCCATGGTATGGAATTGTTACTATCGGATTTTATTTTTACTACTTTTCGATTAGCCTAAATTTGCTACTGAATTTCATCGAGACATGAACGAATTTTGAATTTTGTCATCTCACTAAGTTACACATAATGGATATATGGAGTTTTTTTATGAAGAAATCGGATGGTTGTTATTAGATCATAACTGTTTTGTGTATATTGTGTCTGCAATCCCCACACGTTAGGTCTCAATTCCAATGTCTTCGTTTTTCACCAAACAGACGTTCTTTTTGTTTAAGTAGTTGTATCAGTAATTGTTGTGTTTTGTCGCACTGAATTCATCCTGCTGTCTTATTAGGTGGTCACAAGGGGTATGATCAGCAGATATGGGAGGTAGCGGAACTTAAAAAGGGCGATAACCCGTCCATCACTTTTAAGTATCACAGTCAGGACGGTGAGGAAGGTTACCCCGGGAATCTTTCTCTGACTGCAACTTATACACTTACTTCAAGCACGACAATGAGACTTGACATGGAAGCAGTGCCTGAGAACAAGCCCACCCCAGTCAGTTTAGCTCAGCACACCTACTGGAACTTAGCTGGCCATAACTCGGGCAACATACTTGACCATGCAATTCAAATTTGGGCAAACCATATTACCCCTGTGGATGAAAACACAGTCTCAACAGGTGAAATCAAGCCGGTTAAAGGCACCCCCTTTGATTTCACTACCGAGAAGAGGGTCGGTGAGTCCATCCATGAGGTCGGTTTAGGGTATGACCACAACTATGTGCTCGACTGTGGGGAAGAGAAAGAAGGCCTGAAACATGCTGCGAGAGTGAGGGACCCATCCAGCTCGAGGGTCCTTAACCTATGGAGCAATGCCCCTGGGATGCAGTTTTACACCGCGAATTATGTCAATGGGGTTGTCGGCAAAGGAGGCGCAGTCTATGGAAAGCATTCCGGGCTCTGTTTGGAGACGCAGGGGTTCCCAAATGCAATTAACACACCAAACTTCCCGTCCATTGTTGTTCAACCCGGTGAGAGGTACAGCCACACCATGTTGTTTGAGTTTTCAGTTGAGTGAAGTGTAATACTCGTCGATGATGAGTAATAATACACGGCGAGATGCTTCTGTTTGTGTTAAGAGTTTTAAGAGGTTGTTCCCCCTATCCATTTTGTGAATGACTTTCTTTTCTTGGCAATGAAATGCACCGGAATCTGCATTTTTTCCAGCCATGGAAATATTCGTTTAAACATTTATGTATACATTTCGTTCTTAAATGTTGCTATTTATTATAAATCAATAGCTTACAGCCCAAGCTTAGATTCATAGAACATGTAATCATTCTTGAACATCTCACTTATAACCGAGAACACCCAGGACGTCCTATAACAAGATAGGCCGAACATGAGGCGGCTGATGAAACGCGACCAAGCTCAAGGGTCGGCAACAAGCAGCTCAGTTCTGGCTGTAAATGTGTTTGATTGCTCGTAGAGCCTACTAGCCTTTTTCCACGCCCCTCTCACCGTGTTCGAACAAGTTCAAGCGGTAACGTTTCCATTGCAAGCTGAAATTAAGAATGAAAAGAAACGAATCAACAGAAAAAATTAGATGGAACAATATATACCAGAATTTATAAAAAGCTGAAGTGATGCTTGATTGCTTACCCATAGCCTGGGAGTTGTAGGATCGGATTTTGATGGCATTTTCGCTATGTTCGACTGAAAGGTTATGACCACGGCAACTTTAAATTCTATTGAAAATGGACTGCACAAAGAGCGAACGAAGGTTTTGAGTTTGGAAACCTCTGACAATTACGATAGAGAAAAATTGAGGAGTGAATCATCTAGTTTGGAACTCACCCTGCTAAGACGGTAGGACAAGTCAAAAGACGAGGAAGTATAACGTAAATGGGCATAGTCATACTACGACAGACATCTCCATCTGCTATCTGATAGAGGAAGAGGAAGCCCCAAAAAAATTGTTAACAAGAAGTAAATTGAGTTAGATACGCTAACAAGATGTGAATGCATACCTGTGTAGTCTGAACCAAAGATTGTTCAGTTACAATTCTCTCTCCGAGAAGGATTGACTCTACACGAAGCAAGTGCAAGTCAATGGAAGATATCGGAACTGCAGATGCTTCGACTGTTAGTTCACCAACAATGGGATCCGATAGCGAACATTGGGTAGACATTTTCCCAATAACACGGAATCCACCTATTCAGCAATGCCTCTCATAAGTATGGTAACAAGCTCCATAAATTAGAAAATGCAACGCAGCTAGTTTTTATGTGGTAAAATCTTTTCATATGCGTGCAAAAGAAATTGAATTTTACCATTAAAAGTGAAAACAATACTTCAATGTTTTAAAAACGCTAACTAGAAAGCGAAAGAATATCACATAATGCAAAGTGAGAAGCCAACCTGACCTTAGTTCAGGAAGCAGCGGATGTCTTTGAGTATCCTGAGTAAGGTAAAAGATAACCATCTCCGGAGAAACTGGTCGCTCGAGAAGATCAGCTAAAAACCAAAATATAACCAAAACAGTAACTTCAATCAAAGTGTTGATATGAAATTAGAAATAAAAATTAAAAAAACCAAATAGTAAATGTTTGAAACCTACCCTTATCACTTTCAACTATGAACTCCATTGTTGTAGATAATGATTTGTGTAGGTAGCCTCTCGATATATCTACGGTTAGTAAATACTGTGGAACAATTTATAAATCATCAGGTTTCGGACAAATATGGAGCGAAAAGAAAAGACCATTACCAAGGTGGGATTTCGGAATTGATATTTTTGAAGATAATAGAAAACAGCACCTGAATGTTAATATTTCCTCCATGGAAGGTCTCATAGAACCTTTCCAGGTTCTTTTCTCCCGGCTGCTTGATATTGATGGAAAATGGAATCTGCCAGAAATATGAACGTAATTTGCAAATGACAAAACAGGAATTTGCATACAACTAATAAAAAAGAAAATATTCAAGCTTTATGAAGATCAAAGTAGCTTTGAATGCACATCAGGATTTATACAGTAACTCGAAATGTGAAAGAAGCGATGGTAGACAAATTCACTCGTACTAAAATAGAAAGAAAGGGGGCAACTGAGTCAAGACCAAAAGTACTACCAAAAAAAGAGAAAGGAGACAGATAAAAGACACATAAGTAAGCATTAAGCACTTCAAAATAAAACTGTTTCAGGAATAAGGGATCATAAAACGCTTATCCAGCACACGGACAATTTCAAATCACGAAATCTAGTCCTCTACAGGTGCATCTGCAAATCTTGCAACATTTGGCAATCACAAAAGACTTGTACACGGTTAGAATCTTTGATTTTTGAGGACAATAACTTTTCACTGGCGGTACCATTCAGATTTGAAATATGACAAGAGTTTCAAAGTTAAGGCTGTTCGGAATTCAAAAGCACAGTTAAATTGACTTGCTTTCATAGATACCTCTGATGTGCCAGAAGCAATCTTCCCAGAAGGTCTAACCTCAATAATTTTATTCCTGCTTCGAAGAGAAAGAAAACCAAATCAGTTGCAGAACAAAGAAAGTTTCATCCGAGCCAAAGCGGACAAATGCTTCGCAAACAATCAAAATTCGAGTTCAATCTATGGAAATCTCTACATAATTTGAAACAACATAGGATTATTTTCATCAAAATTTCAACAATGCACCTCAAACTGTACAATTAAAACATGCCTAGCTCAGAAAATAAATCAATTTTTGTAATTTTAAAGCAACAATCGCCTCATCCAACTAAGTGGAATTGGCTGTATGAATCCTAGAACGCCACCAGCCTCAGTTTTGCGCCAAGTCTTCCGTTAACTTCAAGTCTCCATACATTATATGCCAATTACAATGATTCAGTTGGCAAAAAAAATCCGAAAAGAAAACAATAAAATCTTGACTCACACAATGGAAATAGGCTTGGCAACACCAACCAAAGACTCGATAACTCCTGCAGATCCTCCACGAACCTATAAAAAAAGTTTTTTTATTGTTTTTTTTAATTTTTAATTTTCCATTAATTTGATCGGAAACTAAGCGGAGGGAAAAATTGGAACCTGCATGTTGACGGATCCGTTGACGGCGAGGCGAATTCCGTAGTGGGAGATTGAAGAAGACGACTTTACTACGATTTTACCCTCAATAAGTTCCTGAAATTACAGATGAGAGAGAGAGAAAGAGAGAGAGGAGTTGCTGAGGAGAGAGAAAGCAGGTACAGTAGAGAGAGAAAGAGAGAGCAGTTACAGAAGAGAGAGAAGTTACAGTAGGGCGATAGACACGATTGATCCGAGAAAGCTTGAGCTCTATCGACATTGTAAACGACGCCGCAGAGCAGGTGGCGGGAGGAGCTCTCTGCAAGTCAGCAGCTATGGCGGGGCGAGACTACATACTCGCTAATACTCGTCTACATCCAATACACGTGACACAATTGTATGTCTGATTAGGTGGCATAATATTATTGGCCAAAGTCGGAAATATGGTACGTGGCAAAATATGATTCGCCACATGACAAAATGCTACGTGGCAAGTATACAAAACTAACTTTCGTTTTATCCCAATAATACCCTTCCGCTCTCGACAAATTCCTAATCGTCTTCTTCTTCTTCATCATCTCCAGAAGTCTGTTAGCATTTGGCAACCGCAATGACTTTTGCAGCTCGAAGGCTCCTCTTCTCTCTCCTGATTTTCTCTCTCTACCCCCTCTCTCTTTCCGCCCGTCCCTTCATCCTCGTCCTGACACAAGACGACCTCCTAAACACCCCCGCCTCACCCGACGACTCGCCGCCCGCCGCCGACTCAGCTCCAAATGACTCCCCCGACTGGGACGAGTTCGGCGAATCCGCCGCCGCGCAGTCCGAGGAGGAGCTCGACCCGGGCTCCTGGCGCCCAATATTCGAACCCGACCCCTTCAAGCCCGACCCGGCCACCCACCCCGACGACGGATACTACTCCACCGTCTCCAAATTAATCAAGTCCGTCAGCTCCGGAGACACTGCCCTCGTGGACGAGGCCATTTCGGAGATCGAGGACTCGGCTTCCCGCGGCGTCCCCCACGCGCGGTCTGTGTTGGGGTTTCTGTACGGTACGGGGCAGATGAGAAAGCAGAGCAAGGCCAAGGCTTTCACGTACCATTACTTCGCCGCCGAGGGCGGCAACATGCAGTCGAAGATGGCCCTCGCGTATACTTACTTCAGGCAAGATGTACGGAATCTCTTTCGAATTTGATCTATCGATCTCTGTTTGGTTGCGGAGTTAAAAGGAGCAAATTGGAGGATTAATTTTGGTGTTTTCTGTTCGGATTTTTGTTTGGTTTTGCAGATGTTTGATAAAGCGGTGAAATTGTACTCGGAATTGGCCGATGCAGCTGTGAATAGCTTCCTGATTTCGAGGGACACGCCGGTGATCGAGGCGGTGAGGATCCACAGCGGAGCGGAGGAGAACAAGGATGCGTTGAGGAAGAGCCGCGGCGAAGAAGATGAAGACTTTCAGATTTTGGAGTACCAAGCTCAGAAGGGAAACTCCGCGGCAATGTATAAGGTCGGCCTGTTTTACTATTTCGGGCTGAGAGGGTTGCGCCGCGACCATGCCAGGGCATTGTCGTGGTTTCTAAAGGCATTGGAGAAGGGAGAGCCTCGGGCTATGGAGCTCCTCGGAGAGATTTATGCTAGAGGAGCCGGTGTTGAGAGGAATTACACCAAGGCTCTGGAGTGGCTTACACTCGCAGCCAAACAGGATCATTTTTCGGCCTACAACGGAATGGGGTATTTGTATGTTAAAGGATATGGGGTGGAGAAGAAGAACTACACTAAAGTAAGAATGCTCCTCGGTTCTATCTCTGTGTGTATCTTAAAGCTTTATGTGCTTCTATATTTTGTACACATTTTCGATGGTGATCCCTGCGAATGAAATCCCACATTGTTAGTTGTAATAACTTTTGAGACCATTTTTCCAATGTTGGGTTCGTTCTGATACGTTGATAGGTGGATTCTTATGTTAAAACGACTCCTTTTCGTTGCAGGCCAAGGAGTATTTTGAAAAGGCTGCTGATAATCAAGAAGGTGGCGGTCACTATAACCTAGGAGTAATGTATCTCAAAGGAATTGGGGTAAAGAGAGATGTTAAACTTGCGTGTCAATACTTTATAGTTGCTGCTAATGCTGGTCAACCTAAGGCATTCTACCAGCTAGGGAAGATGTTTCATACTGGAGTCGGGCTTAAGAAAAATCTTCCACGGGTAAACTCGCTGTATTTTCTGTTTGTTTAGTTTACATACCGTCTCACTTTTCTGTTCGGCATTAAGAAAACAGAATATGCAAGATAATCTAGATTTTGTGATGATTAATTGGTTTGTATTTGTTGAAATGAAAAAAGTTACTTTGCTATTTAATTCTAAGTAAATGATGTTAAAGATGCACCAATGCACGTATGCACTAATTAATTCCGATTCCTGATTAAGATTCAATTTGTTTTAGGCCACTGCATTATACAAATTAGTTGCAGAAAGGGGACCATGGAGTTCCTTGTCCCGATGGGCACTTGAATCATACTTAAAAGGGGACGTGGGCAAGGCATTTTTCTTGTATTCAAGGATGGCCGAGTTAGGCTATGAGGTAGCACAGAGTAACGCTGCATGGATTCTTGACAAATATGGGGAGCGAAGCATGTGCATAGGCGAATCCGGTTTGTGCACTGATGCAGAAAGGCATCACCGGGCACATTCCTTATGGTGGCAAGCATCCGAGCAGGGTAATGAACATGCTGCTTTGCTGATTGGGGATGCATATTACTATGGTCAGGTAGGTATCTCATGCTGAAACACGTTTGTTACTGCTCTAGCTTCGGGATGTATCTTTTGAATAATGCAGCTTGATCTCGCCTTGACTATTTTTTTTTTCCTTCTTTCTTTATTAGGGTACTGAGAAGGATTATGAACGAGCGGCAGAGGCTTACAAACATGCCAGGTCCCAGTCTAATGCCCAAGCCATGTTTAACCTTGGTTACATGCATGAGCATGGGCACGGGTTGCCTTTGGATCTTCATCTTGCAAAGCGTTACTATGATCAAGCCCTAGAGATTGATTCCGCAGCAAAGTTGCCCGTCACGCTAGCCCTCGCAAGCTTATGGATGCGAAAAAATTATGCCGACAGTTTCCTGGTAAGTTCTTTTTGTTTTACTTTCCTTACTGCCTTCTCATGTAATAGTTGCGGTCAATCACTAATTAGTGCTATCTTGCAATTTTCAGTCGAATAATTTTAAGATTCTGAAGGCGCAGGCATTTTTGTTATGGCTTGGACCTAGGTTCTTTTTAGTGCCATTTATACTGCTATCTGCCGGTTCTAATTTTTTCTAAAAACGTGGAAAACTTTTCAGATTCATAAATCGTACTCCTAAAAAAATTCTTCAGAATGTTTGAAATCGTTATGTTATTTCATATGAATTAAGTCTAAACACTGAAATAGTCAATCTCTGCTATCCAACACCTATTTGGAGTTAAATGGGCATCGTCCTTTGATTAATCAAGGTGATAAGCATGAGCTTGCTTTGGATTATAAAGCTTTGTCCCCGGGTTTTATTCATTTTCGGAATCTTCATTCATTTGTGTTTTTTTCTGGTTTTGGGTCCGTATGTAGGTACATATAATCGATTCATTGCCTGAAGTCTATCCCAAGGTTGAAGAATGGATTGATACTGTGCTACTTGAAGAAGGAAACGCGACAATATTGACTCTTTTTGTTTGTCTTCTTACTGTCCTATATCTACGTGAGCGACAACGCAGGCATGCTGTTGCTGCTCCGAATGTGATTGCCGCACAGCACCACCCAAATGAGCATGTTGCACCTGCACCCATGTAGTTTAGTTGGCAACAGTAGTCTTCCAAGAACGACGCGGCTCTTCCATCATTTATGAACAAATCTTTACATTTAGAATACAATGTACAGGTATCTAATGCTGGGTAAATTGATTTGGCGATGAGCTTTTGATGTTTTGGGACAAATTGTACCATATAGAGATTTGAGCACGTAGGAATGGAAGGTGGTGCGTTTGCCTTGCATGTTCGAAACCATGTTTAACCTCGTTAGATTGCATTCGTCCCCGAGAAACTTAGCTGAATGTTTGCACTGAAAATCTGATTGTTCTTGAACTGTGAAATGTGTGGTGATATATTAATATACACGAAAACATACACCGAGCTGCATCATATACAAAAGCTGCTTGACAGAATACACAAAAGTTCCCAAAAGCTGCTTCCAGCATGCGTCTCCAACCATGCAAGCGGTTTAGCGATTCAGGCCGCCACCACTTTGGTGCCAAAAATCCGGTAGTGCAGATTTCCTTGTTGGTCAGTTTCGGATTTTAGCCAAACTTGTACCCAAGGGGGATTTCTACGAGGGTCGTCTTGCACCCCATCGTTGTTTACTCTCACTCCTAACAAGGCATTACATTTGATCTCCAATGCCTTAACAGAGGACTGGCCATCGAAAAATTTCACCTATATCATAAATGAAAACGATGATCAGTAGAAGAAAATATCGTGGCAAAAAGATGGATTACAGTCTGTCCGAATACAAGTTAGTGATGAAATCGAATTCTTACCCCATCTTCTGCATACAAAAAAGCATGAATTCTAGCGGTCGAGTCCTCCAGAGTCAGCCTAATTCTGTCAATCCCAGCAGGAAAGAGGAAGTCCGCAGCCTGCCATGGGGAAGCTGCTATGACTCGAACTACACACTTGAATCTAGCTGGAAGCTACACAGTATGGAATGCATACAGTCAATAAACATCTATAAAACAGTGAAAAAAAGAAGCATAAATAGGCATCTGAACAAGAAAGCAGAGGCACAAATTAAGAGCTGCGTGAAACAGGTAGGATACCTCTGAACTTGCGACAACATCCATTAAGGTAAGAAATATTGCATGGTCGTCATCACTATCATCAACCTCTGAGGGAAATAAAAATCATAAGTGAATTTCAAAAGAGATAGACCGATTTTTAGGAGTTGAAAGAGAGAAGCGAATGAATAAGAAATCGAAGATGAATTCATCACAAGAAAAAAAACAGTGCAGTACCTGTGACTTGAGGAGACGGAAAGCCCCCAAACGGCATCTGCATTAAATTTTCTGGACTTTGGGCTAATCGTTCATTAAATATCCTGATCCATAAAAAATATGCAAAGGGATATCGCATTAGAGATTTAGCGAGTTCTGCAACATAATGATGCAATGCATGATGATTAAATGCTTTCCAAAAGTTACAACCTTTTCCGCTCAAGTTTGAGACGGTCCTCTTTTGGTGTATATCGAAGCTTCGTAAAGGGTGTCAAAACACAACGCCATAATCCTGCATGCACCTCACAAAGCAAATTTACAAGCTTCACCCACTCCCCAGTTTTTAGCAGGCGAAGGTTGTCATTCTCAAGGTCCTGAGATATCACTCTTAAGACAGTTCCAACTGCAGGAAAGCTGCATAAGGTATCGCGTGGCAAAGGAAATGGTTCTAGATGTAGGGGAAGTGGGTGCTTCGTTTCATCTTCTAACCTGTGGTTCATATTTAGCGGTATTTAATATTTCTCAGATAAATATACAATACAGTTACCATATAGATAAAACTAAATTAGCTTTCACAACTAACAAACATATATATATAATTATAGGCACGGTCCAGTAAGGTGATGCACTAATGTCATAACCATTACATGGGTTGCAATTCAAGAAGTTCACTATTCTCCATGAGAAAAAACACCAACAAAAAATCGAGAACAGAATATCGTGGGAAGTATGTTGAAGGGATCAATCACTTTATATAACTTCAACCT
The DNA here is from genome assembly GCF_019419815.1 of Pyrus x bretschneideri. Classification (NCBI taxonomy): domain Eukaryota; kingdom Viridiplantae; phylum Streptophyta; class Magnoliopsida; order Rosales; family Rosaceae; genus Pyrus; species Pyrus x bretschneideri. Next base: position 13,078,259 of record NW_025999612.1, on the reverse strand, counting down.
AATTCAATGAAAGGAAAATAACCCCCTTCTTATTTTCGAAGACAAAAGGAAAGGACTCGTTTTGGTTTTGTCTGGCAAGACGGGGTGCAATTGCAAAGTACCCCATAACTATATGATGATATATTAGAAAAAATAAACATTAACAGCTATCAACTCACTTTTGAAGAATATTAGCTGGTGAAGCATCGGTTCCATCCCAAACAAAGGCCATCCATTCATTTCCAGCACCCTCGTGGATATGAATTATCTTGAGATAGAACGCAAGGAAAAAAGTTATGTTGTACTCAGTATATGGCATAATCCCATTCTTGGTACAGCTGATTATCCTTTAAAAAGAAAAAGAAATCTGCTGTATTCATTTAACCAGTTCACACAAATTTAACAAAAATGGTTTACTTACTTTACAAACCAAATTAAAATCTTCACCTCCCTTCATTTCTCTGATGAATGAGAAATAATTTGCACCTACAAACCATATACATTTCTAGTAAAGATAAGATGAAAAAATAACTAAGGCAGGCTTATGATATACCTCTATCTACCAAGCAAAAGAAAGTACCTATCTTTTCTCATATATACAATTAGGTCAGAAAGTTGCTACAAATCTATCATCCAGGGAGTCCAATAATTTGGACAAAGTATTTGGCAGCATCTCTAGAATCATAACAGTATGGTGCTTCCTCTTCACAAACCATTCAAGCGGATACGTGAAAAGGACTTAGGATTACTATATACTTCTGCCTCAAAAACCAGAGCAAAAACATGAACCCCTTAGCTCAAATAATGCCTCTTCACGAAAACTTACACGTGAGCAAGCTATCTTTACGAAAACCTAATCCAGGTGGAACTATCGTCAACTACCATTTTCATAACCATAATTCATGCAGCACATAAGAATCATATCCATAGTCTTTCATCAATAACCACAACATTGTAATATATACTGTGAACAGGTTAAACTTATACATAATTAAATGCAGTCAACAGTTACTATCTGAAACAACGTACTTTTAAGTATACCTTCGTGAAAATGGAAATTCGTCGACCATCTTCTCAAGTCTATCAAAAAGTTCTTGTCATGGTCTCTCTCGCGAAATGTTTTGGAAGCATGATAAGGACTTAAACTTCTAGCATCACTTCCGTAATAAATAGCAAAGGTAGAGAACTTCTTGGAAAAAACAGCATTTACTTTATCTACATGACGTTTAATCTGCACAAGGTAGCATGCCCAAGTCAAATACGATCATACTTCGTAATGTAATGTCTGTCAAGGCCAGAGGAGCCCTTGATTTGTACAGAACGTTTCATGCCTTTAACAAAATGGAGTAAATGATGCTCCATAACATTATCCGTTTTTATAACAGATAATAGGTAACATTATGATAACAGAGAAAACATGATTCAATAGGGAAAAGGAAAGCGGCAACATTTGCTTGAGAAATCAGCAATTGAAGAATCCCCGGAAAGAAAACTCAATGAAGTTAAGCTCAAGATATACCATGATGCGTTGGAACTGAATTATGTCTCCAACAGATAAAATGCGAGGACACTCACTCCTATCTGTAAAAATGTTAACTGACAACCCGGGATCCTGATGCGTCTCGTCGATTATCCGCACCGAAACAAACCAATCTGCGAAAGACTCACACCAATACATAAATAACAAACAGAGAAGAAAAATTTGCATCCAAAAGCAGAACAAAAAATAATTAATTTAACAAAAAATAAAAAATAAACACAAAAATATTTAAAGACCCAGAGAAATGGAACAAAGGTAACAGGCGGCTCAGCAAACAACACCTTTTCGTTAAGAGTCTCATCAATCTACTACCGACCTTGCCGGAAGCAGCCGTAAGTCCGGCCTTTGTTTCATCATCGCCACCACAAATACACACACACACAACACATATACATATATGACATACATACATATATCTACATATATACACCAATATAGTTGTAAGCACATTACATAAATTTGATAAATTTGACTGAAGGAAGAAGATTTACCGGTGCCTCTGGATCGGCGGGGGAAGCCGCACTCGAGGACGACGCCGATAACGTTGACCTTCGCGCCGACGGAATCAATGGCGTCCCTGATCTTCGTGAAGTTATAGTAGTTACCACCACCACGCGGCATCTCTGTGTGAGTATTTCGGTTAGCCTTGAGAGCGAGTAGAGTGTAGAGAGCTCCTGCTGCTTCTAGGGTTTCTATGGAGGGAAAAGGGCGGTTTTTAATATATAAATAGAAAATTTTAACCAAAACTCCCTAAAAGTTTCAGCATCCTTTATTTTAATGAAAAATCACATTTTAATGTTATTTTCTTTATTTTTTATTTTATATTTATTGTTAAAATTTAAAAAATTTCAATTTATTTTCATTAGTTTTCTTTATAAATAAATCCTTGTGTTGTCTTTGAGATCATTAGCCGTATTATATCAAGTATTTCGGTCATATATTTACCGAACTGGTTATGTCCTAATAACCCTATTTCGTTCGGCTAGGTGCCACCGAAAATCCCTCTTTATATTGAAGTAAGAAACGAAAGTAGAGGCGAAAGCCTTTTAGAAAAGACTTGTCATTTTTTGTAAGAGTAAGATCTTTCAAACTTTGGCATAAAAAAAACTTAGAAGCCTTCTTGGCTCATAAAAACGCTTTTTTTTTTTTTTTTTTTTTCAAGAAGCATCATTGGTGTACAACATGTTTAAAATAAAAGCACTTCTAACAGAAGCATTCGCAAGTACAAGTACTTTCAAAGAAGCAACGAAACAGGGGGAAAACATTATTCATATTTCACTCAGGGAATAAAACACATGTGGTACTTAGACCTGGTTTGGTACTGAGGTGATTTTGAAAAAAGCTGCTGTCAAAAAAAGCTGGGAGCTGTTTTTGTGTTTGGTAAACACTCAGCTTCAGCTTTTTTTCACAGTTTTGGATGAAAAAAAGCCAAAAACAAGAAGCTGCAAAACCTAGCTTTGAAAAACTGGCTTTTTTTCACATCTGTTTTACATAAAAGTTTACCAAACACTCTAATACTGCTTTTTTTTTTCAAAAGCACTTTTACAAAAAAGTTTACCAAACACTCTGCTGCTTTATTTCACAGCTGCTTATTCTCACAGCACAGCAAAAGCAGCTTTTTTTCAAAGCACAGCAATACCAAACCAGCCCTTAATATTTTACATTGTCAAGCTACCGAGAAGCTTCAAATCACAAGTTCCACTGATCAAGTAGAGAAAGCTGCTCTGTTGCGATCAGTTGGCTGCGCGTTTGAGCAAAACAAACAAGCTAATTGACGTCAGTGGTTTGAGGACGGAGGAGGATTCTTCGAGTTTCTTGCTAAGCGAATCAAAAAGCTCATCCAGAATCTCATCTCCAAAATGCTCCCGAAACATTCCCCCCATTCCGGATCTCAAAGCAGATGCAATTACGTTGGCCTGTGGTTGTTCCTGAGTCAAGTTTTCCATTCTTTCTATGCTGAAACATCCATTAGCTTTCACAATCGCTTCCACTTCATCGAGCGAAGCCATATACAGCGGTATATTGAAGGAGTCCAGTTTCTCTTCAGAGATGACACCCTACTCAGGAAAACAAAACAGGTTCTCAGTTATACCAGCTTAAGCAGCGTATATTTATCTTATTTACACCATACGATCACAGCTTGAACCGTCGAGGTATGTAGTCAATTACAAATTGCATCCCGAGGTTCCAATTTTTTTGGATTGAACCCCACCATTTTGACATTTGACACCTTCTGTTAGGTTGACTATCAGGTTAACCATTAACTGTTGACGTGACAGCCTAAGACCCACTCCCAAAATGGCCTTGGGGTTTGGGGGTGGTTCCCGCTCTGTCACGTCACTAGTAAACAGTTGACTAAACAGTTGGTGAAAACATGTACCTCTACATTTAGTTAGTGCTCTGGGATGCAAATCTATGAAGCTGAATTTTTTTTTACCTTGTTGGCCATGTCCATGAGGCAGGATCCGATGAGTTCTGCCACCTTGTTGCCGAAAACTTGTGTATGAGGGACTCCATTGGGGCGGCCTGGGACGACAAATGCCATCAACACACAATCTCTTGTGCTCTGGCATTTAGCAAGCACGCCATGTCCTTGGCATACTGAGCTTCATATGCCTTAACGACTTGGTCTTCCGAATTCGAGTAATAAATCCTCCCTTTGTTCCAAGCAGGCGAGTTGATGTCCGCCACTTCTTCTGGCATTTTAGAAAGACACTGGAGAGCATACGAAGAGTAAACAAAGTGAAGAAAGTCCTTGGGGAACAAGCGAGAATGAAATGAACCCGGCACGCCTGTGGCGTAGTATCGCCTGTCTGCAGGCAGAGATCGGAAGAGCTCGTTGAAATCGTTGGAGACGTGATCGTTGAAGAAAACATGCAACTCAAGGAGCTGAGAATTGTGTCCTTGGCTTTGGTACTTTTGCTCCAGAGCATCAACTATGTTTTGCACTGCCAGGAAAGTGTTAGGCCCGACAGAGCAGCCTAAATCCGTAACTCGAAATGCGTTTGAAGACGAGAAGCTTTCGATGTCAAGACGTTCGAAAACTGCTTCGTTGATCAGTTCCTTAGCAGCATCTATGGCTTTTCTCTGCACAAAAGAGAAGCTTTGGCATAAAAATTCTTGAGACAGAAGAACCCGTTTGGAAGTGATTCTAGAGAACCAGAATCACTTTCCAGGAGAAGCACCGAAGATAAATGTAGTGAATAGTAAAAAAAATTAAAAAATAGTAAAAATGTGATTTTTCTTTAAAAATTAACACTTATGTAAGTATTTCGTTAAAACTCTCTTTTAAGTGATTTTTACAAAGAATCGTCTCTCGTGTGCTTATTCCCAAAAGTTCTTATAATTCACAAAACACTTTCAAACAGGCCGAAAAGAAAAATTCGTGAGATAACGTTGTGCTATATGGACAGAGATCCCAGCCGGATCTCACCCTATCAAATCCTAAGGATTTGGAGACCTAAACTACCCTTCTAAAAGTGATAATAATTGTAGTTATTGGATCAAATTTTAAGGATTTCGATCCTTAAAACTTGGTGGGGGAGATCCGGTTGGGATCACTGTCGTGCTATATAATTGAGAGTGACGTTACACACCTGAAAAGTTGAGTTTTTGCTGTAACTGTAGAGGCTGTCTCCACCGTTCACGGTAAATGCCACCGATTTTGCCATCTCTCTCTCTCTCTCTCTCTCTCTCTCTCTCTCTGGTTTTATGTTTGGATTAATCGATCCTCTTCCTTTGAGGTGGCTACTGATATTTATTCCGTTCGAAATACGAAATATTTGTCGTAGGTGTGAGTTAATTAGTTTTTTAATGCAAATGGAGCCACTAATGGAGTAAAATGATGATCATGGAGCTGCAAAAAATATATTTAATTTGTAGCCGTAGCAAGTGGGATTGTTCGTATGAATTCTAGAACGTCATTGCACTCAGTTTTATGTTGAGTCTCTCGTTAGCTCCAAGTACTTGATGTCTTTTCTTAGAGTCTATTTTCAAGTCTTCCTAAACCTTTCTCTATTCCTTTTACCCAGATTATCTGTCTCCTAATCGCATCTTTTAACAAGGACACGTAAATTAATATTATTTTATTACAAACAACTACTGTTCATCAAATTTGAACTCAAATTTACTTTACAAAGTGAAAACTGAGTGCTACTAAATCAAACTATGACTATGAATGATATATAAATATCAACAAACCACCCAATAGAGCGAGCTGCAGCATGTCATTAGTGACCCATCATGCTTAAGTTGAAAGGGCAAAATGTAGACATTATGTGGTTATATTTGCCCAAAGTCAAACAAAATGTATTCATTATTTTGTTCTATGTCGACATGTTAAACAAAGTCAAACAAAATAATGCCGCCCAAATTCATTATTTTGTTATATTTGGTTATATTTGCCCAAAGTCAAACAAAATGCAGCGTGTTATTACTTAACCTGTCAATGCATAAATTGTAGATGATTTGCCTAAGTACTGGTTTGGTACTAATGTCACATCTCGATCCGGGACGAATCACTTTTCGGGCCCACTCTACCACCGTAGCACGATATTGTCCGTTTTAGGTCCCAACCACGCCCCCACGGTTTTGTTTTTGGGAACTCACATGAGAACTTCCCGATGGGTCATCCATCTTGGGAATGCTCTCGCGTGCTACTTGCTTAACTTCGGAGTTCTCATGGAACCCGAAGCCAGTGAGCTCCCAAAATGCCTCATGCTAGGTAGAGATGAGAATATATATATATAAGGATCACTCCCCTGGGCGATGTGGGATGTCACAATCCATCCCGCTTAGGGGCCCGACGTCCTCGTCGGCACACACGCGACCAGGGTTAGGCTCTAATACCAAATGTCACATCCTAGTCCGGGGCGGATCACTTCCCGGGACCACTCCACCACCGTAGCACGATATTGTCCGCTTTAGGCCCCAACCACGCCCTCACAGTTTTGTTTTTGGGAACTCACACGAGAACTTCCCGATGGGTCACCCATCCTGGGAATGCTCTCGCGCGCTACTCGCTTAACTTCGGAGTTCCCATGGAAGCCGAAGCCAGTGAGCTCCCAAAAGGCCTCGTGCTAGGTAGAGATGAGAATATACATATAAGAATCACTCCCCTAGGCGATGTGGGATGTCACAACTAAGGTGCTTTTATAAAAAATGGGTATAAAAAAAAGCTGAGCTCAAAAAGATGTTTGGTAAACACTTAAAAACAACTTATTTTCATAGTTTTGGATAAAAAAAAAATCTGAAAACATGAAGCAGCAATACTAAGCTTATTCTCACAACACCGCAAAAGCAGTTTTTTATCAAAGCACAGCAATACCAACCAGCACTAACTCTTGCTAAATTAATCAAATCAAATACCAAAATAACAGCATGTCATAGATCATAAAGGGTTGTTCTTCAAGTTTCTTACTATACAAGTCGAAGAGCTCGTCGAGGATTACTTCTCCGAATTGCTGCTTGATGACTCCCTCCTGTTAGTCTTCATCTTCCATCTTTACCAAAGAGTATCTGGTCGCGATTCACCGCATGCTCTCCTTTTATGGGTTTCCGGACATGGGAGTCTTTCCGGGGATAAGAAAAAATAACACAAGAAGCCAGAAACTGTTGTTTTTTCATCTAATGAGAGTAGAAAACCTTAAAAGGAACACCTTCCCATAGAAACTATAAAATCATTGGTCACAAACGGTTCCTGTCCTTGGCAGTGTATAAGCTAAAACCGCAGACAGTTCACGAGAACCACTCTGCCATCTATGTAGTCACTAGCCTGATATGTTACGAAGTGCTCAATGTTTACCGTAAGCATGTCACGCGCATATCTTCATTGAAAACAATGCCTTTGTTCCTATTAACAAGACACTAGCGTGGACGCCTCCACATCTGCTCCTCGTACTCAGTAGTTTCTTCTTGAGGGCGTTTACAGTTGCACTTCAGGCAAACTGCGTTTCTACCATAATTCATGAAATCACATCTGCATACAAAATCATCTTGTAAATATCCAGTTAACATTAATATTAAATCTAAACGACACCTCACACACACACAAACAAAGAAAGCGGAAGAGAGGCTTACGAGGGGCAGTCCCAGTCTGCAGGATTTTTCTTGGGCCGGGGATCTTGACAACGCAAACACATCCTATTGCTTGCGAAATTCATGAACGCACACCTGAAGAACATAAGCTAAGTGATCAAATAGAACTTTACTTAGGAAAATAATTAGCATACTCAGTTTAAATAATTTAGAGTTGCTGAACTATTTTGGTTGTCAGGACAAAAGGAATACTTACTTTGGGCAAGTCCAGTCTCCTTTCTTCATTTCAACTGCAACTGTACCGACTCTTTTTGGCCCTTCAGCTTTGCACTTTAGGCAGCGTATATTTCTAGAGAAGTTCATGAAACTGCATCTGTAACAAAACGCAACCTTAGATACGTGAAACTCGGAACATGAATCATAAGACCGTAAAAAACTGGTAACAGCAACATTAAGCACTCATGCAAAAGAAGTGGCTTACTCAGTGCAGATCCAGTCACCCTTTTTCATTTCGATTTCGAGATCACCCGAATCAGCTTTTCTTGGGCCATCTTCTTTACATTGCAGGCATCTTAAATTTTTAGCAAAGTTCATAAAATTGCACCTGCAACAAGATAACAATAGCAAATCATGAAACTAGTACGGTACTAACTGCAATAATAATCATTCCCGAATTAAAGTATACAAGCTCCAACTGTGGATATTTCACAAAATTCACAGGAAAGGAGACGGATATATGTCACTGACATAGTGTTACCGCCGTAAAACCACACACGCATGCACATGGAGCATTACTATAGTCATCTGTCACAACAAACAAAACAAGGAAAAAGCCTCCTAACTTGAGGAGATAACCTCCTCCGATCAAGTCATAAAGCCATACAAGGTACGAGATGACCACAATAACTTGGTGCGACTTACTTGGGACACATCCAATCTCCTCTCTTCATTTCAACATCTTGAGATAGTTCATCACCAATGAAACTTGGATAATTTTTCTTCTTCTCAATAGCTTTGGCAACACGCTTTGGAAGTGATGGGTCAACAGCCGTTTCGCTGAGTTTAATCAACTCAGAAAGCAGCTTCCTTGCAGATGTTTCTAGAATCTCTCTACCAGGCGGCTTCTCTCCCTCATAAAAAACAACGGGATCCAGCGCATAAAACAATAGTATTCGCACTATATCCACTGTACGTGCTGCTGCTTCAGATTCCTTAAGAATCACATAAGCTCTATCACAGGAACCTCGGAGATTACAACCACTGCAAACCTGTAAGAACCATCCAGATCACAATAAACAATTCTCAAGGTTTGCATAAAGAAATTCCTATAGAAACATTGAAAAGAAAAGTGATGGATAATATAACTTAATAGGATATAATATATACACATATATATGTATATGTATTCTATCGTCATGTTGTAAAAGAGTTTTTATGTGTATGGCCGCAGTTTCATCGACAACTGTAAGCATAAATCGGGTAAATGAGAGTAATTACCTACCTCTCCTTCATCTAGTCTCAAATGGAATCTCAATCTTTTTGCAGAATTCACAGCTTTCCGGAAAAGATTGGGACATCCACCCTCCACAACTACTTGAATATCTTCCATAGATAACGATCTGCACAAAAATCAAATATTACGGAATGTTCAATAATAACTCGATACAACTCGATCAAAATATGAATTATGTTATCGGAATCTTCTTCGCATTGCTGCAGAGAAGCTTTTGATTCATCCATATCACATAACTAACTTCCCAACTCTCACAAAACAGCTCCGCGACCGTCAAAGTCTCACAACCCGAAAATGCAAAAACCACGATATTCCTACATTCTAAGGATTTCCTCATTGTTTTCGGGGAAATCTATGGTCATAAAGCTGCATTTTAAATCCATACATCTCAAGGCATAATTTCCAATTCCTTGCCAATTAGCACAAATAAATACGCAAAATTCACATCTTTGTATTCCAAAATTTTCTTGGCAACCAAACAGGCAATAACATTTTCTCGGCAACAAACAGAGCAAAACCCCAAATCAAAGAACCTTACTTGAAAACATCATAGCGGTCACGAGCAAAGCTGAAAGAGGCCTCCTTTACTTCATTTATATCCGTGTAAACATCGCTCTCCTTCGGCGGCGTTCCGGTGAAGTACCCCTTGGCCTTCAAGCGGTCGACGAAGGCCACCCACTCGGGCCAGGGGTGGTGCGGCGGCGGCGCTTCTGTGCTGTTGGCCGGGATGGTGTCAATACTTTCAATTGCATCCGAAGAGGAGGCGTACCGGGGGAAGCGCAGTCCGGCGGCGACGGGCTTCAGGGAGAGAAGTGAAGGGGTAGGAGGAGAGAGAGTTCTTGTGGGAGCGTGGAAGAGTGAGGTCCCAAAACGCATGAGTTTTGAAGCAGCTGACATTTACTCTCGAGATTTTTATCTTCTGGATTTTGTTGTGAGAGAGAGTGTGTGTGTTAATGAAGTTTGGAGCGTTCGGGGAAGAAGAAGATGATGATGGTAACTGGTAAAAGGTAAGGGTCTTGTCAAAGTGAGGAACTTTGGGGGTGATGGGTTTAGAGAGAGAAAAAAAAAATTGAAAATTAAAAAAATAGGAGATTTAATTGAAATTAAAAATTTGGAATACAGATACGTTTTACCGTAATAACAAAAAAACAATAATACTTATGTAACTTAGTGAAAGTTTGATTTCACCGATTTTTCTTATCATAAAATTTAACAATTTAACCTACTAACGTTATTATTTGTAAAAAGATAAAAAAAAAAGAAGCTTTTTAGCCTAAATAGATCATTGAGATTGGCATAACTCTTCACTTTCGTCTCTGAGGATTAAAATCGATAGAATTAATTATGAGTTTGTCCACTGTCAATCAATTTGATCGGTGAAAATCTCCATTAAATAAGAAGAATGACAAAAGTACCCTCTACTTTATCAAATCAGTTTGGCACATTGTCTATTAAATTGAGAATATTTTTGTTATCTTAGTTTTTATTTAATAAATTTTTTTACCAAATCACCAAAATAATAGATGACGAACAAATTTTACAATTAAAAATGAGAAGGTATGTCAAACTAATGGACGGATTGTGGATTTGTGATAAAGTCACAGCGAATGAAATTCAAATTTTATAATTTTTTGGCCTGAATTTTTTTTTGGTGTGTGAAATTAATTTTTTTTAGTTTTAGTAAGTAAAAGAAAAAACCACACAGTCATATAGTACTATGATTTGATGATATTCTTTTTCAATGAGAGATTGAAGATTCGAATCTCAAACGAATTCGATACCAAATTAAGTTACTTGTTGTGTAGTTTAGCTGAACTTTTCATTCTCTTAATGTTAAAAATATATCAATGTATTTAAAAAAGAAAAAGAAAAAACCGCACAAATAGCGGGTGATTTGGACACCCAAAACCCCACACAGTTGGATCGCAAACCCGACTTAAACCCTTCTTTCTCCCCTTCTCCGGAGTATTCTCCCACAGCAAATCGATCGGCTTTCTGCTTTTGCTTTCAAGCCGGTCCACCATGAGAAGGGCTTCCACTCTCGCCTCACTCCCCCTCCTCTCCCGGTCCCTCTCCACCGTCCACGGCGGCGCCACTGCCACGTCAGCCCCCGCCACCTACGGTCTTCTCCAGGCTGCTCTGTACGGGACCACCTCCACCGGTTCTCAGCCTCGTCGTCGATGGCTCGATTCGTTTTCCGGAGGTTCGGGTCGGAAGCTGGCAATTGGCGTCGCCGGAACTCTGGCCTCGGTCGCTGTCGCTACGTCGCTCGCTCCTGAGGTCTATGCGAAAGAGCCGCCTCCGGCTGCGCTTGTTCCCAAGGAGGTCGTGCTTTACCAGTACGAAGCCTGCCCTTTCTGCAACAAAGTTAAAGGTAAAAATTAAATCTTTGCTTGTTGAATTGCTTTGGAGATATTGTGTTTCTGTTGATCTTGATTATTTCGTGGAAGTGTTTAAATTTTTCAGTGAATATCGAAAAATGGATGAGATTTCGTGATGAAATGTTGAATTTTACTATTTGGTATGGATGAAACATTCATTTGAATTTCTCTGCAGTTATAGCAGTTACATGTTCATAAAAGAACAAAATTTTACTTTGTAGTTCACACTAGATTCTGAACCTTCGCTAAGAATCAAACTATTTGGACAAAAAGTTGATCGAAACAAGCATTCGAAACGGTGCCACATTTGGAGTTTCTTGAAGTTATTAAGATCACCTTCATTTTTTCCTGTTTTGTACATTTTAATTTGTTTAATTGCTTCTATAATAATATCCAAAAAAATGGTTATTATCGTGTTGTTTACGAGTTGGGGTACTTTATTATTGTCTCAGCATTCTTGGATTACCACGATATACCCTACCAAGTTGTGGAGGTCAACCCACTTAGTAAGAAAGAGATTAAATGGTCCGATTATAAGAAGGTTCCGATACTGATGGTGGATGGGGAGCAGCTGGTTGACTCATCAGGTACCTGTTCTTGTGACTGTTCTTAAATTGTTTGAGTTTTTCGGTTGGATTTCTAGTTAGAGTAATGTGATCTATGCGTTGTTGAATATATAGCTGCTATAATTATATATCTCGATTAAAATTGAGCATGTGCCTGTTTGCAGCTATAATTGATCAGTTGAATAGCAAAATTGTTCCTGAGAGAGCAGCTGCTTCTTCTTCAGATGACGATGAAGAGAAAAAGTGGCGCCAGTATGTTATCTTTTCCTTGGCTAGCTTTTTATGCTTATATTCATGTTTGGATAAAATGGGAAGAATGGTATGATTATACTGTGAGTAGATCTAGGGAAGGTTGCCGGCTGGAGCCACTGAACCATAATCTTAATGGGTCTACTTATCTAAGATACAAAGAAAAAAGGGAGAACGCTGCAAGTAGTACTCACCCTCGTAGTAGCTTTTTACAAGAATAGGAGAATCCATAATCTGATGACTACTTTGCATTATACTCGTCTCAATTCCCTTGGATTAGTAATTTTGCAGCACAACTTGCCGGAGTCTTAGAGGATTTTTATTGTGCCGAAATTTTATAAATGGGAAATGAGCTTGGATACTTTGTCTGAAATGGGCATTATCATTAATTTTTTGTTAACTTCAGCGTGCTTCTTATTGTGGTATAGGTGGGTTGATAATCACTTGGTGCACATGTTGTCACCAAACATATACCGAAATACATCGGAGGCCCTCGAGTCCTTTGACTATATCACAAGCAATGGTAAGTTGGTGACTAGATTCCATCTTATGCACCCAGATTTTATGGGCCTGCTAAGACAATCTTCGTTACCTTCTTCAGTTTGTGTACTAATTTTTACTCTTCAGTTTTTTCCCGTTGCTCTTGAGCATTAGATTTTGCTGGTTATTTGTATTCTGATTTTAATTTTGCTGTAACTGCAGGTAATTTTAGCTACACCGAAAAAATTGCAGTGAAGTATGCTGGTGCTGCAGCTATGTACTTTGTGTCAAAGAAATTGAAGAAGAAATATAATATTACTGATGAACGTGCCTCCCTGTATGAAGCAGCAGAAACATGGGTTGATGCTCTTAATGGGCGGGACTTCCTCGGTATGTGCTCTAACTTGTGGCATATGCACGTTACAGAGATTGCATTCACTAAGTGACACTAACAGAAATAGATAGATGCATATGCTTATGAGAAAATAAATTAAATGAATACTCTCGACTGTGATATGATACTGGAATATTCTCGCACAAGTTTTGTCTAGGAAGAAATCAAGATCAACTATCGTTGATGAGAACGCTATCATTAGCATGAATTCTCTCAAACAATTTGAGGTCTATTTGATGGCTGACTTGAGTTTTGGCGCATGAGCCTCAACTTTTTGCCTTGGGTGAGCCTTAGTAAGTAAGCTATGGGTTCTCACACGTATATGTTTCTCCTGTCAGGGGGCTCCAAACCTAATTTGGCCGACCTTGCTGTTTTTGGGGTGCTAAGACCAATCCGTTATTTGAGGTCGGGTAAAGATATGGTGGAGCACACAAGCATCGGTGAATGGTACTCAAGAATGGAGCAAGCCGTGGGAGAGCCTGCAAGGATTAAGGCGTAAATTGGACATCCCAACGGAGTTTGTAGCTGGGTTCTATACTTCATTTTTTGAGTTTGCCGCATCTGTCACCAGAATTGATCAGATACTAGGAAGAAAGAATTTTCCGGAGGCACTCGCAGTTATAAATTGATTGAATACACGCAACGTTTTGTGATTATTCGATTGTTTGGAAAGTGGAGATTGTTTAGTGTTCCATTAGATGTGATTGTTTAGCAGTATAAGGAATAAGAATTGGAATGCAGGGATTGTCTTTGTGGGTAAGACATTTCTCTACCATCCACTAAAACTCGGGTTTTAACCCTCATTCTTTCTCTTAATGTAGCTTAGAAAGCTTAAAATAGTAATATTGTTTGTAATCAAAGATAAATAAAAGTTGATCTCTCGAGCCGCTTGCTCCTTTCCATATCCGTATCATAACCTTAAATCTACAATTCTCCGTCGTTGACCCCTTACTTTGGCTTGGGACCGGTAGTAGCCTCTCTCCCCCTCCTCCTAGTCTCATCCTCTTTCCTTTTTTCAATCATCCTTACTCTCCATCACACTATGGTCCTTCCTTTCGTTCACACGTCGATGTCTGCTTTTCTTTTAATTTTAATTTCATGCGTTATTGGATTTGATTTACACTTTTTTTCTTTTTTTTGAAGAGAATCGATGTTTATTGAAAAACATAACAAACTGCATAATATCTTGACCGAGAAGATCTTGAATAAGGACAGGAGGCTCCTCAAGCCAAACAACTTAACTACTAATGGAAATGGCAAGCTTAGCTAATTTATGGGCAAGCCCATTACACAATCTTGGAACCTGTTGAAACTGAACAGGATGACACGCCAAAACTGCAGCCGACTCACCAACCGAAGGCCCTCCAATATAGCTTGAAACTCCACGTGCAATGCCGACCCAATCCCCTCCTTCCTTCACACCCCTGCTGCAATTAAATGCCCCCTCCCATCCCGTAAAACCACCCTCACTCCCCCACGACGCTCCTCCAGCCGTGTTGCCCCATCGACATTAATCTTTAGCCTCCCATCCGAGGGAACCATCCATTTGCGCTGGGACACAGGACGTGCAACACTCGGAACCATCTGGGCAGCAAGGTAAGCTCCATAGGTGACCCTCGCTGTTCCTCCCACACCCAAGAGTTCCGAGCTTGCCATAAGCCCCAGAGCAACATACACAACAGTTCAAATTTCGACTTCTGATTCTCAACAACCGACAGCAGCCACTCCTTCCCCCGTTCCGGTAAAAGATCCACCCCCACCGTAGACCCTCTCCACACTTCCAGCGCAAACGGACACTCCCTGAACAGGTGCCCCTCCGTTTCAACACCCCCTGAGCATAGCCCACACTCCAAATTGAGATGCACCCCCTTCCGAGCAAGATTAACTTTAGTCGGAATAATGTCCTGACTAAGTTTCCATATGAAAATGCTAACCTTAGAGATGAAAACGCATTACCTCCATTTGAAGAAGACACCCGCCAAGCGAGATTGCTCCAACTCTCGAGCCACCCTATAGCCATTACTGACCGTATACACCCCCCTCGCATTGTGTTGAGAGTTGTCCCACCGAGGATAAGGTTTGATACGTGATCTTGAGCTACTCTTCATATTTCCAATTGGTTTTACGTGGAATCTCAATTTCATCATGGTATCAAAGCGAGTTGTGCTCACGCGCTCCACGTCACCCAGTTGTTGAATGTTGACGGCTGCGGCCTGGTTAACCACCTGTCCTTCCAAACCTTAATAGACTGGCCATTCCCCACAACCCACCGCGACCCAAAACGAGACGGCAGGGAAATACCGAGCCTTAACCAGTTGAGCTACCAAGGACTCGGAGTTTTGGGCAATCTGCCACCCCCACCTTCCTCCTTCGGTTTACATTTTTAAGTCAATGAATTTTTGTCGCTAAACTACTATGTTGCCCTAAAATTATATATTTATTATTAAATTTCCGTTAAGTTTACGACATTGCCCTTAAATCTGTATTTTCTATTAATGTAGGAAGATGTTGTTGGCATCCGCACCGATTATGACCCTATTGATATTATAAGAAACTTGGAGGACGCACCTACAAATGGAAACAAAAAAAGTTGAAAAGTTGGAGGGCCTTCGTGATATTTCGTTGTATGTAAACAGCAAGTAACCTCAGCCAAGTGAAGCAGTGAAACATCTCTCCGCCTAGGTTACGCTGCACTGGTTGCTGATTTGTCTTCGCCCTCTCTCTCCTCCTCCTCTCTCTCTAAAACCCTGACTTGCTGGTTTGGTAATTCCGGAGGGTTCGGACGAACAATCTCAAAGAAAGACACAGTCATGGCGTCTCAGGCCGCCAATCTGTGGGTCCTGCTGGGTTTAGGTTTGGCTGGAATTCTCCTGGTGACAAGGAAGCTGACGAAGACCATCAGAGAAGACTTTGGCGCCTTTATTGAGCGGCTTCAGCTTCTTCCTCCGCCGCAGCCTGCTCCTCCCAAGGCTCCGCATCCCCTCACCGGCCTCACCTTCGCCGTCTCCGACGTGTACGCTCTCTCTACCCACTTCCCATCTGTTTGTTTCTGGAAAAAAAAAAAAAAAAAAAAAAAAGAGTTGAAACCCAAGATTTTATTAGAGTGGAAAAACAGAAAGTATTTCTGTTGGCTGCTGAGAAAAAGGAAAAGATTGGAACTTTGAAAGTTTCAGTCTTTGCCTTTTGATCAGCTTTGTTAAAACTGATTGAAGTTATTGCTAGTATAGATAGTTGAAAGGATTTTTTGAATTGGGTTGCAACCCGGATGGCGAAAAGGCCTGAAATTCATGAACTGTGTAACGGGTTTCGGTTTACTTGCTGTGTTTTAGTGATTGAGAGGGAGTAATTAGTTTACTAAAAAAACCAGAACATCTATGGAACACAGGATGGCAGTTACGGCTGAATTCGAATGCGACATTAAAAGAATAAATGAACACCTATTTTGCAGTTGTAATTTTTGAGACTCTTTGCTTGTGTTAAAAGTGGACAACTTTGTGACATGGTTGCAGATTTGAAATTGAGGGACATGTAACTGGTTTTGGTCATCCTGATTGGGGAAGAACACATGATGCAGCTTCTCGGACATCGCCTGTGGTTTCCACTCTTGTCGAAGGAGGTGCTACATGCACTGGGATAACTGTTGTGGATGAATTGGCATATAGGTATGTATCACTTTGAGCTTAATGTTCCCTCGACGGGCTGAAGGTGCTATCCCTAATGTGATTGTGAGGATCTCTGATCAATGTGAAAAAGGAAAATAGTTTGGAGGATCAACACAAACTAATGACATCTCTATTTCCTTTCAATTTCTCTAACTCTAGCTTAGTCGGCATTGCATAATTCCAATTCTCTTTGGCGTGTTTATTTTCAGTATTACTGGAGAAAATAAGCATTACGGTACCCCCACCAATCCAGCGGCATCTTCCAGAACACCAGGTGGATCCTCTAGTGGAGCTGCTGTGGCTGTAGCCGCTGATCTTGTTGATTTTTCACTGGGTGAGCTTCTTTTTCTTATCCTTTCTGAAATTGTTCTTTATTTTCTTTACATTTCCTCTTGAGTTTTGTTACTTGTGTTATTAGTCTTTGAACATGGGAAATGGCATATGTGAATGACTTGGTTTCGTTCCTTTGCCTTTCTAATCTGAAAATTCTCTTATTTGGATACTCAGCATGTTCTATATCTCCTTGTATCTCACCAAACTCTCTTTTCAATTTCAACAGTGCAGCATCTGTAATACTGTAATATTTACTTCATGCTAACATCATGGTGCAGGCCTTGATACCGTTGGTGGCGTTAGAGTACCTGCTGGGTCTTGTGGCATCATTGGATTCCGAGCTTCGCATGGCTCTGTTTCTCATGCTGGATTTATACCTGTTTCTACAAGTCTGGATGCTGTTGGTATGTATGGATGCAATTCTGTATGTTGCCAGGCTGCAGCAATATATGTTAATGTGCAAACATCCGTGCCTGAAAACTTGTAACTTTTTGTCTCTTAATTTATTGCTATTGTGGGATATTATTTGACTTTGTAAGATCACATTTACAGGATGGTTTGCTAGGGATCCTAGTGTCCTGCGTCGTGTTGGACACGTGCTGCTGCAACTTCCTTATGCAGTTTCACGCAGTCCAAGACAAATTGTAATAGCTGATGATTGCTTTCAAGAAGTAAAGATTCCCGTTGATAGGATTGTTCAAGTGGTTATCAAATCCACTGAGAAGCTTTTTGGAAGTATGTTCTTTTCCTTTGATTTACAGATCCATTCTTTGGCTCTCGTCCATGGTGGACTGCTGGTTTTGAAAATTTTCTGATTGAGTTCTCGATAAACTGGTCCAGAACAAGTGTTGAAACATGAAAATCTTGGGGACTATTTCAATTCAAAAATTCCAAGCTTGAAAGAGTTTCATGGCCAAAAGACAAATGGTGAAGTAAAGACTTCATCCCTCAAATTGCTTGCCAATGTTGTGCAGTTTCTTCAAAGGTGAGCTGATTAATCAGTAGTCTGTCTTCTGTATATGTCATAATTTTGAGACCAAATGTTCCTGGCCTTGTTCTTCTATTCCAATTATCTTTAGTGTATTCTTATGGTAGAATCGGAAGGGCAACGCTAAAACTCATGCAGTTTGGGGAAGTGTGTGCAAGATTTTAAAAATTTAAAATTAGTAATTTTCAACCTGAGAATTGGTAAAATATACTGTCATAAGGAGGCAGTTTTTCACTTTGTTTATCCGTTTGTCTTTGATTTCGAAAATTTTCCTGGATCATATAGTATTGGAGCTTTATTGTGTTTCTTGTTACAGGCATGAGTTCAGACATAATCATGGGGAGTGGATTGATTCCGTGAAGCCTGTTTTGGAGTCTGCTACTTCAACGCAAATATGTGGGCCACTGGAGGCATCCGATGAGGAGATTGAGATATGCAAGTCAATTAGGAATGAATTACAGGCAGCTGTCAGCTCTCTATTGAAGGTAGCCATTTTAATTATTAATTTATTACTTGTTAATATTTTACGATTTCAATACATTACACATACATGCACACTTTGAAGCACACATATGTTCAGATTGTCTTACTAATTACAAAGCCAAATTAGCTTGACTGGACTGGACTGTCAAGTGCTTTTTTTTGTCTGACTTCACTGTAGTGGCTGTTCTCACATACCACTATAATCTTTTAGGCTACATTGTTCCGCAAGATAACATGAATGAATTCCATTTCCTTACCACAGAAGGACATCGTATAATATAAATTATAGTGTTTCCTTTTGTAATTATCTAATGTGTTTATCAAGGTTTGTTATATGGATTACGATTTCTCTTTTATTTGCTTGTGTAGGATGATGGAATTTTGGTTATCCCAACGATAGCTGACCCCCCTTCGAAACTTGGCGGGAAGGAGATGCTCTCTGAGGACTTCTGCAGTCGTGCTTTTGGTCTGTTAAGTATTGCGAGCCTGTCAGGTTGTTGTCAGGTGAAAATCCATCAATCTCTCTCTCTCTCTCTCTCTGATCTTTTAGTATCTTTGTGTATCATTATGTATTCATTACATATACATAGTGATAAGTTTGTATTGATTTTAGTTTCTCCTAATCTTCTGTACTCCGTGGATGTCTCCTCTTCAGGTCACAGTACCTCTGGGCTTTCATGACAAGTGTCCTGTTTCAGTTTCTTTCATAGCCAGGCATGGGGGTGATCGCTTTTTACTGGATGCACTGCACACTATGTATACATCTTTACAGGAGCAGGCTGATATTGCTTCAAAATCCAAATCATCCAAAAATGCTCTCACCAAGGAACAATGTGCTGAAATTGCCAAGGAAAAGGTAGGTCATCGCTTTCATGGTCATCGTCCATTTTGCTTTTCAAGTCGTTGTTTTCTTTGTTGATTTGCTTTGTAACATGGGACATCGTGTTATCAAATTTCTGTTGGAATTTACATAATATTATTTAAGCTCTGTTCCGTCGACTTATTATCTCTTATTCTGCATGGAAAAGTCAAAGTACCTCTAGGATCATCAGTCCCGATGATCAAAAATCATTGTTGAATGGGGAATTGACACGAATAATATTTCTACCAAGTCTTATTTACATAACGGCTATTCAAGTTTGTTTCCGAATTGCATTTGCATATCCTAAAGCCTCTTCTGATACCTTTACAAAATAATTAGGGAAATCAAGCATACAAAGATAAGGACTGGCAGAAGGCTATTGGCTTTTATTCTGAAGCTATCAAACTTAGTGGCAATAATGCAACGTATTACAGTAACAGGGCTCAAGCATATCTTGAAGTTGGAAGGTACCGCTATCTGTTGGGACATTTATTCTCTCAATTGATCTCTTGGGGTAGGTCTCTAATTTACTTCTTCCGTCTAGATTCATTCAAGCCGAGGCAGATTGTACTAAAGCTATCAACCTTGACAAAAAGGTAACTCCTTTCCAAAAGTATTAATTATTGGATATTCCCAATTATCGGTTGAATGCTGTAGGCCCTATGGTGCTCCTTGTGTTCTTCGAGTGCAGATTATTGATTGCATTTTTATAACCATTGTTGTCTACTTTTGTTTCTTCAGAATGTGAAAGCTTATTTCCGAAGAGGCACTGCAAGGGAGAAGCTTGGTTATTATAAGGAGGCGATTGAAGGTCAGATTTGTTTGTTTTGTTTATCTTTTTATACTTTGTTCTGACGGACGGACAGTATTGGCCCCATGATCAACCCTTAAGCTAGAAACCAAGTGTCAGAGTTTAAGGAAAACAGTGTTTATCGGGTGCAAACTAGATATTTGAAATTTGAGATTGGATTTGCAACTTCTTTGTCAAATTCACTCAACGGACGAGTAGTGTCCACTGGTTGCAGATGTGAATTGTTTTGGTATTCTATTCAGAGCTCAGAACACACTCATTAAGCACATCGAGTTTTTTTTTTTTTTTCAATTCATTCATCCCAATCTCCTAAAGTAACTTCGGTTTGATGGCACTTCATTCTGCAGACTTTAGACATGCACTTGTTCTTGAGCCAACCAACAAACGAGCAGCCGCTGCTGATGAGAAATTGAGGAAGCTGTTCCAGTAGCTTATTGAAGCTCGCTCGGCCAGGAAAAATCCATTTGAACTAGACAGTCAACAATTCCCATGTCTAAACCAATTGAATGAGAAGAGGGATGACGAGACTCGAGAGAAGTTGAGAATCTTTACTCTTATGATCACGGTGGTTTTTTGGGGAGGGGCTGGATTATTGTTTGATCTGATCATTTTTTAGGAGCCTTAGGTAAGTATTATAATTCTCCCCAAAATTTGTAACTATAGTCCAATTTTGTTGCTTTTAGATGAGGTTTAAAGCCGATCATGAGCACAGCTATTACAATATTTATCTTTGCCTTCGCATTGTAATTTTCGCACTCGTTCTTGTACTTTGATTGATTTCACTGGAAGCAGTAGCGTAAATAATGTCATTCGATATGCTCGGCTATGGGTAGATGTAAAGGGTTCAGCCAAAATACAAACTATTGGATTGAATAAGAGGGAAAGAACCCGTTTACCAGTAAACTCTAACGAGTCGTTGTTTGCCCTAGTCAAATTCGAACAGATCCAGCTCTTCTTCTGTATACTCCGGGAGTGAAGCTCTCGTAATCAGTGGCTGCCTCGGCCTTTTAGCTCCGGTTGTTTTCCCAACTTCTTGATCATCAGGAATCTCAACTGGGTTGATAGGTCGGCTCGTGCTCGATGGATTGTCACCCTCAGCCACTCCGTCAGGATTGTTGGCCTTCTTAGCTGCGGCAATTACCTCATTGTCAACACGGTCTTTTCTATTTGCCATTTTTGTGGTTCCATGAGGCATTGTCTTTTTCACCGATGAAGAAAGAACCTCCACGTCCGCGGTTTGACTTCCACGCTGCTTGAGGCCTGAGCAGCTCATTCCTGGCGCCGCAGCATGATCTGTTTCCATATGTTTCTCAATGTCAAGATCGCTCCCTCTTACTGCAGAACTTTGTCTTAGATGATTCATGATTTTTTCGGTGCTTTCCTGTCGCGGAGGGAACTTTTCTTGTGGCGCCCAAAACCTCGTATGACTTACCGCAGCACTGTCTGTTACGAAGAAAGGAGATTAAACCATAAAAACTACTGTGAGAATCTCATCGCTCGCACTGCATAGAAAACTGGGACACTAGAAGCTTTGCAGCAATACGAGAAGATCGAATACACAGATACCATCGACTTATGATTTATGACTTACCACTGCTGGGAGCGGGACTGTTGACTGATGAAATAGGAAGATCGTTTGTCACGATAGGTCTACCATCCTTGGAGATGACCTGCAAATGTAACAATTCATCATCATACAGAAAACAAAGTGATCAGAGTTCACCTTCGATTCTGTAAACTTCACATAATTGTGGCGCCAAGGCCACAGAAATGAAAATTGGGGACAAAATTGATGGTTTAGAGTCTCCAGACGCGTTGTTAAATGATCAAAGATGACTGTGCTCTCTAGTTTATGTGCCCACCGCTACTCAATTATCCTCCCAACACAAGAAAGAGAACGCACCTGAACCATGTTGTTCTTGGTTATGTTAAGATAGCATGCCGAGCGTGAGGGAGAGAACACAGCAACCTGATAAAAAGCATTGAACTCAAGCTTAGAGAAAATTTCGCGAGGTTGGCATTTCGGCCTACACCCCAAAGGCCCGTTTCGCTTTTCTAGATTTTACAGGTCGTTATATTCGTAATCCCAATCTGCTGGATAACAAATAACAAACCTTCTTGAGTACCAACACTGCACCAACAGATATGCTCTTCCCGAAGTCTCCCTCAGAAAGCACTGTGTGGTGGATGCTAGCACCAATTGTACCTGTAGGATCCTGACACCAAAATTTCAGCCACTTAGACTGTCTCCACAAAGTGAAAAGATTGACGCGAGCAGTGCCTAATTTAGAGAGAGAGAGTGATCATAATTTATCAATGTCCACCATGTCCATAGAACGTTACCTTGAGAGTGAGCATGAGATCACCAAGACCATTTGGAGTGCACGATTTGATCACAGCAACAACCTAATTAACCAAAAATCACATGAGTTTTCAAACATTATGATATTTTATTATGATGATATACAAAAATAAAAAGTAGAATTAAGCAGATAAAAAGGGTTTTTCTTTCCAGTGTTTTCTCAGCAACCAAACAGAAAAAAGAGTTTTTATTTTTTTATTTTTGCAGTATTTTCTCACCAGCCAAACAGAATTTTGGAAGGATTTGAATTTATCAAATTCAATAATAACAGAAATGGAAATACCTGAGCTACTTTGTGAGTGTTAACCCCCTTCCTGATGGAACCCAGCGGCGTCGGATAGTCGGCGCCTTGCTTTGCAACATAATCGAGAGCGGAAAGCCATGGATCGGCGGCGAAATCGGTGTCTTTATCATCACCATTCTCGACGACTCTCCTAACGAACTCTTGGGTCGGAATGGGCTCGACGTTCTGGTCGTCTCCGTGGAGATGAATTTGGGTCCTGCGCTGCATCGCAGCCTGTACGGCTCCGGCGGGGCCCGGAATGAGAGGCGGAGAGGCGGAAGAGGACGAGGACGGGTTGGGCGGAGGCGGAGGATTTATTGATTTGAGGGGATGGGAGGCTGAGCGCTTGCAAGGGAGGAGACTGAGAGAGATGAGGTCCGAATCGTCGACGTCTAGTTGCTCCCAGGGTTCATTGCTGTCGTCGTCGTCCATGTTCTTGTGGTTTTGCGAGTGAAAGCGCGGGAATTTGACACAGTTGAACAGCTGGATTTTTGGAGGGTTTCATTTTGGGCTGGGCTGGATATCTTATTAAGATGATTGGGCTCACAATCTCTGGCCTACTTCTCAAATAGCACCTGTAAATTTTATTTTATTTTTCTAAAAAATTAGACCAGCTAGTGTCAAAGGCATGTCAGTCATCTTTTTTGTGTGCCGGAAAGACTGATAAAGTCATTCTACGTGTAATTCATTATTATCGTTTTTATTGCATATACAAAATGATATTGAGGGTTTAGGTTGTGCATAAAGTCAATCATAACTATCAAATCTGTAACATCATAATAGTTCAATTTGAGATTTTTTTACTTACAAGTGGAAATAAATACTATTAAATTATAGTAATGTTAATGACAAATCATTTATAATGTTTGACTTAAAAAAAAACCGCTTCAAACTCTATTTTCTCTTGATTCTTTAACGTGAGAACGACGCAAATCAACTTCCCAAATCAAAACCAAAATCAGCTAGAACTAAACTGACAATTGTCAATGTGTTTAATCTAGTTTACTTTTCTTTTCTTTTCTTTTTCTGGCTCAATTAATTTGTATATATTTTATGCCTTATTGGAAATTAGGAGGACCACATGATCGAGGGGTTACGCACAAGGAGATAAGATTTCTGATCTGATTAGCATGTTTCAATTGGGAGGGAAAGTGTAGAAATACAACGAGTGATGGACCGAACGTGAGTTGCTCGATGTCACAATCACATACCTACTTACAACGGGACCGCCAATTAGAATGAGTGTACGAGAATACAAAGGGACCGCCACAATCACGGACAATCTAAAAAGTGAGATTGTAGAAACGTGATATGTATGTTCCAGTTAGACGATCGATCTAGTTAGGGATGAGCACTTGAAACCAAAAATCGAAACACAAATCAAATCGTACTGCATTGAACGGTTCGGTTTTTACAGTTTTGAAATGGTTTTGATTTGAAACCGAACCACTAGGGAAACTGCATACTTTCAGTGATGAACTTGAATATAATCTTTTATTCCTTGCTACAACATTTGAGCATGAATTCAGAGCATTGTGATTATGAATGTGGAAGAACTTGTATTTGTATAGTAGGAAGTGCATGCTTTCATGTAATGCTAGTTTGTTTTGCGTATTCTTGAAGCTGCAATTCAATGTCCAGAACCTTTTGTTTTTTCATTTTGTATGTAAATAATGTAAAAACGAACCGAAACCATTTGAAACCACACCGAATCAAAACCAACGGTTTGGTTCCATTTCGGTTTTGGCTTCAAAACCGCACCTAACGGAACCATGCCCACCCCTAAATCTAGTTAGCAATATTTTCCTTGTGAGATTCATCTCTCTCACCTTGTCATTAGGGGCGAAGCTAGAAAGTTAGTTTATGGGGCTACAATTAAGTAGTGGCGGATGCAAAATTCTATTCTCATTGCATCCCAACAATAGTGCGCACAACGCCTAAATTTTTTTTCTTCAGTTTTTACGGTGAGGCATTTCGTCAAGCACTTGGCTGACCCTTACCATTGTCTTTTTGGCGTGCATCCCAACCTTTTAATGTTCTTTTAATTTGGTCTATAGGTCAATAAAACTAAGAATTAAATCATATATTTTTATAAATACGTAAAAGTTAGAAAAATAACCTTTGCTAGGGATGGAAACAAAGCGGGTACAAAATATCACACTATAACTTTAGTAACTATTACACAAAAGAATGGCAGATAAAGAGAGGGAGTGAGATATACTGATATTATTTCTTTGATTTTTTCTTTCGTAGTGTATATTTGATAACGCACAGAGTGCTCTATTTATAGAACAACTCCCATGACAACCAACAAAACAAAAATGATTACATTTTGAAAGTATCACACAACCACTATTCCCAAGTTTTCATTACTTTGTGTGGGCATTCATTCATTCACTAATTCTATAACATACATGAATATGTAGGGTCGAGAATTCCACTTTATAGGACAATTGGGAGGAAAGAAATTAATGTACCAATCAAATAATAAATTTACACTTGAGAAATGTCGATGTTGTTTAGCTTTTGTCAAGCTCTTCTATACGAGGGAGACAAATTGAGGAAGCGATATGATATTTTAAGGGTAGTTTTTCAAATTGATTTTCAGTCACATGCCTCCCCACTTGGACTAACCAATAACTTCACTTTGATATTGACAGATTGATTAATCGATTCATTTGACCAAAATTGCTTCCTACGGCCATCTTCTTTGTGATTGGAGCAAGCTTCACATTGGAATAATTATCAAGGATTCAACCTCACAGCCTTCGCATATTTATACAAATATTAAATAGGAACCTAACCTATTATAGTTTTTGTTATTTTTGGAACAAACGATATTATCTACATAGACTACACTAAAACGGAGAGAACCTATTACAGTTTTAACTACTCGTAAATGTATTTCACTTTTACAAGTACTTGTAACTGTATGTTATTTTACAACTACTACTTGTAACTATAAATACCCGTTTGGTGAGTTGAATGATATGGAGTCTTAGGAATAGGATTGGGTTGGCTAGAATTGGTTAGACTTTGTAAACATAACTTATAACCCATGTGTATGGATAGCTTAGTAACTCATTATATTGTGGATTTATAACTCATCATCTCTAGTCATGTCCATCTCACACTTTGACACAACAAATAACAAACTGAACTCAAGTTAATTTTAATTGGTCACAACCTTATGTTCTTAGCACGCAAGAGAATGAGTTCGATCCATTTGGTACCAACTACCAAGAATATCTTCACACGAGGTTACTACTAAATTCAAATTTACTTACTTTCACGTATATGTAAGCATATTAATTTTATCGTTTGATTAATACATGAAATGATAATATTGCGTGACGTATTTTTAATACACATATTTCTCCAATCAAAGGAAGACGAGACCGATAAGCCGCCACTACGACGACAACGACGGCAACGACGATAGACCGTGATATGTGTTCCAACAAGTTATTAGTTTAGTTTAAGACAGAGACACAGCGTTATTTGCGGCCTTCACATCTTTGCATGTCAACCTCCACAAGTTGCCCACAATTAAATCCCATCCATCAATCCACAAACTGACAACCGGATCTCCCGGTCACCTCCTCCTCCTTGCCGAAACGGTAAAAATCTTTTAACCTTCCCATCTCTTGTTCCCCTTCAGTCCCAAAATCTACCTCGTTTCAATTTTACATTTACCCCTCTTGTGGTCGGTGGCTGTTCATTTCTCTCCCTTCCCTCACAAAAACGGAGGAAAAAGCATATTCAGCCTAATTTCTCAGAAGGAAGAAAACGAAAACAAAAACCAAGAAAAATCTTCATAGTACCAACTTGGTAGGGCCCTATTCCCATTTTTTCCCTCCGTATCATGTCGTATTAGTCTGGCCTCATAGTAATGTCTTGTGTTATGATTGTCGATCGATCTATCGTTAATACAGTATTGATAATTTATCGTCAGAATATGTGTTCATATTGTCAATTCATTTTCAATTAAGGTTTCTTTCTTTGTGTTTGTTCTGTCAGTATTAATCCTAACTACGAAACAAACGTTCGTTGTTTCTTAGGGTTTCTTTCGTTGTGTTTCATTTCCGTCTGTATCAATTAGGGTTTCTTTCGTTGATAATAGTTTTAATATTTGGTACCCGTTGTCATTTCATTTTCGATTAGAGTTTCTTTCATTGCGTTTATCTTGTTTGTATTAATCCTAACTATGGAACAACCGTACTTCCTTACACGTATGTCGTAGAAATACTTTCAATAATTGTTGTATTTCTGATACAAGATCGATTTGCGTCCGTTTATATTGTCTGCATTTGGTCAACTTTATTGTCCTGTTTTAAATTTTTTTTTTTTTTTTTTTTTTTTTAAAGAAGAATGGTTCTGATTAATTTTTACTGGGGTTGGTAGGTGATAACGAATAATCGAGAATTGTTGGTGGCTAGTATAAAGAGGGAGGGAGATCATAAGACATGATGACAGACTCACCAAAGACACCGGCGAAAGGCAGTAGCAAGTCACTCATGGAGAATTTGCTCGGTCTTCTCCGCATCCGCGTCAAACGCGGTGTTAATCTCGCCGTCCGCGACGTCCGTAGCAGCGATCCCTACGTCGTGATCAAGATGGGTAAACAGGTAATCTCCCCCTCCTCCATTTCTTCATCTTTTTGTTCACTGTTTTTCTCTCTGTTTTTTAATCTTATTTTTTTATGAATTTCTCTGCTAAATTCCTGTCAATTTTGTTAATTACTTTCATGGGGTGTTTTAATTTTGCATCATCAAAATAACTTTATTAAAAATTCCCTTTTTCTTTCATTTGTAATTGTTTCCTTTGGCTTGTAATCTAGTATTTTCATTGTATGAAACTTCCCACGTGTAAGTTTATCTTATGCTGCCAATTCCAAGCCTGGACAAAGGAGGAGAGAGAGCGCGTCAGGTAGTCAATAGCTGGTATTCTGTATTTCACGTCGAATCCCTATGATTTGTAGATCTTTTAATCTTCTCACAATATTTCTGTGGTGCAATTACCAAATTTTTTTTTTTTTTTTTTTTTTTTTTTTTTTTTTACTGTAATGCTTTTAGACTGATCTGATTTGTGCTTTGCTGCGCTTCACAAAGGCTCTGTTTTTTTTTTAGCCTCTATTACTTTTGTTGAATAAGAAATTCAGGAATATGTTCCTTTTATCTTTATATGTTTAAAGATTAAACCTTTTTTGATGCAGAAACTGAAGACTCGTGTAATTAAAAAGGATGTTAATCCTGAGTGGAATGAAGATCTTACTCTTTCTGTCACAGACCCCAGTATCCCAATCAAGCTGGTAAGCTCTAGAAGCACTTTTAACTTTTTCCGTCAAACTTTTGTCATAAGCGGTTTTAGTTACCCAAAAGCCATACGTTTAAATTCCAAACAGATAGAAGATTGATGCCAACGGCCATCATCTCTAGGAGTGAAACTAAGATTCACCTTAGGTGTCACGACAACAGTATCTTAAGTCTATCGGGCACTGCTATGTATTTTAACTTCTCACTTGACAATGCATGATTAGCTTTAGATACCGCTTCTTCTTCTTCATATATCTTAATGTTTGATTCTCCAATTTTCCATTGATTCCTGTTTAGATGAATTTTCATTTTATCTTTCGATTTTTAGTGGATTTTAGTGCCTTCCAAAACCAAAAGATATGAGTTTGTTTGTGTGTGGGTGTAGACTGTGTATGACCATGACACATTCAGCAAGGATGACAAAATGGGAGATGCAGAATTCGGCATCTCAACTTACATAGAGGCATTGAAGGTGAACTTGGAAGGGGTCCCAAGTGGCACGACAGTGACGAGAATACAACCAAGCAGGGCAAACTGCCTAGCTGAAGAGAGCTGCATCCAGTGGAAGGATGGGAAGGTGGTGCAAGACATGTGCCTCAGATTGAGAAATGTTGAATGCGGCGAGGTCGAAATCCAGTTGCAATGGATTGACCTTCCTGGTTCCAAGGGATTATGAGTGCCTCAAGTTCTATGCTTAAGTCGTGTTCCTGCATAATATATGGGCTGGTTGTTGTGGTTGTAAGATTCTAAACATAACAGTTTTTCATAAGCTGGGATGGTTTGTTGACGATCTAAATTTCCATGGTGCTCCGGAGTATAGAATACTCCGAAAAATCCCGTTGATAAGATATGTATAACAAACTCCCGATGTATGTACTTAAATTAGGGTTGAACGATTTTTGACTTTCATCTCTGTCTTGCTGGGTATGATGTCAAGTAGCAAGCTCTTCATGTCTTAGAATCTTGCTTTGTATTATTTATGTACCCATTAATTTGCAGGAAAAGTTATATACAATGGATTATAATAAACGTGGTTGTACATTTGCATCTACTTTGTAACAATGCTTCATCAGTTAATTCCTCCTTCATGCCAGCCCAGGAAATGTTATATTGCTCCTTTATGTCTCTGCTAATTAGCTATGAACAGGGACTCCCGAGAAAGGGTAGAAGAGAATCAGAACGAATATAAGACATACAACGATTACATATGTATGATCATTACGCTTCAACTGGGCTACCATTTCACCTTTTTCTATGCAATCGATATTGGGGATTGGTTAGTCATAATTATCTAACACGTTATTGTCGAACCAGAAAACTCTCATGATGAAATGAGCTTAAATCAAAATACTAAATAGCATGTATATTTATAAAAAAAAAATTCTATCTATTATTGTGGTGAAAATCATAATGCTAGAGGAATCATTACAGCAAGGTATAGAGGGGAGTCATGAACGTCTATGGTCTATAACGTACAATTATTTTTTATAAACGAAATCCTTGCATAGACTTATATAGCTAGAGTTAGGCTACTCCTCTCGTTACTCTCGTTTATTGATTTTGAGTAGAACTCTAGCTTTCTTCAATAGAGAATGTCAAAGTAAAAAAGAAAGTTCCACCGTAAGCCCAATTTCTTGAGATCCAACCCAATACTTTGCTGGGCTGACTTCAAATACCTCCCTTGCCTTTCAGGCCCCTGCCTGAAGTACATCCCTTTTGCCTAGCTATATAGAAGAGTGTGTGTGTGTGTTTGTGTGGATATAGACGACTCTGTAAGTAACTGTGTTTCCAGTTGCAGGGTGATCAGAATCTGAATAAAGTAGATCTACACTTGACTCCTCCAGAGACGACGTCCCAGCCTCCCAGGAACTGTTTTTATCATATATTCGTCCTCCGTACTTGATGAAGCAATCAGAGAGATTCAGAGTAAGCCTACGCCTACCCTAGCTATGTCCATCTCCATTTGGATACGCTTCTTGTCTTAAATGCTTTCTATTTTTCCTCAGCCGGCCATCCCACCTGTATTTTGTACGTACTATCATTGAAGCTTTAAGCGTGTAGAAATGGAGCTCATATATATATATATATATGCACACACATATGCATTTCTACGTTACATCGCTCTCATTGCTGAGCACCTCATCGCATGCATGCAGCTCAGGTACTTACGTAATAATAAATTAATGGCTAAACACTGCATGTATAGCAATGAACAAAATAATTGCAGACATATCTTTCATATCTTTGGTCGGAAAAGGAAATGAAATGCTTCATTAATGGTCCAACCAAACAGCATAAGGACAAACCCTAACCCTCATATGTACCATGAGGAACCGCCGCCGTTTACCACATGAGACCACCGCCATAGCTAAAGCAGCATAACTACGAGATAGGATTAATATGCCTCTCCAGGAAGCATATTGCTCGGCACTTGTGAAACTGAAAGAAGCAATGGAGGAAACTTAGGAAAAGTCGATGGATTTTGTAGATGCAGCTGCAACTCAAGGAGCTAACAGCATCCCATCCAGTTGAACTTGCACCCACTACACTTATGGTATAATTCGATCAATCTTAATCCAATAATTGACCAACAAATATTTAGAAGTAATTAAACAAAAGGTGAAACGTAGAAATAAGAGAGTCAATAATTAATCGACAGTACTAGCTCTGGTTTAATTCTGAATTTGGTTATATATAGGTGAAACCTAGGAATAATACAGAAGGACCGAAAGGCCACCCTGAAGAATTCGAGGGATGAATTTTACGGAATTATGGCATTGGCCATTACGTACTAGTGACAGTATACCTGCAAGTTATGCCATGTTGATGTCCCATTAAACTATCTGAGTTTCTACATTGTGTACGTTTGTCTAGCAGGGTTTTTAATTAAGCAGTGTTAGAGAGTTACTGTTTCTGTTTTTTGGGGAATGGTTATTGCGAAGTGATGAATTGCATGCGTGCATGTTTTCGTGTTTATTTGGTATAATGTGATGGCCTCTTGTATAAGTGTGGCTATTACAATCGTATTATCAGGGTGAGGAACAGATCTGGAAATATATACGAGCAGAGGTCCTCCCTACTGCAAGACATAATCATGAGTTAGCGTTTAGGGTTTAATAATTAGAGTAAAATACAAAAAACTACCTTAACTATTGCGGTCATGCCAGTTTCATACCTCATCTTTTAAAATTGACAATGTCATACCTCATCTTACGAATTTGTGACAATGTCATACCTCCGTCAATTTTTCTGTTAGTTTTTCTGTTAAATGCTGACGTGGCAATAGACGGGGACCACTTTCTATTAAAAAATTAATAAAATATTATTAAAAACTAAAAAAAATATTTAATATTTTTTAAATATTAAAATAATAAATAAAAGTAAAATTTAAAAAAAAAAGGGTAAAGTACAAAAAACTACCTCAACTATTGGGGTCACGACAGTTTCATACCTCATCTTTTAAAATTGACAATATCATACCGCATCTTATGAATTTGTGACAATGTCATACCTCCGTCAATTTTTCTGTTAAGTGCTGACGTGGCTTGATTCATGACCTACTTTCTATTAAAAAAGTATTAAAAACTAAAAAATAATTATTTAATATTTTTAAAATATTAAAATAATAATAAAAGGCCAAAAAAAAAAAAAAAAAAAGACAATCCAATTTGTCTTCCCCCCACACTCGCACTCAATTTCCCCACACCCACACCCATACTCTTCTCCCTCCTGCAACCCATAAAAAAATAAAAAATAAAAAATAAAAAAAAACCCAAATCTCGTCTGGGGGAAGATAGGTGCACAAAGAAGGTGGAGGATGGGTGCGGGAGAGGATGTGGAGAATGGATGAAAGTGGTGGATTTGGGGTTTGATGGGTTTTCAAAAAAATAATTTTTTTTTTCCTTCTTCGTTTTCTTCCTTCCTCGTTTTCTTCCTTCTTCTTCCGCAGGGGAGTTGATGGTTTTAAAAAAATAAAAAAAAAAAAAAATTTCCTTCCTGCTTTTTTTTCCTCTTCTTCTACTTCTTCTTCTTCCTCCTCCTCCTCCTCCTCCTCCTTCCCCTTCTTGTTCTTCCGCGTTGATAGGGGGGAATTTTTTTTTTCCTTCCTCCTTTTTTGTCCTCTTCCTCTTCTTCTTCTTCTTCTTCTTCCTCCTCCTCCTCCTCCTCCTCCTCCTTCCCCTTCTTGTTCTTCTGCAGGGGGTTGTTCGGTTTTCAAATTTTTTTTATATTTTTTATTTTTTGGGTTTGCAGGTGGGGGGAAGAAAATGAAGATGGGGAGAAGAGAGAGGAAGGGGGAGGGGGAGGGAAGGGACAAACTGATGGTTTTTTTTTTCTCTGCTTTTATTATTATTTTAATATTTAAAAATATTAAATAATTGTTTTTTAGTTTTTAATAGAAAGTATGTCCCGAATCAAGCCACGTCAGAACTTAACAGAAAAACTAACAGAAAAATTGACGGATGTATGACATTGTCACAAATTTGTAAGATGCGGTATGACATTGTCAATTTTAAAAGATGAGGTATGAAACTGTCGTGACCCCAATAGTTGAGGTAGTTTTTTGTACTTTACCCCTTTTTTTTTAAATTTTACTTTTATTTATTATTTTAATATTTAAAAAATATTAAATATTTTTTTTAGTTTTTAATAATATTTTATTAATTTTTTAATAGAAAGTGGTCCCCGTCTATTGCCACGTCAGCATTTAACAGAAAAACTAACAGAAAAATTAACGGAGGTATGACATTGTCACAAATTCGTAAGATGCGGTATGACATTGTCAATTTTAAAAGATGAGGTATGAAACTGTCATGACCGCAATAATTGAGGTAGTTTTTTGTACTTTACCCTAATAATTAATTCCTAAATAGATACGTAAATGGAAAGGAAAACGATTTATGCACTTTCTTCTTCTCGCATGTCACCCCTTTTTTTATTATAACTGTTAGTTTGAGTTTGTTAAAAAAAAAAAAAAAAAAAACAAAACAAAACAAAACAAAAACTGTTAAATTGAGTAAATCAAGAGACTTGAAGGACAAAAACAAAAGAAGAAATGCAAATAGAAGAAACGAGAGTACGTAAATCATTTCCTTGGTGAAAAATGGTTTCAAATTTGGTTTGCTGCTTTGCCTCGAGCCTCTACATAGAGGCCTTTGGGTGGCTAAACACATGGACCAATCTTCAATTTTGTGGCCCAATGGATATGTACCAGCTAAGCATCCTCTATTCTATAGGTTTTTAGTTAACTACTTATCAAACCTTACTTAATTGAGAGATTTTCAATATATAGAGAACATGGTTTGGTATATCTAAATATTATAATATAAATAATTTGATATTTGAATAAAAACAATTCAAATCATTTGTATTGTAACACTTAGTATATCACGTTATGTTTCATGCACAATAAAAAAATTTCTCCACTTAATGGGTGTGAGCACGCAATAGTAGGTGCCCTAGACAATCCCTAATTAAAGTGCAACAAACTGTGAGTTGATTTGTTTATCCACTAGTCCAAAAGATAAGAGATATATGCCTGCTTTCCCTAATTATGAGGCTTTAATTTATTCAAATACCAAACACACATATATGCGATGTATCGCTGAAAAAACTAATTTCATACCCTTTTCATTTTTTAAAATTGCTTCTTTTTTGTAATTAATTGATGGACAAACGGCCTTTTTTTTTCAGAGACTTTTTGTGAAACACATGCCTGTGTTTTAAGGCTTTTTCATCCATTAAAATATAATTATTTTTATGTGATGATGATCGACGTATGCATTTACCTAAATTCATCTCCCTTTTCTCCCTATAAGCACCCTAAAAGCTTATGCCAAAGTCAATTTTTGCCGTCCACAAGTTCAATGTGAATCCACACTATATATATATATATATATATATATATATATATATATATATATAAATATACGTCCCAATTTCCAACAAATTAAAGCCACTTAATTAGAAATGTATCCACCATCTTTCTTCTCTTTGGTAAAATGGAAGTGTCCACCATCGATAAGGATCCATACCAATATTACCTTAAATATTTTCTTCTTTGGCATTGCAGCCTTGCACCAAAGAAGGAGCTTTATTATCCGACTTTATCTCTTAAATATTGCACTTCACTCACAAAAAAGGTCTTCTTAAACTCTCACGAGGACTCCAATTCAAACATTGCACTTAATTAAGGCTTTAAGCTTGTGCTTCTGTCTGCCATCTTTCCCAAGTTTCCAACTAATTAACATGCGCCATCTTAATCAGACCGCTCCTTCTGCTTACTAATCAGTATGTTATCTGCATTAACGTTTATTCACTATTCATGTTTTGATGACTGTTTACCTCATTATTTCATTCACCATTTGGATGGCAAATTCTAAACCAGTCTCCTTAATCTATTCCTTGATTTACTCTTGTGAAAAAAGATCGTTTTGACGAAAGGATATTCTACTTTTATCTACAAGGAAGCTGATTCAAACTTTGGATTAACAAAACAGCACACTATCTGACCAACTAATCTAATTCTTATGTTGCTTGTGAAAAAAATTAATTTAGGTGCTGTTTGATAACTATTTCGTTTTCACTTTTTTGAAAACTAAAAGTAGTTAACAATCAAATTTTTTAATATGGAGAAAGTACGTAGTTTTCATTTTTTAAAACAGTAATGTTAGAAAGATTAAATTTGCAAATCAAAGGATGTGTCTTATTAGGCACATTTATCAACAATTAAGTCATAATCAAATCATTAACTTTCATGTCATTTAGCTTATAAAATTTTACCTACAAATTTAGTATTCATAGCATTACTTCTCCTTTTCAAAAAAGTAAAAAGTGAAAATGAAATAGTTATCAAACGGTTTTATCTATGACTACTCATTATTTCTTTGATGAAAAGAATAAAAAAAGGTCCATGACTCAAAAGGAGAGAAACATGCATGATCTTTGGCAAATTCTATTGTCCCTCTACGCGGAGTGGTACTTCCAATCTCATATATTTCTTGGTTTGATCACAAAAAGATTTGGAACCAAGATGAGATTTGCATAGGAAGCCAAAAACATTACTCAATGTGCCCAAAAAAACAGAGTTTGGTCAATTCTTTCATTTTTTTAATAAAAATAAATAAATTTTGGTAAACTTCAACATTACATCAAAATCATCTATAAAACGAAAAACAGTTTAATAGAACAACATAAACGCCATGCCAAAGGAGAAAACCAATTCTTTCATTTCTATATTATATTTATTCTCTCTTGACAAACACAAAATTATAACTTACCCCAAACTATTTGTAGAAAATTCGAACTTTGATACAACAAGAAAGATTATTGCTCTAGTTAACTTGGCTGATAGAAATCAGCCATTTTTTTTCTTCGTGAGCTTGTCCAAAGCTAGTTTCGATATTTAGGATTGATCCATTTTTTGTCTTTGTGACACCAATTGCTAATTTATCGAATAGAGCACGCAATTTGGGGAATGAAGAAATGATGAATTAGTTTAAGAAATTCATGCGATTCAAGTTCAAGAAAAATGGGGGGTTGTTGTTTGCTTCTTGTGAGAGATAAGGCGAAAGCAAATGCATGGAGAAAGAGTTAAAACTGATGATAAATACAAGAGCTTCTTGCACTTAGAAAACAAAAAACCTCCATTGCAGTG
Source organism: Pyrus x bretschneideri (assembly GCF_019419815.1). Classification (NCBI taxonomy): domain Eukaryota; kingdom Viridiplantae; phylum Streptophyta; class Magnoliopsida; order Rosales; family Rosaceae; genus Pyrus; species Pyrus x bretschneideri. The sequence goes on along the minus strand of NW_025999612.1, from coordinate 13,042,368 downwards.
CGTGCAGTGAAGGCATGGTGTTTGGAGTTTTGGATTTCAAAGAGAGTTGTGAGATTAGCACGTCGATCTCTGTCCCCCATTTGCTTTCATTCCTTTGTGAACCCCAAGCTCCCATGGTCCTCATCATTAACTTCAAAGCATGCTTCTGAGTTTTCATCACTTCCAGGGTTTAATTTTCCATTATATTATTTATTTAATTAATTTGATTTCATCTCCCAAGTTAATTTCAAAGCCAATCATATGTTAGAATGTCAGTATTTAACATAAATTAATCTGTTACCTTTCAAGGTATTCACAGAATGAACTATTTTAAACAACATTATCCCATGGATTAAAATGTTCTCTGTATCATCAAAACTTCACTATATTACCTGTCTGGCATGAAAACCATTTCTTCCCTGAGAAATGGTAAGGAGACTCTAGACTCTTTATTGACTCTATGCCCTTAATGTTTTTGGTATAATATTTTATAATATTGATATGAAATTGACATTAAACTCAAAGAGTCCACAAAGAGTCACACTCTGAAAGAGTCTCCTAAGCATTTCTCCTTATTTTTTGAGAGAGAAGAATAAGGCAGCGTTTGGTTAGCATCGTAGAAAAAAGAGAGAGAGAGAGAGTACTTTTCTACTTTTAGCTAGGCGTAAAAAGCAGAAAGGAAGAACTCAATGCCAGTATATTCCAAAAGCCTCAAAGCACTTCTTTTGATAACCTCAACAATATTTCTCCAACTAATCTTCGCAAGTATGAAAGTGTAGTTCAATTGGTTAAAACAACAATTATTCCTATACTAAATCCTCTCATTCTTGCTATCGTTTGTGTTACAAATAATATAATATAGGATTAACAACTTCCATATGTGTGTGTATAATATTTTCATGAACAATACTTTCCTCCTTTTTAGTAAGGAAAAATTCCTCATTTTTCTATCGCATCATTGCTTTATCGTGTAAACACCATCATTGAAACTGTTGATTTCCTTTACCATCTTCTAAAACTCATTCCTTACAAATTGATTTGAATTGGAGTTCATATGACCATTCATATGTGTAAAACAAATCGATGATAATAAGTAGCATCCTTATGTTAAACTGACGCAACTAGATATATAACAAGAGAAATCGAACGAAATTCCATGTTAGAATTTGCTAGCAAATAAACTGAAGTCCATCAACAATCCGGAAAATAGAGATATCTCTATTTCTAATTGATGATATTATGAATGAATACAAACCTAAGGTCAAGATGACCCATTTATTATGTAACTTAACCCTGTAAACCTTAAGAATTCAAATAGCAAAGGAATTAAACAAATAATAAAATATCAAAAAGATCCTAAAATACTAGTCCTGTTTTGACAGTAGCAAAGAATTTGAGTTCAATTTCTTTGATTGAAATGAATGAGTAAACAATCTTCAAATTAAATGAATTTTTTTAGAAATAATTTTTAGAGTATAATAGAGATAATAAACCGTTATGACATTAGTAATGAAATGATATCGTGTTAGGAGGAAGGAGATCTTACCTCCTTACTGGGAAAGAGGAAAGTATTGTCCGATCTTCATTGTCGTTTAACAAAAGTAGTACTATTTAACCACAAGAAAATAACATGCGTAGCTCTTACCTACAATAATATAGCTAACCATTATTAAGTGTGATCGGATGTCCAAATAGAATTATTGCGAAGAAATATTATGGTAGTCTCAAGACACAAGAGTGGAGTGTATAATGTTGTTCCATGGACACAAATATACAAGTCCAAAATGAAATAGCACGGCATATGGCATAGCTAGGATTGTAGTCTTCCTCTAAGTTGTGATTGGCGTCTAATCCCACCTAAGAATTGACATGCAAGCGTTTGGACGTGCCAAATATGTGGTATGGCTTAGGAGTGGACAATTTAGGATCCATGTGATCAACACTATTATCCTCGCTTCTTCCCATGAAGATTATTCGTGGGTTTTGGCGTGCAATGTCAAAACTGATGGATTAAGACATGCAAACTTTATACGAGGAATGCTTACACAACTCTTAAAATTGGGCTCTTTATGAACTATCTGACATTTTACAGTTTTAACGTTAATTATGTGTCAATATTGTACAACCTTTTGCTTTAAACATGCGATGACATAAAGTTCATAGAGAGTCTCACTTTTGAAATAATCCTCTGAACATTTCTCAACTTTATATTCGAATGCACTATTACTTGCCACAATCTTCTTTATTGTTAACCACCAAAAATAGAAAGAAAAAAAAAAAAGTAATGAAACGAACTATGGTGGTATTCCTATTTGATGACACACTCCGTGTACTTTTAATTTAATTTCATAAATTTGATTTAACTAATTTCAGTTATTTTAAGTTCATTGATCATCAAAAGTTCATTGACAGCTAGTTTATGGAAGGAGTGTTTTGGGATATCAGTTACAATTGACTTCAAAGTAAGTTTAGTTAGTTTTATGGAGATGTTCTGAGTAAAGTTTGAGAGTGAATGATTGTTTATTTAGAATGAAATTTCGCTAGTTTGTTGGAGATACTCTTGATATGAGTCAAAGATCGATTGATTCCTGGCTCAAAGGGGAGTTTAGCTAGTTTGTTAAAAATACTCTTGACTTGAGCCAAAGATCGATTGATTCCTAACTCAAAAGGAAGTTTAGTTAGTTTGCTAGAAATGCTTTTAACCCGAGCAAAAGATAGACATGCTTCTAACTAAAAATGGAGTTTAGCTAATATGCTAGAAATGTTGTGAGGTGAAATAAAAGATTGATCGGTTTTTTACTCGAAAACAAATTAACTAGTCTTTTGGAAATGCTCTTATCGATCATCCATAAGAGAGAAGGAAAGATGCAGAAGGTCTTTTGAAAGATTAAAAAGGTCCCCAAACAAAGAAACAACTAGTTAGAGACACAGCCACCTCTAACCAAAATGCTTTTTCTCCACTTTATGCAACCAGTAGACCCATACAAGATAGAGCCACACACCAACTTACAAAGAAACTCAACTCTACATATATGTAATCAAATACCATCCCTTCTTAACCCTAAACCCAAATTACACTTCCTCTTTTTTCAACCACCCCAAAAAAAAAAACAAAAAAAAAAAAGGAAAAAAACCAAACTGAAATTATAAAAAAGCAAAGTACTTTCTGAGACCTGAAAAGCTGAGCGTGTTTGTGTTGGGGACTGCAAGTGCAAGCTTGCTCTCGCAACTGTCAAAGCTCTATTCTTTCTGCTTATTACCCACCCACGCACGCTCCCCCATAATCCCAAAACACACATGCTCTCCTCCTCCTCTTCCCCTTTTCATCATCAACCCCACCTCCACCGCCTTCCTCTTCCTTCTTCCACCACTACTTTCCTCCACAAATCCTCACCCCCCCAGAAACAGAGCAATAAGAATTAACTTTCCTGATTTTGGTTTTCACCAATCACCAAGATGATCACATTATCCGACTTCTACCACGTCATGACGGCGGTGGTGCCGCTCTACGTGGCCATGATCTTGGCCTACGGCTCCGTGAAGTGGTGGAAGATCTTCACCCCCGACCAGTGCTCCGGCATCAACCGCTTCGTCGCCCTCTTCGCCGTCCCCCTCCTCTCCTTCCACTTCATCTCCACCAACGACCCTTACAACATGAACACCCGCTTCATTGCCGCTGACACCCTCCAGAAGCTCATCGTCCTCGCCGTCCTCGGCGTCTGGACCAAAGTCAGCAAAAGGGGCTGCCTGGAATGGACGATCACTCTCTTCTCCGTCTCCACTCTGCCCAACACTCTGGTCATGGGAATCCCATTGCTCAAGGGAATGTACGGCGAATTTTCCGGGAGTTTGATGGTGCAGATCGTCGTCCTCCAGTGCATTATCTGGTACACTTTGATGCTTTTCATGTTCGAATACCGAGGAGCAAGACTCCTCATCTCCGAGCAGTTTCCCGACACGGCGGGATCCATTGTCTCCATCCACGTCGACTCCGATATTATGTCGCTCGACGGAAGACAACCCCTCGAGACTGAAGCGGAGATCAAGGAGGACGGCAAACTCCACGTCACTGTCAGAAAATCAAACGCTTCGCGGTCGGATATTTTATCGCGGCGGTCTCAGGGGCTGTCGTCCACCACCCCGCGGCCGTCGAATCTCACTAATGCGGAGATTTACTCCCTGCAGTCTTCGAGAAATCCGACGCCGAGAGGGTCAAGTTTCAACCACACGGACTTCTACTCCATGATGGCTACCGGAAGGAACTCGAATTTCGGAGCTAACGATGTTTACGGGATGTCTGCGTCCAGAGGGCCGACTCCACGGCCATCAAATTTCGAGGAAGACGGTGGCGGCGGCGCTGTCAGCTCCGCTACTGGAAATAAGCCACGGTTTTACCACGGCGGACAGAATAATGCAGCGGCGCATTACCCGGCCCCAAACCCAGGGATGTTTTCTCCGACGGCGTCCAGAACCGTCACCGCTAATGCTAATAGCAATGCCATGAATGCAAAGAGAGCTAATGGGCAAGTTCAGAAAACAGAGGACAACAATGGCGGGAAGGATCTTCATATGTTTGTTTGGAGCTCAAGTGCTTCTCCTGTTTCAGATGTGTTTGGAAGCAATGAATACGGTGGTGCTGCCCATGATCACAAAGAAGTTAAATTGGCTGTGTCTCCTGGAAAAGGTACAAACTTCAAATATTTCTAAAAAAAAAGTTTGAATTTTTCCTGTTATTTTTTCTTATTTTGGTGACATGGGTTTTGTTTAATTTGATTGATTAACGGTGGGAACTTTTTGGATTTTAATTCAGTGGAGGGGAGGAGAGAAAATCAGGAGGAGTATTTGGAGAGAGAAGATTTCAGGTTCGGAAACAGAGATCAGATGAACATGAACAATGAGGTTGAGAAAGGAGGGGATGGGATTGGAAAAGGCAAAGTGATGCCTCCAACAAGTGTGATGACAAGGCTTATTCTCATCATGGTTTGGAGAAAACTCATCAGAAACCCAAACACTTACTCCAGCTTGATCGGCCTCACTTGGTCTCTAGTCTCATTCAGGTAATCCCATCCAGTCCAGTCCAATCCAATCCAATCCAGTTCAATCCAATCTTCTATCTTGTTGAAGTGGGATTCTGTTCTTTCTTTCTTAATAATTGTATTTTTGGTTATATTTCTTTTGCAGGTGGCACGTTCAAATGCCAGCCATTGTAGCGAAGTCCATCGCCATACTATCTGATGCAGGACTTGGCATGGCCATGTTCAGCCTTGGTCGGTGTTAGAAATTCCTTTTGTTTTTTCTTACAGTAATTTGGCACCTTTCATGCATTTTTTCAATCACAATTTATTATGCGTGCATAAAAATTGTACTTCGTAATTATAACGAATTATTTTTACATATGCGTCATATTGTGATTTTTAAGAAAGCGGGGATTCTTCAGTGTCCTTTTATTCCTTTATTTATTAATAAGTATCTTTAATTATTAATGTTTTTAAAAAAGCAAGCAAAGAGTTTGTCTAGGGTTTTTGATTTGATGTAATGGGTTGGTGTTAGTGATGATGAAAAGTCCATCACTCTTTTCTGTCTTTCACACATGACCGACTGTGACTGACAGACAAGTGGTGGTGGTGGTGGTGATCATGGTGTATGTGATGATATGTTGCTGCTGCTGCCGCCTGCTGTTTGGCTAATCTGCTTTTTGATGTGATATATTTTTTGCAGGTTTGTTTATGGCTTTGCAGCCAAAGATCATAGCATGTGGTAACTCCGTTGCAGCTTTTGCCATGGCTGTGAGATTCCTTACAGGTCCAGCTGTCATGGCAGCTGCCTCCATTGCTGTTGGCTTAAGAGGCACTCTCTTACATGTTGCCATTGTACAGGTCACCTCCCTCCCTCTCTCTCTCTTTCTCTCCCCATATTTTTCCTCTTCTGCCTCCTTCTGACACAACCAAAGCAATCCCACATAGCTTAACCTATGCTCCAAAAGCTTTCCTTTTATAATTATTTTGTTTGCTTAAAGATAATATTTTTTATTATTTTTCATTTGATTTTTTTTTTGTTTTGTGAATTATTTTTAAATAAAATCATCATGGCATCTCACTGCTTTTCAGAAACATGGCCTGAGAAATTCCACTGCCAAAAGACTGAGACAAAAGTTGTCCAAAAAAAAAAAAAAAAAAAAGACTGAGCTAAAAAAAACAAAATCAAATTCCAACCCAGTATATAATTATAAAAAAAATAAAAACTGATTTATGTAATTACACAATGACTCGTTTGGACCTGTATGATTTATGTACGCTGCACAACAAACATCTGTGCCATTGTTAACATGTTTTTGTTTTGTTTGGCTGTTTTGCCAAACAAAATATAACAGGCAGCCCTACCCCAAGGAATTGTTCCCTTTGTCTTTGCCAAGGAATACAATGTACACCCTGATATTCTCAGCACAGGGTAAGTAAATATTATAAATTATTTTAAAGTAAGTTTTATTTACTATTTTCTTTACTAATTAGACACTAATTAATTAATGATTCAAATAATTAATTTCAGGGTTATATTTGGAATGTTGATTGCGTTGCCCATAACGCTTGTTTACTACATTTTGTTGGGGCTATGAAGATGCTTTTGAGAGTAGTGGAGACCAACAAACAACAGTGGCTTTTGGCTTTTGGCTTTTGCGTTTCATGCAGGCAGAAAGCAAGAAGCTCATAAACGCAAAGATGATGAGAAAGAAAGATTAAGAGAAGATAGAACATTGCAGGGAAGAAATGAATGAATGAAATCTTTTTTATTTTGATTAATCGTCTTTTTTCTTAGTAAAATTTGTAAAATGAGTTTGTAGTGAATTTAAGTTATAAAAAGAACGCTTTCTGTAGTTTATTTATTAGTTATAATCTTTAAATTATATTTTGAAAATTATAATTAAGGTAGAAAAAGGGGAAGAAAAAAGTGAATGGGAAAGTTGATGTGATGATAACTTGTTATGTTGCACCAGTGTTCTAATTCAGTATTATTCCAGTTCTATTCTATGGGTTCCATCTTTACAAGATTCCCAAGTTTTTCTATGCCTTGTCTACATATGAAAAAGTATGGAATCTTAGGGCCTGTTCGTTAACGTTATTCAAAATGATTTTTCGAAAAACTCTTTTGTAAAACGAGAATGACAAATAACATTTTGCATTTTAAGGATTTCAAAACACGTCTGGTAGTTTAATCCGAAAATGATTTTGAGAATGAAAACATTGAAAACGTATCTAGTATTAAAGTTTTGAAAAAAGATAAATTTTTATTTGGAAGTAATGGCAGCGGTGGTGGTGGGATGGCTGTTGAGACGAGTGTTGTTGGTAGCAATGGTGATTGGAGTAATGGTAATAGTTGTGACAACACTAGAGGTATTAGAAGTGGTGGGATACAGGTTCTCACTAGGGGTAGAGGGTAATGTTGATGGTTGTGAAAATGGTGGTGGTAGTGATGGTGAGGGTTATAAGGTGGAGTGGCAATGGTGATGGTGGCGATGATGGAGGAAGATGGTGGTTGTGATGGTGGCGGTGGCAGTGGTGGTAGCTGTAACAGTCAGACAGTTAAGTGGTGATGACCATGGTGGTGGAGGTGCAGGTGATGATGGCGGTCATGGTGAAACGGTGGCGGTAATATCGATGTGGCAATTGTCAGACAATGGAGGTGGTGATGGTTGTCAGACAATGGAGGTGGTGATGGCTATGTGGCAAGGGTGATAGAGGTGGAGGATATAGTGGTGACAATGGTGGTGGGAGGTGGTGGCATCAAAGATGGTGGCCATGATGGTGATGATGTTGAGACGGTGGAGAATGAGGAGGCAATGGCAATGACGACAATAGTGGTGGTATAAATGATTTTATTTTTTTATCAAAACTTTAACTTTGTTTTATAATGTATTTTTTTATTATTTTAATTGTTCTTGAAAAACGGAAGAAACATCAATTTAAAAAATAAAAATAAAAAATTGCGTCCATCCAAGGGGTGTCCATTCTTATGCATTTAGGGCATTTTTTTGTAAGGAACAAATTTATAGGAAATGAATATCATTCTTTTTCATGTGTTTACTAATAATAAAAATTGTGTATTATTCTCATTCATGTGTTTACTAATAATCAATCATTTTCACGGAATGTTCATCCAAAAAATGAAAATAATAAGTGAATTTGTGTATCTCGTACCTTCTCATGCTTTGAAACTTAAGGTATGTAATTGTTAAAGTGTGGTTGTTTATCTCATACATATTCTGTCACATCCTCATTTATTCTCATGATAACTAAACATGCACTTAGTTGTGCTTGACATATTTTCAGTGAGTGAGATTTATTGCAGTTGTTAATTTTGTCTCTTTTCAGTTAATTCCATGTCATTTATTATTAAGATTGCACAATTGTTTTAATCATATTTAATTTTATTAATCATTATTTATGCAAAAAATAGACGGTAAGATGAGAGATTAATATATAGGGGTGAATTCTTTTTTTTTTTTTCTTTGTTGGGTGGAGGACTAATATAGTAAGAAATAACACACACACACACACACACACTCACATATATATAGAAATTATTATTTTTCTGATTATAGTTAATCAACTAAATATGTAGGAGCTTATATGCATGAAGATAGTGCAAGAAGGGCCCTCCACTACATGATGGGGGTTTGATTTTGATGGGGACCTCTATGGAATATTGGGAGACAAAAGTCACAATCCAAGGTTTCCCTCTCCTTTTCTCTCACTCCATCCTTATAGTCTTTTAGTTACACACATTACCTTTTCTTGACAGCTTTCCTTTTCATTTGATCGGGTTCCACTTCCATACTATTTAGTATTAAATGTTACGAGTATTGAATGGTATGTGTTAGAATTAAATTTGTATACTATCATGTGCAAAATAGATGCACAAACTTAACAACTTGTAAAAGAACAAACAATCGTGAACAACCTTGGCACTAGTGGGATATTGGCCAAAAGTCCCCCAACGGTCAAGTTGGGTCATCTCCAACAGACCCGGCCAAAGGACCATAAGGCTAAAAATAGCTCAGAATGACACGAAAACTATCTCCAACTGAGGGCTAGGCCAAAGGGCTTATGGGCCCTATCGAGCCCAAATCCCAAATCAAGCTAGCAGGCTAGCCATTTCCAACCAGCCAGCAGTTACGTCCTCATCTCCACTATCTGATCCAAATTCTTGTACGTACGGGGTTCTGTTCGTCGTAATTTCTGAATTTCCTACTATTGTATCATTTCTCCAGGGATTGATCAAGAAACTTTTCTAAGAAAAATTAATTGATACGACGTGTGAGAAATTCAATGTAACAAAAAATTCAAGAAACAAATGCAAGAGGCTTCTTCGAGTATTTGAATCAACTCTCAATGAAAGCACTAATTTGTCGATGCAAATTTCTGTCATCTTCCGTCTTGAAGAAAATACACCTACAAAACAATCAACACCTTTGATCAAAGACCTAAGCCTCATGCACCCACGAGGTGGGGGGGGGGTGGTGGTTAGGCCAATGGATCTCCGATACCTAAGTCAGTTTCTTTGAGAGAGTAAAGTGTTTCGGGCTTTTTAGAGGTAGCAAAAACTCTGAAATTTTGGTAGAATATGGGGTATTTATAGGGATAGGGCCGGCCATAGTGTTAGGGTTTTACCCTACACATGGCGGCATCCTATTGGCCAAGGTGTTTATGGAGAAATATTCTCAAAATATTCTCAAGATATTAAATAGGAAATAATATCTTGAGATAATGGTGTAATTATCCCTAATTTATTTGAATTGGGATTACTTACTTGATTGGAGTCAATCTTCAATTGAGAATGTATTAAAGATAGGATTTGGGTAATTAATCCTTATCTTTAATGCTTTGATTTTTCCTTACCAATGACAGGTGAGCTGTGGGCGATCGTATTCAGCTGATGAGACCTTCAGGAATGTGAGCTGCGCGTGGAAGTATCTGAGAAGCCTGTCCATTTATAGACTCCACAATATTGTCAGTAGATTATCGAGGCAATTTGCTTTGCTCCTCGGAAGAGTTTGCCATCATCCATGGCCTGCCTGCACCAAAAAAAGGGCATGCATAAAGGGTCAAGATGCTCCTCCATTGCTGTTCACAAAGATCAAAAGCTAACAACTTATTTATATCGTTTTTCTTAGTTAAATCCCTAAAAAATTGAAAGAAAAAAGAAAAGAAAAGAAAACCATTTCCTTCAAGATGTCACTTCCAACTTACCAACCATGTTCTAGAAACTGGATCTCTCTTCTCACTGAGTTTCCACATTGTTGCAAAAGGCAGCAGAAGTTACGTTCACATGGTTCAAAGAAAAGAGAAATTAAAGAAATTAAGAAGTATGCAGAAACATCTTGGTGCTTTTGACTTCTACCAAATTAATTACAACATTTTCAAAGAAAGTTATGAGTTATCAAGTAAATTACGTGCTTTTCAAAACCTGGGATATTGTCAAGTGGATGTCGGTCGATCCAAACAACATACTTTTTCACAGCCTCGTACTTTTTTGCCCTATGTAGACGTAGCACGACACAATGGTGCGCTGAAAATAATTTGGAAGAATTTCTGAAAATTAATTAAAGCTGAATAGTTAGGTAATTATATATCTAGCTAGCTAAGTACATGTCATTGTTCATCTATGTTACGGTCACATACATAAATTTCTCAACTTAATGGCCCTTGAGTGGCCCTCAAATTGGTCAATCGTGTATTATAACTAGGAAGTTAATCTTTTTATTGACAAACAGATGTAATTACAAATAATTTGTTGGATTGGATTAGGGAAAAAATTTCAAATTAGTCTACGAGCTAGCTATATATTATGAGTAGAGTGTACATGTCGTTTAAAGTGGAAAAAGAATACTAAAAAAACCCCCTCGTGTGACAAAACACATAATCGCACAAAGTCTTTAAAAAAATAAAAAAAATTTAAAACCTTTGCGTGACAAAATTCAAATATTTTGCCGCCTAAACCAATTTATATTATAAATTTTAAAGTATAGTTATTTTCATAGTTTTTATTATTTTTCAGAAACTTTGCACGACAAATATTAATATTTTGTTGCCTAAACCCTATTTACTTATTTTATATTTTATATTCTTAAACTAAATTATTTTCTTTATTTTTTATTATTTTCTTTGTGCGACGAATCAACATTTTGTCGCCTAAACCTATTTATTTTAAATTGTAAAATAAAATTATTTTCCATTTGATTTTTTTTTTGAAACTTTGAGCGAAGAATATTAATATTTCATATGTAATTTTATTTTGAATATGTCAATTTAAATTAAAGTAATTAAAAATTAGTCATACAATTAAATTAAATTAAAAAGTTTAAAAATTCGAAATATCTTGCGCTACCAAATATACATAATTAAATTAAAATAAGAGAAATGATAAAACAAAAAGTCAAAAACCTGCGCGACAAAATATTTAGTAGCAAAAAATATAATTCAATTAAATTAAAAATTAAAAACCAAAAAACTTTGCGCGACGACGGTTAATTTTCGTTGCACAAACCCTATCTTCACGAGCTTTCGTGACAAAAATTTTGTTGCGCAAAGTGTTTTTTTGTAGTAGTGATATTATATATATATATAGGAAATCTTTAAGGGAAGGGATCCCTGTTTTTATTTATTTATAAAAATGGGGATTAGTTGTGGGGTCCACACAACATCGAACTTTGATAATCTGAACCATCTATTTTTCAAGTTGCACCTCGTAGATCATCCTTGCAAAATATTAGCCAAATCAGAAATGTTTAAGACATCTAATTGGATTCAAAGAAATTAACGAATACTTTGTTATATAAGAAATAATTAAATTTTATCTTGATAATTAAATAGGCAAACGGTTTCGGATTGAATTGAATTTTTGCAAGGATGATCTATGAATCGAGACTTACAAAATAGATGGTTTAGATCATTAAAGTTCAATGTGCAGTGGGCCGCAAACCTAATCCCCATTTTTTGAAAACAAATGGAAATCCCTTTGCATAAAGGGCCATATATATATAAAGAGGGAGATGAAGGTTACAGTACTTCGAATCAATGGAGTTCTACGTCGTTTCTTGTTTGCACACTTAAAACTAGGGTTTCTTTCTTTTTAATTTTATTTTTAATTACCTTCCATATTTTATGTTTTTTTAATTTTATTTTCATGTTTAATATTAGTTAAAATCCACTTAAGCATCCATGTCATTTAATGGATGAATATGGACCTTTGGGTGTTTTGTAATCTAAAGGTTTAAAAGAAGTGTAAAAATATTTATCCCTTGATCCTATCCCTATATATGTGGACGTGTGACAGGTTTTCGTATTAATAACTAAGATCATAACTACAAATAGTTTTCCACATGCTTTTAGAATTAATATGATTAAAAGGGTTTTGTTTATTAAAAGTGTATGTTCACAGAAAATTCACACTGGTATTAACCATGGAAACTGGAAACTGGAAACTGGAAAAGGAATTGGAAGAGCACTTATGCGGATTTTCCATTTTTCTTTGGTACTTTCCACTGATTAGGTTTAATGAAGAATCACTTACTTAGAAATTATGATTGACCTCAGAAGTTGAGGTTAATTCCATCATAAATCAATTTGTAATATGTGAGTAACAAAACAACTTATAAGCACATGCTAGATCAACATGTCCTCTCATGTTACTTGTATTATCGCTAGCCTTATGTCACATCAACGCTGAAGTGGCGAGCTGTTTTAGTTAGCCCTGTGTACATAAAGGCTGTTGTGATCAGTTAGGACAGCTACTAACTACTGTGATTAGTTAAGTATGCTTAGCAACTATATAAGACCTGGTTTGGTACTGAGGTAATTCTGAAAAAAACTGCTATAAAAAAAAGCTGGGAGCTGTTTTTGTGTTTGGTAAACACTCAGCTTCAGCTTTTTTTCACAGTTTTGGATGAAAAAAAGCCAAAAACAAGAAGCTGCAAAACCGAGCTTTGAAAAACTGGCTTTTTTTCACATCTGTTTTACATAAAAGTTTACCAAACACTCTAATACTGCTTTTTTTTTTCAAAAGCACTTTTACAAAAAAGTTTACCAAACACTCTGCTGCTTTATTTCACAGCTGCTTATTCTCACAGCACAGCAGAAGCAGCTTTTTTTCAAAGCACAGCAATACCAAACCAGCCCTAAGCTTAAGCCAAACTTTCAGTTGTAAACAATGATCTAATTAGTTGGAATGAATCAGTTGTATACTTGTTTCTCTTGCTCTTTATCTTTGATTCTCTTATGAAACCCTAGTTGGCCTCGTAAATTAGCATCATTGTGAGATGCGTGTGGGTTTGATTTGATTCATACGAGATATCGTGACCATATACAATATATTTGCCAAAGCAAATCTGATTAATCAACCAATTAAGAAGGCCGTTAACTATTAATTGACAAGAGTCGAAGAATGAAAAGAAGAAAATTAGGGTTTATAAAGAAACAAATGAATATACAAGCAGCTAAAGAGTGGGATGTCAAGGGTGGTCCATGCAGTTGCTATATATATAGAGATCCCATATATATCTTAGAGATACTCTTTTAAAAGTGACAATTTTTATTTCTCTGTCACCTTATAATTTAACATTAATTTCATGTCGTAAAATATTATTTAAAAAATATAAAATGGAATAGAATTCATGCGAATTCTCACTTTTGAGAGAATTCTCAGCATTTCTCAGGTAAAGTTCGAACACTTAATTCCCTAGTATTGATGCTCCGAGTCTGTGGGGAATATAATATGTGCCCGCACATGTATGGGAAAGGGTGAGAATTGTAAATTGCTCCTTTCTTCTTCGCTTTCAATTTTTAGTCTTTTAGTGCGCGGGAGATGCCTAATTACTTATTAGTTATTACGTGTGTGTGCGTATATACATACATACATACATACATATATATATATTTTTTATACAGAACAAGAGGGAAATACATCACAAAGCACTGCACATTTACAGGCCACAAGACTTGCAACAATCCTCTAGTAAATACGTCAGCTATGAGGTCAGGTGGATCCTAAAACCAAGAACAAAATCCATTATCAATGCCACAGCGAGCCAGACGATGAGCCACGCATTTGAATTATTGGTGCGCATAAGATAGATGAACTCTAGTGACTGTAGTCATCAACGATTTGATGTCTTCCTCTACAGCTCCAACGAAAACAAATTGGGAGAGTATCCTTTAAAGCTGACACAATCTGAAGCCAGTCGTTTTTAAAAATTAAACGTGTTAAACCCCTCTTGACCACCAAATCCAAACAAGAAGAGAGAACTTTCGCAGGGTTGTATGAGTAAAGCACCTCTTAGACTTAACTGGATCAACATGGAACAAGATAAAGTCTCTTATTTTTGTAGAAATACTTTATAAATAACATGATCTAACACGATCAGCATAAAATCGAATAAAACCAGAATACATAAAATCACTCGCTTTAATAGAGGTAGAGTCGACAGTACGTAAAACAAAGCACTACATTTTGCATAAGAAATGGCCAGCTACGTCAGTCTCGTCTTTATCTAGTTGGTTTATTAACTAGCTCCATATTTCCAAACCCACAGAGCGAGTGAGATATACAGAGAGATAGAGAGAGTGCAGAGTAAATTTGCTTTGAAGCTAACGTTTCGATTGTCTCCCACCAACCAGTGTTGGGTCGGCCGTTCCCAAGACAATGCTTTGTGAGTTTGTCACGTCAGTATTTTAGCTGCTGTACTTCCTTTTTCTTTCTTTGTTGGGAGCATTTTTTTATCACCATTATAAATTAGGATGTATGTTCACCTTTATAAATTAGGATGTATGTTCATCTCTGTAAATTAGGATGTATGACAACTATCTTATTTATTGAGAAATTTTTTATTGTGATCGGAATAGCCAGGGGGATACATCACGTGTTTTTATATAAGTGGTAACAAAATTTATTTTTTAAGTTATTAACTTTTTAGCACACATATCTCACCATTTGAATGATGACACATGGTGAACTATCTCATGTACCGATCAAACTGAAAAATTTCTCCTATTTATCACTGTTAGATGAGTTTCAATTTCGAGATTCATTTAGTGTATGGACACAAATTTTAAAATTCAAACTCATTTAACAGTTATAAATAGGATAGCGAGCATTACCACTACTTGAGGGTGGTGAGCAAATTTCAACCTTTCTTAGAATATAGTGTTCGTTAATTTCTTTGAATTCAATTTAGATGCCTTAAATATTTTCGGTTTGGCTAATATTTTGTAAAGATGATCCATGAGGTGCAACTTGAAAAATAGATGGTTTGGTTTGTTGAAGTTTGATGTGGTGTGGGCTCCACAACTAGTTCCCATTGTTTGAAAAACAATGAAGATCCTTTCCCTTAAAGGCTCTGAAAATATATATAATCAAAATAATGAATTCAAAATAAGGATGCAAAACAATTACTGAAAATAGAGTTCTAAAATTACTTTATAAGTTTAAAAACCGACAAATGATTGGGGTTCATATTACTGAAATAAGAAATTGATGTAAGCAAACATCCTTCTAAATGAGTTGCTGAAATAAAATATGTTTACAATTTTCTCTGAATGCAAGAGGAGCTCAAAGAAGTTTTGATACTGAAAAAATAAAATTTGAATTAACTTGCTGACTTAGGCTTCGGAGCTTTTTTTTTTTGTAGACTGGAGAATGAGGCATGAATGATAGCACAATTGACTATATGAGCATAGAGTGATTGTAAGAGCACGAGCTGGATGACTGTTGGTTTATGCATGAATAGTTTTGAAACTGGAAAAAATAAATTTTGAATTAACTTGCTGACTGAGGCTTCGAATCTTTTTTTTTTATAGACTGGAGAATGAGGCATGAATGATAGCAAAATTAACTATCGGAGCACAGAGTGATTGTAAGACCACAGGATGGATGATTGTTGGTTCATGCGTGAACAATGGTTTGTTTGAATGATTAATATTTTCACTATTGCTTCCACGCAGAGTAATTATCGGTACAACAATATTGTGGATGAATAGTGTTTTGGTGGTTTACTGTTAAGCTTGCATACGAAATGATCATTAGTAGAGCTGGGCACAAGCCGGGCCAAGCCCATTGAAGGAACCAGACTGGACCTGGTGGAAAATAAAACGGCACAAGTTGAGCCAAAGAACAGAAAAATGAAAGTGAGAACCGAACCTAACCCGGCCCGTTTCTTCTACGAGTCCTTGGGTCATTCTTGCCTGCTGTGCTTCTCTTGAACGAACAAATGAAGCTATGAAACTTCAGGAAATTTCAAGTTTCCAGCGACCTACCTGCATGTTTCAGCTTAAATTCTTGCAAATAACACCAACCATATATCCAATTAGCTATAAAATTAGCAAGAACTCAAAAAACACATACATAATAATGCAATATTCAACCTAAATAAAAAAAATTGATTTTGATATGAGCAAGCTTCATACAACAGTAGGTATTACACATTGAAATTTTCAAGATGGGTCGTTAGGTGGTGGTCGGAGTTGAGACGAGTTGAAAATGAAGCTCAGTTATTGAGAATTCGGTCAGTTTGAGAGAGCGAGAGTCAATCAGTCTGGTAGAGAGAGATCGGGAGGGAGAAGAGTCTCCGAGTTTAAAAATCAACGAAGACGATTTGGGAGAGGGAGGAGAGTCCCCGAATTTAAGAATCGATGAAGACGATATGAGAGAAAGAGAGGGATCGAGAGGGAGAAAAGTCTCTAAGTTTAAGAATCGACGAAGACGATCGAGATTCGACGAAGACAATCTGAGGAGTAATGGAGAAACCGAGAAAGGAATTTGCAGAGAGATCCCTATGTGTGTGAGAGAATAATTGAATGCATGTGCATACAGTCGGGGGTAGGGGCCCGTTGTAGACATCGAAATTTCAGTAAAACAAATGTTCACCAATGCATTAAAGTTTTGACGTGTCAAGGCATACATGGCATACGTACGCCGCGTGTTGTACAAATTGTACACATGGCGTGTGACTCAACAAAATAGGAAGAAATACCCTTGAAGGATTCAACAAGTTTTTCTTCTTATTTTGGGCAATGACAAGGCAAGTACATTTCAATCCATTGAGGATCAAAACAAGTTTTTCTTCTCATGTTGGGCAATGACAAGGCAAGCACACTTCAATCCATTACGGATCAAAGCAAGTTTTTCTCATTTGGGCAATGACAAAGCATACACATTTCAAGTTTAAAATGGTGTTAAGTGGGAAATTAGGCCATAAGTTACACCACTTCAAGTTTAAAATGGTATTAAGTGGGAAATTAGGCCATAAGTTACACCACTTCAATTTCAATATTGCATTAAGTGGGAAAATTAGGCAATGGTGCTTGGAAAGGAAAAAAATATTTTTTGTGGTGGTGATTCATTCTCAAAGCCTATAAATAGGCTTCTCCATCAAGGTATCAAGCATCAAGGAATTCACAAATACATTTCTCTACTCCAAAATTAGAAGAGGAATTCCCTAAATTCTTGAAGCTTTGAAACTCCAAAGCTTCCAACCATCCAAATTCCCAAGAATTCCGAAGGATCAAGAAAGCTCTCTTCGTTCTTCGTTAAATCCTCTTTCAAGATCAAGCCCCGACGGCCCTTGAAGAAAGTGTTCATCCGTTCATCCTAAGCATAAGCCCCCAACGGCCCTTTGGATCAACAACCTCAACAAATCCACACATCCAATCGTTCTTCAAGATTAAGCCCAAAAGCCCTTGAAGATCTGCTCATTCATCAACCTTCAAGATCAAGCCCAAAAGCCCTTGAAGAAATCCACATAACCATTATTCAAGATCAAGTCCCGACGGCCCTTGAAAAAAGTGTTCATTCGTTCATCAACTGTTCATCCTTAGATCAAGCCCCGACGGCCCTTTGGATCAACAACTCATCCATCAACCTTCAAGATCAAGCCCAAAAGCCCTTGAAGAAATCCACACAACCATTATTCAAGATCAAGCCCCAACGGCCCTTGAAGAAAGCGTTCATCATTCATCATCCGTTCATCCTAAGCTCAAGCCCCAACGGCCCTTTGGATCAACAACCTCAACAAACCCACACACCAAAACCTTGAAGCCTTAAAGCCCAAAAGCCCTTGAAGATCCGTTCATCCATCAACCTTCAAGATCAAGCCCAAAAGCCCTTGAAGAAATCCACACAACCATTATTCAAGATCAAGCCCCAACGGCCCTTGAAGAAAGCGTTCATCATTCATCATCCGTTCATCCTAAGCTCAAGCCCCAACGGCCCTTTGGATCAACAACCTCAACAAACCCACACACCAAAACCTTGAAGCCTTAAAGTTCAAAAGCCCTTGAAGATCCACTCATCCATCAACCTTCAAGATCAAGCCCAAAAGCCCTTGAAGATCCGCTCATCCATCAACCTTCAAGATCAAGCCCAAAAGCCCTTGAAGAAATCCACATAACCATTATTCAAGATCAAGCCCCGACGACCCTTTGGATCAACAACTCATCCACAAACCTACACCCTACGAAGATAGAATCAGAGGACCAAATTTGAGAGAGATCGTAACCCCAAAATCATTAAACACAAAAATATTATTTTGTACACGTTATTCTTGTTTCTTGTGTTTCAAGGAACTTTCGTGTTCACACCCGTGTAATTAGAAATTGGACCTGTCCCGCCCCGCCATTTATTTAGATCCGCCTCGTTTTATGTATTAAATATAAGGCCCTGCCCTTTACTCGCCCCGAACCGCTTTGGCACACAGGTTCAGGCCCGTTTGCCCAGCCCTAATCATTAGCATAACGGCTACACTGTTGATGAATAGTGTTTTGTCGAGTTACTGTTTCGATTTCTATCCTAGACTAATAGTGGATCACCAAAATAAATTTTTACTTTTGGTTGATTTGCTCATAAGGGTCCTGGCTATCTTAACAATATGCCCATTTGAACTTATGCATTTCTTTTACTAATTCGGTTTTAATTGTAGTTGTCAGCTTCTGGGAAGAAGCATATGAAGATTCTGAAGACAAATCATCTTCATTTTCAGAACTAACTAGGCTGCTTGGGCAAGAAGCTGGTGTGCTAAATCCGTAAGTTCTGCAATTGATTTTTCTTTTAAGGAGGATGATTTTGACTTTCCTTGGAGGGAAGAGGATTAGGAAATCTCTGAGACTAACTGTGTTGGAAGAGTCAGAAATTGCTCGATTGGGAACTCTTTGAGGACCTAGTCACTGATTCGTTGTTGTCACCATATTTATCTTTCTTGTAGCGAAACTAAAAAATGCCTGACTTTTGCATGGGAGAGTTTCTAGATTGATCTCTCAGCTGGAGAGGAAAGAGAATACTACTCCTAGTTAGAGACACACATGACATCCAATATATATATATATATATATAATAATAATATTATTATTATTATTATGTATATGTGCATGTTTGTACGTTTGTGCTTGTTTTTGTTCCTCCCTTTTGAAAAGATTGGCATCCTCTCTTCTCATTCGTCTCTCAAACACTGAATTTGAAAGGGATTTGAAGATATGCACAGACAGTAATCCGTAGTGAATGTAGTCTTTTCATTCTGCATGGTTAATTTAGGTCTTACTTTTGTATTGTTCCTTCACCATACTTATCACTTGTATATGCTCTCTCGACTCTGTCTCGCTTAAAATATGATCATGCATGGCCTACTGCACGTGAACAAATGAATCCCTTCTCTTATGCTCTTGGATTATTTCTTCAGCAATAATCACAGAAAATAAAAGGAAAATAATGATAAATTGATCTGAAAGAAATGTTGAATAACACCACGTAGGTATAAATTAATTAATTTCTAAATCACTAAGGAAAAGGGATGCTACACTATTTTAAACCTAATGATACGTAGTTAATGGTCTAAGTATTGGGGCTTTCTTGTTTCGCAAGCAACAAATTATCATTGTTGTATATACACACATATTATAACTTCGACTAATTACTACTACATAATAGCAGTACTGTTGCTTAGCCAAAATAAGGGAGTGATTTATGCACATCCCTTTCACTCTTTGCTCACCCATTCTTCCCTTTATTTTGTTTTAATTTGTTGAATCTAATGGTTAGAAAAAGAAAAACCAACTAACACGGCAAGAGAACGAGATTGTATCCACTGATAACATTATAAAGTATATAAAAAAATTGAACTTCACTAGAGAATATGAGAAAACCTCGAAGTTTATTGATTGAATAGCATGAAAGATAACCAGCCCTAGCGTTCTAAATGTTTCTTAATTTATTGATTGAATAGTATGAAATATAACCAACCCCAGCGCTCTAAGTGTTTCTTAACAAATAGAAAACGAAATAGAGAAATAACAAGTACAAAAAATATCCTAAAATCTTAAAATGACGATAATGTAATACAAAGTCGTGAGTTGGACCAAGGGTTCATGGCCCGTATCAAACAACGAAGTTCAAATTTGTAAGACTTGAATTTTGCTATCAGATTTGCGCATTTCAATTTGACTTAATCATCTAAGTTACATTAAAAGGAATGTGCAAGAAGTGATAGAAGTGCACAAAAATCATTTCTTAAATAAAACAAATGGTACTATTTGTGCCTCGTATATTAGGAGGCTTGAGATTATGGCTAGGCATGCTAAATGAAATCAATATTCATCCACTCGCTAGCCTATTAATTAGCTAAAGCAAGCTTGAAACAAAATTACATGGAGAAATTAGGGTTGTAAATCGTACGGAAAATCTTAATCATACAATTCTGCAGTAGTTGGGTTGGTTGAGTACTACTATTAGACCATGCAAATCTCACTAAGATCTTTGTAGCAACTACAAGGTGGCATAATATTGACAGATGATATTAGGAAGATCATTTATTTAAACTATATGATGTGGTTGTTGATGATTGAATTATTATTTAAATGTTAATTCATGTGCTTATTTCTTATTGATAACACATCATATAATTTATAAATTTAATAAAAAAAAAATGATCTACCCAGCATTATTGATATATGATATTCACAAACATATCGCGACAACCATCATAACCATTAGGAAATTAACAATTATCTGGTCGTCCTATTAAATGCAAGATTGACAAGTCCCTTCGTCACAAAACGACACTCCATCTTCTTGATTGATTTGGAATATATCATACTTGAAAAGGCAAACACTTGATTTAGAAGTTGCAAATTAATCCAATAGTTAGCATGCATTGACTCACCTCACTTATCATGATTAGGCATGCTTTAATGGGTTGATTAATAAGAGAAACAATATGTGCTAGTGAAATGAGTGTTTCTCAAATAATTTTGGCTACCAAACGAACAATATACGCGACCCAAATTTTCCAATGGCATGAATCAGTAATATTGCGACGTTTGTCTAAGTGTATGAATCCCACATTGAAAAAATGAAGAAAGAACTTTGCATGTACTCATAAGTAGTTGAATTAATTCACATGTTATCAGTTAATATTAATTTTCTTTAATTTGTACACTAGTTAATAAGACTCGATGATTCCTTAGTTTCCCTCAATTCTAAATGTGTGAAAATGCTGCGGGAAATATTTTACAGATAAAAATATGGTGGTATGATTATGACTAGTCAAGACTCAAAGAATAATAATATAGGTAGATCAATTTTTTAGATAAAATTTGTAAATCATATGATGTGTCACCAATGGAAAATAAACACGTTAATCAATAATAAAAATAATTCAATCATTAATAACCATGACATAGGTTTACAAAATTTAATCTAAAAAGTTGGTCTTTTTAACATTACTCAGACTCAAATCTTTTCTACCACAAATATCGCCATCATCAGTATACTATTGTAATTTTTACTTGAGAACCCCAAAGGGCACAAACTCTCACAAATCAATAATTTTTTTTTTCTACGCTAACGGGTGGGGAAGTGGGCTAAACTTCACAATGAGCTAGCAATAATGTAGTTTGCATTCGGCTTTGACGAGAATCGAACCTAAGATCTCTCACTTATATGTAAAAATAAATATCACTAAATTGTAGTACTAAATGATAACTCTCACATATTATTGAGATGAGAGTTTCTCCTCTTTCAGCCAAAAGACCAACTATTCCAAAATCCCACTAGGGGGTCCTTTTGTTCATACGCCTGTTTTGGATATCATTTCATGGCATTAGGTGTACAGATTGCAAACCCAATATTCATATTCCTGGGTTGTTTGGCCCGGTCTTTGCTTCATATTTGGGCTTGGGTTGAAAGTCCTAGTTAGGTTCAGTTGAGAAGCATGAGTCCTCAGGGCTAAAACATATCTTAAAATTTGTTGTTGGACTATCAACTTTCAGGATTTTTCTCTCCTTTGTGTTTGGATGCCAAAAGCTAGATAATACATTCATTAGATAATTTCGGTTGTAAAAAACTAGCATATAAAATACAAAGAAAAGGTATGAAATTATAGAATTGGAGGAGTTTTATTTTGGTGGAAAAAATATTGAAAGAATACAAATTATTACTATGGGACATAGATTCTCTCTGAATCTCATTGTATGAAGCCAACAGACTAGGTAATTCTAACCACTAAAATTAAATATAACAGTCTCCACTAATTCATTCTGTTGGCACACAAACGAAGAACTCTGATATCTCTTTCACATAAACCAAGGGCTTAGAATGTTTATCCAAAAAGCAACGCCTAGTAATGCACCTATCCTATTATATGACATCGTACGCTTATCCAAAAGTGGTTATGGATTAGAAACGTTTTCTAGAGAAGCACCTGTCCTATCGTATGCTTATTCAAAAAGCAAAACCTCCTTCAAAATGCTTCAACATGTTTCTAATGAAACACTTCTAGCAGCAATGTTTTATACCAAGGCAATCTCAGACGAGTTCAAGTTCAGCATCCGTCTTCCCTCATCACTTGTGCATTCTTATTAGGACATTGTAATCACCCTTATTATGCTTCATCTCTCACTAAGCACTGATTAAGCTAAACATACAGCATTGGAGGCTTGGAGCTGATCAGAAGTTAGGTGAAACCACCCCATGCATGCATTCCCAATGACCATTTCTGCATCTCCCCGATCCAAATGACCAAACTGCACGTGCAAGGATCATACCACTGTACGCAAGACGACAAATTGCCATTGTTTGGTGTGCCTTTGTACTTTCCGATGAGAAATAAGATAAACGATCCCGTGAAATTTGTCGGCGGTGTAACCCATGGAGTGTAAAGTCCGTTATGCCACTTCCACTATGCAGCGTACTTAGTTACCTGAGGGTCTATATGTCTTTATGATGACCAGTCAATTGTTGACGAAGCACGTGCCAACTGAATCAAATATGCCATCACCTTCCACCTACGTCAACTGCATATATACCACATAGTGTAGTATCAATCGGAATCAAATATCTACGTAAGTTACTGAGTTACCACCTTAAATTATTTAGTAATCGGAACAGTAGTCTTTCAACTTTAGCTGAATTAGAGTTTTGGCTTTTAAATTAAAATTTCGTGAATGTTTATCCATGAATTTGCTATAATGTGTAACAATTGTCTTTTTAACCAACTTCATTAGAACTTTTGTCCATTTTTTGCCTCTTTAAACCCTTTCGTTTTGGATGAAAGTTCTAACAGAGTTAGAAAAAAGAATTATTGTTCTGCAATATAACAAGTTCAGAGATCATTGCTTTAATTTTCTCAATTATTTAAGTATACTTACATAAAATATTGGTTAAGTATGGTATTACTCATCATAATGTTGGTTAAGCCTTCTACGTTTAAGCCGCCCCTGCTCAAAACATATTTGTATCTTTATTTTAACAAGCTACAATTACAACGATCATCGTCTAGAGACCTTTTCAATCACATAATCATAGTTCACTTACATTTTAACATCACTAGAAAACTGTGAGAACCAAATAAAATTATGATGATCATTTCAACCTATCTGTCAACTGCCATATTAGATTCATAAAGGATATGAGGGATCGATAGCAATGCATATGATAGGATGGTTGACGTTTTTGTGTTCAAATCTCCTCTCCCAAAACATATTTATAATATGATGCAATATTGGACAGTGAACCCTAAGAAAGGGTAAAACATACCTTGGATCTATCATTTCCTTTTTTTTTTTTTTTTTTTCCTTTTCTTTTTTTCAAACAACTATAATTTCCTTTTATTCATAATATTTATGCAGACTCTTCCTTCACTTGGCCATTGTATGTGTATTTATACACACACATACAGACATGAGATTTTATGACGATAAAAATTTAGTGTGAGACATAGAAGACATGTAGTAAGCTTGACAAATGGGTCGTGTTTATCATGTATTTATTTTTTTCGTGCCATATTCGTCATCTTAATAAATTGTGTTGTGTCAAATTCGTTATCTTAACGGGTAGATCCTATAACAATTCAATTCATTAACAGATCGTGTTGTTTCATGTCAGGAATTTGACAAATGATATCTTATCATATTATTAACTTATAATCTCCAACTTATTAACATATTAACTTGAAACTTGTTATTTTTGTATCATTTCAAGCTGGATTAACGGATTGTGCAAATCGTCAAGCCAACACGGAAAGAGAAAGTAATGATGAATAAAAGTGTGCTCTTTTAATTTCTAATGCAATAAGGCAACCTTACCAACCCCACATCCACGTGTTACCGACCAGGACAGATGAATAATTGTCAAATAAGGAAAGTGATTCAGACCTTTGAAATTTGATTCAACAGTTACAAATAAAAGATTTCTTTTAAAAGTGATAATAATTATAGTCGTTTGATCAAATTTTTAACAGTCCACATTCCGAACTAGATGGGTTAGATGGAAAGAGATCTGGCGTCAAATAAGAATCTACTTGTTGATACTAGTGGACCCTCAAATGATTCAAATCACCAATCAAAAGTTCACCCACAACCTGCAAATCCGACAATTCTTTTATACATAAAGAAAGGATAGTGCTTCCTTTTACTTTTCATTTATTTTTAATTTTCAATGAACGATCGAATAAATTAAAAAATAATAATAAAAAGTTTATGAAAAATAAAAATAAATCTGTAAATAACATAATTTTAAAGAAAACATAATATTTGTTAAGTGAATGGATAAAATAATGCACCGGAATGTTGATACAAATTATTGTCCAAACTAAAGCACGATTTGTTTAACGAAGTTGGGTTGTTTTATTGTCACCTCACATTTTTATGAAAACACCCCACATCCAAAAGATTCTCTAAAATTTCAACTTTGTCCCTCATTTTTCTGAAGACACGTCCCACACCATAAAGAAGATAATGGCAAACAAGCCCCAATAAGACATCCACCTATCTTCGAATGCCTCAATCGTCAACATCGGCACAACCGGCAACTCCCATGCCATTGGTAACAACACATCACCTCAACCTATCCAACTGGATAACCCTTCAGCCCCATCACGTCCGTTACGAAAGTTGTCAGTCAGCACCATTCAACTTGTCTCTGTCCAGGAAGTCTATCGTCGCCCTAACTTGCCCATCCCGTCAGAGAGAGAAAGAGAGAGGTAGAGAGGGTATGGTGTTGGTTTTTTGGCCCAGATTTGTTTTGATGGTTGGCTGCCGACATGTTGAATAGGGGGTGTGGATGTGTTTTTATTTTGTCCATCTCAATTTAGTTCGAATAGAGGTAAAAGAGAAAATTCATGCAAGAAAATGAAAATGTGGGATATTAGTAAAACAAAGTTCCATTTTGGTCTTTGTAATTCTAAACAAAGCGATTTGATTATTGTAGTTTTGTCTTCGTGGCACTCAAGGACAATCGCTTTTTCTTATAAAGGCCACATTCTCATTCACACCACACCACCAAAAAGTCCAATTTATCATTACATTTTTAAAAAGTTAACAAAATTAAACCGTCATTCTTGAACCACAACAGTGCAACACTAGAAAACTTTCTAAATTTAGCCATTACGATTAATACTATTTGGACTAAATTTAGCCTAAAGAGAAAACGTCGAGATCCACGTGGCGCAATAAGATTGGACATGCGACGTCGAAAAGATGTACAAAACAGATTTGGCCGGCCGGTGGCAACTTCCCCGTGCGTTCGCTGGTTCATTGTGGACCCCGCTGAAAACGAACGGCTGACGTATGCCCTTCTTCCAGTGGCAAGTTCACAGCCAGACAATCGAGCCGATAGTAAATTACCAAAATGCCCAGGCTCCATGTTTTTGCTATAAAATGCCTCCGTTCCCCAGGGCCAACTGAAACAAACTCTCACACTCCCGACTCCTTCTCGTCTCTCTCTCTCTTTCCCCTCTTTCTCTCTCTAGATATAAGCACATATATATATGCAGCAGCGAGGCAGAGCGAACAACCGAAGATCCAGGAGCTTTTCGAGATCACGCATTGCAATTGAGGGAGCTTAGCCCCGGTCTTCTTCATCTCCTCATTTCACTCGCTCTCGTTCGAATTTGAATTCTTAGCTCTCTCGGTCGCCATTTCTGTCAACAATGGCTGCTTTTGCTAATGGTATGAATCTCTGACGGTGCCATTTTCGTTGTTTTTTTAATTAATTCTTGTGTGTTCGATTCGGATCTCTGAGTTTTGAATTGTGATTGCAGGGGAAGAGCGGGAGGTGCAGAAGAACTACTGGGTGGAGCACTCCGCCGATTTGACCGTTGAGGCCATGATGCTCGACTCCAAGGCCTCTGATCTCGACAAGGAAGAACGACCTGAGGTATATCTATATCTATATATGTATGTATAGCTGTAAATATGTAATGTATATTAAAAACGACAATGCTGCTCAATTGGCGAGGTATTGACCTTTACAAAAACCGGTTTGGACTGTGGAACTATTGGAAAAACCAAAATTTATGGTGAAATCGTAGTTGATTTTTGGATTGAAAGACCGATCTGAGAAAGAACTCTTTGATGAATCTAACAGACCCTGATTATTCGAGGCATGAAACGTTAAAGAAATTACGAATGGATCAGTTCCCATTGCTACAATGCAGACGCTAAATGATCTTCAATTCACTTGACACCCACATTTTTCTTTGTAAGCAAGAAGCTCCAAAGTTTAATACTTTCCTCCGAATGTGGTGACCTGTAGAAAAGGACCGAGTTTTTGAGAATGCATATTGACATTGGGAACATTTTTGTTTGATGTTTCAGCTTTCATGTTGTTTAGGCGGCGTCGATGTTTTGATGGGTTATATGCAGTCTCAGTTTTTCGCTTTTTTGATGTGAACCTGATAAAAGACCTTCCTTTGTCAATAATTTGTGTTTTTCTGGTGTGTTTGACATAATGTTTTCAACATAGTCACTATTGTGTATTCGCGGCTTGATTTAACTGGATCTTATTAGGTGCTTTCGTTGCTCCCTCCCTATGAGGGTAAATCGGTTGTAGAACTCGGAGCTGGGATTGGTCGTTTCACTGGAGAATTAGCTGAAAAGGCCGGTCAGCTTTTCGCATTGGACTTCATTGACAGTGTGATAAAGAAGGTAACGCCATGCTCAATTTTTCGGTCCGCATTACACAATGAACGTGGGACTTCTATCTGTTTTTTTTTAAATTTTAAATCTTTGATACACTATTTTCAGAATGAAAGCATTAATGGACACCATAAGAATGTCAAGTTCATGTGCGCTGATGTGACATCACCTGATCTGAAGATTTCTGAAAACTCGGTGGATTTGGTATTCTCAAATTGGCTTCTTATGTATCTGTCAGATAAGGAGGTAATTTGCACTGATTCTGTTCTATGTGGTTTAAGGATTGTGGTAGAGGTTACTTGTTTGTCATTTTGTCCCGAAATCTAATTGAAATTTTTCGACACTGCAGGTAGAGAATTTGGTGGAAAGGATGATGGGATGGTTGAAGGTCGGTGGATATATCTTTTTCAGAGAATCTTGTTTCCACCAATCTGGAGACTCCAAACGAAAATCCAACCCAACCCATTACAGGGAACCAAGATTTTATACCAAGGTTTGCCTTCTTAATTACTCTGTTTAAGATGTTCTATGGAGGTGCTCCATTTTGTTCACTAAATCATGAAGAGATCGCCATTAGTCTCAGTTCATTGTAGTTTCTTGAAATTAATCGATTTGTGCAATAATATATTTGCATTCGCGTTAATAGGAATGTTCTAATTCCGGCTCTTTTCTATGAAGTAAATTGTGATAGAAATTAATGGTTGACAGAGGTTTACTTGTTTGGAGTTGCATGCTGGCATTCTAATTAGAATCTGAAAACTGTTACGATGTAGGAGTTAAAGTTTGAAAAAATAGAATATAAATACTTGCCAGTGGTTTCTCTTGACTGAAGTTTGGCATGACCAATAGCATTGTATAGAAAGTATATAGTTCTTCCATTTTTGTGCTTGTGTGCAAAGTAATAATTCAGCAGACATTTACATTGTACTGCAGGCTTTCAAAGACTGCCACATGCGTGATGATTCCGGGAATTTCTTTGAACTCTCTCTTGTTAGTTGCAAATGTATTGGAGCTTATGTTCGGAACAAAAGGAATCAAAATCAGGTATAAAACTAGTAGAAGTTTATTCAGTAGTTTTCCTCTCTTATTGTTCAACTAGCTGGCTCACAACATTATTGGTTACTACAGATCTGCTGGTTATGGCAGAAAGTCCCTTCAGAAAATGATAGAGGGTTCCAGCAGTTCTTAGATAATGTTCAGTATAAAAATACTGGCATACTACGATATGAGCGTGTCTTTGGGCGAGGTTTCGTGAGCACAGGAGGGATCGGTAATAACTGTTGGCTGCTTATATATCTTCTGTTCTCTGATTGATTGTCCTAACATGTCTGATGTGAGTGAACCCTTCTCTTTTGAGCAGAAACTACTAAAGAATTTGTGGCAAAGTTGGATCTGAAGCCTGGCCAGAAAGTTCTCGATGTAGGCTGTGGCATTGGGGGAGGTGACTTCTATATGGCCTCAAACTTTGATGTTGAAGTTATTGGAATTGACCTCTCTGTGAATATGATTTCTTTTGCTCTCGAACAATCTATTGGACTCAAATGCGCTGTCGAGTTTGAAGTTGCTGATTGCACAAAAAAGACTTATCCTGACAATACCTTCGATGTGATATACAGTCGTGACACCATTTTACACATTCAAGTAAGTGCGCCCCTCGTCATTTCTCTATAGGAATCATGCTCTTTCAGCAACTTTATACTAATTTTTCATGTTTCGCGAAAATTTTCATTTACAGGACAAGCCTGCATTGTTCCGATCCTTCTACAAGTGGTTGAAGCCAGGCGGCAAAGTTCTCATCAGTGATTACTGTAGGTGTGCTGGAACTCCATTGGAAAACTTTGCTGACTATATTAAGCAAAGAGGATACGATCTCCATGATGTAAAAGCTTATGGTCAGGTATGCTTGCAATTTTACGTCTGATTGCTTTTACCAGCTCGTCTTTCAAAATCATTTATTCGTATTTCCTTGACATAAAATTATACTTGTACATTCATACCGATCTCAGATGCTCAAGGATGCTGGCTTTGATGAGGTCATTGCTGAGGATCGAACTGATCAGTTCAAAGCAGTTTTGGAGCGGGAACTGGCGGCTGTTGAGAAGGATAAGGATTCATTCGTCCAGGACTTTTCTAAAGTGCGTTTCTTCCTCGTATCTATGTTTTTCGCATTGATATATTGAATACTGTATCCATTCATTCTTCTGATTCTTTGTGATTGACAAAATAAACAGGAGGATTATGATGACATCGTTGGTGGATGGAAGGCAAAGCTGATCAGGGTTGATTCCGGCGAGCAGAAGTGGGGCCTGTTCATTGCCAAGAAGAATTGATCCTTCTAATAATCTTCATATCCAGAGTTTTATTAAACTATGTATTTTGGATGAACATTGCTTGTGATTTAGTATTTTCTGTTGTCGTTGGTGTGACGTATTTTGGATGAACATTGCTCGTGATTTAGTATGTATTTCAATATAATAAAAGTGTGGCGTGATGTCTTTGAACTTTCGCCGCTATGTAATGGAATTGGGGTTTGTAATTCTTCAGTTGTTATGATAAGAATCGTTGATAAGTTTGTGTTCGCTACTTTCAAACTTGTACGTATATACAGACGGAGAAAGAAATAGGTGAGATCACTTGAAGAAATCTGTGACATTCTTTTCGGATCTGACAACAACCGGTGAAGTAGAGAGTCCGTTTTGAAATTTATGCTCGACTGGAACTCGTTGGAGATCACCTTTCTCATTACCATCTTCAGCCACCGTAAATTCTCTGGGGGACGAGGACCCGAAAATCTGCACCAGTAAGCTTCCACCTGAAATAACATGAAGCTGAATCAATTCTATAGGTCTATCGTACTCCCTGTTTGTTGTGATCAAGTGGATACGAAGTATAAGGTGTATAAACGTAACAAATCAGAACAGCAAGACGAAGAAAGTACTTACCAAGAACAAGAGCAGCGCCTAACCATCCAAGCATACCCCATCTTTCACCAAGCAGAAACCAAGCAAAACCAGCACCCCAGAGTGGTTCCATCCCGTAAATTATGGCTGTTTCTGTTGCTGAAACATCACACATCGCTGCAATCTGCAGTGATGAACATTTTTTTACAAGGAACTTTTGTAAAACAACCCCTAGAAAGTATTGGGCAATTG
Organism: Pyrus x bretschneideri; assembly: GCF_019419815.1. Taxonomy (NCBI): domain Eukaryota; kingdom Viridiplantae; phylum Streptophyta; class Magnoliopsida; order Rosales; family Rosaceae; genus Pyrus; species Pyrus x bretschneideri. The sequence goes on along the minus strand of NW_025999612.1, from coordinate 13,011,788 downwards.
GTGATACAAGAAAGGACACCACAGCTTCCTAATCGTGTGCTTAAATTCAGTTTGTGGAACGAGTTGAGTGTGACCAAAGGAACCCTACCTCAATCCATAAGCATAATCCGGTTGAAAATGCACCGGTATAAATTGCTGGTATCCATGGAAATACAACAAGCCAGTCCCACAGCTCTGTCCATGTCCATGGGGATTGGTTGGAATAGTTGGTACCATCAAACCACCCTCCAATGAAAACCCAAATTGTTGATATCATAGCAACAACACAAACCTCAAATCCAAGAATTGCTAAGAAGTTTTCTTTCTTTGTGCTTCTGGAAATCTGTTCAGTTCGAAGCATGTGAATTCCAAAAAATATTGCACTCAAGAAGTTCAAAAGATCTCCAACCTGAGAAAAGGCAAGTAGGAACGGTGAATAATGTGTTAAATTATCACAGCGCTTTTCTACAACATTACGAACACTAAAGCATCAAGAACTTAACCATGTCACGCTTACATTCGGAGGTGATCCGCTGCATTCGAGCATAGCAATCCCGAGAGCAGACATGAGGACTCCGAACCAGGTACGAGTAGGTATGGTTGCTCCAAGCATGCCATCAAGCAAGGGTACCGTGATAACCTGTTCGACATAGCAGGATTTTACAAAAACGTACTGATGCTCCCAAAGACAGACACTATTCGTGGTTTTTGCCGAGGTACAATGGTATTATTGACAGAAAAACAGTAGCTACTAGAAAGATCATGAAAATTTTGAACCTACTGTGAACAGAGAAATGAATGATGCACGCCCAGCATCAGATGTAAGCAAACCAAGTGCCTCAAGAAGGTATCCTAGACTGATCCAGAACCCCAACTCCATGCCTGAATTGCGAGTCTGGACATCACCTCGCGATTGAAACACAAATGGAAGAAATGGGATGGCTGACATGACAAATCGTACCACTGAGAAGGCTGCAGGATCCATGAAAGCTTCAACTTCTTTAATAACTGGAATGTCACTTGCTGCAGTTTGAATCAGCACACACCTTAGAAATTTGTGACTTCAGAACCCTTAACAAACCAAATGTGACAAATAATCAGTCTTTCTCTGCGCAGGACTTCATTTCTTTCTTTTTCTAAAGATCCAACGCTTTGAGAAAATCACACTTCTACTTATTTTTTCAACTTCGATCAAATTTATTCTTTGTCAATTGTTTTATGGTGTAGAATCATCATTTAGAGCTTGAAATTGAGGTTTTTAGTCTCGGATTGGTTAACAAATTAGTAGGTAAAGTTGCTTCCCATGTCTTGTAATAAGGCAAGGCAAATTGCTTAAGGGAAAAAAGACATACCATATACAATTGTGATGAAATTGAGCAGCATAATACTCCTAAACTTCTTGGATGCGAAGAAAACCTTCTGCCATGACGATGGCCACTTTCTTGATCCAGATTTCGATCCCATACTTTCGCCATTCTTAGTCTCATCCTTCTTGCTCTTCTTAATCTTCTTATCGGATTGTCTACGCTCATCGCCATGCAAAACCGAGGAAGCCCCATCCTTGGTTCTTTGTACTTCAAGAGACTTTCTGTTTGTTATGTTCTTGCAACTAGCTTTCTGTGAGGCTGAAGAAGAAGATGTTGTTGATGAAGTGGAGATGGGGTCTAACGAACAAGTGAGGAAACGGCGGCTTTTGTTGCGAATGGCGGAGGAGAAGAGGAGCATGGAGGAGCTGTTGTTAAAGCAGCTTGAAATTTTGGAAGCAGATTCAGCTTTTGTTCTCCATATTGTTGATGATTGGCATGCCATGTATGAGTACTCAACTAAAACCCAATCCCTCTCTCTCTCCTTTTTTATGGCTTAAATTAATTCAAGTATTCAGTTTTTTCACCTGTTTTGTAGCTTAAATTTAAGTTTTCAGAAATTTATAATTTAACTGACTTTTCAAAGAACGATATTTCTACCAATGAGGAAATTTCCAAACGTGTGGCACATGGGATTTGATTTGTGGTGGAAGGTGGTCCAAATTAAGTCTTCATGTTTGTGAAACCAAATTATTATTGTTGCTTTGCAATAATTCATTTCAAAAGGGAAAACATAAGGTCGGTCGGCTACATCAATATGTATGCCTTTTTGTATTTGAATTCGAATTTGAATTCAATTTTCAGTGAAATAGCAAAATTACATACTAATAATCCGGCTAGAGAGTACAAATTTATTTCTGGTCTAGTAATATTTCTCTTTTCAATGTTGTAAGAGGTCTCAGAAAGATGGCTCAAAAAAGAATGCTTGGTGCATGTAATCATATACATATCTACAAATAACAATAAAGTCTTATCTCACTAAGTGAAGTCGGCTGTATAAATTCTAGAACATCGCTGCACTCGATTTTGCACCAAGTAATCGTATACATATCTGCATGATATAAATATTAAGGTGATGCATATGTATAATTTTATCCTAGAAGCAAAAAGCTTATTACAAGCAAGGGCTTCACTTATGAAGGAAAACTAAATTTACTAAATTCCCATACAAACACAATATTGCAGTACTCGTAGATTATGTTTGCAAAAATGAACACCTTAATTATAACGTTAATTATTGCTTGCATCACACGAAACAGCAAACTCGTCAAATCAAACACCTTCAGAGTTCTTCTCCACCTCCCATCCCTTCTCCCTCTTCGGCGTAATCGCCATCTTCGTCAACCGTGGCATCTTGGTACTGTTGGTATTCCGCAACAAGATCGTTCATGTTACTCTCCGCTTCCGTAAACTCCATCTCATCCATTCCCTCTCCGGTATACCAGTGCAAAAAGGCCTTCCTCCTAAACATTGCCGTGAACTGCTCGCTCACTCTTCGAAACATCTCTTGTATAGAAGTCGAATTTCCAATAAATGTCGAAGACATTATAAGACCTTGCGGCGGAATGTCACAAACGCTGGACTTGACATTGTTTGGAATCCACTCAACAAAGTAGGAGGAGTTCTTGTTCTGCACATTCATCATCTGTTCGTCAACTTCTTTCGTGCTCATTTTGCCTCGAAACATCGCTGATGCTGTGAGGTAACGCCCATGGCGCGGATCTGCTGCGCACATCATATTCTTTGCATCCCACATTTGTTGTGTCAGTTCGGGGACGGATAATGCGCAGTACTGCTGCGATCCTCGAGATGTCAGAGGTGCAAATCCCACCATGAAGAAGTGTAGTCGAGGGAATGGGATTAAATTCACGGCTAGCTTTCGCAGATCCGAGTTCAATTGTCCAGGGAAGCGTAGACAACAAGTAACTCCGCTCATAGTTCCCGAAATCAGATGATTCAAATCCCCAACTGGAACACACAAAAGTAAATATTTTGTGTGATGCCAAAATTTTTATCAAGAAAAAGTCAATCAACATTTTACGCTTTAGAATTAAGGATGATTTGCATGTTGGAGTTTCAAATACGTGGATTCAACTCACAGCTTGGGGTGGTGAGCTTAAGAGTCCTGAAGCATATATCGTAGAGGGCTTCGTTGTCGAGGACCATACATTCATCTCCATTCTCAACCAGTTGGTGAACGGAAAGTGTGGCATTGTAAGGCTCCACGACGGTGTCTGAAACCTTCGGAGATGGAAAGACAGAGAAGGTGAGCATCATTCGATCCGGAAATTCTTCTCTTACCTTTGAAATGAGGAGAGTTCCCATTCCAGAACCGGTTCCGCCTCCAAGTGAGTGACATACTTGAAATCCTGAATCAAGTAAAGGTCTAAAATATTAATGACATGAAGTTGTAGCATCTGAAAATTTTGTCCAATCTCTGATAGTATATCTATGATTTATGAAAAAAATTGTCCTTGAATTTGTACACGTTATGAAATTTTTAAATCTAGCCCTGCAAAACGAGATGTTTGTATAATCTAAAATATTACAAAATTTTTGTTGTGATATCAATTACTATTTTTTTTTATTTATAAAAAGATGACCAACTGGTAGTTTCGCCACAGCAGTCCACTCTTTCGGGGTTCATGAAGTCTCAGAAAAGCATTTCAGCCTCTTCTTGGCCTTCGTCGTATGATTCACCAGCATCAGGAATTGAACCCAAGACGTGCTATATGGAATACGACCTTGGAATTCGTCCCCAACCCTAAATATTATTTAGGTTATACAACACAAATTCTATATGTATGATTGAATATACGTGTAGTTAATATTGCCGAAAATGTACTGACAATAATGATACTTACACATTATAGATGACATATCGACAATCTGATGTCCATTGGGATGTATAATACAATGTGTAGAAATTATTTATGATAAAAACACAATCAAATCATGCCAATTATATTTTGTGATGATGAAAGAAAATTAGATAAATAAATAAAAACTATACATTCTTACCTTGCAAGCAATCACAGTTCTCAGCCTCTTTCCTAACAACATCGAGCACCGAATCAATGAGCTCAGCGCCTTCCGTGTAATGCCCTTTAGCCCAATTGTTTCCGGCCCCGGACTGGCCAAAAACAAAGTTATCCGGTCGGAAAATCTGGCCATAAGGCCCTGCGCGGATGCTGTCCATAGTGCCTGGCTCGAGGTCCATGAGCACCGCGCGAGGTACGTAACGGCCGCCGCTGGCCTCGTTGTAATAAACATTCACCCTCTCCAACTGAATGTCGGTGTTACCGGTGTACTGCCCGGTGGGGTCTATGCCGTGCTCGTCGCACACAACCTCCCAGAACTTTGCTCCTATTTGGTTCCCACATTGCCCTCCCTGGATGTGCAGAATCTCTCTCATTTTCGCCAATGTGTAGGGGTAAAACGGTGAAGATCCGTAAAATATATATGTATAAAACTACCGGTGACTGTTTTCTTGAAAGGAAGGGCTATTATTTTGGAGGGAAGGGTAGGGGTTATTTATACGGAGGGAGGGAGGATGATCTAGCGGTGGGGAGATGGGTGATGAAGAGTAGGCAGTCTGATCTGGACGGTTGAGAGTGTCCGTCCGATGGGAGGTGGTGGGGGTGGGTGGTTAGTTATGGGACGTGAATAGTTGCCATGTGTAGATGATTCAATCAGTATCGCCGGCTTAACAGGGCCATGTTTTTATTGAATAATGTTTAGCTGATGAAAGAAGAGCGGTAAGTCTTGTTGAAATTTACAAGTCTTTAATTATAAATGGACATATGTTTATTTTTAATTTGTTTTTCAGCGGGACTTACTGCTCTTCTTTCAACAGCCATGAAATATTTGTTTTTATTTATACATCATTTTACAATACACTCACAATATCAAAGAAACTATGTCACAATAATCTAATCATCATAAATAATTAAACTCATTATAAATGCATATAATTTCTTGACACTTCGCTATTCATGTATTCAATTCTTTTCTAACTAAGTAAAAATATGTACCACTATCGATTGATCTAATTTTTCTTATTTTACGAAGGCAAATTTTGTGCTTTTCTTTGTAGATAATTGCACACAATTTCCATCACATTGTCACCTACAATGGCATTGCCGTTGTTTCATGTTCATAAGCACCTTTGACGTTGACTTTGACTTTGACTTAATCAGCACTTGGGTTTGGGCTTTATAGTATGTGACCAAATGGGCCTCCTACAACATATTTGGGTCAAATCCATTATAGCGGGGCAAGGCTCCTTGTTCTTCCATCTCTTTTTTCAATTTTTGTTCTTCGAAAAGTCCAGAAAAATTACATTGTACTTCTCCCTTTGAAAAAAAGAAAGAAGAAATTGCACATAGGGATACATGTTAAGAGTGTCAATAACATATCTCTTTCACTATGATATATATAAATTAGAGCTCAAACGCTAACTTTTGCTTTATCTAACTTGCCCAAATAACTCGTTTACGACCACTTGATAATCTATCTCAAGATCCAAACCTCTATTTGTTATCGTCAAATAACCAATTGAATGCAACATTTACGATAAACAATGAATATATTCACAACTACAATCGAAGGTCTAAAAGATTTTCGACTTTAGCTAAATTTGCATGGATTCCAGTAAAAACTCTGAAATGAACGGTTCAAGTTATGAGATTTCATTATGGAGTACTGAACCACAATAAGTAATTAGCATCTTATTAATTTACTGATTACTCTACGTTTCTTTCTCATATGCATTTTATTAGTGTGGTGCATAAAATTTGCAACCGTGATTGTTCTTAAGGTAAATTACAATTTGCACTCTCAAATTTTGGAGTAATTGCAATGAATAAAGGCATCATCTCTAAAGCCTATTTAGAAGAGGATACCTAACCAAGGCTATAGCCAAATAATTTGAGCTTGTACGTGGGTGATAGAGATTTTACCACACACGCAAAAGGGTTAAAAACTCCTATAAAACTTGCAAGAATGACAAGGTTATCGTAGTATAAACAGATCTCGCAAGGTCATTCTCCATAGGGATTATTAAATAATTCGAAGCAAATCCAATTTCATTAATTATTGTAAAACAGAAATTTAAGATGATTGATTTTTATGACCTAATTTAATAAACCGAATTTAACTAATAAAAGAAACTAATCTGCAATATTAAAGATGAAGAAAGAGGAAACAATTTTGTAGAAATCAAATTAAGAAAGCATTAGGGTTCCGCTGTCACCTTAATGATCCTATATAGTTTTCCCAATTACTTATGAACTACATATGCATATTTCAAAGGTTAGGTTTTCCTAATATATGCCTACTTGGACCCCCAACATAGAGCATATATCAAACTTGCAATCCGTATGTGGTATTCAGATCAAATTTAAACATGCATGACTCATTAAGTTTTGTGAAACCTTTTGAAAGCCCATGCAACCCTTAAGACGTGGTATTCATCTTAAGTGAACTTGCATATATTAATCACAAGAAACCTTTGTCAATTTCAGGGACCGACCTCCGACCAAAATTGCATCAAATTACTTTTCTAAACATCCTAATGGTGATCAAGCATCAAGACAATTAGATAGTTTAAACTGGTGATTAATAACTCGAAAACCTGCATGCATATAATCATAAGCAAATTGAAGAAAAATTACATATTCTTGCTAACGCTTGTGGTCTCACCCTAGCAAAAGAAAATTAGTTATGCATATTCATAATAAAAATCATAAAGTTCTTCATTGAAATAATAAAAGATCAAAAACACCTTGAATGAAAAAAGTTTAAAAATCTCTACGCTTTGGCCAATTTCCTCTCTTCAAGAACGCACAGAGAGAAAGTTCATGCTATCAATAGGGCCGGCCAAGCTTTTTATTTAACCTAGGAAAAATTAAATCCTCCTACAACAAAGGTCTTCCAATCCAACTAGAAAACTAATTACCAAAATAAAATAAGAAACACAACCCTAAATTAAATGATAAATTAGCCTAAAGTCTGAACAGCACGTTTTGGACCCTTAAGATGCTTCAAAACCGGCCCAATATAGCTGGATTTCAAGTTTGGGATATTCTGAACACTTCTCCAGAAGGTCACGAACCCATCAGAGGTCATCTCAGGCTCTAAAAATGCAATTTAAGCTTAGAAATGTTATTTTTCAGCACTGCGCATTGCTTTTTTATTCTACCGCGAGAAAATAACTGTTTGGTAGAAAAATCCCAAATTTATACGAACACGTTGAGAGACACACGAACGTCTTTCAATTTGAATCACTTAAAAATTCGTCCATTTGATCATGTTTTGCTCCAGAGAAAGTCGGATGTCCTATATTGAAAATATAAAACAAAGCATCAAAATTCTACCAAAATGATTACCAAAACATACTAAGAATATGATAAAATATATACTATGAAATTGACTCATCAGTGGGCAATTAACTTGGCTTAACCATTTGCCCTAACCACGAATTGTCAACATGTTCCTTTTTATTTTTGTTGGTAAACTTGCTCAAAATAATACTGAGGAATTAAAATGCCCCAAAACATCCTTCAGAAACTTCAAAGTTCTTCGAGTCATGTTGCTAATCGCCAATCGTCTTCTACTCTACAATAATGGAACCTCATGATCCGAACACTTCATTTTTTGCATAGGTTCTTATTCAAAAGTCATACCTGAAAATTTTCACCCAAATCGGTGTATAAATTATATATCAGTGCCACATTAATCAAGGTATTATTACTACTAACTGTATCCAAAATATCGATTCGCAAAAGAGAATTCATCCTCTTCAGAGACTTGACCAAGGGGTAGAGATCTTTGCACGCTTCTCTCTGGCAGATTCACATCCCTACAAGTTCTTTTGAAGAAGAATGCTACCCGTCCCCTTCCCTTTCTACGATGACTGACACGCGTATATCAGGGGTAAAATAAATTTACTGTACAAAAAAAAATGAGCTGAGAATGTGTAGCAGCCGAGGGGCATTTCAGTCCAAATACTGTTAATAAACAGTATTTTAGCTGATTTTTTTTTGTTTTTTTTGGTATAGCAGAATTTGGCATGTTAATGCATACAAATTTGATTTTATATTCATATGCATGTAGCAAGTAGCATGTACATATATACAGAATTAGAGAAGGTAGGCCCCAGGTTTGAAACGAACAAAAAAAAAAGAATAATAATTAAACAATTATGAGTTTGAAAACCCAGAAGGGGCTGCAAGTGCAGTATGTATATCTGGGACATTAGGACATGCACTCGAGAACTGAGTCATTCCATCGTAATAATGAGGTTTCAGGGAGGACTGTAGGGCTGTGGCTTATATCTTGAAGATAAATACAGCAACTGAGGGAGAGAAGCTCTGCCGCATTCTTTTTTATTTTATTTTATTTTCCAATGGCAGCAGAAATGGACCCAGGAAAAACTGAATGGAAGGAAGATGACAAATGAGAGACATACAGTAACTTTGGTAACATGTCAAGGGGCAAATCTCTTTCCGTATACCATAATTAATATATTTTGTATATATATATATTTACAAGTATTATATCGCAGACAGTCTAAAAGAACAAATTATTCACACACTTATTTGGTTATATATGGAATTGATATGTATGCATGAATATCACATCACATAGAACAGAATGAAAATTTTGCAAGATGATTGGACAGTGGAGAGTAGATGCAGATTGGGTCAAATCTGTTGGGCGGGCAAGTGAAACATTAGGTTAAAAAACAAGAATACAACAACAACAAAACATTTTCTCATTAAGAAGGATCGGCTACATGAATCCTAGAATGTCATTGCGCTCGATTCTGTGTCACATCTTCCATTAGATCCAAGTACTCTAAGTCTTTTCTTAGAGTCTCTTCCAAAGTCTTCCTAGATCTTCATTTACCCCTTCGATCCTGAACCTCTGTCCTCTTAATCGCATCTTCTAACTGGAGCGTCAGTAGGCCTTCGTTGCACATGTCCAAACCACAGTAACCAATTTTCTCTCATCTTTCCTTCAATTTTGGCTACTCCTACTTTACCTCGGGTATCCCCATTCCTAATCTTATCCTTTCTCGTGTGCCCACACATCTAACAAAACATTCTCATCTTCGCTACACCCATTTTATGTACGTGTTGATACTTCACCACCCAACATTTCGTGCCATAAAACATTGCAAAATTTCCTTGAGCTTCAGTGGCAAATGATGGTCACACAATATGCCAAATACACTCTTCCACTTCATCCATCTAGCTTGTATTCTATGGTTGACGTCTCCATCCAACTCTCCGTTCTTTTGCAAGATAGATCCTAGATAGTGAAAACGGTCACTCTTTGGTACTTTTGGATCTCCAATCTTCACCCCTAACTCATTTGAGCCTCCATTTGCACTAAACTTGCATTCCATATACTCTATCTTTGACCGACTAAGACAAAGACCTTTAGATTCCAACATTTCTCTCCAAAAGTTAAAAAACAAGAATGCAAGATAAAAACATCAGTACATTAAATCTGCAGAAGAGAGAGAGACATGCAATATGTTGCTTGTCTTTGTGGTAACTGGTAAGTAAGGAATATATCTAAGCGTGGCATGGCATGCGGAATGGTGTTGCATGCAGTATGGGTGAGGGGTGGAAGCATGGATGTGTCAACATACTATTTAAGCAAGATTTGATTTTATGTTGAGATTTTAAAGTGACAAATGAGCGACGACTAATCAAATATTGTTTTCAACTAACATTTAACCGCTTATTAGCACTTCAGGTTAGGGTTTTACCTTAAAATATTTTGATACAATTAGTAGTAAATATTTCTTCGTATATATTTTATTTCGTCAAGTTTTCAACGTAAAGTTCTTATATTATTCAACATGGTGTAGTGTGGAAGTATGGAGGTGTCAAAATCTCAGCATGCTTTGATCTCATGTCGAGATTTCAGAAAGACAAACCAACAACTTACTAATAGTAATCATACTAATATTGTTCTTAACTTGCATTTAACCGGTTATTAGCACATCAAGTTAGAGTTTTGTCTGAAAATATTCTGATATAATAGTAATAAAAAAGTTCAAATTCATTGTATACATTTTACCTTATAATATGTAATATAGACAAGAGAAAGGGGAAGATTAATTAAGGGGCAGGCAGAGAGAGGGGGCAGGCAAGGAAGGCAGGCAGGCAGTTCGGATTGAGAATAAGTGTGAAAGGCACGAGACGTGAAGAGAACAGTAAATGAGAGAGAGAGAGAGAGAGAGAGAGAGAGAGAGGGTAAAGAAAGAAGGGTGATAAGGCTTATGATAACCCTCATGATCGTCACGTCGTTTTTCATTTCCTACTCCCGATGTCCCTCCCAGAATTCCACGCTTCGCTTTCCCTCTTCTTCCTTCCACACTACTGCCCTCGTGCTCCCTCTCTTCTCGCTCTCTCTCTCTCTCTCTCTCTCTCTCTCTCTCTCTCTCTCTCTCTCTGCTTTTGTTTTCCTTTTTCCTTTGTCCCCTTCCTTCTCCGCGGGACTCTCTTTCCTCATACCAGAGATTTTTCAGTATGATCGGCATACGGGGTAGTACATTATGTGTTCTTATACAAATGATAAGATATGTGTGCTAAAAAGTTAATAACTTAAACAATAAAATTTTCCACCATTTCTATTAAAACACGTGATGTACCACTTATGATTCCGTCAAAACTAAAAATTTCTCCATACATACAAGACATACAAGTCTTCAAATGAATATATTATTGTGTAATAGTTCAGTTTAATAATAAAATTTTATGTGTAAGTTCCTCTTCACATAATACTTTGGTATTAGATCAAAACATTACAATGTAAAGTGACTCATTCGATATATATATATATATATAAGTTGTTTTCCTTCAATATTCTCTGTCATTCTAAATTAAAATACCAATAATGTATTGTGCAAAGGGCGCCTAGTCAACCTCATGCCTTGCCTCACTTTCTTGCTCTGTATTCCACCACACTATAATACTATTCTCTCTCTCACACACACACACACACACACACACTCTCTCTCTCTCTCTCTCTCTCTCTCTTCCTTTTTGAATTCCATACAATAGTGTGTTATATAGCTAGTGATCAATCCCCATCACTGAATGTCTGAAACTCAAATATTACATCACTACTATTTCAGCTCAACTAACCCTTTTGCCACGAGACTCTCTCTCTCTAATATAGAGCTTCACCATATACTAAAGAAAACCCGTTCTATTCTACCTATATGAGGCAGCTAGGCAACACCCTGTCTTAACCCCCATCTCCTCCATGCCCCTCAACACTACTTTCACCATTCCAATCTCCCTTGCATGCTCTTCCACTACATTCCCATTTTTCCAAGTCCACCACCACCATCGTATTCCACAACTCACATTACCTCAAATGGAAAAAAATCACTTCTTACAAATACTACTCCTCTTGTTCTTGTTTTTGTAATTATTGCAAACCTTTAGACCATTACCTTGGGTGAGTGAGAGAGAGAGAGGGCTAGTCACACAGAAACCCTAGCTTGATCAAAATGTGGATGATGGGTTATAATGACGGTGGCCATGGCGATTTCAACATGCCGGATTCTTTCAATGGACGGAAGCTCCGCACTCTCATTCCGAGGCAGCTTCCCTCTGTAAACAACACTTCTTCGACCATCACAACTCCTCCTTGTCTAAACCGATCAGCAATTCATGGCTCTCACGATTTCCTTACGCAGTATCACCAACTCGCCGGTATTATATATAAACTAGCTACCTTGCTACCGGAAGTAGTAGTCAACATTGACGGTTGTTGAGGAGCTAAACTTACATAATTATCTTCTATTTACACATAAAAATACTAGCTACCTTGCTACCTTATCTTTCTTTTTGATCTATCTATCTTTTAATTTCCATTTATCTTGTGTTTTTGTGTACATACAGCTATGGCTGAACAAAACAAGAGATCGGAATTTCTGAACACGCCACAGGTTGTGGTGAGCTCAAGATGGAACCCCACTCCGGAGCAGCTGAGGGCTCTTGAAGAATTATACAGACGAGGGACTCGAACGCCGTCGGCAGAGCAGATTCAGCACATCACGGCACAGCTTCGAAAATATGGAAAGATAGAAGGGAAGAATGTCTTCTATTGGTTCCAAAACCACAAGGCCAGAGAAAGGCAGAAACGTCGCCGTCAAATGGAATCATCTGCCCTCTCTGCAGAACACGACCAGCAACTGCAAATATCAATGACGTCTACAGATAATCAAAAGAAAGAAGAATTATTAGGTACTCATCATCAATCATGAACCCAACTTACATAAAATAATACTACTGTTAATTCACTACTCTATCCCTTTATTAATGTTCTTGTTTTGTTTCTTTTTTGAGAAAGAAAGTAGTTAATTAGTTAGAGATATATGTTCGTTTAAACTTTGAAAAGTTTTGCTTGGCCTTTTCACTTAATTCAATTGCTATTAGCACTCTAAAATAGTCATTTGCATTCATCTCTTCGTTATTTTTTTCCATTAGAAAGGAGTGCAAATGACAGTATGGGAGTGAAAATAACACTCAGTCCAGTTCGTTCTTAACTTTTTGTTTACTAGGGATGTTCTTTTTCAATTAATTTAGGAAATTGTTATTGGCACTTCAAAATTCTCATTTTACACTCTAAACTTTCTATATTTAGAAAGAAAAATACAGTTGTGAGGAGTGTAGAATAAGATTTTTGGAGTGTCAATAATACTTCCCTTAATTTATTGCCAATATATATATGTAATATTTCACTTTGTTTGTGGTTTCAGAATTGAAAGATATGTATCGATGCAGGTTGTAAAGTCGTATTCTTTTTGTTTTTCTTTATGTCTACATATTATAGGGGCCAGTAGGACAGGTTTTGAAGTCGCAGAGACCAAAAACTGGGCACCCTCTACAAACTGCAATACTGCTGCTACACTTGTTGAGGTCTATTTCAATTCCTCTCTACTCTCTCAATCTTCATAGCTTGTTTTTATCATTCTATATCTAGGTTAGACTAGCTAGGTAGCTATATCCTATATATATGGTCTCTTTTATCTACTAGTTAGGATTCCTCAAATCAAAAGCCTCTAAAAAGTAGTCTTATAATGATTAATTACTAATATGCAATTAGGGCAGAACTATTGCATAATGATTATTTATGGAATATTCATGATTATTTCAAAGCAATATGCGTATATCATGGTATGCTAAGAAAATATATGTGTAAATTATCGTAAGGAAGCAAGCAAGCAAGCTAGTAATACCAAAAGCTTTGTTTATTGGGAAATGAAAAGGGTCTAAAAGCTGTATTCCTTCCTTTCTGTCGGGGCTGCTGTTATGAAACTTAATTAGCTAGGGTTTTGGGCCTTGTGCTTTGCTTATTCATGTCATTTGGTCACAGACCACACTGATTCTATGGAAATGACTAAATGAGCACCAAGCTGGTTCTAAAATGACAATGATAACCCTATCTCAAATTATTAGATGAAAATTATTAAAATCCAACTATGTAAATGCAGTCTGTCCAATATACGGATGTATGAAATTGTGGAATTTTCGAAACTAAGGGCATCAACATTGACTTGTTTTTATTTTGGCTTCAATGGGGGTTTCAGGAATCAGACCATGAGTTTTCATGCATGCTATGCCCTTAATGTCTGTATTAATAAATATAATTTTAAAATGGGTTTATCTATTGATCAACAGGAATCGGTTTCAATACAAAGGGCAGCAAAAACAGCGGCAGCAGAGTGCAGGACGGATGGATGGATCCAATTCGACGAAGAAGAATTGCAGCAAAGAAGAAACTTTGTAGAAAGGAATGCCACGTGGCAGATGATGCAGTTGTCCTGTCCTTCTCACCCTCCCACCCACCTCATAAACACCCCTCCTACTTGTGCTAGTACGATGGCCAGATCTAGGGCAGCAGCTACTGTAAGAAGGGACCAAAGGCTCTTTAAGTCTCATGATCTCAGCATCTTCATAGCGCCCTACACATCAGAAACTGGTTTCAACACTGTCACTGAGCAAGATCCTGGATGTGAGGAATCTCAAACCCTTCAACTCTTTCCTCTTAGAAGCGGTCATGTCAATGCCTGTGCCAATGCCAATGAGCTAAGCGTTAACGATAAGGATCATACGGAGCTATCCGCTACCTTCAGTGCTCATCCTTTCCCCTTTTTTGAGTTCCTTCCATTAAAGAACTAATTATTATGTAATAACCACTTAATTATTTGCTATAGATGACGTAAGATGATGGTATCGTTATTGGGAGGTGTTTAGATTTTGTTATTTTGTTGGAAAATGGAGGACTGTTAATTTAGTAATTAAGAAGCTGTTGTTGATGTTACATTTCATGGGAGTTGTGTAATGCGCCATTGTATGAATGTACGTGGATATCGAAGAAGGTTGGACCATGTTGGTTGAATCAATGCAAATTAACATTAAAGCACATTGCAGAGGTTTAATGTCCATCCACACACGGGCCTTGTTTAAGCAATGACTGTGGATGTGTCATGTGATTGAGAATGACTTACATTCTAGGGATGCTTTAGTATTGCGAATGTATCGGTATCGGGGCATCATGTATTATATTAATAATATTACTACATGTAAACTTTTTTTCAAATGTTTTGTCATTAGCACGATATGTTATATATACTAACTGTGTATCAATGTATTCAATGACGGAGCTAACATGGGGTCATTGGTTATCCTTGACTTCAACAACTTCAAAAACCCCATGTATATTTGTTTGTATATTATATTTGACTGCTATAAACAGCTAAGAAAACTAAATTACATCCTTCTCCTTCTACTTTTTTTTTTTCTACTATCATATTTGTCTTCTTTTTCTCTCTTCTTGTAAAAAATACTTTAGTTGAAATGTCTTGGCAGTCTTTAACATTACTGCACAGTATCATGCATGCACCGTTGACAAGTCTCTACAAATGTCGATGTATGTCAGAATAAACTTTCGGCATATGTTGACAGGAATTAGAAGGTGCATACTAGATGCTTGACGAAATGGCTCCATAAAGCTTTTTTTTTATTGATATTATGACCCCATTATTTGAAAATCTTGACTACGCCACTGAGTGTATTAGTGTCGTGCGATGAATATTTATATGTGATTGTATATGCATTAAGAGAGAGAGAGAGAGATGGGTCTCGACAGAAGGGATTAAAAAAAATTGGATGATGGATGCATGGGAGAGAGTTTGACGTTGATATGAGGAATCAGAGATGGAATTAATTAATCAATTAATTTTAGATGAGAGTAAAAGAGCTTGATGTTGAAGCGACGAAGAATATAGGTTGGGGAGGATAGTTTTGTTCTTTTGTTACAAATTTAACAAATGATATGGTAATGATGTGATCCACATTCCATACAATTAATATTTGCCCACTATCTTGAAAACGAATCCAGCATTTTAACTCCCCTGACCAAAAGTAAATAAAACTTTTTTTAGAAAAGAAAAAAGACAAACAAAATGTTAGAAGAAAAACCCAATTGCTTTTCAAACCAAAACCTTCAAAGTTTACAAACACAATTTATTCTTTTTTTTTTTCTGTCTAATTTATTCATAACAATGAGTCCATATATATATATATAAAGTAAACACATCACGCATGAAATAATTAAGAGATAAACAGTGAATGGATTTAATTTGGAAGAGTATTGCAAACAAAAGAGTGTTCATAATCCCTCATATAGCTAAGCTAGTATTTAGATGAAATAAAGTGGTCAAATTTCTGAATCTTTAGAAAGTAATGTTTGTTTTAATTTTCTTCCCACTAATGGATAATATTTAGATACTCACTAGTAAATATTTTATGTACTCATTTTCTGATTTGACCCAATTAAAAGATGTCAAAATGTTCCTTGTCTTATAAAGTCCAAAAAAAATAATTAACATGTCTATTGTTTTTTAAAACAATAAATATATGTTAAAATATCATTGAGTCAAAATAAAAATATATAGAGTACTTAGTGAGTACTCACTAGTGAGTCCCCGAGTGTTGTCCCCCACTGATTCTTTTTATGAAACCGTCTAGAGAAATTACTACGAGCATACGTATATAAAACAATCTTAAACAATTAATGTGCCTACGTGTTTGAATTGATTGTTTGGTTTTAAGTGGAATTTAGGGTGCAATTACCAGTTAAGAGTCTGCTTTCATTATTGGCCTCCTAATGGAATGCAAAAATATGGTGTAATAGCAACTGATATATATATATATATATATATATGGTAAGGTTGTAAAACCAACTCACTAAGTCACTGTTTAGAGCTATATGCCTTCTTTCTTTTTCCAAAAAAGACATAAATTCAATTAAATTAAGGGAATACGGATTTAAACTCGAGTGTAAAGTGTGTAAAAAAAAAAAAATTAAACTGCTTTAGCTAACTTGACTAAACTTAAATTTTCATGCTTTCATTTTAAAAACAAAGTCTGTTAGTTATGGTTTGTTTCATCTATCATCATGATAGATGGATGGATGGATGGATGGGATTTTCTTTTCAGGTATATTATATATGTATATATGGAACGTAAAAAACAAAGTCTGTTAGTTATGGTTTGTTTCATCTATCATCATGATAGATGGATGGATGGATGGATGGGATTTTCTTTTCAGGTATATTATATATGTATATATGGAACGTAAAAACTTACCACGATGGGTCTAAGTACTCAAGAGGTCAGGTTTCTTCTGATGATCATGGAGATTTTGGGAATGTTGTTCCCTCCAGCTCCAACCTGATGAGGGCAGAAACATCTATGTAAACGTAGTGTTGTATTATTGGTTCTCTCTCGGGGCTTGTGTAGGTTCAAAAATTTAGATTAATATAAAATATGGAGATTAACCATTGAGATTTGCTCTTTTATGGTCAACGGACGTACGTACTGTGTGGTCGTGAAAAAACCCTAAATAAAACTGTAAAAGCTTACGTCCTGGGGATGGGGTAAACATCGAGCAACTTTCGAAAAAGGACGTGTCAACTTAATCAATCACGGCTTTCAAGCATTTCCACGACCAACAACAGTAGCTGCGGCGGTGCAGTTCTTTCTCTGCCCTCCTCCACCCGAAAAACCCAAAAGAAAAAACAGCAGCAGCTGAGGGAATCCATTGAAAAATCCAAAGCTGGTTATAAACTCCAAGTGCTTTGTATTCGCTTGTGACTGAGAAATTAACCTTCACAGCTTAAATCAAGCGGAAATAATTATTTGGCTAAAATGTTGCCGTCTATCTGGATTTAATGTAACATTCACAGCCTACCTTCAAGTTAACATAAATATGCAACAAACAAGTATAATCCTTATATTCTTTTTTAAATGAACTAACTAGTAGTTTCGTCACGGCAGTCCATCCTTTCAGGGCCGAGAAGATCCACAGAGGCATTTCAGCCTCTCCACGACCACCATCGTGTGATTCACGAGCGTCAAAAATCGAATCATAATGTGCCATTTGAAATACGAATCTAGAATTCTGTCTCCAACCACTGAGCACCCCGTGGTGGTTAATTCTAATCCTTATACCAATAGGACTAAAAAACTGTAATATGTAAAAATAAACAAATAAATATCCACTAATCGTAAATTAAACCAAATTACAACCCAACTTTTCCAATAATATTTGACCAACAATGAAATTTTTTGACTGAGTAATTCATAGATAGAGATGGAAGTTGCTTTTCAATTTGCTTGTGTATATAGGTGGTATATTGTACTATTTGGACCCGTTTTCAGTGTCTAAATTAAACCATTGAAAGTTTTTTTATTTGAACCAAAAAAAAAACTGCATTCTTATTTTAATAGACCATTACTCAGCAGTATGCACCCTCCACACTTTGGCAATATAATTAATCATCATAACTAAAATTAGAGAAAGATCATCTCATTAAATATAAGTTAATTATTTAACTAAGAGGGACAAAGAGAATTAAAGGGTGAGCTAGGCTCATATTCTCCGTGGAGGGATCTAATTATTATATGGTGCGTACTTTTGAGTTTTGTTGGTATCTTATGACAAGAAAGCGTAGAGATCTACAGAGAGAGGTGCAGAAGAGAGAGAAAGAAAGAAAAAGAGGGGACAAAGCCGCGACTTGTTAGCTTTAGAAATTAGAAATTTTGAACGGGTGCAGTAGTCTACAGCAGTACTAGTACGTGTATCTCATCGATATGCTTTTGGTTGACAAGGAGAATGCCATGCATATATATTGGGGAGAAGGATTTATCTATGTTGAAATTTGTTGTGAAATTTAGTGTGAATGTCACACATGTGATTATATAAGAAAGCAAATTAAACTAGATTTTTGTAGCAACCTTTAAAAGTCTTACGTGAAAAAGTCTTAAGGAGGTAAAAATTTTCTTGACGCATGTAAGGTTGTGTCGGATCAAAACCTTTTATATATAGAGGTATGTTTGTAACCTCATTACAACACACAAGATCAAGAAGGAAGTAATAATAACAATATCCTACCCCTCTTTTAACTTGCATCCTTTGTGTCATACATTTACAAAAATAAACAGTATGATATATTGTACCCGTTCCACTTCTATCTCTAGCAAATATTATATCTGTCTCATTTTTGTATATTTATAACAAAATCGTGATATTTTGTTTCATTAATATATGTAAAAATATTATCCGATTGCCGTCAGTCTCCAAGCTAGGGCTTACCAATATTTTATATTAATATTGAAATTAATGTCAAAAAGAATATTTGAAAGATGGATGAGATAGGAGATATACCTACATATGCACTGCTGAACATATATACCAATAAACTATGGTTGCTCCTCGGCAATAAGCGTCGTCCTTTTTGTTTTATTTCTTGATCACCATTTAGCTCCCTTGTCAATATATTTGACAACCTGTGTTGGTGCTTTCCACAGTCTCTGTGTCTCATCGCTTAACCATTTGCAGAGAAATGAGATTTCTCACGCATATATTTGCATGCATTTCAGGTTCTCTCTTTCGTGCATGCAATGATCTGCTTTCTTTTTCTCTCATACCTTGAAATTAGGAGTGTATATAATGATGCCCCTTTTCAGTTTTCAATGTTCAGTGTTAGCCAAACGCAAATGTAGCTTAACATTGTCTAAAAAGTCAGTCAATTTTATGTGCAGTATAGGTCATCCGCCAGTTACAGTAGCACTCTCTCTCTCTCTCTCTCTCTCTCTCTCTCTCTCTCTCTCTCATAAATATGTCTCTATTCAAAGAGAAAGAGAGAGAGACTCCTATAAGAAAACCAATCTATAGTTTTAATATAATTAATAAACTTTGAAATTCAAGATATATATTAGAAATTTTATATATATATATATATATATAGTCTCTACTAAGTTATAGCGTCTATACCTAATTATGACTAGTTCGTTTAGTACGTAATCTTGTTGTGACATTTTGTTTGTTTGTATTATACTGCATATATATGGACCAAACATGTCCAAGATTCAACCATTAAGGGATGGGTAAGTGGTTGGGGACAAATTCCAAACTCGTATTTCACACTGCACATCTCATGTTCGACTCGTGGCACTAGTGACCATGGAGGCTGAAATACCTCTGTGAGTCTTCCCGACCCCCAAATTTTAGAAAGGTGGATTGTCTTGGCCGCCACCGGCTAATCCCTTTTTGAAAAGAAAAAAAAAAACGTACACCATTCATTTACTGAATTTTACCTAGACGTACATACAGTAGGACAAACCTATACACGAGTGCATTCATCGAATATATAAGACAATGTATAATATGTGTGTGTATATTATAGAAGGCTCTTTTTAAGTACATATTGTGCCGACACCAAACTGTTTGAGGTTAACCTTCCTTCCGGACCTTTCCCTTCACAATTCGCCACCAAATGCATTCGTAGCTACCGACACAAAAGATTGTCCTTGATGTTTGGCATTATATGCAGGCAAAGCTTTGCCCTAGCTAGATGGTCCCCTATATATTCACACAGGTGTAGGGTATGCGCGTAAATACATATTCTCACCATCCACATTAAGTCACATTAATATATGTACGTTTTTGTGCGTGTGTCATTCCACTTAGTACCTCATTTGAGAGAATAAAATTAGATAATCGGTAGTGCTGTCTAATTAAGTCATCTCGTTCACAAATAATATACAAACAAATTATTGAGCATAACCGAAACACAAAAAGATTTCATGTTCTTATAAAAGATCTCCTAAGAATGATCTGGTCCAAATATTGCTACACAAATTTTTCTCCTATTTCAGACTAAAAATACGTTGTAATATATGATTAGTTGGTTAAGTTACTCCCCCTTCTCCCATCAAAGAATGAGAGATAAGGCTAGCCTCTTGTTATATAAATATTTACCATGTGGAGGTTGAAGAAAAAAGAATAAAATGTAGGTAGCTAGGTAAAGATGAGCGAGCAGAGAATTGACTGAGGCTGGTAATTATTGGTAAGAAATCAGCAAG
This sequence comes from Pyrus x bretschneideri, assembly GCF_019419815.1. Lineage (NCBI taxonomy): Eukaryota > Viridiplantae > Streptophyta > Magnoliopsida > Rosales > Rosaceae > Pyrus > Pyrus x bretschneideri. Next base: position 12,990,979 of record NW_025999612.1, on the reverse strand, counting down.
GCTAGGTAGCTGCACGAGGAGATATTGACAATACGTAGAGTGGTTAGACATGATATATGTATGTGTGTGTGTGTGTGTGTGTGTGTGTGTGTGTGTGTGTGGGAGGGACAGTGAGACCAGAAGTCTTTACCTCCTTTGGTTAAATATATTTTTTTCATGTGATTTTTTCCAAAAATGAAGTTTTTACTTTATTTGATTCTTCGCGAGTGTGCAAGAATTTATCTATTACGTATAAATATATTTAAAGTCGCGTGCTAGTGCTCAAACTTAAGTTTATAAATATTGAATTAGGTTAACTCTTGTCAACTTCGTATCTCAAGTCAATTCTAGAATGTGAGAAAATTTGAGTCTCACTATCTGGTTATGTCAACTCATAAGATGATGTCACATCTCTAACAAACATAGGCTCGATATCGACAACTATGTAATCAAAGTATATCAACTTATCAATAAAATGATGTTGATATTAATGATCGGACTAACTAGTTGGTCAAGTCGATCTTACCCAAAATTTTCTCATGCAACGGAAATGGTACCCTGGATCATCCCTCCAGGCCTGGTATAGACCAAGCCCACAGAACAGACCTAACCCACCCAACAAATCTAGTTCACAATTTTGGGCCTATTTCTATAACAAATCAGTTATTTGGTGGATCCCTCGTAAAGACTGGGCCCGGAATCACATGATTGAATCTGAACACGTTTTCATGGACTAAAATGTGAAATTACGTTTACGTGAACACGTTACCGACTCTGCTTTAGCGTACTGGTTGATATGAAGACCAAAAGTATGTTACTGGTCTCATGTAATGCTAGAACTGTACGAGGAAGGAGACTAATTTGTGTATTAATGTGTGGTACGATACTTCTTATATTAAAAAATAATAATAATATAAGGTAATTAGAGAAGATTATTTAATTAATCGAGTAAAAAATGTACAGTAATCAACCTAGATTAGATCCCTGCAGAGTTCAATAAACGACAACAATTCTAACAGAATCTATTAGGCCGATGACAGTTTTTGAGGCGGAAGGAGGATTCTCTCTCCTCCCAATCTCTCTCTCATATATTTAAACGGTTATGGTTGAGCCACGTCAACGTCTTATATTGATTTTTTTATAAAGACAATAAGACAAAAAATAATATGTGAGAAGAAATAAGATAGAAATAGGAGGGAGAGAATCCTATTCCTTTAAGGTGGTGTGGTCTCAGAGGCTTACAGCTCTTAATTTTCTTATTTTTGTTTAGTGTTAATATATATATATATATATAAAATAAAAAAATAAAAACCTGCGTTTGTGCAGGACCACCAAGGATGCCATGCAGCTTTTACACATTTCAGCCGTTGATTTTTTCAAATGCCTATTGAGGTATGATTTGATGAGGGACACAGAATTATGTAGACCAGCACCTGGAGCCAATGCTTTCTACACACACACACACACACACAATCAGTGATGCATTCAGAATTTGAATTTTAAGAGTCTCAATTTTAAAAATTCAAGAAAAATTCAGTATTTTCACTAAAACATTTCTTCAAACACTTCACGTATTTGTTGTCGTCTTTCATGTGCATATGACAAGTGATATCAAACATACGTCGAATGAACATCCGCCCTTTGTCCCAATGAACATCTGCCCTGCACTCAATAATGTCTACTTTCCTTTAATTTTGTTGCAGGCTTGAATAAAGATATGAGATCCACGTGACATCTTCAATAATGAGTACCTACCACAAAAACGCCATAACATTTTGCAAACTTGAGTAGATCAATTGGCGAACGCACTACAAATCATTCGTCCAAGTTCGAACCATTCCATGATACTGTCGTAATATTTGAAGCTAGTCATATGCTGTCACGTGTAAAAGTTTACCATGATATTAGACATATAAATTGTAGTGTTTTAATGATGTTTAGAAGATCAAATACAACTTTAAACGAACTTCTGGTGTTCCAAAAACTCATTAAAAGATGGCCATTTGTGATCTCTTTATAACTTCCGGTATATCAGGTATTCGGAGTGTATACAGTCATTGGGTAGCGTTGTTTGTACCAATATACAGTACCACCACTTCTCTTTTTTTCTTTCCAAAAGCCACATGGAGTACCACTTTGATTCTCCTTCTCCCATGTGAATGTGTAAAAGTGCCACACTATTTAGGCTTCTTTTTCTTATTTGTCACAGACAAACCCTCCCCCACTTACCCTCTGACACATATTCTTGAAGTATGAGTAGTTTGTCAGTCACGACTCACTCACCTCGCAATTGCACTCAGACTCGGTTTCTCTCTATCTTCCATTCCTCTCGTACTTTGTTGTTTGTCGCAGCCGTTCAAATAGGGAAGAAGGAAATCAAAGAGATTAGGAGGAAAGAAAATTATCTCAATTGTATTCTGCATTGCCATATTTTTTTCTATATGCTCGGGGCTTATAGAGATCGACTTAGGATCTTATTGGTCGGAGTCAAAGGGCCATCTAGACCATTTGAATTGAATTCAACAATCTCTTTTAACACATTTCGCTAGCTCATCTTACAAAAATCAAAAACTCTGATTTCTCTTTCACACAAACTAAGGACTTGTATTTTCTAATCCTTAAATGGTCTAAATTTGCTCAGAGCCAATATAATATGTGTTATAATATAAGTGAAGATAAATATTTTTGAGCATCACTCTACTTAAATTATAACATTGACACGTGTTATAACGATTCATTTCATCAATTACACTACAAAATTTCTTTTGCATTGCATTGCATTACCCAGTCATCTCTCTCTCCTCCTGATTTTTACTTTTTACACATCCTTTATTAATTTTTATCTTTTAATCTTCTTCAATTCATTAAATTTGATGATCGAAAATTAAAAATAATGTGTAGAAAATAAAAAGAAGTGCGGATATTATGCTTCTAAATTTCCCTACATATCAAAGTATAGGCCCACATTTCAACCATTGATTTATTTATTTTGGTACAGACATTTCAACCATCTTCATTTTTTCCACATTTCAAAATAAAGTTACTCACCATTCACTCTCTGGTAATTACTAGTTGCCCAACCTTTCCCTTTCTGCTTTTCTTGACTTTTATCCCTTTTCTTTTTTCTCTATAAAACCCCTCCCTATCTCCATCCATTTACAGAGAATGCTTTGCATAAGCATAGCAACCCTGTTTTCTTCGCTCCTAATCTCTCAAGCCTCAGCTATGGCTGCATTGCTGAAGACTAGCCTCCCCATCATGCTCTCCACCCTCCTATTTCTCCACGTTCTTGGTATGCATAAAAATCCATCTATATATACGGAGTCTATGGTTTAGGAAAATAATTTCCGCACACGCTGATCTCTCTGCACACTCTTGTTTGTTAATCGTCGTTGAGAAAATGTGCATGCGGAAATCATACTATATTCTATATTTTCTCTCTCTGAAACAAAATGTGGCTTCGTTTCTTTTACATTTGATTTTTGCATAGACCAAGTTAATCTTCTAGCTTGATGATCTTTCCTGTGTGACCTAAATGCAGTTTCGGTCTCCTCTGCCACAACACTAACAATGTACAACAAGTGCACCCACCCAGTGTGGCCAGGCATCCAGCCGAGCGCCGGCCAGCCCCTCCTCGCTCGCGGCGGCTTCACCCTCCCACCCAACAAAGCCCACACACTCCACCTCCCCCGCCTCTGGTCCGGACGCTTCTGGGGCCGCCACGGCTGCGCCTTCGACGCCTCCGGCCGCGGCCGTTGCGCCACCGGAGACTGCGGCGGAAACCTCTTCTGCAGCGGCCTCGGAGGTACCCCACCCGCCACCCTAGCCGAAATCACACTCGGAAACGACCAAGACTTCTACGACGTAAGCCTCGTCGACGGCTACAACCTTGCCATCTCCATCACCCCCTTTAAGGGCTCTGGAAAGTGCAGCTACGCCGGCTGCGTCAGCGACTTGAACATGATGTGCCCTGTGGGCCTCCAAGTCCGCTCCCACGACAACCGCAGAGTGGTGGCGTGCAAGAGCGCTTGCTCCGCTTTCAACTCGCCGAGATACTGCTGCACCGGCAGCTTCGGCAGCCCTCAGTCGTGCAAGCCGACGGCGTACTCCAAGATCTTCAAGGCAGCGTGCCCCAAGGCTTACTCGTACGCTTACGACGACCCCACCAGCATCGCCACCTGCACCCGCGGGAACTACTTGGTCACCTTCTGCCCTCACCACCGTTGATCTCATCTCTTCCACCTTAATCAATTATTATTACCTTGTAGTTAATTAAGTTAATCCATATAGCAGGTTAAATTATGGGTTAATTAATACCGTAATACTGAGTTAATGCTCTGTTAACCTTCAGTTTATGGTTATGGTTTAGTTGCAGGGTCTAGGGGTATCTGTATTTCTGCTATATTGTAATGTATGGATGTGATTATATGGGAAAGTGAGGGGTATTTTCGTAAAATGAGTATTCTCAGTTCTATACGACTGCGAACTTAAAAGTGTGTGCCAGTTTTGGTATCCAATTGTCTGCAGACTGTTACTGATTTTCTCAATCACCTCCGATCCACACACCTAATCCAATGGCAGATCTAGATTTTAGTGTAAAAAATTCAGGAGCGTTTATTTGCCCTCGTTACTGGTGTTCGTGCACCACCACTGTTGGAAAAAAGCTCCGATCTCTTCTATTAAAGTCACCGAATCAAATGATTTAGATTTTTAAAATTTCATTTAACGGTCAAAAATTATTATAGCTTTTAAAAATCAAAATAAATAGACTGTTGGATGAAATTTCAAATATCCAAACCACTTGATCCAGTTATTTTGATGAAAGAGCTTCGAAGATGATTTCTTTTACCATTATTGGTCTTGCCTTTGAGTTTGGGGCCATCAATCTATCACTCTTGCTTTTTACTACTACTGTTCCTGTTTACTCCTTCCCGGTCCCATGTTCCCCATTGATTCCTTCATCTATGAAGTGTTCCATCTTCCATAATTTCACGTGGTTGCTCGAAAATAATTAATTATAGATCGTCAAATTATGGTAACCTCTGCAGACATAAGAACGTTTGGAGTAGAAACTTTCTTATCCATTTTAGTGGCGTTACTGTTTAATATTTATTTGTCATGTCTTAAAAAAATTGTATTACTTGTTAAATAAAGGAAATTTTAACCAAAAATTCTCGGTATTGTTCACTTTAACAAAAAATCATATTTTTACAATAAAAAATCAATCCTGGTACTATTCAATTTACCCTTTATTTTGTCCTTATCGTTAAAACTCAAAGTATTCAAGTCATTTTCATTAGTTTTTCTTTAAATAAACAATTGGCTAGCAAGTAATGGGACAGAGGTTTACTTTAGATTTTATCGTCGGAGGTCAAAAACAAGGTAATCCGGACCATTCAAATTAATTCCTATAGTTCCTCTTAATTCATCCTATTGATTTACCTTAAACAAACAAAAAACTTCAGTTTCTCTTTCGCACAAACTAAGACTTTGGATTTCTTGACCCTTAAGTTCCAAACACTAAGATCCAAAGAATCCAAAATCCGTAAATAATGATATAAATACGTGGTAAGAATTACATTTTTGTTTTTTAAATTGGATCCATGTTTATTTTTATTTTTTTAAATTGACTGTGCATTCTGACATTTTTGCCAAAGCAGTGTTTTCTTTTAAATTGGGAGCTTATAATTATCAAACAAAACATTATATCCTGATTCCTGCAAAGTTCCAAGAACAATAATTTTAATATACTGACACTAACCGTCCTATAAAACAGATTTGGATCCTCTCCTGAGCGAGGATCCTCATGATCAAGACACGTGAATCATTGAATTTTCATTCAACGGCTATAATTATTATAATTTTAAAAAACCTCCTTATTTGTAGCCGTTAGATAAAAATCCAAAGACACGAGTGTCTTGGTCAAGAGGATCCTCTCCTTGGGCTCATGAGAGGATCCAAATCCCTATGAAACAAATCACATTGGACTCAATCATCCAGATAATTCACAGTGCTCCAAGCATGGATGGATTCCACCACAGAAACGGACACACATCTCCTCTTTCTTTTCCAAATTCTAGAGTAGACCTACTCATAATACGAAATAGTTCAATTAACGATTGAATGTGCGGTTAAAGATTTAATAGTTAGATTGTAACAATTAAGGATTATTGTGTATATTATGCTTTGATCTAGAAAAGAATAATGTTATGTGGATTACATTTACCAACCACTTATTTGATAAAGGTGGACTCCATTTATAGAGGTGAGACTCACTACTGCATTAGGAGAAATTCTAGAATTCAATAACCGAAGCAGTGTCTGTGCGGCCGCAGACACAAAAACACTCACCTCTTACAAACACCGAATTTCGAGTGTCGTATAGAAGACCCTCTCGTGTATTAGATAGGTGACTAACAAAATCTAGTACGAACCCAATGTTTAGAAGCTTTGGACTTTATTTTCCAAGAGAAACAATCCACAGATCCTTCGGCCCAAATCACTTAAATATGATGAGATGAGCAGTCACCCAGCAATTTGTATTCTTATTGTCCCCCTTCTTGCATGCTTTCCAACCAAGAAGATCTCAACAACATATGATTGCACAAGCATGCAAACACACCATGTTCCTCACAAGCATTCCCTCATCTAAAACCCTAATCACCCCAAAAACCCTAACACTACCTCTCGCATTCCACTTCACAACCTCACCACCTTCCGATCAACAACCACCGCAACACCTCCACCAAGACCAAGCAATCAGCATAGAAGACAACAGATCATACTTCACCAAAAAAATCCACAGCCTCTGCGCCACCCACCGTGACGTCGACGAAGCCCTCCGCCTCCTCGACCGCCTCCGCCTTCAAGGCTACCGTCCCGACTCCCTCAACCTCAGCAGCATCGTCCACGCCCTCTGCGACTCCAACCGCTTCGATGAAGCCCACCACCGCTTTGGCCACTATGTAGCTTCCGACTGCGCCCCCGACGAGCGCACTTGCAATGTTATTGTTGCTCGGTTGCTGGATTCAAAAACCCCACATGCCACATTGCGTGTTCTGCGCTGTTTGACAAATTTTAAGCCCGATTTCGTGGCGTCTTTGGTTAATTACAACCGTTTGATCGACCAATTTTGCTCGATCTTACGACCCAGTGAGGGTCATAGAGTGTTGTTTGATATGATTAGTAGAGGGCATTGTCCGAATGCTGTTTCTTACACTACATTGATCAATGGGTATTGTTTGATTGGTGCGTTGGGTGATGCGCAGAAGGTGTTCGATGAAATGAGTGAAAGGGGAGTGGCGCCTAATTCCCTGACGCATAGCGTGATGATTCGTGGTGTTCTTCGGCAGAGGGATGTTGGGCGTGCAAAAGAATTGATGGGAAAGCTCTGGGAGATCATGAAAGGTGAAGATGATGAGACTGTAAAGAGTGCGGCTTTTGGGAATCTCATTGATTCTATGTGTAGTGAAGGGTTTTTTAATGAAGTGTTTGACATTGGGGAAGATATGCCACAGGGCTGTGTGACAGAGGATTTTGCTTATGGACAAATGATAGATTCGCTTTGTAAAGCCAGAAGGCATCATGGGGCGTCCAGGATTGTTTATATTATGAGGAGTAGAGGGTTTGTTCCAAAGCTAACGTCGTATAATTCCATTTTGCATGGACTGAGCAAGGAGGGAGAGGGAGGTTGCATGAGGGCTTATCAGTTGCTAGAGGAAGGAGTGAACTTTGGTTACTTTCCGTCAGAGTACACTTACAAGGTCCTATTGGAATGTCTGTGCCAAGAATCGGACGTCAAGAAGGCAAGAGAGGTTCTTGAATATATGTTAAAGAAGGAAGGAGTGGACAGAACTAGGATTTATAACATATATTTGAGAGCATTGTGTCTTGTGAATAACACGACTGAGCTTTTGAATGGACTTGTTTCGATGCTCCAGGGCCAGTGTCAGCCTGATGTGATCACCCTAAACACAGTTCTTAATGGGTTCTGCAAGATGGAAAGAATCGAGGAAGCGCTAAAGGTACTAGATGACATGATGAGTGGCAAGTTTTGTTCACCAGACGTGGTGACCTTCACAACGATCATCAGTGGTTTAATAAATGTGGGAAGAACTCAAGAAGCTCTTGTTATGCTGTACCATGTAATGCCCGAGAAAGGTTTCAGAGCTAATGTTGTGACGTACAATGCTGTTCTTCGTGGTTTATTCAAGCATAGGCAAGCCAGAGAAGCAATGGATTTGTTCAATGGCATGGCAAACTACGACGTGGCTGCTGACAGTACTACTTATACTATAATAATTGACGGGTTATGCGAATCAGATCAAATAGAAGAAGCTAAGAAGTTTTGGGATGAGGTTATTTGGCCATCAAAGATCCACGATAATTTTGTTTATGCTGCCCTTATCAAAGGGATTTGTCGTTCTGGGAGGTTTGAAGAAGCGTGCCATTTCCTTTATGAACTAGTAGATGCTGGGGTCTCTCCAAATATATACAGTTATAACATTGTGATTGACGCTGCTTGCAAATCAGGATTGAGGAAGGAAGCGTATGAAGTTGTAAGAGAGATGAAAAGAAACGGACTGGCTCCAGACTCTGTAACATGGAGGATTCTTGACAAGTTGCAGGGTGTCAGAAAACAATCTTGTGATGAGGTTTCGAATTTTCAATCAATAAATGGGCGACAGGGGTAGATGAGCAAGAAAATGTGTGATTGAGTGGAGCGATTCGGAAACAAGAGAACCGTGAGAAAGAAGAGACAATAGGATCATGTTGGCATGATGTGAATTGGAAAGGTTAGAGAAATAGCTGAACTCCAAACAGAGTTGACAGAAGGAACGGATGGTCGATCACCCAATGGATAAGGTAAATTGGCGCATACTTGTTCATTGACAAAGTATCTTAGTCTGAAGTTTCCTATTCGATGAAGGAATTTAACGTGGAGTTTAGTCTTCGTAAAGCACATGTATCATGTATGTATACAAATTAGAGCGATGGATAAGAGTTCTGATCGATTGAACGGTGTACAGAGATTCATACAAGAGTATAATCGAATTACAAACTCCGAATTCATTCAGGTATCTCGCAGTCAGCATGATCATGTTTTTGGATTCTGCTCTTGTAAATGAGGGTGCAATCGTGTATTTACAAGTACCAGAGCTCAAAACCGGGGAACCTGAGCCCGCGGTCGTTCGCTCCGCATGAAAGTGTTCCAGGTTAGGCTTGATTCTCCAACTTTAGTAGAGCAGTTCCACCGGGGAAAGGCCCCAGAGCTATCCACTATTTAATTCACCTAATAAACAGTAATTGTCCTTAATGAATAGTCACTCCACTCGAAGCACCAACATTGTCACTCACTCGTAGCACCAATACTATCACTTTAAGGACCAACATCTACTTTCGACAAAAATAAAAATGAAAATTATAGCAATGGTTCCTCAATTGTTATCTAATTGAAGTAATGATTCTTCATCTAAAAATCTATGATCATTGGTCCCTTAACTCCTTCAAACGTGCAACTATGGTCATTTTCTTCAATTTCATTAGTACTTCTGCTAAAATGAGTCACGTGCCACACACATGAGACCAAATCGAGGGGCAAATATGGAAAACCAAATGAGAAAAATTGTAACAGTGGTCACTCAACTTTAACCCAACTGGAGAAATAGTTCACAACTTTAACCCAATTGTAGCAACAATCTATCAACTCTAGTCTAATTGTAGCAATGGTTCTTCTAACATAACTTATTTTGACGGAGTTAACGAAAATGACCATTAATGAGATAAGAGACCAATGATCATAAATTTTTTAATTGAAAAATCATTACTCCAATTCAATTAAAATTGAGCAACTATTACTACAATTTTTCTTTTTTTCAAAAGAGCATCAACATTTACCACTTTTCGTACCAAAAGATTTCTCAATCAACATCAACAACGTACATTGGGGCCCATTCCGAAGGCCGAAAACGATAAGAGAAAACGCTACGTGTTGATTGCTCTGACGATTGGATTCTTTTTTCTTTTTGCGTACTGCGGGACTGAAACCGTGTGCAAACCGAGTGCGGCTGCTGCTGCTACGTCCACGCGGTGGCGTCAACGCGGGAAAACAATATATCTACTGGAGTGAGCTTAAAGACCTTCTCATGTGACATGTGACGTGACACTTGTCACTTCAACTTTGCCACTCTTCTTTTTTTTATTTTTTGAAGATAACGTGTCACGTGTTTATTTATTATTTTGTTCCGAAAGTTTTACTCTCTATAGCAAATTTAAAAATATTTCTAGGGTTATTTTTTAATTTGCCTCATAAAAGTTTTGTTTTCGTTTTGCACCCTGAATTGTCAAGCCATTTAGCCCCGTTTTCGTCCACGCTGGCTGAGATTTGGCAGTTTCAGAGGTTTAAGGTTTCACCGATCATAATAATTAACAGCTCATCTCTACTAGCACAGTCTGAAATGTCTAGACTACTATTTCATTTAGCGTCCACGAGACATAATTTATGAAAATAGGATGAAAATGACTCGATTTTGGGAGTTTTAAAGTACAAAGTTAGACAAATTCTGTTTTAGGAGGTAAAAAAATGAGACTAAATGGCAATTTTAAGGGGACAATTATATGTAAAAAAAACCTTGAAATAAAACTATAATTCGAGAGTTATCCATGCATTTGACTACGTCGTGTGTCGCTACTGGTATTACAATTTAAAAACAATATAATATGTTTTGCTAACATGCGAAAGGTTATTAATTTAATTTTTTGATTAACGAGTTTGATACAAAACCTACTTTATTCAAAACGATAATTTAAGGTGTGTGATGGATCGAAAATGAATTTGTATGTCCAGTCTACATAAGGTATTTGGGAAATGAAGGAAGGTGAGAGTATTGAATCGCCATCAATCCCATCCCATTCCAATCCCTGCTTTCTTCCGAGCTTCCGTCTTCCCCAAACTTGAAAGTGGAATAGGAAAGCTCCCACGCCGAGTTATCGCTTTGAAACTTGTTCCCACACGCCAACAATTATCCAAAGGAATCAGATTCCATTGCTTCGTTTACCTTCGCATTTGGTTTTGAGCTCCCTAAATTTCAAATCGCAATTCTTTTTCAATTTCATCACGTACAATATACATAACCATTTTTAAGAATATCTACGTCAGCAAAATATTGTATACGAAAGAAAAACTAACAAACGTTTGGAATTCTGGTAATTGAGTTACAAGAACAAGTTAAGATGAATTGAAATTTAGGCTTTTTTTTTTTTTTTGTGTGTGTGGGGGGGGGTAAAAATTGGGGGTCAAAACACCCAAGAAAACATTTTGAAGTTCTTTCAATATAACTCAAAAAACATTTCTGACGGTATGTGACAAAATAAGTATTTTATGCGATAAATATGTGTCACGTGCTACATTCAGAAATAACTTGTGCTTTTCTTAAAATTTTCAATATACTTCTAAAAAAAACGCTTAACTGAATGTTATTTCCAACGAGCTCAAAATCAAATTGAAAGTTCAAAGGACTAAAGTGGAACACGGCTATAATTCAAGGGTCAATAATAAAATTTCCTTTTTAATTTCTAATTTTTGTCCTTCATTCTGTTTCTCTCCATAATTATCCCCGCTTTTCTTGGTGGCTCCAAAAACCCCCCCTTCCCTCCTGACTTCCCCTTCCCCATTTCTGTATAAATACCCAAAGACTTCCCCCTTTCCCTCTTCAAATCTGCAGACTCTGAGAATACCACCAAAAAACCACAACCTCCATGGCAACCAACGGTGCTCCAACCTCCACCGACCCCAAACCCGCCGTCACCGACGAGGTCCGGAAGGTCTTCAAAAGCTTCGACTCCAACGGCGACGGCAAGATCTCTGTCAACGAGCTCGGCAACGTCCTCACGGCCCTCGGCTCCACCGTCTCCGACGACGAGCTCAAGCGATTCATGGTCGATCTCGACACCGACAACGACGGCTTCATTTGCCTCGACGAGTTCAACGCCTTCTGGGTCGCCGGCCCCAAGGACGGCGGCGTCACCGAGCTCAAAGACGCCTTCGATCTCTACGACCAGGATCGGAACGGCCTCATCTCCGCCAACGAGCTCCACCTGGTGCTCAACCGCCTCAACATGCCCTGCACGATCGAGGACTGCCACCGGATGATCAAGACCGTCGATGCCGACGGCGACGGGAATGTGAATTTCGAGGAGTTCAAGAAGATGATGGGACACAAAGCCTCCGCCGACGGCACCAATGCCGCCAACCCTGCCGCCTAGTGCCGCACACGGTAATCATCTATCTCAATCCAGGTGCTGAATTTAGATCCGAATCTCCATCTGTTAGGGTTTAACTAATAATATACTATTAGATCATCAAATGGATGTGTTCGTGGAAAAAATAGGATCTGATCACGTCCTCCACTTTAATAATTGTAGTATTTGTGAATACATTTGGGTTAAGTTGCTCGAAATCGCATCGCATTTCCCTCTATTTTCTGTTTGTTTCTCGAGAAAATTCTCTATCCCCCTTGGGCACTTTGCCCTTAATGAATGTTATTGCGCTATTAATTTTCCTTTTAATTTGCTTTTTGAGAATATTTATGTAAAAACTATGGTAAGAAATAAGTTAGTTATTGGCGGCGGAAGGAGGTGAAAAGCGGCGGCGGAGCATGTGTAATAGTGGTGGACCTGGTGTGGTGGGGGAGATCTGATGGTGATTGGTGGTGGGTGCAACCGTGCGACACGCGGTCAAAAAAGTCAAAACATGGTTGGGCTGCCAAGTTGCCGAAATTTTTGGAATTAGGAAACTGCTCTTTTAGGTTTTTAATAGCATGGATTGAATTATAGGGTACATCAGGATTATTGACCGTTAGATTATTCTGGCAGTTAGATTAGTACTTATTGACGGTTGATGATGAAGAAGAAGAAAAGGGTACCTCGTGAGTAGCAGGTGCGGAGGAGCCACCGCAGACGAAAGAGGAGAGTTTGGAACGACTGGCGGTGCGATAGACTCGGGGCCGAGATGGGCGCGTCGACTGCTGCTCGAACCCATTTGAGAGAAAGAGAGAAGGGGGAGGTCGAGTTGAAAAGGGGGTCAACTGCTAGTAAGTTATACGGCTATCCACCCTTTTCAGGGATCGGAAACTCACGGAGGCATTTCAGTCTTCTTTTGGCCACAAGTCTAGGTTCCACATCAATAGCAGGTTTCGAACCCGAGATCTTCAGTTTTCAATTTTAATGAAGCCTCGTCATCCGTCCTTTACTACTGGACCATCAGCTCGTGGTTAATTTAGTTGTTAGTTTGGGGTTAGTATTTTTTCCTTTGAAATTGCTTCTGTTATGATGTGTAGAGCTGTTTTGGACCAATAGTTTTAACTTATCAAATACAATAAAAGTCCCAACTTTTTTAAGAAATTATTATTGAAAAAAAAAAAAAATTGAGTAACCCCAAACCATCTTTGAACAAAATAATAGGAGGTAGCATTTTTTCTCACCATTATTTAGTATGATGTATGTGCATCATTCTATTTATTACCGTTAGATGAGTTTGAATTTTGAGATTCGTATAGTGGATAGGTACAAATCTTAAAATTCAAACTCATCTAACGGTGATTAATAAGGTGATGAGCATACATCACACTAAGCCCTGGTTTGGCATTGAGGTGCTTAAAACAAAAGCAGGGATGAAAAAGCGCTGGAGTAAAATTTGTGTTTGGTAAGTTTGCTTATTTTCAAAGTTCCTGTCATTTTAACCTGAAAAAGTGGCAAAAAGCTAAAGCAACAAAATGCTGCTTCTCAAAACCAGCTTTTTTTTTTTTTTTTTGGTCAAGAGATGGGTGAACAGTAGAATTTAATGAAACTTTCACAATCTAAAAAATACCCTCCTCCGGTTCTCCTTCTTGCTGGGTTGAAGATCGAGTCTTCATAGTTGATATTCTTATTTCGCTGGATATGGAAGGGCATTGAGATCCAAGAGGTGGGCGGAGGAACCGAGGAGGGTAACGGGGGCGGCGCACGCCTTGGGACAGGGGACAGTGAAGGAAGCCATTGGAGTGCAGTGAAGCAAAGCAAAAGCAGAGTGAGATCCTCGTTTTGATTCCCGCAGAGAGATGGGAATGGGGAAATGGGGAGGTGGGATATGAAGGGGGAATGGGAATGGTGGGGGAGGGATATGTAGAGGAGGGAGGGGCGATGAGATCCAAGAGGTGGGTTAGTTTTGGTGTTTGGGGACTGAGAAATCTGATAGAGGGGTGAAATGGGAAGAAGGGAAATGACTGATTTTGCCTTGATTCTTGCCGAAGAGCTCAGAGATTTGAGTTCTTAGATTTCCTTATCCCCAACACCCAAAACACGATTCCTGTAATCCAAACTTGGGATTAAATTTGTAGGGGTGGAGATGATGATAATCTGGTGGTGAAATGGTATGAGATTGAAGGTTTGTGTGTGGGGTTGTCTCGGTGGAGGAGAGAGTGCAGAGAGAGCTGAGAGTTTTCGAGAGTTCGAGAGTGTAGAAGGAAAATGAAGTCACAGAGATAAGGGAAATGGGGTGTGGGCCCCACGGCCACACAAAATCCTCACATAAAAATAGTTATATTAAATAAAATATCATAAAATAATATAGTATTATATCATTTTTTTGTCATTTCACACCGTCACAACTGTTTTATATAAAATTTTGCCAAACACTATCATACTATTTTTTTCTTTTCCAAAAGCACTTTTACAAAAAAGTTTACCAAACATTCTACTGCTTTATTTCATAGCTGCTTATTCTCACAGCACAGCAGAAACATCTTTTTTTTTCAAAGTACATCAATATCAAATCAATCTTAAATGGTGGTGAGCAAAAAAATTCCCTCTAAAAAAAGTATTTTTAGCATCTACAATTTATTTCTCCCGAGAAGATACCCTGATAATACTGCCAAATTGTCTCTCGAACTTACACTATCATTGGTTTAAATATGAATAGGATTGAGGCTAACGTGGTCATAAATTTGGATGTGCCTCCACAAAGTTTTGGACAGCACGACACCTGCCAGGCAGCCATTGCTTGATTTAATTAAATAAGGAAACGTGTGACGATATTCAGACGCAAACCTCACTCACTTGTTAACAAACTCTTTAATATCTTGCGCACCCGTCGATACTCTTTAATACGATTAGACTCGTATATATTAGTAGGATTTAATTATGTTAATTCTAATATGATGATGCTTTGATTTAATTAAATAAATAATTAGACTCGTATGTATTAGAGAGTTTGATAGCAAATATGTTAATTTTATGTGAAGAAAGTACGTCCGAATAATTTGTTTTGGGTAGTTGCGGATGAGAAAAATTTCCCTTCAATTATGCGAAAGGGAAAATGTAAAACAATTCAGATAAGTTTTGAAGCCCAAAAACGGAATGGGCTTCATCATAAGGCCCAATCTGTTTCTGCAGTAAGGACAGGCCTGGTCAATGTGGCTGGACACTGTTGTTTCACGGGAAATATGAAGTTCAGTACCAAGTAAATCTAAATCCAATCACGTGTCAACTATCATGTCACAAAATACTGCGACTATTAGGTCACATGATGGCTATCAGCATTCAAATTTGGAATTATATTTGCTCACCACCTTAAATGGCAGTCATGCTCACCATCCCTTGTTTATCGCTGGACGAGTTCGGTTTATTTTATCTACTATCCAAATCTTGAATTTACAAGGCACCTTCAATAGATCGGGAGTGACAACAAACGACTCTTCACTAAAAACGCAATTTTTTAGACTAATCGAACACTTATTTCAATGCAAATGAGATTTTTGTATCTCGCTAACAGTATCAATTATAAGTTGTCAGGAGGACTAAATTCATTTGTGCAAAAGAAAAGAATTGAGGTGAATTCAAGATTACATTTGATTAGTTTATAAGTGAGACATTTTAGATTCGATTATAGCCAAATGCGAATACGGAATCAATTTTTATGGCCAATTCATTGTGAGGCTGACCTCCCCCCCAACGTAAGTCTTAAATAAAGTTTGCTTAATTTGTGCTAAAGGGAGCAGTCATCATGTCCTTTTCAATGTTATCACATGTAAAGGACTCACTACCCTCCAAAAGCAAATGAACAATTTCAATTCATTTCCTTATGCTCTACTGATTTGGACTTGTTCACACACATAATATATATATATATATATATATATATATATATATATATGTAAATATGTCCAACATATTGGTCTCTTCCTCCACCTTTCATTTGCTCTGCCTCTTCCCAAATTGTTTCTAGTTTTCTTAGCTTGTCTGTATGTTTATGATTAATTAGTTAATGAGTGTTTAAGAGAGGTAATTAATTGGATCATCAAGTAATTAGCGTACATGTTGATGGGTGATTCGATCGATGAAGAGTGTGATTACTTGTTTAAGGCAGTTTTGATCGGAGACTCCGGAGTTGGCAAATCGAATTTGCTATCCAGGTTTTCCAAAGACGAATTCCGGTTGGATTCCAAGCCCACCATCGGCGTCGAATTCGCTTACCGGAATATCAAGGTTGCTGATAGGATCGTCAAGGCTCAAATTTGGGATACTGCCGGCCAAGAAAGGTATGCCTCCCTCCCTCACTTCATCTTCTTAATTTTGATTTTGTTTCACTTGATCATAGTCTTTGGAATATATTTGAAGAACATGCATATGCTTACAATTGAATAACTTGAAAACCCACCTCCTCTTACTGGGCGATCCTACTGTTAGTTTGAAAGTACTTCTAAGATAACTAAAAGTACTTTTAGAGAATATATTTTGAATTACAAAACACTTCGAGTGTTTTTTTAAGATTTTACTTCCATTTTAATTAAGAATTTTTCTTCAATCATTTTAAAAATACTGCAAAACAAGTTCACGTTGTATTATTAGTTTAGGACGCATATATCATTCTGAAAGCATACGCTAGTCATTCTCCCCTCTGTCTGCCACCATGCTTTATTTCTCTTGTGTTATAGATCGAACGACATCCTTTGCGCTGATTACGTAGAATATTTATGTAAGTTGAATGTTATTTTTCATGCGATCAGTTTTCAAAAAATTGTCCTGGCTTTCCTCTTATTATTATTATTATTATTATTATTATTATTATTTGGTTTAAAGATGCTTTTAAGTTTGCCGATCTTTTGAAGCAACTGAATTATGGATATGAACACAACTGTTCAACCGTGCCTTCCCCTTCATGATTTGGTCCCATTAACGTCAAAAGTTGTAATTATACCCCTAGTTAATACTCCGCCCTGGTGGGGCCCTTTCTCCTAAAATATATTTTGAGAAATGTCAAAAGGTCACTCTCAAAAGTGGACTTTTCATACGGAAAATGATCATAGCCGGATCATTTTTCTAGGAATTCTGTAATTCTATCGGTTCATCTTACATCGTAAAGTTAGAAATCATTTAAAATTTAAAATTCAAATATAAATATTACCTAACGAAAATTGACCGTACAATATATAATGAACGGACACGATTGCTGAATCCCTAGGAAAAAGATCCGGTGATGATCCTTTTCCTTTTTATACCGCCTCGTGGTTTTTGACAAAATGTTTTATAATGTTAGCTGAAATTGACGTTAAATTGTGATGTAGCAGAGATTCTACGAAGAGAGAAATACTAAGGAGACTTTCTCAAAAGTGAGACTCTCCGTGGACTTGTCAACACCTCATGTTTTTGACACAATTCACGTGCCATTATAAAACATTGTGCAAAAAAACATAAGGTGACAGACAGTCTCACTTTGAGAGAGCTTTCTTAGCATTTTTCTTATGAAGAATCCAACTTTGTGAGAGTCTTCATAGATTCTTTATCACCTACTAGTTTAACATTTACTTTTGTACCGACATTATCAAATATATACAAAAAACATAAACTAACAATCTAATAAAAAGTTCATAAAAAATTACGCTTTTAAAAGAATCTCCTCGGCATTCCACCTTTGCCTTTTTTAAAGTAGCACTAGGATAGAGCTCAAAGTTTGGAGTTCCTTTTATTTGCTTTTCTGGATGTCTTTGTCTTTATCGTTGTTGCGACTGGTGAGCGTAAGTGATTAATCCATTAGGTGGCCGCTAATTAAGGTAAAGTGATTTTTGCCCTAGTTTTCTGCTTTTCACCTTCTTCAGTTTACTTTCTTAATCTTGGATTCTTGAGGTGGTAGAGAAAAGTTCCTTTCATCGCACAACAACAATTTAATAGGTATTGTGATTATTGTTCAAAAAAAAGAAAAAAAAAAGAAAAAAAAGTAATGTGATTATACAAGATATCATAAGTAGCATAATTATATAAGACATCATGTGTGATCCACACTCCGCGAATCAGTGGAATTCAAGATTTGTTTTGAGACAGTTTTTTAAGGGTTAAAAACATTTTTTTTGTAGTAACGGATTTGTAGTTTAAGTGATTAAAAATATTTATCTTTTACACATGAAATTCTTGATTCGATTCGCCTTCCACTAATATTGCTTGTAAAAGAAATATGCCAATTTGACTACATTGAAAAACTTGTAAGTGTTTATGGACTATAAGAGTATTTTTTTGACAAGCATCTATTAGGTGCTTCTTCATGATGCATTTTCACGAAGTATTTGGACGTGTCTGTAATGAAAGCACTTATAAAAGCGCTTATAAGCAGAATTATTTCCTACACAAAGACACTTTTGTGATGGTTAACGTTTTTGTTAGAAGTACTAATGAAGAAAAATATATTTATGCTTATGCTTATTGAGTAGTGGTGGTTAATTATACTTTTGTTTATTAATTCAGATTTAGAGCAATCACGAGCTCATACTACCGTGGGGCGCTTGGCGCCATTCTGGTGTACGACATTTCCCGGAGACAATCCTTCGAAAACGTGAGAAACTGGTTGCGGGAGCTCCGCGAGTTTGGTAATTTCGACATGGTCATTGTCCTCGTCGGAAACAAGTCGGATTTGAGCCAGTCTCGAGAGGTCGACGAGGAAGAAGGCAAAAGTTTTGCAGAGGCAGAAGGGTTGTGCTTCATGGAAACGTCTGCGTTAGAGAATGTGAACGTGGAGCAAGTATTTTTGGTTATGATTTCTAAGATTCATGACATTACGAGGCAGAAAAGTTTGGAAGCAAAAGTGGAAGAAACGAGTGTTGCGAGTAATAGTCTCGGTGGTGCGAAGGAAACCATCCATATTGGTGGTGATGATCATGAAGTTACGGTTACTAAGCCATCTAGTTATTGTTGCTCAAATTAGCTGGTGTAGCTTTTTGTGTGCCAACGTCAAATATATGTTTGAATTTGCATTTATTGAGACAAAAAATATTATTCAAAATGGGATTTCACTGTAGCCACCACGGGGTTGCCTAATAGTTAGAGACGAATTCCAGATCAGTATTCCATAGAACACGTCATAGGTTCGACTCCTCGCATTGTGAATCACAAGATGTGGTGATCAGGGGATTTGAAATGCCTTTGTGAGTCTTTCTAGCCCTGAGAGTAACTAATCTTTTTTTTTTTTTTTTTTTTTTTTAAATAATGGGATTTAATTGTTGAAACAAAATTAAAAAAAATTCCTATTCAAATAAACTTAAAAGCATTTAGAGGTCATGAGTTTGGTACTTTATAAGCTGTGAATCTGCTTATCATGACCTTAGATAGGATGCAATTGCTAACTAGGCTCTTCTGAGTCTAAAAATAATGAATAATCATGGTTCACGACCTCTTTTGGAACAAAAGAAAAAAGAAATAGCAGAAACAACTTGAGATCTTAAAATCTAAAAGCAAGGGAAAATGATGAAACCAAAGACACCTTTGCATCGAAGATTGGAGGAAGAAACTTAGGGTTCGCTGTCATCCAATTCACATAAATATTAAGAGACGATGATAAATAAAATGAAGGTGATGATGACGACAAGGACGACGGCAACGCACATGCTTATACGACAAGGCATAATAACCTCAAGATTTTAGAAGTCAAGATCAAGGAAAAATGATGAAACCAAATGCTGAAACTGATGAGACAATGATAAATAAAACGTGAAGAAAATTAAGCAAAAGTGAAATTAAACACTTTTAATTAATGAATGATATGTAATTGATGATATGACCCCAAACATACTTATGTTCAGGTCATTCTAATTCTAATATCTTAAACAACGCTACTTAATATTACGATTAAGTGATATTTTTCTTCACTTGTAAATGAGAGATCTTAGATTTGATTATTACTAAAGTTGAATTTGAACCTCATTATCGATTTAAAAAATATATATATCTTAAGGAGCATTTTTGCTAACAACGCGTTTAGTTTTTCTTCGGCGAACGGCTACATGCCACACTAAAATTGACAAAATTAATCTCCAACCAAAGGTGTAAAGGAAATCGAGCTAAAGGGGTCAGTTAAGTTTGGCCCACATCATGCAACATGTAGCTTGAAGATAAATTATATTTAGTCCTAAAATAAAATTAAAATTAAAAAAAAAAAAAAAAGTCCCGCATAGTAAGTGGACATATACTAGTTAAGGAAGCCTTTAAGGGAATTTTCAGAAAAAATGGGGACATCCTCTTAACTGTTAGATTTGGCTTTAATGAAATCATATGGTTGAGATTATGTGGCTTGTAATTTAATCTCAGCCACATAATTTCATTAAATTCAAATCTAATGATCAATATGGTGTCTCCATTTTTTTTTAAAAAATGGGATCCCTTCTCTTAAAGGGCATGTACTAGTTAAATTTTAAAATAAAAACTCTTTTTTAATAAATGATATTATTTACATTAAAAGGAGGTAGGCTTAGTTTTATAATCGGCTAGCAATAATGTAGTTCAAATTCGTTTTTGATAAGAATCGAATTTAAAACTTCTTTTTTAGAAATAAAAAAGAATACCACTAGACCGTAGTACTAAATGATAACAATAAAACTTTTAAAAAACTAAAATATAATCAAAGGCCCTCGATGCCTTAAAATGACATAAACCAACCACAAAACGGTCACCCGAAATCTAACGGCCGAATTACTGACACCGTCAATGGCCCGTCACTCGAGCATTTTCACCCTCCTCCCTCCCCCATTCACATCATTCCATCCCATTTCCCCAAGCTTCTTCTTCCTCCTCCGCCTCTTCCTTCATCCTCTGCAAATACTGAACACTGCGTTTCGCCAACAATGCACCTCGATTCTCTCCAGAAGTACTAAACGCTGCGTTTCGCCGAACTAGCACGACCATGGCGAACTGGATCTCCTCCAAGCTCAGAGCCGCCGAAACTATCCTCCAACAGGTTCAATTCTTCTCCTCCATCTCCTCCCAATCCTGAAAACTATAAAATTAAACAAAAATTGAATTAGAATTAATCTTAATTGAATTAACTAGTCAATCTGCAATTTTTTTTTTTTATAAAATTTTTGAGTTCGATCTATTTGGAGTAGTAATGTAAAATCCGTGTGATTGTGAAATGGACGGTTCAGATCGATCAGCAAGCTGCGGAATCTCTGCGGAAAAACGAGAAGCAGATCGCCGACGAATTGAGCTTGGACACGCCGACGAGAGCGGGGGGCAGTGTGCCTTTGAAGGATCAGTTGAAGAAGAAAACCCTAGAAAATCAAATTAGTGATTATCGCGGAAAATTAACCAGTGATCCGAGCTTAAACATCGTTAGTAATAACATTAACGTTAATGATGATGGGAATAAAAGTAATAGGGATATAGATATTGGTGGAGTTCTGAAACCTAGGAAGACTCTTACTGATGGTGACTGGACTCAACTCCTTAGTAGTACACCAAATCGGGGAACTACTTCTGCCGCGAATCGCGGCAATGGTTTCCCCGGGGTTCGGGGTTTGAGGAAGGATGGTAGGAGGCAGGGGAGTGCCAGTTCCACTTCGGGTTTGTCGGTTTTGGAGGCTAAGAAGAATCAAAAGAGTGGCGGTAATAATGTTGTGAAGTCGACGAGGAGGGCAAGTGTTGGGGAAGGAAGTAAGTTGAATGGGAAAGTAAACGATGGGGAGGAGTCTGGCTTTTCGGTTTCAAATTCACCGGAGAGGTCTTCAAGTGTTGAGTTGAAGAGTGATGGTAAGATCTTGGAAGGACGAGAGTTGGATTATAAAGATGTGGGATTGAACACTTTAGAGGAAACAGAAGATAAGGGAAATGAACAAAATGGTGGGCGTTTTGATTCTAAGGAACTTTCTGCTGAGGTTTCTTTACAGTCGGTGAAGAAGGATGATGGGGGTTCAAATAAGAAGTTAGGAAGGGAGAATGTTGACGATCGGTTGAGAAAGCTTGAGTCTATCGAAGCGTCCAGAAGTTCTACCTCTGAGGATTTAAAGAGAGGTTTTACTTCGGTAAGTGATGGGAGCTCTGACTCGGACACAGACACAGGTTCAAGTTCTGATTCCGAGAGTGAGCGTGAGAAGGAAGAAAGGAGAAAGAAGAGGGAGAAGATTCTGGCGGAGAAAGCGGCAGCTAAAGCTGTGGAGGCCATCAAAGAGAGGGAAAATATGGTTGCCAGATTGGAGGGTGAGAAGCAGAGTTTGGAAAAAATACTTGAAGAGCAAGTGAAACAACAAGCACAAGAGGTAAGAATAAGATTATTAGGATTTTGTTGTTCTTATCATTCTTCCTAGGTTGGCTGCATTAATCCTATTTGTCCATTTTTGTTTTATCTAATGAAATTGAATGTCTTTACCCTCTTGCGTAACGCGTTATTACTTAAATTTACCTTCGTTCATGCTTCAGGCTTCAAAGCTGCAAATGACTATGATGGAAACCATGGAAGCGGCTGATTTAGAAAAGCAGAAACATAATAACACTAGAATGGAAGCCTTTGCGCGGTTGGCTAAACTGGAGGTACTACAACCTTTTCCAATCTGTTTCTTATGTGTATTAGAAAAACAATTCTGTTTATTCTGAGTTATGTCTAGAAATACGAATTTCCCCTTTTGTCGAACTTTTTAGTCCGTGCTCATAGTTAGGAATTTTGTTATTGCTAAAGGTTAAAATTGGTTGCAGACTTCAAATGCAGATCTTGCAAAATCCCTAGCCAATGTGCAATGGAATCTACAAGTAGAGGTATGATTATATCCTGATTCAGATGATTGATGTGGTCCAATGGACATTTTATAATCTTCTGAATTGATGTTCTGAGCAATAGATAATTGTCCAGTTGGTTAAATTGTTTTGGTGGTTCAATTATGGTGGAGAAATAATACTGTAAAAATCATTCCTTTGCTTAAAGTCATTCCTTGTTGTCTTTCATTTCAATTATTGGGAATTCGAAACGCTTCACATGTGTTTTGGTTGCTTTGCGTTATCAATACTATTGTTTTTGGTTTTTTACTCCTGCTGATGTGTTTCCCTTTTTCTTCTTTTACTCTTTCGGGAGTCCAGGCGAATCAGGTAGCAGAACTCCGACAGCAAATTGAGTTAAAAGAAGTGAACCAGGAAGGTAAGTTCTTTAGAATCGTAAACTAATGAATTGGGTGTGGAAACTAGAAAAAGTCCTTTTTATATATATATATTTTTTCATTTTTAAATATAAATTTCCTCTCGAGGGCTAAAGGATTTGAGTATAAACAAAAGTTCTGAATATAGTAGATTGAGAATAGAGTCTGACTTCTTTTTTGGCCTGATATTGACTTTATATTGTAAAGCAGTGAATAATTTCACAATGTAAGGAAATTTTCAATGTTATGTTGAAATCAATATTGTGTTTGGTGTATCATCCCTTGGAACTCTTTGTCTTCTTGTAGAGCTCAGGAGGAAGATCTCCGACACTCATCAAACAAAATTATCTCTAAAGAAAGTAGCAGCGTCAAAAGGAATTGAACTTGAACGAGAGATTTTGGAGGCAGAGTACGCCTTTGTTACCGATAAAATTGTGCGATTGCAAGATAAGGTTAGAGGATTTCATTATAATATTCAAAAGCTGTGAGAGTTTTTAACTGCTGATCCATTATGTCTTTCCTCCCTTTCTCTGTGTGTGTTAATATTTACTTGGGCACAGGGAACTACTTGATAGAATATTGTGAAAAGTTAAAGCTTGATGGTGAATTCATGTGGTTTGCATACGGCTAAAGAAACTGGTCTTGTGCTGTTAAAAGTTGTGAATAGCTTGGGTTTTATTTGTCAGGTTTTTAGTGCAATGCCTCCGGGAATTGTGGATTTTTCCATCTCTTGAATACGTTCACTTCTATGTTCAGATCAAACAATCTCTCTAAGTGACACCCTCGAAGCTAGATTCATCTGACTGTCATCTTTCCGTTTTTGAAAGTAAATAGATCCATTGAAGGATGTTAGGCCACAAAGTAATCAACATTTCATCAAGACTATGAACACTAAAACTGAAGCTTTTGGCAGCATTGATTAAATGGTGTTTCCTGATAGAACTGTTGGATGATTCATGCGTTGCCGACATTTTGTGATATTCCGTAATCATTTGCAAGAAAAATTACGTGTTACATTTCAGGCACAGGAGCTGGAAGCAAACATTGAAATGACAAGGAAAGAGATAGAGGATCCAACAGAAATAGAAATTGAGCTCAAGCGAAGGCTTGCTCAGATGACTGACCATTTGATTCATAAACAAGCCCAGGTTTGTCATTCCAACACCGTTCTTAATTCCCTTGGTCATTCAAGTGAGAGGTTTTGTCTGGTTACCTAAATAAGACCATTAAAAAACATCTGGGTTTGC
Organism: Pyrus x bretschneideri; assembly: GCF_019419815.1. Taxonomy (NCBI): domain Eukaryota; kingdom Viridiplantae; phylum Streptophyta; class Magnoliopsida; order Rosales; family Rosaceae; genus Pyrus; species Pyrus x bretschneideri. Next base: position 12,966,336 of record NW_025999612.1, on the reverse strand, counting down.
CTTTATCACCGACTTGTATGTTTATTGAAAAAATAAACAGAAAAAGAACCCAGAGATGCACCAGACTTGAAAAACGAACAACAAAATGGAACTAAAAGCTTTTGAACATTTTCTGAATAGAATCATATTCCATTTGATGGTCAAGTTTTATACAGCTGAGACACCTTTAAGCTTCAATAGAGATGGGACCCGTTAAGTGAAAGTAACTACGATGCACACTTTTTATAATTTTCTCTTTTGACAATTGATTCTGCATTCATATATAACAATAACAACATGATCGATGCTTCCTTTAGCCCCTTACGTACTAATTTCGGAATTCGTGTAGCCTAGATTCTCAAATATTAGATTTGGTTTGTTTTCTTGAAAGGCTATTGTTTATGATTCCACTTGAACCAGGTTGAGGCTCTCTCCTCCGAGAAGGCAACTCTTCTGTTCAGAATTGAGGTATGTTGATTATACAGATAACTCTTTTGTGACGAAACTTTAATGCACAAGATGATGCATCCGAGGGACAGTACTAAATTTATGCATCATGCAGGCTGTCTCGAGGTCACTAGACGAAAGCAAGTCATTGACCGAATTTTCTGCTGCCTCGTCAAGGGACATAGAATCAGGCAGACCTTTATTCGAAGACAGAATCCGGTCGGGCAGGAAGCACCTGGGTTCAGCACTTCAGCAATTGGAGTCCATATTCTTGGCCGGAGTAGTGTTTTTGAGGAGGAATCCGACTGTGAAAATATGGGCCGCGATTTACTTCGTGTGCCTTCATTTGTGGGTTATTTACATTCTAATGTCCCGTTCTCAAGCTTCAAATGAGATGAAATCCGGGGCTGTCATATCCTTGGAAAACATTAACAACACTGCTGGTGTATAGTTTAGTATAATTTCTTTGTATTTTTAATTTTTTTTTTTGTTTATTCCTCAATTTTTAGGAGGTCTCAATTAGTAGGGGTGTAATTTGTGCAGTTTTTTTTCCCCAAATGACTAATAAAGCAGTGAACGATCTGAACGGTAGGGATGTATTGTTATTTCGGAATTAATAAATATAAATCGGTACACAGCTTGATACTCTGCAGTGTTTAACATATCAATATAAGTGGAAATGTTGATATTCAAAGTTATAGAAATATCAATGGTTATGTTGATGTCAAAATTGGTTGCCTTCGATAGAAATTAAGAAAATTTGCAACATGATAAGTATATCAATTTGTTATTTAGTCGAATAAGAGAAAATTTCTCACAAAAATATTAAAAGTTCAAATCTATAGTAGGTTCCGGCAAAATATTAATAAATATCGTTGATATTCATTGCTTTTCTTATATCTCGTTGATATCGGGTGAAGTTTATATTTCACCGCCTTTTCCATGTTAATCATTGATTTTTCAAATATTTTGATGGAAATATCGACAATTACATGAATATGTTAAACATGATATTAAGTGTTTTCAAACTTGAGCCTGAATTCAATGCTCGCTCTCATTCGATCACAGTTGTTTTCCGTGAATATAGGGGTAGTCAAGTTTGGCTAGGGCAGGAACTCACCTAAAAAAAAAAAAAAAAGAGGTTTGGCTAGGGCAGCAAGTGCACCTCTATATCTGAGTTTGAATTCCTATCAAAGTAGTTTAGATATTACTGCAAGTGACCCTTTACCACAATAGTGGAAAGGAATTGCGCCCTTGCATAATGACGTGGGTTTGAACTCCTGCAAGTTAGCCTTTTACCACAATAATGGAAAGGAGTTGAGCCATTGCATGACGGCATGAGTTTGAACTCCATTGATGACTAATCTAACATCTAATCTAATAAAATCGACCGTTTTATCAAAAATAAAGATTAGGATAACATTTCATTCAACTGAAGTATTATACTTTGTTGAGGAACATATAAATGCATACAATCGTTACAATTCGAAGTATTACAAAAGAATCGGAAGCTAGCCGATCTTCAGTCCGTCGCTTCTTCGCTCTACCGGGCTTGTTCTACACCTTCCACAGATGGCAACGTCTTACAAGTTCGAACAAACAGTTCGGCATATCAAAACATAAACGTAGCAAATGAAATATATGCACTATTGAATGATCGAACCAGAACCTCCTGAGTTTACAGTTTTAACAAGAAGCCTTATCCCACTAAGGTTAGTTGTACGAATCCTAGAACGCTACTAAGCTTGTTTTTGTGCCAAGTCTTCCGTTAGCTCCAAATACTTCATGTCTTGTCTTAGTCTCATTCCGAGTATTCCTAGGTGTTCCCCCATCTCATAATCATATATTCTAACCGGAGAACCTATAGGTTTTCAGTTCACATGCCCAAACCACCTTAACCGTTCTTCTCTCATTACGGCAATTCCTAATTCCGGACGCTCCTACTTTACCTTGGAGATCTAGTTTACAGTTTCAACCCCTGATTTTTCAAAATGTTTCTTCCTATGGATACCCTAGACTGTCGATTTCCAGACTTCTTTCGCACTCAGAATATGCGCACGCACTGATTGTGTTTTTAAATTGCTTCTTGTTTAAGCGTTTTCCATGTGCGGAAGACTCATCTTATGATTGCAGATATGCACATGTATGAACTCAACACCAGCACATGATAAGTTGAGAGTTATGCCTTCAGGAGGAAAAAAAATATAATTTCTAACAGATTGTAGCCTTACCAGTTAGGCTTTTCTCGAGGAAGATTACGGCTGTAGAGAGGAAACTCAAAGAGAAAAGTTGTTTTGAACCACATCGGCAAGTTCTTGTATATAACTGGAGGTAGCGGTATCAGAGGGCTGCAAAATAATGAATAGGTTGGTCACAGATACTGCAATTCATACTCGAATGAAACTTGTGCCAAAAGAAAAGCTGAAGTTTACCTAGTCGATCTTTTATACAGCCTATATTCGTCTATGTTTCCAAACTTCTTATCCGCAGATTCCTGTTATTGTTCAACCACAAATCATTAGCAACTTTTCAAGTGCGACGAATTTTGGCAATAAGAAAGGGGAAGAAGCAAACCTCAAGCAACGGGATGCCACTGATGAAAAGAAGCAACAACGTGAGAAAGATCGGTCCAAGAATCACCAGCCACTCTGCACCCTCCAATACGGGTGTGGAAGCCACAAATACTCCCCACCAAAGGAATATCTGAGCAACAACATTTATAAAGGTTCCATTTGAATTTGACAGAATTAACGCAAAGATACTAACATGTTGAAATTTCTTGGATGAATGATATTTCCACTTATCTGTGAGTCTCGTTACGTTATTACTTGCAAGTATGTGAGGCAGACAATGCAAGCATGTGAAGATACTAACCTCACCAAAATAGTTTGGATGACGAGTGTATTTCCATAGTCCGACATTGCACCACTTTCCTCTATTTTGTGGAGAACTTTTGAAAGTTAACTTTTGCTGATCAGCTGCAGCTTCAACTGAAAAACCGACAGACCACATAATCCAACCAATTATGTCTGCAGCTTGGATCGATGGCATTCTGTTGCTTGCATTGGCAACTGTTACAGGTAAACTCACAGTCCATACCCACATAGCCTGCAGAAAAATCAGGTTGCTTCTAAGAATCATATCCACTTTATCCTTCAGAGAACAAGCACAACACAATGATGTACAATAAAACCAAAAACAGCGAAAGCAAGAGAACCTGAAATATCCAGAAAACTGCTAACTTCCCTAGATTACCACGTATTTCATCAAAACGCCGATCCTCTCCCCATTGCAAAATCCTGATGAGGAAACGCTTTGAGAAATAAAATTGTGATTGGATTTCGATATAGGTAATGTTGTACTCGATACTCGACAATGCTGCAAGTATACCAGCTTAATAGAATGACACAAAAGCATCAAAATACCTCATCAGTAGAAAAAATCCGAGGCGAAGACCCCATATTATCACAAGCAAACTCAACACTACCTGAAGAAAAAAAAAAACCCCGAAGATTTGTTTTATCCGTAATCAACACGAACTGCGAGCAAATTAAACACCTTTCGGGAGATAATAATACAATACCTGTCTAAAATGCCATGAACCTTTGACAACCAAGGTCAGAATAGCAAGTATAACAAAATTGGTACTTCCTGTGAAATGTAAAAGGAAGAACAAATTTAATCACAGACAAAAAATGTCATAATTATATCAAAAAACAAATCTGAGCATTTTCTTGGCAACCAAACAACCCAATCAGTTTCTAATTAGTATTGATAAGCAGGAAATTAAGTTAATTAACTATCAAATTCTCAGGAAATAAATTCAGTTCAGAGAGAAGAATTACCAGCAAAGTCAGTGACTTTGTCGAACTTGAGAAGAGCAGTGACTATGAAGAACAACAACTGATACCCCACCTTAAAAAATAAAATAAAATAAATAAATAAATAAATAAAAAACCATATTGCAGATATTCTAGAGAGAAAATTCAACCCAATAGGAAAAAAGATATACAAAACAGAAAGCAGAAAGCTTTTAGAGAGAAAGAGAGGTTACAGTGCCAATGGCAGTGAGAACTAAGAAATTGGAATCCAAGACTCTTCCCATGGAAATTGTTCTGGGTTTTTGCTCCTGAATAAAAAGCTCTACGCTTTGCTTGCAGCTGCTGAGATATCAAAAAGTGGAAAGGAAGCTCTTCGAAAATTCAATATAATAGGAAAAAGTCTCTGGCTGCAGTTTTAACACCATTTCTCTCTCTCTCTCTCTCTCTCTCTCTCTCTCTCTCTCTCTCTCTCAAAAAGTCTGAAAGAGAAATGGTGAATTTTTTAGCCCTGATTTGTTTCTAACGCAGTCCTTGGAACGGAATAGAAAGTTGCAAGCACAACTCGACAATAGAGTCTTCATGTTGTCCCACATCGGAGGCCTATTATAAAATTGATAAAATTTAAAAGGGTTTACATTAAGTTTTGTAAGCCATCTCCAACACACCTGCTAAAGGATCATACGTTTAAAAATAAATCAAAATTGCACGAAAATCGTCTCTAATCGAGGGTTAGCCTAAAGGTTTGTGAGATCTACCGGGCCAATACTCACAAATTAGGCCAGTGGGCAGGCCATTTCCAGCCCAGCCCTCTAGCATCAAAATGTCAAGCTTGACATTTTACCAGCCCTTCTAGCTCAACTCATTTGAATGCCAACGAATACCTGGCATCAGACCCTTCAATTAAAATAACCATATTAATTCAATTAAAATAATAAACTATGTTTAGCTTACAACCCTTTGACCCTCTCAGTTGGAGATGGTTTTTTGTCAAATGACTATGTTTGGCCTATGACCATTTGGACTCCTCAATTGGAGATGGTATAAAATATCGCATGACATTGTTAATTAAAATATAATTTCTTGCGGCTATAGGGCTAAGGGGAGCCCTTTGATCCTCCTTCAGTTGAAGATGACCTTAATTGTCAAGTTTGGTAGCATAACCTTGTAACTAAGTAGGCATTAAAGTGATTACCATCTGATTCCTATTCAATTTTTCGGATTCGGATATGCGTCAAAATTAGAAATTCTCAATTCGGAGTTGGTCGGAATCGAAATTTCCTATCTAAGTTACACCCTATATGTAACCAAACGCAAATGATTTATTCCACATTTTCTTTTATCAATATAAAAAATATACAATTAACAAAGAATGAACGATCCTCATGCAGGTGCAATTGAGACTCTGTCAACCTCAATAATATAGTCTAGGGTTGCAAAAGGAGGAATTTGCAGACCAGGGCCTAAATCTGCACCATTTTCTCCAAACCCCAAGCTTGGAGGAACCACCACTCTCCTTTTGCCTCCTGCCTTCATGGATCTCATCACATATTCTATCCCTTCACACACTCCCTTGCTGTAAGGCTGCCTTGACCCTACCACCAGAGCCAACGGCTTCTTCTCCCTCTCAAATGTGTCCACAAACACCAGTCCGCTGCCTTCTACTTTGCCCTTCAGGTCGATCACCACCAAGTCCCCTGGCCTCGGAGTAGCCCCGCCACCAACTCTTAGCTCGTAGTATCTGCACGCAAAAATGCATGTGTTTAATTAGGGTCCGTTTGAAAGTGCTTATACATGCTTATAAGTGCTTGGAAAACTTGCTTAACCTCAGAGTTCTGAAGGGAGAAATGTACCTTATTCCATTAGGTAACACCACCTCTTCTTCTTTCTCAACGTTTCTGCACAAATATATAATTATCAAAAAATATAAATATATAATTTGGATATATGTATATGTATATACATATATTTGCAAACCTTGTGTTTGATTCTTGTTGGGAGACCTCAAGGCGGGTCTTTATTTGCTCAGAGACAACACCAACTGTGAGAAAGGCAGCCCAAGCAAGGCCAGCACCAATCCCAAACCTCCTTGTCAAGGTGGAAGCTATCCAGTCTGTGGAGTCTGCCTTGGTTTTGGTATTGGAAGGCTTTTGCTGCTCTGCTTTTACCGATGTCGGCGGCTGCTCGGATGAACTTGTGCTGAGCTGCTGAATTGGCGTCGGAGAATGAGGCGGTTGTGAAGGCAGATTTTGGGGCGGAGGTGGCGGCGTTTGTGATGAACAAGGAGAGAAGTGGTTTGGTCTTGTTAGAGAGTGGGAGATAAATGGTGAAGAACCAGAGAAGGAGGCCATTTCTAAGAAGATAAAAATGTTGATTGAGCTGCCAACTGAAAAACGGGGAACCAAGAACTTTCTTCCATTAAGTAGGTCCTGGTCCCTACCTTATCCATGTATATGATGGAAAATTAAAATGGTGGGTTGCTCTTCTTTCTATTGTCCCACAAGCCTACTCTTTTTGGGGTCCTTGACATTGTTGACCACCTCACTAATACAGGTGAATCCTATAAACGCGAGTGCAGTTCATCTTTATTAGAGAGGAATTAGCAATGTGGCCGCTAAATGTAGTAGAAATGACATTATTCTTTTGTATATCGGATTCTGTATGTCAAACCGTCAATAGGACTCAATTTGCAGTAAGAACTATTGCCTCTTCACCTTAAGGTTCAGGCAACAAGATACTCTTCCAACCAACGGACACTGGAAATCAAAACATCGATTACAACAATTGCCAATGAATTCTTTACAAACAAATACACAACCTTGCACATGGCCGCCCTGTTGGGAAAACAGAAATGAGGAGGAAACCGAAAAATAAAAAAGGAAAATGAAAATTTTCAAATTGGAGTATATGTTAGGTCATGATCTTCAATCTCTTTCTCAGAAGTTGTTCCAATCAAATGTACAACTTGCCTTCATCCATACTTTGGCTGTCAAACAAGCCAATATTCACTATTTCAGCCAGCCAGCTGGGGATTCTCCGGCGCAGGATGGCTGAACCTTCCGATGGTCACTGCCTACTTGTGCACTAGGTCTGTGCACTTCTGCTTATCGGCTTCTGCAACGGTTTCAGAGTAGCCATGATCTCAGCAAAGGACGGTCTCAATTTTGGATCTCTGCAATGTTAATTAGGTCAAATGTAAGGTTTGTTCATCTGCCTAAATACACATTTGAATTGATTTACAAATGATAAGACTATAATTACGAAAATAAAACAAGAAAAATAGATACCGAAAGCATACTCACGTTTGCCAGCATTTTCTAATGAGATCTGCAACTGCAGGATCTATATTATCTGGAATATCAAGACGGCGATGCTGAAATCCAACCGCACCAACAACTTGCATCGGGTTCATTCCCCCCCATGGCTGTTGCATCGTAAAGAGCTCCCATAATATGACCCCGTAGCTATAAACATCACATCTGCACAGTAAACCAAATTTTATATATCAGTAAAACTAAAACTACGGAAACAAAAGTTACACATAATACAACATTTGGTGGGGAGTGCACATACTTTTCATCGGAAGGTTCATTTCGTAGCACTTCCGGAGCCATCCATTCAGCCTGAAGATATAGCTTTCAAGATTTAATAAATCAAATATATGCAGCATTTGAGAAAGAGAAGTCATCGAGTAGGGCTTTACCGTCCCTGCAGTCGACCTTGATGAGAGAAATGTGCTGTTCTTCATTCGTGATAATCCAAAATCGCAGACCTAATAACAAGCAGAAAACTTCACATCCTACCCATACATTATATGTGTACAGGAATATCGCCAAAGAGATAAGAAACACACCTTCACAACCCAATTCTTGTCAACAAGAAGATTTGGAGACTTCAAATCACGGTGTACAATTACTGGAGTGCAGTTATGCAAGTAATTCATTCCGCGAGCCTGAAGATTTGATCATTGAAAAAACAAAGTTAAGCTAGATGAAGATATCAATTACAATACATGATTGTTGGCTCATACTGGAATAATGGAAAGAACGAGAGAATATTACCGCATCAAGAGCCATCCTCAAGCGCCTTCGCTCATCTAATTGATTGTTAGGCCGGTGTAATAACCTGTATAAACTACCTCTGCAAAATATAACATATTAATAACGCATGAATATAATTAACCAAATCAACACAATCCAGTTCTTAACTTCTTATATACATAAATATATAGACCAAGGTCAAAACAACGAAATTCGATAATTCAAAAAACACAAAATCAGTGCTGCGTTTTGTTTCAGCCAGACTACGACGCCAAATGAAGATCAATATTAGCCATTTCTAAGAAACTGAGGGTAATAGTTAAAAATAAACTATAATAAAATCCAATCCTTGTGAATGGTACTTGCGTTTTGAAGGAGACAAAATGGTTGTGTTCTTAAGGCAAAGAAGCTCCTTGTACTTGTGTAGAATTAAGAATCAAGAACTATTAGTTACGACAATATCTATGAAACAAGTTGAATTCCATAAAAGACACTCGAAAGTAACTGTTTCATAAAAAGAGAATGAAATTTCTGGAATACCTTGGAAGAAATTCTGTAACAATGGAAAGATTTGGAGGGCGAGTTATTGCACCCATGAAGAGAACAACATTAGGATGCCTGACTCTTTTCATTATCCGAACCTTCAAATTTTACGAATAAAAGATTAACTTCAATATTTGAAGGAAAGATTCTGGAAAGCACATTAAACATGGAGAATATTTCTACTTTACCCTCTAACTTCCTAAACATCGATTCCATTCCAATGCAATTGTGATTCCATACCATTCTATTGTTTATTCCAGCAACCAAACGCTGCCTAAGTACATAGAAGGATACAATGTTACTCTAGGGAGAGAGAGAACTCCTTACTTCATTCACTATAATTAAACGAATCTAGAACACCTAAAGCGATAACCGAACCATGGTGGTCCCTGCAAAGTTTTAACTACATTTATATAAATGGTGCAAATAATTCTTAGGTTTAGTAGTGTACTCCCCCCTCTCCCTCTCAAACAAAGTTTTTCCTTCCACCCCCTTGGCAGAATACTTCCTGTCCTCCCCAGCTAGTAAGGAGATAGCATGCATTGATGCCATAAAATGATCGAACGTGAAAAGGTTCATGAAATGGGTGAAGGTCGAAGCTTGTACCTCACTTCTGAATTCATCAAGTGATTCGCCCAAAAACTTTTGGTCTAGAAACCTCTTCACAGCAACCTCCTGTAAAACCAAATAACGAAAAACACTCAAAATGCCACAATGCGTGCAGACAATACAATGGCTCAACTTTTAGGAATAGCATCTGAAAACTTACAGTCCCATGCCAGTCTCCATGATAGACCTCCCCATACGATCCTGCAGTGTACAGGGTGTATGAACATGTGAAATTAGAATTTGAGTATTGAGACAGAACACCATTTAGACTAGTTTTGTTTAGATATGAGAAGTAGAACATTTATAGCATAATGCAGAGGTCAGTACCAAGTCCAATACGTTCACCCAAGATGATATCCTCAAAGGGAATCTCGCAATCTGCAACATCATCAATTGTGACGTCAGATCTAGTGCTTTCATTACCTGCTGATCGATCTGATGTTCGCTCGCCTTCTGAACTAACTCCCAAAGCATCATGTTCACGGCCACCACTGCCCCTTGGTTCAAAACCACCACTTTCTGCATCTCCATCACTTCTCATACCCTGCTCATATTGCTTATTGACAGCTGCAGTTGTTGCAACCACAGCTGCAGCAGTAGCAGTGGCAGCAGCCGCCACAGGAAGTTCGAGAGTTGGGTCAGTACTTGACTTTGCTGCAGCAACTACCATAGACGATGCAACAACAGCTGCTGCGGCCGCTGCTGCTGCAGCAACAGGGACATTCTTTGTATGTTTAACTGGAGATGCTTCAGGCTGTGATGAGATATTCTGGCCAGTCACTTCCCTCGTATCAAGTGGAAGGCTGACCCCTAAACCTTCCACAGGCTTAAGAATCTCTGGTTGACCGGAAGTACTAGCTTTAAGATTCACCCTTTGCTGAGGCAAAGGAGGCAGAGAGTGAGCTGGCCTTTTATCATCTTGACTTATAGCTTTTTGTGTTCCAAACCTTTCTTTATGTTCGCTCTTATCTTCTGCCTGGCGCTTGGTCTCAACTGTTGACACATCTAACTCCTCTGGATATATTTCCCTAAACAGGTTCGGGGGAGCAACAACTCCACTTTCAAGTAAAACATCATGAAGCTTTTGAACTAGATTTGGATTCTCCTTGGCAGCCACAATCATGTATTTGGAAACATCCTTAACCTTCTTTTTATGAACGGCTGGAGAGCTAACACCTTCAGTCCATGAAGGGGATCTTGCATGCGCAAAAGGATAATTTGGCTTTCCTGGAAGTTCCTGCACCAGCATCTTTTCTACGTCAGAGGCATATCTAAATTCATCTGAAGGCATCTTGGGTTGTTCCTCGCATTCAGTTGGTCTGGGTAAATTTGCACGAGAAACTGGTTTTTCTCTCTCTTCGGAATCCCTTGTGGAAGAAGCAAAATTTCTTAACCTGGATTTCTTCTCTAATGTTCCAAAGTCCGAATGTTCTTCATACGAACTCCCAACTCCACTACTGGAAGAAGCAACATGAGAGGAATCAATGTCTCTAGACAAAGGACTGGCGGCAAAGTAAGATTCGTCATATTCTATATGTGATCCAGCTGCATCAGATGGAATAAGTGTGCCGGGGTCTGCCATCAGATCAACAATATACTCCCTGAAATTCACATGGTACATATCTTAAAAACAGAATACGATTGTGGAACTTCAAATGAGAAAAACATAAAGATACACACTTTAATGGCCTGAGAGCATTTGCAGCAATATTTGACAATTAACACGTCCAAAATACCTTATATATGAGTGTAGAATCATTTCTTAAGGCATGGAAAACAAAAGCAAAAACAACGTAATCAAGTGTCTTCATTAAAGGTAACACACTTGTAAGAGTTACCTATCATCAATTTTTACAAAGTTCATTGCAACATCACTGGACCCCGTGTATTGTTGTCCTTTCACCAACCGGCATGGGATGCTCACACTATCAGCCAAAACCTAGTTACCAACATAAAAGGTGAGTGATAAGCAACCAGTAATGGAAGACCATGATATAAATAATATGATGGAACAAAGCATACATGCCACTGTAGAGAGCAAGTACCTTGAACAACAATGCACGATGTCGAGCTAATCCAATCCTCAGAGAACCCAGTGGCAAAACCATGCTACCAATGTTTGCTTTCAAACTGTAACTAAGATTTTGCCATTCTCTCAACATGTTTTCAGGATTCACAACTGGTCCACCCATGTAGTCAGCAACTAAAAGAGCAAGTTCTCGCACCAGATTGCTGTTTAGAAAAACCAGAGGATCTGAACTTGACTTTACAGCCAATTCTAGGGCCACCTGTTCAAGTTTCAACAAATTTGCATCGGCAGCTCGATTGACCAAAACTGCTTCCCAGGTGACACTATCTGACAAAGGTGCTCCTTGCAAATCAACAAGGGAAGGCATTCTTTCTGAGGTTGACTCCGTCAATATTCCATACAGATCATAGAACCCATCCACGACCTTGTCATCATAGCTAAGAGCATTGTAATTCTGTGAGAATAGATAAATCTACGATATGAGACAGGTTAGAAAAAAAAAATTAAACATTACAAAACTGAAGAGACAAATTAAATTTAAGAATCACTACATGCTGCTAGCGAAAACATAACATAAAACACAGATGTGAGATTCTAGGTTGAAGGTTTAAATTTTCATAGCCATGTTGATGAGCAGCAGGACAGAAATGCTCCAGTTTTTGGCGGTTGTTCCTAACAATAGGAAACTATTTATTCCTTCTCAAAATGTAGAAGTCCCACCCACCCTTCACCAACTTCCCTTCCCCATTTTTGTGCAGGTATAGATTTTGTATATTCACTACTCGTGCATTGACACAAGTAGTTGCAGATGATACACAGCACCGTTGATGATGACTTTCAACAACATTGTTTAAACTGCCAGCAGGTTATCAATAAAAGGTGTCCGGTGTCTCATTCATCACAGGTATTGAAGAGGCAAGGATCACAGGAGCAATAATGTTGTCACCAATATCTTTCCGCACAATTTTTTTTTTACACTTTTGGCGACGAAGGTAACTAAAGCCTAGTACTTAGAATACTTTCATCTAAGTACATAAGACAAGTGAACTTTCGTTTAGTTTCAAGCTGCCATATCATTAACATACTATAAGCGGAAAGTTGACAAACCAAACAAATTCCAAGTTTAAATTAAATGAAAGGATGTTGATCACCGTTTGGTCTAGTTTGATTGTATTTGAAGATAATGAACAGTAAGTCAACCGAAATTCAATCAGAAAGTACACAAAAAGAAACGTACCCAATAGCGGTATGCTACAACTTCAGCTGGAGTATTATCAGGAGCACTAGACCCCAAGCTAATCTGCTTAACAGCCTCAATCTGAACTGCCTCTGGATCTTCCCTAGCACTCAATTCCAAAGCCAATTGAATCTGATACTCTTCTGTTATATCAGCATCCCTTGAGGTACTAGACCCCGAATCGCGCCTACCTGTATCGGAAACAACATCTAAACCACTCCCACTAACAGCTGCATCAGGTGGCTGCTCCATTCTCTCGGCCCTATTGACATTTGAAGATGATGGAGGACTAGGGGTATGCCTATTGCCAACTGAATTCAACCAACCCGAAATCCCCGAAAAGGGTTTATGCTCAGAACCCTGATGGGACCTTGAGTGCAAAAGCCTTTCCCTTTCAGAGGACGACTTGCTAATGGACTTACTGCCCCTTGATGAAGCTGCAGACCCTTCTGAATCTTTTGATTGGTTGGACATGTTTTGCAGTTTCTTAATAAGGTTCTTCATATTGTTTTCATAAGTCACAACAAAATCGAATGCCAAAGAAATAAAAATCTGGCCATAAGCATCTCCATTGTGTTGGACCAAGCATGAAATCCTAAGCACTAAATCACCACAAGCCGAAAAGCAATCCAAAAAGCTCTTTTTGCAGAAGCACTTAACAGAGCCCTTCAAAGGGTCAAAACCCCCCAATCATATCCAAAATCCACCATTCCAAGCGATACCCAGTAAAGTTTCAACCTTTACCAGTACCAGGAAAACCCCAGATGCCTAGATTGAAAGTGCTTTTCCACAGAGAAACAAAACCCCAGTATTGGATATCAAGTTCACCCCAGAAACAAATACCCAAAACAGCAAAACACAACAGGATTGTATCAATCAAATATCAAAACTTTTGATCCATCCATGTTACCTCCTCGAAGCAAAACTTTTCAGAAAGCAGAAACTCCCAGCTGGGAGAATTGGATCTTCTTCTTCTGTATTCAGAGACAGAAAAAAAAGCATAGAGAAGGGAGAGCAGGGTATTGGTATGGAGTTTGAAAAAATAGAAAGAAAAATAAAAGAGAAAAAAAGGGGAGCAGGTAGGAGAGGCAGAAGACAGCAAAGACCAGCAAGTGGGAGAGTAAGACCTCGAAGAGAATGACCCACTTGAGGAGAGGAGAGGAGAGAGAAAGTAAGAGAGAGAGAGAAGAAGAAAGAGAGGAACAAGCTTTTCAAGGATTATTCAGTCGCATAAAAAGGTTAAATTGGTGGGAAACACAAACACATCCAGTTGCTCTCTCCTCTCTCTCCTCTTTCTCTCTCCATATATACATATATTTGTGTATAAAACTGGTTCACTAATTCAATCATTCTGTTGGGAAATTGGAAGTACCAAAAATCCAAGGGGTGGCGGTGGGAAATGAATTGGCATGAGTTGGAAGATGTATGGTAAAGTTAAACTGCCAGTATGATAACAAAAGAAGAAGAAAAAAAAAAAATTGGTTTAAAACTGTAAGTGAGAAAAAGTTTGGACAAGTTCCAAGTACTTGCTATTCCGATCAAAATAAAGGTCTTGTCCGTTATGATTAAACGTCACTTTTGGAGCTAAAGGACAAAACTCACTTGAACTGCAAGTAAGAAAAATTCCACCCCCAACTCCCAAGTTCCTAACCGCAGATTTGGGGATAAACACCATTGAATGACATGTCTGTATAATTTTACTTTAGGAGATTGAGTTCACCAAATTCTCGTTGAATTTGCATACTAAATTGTCTCGAATAAACATTAGCATTGCCACGTCAGATGGAATGGATGGACCCGTTCTATGCATCTGAGTTCTAAGATCATCTTCAAAAGAGATGTCAAATTTTGAATATAAAATTTAAATTTTGACAGCTTATGTGGCACTTTAACATCTTTTAAAGTTTTGTTTTCCAACCGATATGTCAAATTAAATTATTATTTATAAAATAAATTATTAAACTAATTAAAATTTAATAAAGAACATTTAAAGTTTAATCAGTAATTTGTTCACCTTTGATGATTGAAAAGAAGAAAAAAAAAAGGATAATTGCATCGCTCAACTCAACATTAATTATAATAACTGATTAAACTAATTAAAAGTTCATAAAATACATTTAATAATTAATAGAAAAATATTTGAAGTTGTTGTCAAATTTGACGGCAACCTCTTTTGCTGCCAATCCATGTCATAGCCATATAGGATTTGACACTTTGGTTGGAGAATATTAGTATGGTCCTTTTTTATTGTTCTAGCTAATGTGTACATTTTGGCATCTCCTTTGGAGATGCTCTAACCTCTCTCCATGCATATTAGAAAGTATCATATTGATTCTGATAACTGTTATTAGCAATTTAAAATTTTCATTTGCATTACTCACAAGTATATTTTTCTTTCTAAATATAGAAAGTTCAGAGTGCAAAATGAAAACTTTGGATTGTCAATAACAATTCCCTTGATTTTATCAAAAACTAGGGAAACCAAATTTTGTACACTAAATGATGTGAATGTTGATGATTGGATTATTACTTAAATATTGATAAACGTACTTATTTCATATCGATGACACATCATTTGGTTTGCAAATTTGGTTTCCCTAACATTATATTATAAGTTATTTACTAATTCACTTCAATCAAAATGAAAACCAATTTGATTACTAAAATGACGTTGTTCTCGATAAATTATTTTATATGCTAGGTGAAATTTGAGAAATAAAGGTGATGCATAATAAGCAAAAAAATGAAGTGATTTTTTCACATCATTTTTTATCCCGTGCATGTTTATTTTTTGTTGCATAAATTAAAGGAGAACTAAGAAAAAAAAAACAAAGACAATGTGCGCAAGGAGAAAACGAGTGTGCAAAAATAATTTCTTACAAAATAATGAACTCTATCCTTGCATTCCCTCCTTAGGGGGATGAGCTCCTTGTAACCGTTCTATTTCTTAATCTTTATTTGAAGATCACCTCAACAAAAAATCATTTCAATCGGAAATAAGTTGAACGATTATGATCGTTGATTTTATCCGGTCAAGAGTATTCACATATGAGAGATATGTGCATCCCTGCATAAGGGGATACAAGTATTATCCATATTCTAATAATATCTCTCCTAAAGAGTCTAATTCCTTCAAAATTAAGAGTTAAATGATTCACCTTTGCACCACAAGGTACCAAATTCGATTCCTCTCCCTTAATATTGCTTGTATAAACTTAAAAGAAAATTTGAATTTCTTATTTTTGTAAAGGTATCACTTGTCCTAGTAAACATGTAAATAAGAAATACATCTTCTTAATTTTTAATTCTAATTACAAATTAAAAAACATGCGGGCTTTTGTTCATGTTGTATTTATAGTTTCAGATACGTATAAAAACAAAAAATATGTAAATTTCACGTAATGGGCTTTCATTAGATATTTTGTTTTGTTGTTGTGGAAATTCCATTGTGCTACTTGTTCAACTGAATTTTTTCAGTGTTCGAAATTATTTCGTGTATTCTCTGTTTTTTTTTTTTTTCCTCCAATAAAATATTTTCTCTAAATAATTATCCTAACAAATTCAACCCGCAATGTGACATCCCACATCGCCCAGGGGAGTGATCCTTAAATGTATATTCTCATCCCTACCTAGCACGAGGCCTTTTAGGAGCTCACTGGTTTCGGGTTCCATGGGAACTTCGAAGTTAAGCGAGTAGCGCGCGAGAGCACTCCCAGGATGGGTGACCCATCGGGAAGTTCTCGTGTGAGTTCCCAGAAACAAAACCGTGAGGGCGTGGTCGGGGCCCAAAACGGACAATATCGTACTACGGTGGTGGATCGGGCTCGGGAAGTGGTGCCCCCCCGGGCCGGGATGTGACACGCAACCTCATCTTTGTTCTTTTTTTTTTACTTTTTTTTTCATCATATCTTTTATTCACAACCCTAATTCTTCAACAACCTCATGTTTTTTTGAGGGAGATATTGTATTTGCGGGCCATATGATATGACAATAAAGCTTGCTATATTTTAGGGAGGAATGAGCCCTAGTAGGTTGAACACATAGATTTTTTTTTTTTTTTTTGGCTTTTTGTTGTGTTTGAAGATAAATTGAATTATCTCCTTGAATTATTATATTTAGTAGCTTCTATATATATTGATAGATACATAATCCCATACAAAATTCAAGTTATTAACTACATTGAAAAGGATATGAAATCCAAACAGAGAAGAAAAAGCTTGAGGGCCTTAAAAAGAAATGGAAGCTTGAATTGATATCTTTTAAGTTTAACAGATTATAGAAATGAGAGAGGGTTTACAATTTATATTTTCCTACAAAAAAACTAACTATACAATCTTCAACGATTCTTTTAGTAGTTTTCATCAACTAGACAATCTCCACCATTCAATTATAAACCAATCTCCATCACATATTTGTTAATACAAGCCAACAAATATAATAGTACATATATTATATGCAAACTATACATATACATATATGCACGCACGTATATACGCATGCCCTCTACAATGGAAAATACCAAATAAATCAGATTTAGTTGAACAAAATTCACTTTTATATTCAAATTTATGAGTCTTACAACAAAGAACACAAGGCTAGCTAGGCTACGTATTGAAAGTGTCACCAACAAAGAACACAAGGCTAGCTAGGCTACGTATTGAAAGTGTCACAATATTTGGAAAAGAATAAAGTAATGTATGAATTTTTTTCCCAATATAAATTAATAATAAATCTAACACAAGGCTAGCTAGGCTACGTATTGAAAGTGTCACAATATTTGGAAAAGAGTAAAGTAATGCATGAATTTTTTTCCCAATATAAATTAGGAATAAATCTTCAAAGGTAATTAACAAAGTACAACCTTTGTAATATTATCTCTTGAAAATGTAGTTGACAAGTTATATTCAAAGCTCATAGCTCGAAAATAAACAAACACATGTGATTGGTTAGCTCGTCTATTAAAAATAACAAGCTTTGAGCATGGCCCCGAGAAAAATGGAAGAGAACATGGTTTCTCCTTTTAGTGATGTAAGATTTTTATATCTTCACATCCACATGCACTTTTTTATGTGTAACGAGTTTTCAAGCTTACAGATGAACAATATGAATTGGATGACATAGAGTATGTGTGACTGTTGGGATTTACACGTGTGCCAACCTGCTCTGATAGTACATATTGGACAACATGACAACACGAATTGGGGCGGACATGGAACACATGTGGCCGTTGAGCTTTAAACGTGGACCAACTTATTCTTATACCATAAAGAAAGTTAAGATTCCACTATAAAATCAATTGGTAATATGGAAAGTATCTCAATCTCTTATAAATCCTCACAAAATTTTTCCCTTATTTCACAGATGTGAGATTATTTTATCTTCATACTCTCTCACATAGTATGCACTAAGAATATCATAACACAGACCAAATTTTACAAGGGCCGTACAAATTAGAAGGATTCAATTAATATTTCAATGTACGTGGGATGAGTGAAAACGGATCCCCGCTACGTAATGGAGGGGTTTTCCACACACAACACTAATATTAAACTGTTAGTGAAGTTTTTGTTTTTATTTTTTTACAAACAAGCCACAATGTGTCACAACTAAATATCGAAGTATCAAACTTACTAATAACCGCTAGCCCTTCCACTTAAAATCTCAAATTCAAATCCTCACCCCGATAAGTTATTTTTTGGAGTCATTTTCTGAAATGTGTTTTTACTAATTCGTACATGTTATAAATTAACACTATTCTTTTATATATAAGATCATCATTCACTTTTATCATTCTTCTCCTTCTCGATCTGGTAAAAAAAAACAGGAGGTAGAGTGCCTATTCTTTCTCCCCTCCCATCCATCTTTTTTATTTTATTTTTCCTTTCCTTTATGTCTTTATTCGGGTGAATAATATCCTCTTGTGTAGTGATTTGGTCTGAGCTATTCCCATATCTGAATTTCCCATGACGACTTTTTCGTCTTCATGCTAAGCCCACTCATGTTATCCTCTCTCCAATATCTTTACTTTCACTAAACTGCGATGCATCATGGGATTTGAACAACTTTGCTGCAATCTACTCGAGTAGAAATATAGATGTCATGCATGCCATATTTTCTTTTTCTTAAATGTGATTATGTTTTACTGATTCATGTGTTGTATAATACGAGTGAATAAAAACTATTGTTTGGCTTTATGTGTAACTAGATCATTCCATACCAAGTTTGAGTTCTTTATGGCGATATGCAAAGAAATCGATCCCGGCACGGCTTCAATTAGGTATAGGGTTGTGGGTTAAATTAGGGTTTTTGTTATTGTAGGTTACATGAGTTAGGTTTTGGGCCTTGCTTTAGATGTTATGATGCGAGTAGCTAGTTTTCTCTTGTGGTTTATTTCTTAGTGTTTTTTATGCCTTTAAGTGTTCGGTATGATTAAATATTTTTTAAGGATCATCATTCACTCGTTTTATAACACAAAAATTAGTAAAACACGGTTATATTTAAAAAAAAAAAAAATATTTAGGCATGCATGACATCTATGTTTCTGGATATGTACATCAACTTCACTAAATAATTAAAAATGCATCAACTTCACTAAATAATTAAAAATGCATCAAAGTTCTCTCTCTCTCTCTCTCTCTCTCTCTCTCTCTTGTTTGATCAAAATGACAATGACTTCGCACACTGTACCCTTTCAAAGGTTCTTTTGGTACACGAGAAAATGATTAGCTGGAGGCTGGAGTCTATTTTCTCAAGCTGTAACACTTGAATCTACAGCCAATTTTACGTTAAGCTTTATATATTATTATTCTTCTTTTTATCCATATTAGGATGACGAAAAGTGAAGGCTGTTGATCAGACAGCAAAACTAAAGTCATCGGATATAGATAAAGAGTGAACCTTTTTGCTTTTGTCCTATTCCAAATGCCCTAATTACCAGGGATCATACGGGAGCTTCTCGACCTCTATAATTTGATGAAAATATAAACTCGTTTATTTTTTGGATAGTGCTATTCATATACCTTATTTTACCTTTCACACACCTTTGTTAAATTTTTATCTATTGATCTTTTGCAATTCATTCGAACCGACTATCGGAAATTGAGAAGGATGTATGTGAGGTAAAAATAGGTGTGTAGATAGCACCATTCTATTTTTTACATCACATAATTTACTAACCCATTTTTCTATCACAAGTTAAGCTTTATTTTTCGTGGTTTTGTTGCATGCAAATGTTAAATCATATCAAGTTAACACGAGGTTTATATGGACCATATGGTCCATGCATGCATGCACGTACGCAAAGTTTGGGCAATTAATTTCTTTATCTCAATTATTCTATTTTACTAACTTGTTTTGATCCCAAATTTTTTCCTTTAATTTGGAAATATTTGGAAATGAGAATGTTGGTGTTTCGACTCAAAAAGTAATTTTGGGCCGAGCTCAGAAGTATCCTTGGCCCAAAGGTGTTTTTTTTAGAATCTTGTCATGGGCCGGTCCTGTCAAGGTTGGCCGAATCCTGCTACGAAGAATATTATTTTGGATAAAGGTGAAGTAGTTGAGACCTAGTATGATAAGGAGTCCTAGGAATGCTCAGACTCAAGAGATGAATTTGGCTCGTTTAAAAGGTGGGTTCAAAGTCCTAGTTGAATTAAGATTGGCCGAGTTCTAGTTAGATTAGGTTAAGGAGTCCTAATCCGAGTGTCGTTCTAGCTCGGCCATGAGAGAGTTTATTGCCATAAATAGAGAAGGGCGTGCATCATTCAAGCCCCTCTCCAATTTAACACACAAACTGTACTGCGCAAACTCTCGCTCTACGCGAAACCTCTCAACAACCTCGAGATCTTTATTTTCTTTTTTCCGCCGACACATCTTCAGTTTGGATAAACATCACTATGAAGGCAATTAACCTACGACATCTTCAGTTTGGATAAACAACATTGGAGCCGTAGAATCAGCCGATCAAGGAGCACCTTCAGTTTGGATAAACAACACTACTTCTTGACCGACTTATTACCTATCCAAGTCTCGGTCGACAAGGATTTTCGAGTCCTTGTTGGTAAAGGTCATCTTATCAACCTTTTCGCCGAAGTGAGGTGTTATCAGGTTACTACATTCGGCACATTGAATGTCAAATCTAATATTGAACTTCACAAAACTAGCAGCCTGTCTTCAAGCTCTAGAACCCGAAGGCTGAGACGTGTTCCTTCCTCGGCCGTAGTCGTAAGATCAAGACGTCAGCAGCACGCCCAACGACACATCAACATATTTTACTCCTCGGCCGACGAGTTGGCACACCCCGCACACAACCAAAGGACGTAGTTAGCTTATTAATTACTCAACATGCGCACCATGTAGGCTTGGTAGTTTTTAGGATCAATAGATGGTTTGACCCGTTTTTGCTATGTTCAAAAGTTGATTTATTCTCCATGTCTTGCAATTGCATGCATGCACAAGAATATACCAAAAGTTTTTGCTATGTCAAAAAATGGTATTTCTTGGGTTCGATCCCTGTTGCTAGTGAAACACGATAATGATGATGGGAGATTGAAATGCCTCCATGAGCTTAACCGACCCACGAAAAGATGGAATGTCGTGACAAAACCACTATTTGATTCATTTTTTATAATTAAAAAAAAAAAAAAAACTAAACAATATATATTGTTTTATCGCTAATTGTATTTCTTATTTTTTGTTACGTACCTTTATTCATTTATGACGATGTAAACCCTAGCTAGCAACGAATTACTCTCTAAGGATAGTGTTTGGCGCTTAAACACGATTGGCCAAGTTCTAAAACCATGTAGGTGAACCATATAATGATATAAATGATGAATCTCTCTCTCTCTTTTTTTATATATATTTATATATTCATCCATATAAGAAATTAAGGAGAAAAAAAGAAGATGGCGAGTTACATGTTAGTTCTATTTCTTCCACTCTCCACGCGATTGATTAATTAATTTTCTACAAACATACTTGAAGAAGAAGGGAAAATGATTGATCAATCATCTACCGGTCAAGCGCACTGTTGTCTTGTCATCATATTCTTATTTGATGTCCACGGACTGCAACATTTTTTTTAATATTTTGTAATTATGTAAGCATTAGGGTAGCAAATATGAAAATTATGTAGTTAATTAGCGGTCACAAAAATTAATTGTGGTCTGGCTATAAGATTGGGATCTATGACGTGTTCCATTATAAGTTTGGATTTGTCATTGATCTTTAGACTATAATAACAATGCTTAATGACCAGTGAAAATGAAAACTAAAAACGATATTTATCAAACGGTCGTTAGACTAAACCAAATAAAAAGTGACGGTAAATAATGAATATGATGCTTAATAAAATAGAATATACATAATAAAATCAGATAAGTGCTATCCACACTATTTTTATTTTCCACATATTTCTTGTTAACTTATGTCATTTGATTTTCTTCAAGTCAATTGACCTGACGGCTGGAAATTAAGGTGAATGTGAGAAGTATGAAGAGGTGTTTGAATAACACCATCATAAAATAAAAAACTCGTTTGCGATGTAGCCTATTGCTTGAAAGTTTGAGAGTGATAACACCAAGGAAAATGAGCAAATGAAGACACTAATATATAACCATATTAAATACATTTTGTTTTGTTTTTTATGTTTGGCATAGAATTAATGGTGAGAGGATTTCTCTCAAATTCTTTAGATTAACATGTCAAAACAATTCAAATGCCGGGATTTGTTAAACGCTGTTGGAAATTCTACCGTGAAAGCCACCAACATCACATGCACATCAGAATATGATTAACCAAAGGTTCTATCTAGGACAATACCTAGACTGTCAATTATAGTTTAATACAATGAGCGAGAGAATATATTTAGCTTTATTTTTATTTTTATTTTATTTTATAAGTGATGGACTGCTCTAGTGGTTGAGGCATGAGATATTTCTTTTTCATTTATTGCATCTAAATTTAAATTTTCCTTTTTTCTTTTAGTGTAAATTAGACTTGGCAAAACGAGTTACCCGTTATCTTAAGGAGTTCTTAACATATGACCCTATAACGAACCGACTTGTTAGCGGGTCATTTCTTATCGAGTGAATGGGTTTGCAAAAAATTGTCATACTTAATGTCAAGACTTGGCAAACGGGTCATGTTCATGTCTTTTACGTGTCATACTCGTTATTTTAACAGATTCTTAACGTATGACCAAATAACGACCCGAAACGTTAACGAGTTTTTAACAGGTGACCCGATAAAGACTTAACTCATTAACAAGTTGATCCGAAATATATTATTTTCGTATTGTTTCGTATCATGTTAACAAGTCATGCAAGAAATTACCAAGCATAACGTAAATTATTGAAATATATCGTTTGTATTTATAAAAAGAGACATGCTAAAGAGACTTTATTAAAAATTGGATTTTTCATAGATTTTCCGTCATCTTTTTAACTGAGAGTTTTTTTAACATTTCTCTTATAAAAAAAACAGTTTTTTTTGGCATGATCTTGGTATAAAGGGAAACGTCAAGGTCCCAAACTTGTGTGGGCAAATGGAGGGAAAGTCAAGATTGGTTCGTGGGCGGCTTTGCTTGTCCTATATATATATATATCCAAGCTTTTAATTCAAAAAAGTATAATTATTATTTCTTGTTGTTTTAAAAGCGAAAATTTGGTATCCGCTTACCTGTATTATTGGCAATCAGTTGTCTTTGAATTTATATATTTTATTCGTATCGTGTATCTATCAAGTTATAATTTAATTAATGTAAAATTAGATAAAAATATATCGTAACACATAATGAAGAAATATCAATAACACAATAAATCCTCCTATTAGTTGTCGTGTTTTAGTTGTGTTAATTGAATGTTGACGCTGAATATAACATGGTACGATTGAAATTATCAAATTGCGTTATAGCCTTATGAATGCAAAAATAAAAATAAAAAATCATTGTGGACTTTGGGAGGCGCATCGACTTCGGGCTTGCGTGGGATGCGTTGTAGAGTCGCCAATATGGCATTATCCAGTTGTAAAGGAGCTGAGCTGGAAGTGGAGTTCCCAATTTCGTGACTGTGATTGGATCGTGGGCAGCGCGTAGACTACAATTGCTCATACTGGTGGAAGAGTGAGGTGGAGGTGGAGGTGGAGGTGTTGGAGGACCAGTGGCTCACTTTATGGCAGTTTTTAGGTCAACCTTAGCTATAAAAGGCTAAACGAAGCTTTTAGTTATGTTTTATCTTTATAAAAGAGAGTTTTAACGAAAAGTTCGTGATATTGTTCATTTTAACGAAAAATTACTTTTTTACACTAAAAAGTCAATACTGATACTATTCACTTTACCCTTTATTTTGTCTTTATCGTTAAAACTCAAAGTTTTCAAAACCTTTTTATTAGTTTTTCTTTTATAAAAACTAATATTTAAAAAAAACTGTAGGGTTAAAAAATTTCGTTTCCAATCATACCGGGCTAATTTCTCTATTTTGACTTGAGATGCACATATCAGTTGAGTTTTCCTCAACTCGAACTAAAAGTGACATATAGCACTTGACTGGAAATGACCTTATTGTGCAAAATTCCCCAAGACTAGAATAAGATGGACGAGTTTTCCTCATTCTACATAAATTGAGAAACAATCATTTGATTTTGAGACTATTTAGACATGCATATGTGCCAAACAAATTAACGGTTGTACTAACAACATCATTTTCACGATATACTGTCAATTTCTTTAACTCATATAAATAACTAAACTACAAATCGAATGTATTTTTTTAAATAAAGATATAAAAAAAATAATGATTATATTGCAATCCTTAAGCCCCAGATTGGTAATGAGTGATTCTAAAAAAGTGGCTATCGAAAAAAAAACTGGGAGCTTTTTTATGTTTGGTAAACATTCAGCCTCAGCTTTTTTTTCACAGTTTTGGGTGAAAAAGCCGAAAACACAAAGCTGCAAAACCTAACTTTGAAAAACCAGTTTTTTTTTTCACATTTGTTTTACATAAAAGTTTATCAAACACTATAATACTGTTTTTTTTTTTTTTTTTTCAAAAGCACTTTTACAAAAAAGCTTACCAAACACTCTGCTGCTTTATTTCACAGCTACTTATTCTCGCAACACAATATAAACAGTTTTTTTTTCAAAGCACAGCAATATCAAACCAGCCCTTAAATTGGGCAAAATCTTATTTTCGAACCCCCAATCTAATTGTATTGCAAGTTTGATCTTACGAACCAAGCCCTAATAAAAAGGTCAAACTAAATTAGACCCGGCATTTTATAAGACAAATATATTGACGTCCTGGGGACGGGGGTGTTCAAAAATAAAATCTCGAGCGCAGAACCAAATATTTTCAAGCAACTTAAGCAGTTAAGCTACAAGCTCCTTATGAACAATTAAATAATAAGTTGGATTACATACTCTTAAGCCTCTTTTGCTATGCTCCCTGCTGAAACTTTACTTTAATCTAATTTTGACTCTTAAAACTTAATTTGCGTTCAAGAACTCAATTTTCGCCTTACTTTAGTTAATTCTGTTAGTTCCGCCAATAAAAACGTTAAATTTCTTACATGGCATGAGCGAAGCCCACTTACTTTGATCGCATGTTTGCCACATATTCACCCAGAGTTTGGTTTCCTTTCTTATTTTATTTTACGTTTTTATGTTCTTGTACTTTTTTTAACATGTGTCAATGATACGACTTCAAAACGGCAATAAATGGGCCTCACTTATGCCATGTCAGTAGGCAACAATTTTTTTGACGGAATTAACAGAATCAGGCAAAGTGAAGCGAAAAATAAGTTCCAGAGAACAAAGTGAGATTAAAGTCAAGTTTGGGAAGCATAGCTAAAAATAATCTAATTCTATTATGATTGTATACACAAACCAAAGCATCCCAAAGTCCATGTCAAGCTCTAGCCTACTGAAGTCAAAAGATCAAACCAAATCCATGCCATGCTTACGGCTATGTTAAAGTTTGCAATACCACGCCTGCAGCAGGTCCCATGATGGTGGTGGCGGTGACGGTGGCGGTGGCAAGTGTATTTCCGAACTGCCAGACGTTGCATTCTAACCCTAGCTAGACAAATCACCGGGGGATATATTCCCTCGTTAGTATCTCTCTCGTCACGTTCCTTGTCCCCAACTCACCTCTCACTACCATCGAAAACTCAAATTTCCCCAGGTCTCCTAAAAGTAACACCAAACCAGTTCGCATCATCACTCACCAAAACCAACAGAACTTCTGCGTCCTTACAGAAAGAAAACCAAGGGCAGACCAATAGTCTCCAAGGGAACAGCTCCATCTTCTCTCTCTCTCTCTCTCTCTCTCTCTCTCTCTCTGAGACACATCCAAGTCAACTTATATCTCACTGCATGCAAGATTAGTGTGCTGCAATTATGCTTGTATATGGATAAATTGCATCGCGATTACTCTTAGACCTAATGCAAAACTAAAACTACTCCAAGGTGTAATTGTACCTCAGTAAACCATGCAGACAGACCACACTGCCATTACTTGGATTCATGTAAACGAGTAAATCAAAGATACGATCAAATATTTCTCAAATTGAATTGAAATCCCAAAGTCGAAAGAACGCAAAATGAGTCATGGGTCATTCTAAATTTGCACAACAACAACAAACTTAACTTAATGGACAAGGTGGTCATCTCTACCAATAAAGACAGTTAGTTACGCTAACCTCCTATTCGCTTTACAGACCCTTGATTTACCTCTTATGTGCTCTTCATTTTCTCTACCAGGTACACGACGACAGAGCAAGGCTTTCTCAACTTTGGAGCATTGGCGGCTGCTGAGCTTGAATATCTAATGGGGCGCTTATGTCCATGGTTGCAAGCCCTTCTAATTCTTGGATTGCGGCAACGGCACTGTCCGCGCTTTCAGGGTTTAAGTAAGGTTTTAGTGCACCAACAGCTTGCCCCACTTTGAATTGCTGCAAATACATAGAAATAGAATAAAGACCATTGCAAAGCTGAAAACGGAAAATGCAGCCGTATTTGGTGAAGAAAAAAATGGAAATTATTCAACTTACAAAGTACTCGAGCTTCCGCTTAAATTCTCCATTGGCAACCGATTTTGGGTCAGGTCCTTCGGTTGTTTCGGCTGATGCATTCTTTTTCCAAAAACAGACGAGAAAATAGAAATAATTCCAAGTAAGTAAGGCAGCAGGAGGAAAATAATAAACGAAGACTAAAGAACTTTCCCTTTCCCAAAATCGCAAAAATTAAATATTTAACTTCTGGACTACAAAACAATACAAATACGGATTTGACCAATGGAAATTTCACTAAAGCACTTAAGGTTGAACATTTATAAGCATCGATTACATTCGATTCGGTGAAATGAATCTTGTACGGTCCATTACCATGGACAGTCTTCCTTAACAACTTTCAATTCTTTCTACTTTACCATTAACTCCCTATGCATTTCGTTAATTTTTTTTTTTATATGTTCATTTTTCGATAACCAAATACCGCCCTTTTCATTGCTATTTAAATAACTCTGCAGCCTTTGCTCTTACCAAATTACAAAGTAGAAATCCACTAGCCAATACCAATGTTTTAAAGGCGAAGGTGAAGCCAAGGCGTTTCATGAATAGCCGGAAGCTCAAAACTATTACAATACCTAACACACACACACATATATATATATATATATATATAATATAATACTTCGTAAAACAATCAAAGCAAGCATGCCAAGCAATCAAATATTTGACTATTATTATTATTTCTCTAATTTACATCATAAATTCTTAATAAACTAATAGAAACTAAGTTAGAAACATAAAATTAGGCTTTTTATATTAGCACCCCACATTAAAATTTAATATTAAATAACTTATTTATCCTACTATGCAATGGCAATTTTGACCTAATTAGATTAAAAAAAGAATTAAAAAATTCTATATACACCCCAAATCACTTTTAACGTATTATTTATCTTATTCAACTATCAAAACCCTTCCGACCCTCCATTGTTGAACAAAACCCTAACCAATAAAACTACAAATATGTTGAGTGAGAAAAATTATTTTTGACGAATGAAACACAAAATCAATGTTTCGGAAGCTTCACATGAGCTAAGACTTCATATTATTTATTGTTTTAGTGATTTTGACGAAATCAATATTTATTTAATCTTACTTTTGATGCATTATTCACGCTTCTATGTTCGTATTCATCTTTTAGGGATCACAGGGATTACATGAAGAATTAAACACCTAAAATTATCACCAAATATTAAAAACAGACAACATGAGTTTTAATGGTGGAATTGAAAACAACCCACACATGCTTTAAATCCCAGGCGGCATCTTTTGTCAAAATTTTAGTTGGCGTTATTTGTCCAAATTAAAAGCTTTATAAGATTTGAGAAATGTGGGCTGTATAGAAAATATGGGGTGTTTAAAATGTAAGGTGTATATTAAGAATGTGGGGTGTAAGGGTATTATGGGAAAGTATGTGGGGTGTGTTAAGATAATTTTTAAATGAAAAAGCAAATGTGGGGTGTATTAAGTATGCGGGATTTATTCAACAATTTGTGGGGTGTTAATATAATAAGCCTAAAATTAACATGAATTTTATAAAAACCTTGCCCAAAAAGACTTCATTTTGGGTTTGAGCTTTTAAAAAAAAAAAAAAAAATTCATACACCTAGGCTAGTCTAGAGCCCATTCCCGATGGGCAGAGGCGTTTTCTTGATAGCCCCACCCAAAGAACTGCTTAGGCTAGTCTCAATGCTAGTTTTTTTTTTTTTAATTCTCTAGTACATAACCCCTATATTATTCCTACATATAAAAATAAACAAAGAAAAGTTGCATAATTTAATTTTCCTTTCCCTGAACACAATACAGATTAACATATATTTTTGGACTGGAAACAATACAGATTTGATTAATGGAAATTTCAGTAAAACAATTAAGGACAAACCCAGAGTACCTTAACCCCTTCAATACTAAGAGCTCGTTTGGATGTGCTTTTAAAATTACTAAAAACACTTTTGGTGAAAATATTTTGAAAACAATCCTTGGAAAAAATGCTGGTAAACCCTGGAAAAGAACTTAAAAGACTTCCTGAAAGAAACACATA
This sequence comes from Pyrus x bretschneideri, assembly GCF_019419815.1. NCBI lineage: Eukaryota > Viridiplantae > Streptophyta > Magnoliopsida > Rosales > Rosaceae > Pyrus > Pyrus x bretschneideri. The sequence goes on along the minus strand of NW_025999612.1, from coordinate 12,937,529 downwards.
ACTCGTGCTTCTTGTAGAAAGCACTTAAAGGACTTTTGCAATCCAAAAACATTTTATCTAAAAGCGCATTCATTCATTTTAAAAGCACATTCAAACGAGCCCTAAGTTATTATATGATTATCCATTCGGTGTTGCAATTTTACTAAGTTCTAATGCAAGCTTAGTATCTAGTTAATTACTCAAAACAAAAAACATTCACTATCAAACACACAGACCAACATTAACACTTACCTAATTTGCGACAACGCGGCATTAGAGAATACAAAAGCCACAGCAATTCACAAGGTTGTTTACTAGAGAGATGCAGATAACAAGAGTATTACCTTCCTGGGCCTGCCCACGGGCCTTCCGCTCTTTTTTGAGGGCCGCTTTATTCCAGGCAGCCCAGGCGGCCGGCCGCGCTTACCGGGCACCATACCACCAACACGCACGGTAGCAGCAGAAGCAGCCTCTTCCTTCTTCTTTGAGGGTCGGCCTCTGCGCTTGGCCCCTGGTTGCGGTCGCTGTGGCGCCACCACATTGGGAACACTGCTCTGCTCAAATGCACCAATGATAGGCACATTGGTGGCATACGGAAAGAAGACGCTCTTCGGCTCAGCTTTCGAAGGCCTCCCGCGGCCCCTCTTCACAATTCCGTTGGGGCCTCCGACAGCCGACACGGACTTTGGCTTGGGAGGACGCCCAGCCTTCTTCTTGGGCAACCTGGTTCCCAGCGGACGACCCCGGCCCCTCTTACCAGACACCGGGCTGCCCACAGCTTGTCCAACTCCAGCACCCACAACCACCTTACGCGGCCGACCTGGGCGCCTCTTCTCCGACCCTGGCTCGTCGGCGAGTCCGAGAGCGACTAGCATGGGCTGGGAATTGGGCTCATCTGGGACGGGCTGGGAATTGGGCTGCTGGGGAATGGGAATGGGTTGTTGGTGGTGGGAAATGGGCTGCTCGAGAATCGGAATGGGTTGCTGTAAAGTGGGCAGTTGGAGAATTGGAAAGGGCTGCTGCTGCTGCTGGGGAAAGGGAATGAATTGCTGGCTAATGGGTTGTTGGGAAATGGGATGGTCAGAAATAGGGTTGTTTTTGGGAGGGCGGCCGCGGCCCCTTGCAGGCCCAGGAGAGGGAATCGCCGCCGTGGAGGCAGCATCAGCAGCTGAAGTAGGAGGAGGAGGGGGAGGGGGAACGGAACCCTCAGATCCAGGAAGCTTGTACGACTTTTTGACCATAACGAGGTGACCACTGTTCTTCAAGCGCTTGAGGTGGTGAGTCAACAAGGACGGATGAGTCGCCGGAAGCCCCGAGTAGAATCGCTCTATGTACTTCTCTATAGCCCTCTTGCTCGACCCGTCCTTCTCCCTTAACGCCGTTATCGCTCCGTATATCATCTGCACCCAAAACAAAAAAACCAGATCAGAAAAAAGCTCGGAGCTTTAGCTCGAGTGGGAGGTGGGAGGTGGGGATGGGGTGCGTTTAGTAATTTACCTCGGCGTAAGGTGGGTGATTGGGAGCAGGGTTCGGAGCAGGAGTGGGGTTGGCAGCTACATGGGTAGTGGTGATAATGTTATTTTGAGCTTCGACGGTGGCGGGAGTAATGGTTGGGGCGGCGGAGACGGCGGTGATTAGCGGTGGGTAAAGATGCGGAGTTGGATATGGAGGTGGTGGTGGGTCCATGGATTTTGGTGTACGTTGGACTTGGGAATTGGGACTTGGGTCTTCGGAAGGAGGGAGAGAGAGAGGATAAGTGAAATTTTGGACAGAGGGGCAGAGAGAGAGAGAGTAGAAAGAAGATGATGGATGGCTGATGGGATCGGGAGCGTGGGGAGCCAGAAAGATGATGGCTGATCGGACGGCTTAGGATTGAGTTGTGTATTCTTTGCTTTAGGTTTGTGATGCGGACCTTTTCCGTCTTTTTACATTATTTATTTTCTTCTTTTAGTCATAAAATATCTTATAGATAAGTCATTACTTTTGCAGTTCAGTCCTTATCTTTCAAACTTATTTCTGTATAAGGACTCTTTGTGATCTTATACTGCGTTCCTACCTGCGTGATAAATCTCGCCGGATCCTCTTTGCTGATGATCTCATAAATACTCAAATCACATCTATTCATTATATATCGTGCGATCATAAATTATTATAAATTTTTTATTTAAAATTGAATATAAACAAATACCTAACGAAAATTGGTTACATAATGTATGATGAATAGATATGATAGGAGGATTCCTAAAATTCTCACAAATAAGATCCGGCGAGGATCCTTACTCCTACCTCACCTCACCTTGTGTTTTGTAAATAACTTTTTAGCCAAAATGGAACTTGAAATTGACATAATTTCTTACTTTGGTTTCAAAGATTTAAAATCAATAGAAGAAGTCATTGAGTTTGTCTACCATAAATCATTTTGGTCATTCCTTGAAAATTTTTGTTAAATAAGGACTAAAATGAAAAAAAATCATCAATTTAATAAACAATGGGGCTAAAATGATTTGACAGAAATTGAGGGTACTTTTGTCATCGTATCCCTATTTAATAGAGATTTTTTACAGAATTATCAAAATGATTAATGGTGGACAAACTTATGGACCACTTTTATCGATTTCAAATATCAGGGGCCAATATAAGAAATTATGTCAATCTCATAAACAATTTTAGCTAAAAAGCTTTTGTAAATTGATCGAGTATGTTAGAAACTTACTTGCATATGGAAATCAATTATCATTTTAATCATAGAGAAATACTAAGGAGACTCTCTCCTAAAGTGAGACTTTTAATAAACTTTTTGTCACCCCATAGTTTGACATTAATTCTTATTCAAACTTTATAAAATATTGTGTAAACAACATAAGGTGACATAAAGTACATGGAAAGTCCCTCCCACTTTTGAAAGGGTTCTCGTAGCATAACTTAATGTTATGTAATAAGATGCTCTAGGTAACTTATTTATCTGTTGAATAAGCTTTAGATGCAAGCTTTTTCTTTCACTAGCCGGCCAAGTGATTGGACGATCGGTCTACTCTACCTCAATTCACCATGTTGAACTTTGCATAGAAGTTTTTTTCGTACCAACTTTTTATGACTATAATGTTATTGAAGCACCCATAGGAGAATTTGGTGTTCTTCTGATTAGTGATGGAAGCAATGCCTCACTGTCATAAAAGGAAAATTGAAAATTTAAGGCTAAATTTTGAACGCTTAATAAAGTAATTTTCATTTTTTTAAAAACTAGAAGTAGTTACCAAACAATATTTTAGTTTTTAAACAACTGAAACCTGAAGACTAAAACTAAAAACTAATGATGAAATGATTATCAAACAGCTCCAAAAGAGTACACACACTTAACCATTGCTCTAAAAGATGTTTGGCACTAGTTGGACGGTAGGCTGGAGGCTAACACCTATGCTGATTAAGTTAATTTATTATTATTTCATATAAATAATTGACTGTTAACATTTAGGAAAAAAAAAAAACTACACTTGTATTAGAAATGAAATAAAGATATAATACAGTAAAAACCAAAAGGCTCAATAAGCAAATTAACAAATTAAAAATGTAACAACGGTTCCTGATTCTAATTCAGTGAGCAAATTAACAATCAAAAGCTTTGCATGATTTACAAAGGAAAAGAATAATTTGACAATAGTCAGTGGGCCTCGACTCTCATCTCATCCATCGTGATTTCCTCCAGATAAAGAATGAGTTCAGAGGTATGTGTGTAGTGTTTAAATCACATAATATTTACAAAGAATCAAATTGTAAACATGGCGAAAGAGATACGACGCAGAGGCAGAGTTGCGGAGCTTGTAGGATCAACTCATCAAGTCTGGGTTTGTAGGATCGAGGAGACAAGATGCAGCTTCTGGATTTGCACAGACACAGAGCGACAAGATTAGATGTTCCGCGTGAGCTTCTAGGTTTCCTTTAGGTAGGTTACATATTTTCCACCTTAATTTAATTAGTTAACTTAAATTTGGAACCGCCTAGTGCCGTCTAGACTGCTTACTGCCTAAACCGTCTAGTCTCTCTCTGGTTTTAATGACCGTTTTGTCCAAAATCCTTTTGAAAACTAACGTCCAATGCCTAGGCAGCCGCTAGCCCATTCTTAGGCCTGGTTTGGTACTGAAGTGATTCTGAAGCTGGTATAAAAAAAAGCTGGGAGCTGTTTTTGTGTTTGGTAAACATTCAGTTTCAGCTTTTTTTTCACAGTTTTGGGTGAAAAAAAGCCAAAAACAAGAAGCTGCAAAACCAAGCTTTGAAAAACCAGTTTTTTTTCACATCTGTTTTATATAAAAGTTTAGCAAACAATATAATACTGTTATTTAAAAAAAAAAAAACACTTTTACAAAAAAGTTTACCAAACATTTGCTGCTTTATTTCACAGCTGCTTATTCTCACAGCACAGCATAAGCAGTTTTTTTTCAAAACACAACAATACCAAACCAGTCCTTAGACCACTGCATGTAACACCCATATAATATCGAAAATTCCCCCGTAAGATTATATCATACTTGAGGTCTTCTTATTTTTAAGAGGTTTTTTAGACAAAATGGTCTATGAGATTTGCATAACTCATTACTTTAGTCCATGAGATTTGAAATTAATAGAAGTGGTCATTGAAATTGTTCACCATCAATCATTTTGGTCATTCCGAGAAACATTATGTTAAATAAGGATCAAAATGATAAAAATACCCTTAGTTCAATAAACAACAAGCCAAAATGATTTGACAAAAATTGAGGGTATTCTTGTCATTTTATTCTTATTTAATGGAGATTTTTCACAAAATAACCAAAATGATTGATGGTGGACAATCTCGGGGACCAATTCTATCAATTTCAAATCTCAGGGAGTTATGCAAATCTCAGTGATCATTTTGGCTAAAAAACCTTTTTAAGATAATGTTAGGGAGATCAAAATTTTAAATCAAATGATGAATCATAATAGAAAATAAACACGTTCATAAATACTTAAATATAATCTAATCATCAATATCTACATTTTTTGTTTATAAAATTTGATTTAGAAATTTGATTTCCGCTCCATGTAATTATTGCATTTTTATGCTGATGGTATAATGCACACCAAAAGCCCATCTTCCAAAATGCAGAACTTGGTAAAGTGCACGGCACGGTTGACATTGCCATCCCTCCCCATCTGTGCACCTAATCAAAACTCTCTCTCTGCACGGGGACCATCGGACACGAAAGAAAATCTCCGATAAAAGAGCGAGAAAATAGTGCGTGAGAGGAGAGAGAGAGAGAGAGCGGGCAATGCTGCAATTGTGTGGCTGAGAGGAGGAGAGAGAGACAGAGAGAGAGCGGGCAGAGTATATGGGGAGTGGAGCTACTCTGGTGGAGGGTGTCCGTCGCTGGTTTCAACGTCGCTCGTCTTCTTCTTCTTCCACTTCCACTTCCGCAACTATTATTAATACTTCTAATCCAAATAATAATCATAACTACACCGACAACAATAAAATTAATAAACTGGGCAATGATCACAATGGTGCCCACGTCTCCGATTTAAGCGCCCAACCGTCCGATTCTCATCAGCCGGAACAAAAACGAGGCCGGGAGAACCAGCACCATCTGCAGTTTGAGGTTGAGGACGACTTTGACATTTCAGGATTGAAGGTCATCAGAGTTCCTACAAGGGCCGACTTCAGAGCTGCTCACCCCATGGATTCACAGAAGAAGGTTCCTTTTTTTGTATTTTTACGATCTGGGTTTCTTTTGTTTTTGAATTTGTTCATCTGGGTGTTGATCTGATTTGGTTTTTCTTGCTTTGATTGTGCTTGGTTGAATGTGGGGTGTTTTGTTTGGAATTTTATTGAATACCTCCAAAATTTTAGAGCTTCATGGTATAGGAGATAGAAAGAGATGGACTTTTGATACAACAAATATTGGGGAGGGGGAATTCGGGTCCTTAGGGGTGTAAGATTGAATGCTTTAAACCAACTCGGCGAATGTGGCTGTTTTGTGTGAATTCGTTAAAAAGCATTTTCTGGATCGAAGGAATTACAATGTTCATGTTGTTTCCTTACTCCTCTATGCTTGTTTATAGATAATCACGTATATTTTGATCACTAATAATGGTTGTTGTTCTTTAATGCAGGGCAATCTAGAAACAGAATTCTTCACCGAGTATGGAGAGGGAAGTCGATACCAGGTTCAGGAAGTCATTGGGAAAGGAAGTTATGGCGTCGTGGGTTCTGCAATTGACACGCACACTGGAGAAAAGGTTGCAATCAAGAAAATTAATGATGTTTTCGAGCATGTTTCGGATGCTACAAGGATCCTGAGAGAAATTAAGCTCCTTCGCTTGCTTCGTCATCCTGATATTGTTGAAATAAAGCACATTATGCTTCCTCCTTCACGACGAGAGTTCAGAGATATTTATGTTGTTTTTGAGTTGATGGAATCTGACCTTCACCAAGTTATTAAGGCAAATGATGATCTTACTCCTGAACATTATCAATTTTTCTTGTACCAGCTTCTCCGTGGCCTAAAGTATACTCATACAGGTTTGTATTTTTCAGTAATTTCTTTTGGCTTTTGCCATAGTGACGATAATTAATAATTAAATTTCCTCTGTATCTTGTAGCAAATGTATTTCATCGAGATTTAAAGCCAAAAAACATTCTTGCTAATGCTGACTGCAAATTAAAGATATGTGACTTTGGCCTTGCTCGTGTATCTTTCAATGATGCCCCGTCTGCTATTTTTTGGACAGTAAGTTGTTCAGTTGTGCCAATCATGGCATGACTCCACACAACTCCTAAAATCTCTACTTTTGTGGTTGCTAATTAGAAGTCGTTGATTTCTTTAATTTATAAGTTGCAAACACTAGGCCTATAAACAATACTGCTTGTGGACTAAGCTTCTTACTTTTGTGAAGGATTATGTTGCAACTCGATGGTACCGTGCTCCTGAGCTGTGCGGTTCATTTTTCTCAAAGGTAAGCTACGCTTCATTTCTAAGATCTTATATTGTATATATGTATCTATTGGAGGATAAGATGATTCTTTATTATCGACTGTAGATTTATTGTCTATCACCATAATTTTGGCAGTACACTCCTGCAATTGATATTTGGAGCATAGGATGCATATTTGCGGAAATACTCACTGGCAAACCGCTGTTTCCTGGTAAAAATGTGGTGCACCAATTGGATCTCATGACCGATTTGCTTGGCACGCCTTCTGCAGAATCTATTGCAAGGGTCAGTTATTTTATTCTAATAACTACTACTCTGTCATCAAAAGACGCAGTAATTATTTCTCGTGCTGGCCAAATAAAAAAAATAAAACTTTTAGCAGGCTGCCACTGAACTTCTCAGTTTACTTTGTTCTTACAATTCTTGTAGTAAACCATCCATATTCTTGCATGTAACTGCCAAATTCTTATTTGTTTCATCAAATAATTACTTTTTCATGTCCCTGGCAGATTCGGAATGAAAAGGCAAGAAGGTACCTGAGTAGCATGCGGAAAAAACAACCAGTTCCTTTCACACATAAGTTCCCTGGTGTTGATCCCTTGGCTCTTCGCTTACTGGAGCAGCTCCTTGCCTTTGATCCAAAGGATCGTCTGACAGCTGAAGAGGTAAGGTTAAGTAATTTGAGTACATGCAACATTTGTGATATATACTGCATACCATGATGCATCCTTCAAAACTGATTGGGATCACAGTGCCTCATAAATCCCTAATGCTTACGCTTGCAGGCATTAGCTGATCCTTACTTTCATGGTTTGGCAAATGTTGACCGTGAGCCGTCCACCCAACCCATTTCAAAACTTGAGTTTGAGTTTGAACGAAGGAAGTTGACAAAAGATGATGTTAGAGAGTTAATCTATAGGGAGGTATGGACTTAAAGGTTAATACTTGTTTGATTTCTAGCATTGTGGTTTCTTCTGCTTCACTATTGCTATAACATATATTGTGTTGAAACAGATTTTGGAGTATCATCCACAGATGCTGCAGGAGTATCTCCGAGGTGGAGATCAGACCAGCTTTATGTATCCTAGGTGAGGAGGCTATTGGTTCCCGGACGGGCCACTCCCTGTTATGTGTTCCGGCCAATGGGCTGAAACAAAAAACAAAAACCTTGAGTTTATCTAGATATAGATAATAGTAGTTTTTCATTCACCACTTCGCTTTATAAGTCTCCAGTCTGAATTTTTGGTTCTTGGAGTTATTAACCTTGTATCATCGCCTTATGTCATTCTAGTGGGGTTGATCGATTTAAGCGGCAGTTTGCACATTTCGAGGAGAACTATGGTAAAGGTGAAAGGGGTACCCCTCCACTGCAAAGGCAACATGCTTCCTTGCCCAGGTATGTTTTTGGATAAGCATTTAGGGATTAAGTTTGATTTAGATGTCTTGAGGAACAAATCAAATCGCTTCTAGCTTCTACCTTATTAGTTCATCTTAATTACTGTGACGTCTTATTCCTTAGAGAGCGGGTTTGTGGACCCAAGGTTGAGAATGCTGGCCACGACAATGATTTGGAAAGGACTGCTGCTTCTGTTGCCTCAACTCTTGAGAGTCCTCCAGGGCCGGAGCAACCTGATGGCACCGTAAATGCTGATGGACAGAATGGACCTAGCAAGACAGTCTACACACCAGTAACCAGTCGTAGCCTATTGAAGAGTGCTAGCATTAGTGCTTCCAAGTGTATAGGTGTAAAACCGAAAGAAGATTCAGAGGTAAGTAGCATCATTTCATATGTACCTCACTTCCTCCTGTTTGATCATGACTCAGGCATCTTGCATACAATTTGGTGATAGATCTCCGTTACACTTAAAAAAAGGTCGCTAGTTGTCTGAAAATCAAAGTGTCTCAAAAAACTTGAGTGAGCAATCATACTTTACGTGATATTCGAAATTCCATGCGTTTTGGAAGTTCAAGTAACTAAGCATAATTAACAGATATAAAAAACTAAGTTTGGAATTGTGATAAAAACGTTAGTAATGGTATTTTGTTGCTTTTCTCTTTATACTTGTTTTAATCAATCCATTCCGGGCTACTAATATATGATGGATCTGTTGTGTAAAATGCTTATATGGATGCTTACATTTTTTTTCCCACAGGAGGGAGCAATTGCGGAGATCAACGACGAGTCAGTTGATGGTTTGACCCAAAAGGTTCAAGCTCTTCGCGCCTGAGCTTCTTCATCGATCTGTGTTAGAAAAAAAAAAAAACAGGTGCAACCTTGTGGTCCGCCTCCTTTCCCCGTATTTAGTAGAAAGGGTGCTCTGTAACAATCAACATTCGAAACCGAATACATATATGTTATTTTCAGTTAGAAGCTAACACCATTTAGGAGGACTCGTCGATTTATTTTTCCTTCGTTGTGTAAGCACAACACATAGGAAATTGCTCTGCTGTAAGTCCGGGGCGGTTCTGAGAGTCTAGGGGCCTGTGCGGAATTTAAAATGAGGCCGTTTCACGGACAAGACTTTTTTTTATATTATTATTATTACTTATTTTATTTTATGTATTTTTCCCGTTGTTTAATGATTGTGTGATATGTAATAGAAACAAAATTGATGGAAATATAGCGTATGTTATTATTAGTTTTTCAATTTTTGACACGAGCAATATTCTACGCCAAGACTAATCTAAATTATGGGTGGGAGAATTCAAACACGGGTTCACAGGTGAACACATCCGCTCTACCACCTCATTATGCATTTACAGAGAGAATCGAACTCGTTATCCTTTTTTTTTTTTTATACAAACGATGTTGGTGGAGGGGGAATCGAACTCGGGACCTCGTCCAAGGTTTGAATGCTCTTTAACCAATTCACCCCTCCACCTCGGTTTCACTTGTAAGTTGTAACATGGCAAAATTATCAAGCCGCTTCTAACTAATCATTTCAAATGTTCATCACTGGGATGTATTTCTCCTCGATCGAACTTTCGCTTGCCACTCCGATTTCTCATCACTTCACTGAGGTGTAGACTAACAAGTTTTCTCTTGCGCACACTGTAAATACAGCACCAATGGCGGGAGCAGGGATGATCTGACGGACTTTTTCAAAGAACGGAGAGTAATTGCAATAGAATCCTCAATTTTCTTTTCTTCATCACAATGAAGTCATCGATTCTCACCAGTAATCCCCGCATGAACAATTACCTCCGGTGAAGTGGTGGAAGCGGTGGGAATCCCTTAGGATTATTGTCCTTCCCACAATCTTGGATATGTACTTGATGGCATTATGGCAGTCTTCACAAACTCGCAAGTTCTTTATCACGCGGACTGGCCTCCCAGCTGGAATCGAAAGAATCCCAAATGCCACCGCTAATTTCTCGCTGTGATACTTCAGCATATGCTCTTTCTCTTCCTCTTCCACATCGTGCAAAACCAGCTTTGTAGACGAAACATACCCCTCCCGCTTCATTTCCAAATCTAACTCTTCTAAGAAGGCATATATCTTGTCCTTGTCAGGGTGTATAGTGTCCCCAACTGAAAATGTATGAGTCTTGTTTTGGACTTCAACCCAGCTATATCCAGGTACTTTCCTGACACCTTTATCCCTCATCTTCAATCTCATCTTATTGACATCGCCCCATCTGCCTGAAGCTGCATATAAATTCGAGAGAAGAACATACATTCCTGCATTTTCAGGCTCCATCTCGAAAATTATCTTAGCAGCCTTTTCACCTAACTTGGTATTGCCATGAATCCGGCTTGCACCAAGCAGAGCTCCCCACATTGCAGCATCAGGTTCAAAAGACATATCTCTCATCAAATTCTGCGCTTCCTCCAAGCGCCCTGCTCTACCTAAAAGGTCAATCATGCAGGTATAGTGTTTTGAATTTGCTGTTATGCCATAATCCTGATTCATTGAATAAAAATATTCGGTGCCCCTGTCTACCAGACCAGTATGACTACAAGCAGACAACACGCCAACCTGAAATGGAATCAAAAGAAAAATAAACCATTAGACGACGTTGAGGAGTTCAAATCAATAAGGTCAATGAATTAACAATTACCATTGTTACATCATCTGGTTTGATACCCGCCGCCTTCATTGAGTCAAAAACTTTAAGTGCCTTTAAGCCAAATCCATGCCTTGCATAGCCATAGATCATCGTGTTCCAAGAGACAACATCCTTTTCAGCTATTCCTTGGAAAACGTCATATGCTTCCTCAATGCTTCCACATTTACAGTACATTACAAGTAGTGCATTCCCCACATAGCACCCAGTTTCGTATCCTGCTTTTGTCATACGGCCGTGCAATTGCTTCCCCAACTCCAAAGCTGCAATTTCAGCACAGGTGCTCAAAGCACAGGTAAAGGAAGACCTAGTCAACCTTTCCCCGTCTCTTTTCATCTCTACAAAGAGTTGCAAAGCCTCTTCACTATAACCATTTTGAGCATAACCAGCAATAATAGCCGCCCAAGAGATGGAATCGCGCCGAGGCATGCTATCAAAGATTAACTTGGCACGAACAATATCACCACTCTGAGCATAGCCAGTTAAAATGGTATTCCATGAACTGGCATTCCGAGAAGGCATTGCCTCAAACAATTTCGTTGCCATGTCCATTCTCTTGCATTGTACATAACCTGCAATCATTGCATTCCACGAAACCGAATTCTTTTCTGGCATTTCATCAAAGATACTTCTTGCTTCATCCAGCATTCCATTCTGCACATAACCCGAAAGCATTGATGTCCATGCAAACACATCCCGAATTGGACACTCCTCAAACAATCTCCTAGCTTCTGACATTTGCCCATTCTGCGCATATCCCGTGATCATGGTATTCCAGGAAACTTCATCCCTCACAGGCATCTGGTCAAAAAGCTGCCTAGCATTAACCAATCTCTTTTGTTTTACAAACCCACCCATCAAACAATTCCAAGAAACTGCTTCCCAATCTGCTTTCAACTCAAACAACCTACGAGCATCTTCTACCCTTCCATTCTGCACATACGCTGCAAGCAACCCATTCCACGAAATCTCATTCTTATCCGGCATCCCTTGAAAAATCGTCCTCGCCTCATCAACATACCCGTTCTGGGCATAACCCGACAACATAGCATTCCACGAAACAACATCCTTCTCGGGCATTCGTTCAAACAAGGCACGAGCGGCACCAAGATTCCTGTTCCTCACATACCCACTAAGCATCACATTCCAAGAAACCAGGTCTCTCTCAGGCATTTTCTCAAACATGTCCTTTGCAAGATCAAACTTGCCATTTGCTAGGTACCCAGATACCATAGCGTTATAGGACACGGGGCTCCGCCGGGGCATGGCGTTGAAGACAAGCAGAGCGGCTTCGCATCGGCCGTTGCGCATGTGGGTGGTGATGTCCATGTTCGATTTCACAATTTCGGAGTCGTAGGAGTTGGATAACTTGTTCATGGATCTGCGTTTCTGGGTTAGTGTTTTCTTCGATGGGATTGGATTTTGAGAAGTGGGATTTCCTGTTCGGTCCTTGATGTTGATGGGTTGCTGGGATTTGAATGACCGGGAGCAGAAGTTGCCGCTGCCGCTGTGCAACGGTCTGAAACTATAACTCCCGCGCATTGTCTCCCTTCAAAATTTGCTTCTCCTCGGCATGCAAAACGTAAAGAATGGAGTTTGATTGCCTACGAATTGAGTAATTTAGAATTTTGGCCCTCCTTTTTAATTATCTAGTTAGTTGGTTCAGCTTTTAAGGGATTTGGATCCTATCCGGATCCTCTTTGTGAGGATCTCTCATCTCCTATTTGTTTATTTTACAATATGCGGTCATAAATCATTATGATTTTTTTTATATTTAAAATTAAATATTAACCGCACAATGAACGGTGAACGGATAAGATGTGAGAGAATTCGGAGAGGATCCTCATCCGCTTTTATGGGCTTGTTTGGTGGACCGGACTGGATAAGAGAAATCCAATTAAATTGAACACGAGTCTTGTGTTTGTCAGAATTAAGCGTATCACGAATCAAATTTGAATCTCAAATCTAAATCCAAAATAAGTGAGATTTAGAAACACAACTTAGATATGAGTTTCCAAGCTTGTCCAAGCCAGCACAATCCAATACTCAAGTCCCATTCAAACCAATCCAAACCAGCCTACCAAACTTGCCCTAAGTTCTACTTGTCCTTTACATGGATTTTAACCTTGATAAAAATGGGATTCAATTGAATGAGAGATTTTAGAGTATAATTGTCACATAGCGAAATAAAGCAGCTCTCTTACATGCGTGAGATCAACATAAATCGGATCTACAGATCTCCTTTTTTGCGAGGTTAATTGAACAACAGATGTGATCATGTTGCTTGCCGAAGATTTATCTAATTGAAGAAACTATCATACTATTTTAAGCTAAAATTTCACTTGATTAGCATAAACATGCCTAGTAGACCTAATAAAAGTTTTTTGAAATTGGGACCTACAGCTTCACAGTACGTTGTGGAAAATTTGAGTGGAATGTCTAGTTGATGAGGACTCACATCACATCCAGGCAAAGCTTTTGGCTTTAGGTTTGAGGGTTGACATATATTTCTAAATGTAAAGAATTTGTAGTTTCCTTATCCTGACTACAATGCTTGATTTCATAATATTCCTCGTGTTAGTAATACAATCCAGTTGCTTTAAAGTCAAAGTCGGTCAACTACTTCATAGATTTTTTATAACTCGAAATGTCTATTATCTTTTAGCCAATTATCATATTTGGTAATTATTATTACTATTTTAATATTACGAATCCAAGAACACTAATGTACTAGGTTTTGCATCAAGTTTTCTGTTAGTTTCAAGTACTCTATTTCTGAGTCATTCTTTACTCCTGTTGCCTTAAGCCTCTGTCTCATAATAGAATGTGCGATTATGAGATAAGCAGCTCAGGGCAAAAGAGTAAATGAAGACCTAAGAAGACTTGGAAGAAAATTCCAAGAGAAGACTTGGAAGAAACTTCTAAAAAAGACTTAGAATATTTAGAGTTAACAAAAAAAATCGCAAAATCGAGCGTAATGACATTTTAGAATTCATACAGCCGATCACACTCAGTAAGATAAATCTTTGTTGTTTTTGTATTATTATCATTTATTAGTACTACACTACGTGGTGCTTCTACAAAGGAAGAAGCTGACTTCATATCGCGACTTACACGATCAACTTACAGAAAAACTTGTAAACAAACGCAGTTTGCCAATCTTGACCAAGAAAAGAAGTTGATGCACATCTCAGTAATGCATGGCAGTATATGCAGAAAATCAGAAATACAAATACACTTACAGAAAATGCGAAATGATTTAGGTTTACCTTACTGTATAGAAGCATCTTATAACATGTTAGATTCTTCCAAGGGACCGTGTGAAAATTGGCAATTTGTTGCCCTAATTACATTAAACTATGTTCATATAGCTTCTGAAAGATGTATGGGATTGAAAAGGACAGAAAATTAATTAGTACAAGATGCTTAATCTCAAGTTCTTCCAGGACCTGGCTTTTAGTGTTTTTGATCAACTAGTGCCTGGCTTTTAGTAGGCTATGGTTCTAGCAGCGGATTCGCGTGAGGACAAGTGATGGATATCTCCCCTACCGCCCTTGTTACTACCATATTCATCCCAAGTTCTCTCCACTTCGTTTAGTATGGTCCTAGCTACTCACCCTCTTTGCTATACATGGTGTTCCATACTTTTTTACGAACGATTATAGTTGATATGGGGGCAACCTATTTGATAAACGTTTGTTGTGAGGATTAAGGTACGCCAAGAATGGGCACTGTGGAGTGAATTTGGAATGTTGGGCAAGAAGAGAAAAAAGTGATGCGGATTTAAGCTACATCTTGCCACAAGGAAAAAAAACTTCTGGATTCACCATTAGATGTTTCAAACATAATAAATAATTGTATATGCAAAAATTTATATAAAAAAAAAAAATATCACATGACGAGAAGAATACTAAATAAAAGATAATACCACCAATTACAAGCCAAATTTTCTCCACAAGTAGCCTCAATATAGTGGCATCAATTACTAATATACAAATTTCCAAAACTCAACCAACCCCCATCTACATCATATCTACAGCATCATTTGGCATCTTTTTACTTATTTATTTATTATTTTCTTTTGGTATGATTCCTTTAGCACCCTCCTCATCAAATGGTTGGTGTTTGTCCTCCATATCTCCATCCTCACCATATCTATTGGAGGAAAAAAATAATTTAAGTTAGCTAGCTAGCTAGCTCACCTTTAGTTGGTGAAGGGACTAAGAAACAAAAGAATTATACTTTTATACATATGTATGAGGCTTTTCATTTAAAATGGTGCACTAGGCTAGGATAATTCCTTATTTTTGTCTTTGAAATTTAAAATCGATAAACATGGTGTAACATCTCATATCGTCCAGGGGAGTGGATCATGTAAGCCTTCTATGTATATTCTCATCTCTACCTAGCATGAAACCTTTTGAGAGCTCATTAGCTTCGGGTTTCGTAGGAACTCCAAAGTTAAGCGAGTAGTGCGCGAGAGCAAACCCATGATGGGTGACCCACTGGGAAGTTCTCGTGTGAGTTTCTAGAAACAAAACCGTGAGGGCGTGGTCGGGGTCTAAAATGGACAATATTGTGCTACAATGGAGTCAAGCCCGGGATGTGGCAGAGGCTCAGGCCAGGATGTGACAATTTGGTATCAGAGCCAATCCTTGACTTGAAGTGTGCCGACAAGGACGTTGGGCCCCTAAGGTGGTTGGATTGTAACATCCCACATCGTCCAGGGAAGTGGATCCTGTAAGCCTTGTATATGTATATTCTCATCTCTACCTAGCACGAGGCCTTTTGGAGCTCTGGTTTCGGGTTTTATAGGAACTCCGAAGTTAAGCGAGGAGCGCGCGAGAGCAATCCCATGATAGGTGACCCACTGGGAAGTTCTCGTCTGAGTTCTCAGAAACAAAACCGCGAGGGTGTGGTCGGAGCCCAAAGCGGACAATATCATACTACGGTGGAGTCGAGCCTGGGATATGGTGGGGGGCCGGGCCGGGATGTGACATATGGTCATTAAGTTTGTCTACCATAAATCATTTTGGTCATTCCATGAAAAATCAGCATTAAATAAGGACCAAAATGACACCCTCAATTTTTTGTCAAATCATTTTAGTTTTTTTGTTTTGTTTTTTGAGTTGAGCTATTTGTCATTTTGATCCTTATATAATAGATTTTTTTTTTATGAAATGACCAAAATGATTGACAATTGACAAACTCAGGGACTACTTCTATGAATTTCAAATTACAAGGACTAAAATGATTAATAGTCGACAAATTGAGAGACTACTTTTATCAATTTCAAATTACAGGAATTAAATAAGAAATTATGTTAATTTCAAAGAACATTTTGACTAAAATGTATATTCTATAATCTTCATGCTGCAATCTTTGCCACATGCCTGCAAATTGCAATGGTCTAACCAAACAAGTCACACCTTTGAACTAATTGAAACTACAACGAATCTGTGCTGTTTTGCGAAATGCAAAAAGATACTACTGGTTTAGTCCAAGCTTCCTTCTCTTCAATCATAGCTTCTACACCTACCCACCCATCTTTTTTGGGACCCAAATTTCTACCCATTAAGAACCAAATGATGAAGGAAAAGACAATACGGTGGATAACAAAATGACAAATAAAACAAAAAATTAATATAATTATCTTTAGGCTTTTTTAGCCAAAAATAATTTATGAGATTAGCAAAACTCCTCAATTTGATCATTGAGATATGAAATTGATGGAAGTGGTCCCTGAGTTTGTCCACCATCAATCATTTTGGTCATTATGTGAAAATCTTCATTAGACAAGGATAAAATGACAAAAACACCCTAAGTTTTTCTCAAATCATTTTGGCTCGTTGTTTTTTAAATTGAGGGTATTTTTTGTCATTTTGGTCCTTGTATAACATAATTTTTCACGAAAGAACCAAAATAATTGATGGTGGACGAACTCAGATGCTACTTCTATGGATTTCAAAGTTCAAGGACCAAGGTGAAGAGTTATGCAAATCTCAAGAACCATTTTGGCTAAAAACCTTATCTTTATAAAGGTTTAGTCGGCTCTTAGTTCTTAATCTACAAAGGTTTGGCCAAATAATTAGTGGAAAAAAATCCCAATAATTAATACTTAATTATCTTTAGAAAGGTTTGAACAAATAGTTATGAACTGCATTATTAGCAGCCAAGGTTTCAAACAAATTTCCACCTTTTCAAAAACTCAATTTGACATGTTCAGTGTCTCGACCCCTCCTCACCTACTCATCTAGCGTCACCAAAATATTTCTTTACTTAAATTTATTAGCATAAAGAACTTTTTCTTCAATTTTAGCATGTATATAAAGGGGTAGTTTGCAGGGAAGTTTTGGTAAAACTCAACTGGTGCATGCAGTATACGTTATACAGAAAGAGTGAGTCCTGAGCCCGCTCTCAGGTTTTAGTTATGGAGAGTTTGAGCCAGCATTATAGTGTATTAATGCTCATGCTAATCATACTTAACGGGGCTTTACCGTCTTGTTTCTCGCAAACAACACGACGCTTTGAGTTTAATGTAAGCTGGAGTCCGCTTTTATTTTAGTGAAGTAATTTTTGCACTCCCTTTTCTCCCATGCACTCATCTCTTTTTCTACCATTTGAACTGGGTGCAAAAGAAGAAAAATGAGAGTGAAAATCACCGTTCTATCTTCGGTAATGTGATTACCAAAAGAAAGTAGGAAATTGAAAGCTTGATTTATTTGCTTTTTGGTTCTTTTTTTTTTTTTCAGGTTGAGTGGAAGAATGTAACTCGTTTGTGCAGCACAAAGCCACTTCTAACAGTGAATGGAGAGTTTCCAGGGCCAACCATTGCTGTCTATGAAGGTGATCATGTTGAGATTAAGGTCACTAACCACGTTGCCGAAAACGCCACCATCCATTGGTGAGTTTATCTAAACTTAGATTAATCACACCGACTTTGATTCTGTTAAGATACTAATTTAGTTGTTGGTTTATTACTATGAGTGCAGGCATGGTGTGAAGCAACTAAGAACAGGATGGGCAGACGGCCCAGCTTATATCACACAATGTCCTATAAGAGGGGGCAATACCTACACATACAAGTTCACCGTCGAATACCAAAGAGGCACTCTCTGGTGGCATGCTCATTATGCCTGGCAACGAGCTACCGTTTATGGCGCCCTTGTCATCCATCCGCGCATGCCTTTTCCATTTTCCGCTCCAATTCAAGAAGAATTCCCCATCATTTTTGGTAATTATACGAAAAAAAGTACAGGAGGACTATTATTTTTTGTTCCATGTTTTCTAGAGAGTTCATAATTTCTGATCTTGAATTGCTCATGTGTTTTGCTATGTTGCAGGTGAATGGTGGAGTTCAGATGTAGGTAAAGTGGAAGCTGAAATGAAGACTGGAGCTGGACCTAATAGTTCAGATGCTTATACCATCAACGGGTTGCCAGGACCACTCTATCCTTGCTCCAACAAAGGTATATATCCAAAACTTAAGGGTACGTCTAGGATTGTTCCTGTAAAGGCTAAAAGTGGTTTCTCGAAAGCTTTCAAGTGTTTTTCCATGAAGCACTTTGATTTTTAATTAAAATTCGAACGTGTAGCTTTTATGTGCAGAAGTACTTCCTACATAATCAGTCTTGAGCGGCCTAATTTTCAACCAATTTTTTTCTTTTTTCTACAAAGAATTTACACGATCTTTGTTGTACTTATGCAGCAGATACCTTCATCAAAACTGTGGAACATGGAAAAACCTACTTGCTTAGAATTATCAATGCGGCACTCAACGATGAGCTTTTCTTTGCTGTGGTTAATCACACACTAACTGTCGTGGAGATTGATGCCGTGTACACCAAACCATTCACAACCTCAGCGATCATGGTAGGTCCTGGCCAAACCACCAACGTTTTGCTCACTGCAAATCAAGTCCCTGACTCCTCGGGTGCCTTTTTGATGGCGGCCTGGCCTTACCTCACCTCTGTTTTCCCTTTCGACAATTCCACCACAGCCGGTTTCTTGCGTTACAAGAACACAAAGGGTGACAGAATTAAGTATCCCCCGAAAGCGCCGAGTACTTTTGCACCGGAAAAATACAACCTCCCTAAAATGGAAGACACGAAGTTTGTCACTAAATTTAATTACAAGCTCAGAAGCCTAGCCTCACCCAAGTATCCGTGCAACGTGCCTAAAACCGTCGACAAGCATGTTGCAATAGTTATAAGCCTAAATCTCCAAGATTGTCCAGCCAACAAAACCTGCAAGGGTTATGCTGGCAAGAGATTTGCAGCTTCTATGAACAACCAGTCCTTCATTCGTCCAGCCTTGTCGATTTTAGAATCACATTACAAGAAGCTCAAAGGCGCCGAGTACTCCACCGATTTCCCAGAGAAGCCTTTGAAGCCGTTTGATTACACTGGTGTGGATCCAGTTTCGGAGAACGTGAACCCGAAATTTGGCACTAAGATTATGGAAGTGGAGCACGGAACAAACTTAGAAATTGTACTACAAGGTACAAGTTTTCTTAACACTGAGAACCATCCAATTCATGTGCATGGACACAACTTTTTTATTGTCGGTATGGGGTTTGGAAACTTCAATGCTACCAAGGATCCGGCAAAGTACAACCTCGTTGACCCTCCAGAGAGAAACACGGTGGCAGTTCCGACCGGAGGATGGGCGGCGATTCGATTCAAGGCCGACAATCCGGGAGTTTGGTTCATTCATTGTCACCTTGAAGAGCATACTTCTTGGGGTCTTGCCTCGGGGTTTATTGTGAAAAATGGTCCTAAACCGTCTCAGTGTGTGCTTCCCCCCCCTGATGATCTTCCGTCATGCTGAGTTTTTCTCATAGACGACTCGAATTAGTATTTGTTGTTAAACAATGGCTTTGAACTCTTCTTTTTTTATGAACATATATACCTGATATAATATATAGGCTTTGTACTTTTGAGTATCAAGGACCGCACTAGGGAGTTTTCTGTGTGATATAAGTATTTTCATCGGGAATGTATGAAAAGTAGTAAAACTACTTTTTTTTTTTTCTTTTGAAGCTCTCCATCCTTTCAATCTCGTCTTTTGGAGAACTTATTCTTTTGGAGTACTTATCCGGTATGGGAAATGACACACCCAATCCCCATGTTTAGTAAGCACCGAAGTTGAGATGTGTTGACCATCATTCAAACGGGTGACGTAACATGAAAAGTGTGAAGGCATAACTAAAGTTGACAGCTTATAACTAATTCATATGAACTAGAATTTTAGAGTTATCAGTTGTCGACTTTAGTTATACTCTCATGATTATTATGGTTAGTCACATACTTGGGTGATGGCGAGCACGCTTCAATTTAGATGCGTACTTGACATCTAGATTGTAGTGTGTTAGGACAAATTGTGAGATAGACATAGTCCTCCCATTCCGTCCTAGGCTGAGATTTCTATGTATATCTTATGTGAGGAGTAAGATAGGCAAGTTTTTATGTATTTCTTTTACTCTAAGAAAATATAAATAATAAGTACTGCCAAATGGTTACAAAAACTGAAATAATTACAAAACGATAAAGTGAAATTATTGTTAAATTGAATAGGACTATTGTTAAAGAAGGTTGGTGGACCAATCTGTCGAAACTACAATAGTAATTTCCATATTTCATAGACTTTCAACAACCTTTAATCCCTCTCTTTAAAAACACTTTTGTTTCAATGATGATAATAGCGATAATAATAGTAATTTAATTTCCAATAACAATATGAGAAATGCTAAGGAGACTCGTCCGACTCTTCATGACATTTCTATAACTTTATATTTTTTGTACAATATTTTATAAATTAATACGAAAATTAACATTAAATTGTGATGTTTAAGAGAATTTATGAAAAATCTCAATATGAAAAAAATCCTCTGAACATTTTTCTAACAATATATCATACAAGATCAAATTGGAACAAAAATAAAAAAGAAAAAGAGAAGGCTGGGAAGCATATTGCTTTCACAAACAAAAGTGAGAGCCACGCAGTTTTTTCTCTTTGGAACTACTGCCAGCTTTAGAGTGGAACGCGTGCAGCTAATACCAGAAAACAATATAAAAATTTGGCAAATGCTTTATGGAAATTTCACTAGGGTTGCTTGGAAATGCCACTCTGACATGTGAGATAAATGTAAACTAAGGTAAGAATGATAATTTTACGATTTTGTAAGAAGTGATGACTTACTAAAGATGACATGGTCAAATAATTCGATCGAAATTTTTCTCCATTAGAAAACATGAATGACAGTGAGGAGGTGTCGCTTGGAAAGCTTAAGTTTGACCGTGAGAGAAGTCTTTTATTCACTTTCTGCAAGGCAACATAAACTCTGCTTTGTGTGATGCCTTAGGTTGTGTTGAGATTCTTTTTGGATTTTTGTGTTTGGAACTTAAGAACTAAGAGATGGATTGTTGAAGAAAAAGAAAGAGGGATTTGAATTCTTAGGTTGTGTAAGGTGGTTAAGTGGAATGAGTAATAAGAACCATATAATTTAAAGTGAGTGGTCAAATTTTCCGAATCCATTGACTCTAGACACAGAAATTCAGAGAGAATCTCAATTCCCTTTGGTCACTTATAAGTTTATAAGTTTACAAGTCAAAATGGACATTAAACTAAGGACTAGGTGTTTTGGCAAAAGATAAGAGAATTGCCTAGGTGGCTTCGATGTTCTCACTTCTAAAAGACCAAAAAATCGTTACCTTCGTCTTTCCAATGTTGTAAATGTTGTCAATGCTAATAACAAATTGTTAGTGGCAACTCAGTTGATGAATTAGTTAAGGAGGAAAAGGAATAAAATATAAAGTTGCACACAAACATAGACAAAATCTCGTAAAAAATCCATGAATTTGCTAAATTGTTTACAATGGAGCTATTTAGCCTGAGTTATTTAAGTATGCGTGATTTGTTGGTGGATTTGGGAAACCCACACTCATATGGTTGCTTGACTTCCTGTAACGTTCTCTACATATTCTCACACAAGTGTAGTGTATGCGAGAGAATTTGTGATATTGTCGAGTATAAACACATGGTTACACGGTAAATTCTTTAAGTTTGTCAATGCAGAAGTTGCGGTATCCCCAAATGTATATACACGATTTCAAAGAAATACTTTGAGTCTATTAATTCAGAAATTTAAAAACTCGATTGTATAAACTTTTACAAAGCAAATTCTCCATATTCTATCTCAAGAGCATAATAAGAAGCATGGTTAGTGTAAAGTTTTTCGAAACAAACATGTATCCCACTGGAAATACCCTAATACACAGACATGTATGCCTTATGTGAAACAAACTTAACTTCCTTATGAATAATTTGTTCATGATACTATTACTAATCTCTACCAACTTTATCTACATTTTATAGAGACATATAGCACTTATATTGACAATACTAAAGGTTAGATCTACAAAAACATAACCACTATAAGGTGACTCAATGATTGAAAATGAATTTTAGGTATATATTTCATACAACATGTCTTGAATTCGATTCTTGATGCTAGTGAATCGCACGATGATGGTCAGTGAAATATTAAAATGCCTCTATAAGTCTTTATGGTCTCTAAAAAAAATGAACTATCGTAATGATATCACCAGCTGATCCCTTTTAATTAAAAATTAATAATAATAATAACGCAGAGCCAAAGATAGCAATCTAGTAAACAGCCAAACCATTCCCAACCCCACACCATTTTCTTTTCTTTCCTTTACTTTCATCTCCTCCAACACACCCACCACTACCTCCTTCCACTTTAATTTCTTCCAACCTCCTCCTCAAGTGCTCTGTTCAGTCTGTTGTTGATTGATTGTACCAAATTAATAAATAAAAAAAAAACCCAGAAACCAAAAGTACAAACAAACCCAAATGTCCTTCACCTTCTTCTTCCTTTACATTCTCTTGCCTGCCTTCCCGGGTCTACCCAACCCGGACCCGGCTCCCATCCAGTCATTCTACCCGGCCCGAAATCCATCCCCACCCGCTACAATCCCTGCATTCCCAGAACAATCCGACTTAGCCGGGTGCCCGCTGGACCTCCCCAATGAGCTCTTCCACGGCATAAAGTCTGCCTGCTCCGCCACCAAAGGTGACTCCTCTGACCACCTACAGCGAAGCAGGTGCTGCCCTGCGCTCGCGGCATGGCTTTACTCTGCCTACTCTGCCACCGCTCTGGGCAAAGTAGGCAGGGTGAGCCCAGCAGTGGCGGGTCAGCCTTATGATCTGCCACTGCTGCCAGACGACTCGGAAACTTGCGTTGAGGACTTGGGACAGGCGCTGAAAACAAGAGGAATTGATCTGATCAAGCCGAATGAAACCTGTGATGTTGTGTATTGCTATTGCGGGATAAGATTGCACCCCTTGAGCTGTCCCGAGGCGTTTTGGGAGAACGAAAGGGGGAAGCTTGTTGGGGGTGCGAAGGTGAAGAAGTTGGAGAGAGATTGCTTGAGCGGCGGCAGCAATGGGTTTCCGGGTCTTGGTGGCTGCTCCAAATGCTTGCACAGTCTCTACAATGTAAGTACATTTCTTTTGGAACTGTAAAGTTTCAGTCTTTGTTTGATTTACCGTAGCTGGTTGGCCTGCATTTTTTGTTTTTATTTCCAAAAAAATGAAGAAGAAGAATAATTGATTAGGGTTCCTTCTGGTTCTTCTCCCTAAAGCTCCATGATTGAGAATTGGGAAAGTGTTTTCTTCTTTATATTACCCTCTAGAAACAGTGCTAGACGCGCCATTACAGCGAGTGTAATACATGCAATCGATATGGAAAGAGAAGAATGTCTGGGTATCAAATTAAGCTCATTTAGTTCGATTTCAACTCAAACCATATCACGACTAACAGTCTCACATTTATATTAATATATGGTTATATTAAATTAAACGGATCTTAACATATACTTATTAACAACCCAATAAGTTGATTTTCCACCTCTAGGTTGTATTTACGTAACCATAGATTACTGTGTGACACATACAAAACTAGCGCATCAAAATAATTATAAAAAAATTCTACACATGTCAAATTGTAATTTATCAATAATATCGACATAATGAATCTATTTACTACAAGAATAGGGTTATTTGAGAGTGTTTCCTGACCTCTCTTTATTTATTAGGAAAACTAATGAAATTGATTTGAAAATTTTGAGTTTTAATTAAAAAGATAAAATAAATAAATAATATCAGGAATGACTTTTTAGAGTAAAATATCATTTTCGTTAAAAGTGAACAGAACATGAAGTGTTTCGTTAAAACTCTTTTATTTATTTCGGATTTTTCTTGGTTTGGATTGAGAATAGTTAGTTAGGTGCTTAATGTGTACCAGTATTTGTACGGTAGCATGAATTTGATTTTGATGTTGCACCTACCAGTTAGTAAATTGATTTTGTATCAGCTTAACAAGAAGAAAGCTTCCAATTCAAGCAAATTAGGGGACAGGACCACCAAAATGCACAACAAAGACTGTCAGTTGATGGGTCTCACTTGGCTCCTTGCCAAGAATCGGACGGCTTACATCCACACGGTGACATCCGTCTTCCGGGCTTTCATGGTAAGCGCCGATGGGTCTGATCCTCGGTCGTGCACGCTCAACAGCGATGGAATGCCTCTTGCCGTCGATTCTTCTCAAATTTCTGAGCAGTCCTCATCCAACATCCTTGCAGCTTCCGTCTTTTTCTACATTGTAATGTCACTTTCTTTGTTGTTTATGTTGCAGCTTACCCTATCCTCCATCCAAAACTAGCCAAGGGATTCACAAAATTTATGAACCATGGCGGATGGGATTTGTGTATTTTTTTTATTTTAAATGTACTATGTAATTGTTCTACATTTATGACATGCCCAATTGCCCCATGCATTGGATGCTTCATTCATTTATGGGCAACAAAGAGAAAAAGAGAGAAACTTATATAGGGCAATCATATTACGTGTTGTGTCAGAATGCTCCTAATCCTATCCTACTTGTGGAGAGAGACTACCCTGCACCCTTGGAATGCTATCACGGCGTTCGAACGCTGTGGCATCGATCCCAAAGGTTGTAGGCATGGGCGGATCCATTCATGGACCGAAGACCACCTGAAAGTCCGAAGAAGCGTATGCGAGGACTTTCAAGGATCACCGAACACTCTGGTGGTGCACACGGTGAAAGAGAGAAGACCACCATAATTGTGCAGAAGCTGGTAGTAGGTAAGTCATTCACTAAATTGCAAGAGATGTCGGCAATACGTTACCCGCACCGAAGATTTGATCGGCAACTATTGGGAGGAATTTTTGTCCAAAAACTAGTAAGCCATATGTGGGCCAAGGTTTAACATGTCCGAAAGGACTGCTGTTTTGTATTGAAGAGACAAATTATGGAGACTGCATGTAACTTGCTTGGTGGCATTATTTTGGTGACAGTTGTGTTCTTCACGAGATATTTGTGAAATGTCAACGTCGCCCAACGAGGGGGACTTTGTCTTCTAGGGTTTGCATAACGCTATAAGCATAAGGTAAGGAATTGAGCTGTGGAGCCTATGTGCATATAGTTTATAACCAGTGTTGTTTCTAAACTAACCAGGCCGAACTATTGTAACTCATAATTGATTCCATTACATTGCCTTAGTCTGATCCATTTGTATGGTGGGTTGGGCTTAAATGGGTTAGGCTCATATGCTTTGAATGCTCAGTCAAGCCATCGTACCCATTATGTCAAGACCTGTCTGTCAGCGAAGAAAGCATTTTTCACATAAACGATGTCAGAATCGCTTTTAATTTTAAGAAGTAAATTTAAATATTTATTATGGTTAAAGCTTTATTCAAACTTTTTCTTCATCAGCAATTGGTTGACGAAGGATTCAAATTTAAATAAAGTATTATTAAACTAAGCGCGAGTTAAGATTTGTTTTCCAAACTTTAAACTGAAATCAATCTCACATTCAGAGGTGAATCCCGGGATCACCCGGAGTTCGAAAAACATACTTGAGAAGGTTTTCCAAGGACCTTTCGAATGTTTTATACGAGTCCCTTTTGTATATATTAAGTTTTTGATGTAATACCTGCTAAGCATATCTTGAGGTTGAGTCAACAACACTCGACAAACTCTCTTGATATAACTCATCATATGTTTTTGGCATATGTTGATATTGTTGACATGTGTTCAACAGAGTTTGACTGATGACAACAAGCACATCAAGTATTCAACGAAATATCTCAACGAATAAACTGAAATTTATTTTGCGCACTCATGCTATATTTCTATTTAAAATATTTAAACCTTTAACACTTAAAACTCTGAAGAATCGAATTCTGGATACCACTGCTTAGGACTACAACTCTTCTGTAGCCCAGATTATTTCTTCAGTTTTTATTGGTTTTTTTATGAAAATGTGTAATAATTACTATGATATTTTCTCCAATTAGCTAAAGAAATAACTTTGAACTTTATTAGGCATGCACAGGCCGATCGGGAAATGTAGGCAGGAATAATTTAGTGGTCCTACTAGGCTACTCCTATAAAAGCTGAAAATGAAGTGATTATCCAGCAGTTGCCATGGAAAAGTATGTCGTCCAAGGCATATTTTCACTTAACAAGATTTGGCTGCTGAAGAATTAACAGTATCCCATGTTGATCATCAATTACAATTAAATACATGTTCAACCATGATTTGTGATCAGCAAAGAGTGCTGTTGATTCTTTCAGCAGCCAAGTTTTATCCATTTTCACCCGGGTGTGCTCAAATTAAACTGAATGCCCTTGTCGTTGTCCGACATGCTCCTATTGGGACTTTAGAATCTGTTGGGCACTGTTTGATAATAACTGGGGCCCCTTACTTTATCGTCGTAATTTCAGGCGGGTGAGAGCAGTGTGTCTGTCTTTTCATGTTGTGAGAAACGAAGTAATTTAGTATTGTGTTCAGTTCAAACAAATTTGATTAAGGTCTCTCTAGCTGGGCGAGGGCTATGGACAATGACGGATTCATGATTTTAGTGTAAAATATTTCATTTTCTTTTAAATTGAATAGTGCACAACGCGTAAAAAAATTCAAAATTTTTAGTTCTACATTTTGTTAAGCATTTAGTCTGCACGTCGTCCTTTGTTGAATATGTTACGTGCATGCCGATATATGTCAACATATGAAATGTTGTCGATATGTCTTGCAAAATTTTGTCATGTGACTTTGTGACCCCATGTTGAGTGGTGATGATGCATCTTGCAAGGGGATGTTGACGTATCCAGTCGAATGTTTTCGAAATATGTTGAATATGCAATTTCCTATCGAACACTTAGTGGACACAAAAAGAGTACTGTATCAAATATTTCAAAATGGTTCCTAAGGACCTTCACTAGCTTTTTCCTAACCTTAGGAGGGCATCAATACCACCCCCGGGTCATTTCAGTTCAGCAAGGCTATTCCTTTGAAACCGAACTAGTTTGAATAAATTACAGTAGTTTAAAATATCATCGAGCAAAAGAGAAACACATCGATTGCCTTGTTTGTTTCTTATTTTTTGTCAACCACAATTCATTTTCAAGTGATAAAACATAATCATTTGTACCATCTTTTTAGTAGAGGTAGGACCTGCTAAAATATGTGGGTCCCATCTCTATTAGAGACAGTGGCGGAACCAGGATTTTAAACTCGGGGGGTCCCAATTATAAAGGTAAAAAAAAATTATACACAAAAATAACATTGAAAATTTAAATATAATACATTTCATTCAAAAATCATATGCAAAACAATATTACAAATTATAAAATCATAACTCAAGCGTCCATTACGAGGTTTCATAAGTTATTAGGGAGTACCTAAGTTATTTTATCTAGTATGAACCACTAAATTTAAAACACCGGTCAAATAAAACTCTCCCGAAACTCCCACTATCTTTCTAACCAAATACACCGTTTTTCTCTTTTATTAGTTTCCAAACATCCACCTTTTCTCTCACTAAGAACAAAGCTACCATACCTCCACCAACCACCTCCGTCCCCATTCTCCCGAAGCCATGGCAGCTCCACCCCCAAATTTCACCAACCTATGATAGATCATATTAACCTTATGAAGGAAATTTCACCCATAAGAAAAATTACTAAGATGGTTGAAATAATTTGGGGAAATTTGGGCTTATGTACTGCCCTCGCCAGATGACAGAGAAAGGTTGGAGGAGAAGTGGGTGGGACCGACGGATGAGACCATGGCAGAAGCAAGGAGGATAGAGGCATGAATGGTCCCTATTTTCTTTCTTCTCCGTGCGGGGTCATCTTCTTCGAGAAGAAGACAGCCACTGGAACTTGCAACCTACAACCTGCACAGACCTCATGCTCGAGTACGAGGGGTCCCTAGAAAATTTATAGCAGAGATTTAGGATCGCCGATGGGTCATGGGACCTCCCAGGTCCCTATGTGGATCCGTCCTTGATTAGAGAGATGGTATAAATAGATGGTAAGAGTAACATTTTTGCTATCTTCTAAAGCCATCTCCATTGGAGACGACTATAGGGTTATAGGCCAAAATCAGCTCGAAATGCTCCAAAACTCAACTCCAATGGAGGGCTGAGTCTATAAAAAAGGGGACCCACCAGGCCAAGTTTAGCCCTTTGGCCATTCTTAGTTAGCCAAGTAGCCCATTTGAGGGGCTTTTGTTTTTTTTTTTTTTTGGGTTTTAGGCCGAATTTAAAAAATTTAAAATTTCTAATTGTTTTCCTATAAATACCTAGGCCATTTTTACACAATTTCTCATATCCATTTTATTTTTTTGTAGGCTCACATCCCTTTCATAAAACATCACTCCCTTACCTCTTCCAATAATCTAAATTTAAATTTTTTAATATTTTTCAAATGGCCACATCTTCAACCAAAAGATAAGAAATCCAGAAACTTATTCATTTAACGACAAGTGGCCCTTAAAATATGTTCAGAAACCATATTTTAATATGATAGTTTAATTCAATTAACCAATAAAATTAAAGAACAAACTTAAAATATTAAATCATTGAGGGGCTAAAAAATAGCCCGGTTGTAAATAGTATATAAATATAGTCTGACACTGTTTATTAGAAAATAATTTCTTGGAGAATTGTAATTTGGACGGAGGTTATACATAACCCCTTCGAATGGAGATGGCCTAAGACATAATTTCCGTAGATCTCTACATGTTTAGCAAAGCAAGTTAGGACTAATTTAGATGAATTTCATGTAATCATCCAATTATTTGTCAAAATAAAATGTACATGCAGAGAAAATTATTTTCAATAAAGAATCTTTTCTGGTCATTGCTGACGCAAATTTTTATTACCAATTCAACAACCCTTGAACAAAAAGACAATCCAGAGTGTACAGAAGACAAAACCACAACCAGAACCAGTAGGAGTCACAAAGAAGGCCGAGTTCCAGTGCAGTATGGCTCACATTCACAAATCTGCACCACATCTCAAAACGCATTGATTTTTCCTGTAGGCTCCACGAGGGTGCTTGTCCCGACCTGGATTCATGCTTATCTTGATGTTGCATGAACGATGAAGGGTCTGAAAGTCCTCATTGTTGGCTAATCCACGTGTATGGTGGTGGGGCCCATAACGGACGGAAGAGATTGAGCCATCTGAACGGTCAGGATGGTGTTTCAACCCTAGTGTGGTTGTATACGTGTTGCTCTCTGCTTTCCTTTGCTTTTTGATGGCCTATGCATGCACCATAGATTACACATACTCTAGAGAGGGCCCTCTAGAGCCCATGTCACTTTTACACTACTATATAAACCCTACTCCTCCTTCCCTCACCACCAAAAGCTTTTCTTGCTTTTGCTCATGCATTGTTTAGCTTTCCTTTTCTTCCTAGTTTTTGCTCCTAATTTCCTTCCTGATCTCATGGCTGCTTCCGTTGATCCTCTCGTCGTCGGCCGAGTGATCGGCGATGTCGTGGACATGTTCGTCCCCACCCTGAGCATGTCAGTCTACTTTGGTTCCAAGCATGTCACCAATGGCTGTGACATCAAACCTTCCATGGCCATCAACCCCCCAAAAATCACCTTCACTGGTCACCCTGGCGAGCTCTACACCTTGGTCCGCCCCTTTTCACTTCTGCACACCTAGATCAACTCGATCCTGTTGCATGCATGAGTTAAATTTACACATTTCACATTTTTTGTTTTGCATAAATATGTACACCTAATAAAATTGTTCATGCAGGTGATGACTGACCCTGATGCTCCGAGTCCGAGTGAGCCAAGCATGAGGGAGTGG
Source organism: Pyrus x bretschneideri (assembly GCF_019419815.1). NCBI lineage: Eukaryota > Viridiplantae > Streptophyta > Magnoliopsida > Rosales > Rosaceae > Pyrus > Pyrus x bretschneideri. Next base: position 12,907,313 of record NW_025999612.1, on the reverse strand, counting down.
GTCCATTGGTGATGATCAACTGCTTCTTCTTCTTGCATGAATTACGTTTTAATTTATTTACCTTAATTTTACAAATTTTGTTGTTAATAATCTTTCTTAATTGGACTCACAAAAATTAACTTCATGCACATTGTTTATGATTTCAGGATCGTGTCTGATATCCCTGGAGGAACAAACCCTCTCAGAGGTAATTTACAAACACCAAGAGAAAAAATCTTCCTAACTTTTTACCGTTCTCAAATCTTTAAGTTTTTGGTTGCAGCTTTTTGCATGCATGCAACACAAATATATATCTCTATATACACACACACACATATATATACGTATATATACACATATTTTCGAGCAGAAACTTTATTCCATTCTTCATTTTCGAGTAGAGAATCTCTGGCAAAACACTCGTTTCCAAGCTGAATCATTGACATGCATGCATTTCTCTGGCTTTGAATGTTTTGAGATTATTTCCGAAAAAATCATCAAAAATTTTCAGAGTTCCATCATATCAATTGATTCTCGAAAAACTATGAATGTTTTGCTTCTATACCTCTTAAGCATTTGTTACTAGCTAAATTTGATTTGGTACAACAATTTTTCAAAAACCACGTGTCGTGTATATTTTCTTTATAGTTCATAATATTTTTGCTATTTATACAAATTAAAAATAAAATAGTTTTAAAATTTCTACCTAAATGGTGTTTTTGTCCTTGCATAGATAGTAACACGTAGTTCATCCTTGAAACACCTTTGCTCCTAGTGACACGTATATGCCACTTGTCAAGGTTACCTTGTTGATGTGGTAACCTCTCCTCCTGTTGCATCCACGTGGCACAATGGTTTCGTTACTAAGCTCTCTAATTAATTTTGATATTTTTTTTAAATGAATAAAAAATAACAGGAAATAAGAGATTAATATGAGCTAACAAATTGACAATCAATAAATAAAATAACAAAATAATTATTGCAGGGAAAGAGATACTGCCGTACGTTGGTCCGAGGCCACCAGTGGGGATTCACCGCTACATTCTGGTGCTGTTTCAGCAGAAGGCTGCGGTGGGGTTGGTGGAGCAACCACCCTCTCGTGCCCATTTCAACACCCGCTTCTTTGCGGCGCAGCTCGACCTTGGACTGCCGGTTTCCACCGTCTACTTCAACTGCCAGAAAGAGCCAGCAAACAGGAGGCGCTGAGCGTTTCCATAGAGGGGATGGTGTGGTGGTGTTTCACCAAATAAGAATATAGAATTAGTGAATAAAAAATGGGAGTCTGGCTTTAATTAGAGTGTGTAATGAAAGCTAGCATTATTTATAATATGTAATGTGCAAGCATGTTAGTTATATGAAGCCATCGAAGCTAGGGTGGGTGTTTCTCCTGGGGTTGGGATTTTCGGTGCGTTTGGTATGTATGTGCAGAAACTGTCTCACTCTTAATTATAAGTCTGTTTCCTATTTCAATTGGCCTTTAATTTGAAGATTAAATGATGTTGTTGTGTTCATTGCTTCTAATTTAAGGTTAAGGAATGGGTAAACGGGGGATAATGACTTAAATTTCAATCCACTGGTAAGGATGGATATAACATATATTGTGGTTAGAAAGAACCTTCTTTGCATGTCGGAAGATTGTTTAAAAGAAATTTCAAATTACTATGGTCAGAAACAACTATCTGCACATGTCAAACGTTAGTTAGACGTAACGTTTATTGAGATAAGTAAGGTTAGCTAGACGTAACGTTTACTGAGATAAGTAAGGTCAGTTAGATGTAACGTTTATTAAGATAAAAAAAAAAACTTTCTATGCATGTCGAACGCTTGTTAAAATAAAATTCACACAATAATTAAGACAACATTAATATCGAGAAAGAAATTGTTATGCATGGTTGACGTCTGTCAATGAAGAAATTTCACAATTACTGTAGTCAGAAAGAACTATTTGTGCATGTCGAACTCTTGTCAAAATGAAATTTCACAGTAATTAAGGCGACATCACTATCGAGGAAGAAATTTTCATGCATGGCAGACGTTTGTCAATAAAGATATTTCACAGCGATCAGAAAGAACTTCCAATGCATGTCGAACGTTTGTCAAAAAAGAAATTTTATGTTACTGCGGTAAAAAAGAACTTTATGGGCATGTCTGATGAATGTTAAGAAAGAAATTTTAAGTACGATAATTACAGATGGAATCAATAGTGAAAGAAAGCTTTTCACGCATAATGAAACCCTACTGTGGAAGAACAGTTTTCACATACCGGAAGCATGTCAAGTATGAAAGTAATTTTCACCCTCGATAACTCTTATCAAGAAATAACAACTCCCCGAAAGAGACAGCGAACAGGAGGCCCTCAGCGTTTCCATTGAATGGTGTGGTGGTACTGTTTCACCAAGGATTGGAGTCTGGCCTTTACAGGGACTTTAAGTTGAGTGTGTTTTAGTGGACCTTGTATCTTTTATAATGTAATATGTATGCATGTTAATTATATATGAAGCAAGCAGATTAAGCTAGGGTGGGTGTTTCTCCATGGGGCTGGGATTTTCGGTGCTTTTGGTATGTATGTACACAAACTGTCTCACTCTAAATTACAAGTCTTTTTCCTATTTTAATTAGCCTTTAATTTGGAGAGTAAACAAACTAGTCATGTTTAGGGTTAATTTTCTTGCTCTAGTTTAAGGTTAAGAATAGAAAACAGGGCATAATGACTTAATTTCAATTTAATGATGAAGATGAACTTAATGTTTACTGTGATTAGAAATAACTTATTATGCATGTCAGACGCTTGTAAATAAAAAAATTTCACGTATATCGAACTTATATGAAAACAGAAGCTTCACGCATATTGAATGTTGGTCAAAAAAAGTATTTTTAATAGAACTATATACATACACTAAGGGGTAGAGGATTTGGTGAAAAAGAAAAAAATGTTTGTAATTTCAGTCTTATTTCTAAGTTTACAGGGAAAATTGAACCCAAGTGGGCCTTTGATTTGGGCTTAGTCATGATCTAATATTAAACTGCTTCAACTTGAACAAAGAGGGCTAGCCGCTGGCCCAAGACTCCTTGTCAAAGGCAACCCTGGTCCTTGACCTTCTAGGCTTCAGCTAGTGAATGGAGTGGGCAGTCTAGCTCGTCATCACTTTGCTTTTCGTGCGGAGTTTATGGCAGTTGCTATGAGCGCAGCAAGAAGCTGCTAAAACCCTGCACTTTCATGAGAGACAGAGAGAGTGAGAGAGATGACATACCAGCTGATGAGGTTAACGGTGCTGTACCACGAACCGAGGGAATGAGGAGGTTGATGTCCATACAAAGCCCTCGTCAAGCAAAACAGTCTTACTAATACCTCAACTTTGTTTCCAGGTTCACCTTGGTCTGCTTTCAGTTCTTAACTAGCTCAAATTATTTACTTTCTTGGGAATAATATGATTTATCACCAAAATTCATCTCTATTAATTGATTCATTACTTATAAGGACATACGTCTCTAAGAAATTCATTGTGCCCTCTCTTTTTTTAATAAAATTTACCATGCGCTCTCTTTCTTTTTTTTTCTTTTTTTTTGTTTTTTTTAAACTGAAAATGACTTGATTTCAATTTGATGTTAAGGATGGACATAACGTTTATTGTAGTTAGAAAGAACTTTCTTTGCATGTCAGATGACTGTTAAAAAGGAAAATTTCATATGTCGGACGATTGATAAAGAAGAAATTTCTCATTACTGTTGTTAGAAACAACTTTATGCACATGTTAAACGCCAGTTAGATGTAACGTTTATTGAGATAAGTAAGGTTAGTTAAATGTAACATTTACTGAGATAAGTAGGACCAGTTAGACGTAGGTAACAAATAACTTTCTATGCATGTCGGACACTTGTCGAAATAAAATTCTCACAGTAATTAAGATAGCATCAATATCGAGAAAGAAATTGGCATGCATGATTGACGCTTGTCAATGAAGAAATTTCACAATTACTGTAGTCAGAAAGAACTATCTGTGCATGTCGAACAGTTGTCAAAAACAAATTTCACAATAATTAAGGCGACATCACTATCGAGAAAGAAATTTTTGTGCATGACTGACACCTGTCAATGAAGAAATTTCACAATTACTGCTGTCAGAAATAACTATATGTGCATGTCGGACGCTTGTCAAAAAGAAATTTCACAAATAATTAAAGCGACATCACTATCAAGAACACAATTTTCGTGCATGATTGACGTCTGTCAAAAAAGAAATTTTACTTAACTGTGGTACAAAAGAACTTTATGAGCATGTCTGAAGACTGTCAAGAAAGAACTTTATGAGGATGTCTGAAGACTATCAAGAACGCAGTTTTTCACGCATAATGAAGTTCTATTGTGGAAGAATGTTTTACACATACAAGAAACTTGTCAAGTAATGAAATTAATTTTCACCCTTGTAACTCTTATCAAGAATTAACTCTACTCCCCGAAGCAGTCAGAGAACAGGAGGCCCTCAGCGTTTCCATTGAATGGTGTGGTGGTGTTTCACCAGGGATTGGAGTCTGGCCTTTACAGTGGCTATAATTTGAGTGTGTTTTTAGGGGATCTTGTATCATTTGTAATGTAATGCATGCATGTTAATTATATATGAAGCTAGCAAATTAAGCTAGGGTGGGTGATTCTCCATGGGGTTGGGATTTTGGCTGCTTTTTGTATTATGTGCAGAAAGTCTCACTCTAAATTTACAAGTCTTCTTCCTATTTTAATTGGCCTTTAATTTGGAGAGTAAACAAACTAGTTATGATTAGGGTTAATTTGAGTTTAATGGTAAAGATGAACGTAATGTTTAGTGTGATCAGAAGGAACTTATTGTGCATGTCAGACGCTTGTAAAGAAAGAAATTTCTCGTATATCGAACTGCGGTTAGAAAAAAAAAAAAAAGAAAAAAAAAAAGCTTCATGCATATCGAATGTTGGTAAATAAAATTATTTTTTGAATAGAACGATATATTACACAAAGAGATAGAGAATTTGGTGAAAAAAGATAAAAATATTTCTATTTTCAGTCTTATTTCTAAGTTTACAGGGAAAATTGAACCCGTGGGCCTTTGATTTGGGCTTTGTCATGATCTATATTCAACTGCTTCAACTTGAACAAAAAGGGCCCCGCCGCTTGCCGCTAGCCGAAGGCAGCCCTGGTCCTTGACTTTTGAGGCTTCAGCCAGTGAATGGAACAGGCAGTCTGGCTCGCCATCACTTTGCTTTCTGCGCTGAGTTTATGGCAGTTGCTATGAACGCAGCAAGAAACTGCTAAAATCCTGCACTTTCATATGAGAGAGAGAGAGAGAAAGAGAGAGATCGATATCGTACCAGCTGATGAGGTAAACGGTTTTGAGCGACGAAACGAGGGAATGATGAGGGTTGATGTCCATACACAGTCCTTGTCAATCAAACAGTTCTTACTAATACCTCAGCTTTGTTGCCGGTTTGACCTTGGTCCGCTTTCAGTTCTTAAGCAGCTCTAATTTTTACTTTCTTGGGATTAATATGATTATCATCAAAATTTCTCTCTATTGATTCATTATTTATAATGACATAATTACTATGGCTTTAAAAAATTCATGGTGCACTCTCTGTTTTACCGAAATTTACTATGCACGCTTTTTTTTTTTTTTTAACTGAAAAATTAAAGAACAATGAAATTACATATGTGATTACTATAAAGGAGTGAGAAAAAAAATTTATTCAACAAGATAATGTATATCTATAATTTGCAAATTAAGTAAGTTCCGAAGATAGTAAATCAAATATAATATGTGTGTGTGTATCTTTATTATTACAGTCTAGTAATAGTTTTCTTCATCTTCACTTGCAAGTAAGAGATTTTAAGTTTAACTTCGTAAATGACGAGTTCGACACTAATTTATTCTCAAATCCTTAGTGTAAATATATAAACTAATAAACTATCATACTATGAAGAATTTATTAATGTTAAAAGGAATGGAAGGAGATGATGATCAGAAGGGTTTCAATAGTTAATTAAAAGGTTGATTATATATTAATTAGCATTGAGAGACTAAATTTGGAGTGCCATCCACAACTCCCTACCGACATTATTACTTATATGTACTGTAAACTGTAGAAAACAAACACGAGAGAAAGACTAGATACGGGATATATACAGAAGTTCAAGGTCGAACAGACAACGAGATAGAGATATAACCTGCAAGACACTGTTTATTTGACGAGGGTCAGCATGGAAATCACTCACCGATATACCATCTATGCATACATATGATACTCAAGCTCCCTACTACTGAATCATCACATATATCTCTGTGTGTAAAAGACATTCCAAAAATAATGCTTCAGATTCAATACTAAAAGGAGATGAAGGGAGGGAAATGGTGAGGGAAGGCAAGGAGACTCTTGTCCGCCGGGTTGAGTTTGTATTTATAGATGTTATCGATCTTACCTATCTCTCAGAAGTCAGGGAAGCATGAGTTGTCCTGACATTGACCTTTAGATGTGAATGTGTGTGTGTGTGGGGGCGTGGGGGATGGGGAATGGATGGTGTTGATCTCATCTAGAAAATCAAGGCTAGCTAGCTCGAGTTTGAGGGTAGATGGGATCCCATGCATATTCCTTTACATATTGAAATTGAAAGAATGGTTATTGACAAATTTCTAACACATAACAACATGTGGGGATGGCCTTGAGACGGTAGATGGGAAACTTTTGTATCATCTTGTGCTACCTACCCTCCATCATAATCACCATAATGATATCGAGAACCAAATATAATTAGTGTTATTAATTGTACTTAATTTGATACCAACCACAAATGGGCTTGCAGTTCATTTTGACGTACATAGATGGATTGAGAATCAGATTGAAAGATGCAAATTTGAGAATAAAATCCAAGCTTCTATATTTGAGCTAACTCCATTGTCAAACTTAAACTCGTAACTTATTATTTCGAATAATAAATATGAAGTAGGGAAACAAGTATTGAACTCACTATATATATAGTCTCTTCTCAAATTTAAAAGGAAAAAAAAAAGGCGGAGACCCCATAGCTGCATTGAATATATAATCACTGAGACAGAGAAGAGAAAATATGCTTGTTCGGGTTTTACATGACTGAAATATCTTAGGCTAAACTCCAACCCATAGCCTAAAATCTATAATTCCCCTTCTATTCTCCCCTCAATCCATTCCAACCCAAGTTTTAATTTGGAACTAAAACCCAAAAAAAAAAAGCCAAATTAAGCCCAGGATTTAGGCCAAGATCAGTGGTGGACCCCCACCCACATGGGTGTGTCTCCAAATTGAGCCCAACAACTCTTTTGGTTAATCAACGGCTCACATTCAAATGGGTTGTTGGTTATCCAACGGTCCACATTTAATTTAGTTAGTATTTTTGTTTTATATTTATAAATTTATTGATTCCAACGACTAAGATCGAATATGATCAAATCTAACGGTAAAAAGAAATCTAATGGCCTAAATTTAAATTCAACAGTTAAAATAATTATAAAAAAATATTTAACTCAAAAATCACCCAAAAACTTTATAAATATCTATATATTTGTTGAAAAACATCCACATAAAACTCACTTTTCTCCTACAATTCTTCCAATTTTTCTTTCTACCACCTTCCAAAACCATGTGTTTGTTCATGTGTCTTGTGTTTATACATCTCTATCATGTGTTTCATATTCTTCTATAGTGTTTCATGAGTTTCATGTGTTGGTTTAGTGATTTTTCAATGTTTATCGGAATTTAAATATTTTTAGGTTAAATTGTTCAGAAAATTTATTTAGGATAGTCAACATAATTTTTTAAAAGTTAATTTAAAAAAAATAGCCTAAATTCATTCTTTAATAATCTAGGGTTAAAATTTTAGATCATAAGGGTTAGAACAGAAAAGTTATTTTTAGGTTAAAACTTAAATTTTCTGAGCTTAAAGCTTAGGTTTTAGGCTAAGGGTTGGAGATGGTCTTAGAGAGTTGATGACCTAATTCTTTCTCATCTCTCAACTACTAAAACATATGCCTTTCCCTGTTTATTTGGACAGATCTGACAGAAAAATGAGCTCGCCATTCCATTATTTCCAAATTTGGATGCACATATACATCATCGGTTAAATAAATTACTACAGTAGAAACTAAAAAGTAGAACATGACAAGGAAAAAAACAGTGTGTCCGCTTTAAGCTAAGGGTAGTGCTATTCACACACTCTTTTTTAACTCACCTACATTCTTGTTAATTTTTATCCATTGATCTTCTTCAATTCATTTGATCTGACGACTAGAAATTAAAAGAAATGTGTAAAAAGTAAAAATAAGCGTGTGGATAATACCATCCTAAGATAATATTTGGGGATTGATAATGATTAAATATGGTCTTTTATTCCATAGTTGGGTAGGCCCATAGGACTGATGGGGATCTACTCAAATGTGATGTTGGGTTGTCCCATAGAATTTACATGCTTTTTTCTTTGGAAAATTAGATAAAATTATTATTTTTAAAATTCTATTTGCAGCAATAATCATTTTTTCAGTACGTCATTGATTGATATTTAATTGATATGTCATCAATATTTAATCGTTATATGTTGTCAATATTTAAATGACATGTTGCTGATACATAATTCGATTAGTTTAACAATTCAAATTTGATTTCTTTGCAATTTTTCTTTTCTTTTATTCTTCTCTTTTTGATACATTTAGTTATTATGTTTGGACAAAGAACTTCAAAGTTCCATGCAACTGAAGCTAAATTTGGTAGGCATGCTCTACAAAAAAAATTTGATGGAGAAAATTCAAAAATGACTAAATAATACTGTTCGGGCGAAGATTTCTTCGGATAGGGCTTCTCGGCTCTCAGCACAGCTCCTTAAGGGATTGGCACTTTGAATGTGTAGTCAGGCTCTTGCCCGCCGATGTGCTATAAGAAGAGGACATGGTTAGTTTTGAAAGGTACCTTTGTGGGGCCTTAGGTATAGGCCTTGAAACTCGCAATCAAAACTAACCAAGTGCTAGGCGTGCCACTGCTATCTCAGTATAGCAGATGTAGAACAAGATTGTGTTTAGTCGATTACTTGCGTCCTAAGTTACTCGGACTTCTTGCTATCAAAGGATTGTCGTGGATGGGTTAAGTTCACATTAAGTTCTTTTTCTTGCATTGTGACTAAGGACTTTCCGTTCATAATCTTGTATATTCGAATGAGGGGAGTCTAGATCCCTTAAGTCATTTGTTTGGTTCTTGATTGATTTTAAATGAAAGCATATCCATTAAGCTGACCAGATCCAAATCCAAATGAGACTCTTAAAGTAGGAACATAGATGGATATGACTTGAATACATGCTGGAGAATACATTAAGCAGTAGATCTATTATCTTAGAAAACACACAAAGAACTTTAAGCAAGATTTCAACTTGTCGGGCAAGGTTGAATTTCTTGCAATCACTTCTCTTTGAGTTTACAGAGGTTTCTATGCTAAAAAGAGATGGATGGTAAACCAGTTTACACAAGAGAATCGATACTACACCACTAGGGGTGATAGCAGAGCTTTAAATTAGACAAAAAATAGCTTTTGTGAGGGAGATATCCTGAAAAAGGACTGAGATCTGGGCTGATTATAGCTTTTGGATGCAAATCTGGCTTGAGAGCAGAGTTTGTATGTTTGTTTGTTTGATTGGTTGAGTGTCCTTGTCTCTGGGGCCTCTTCCTCCTTTTATAGGTAGATTAGCCCGGCTGCAATGACTTTGCTCTTGCCCAAAAACACTTGGAGGGTAGTGAGTTATCAACTTTTTACTTGTATTGCCACTGAAAAGTGCTTTTTGGCTGATTGTGAGTTAGTCCCCATCACTTGACGTTCAAATCATAGGCACATGCCCTATGCATTAATGGGAAGGCGCCAATTTGTCTCTGGGCTTGATTCTTGGGCCTCGAGCAAGTCTTCCTTTAATTGGTATCTCTGGGCTTCCACACATTTGCAGCCTAATGTTCAAATATTAACCCAAACAAATACATTTGAGATCGAGAGCTATGAAAGTACTTTGGCTTAGTGTCCTTGTAGTATATTTGTAGTGTTTGAGTAATAGCTTTGTATTCATTGAGTAATCCATTGTAAGGTGTATTTTAACAGTTGAATATAAAGTTCTTTGAAACATTGAAAGTCTTTCATCCAAACACTGCTCTAATCATTTTAAGTTCAATCCTTTATTGATAAAACGAGAAGCCTGAAGCCTCAGGTCACAACTGAGAAAACTGAGAATACTACTAGTTTAAATATATATGTCAAGAGCTGGGGAAAACGAAAATAGTACTAGTTTAAATGTTAATGACCTAATTAAATTTTAGTAAGATATGACGAGCTATAAAGAGTAATCTGCATGTTGAATGGTAGATAGAAGTAGTAGTTAGCGCACAAGAACTCATGCATATACCTCCTCGATCTGCTTCGTCAAGGGTTATATGACATGCATGAAGTGGTAACAACTACCAATGTGATTATTATGAACTAATCAAGAAACTTTATGTCTGAACAAAGATTAACATATACGTACACAACTTCCCTTGAATTCCTGGTGCCACATTTCTCAGTACTGATAAATTAATAAATAATTAATAAATATTGGGTAATGCGGACCTTGCGCTGCAGCAGGTTTGCAGATATTGGAAACTGAAATAACATTTTAATGGGTTTTAATCATTGTCGGAATGAGTAGTTGATCCGACTGAGAACTTTTTTGGATTCGGTGTTCCTAATAGTTTAATTATATATTAATTAACGTCTTAAGTTAATTACTGAGTTGTGGGTTTTGTTCCACAACCACCACATCAGCAAGGATCACAAGTGGCGAAGCTACGTGAGGGCGAGGAGTGGCGGCCGCCCCTCCCCACGCCGGAAATTAAGTTCAGGAGAGGTGGTTCCGCCCCTCCAATCTCGTCGGAAGTGATGAAATTTCGTGTGGTTTTCTGGCGTTTGGAGTTTCCCTGCTCTATCGTACCACAGGCTGATCGCGAGCTCTTTTTTTCCAAAAAAAGAAATACCTAAGCCAAAGATAGGAGGAACAAAGATTTGCATTTTGAAGCTTCTGCAAACGGAAAGGTTCTGACGAAGAAGAAGAGAAAGGAAGAAGAGAGAGACTTTCTCTCTCTCCCAGCCCACCCCACGTGCAATTACAATTTGTTTTTTGTTTTTTAACTAGTGGCCAATCAATTTGTGCCACCTAACTTGCTATTACTTATTTATATTGAAATTTGTTTTGTTTTTTAATTATTCTCCAATACATTTGACAACTCTTCCAGTATTTTTAAGCCACTTATTTGGCACTGTCATTTATCTTAAAATTCACTATAAAATTATACGAGCTTCAAAAAATATTTTGTAAAATATTATGAACTTGTAATTATTTGTTTTTTTTTTCTTACCATCAAATTCAACAAAGTAATAAAGAAAATTTGTTAATATTTTATATTTTATAATCAATTTTTTTTCGGATATTATATGGTGTACAATTAATAGACAATTATTTATACGTTATATAATAAATTTGTTCAAATTTGCCTAGGTCCTTGCCTAAGTGTAAAGTCATGTTCACCGTCCGATTAGAGCTTAGCATCTTTTTAAACTTTGCTAATTATACAGTTAAGTAATAGGACGATACAACAAGAAACGGTGCTAAATCATCCTTCAAATAATATTGTTGTTCAAACCCAACTTCGACTATTTTGAGTAGTCCAAATCCTCTTGAATATTTCGGTTAGTGCAAATTCTCCTATAAATATTACAGGTAGTTCAAATAATCTTCTTGCAAATCCTGGACTTAGACCTTGAATGAATGTTCACATTTTTCCAGGACCCTAAACTTTTAAATTTCACACCTCTCCTCGAAATTTCTGGCTTCGCCAAACCCTAGTCGAATGCTTTTGCATACTAATTATCCGTTTGTCTTCTTCTCTATTGTCAACGAAGTTTACTTAGGAAACTAGATTATAATCCCTAAATAAGATATGTTTTTCATTAAAGTTGGGTGTAAGATTAAAAACTGATTTTGGTCATTTGACTTTATATATCACCTAAAATTTAGCTAATAATTATTAACTTTTGTTTTGTTTTATTTTTAGTATTATAAATAGAATATTTTTACTTCATTTGTATTCGGTATGGGTACAAAAATTGCTTAAGTGGTAACAGTACATATATGTTTATATGCATGTATATATATGTATACATAATTTGTGTACCTGTACATATGTACATAAATATATGCACCTATATATATTTGTGTATCTATACATATGAACCTATGTATATATGTTATATATATATGAACCTATGTATATATGTTACCTATATATATGCACCTATATGTACATTTGTGTACCTATACATATGAACCTATGTATATATGTACCTATATATATATATGCACCTATATATATGTACCTATGTATATATGTACCTATATATATATATATATATGCACCTATATATGTGTACCTATATATATGCACCTATGTAAATATTCATGTACCTTTATAATGTATATTGTTTATTGTGTCTGTATATTAATTTATTTGTTTGGTTTCGTGATTGTATGTATAAATTTTTATATAGTTTAATTCTCATTAGCAAAATGATTTAAAAAGTCTTTCATTTTCAATTACTAAATTTGATATGTAGAAATAAAAATTTCTATTTTTAAGGATTTATTGATGATTAAATTAGGTATTTAAAAAAATAATAAAAGTGGGCAGGGGTATTTAATATGATTGATAATGAGTTTTAAAATTAGGCACTAAAACTAGATTTATAAAAGCATACCGGTTATGATGAAAAAATAATCTGCTTTAGGTCCTTAAGTCTAAATGCCCCAAGTTTATTCAATGCTTATGGCTTTTGCACTTCTTTCTCAGTGTAGTAAATTTCTAATTACTGTACTTCCTGAGCACTGAGAAATTTGGCTTTTGCACAACCCGAGTCGTTCATTTTTTCTGCATACAAGAATCTTTTTGCCTTCTTCTCTACTGTCAACGATGCAAAAAATTTATTCAATTGCTGCTCACTTTGAAGAAAATTGAGATTCTATCATAAAACTAATTAATAATATAAGAGTAACCTAACTTCTTATAAACTTTTGCATAGTTTGATCACTCACCGATAAAACTTTAATTGTGTCACATCCCGGCCCGGGCCCCCATCACAACCGGGGCCCGGGCTGGGATGTGACATTGGTATCAGAGCCTATCCTTGGCCGGAAGTGTGCCGACGAGGACGTCAGGCCCCTAAAGGGGGTGGATTGTGACATCCCACATCGCCCAGGGAAGTGATCCTTAAATGTATATTCCCATCCCTACCTAGCACGAGGCCTTTTGGGAGCTCACTGGCTTCGGGTTCCTTAGGAACTCCGAAGTTAAGCGAGAAGAGGGCTAGAGCACTCCCAGGATGGGTGACCCTCTGGGAAGTTGCTCGTGAGTTCCCAAAAACAAAACCGTGAGGGAATGGTAAGCCCAAAGCGGACAATATCGTGCTATGGTGGTGGAGCGGGCCCGGGAAGTGGTCCCACCCGGGCCGGGATGTGACAGATTGGTATCAGAGCCTAACCCTGGTCGCGTGTGTGCCGACGAGGACGTCGGGCCCCTAAGGGGGGTGGATTGTGACATCCCACATCGCCCAGGGGAGTAATCCTTAAATGTATATTCCCATCCCTACCTAGCACGAGGCCTTTTGGGAGCTCACTAGCTTCGGGTTCCGTAGGAACTCCGAAGTTAAGCGAGTAGCGCACGAGAGCACTCCCAGGATGGGTGACCCACTGGGAAGTTGCTCGTGAGTTCCCAAAGACAAAACCGTGAGGGAATAGTAAGCCCAAAACGGACAATATCGTGCTACGGTGGTGGACCGGGCCGGGGAAGTGGTCCCGCCCGGGCTGGGATGTGACAATTCACTTCCCGGGCCCGCTCCACCACCATAGCACGATATTGTCCGCTTTGGGCTTACCATTCCCTCACGGTTTTGTTTTTGGGAACTCACGAGCAACTTCCCAGTGGGTCACCCATCCTGGGAGTGCTCTAGCCCTCTTCTCGCTTAACTTCGGAGTTCCTAAGGAACCCGAAGCCAGTGAGCTCCCAAAAGGCCTCGTGCTAGGTAGGGATGGGAATATACATTTAAGGATCACTTCCCTGGGCGATGTGGGATGTCACAATCCACCCCCCTTAGGGGCCCGACATCCTCGTCGACACACTTCCGACCAGGGATAGGCTCTGATACCAATCTCAGTTTCCATAACTAAACCTGCCCACGAGTCGGAACCACCTAAAGTGGTCTGTACGATAAGCCTGGATGTAAAACATATAAACGCTCTAGTGCTACGATCACATGAAGGCTGTGCGAATAATCGCGGGTCACCTACGAGTCGGAACCACCTACAGTGGTCTGTACGACAAGACTGTGCACCTAACTTGGATCCAAGCTGAGCGTGTGGTGCGGGAGGTGAACAACACGTGAAGGACTGTGCCCTACTCTGGGCGGGAGCACTAACACCGGGGGTGCAGGTTATGAGCTCTTTAATCATCTCTAACCACTATTTAATGCGATTGTTAAATAACGCTTACCTGACACTTACCTGTGCCTCCACAGCACCATTATATATATAAATGACATATGCATAATGAATATATAATTAAACGTATATACCAATTATATAAAAAGAACGGCATATAACAAAGCATTTATACTAATTTCTGGGAATGCTCACGCGCGCTACTCGCTTAACTTCGGAGTTAAATTGTCACATCCCGGCCCAGGCGGGACCACTTCCCGGGCCCGGTCCACCACCGTAGCACGATATTGTCCGCTTTGGGCTTACCATTCCCTCACGGTTTTGTTTTTGGGAACTCACGAGCAACTTCCCAGTGGGTCACCCATCCTGGGAGTGCTCTCGTGCGTTACTCGCTTAACTTCGGAGTTCCTACGGAACCCGAAGCCAGTGAGCTCCCAAAAGGCCTCGTGCTAGGTAGGGATGGGAATATACATTTAAGGATCACTCCCCTGGGCGATGTGGGATGTCACAATCCACCCCCCTTAGGGGCCCGACGTCCTCGTCGGCACACACGCGACCAGGGTTAGGCTCTGATACCAAATTGTCACATCCCGACCCGGGGCGGATCACTTCCCGGGCCCGCTTCCACCACCGTAGCACGATATTGTCCGCTTTGGGCTTACCATTCCCTCACGGTTTTGTTTTTGGGAACTCACGAGCAACTTCCCAGAGGGTCACCCATCCTGGGAGTGCTCTAGCCCTCTACTCGCTTAACTTCGGAGTTCCTACGGAACCCGAAGCCAGTGAGCTCCCAAAAGGCCTCGTGCTAGGTAGGGATGGGAATATACATTTAAGGATCACTCCCCTGGGCGATGTGGGATGTCAAAAATTGTCCTCACATTCTCACAAGTAATTGTAGCATTTGCAACTTTTTTTTCCCATTGTAGTAGATTTTTATATTTGCTGGCAGTACTTCAATGACTCGAGAACTTCATCAGTACTAACTACTGCACAACGATAGGCCCTCACCAATTCTCAAAGCTTTGTATGTTAGATTGACACTATCGGCCCTAAACCCTAAACTTTGCTTTTTGGTAATGAAGTTTTTATCCAACTTTGTGCATGCAATACTTTTTTTTTTCTGAAAATATAAGTACACCTCTTGAAATTCAATTATCTTTAATTAAAACTCATCATGATAAATTTCTCTAACAAAAACCCAATGACTAGACTCCAACTAAGTAATATCCATAATTAAGTTTGACTTGGCAAAATTTGTATTTTTGGATGTCTAAATTACCCCTAGTAACACTTACTTTGGGTCTCTCACTTATTATCTACATTTATTTTACATTATTTCCTTCAATTAAATGTTCAAATACCTTATGGGGATTTGGAAAAAAATTTAAATGTCATGATTCCTATGCATTTAATAGCAAAAATTTACATGATACCAATGTTCCTTATATAGTTGTTTTCACCTGATGCTAACAGGTAAATTAGTATATCCTACAATATAAAAAAATTTATTTTATTCAAAATTATCAATATTGTAAATGTAACTTAGGTAAATTATTTTGCACAACATATATAACAATATAAGTTCCTAGTAAATTATGTAATGATACATGCAAAATAATTTACCGACAAAAAAAATAAATATTTTTTATTCAAAATTAATTAAATACCAATATTTTGCAATATATATATATATATATATATATATATATATAAAAATTTACCTACATGCAAAATAATTTACCTACAAAATAAAAGAATGTCAATTGATTGCACACTATATAATAATTACAAAATGTGGCTAGTATATATGTAATATCACATGAAAAATAATTTACCTACAAAATAAATAAATATTTTTAGCCAATTGATCCAAATTAATTAATTACATATTATTTTACATAAAAATATAGATAAATTATTTGTACGCATATATCTTATTTTAACAAAATGTGTCTAATACATACATGCAAAATAATTTACCTACAATGATTGTCAAACAAATAAAAAAAATGAAACATATGATGGTAAGAGAAGTATAAAGTAGATAATTTTATAATAATAAAGCACTTATTTCTCACAATTATGGTGAATAATTAAATTCATTAACATAATTAGAGTGTTGTGGCACAATTGTAAATGGTTTGAAAATAATAGGTATTTATTTGTTTATATGGCAGTCTACTTCAAATTTGGGTTTTATTTGGATGTTTAAAATGAGATGGGTTTTTGTCAAGAAAATAAGTGTTGCATGGATTTATATCTAAAGAATTTTTTAGTTACTTAACCCTTTTAAGGGTTGGTTTTCCCTTTCATGCCTTTCATGATATTAAGGGTGGTTTTCCCTTAACAATTGTAATAAATGTTGATTCTTCACATATTTAATTTATTTCAATCATGTTGAAGATGAAGATATATATATATATATATATATATAGAGAGAGAGAGAGAGAGAGAGAGAGAGAGAGAGAGAGAGAGAGAGAGAGAGCGCGCAGAGAGATGCATAAGCTATGGAGTTCTAGAAAAACAGAGCAGTGGTAGTACACCATCAGTGAGAGCAACTATAACGTATAATAAGGCCATGGAATCAAATTAATTAGGTAATTTAGGTTATAAAATTTGAGTTGGAATGGTGGTTACAAATTAGGGTTTGGTCTATGCACGTGGGTGGCCGAAACGAGACTTATTCACCAACATATTCAACTACCAATTAATACGGTAATGGACAAAATTTGAGAAGAATCCCTAGCTTAGCGCCTGCAATTTTAAACCTGGGCATGCAGTAGGTCTACCACATGCGTGTAAATTCTATATATGAGCTTCCGCCCTTTACTTGCATGATATGTGCTTGATGCATTATGATCCATAAACAAAAAAATATATATATATATATATATATATATGTATGTATGTATGTATTTATTGTCCTTCAACACCATCAATACTCCACAAAACTTCAACTGCACGTGATCTACCTATCTTGTACATTTCGTAGTTAGCTAACTACGATATTACTAGCTAGTGGTACTTCTACATTTATCACATTTTTTGTATCATATTTGTACCATCTTTCTCATAAAGTTAAGATCAACCAACACATGCGAATCACATTTTTATTAGAAGGATGGTGCAAATGTTGCAACATCATTTTTTATTACCCGACGGCGCATACGAGTGGTGACCTCTTGTGGTATGTGTGGGGCATGATGATGAAATGGAGGATCACTTATTTTCAGGTGTGAATTTAGTCTAGTTCTTTGGTTTTGCTGCCCTCTCCAGCTTGATTCCATGGCGTTAATTTGGGGGATCTGACTTTCGTGATGGATGGAACAAGATGAATGAAAGGTTCAAAGATGAGGAGAGAAGTGAGGAGATATTTCAAGAAGTGGTTTTTGTCCTATGGAGAATTTGCAGAAGTAGAAATGCTGCTGTCTTCAAAGGAGATTTGAAAAACCCAATGGAGGCCATGGTGATTTTAAGACAACACCTTCAGGAATATAGGAATGCTCAACCTACCAAAAAGGTGCTGACACCAATTGGTCAGGCCGTTTTAGAGGATGAATTTGCTGGGGCAAGGGTGCGATGGAGGAGGCCTTTATTTGGTACGTTGAAGGTGATTTGCGACGGGGCTTGGAGTGCGAAGACAATGCGGGGAGGTTATGGATGGGTTATGAGGGACTTTGCAGGTATACTGAAGATGGCGGGAGGGGCGGGAGGCTGCTTTTTCAATAATGCTGCGGTGGTGGAGGCAGCTGCAGTTCGTGCTGCGCTGATTTTCTACTGGGAACAAGGATGCTCGAAGGTTGAGATAGAGTCTGATGCTCAATCTTTAGTTAAGATGATCAATGGAGAGGTTTCTACGGATGCTACTTTCGACTGTAATTTATTCTTAACCCCTCAACTAGAGGAGGTAAAGTTTCTGTTTGTCCCGCGGAGTGGCAATATGGTTGCTCGTGCGGTTGCTTCACATACGCCCGGCGCATGTTTTTAGCTTTTTATGTGTTTTTTATTTTTTATTTTTTTTTTATTTTAAATTCTTTTGTCTTTATCATTAAATAAAATTAGTGAATGATTTATAATTAAAATATAAAGATTTGAAAGTTCTTTTTATTAATTTATTTTATTTTATATTATATGTAAGGCAGCTAGGCGATATTCGCCTTGTGAGTCACTGATCACCAGAAATTTACTTGAGGTCAAGCACACATTGATTTTTGTAATTTTTTTTGTGCAATTTTATATGTAATATATGTTTCTCAATCGACCGGCCTTCTCAACCTTGTAATATTCAGATATATAGAATATTAACTTAGATTTTCGCCAATTGGCAAGTCTTTCGCTGGGGATATTGTGGTCTACAACATGAACTGCAGCTCCTGCCTTATCTACTTGTTGCCTGAAGTGTCACGTGTCAGTCATATAAAAAGAGTAAAGGCTTGGTTTCTTGTATCACCATAAATAATATAAAATTCTCGTTTCAATACAAACAAAATAATAACCTAGCTACCTTAGTTTGAACAGTAGCTAAATTCTCTGTTGTATCACCTGACATAATCTATAAGTCGTGATGAATTGTTGTATTCTTAAGGCATGTGTATACGCAGACACGTATGGACTTGGTTCGGTATCATGGCCGGGCATATGTACTGGCGTCCACAGTAGTCGACCTGCAACTGCAACTAGATTCATTTTAAAGAAACTAACCAAAAGTTTAAAAAAAAAAATTTACTTTTGATGAAAAAATAACAAATAAAGGTATACTGAATAGTACCAAGAAAAAGTAAAAATATGATTTTTCATTAAAAATAAATAGTACTATGAGCGTTTCGTTAAAAATCTCTTAATTTTACTGTTCCACCTATAGTTAGAACTAATTCTTTTGATAAAAGAGGAAAGTGGCATAAAAATTAACTGAGTTACAAATTTCTGACATTAATTAGTTAAAAGTTGAATAACTTTTCACTTTTTTACATTAATAGTTAGGAATGTGAGTGTAACTGTAAGCTATTTCGTAAAATCTACAAGTTACGCAATCATAATCTAATAAAACATTTATTTGAGAAAACCTTGGAGACAGCATAGCAAGAAATGCGTCCAGCTAACCACATTCTTAATTTCTCTCTCAAGTCTCCATTTACATAACTATTGAACCAACTAATTCTGCTTTTTTGCTAGTCCTATTTAGCATGAAAAAAACTATCTCTAGCTATTAAAGATTTGAACTATGACTAAAGAGAAACTCAGCTAATTAAGACTTATTCAGTATCCGAATGAACTTGGAGGGCCAATCGTGATATCAAGATTGAGGTCAGGCAAACCACAGCAGCTTGTGTTGCTTTCCAGGCCACTGGTAGAATCTGACAATGGTTTAATTTGATCAGAGTCTTTATCCCCTTGAGAATCAACAGGTTCAGAGGGATAATTTACTTGTCTGGAGCCAAATGATGATTTTGTAAGGCCAATATTGTGTGTGTGTCCTATGCGATGGTTATTGGGGTCAACTCCCATTTGTATTAGTTTTCTCCTTAGATGAGTGTTCCAGTAATTCTTCACTTCATTGTCAGTTCGTCCCGGCAATCTTCCAGCAATTAACGACCACCTATTTGAATTGTACAAGTATAAATACATGATCAGTATATAGTCCAGCAATTGATACTTTAATTAGTGAATGAAGAAGACCTACCTACCCATATATATGGCTATATTTAGGGACCCTCAAATAACTATTTGATTTTTTGGAAACTGAAAACCAAATCTACATCCCTTAACTATTCAACTTAACGTATATATACACACATTTCCATATATATGTATATTATTGGATAAGTATGATTTGCTATGTCAGCAGTGCCACATGTGCAACAATAACTTCTGTCTTAAGCCAATGTATTTGAGCTGTTAGTAAAAATACTATTTTCCCTCCTTGTATATCGGTTAATTACTATGTATTCTAAAAAATATAGTTAATGAGAAATATTGAAGTTTGCCCTCTTTCTTCTTTGTTAAGCGTTCTTCTTCAATTCATTGAGATCATATTCTGAGATGGTGATGGTTAAGATATATATGTGTGTGTGTGTATGAAGAAGAAGTTATGCAATAGAAAGGAGCATGCATTATCAATTAGGTTTTCGTTGCAGTTTATTCAGATTCTAACAAATGTACAAGGTTCCAATGAGAAAAAGTGAGACCTTTTGAAAATTATTTTGCCCCCTGATATTCCACCCTATCAAAATATTCCCTTTTTCCATTTGCTGCTGGGAGTTTTGCAGAAATACTACTACTGCATGTCTGTGATAGAGAGGTGATTATCTTTTATTCAAAATTTTCCCTTTTTTCTTCATTTTCTCAAATGTTATCAACATATTGTATAATATAATTTTATAAAAGATGCCACGGGCAGTATACCTGTTTCCAAGAAGTGCATGGAGCCTGATGATTAGGTCCTCTTCATCTTCACCAAAGTTGCCACGTTTCACGTTTGGCCTTAGATAATTTACCCATCTTAATCTACAGCTCTTTCCACAACGAAGCAAGCCTGTACCATTATTAATTTCAAAATATGATCAACAATTAAAATTAATGAAAAATAAGGAACCATAATAATAAATATATGTATTATATAAATATTTTTCAAGCAACAAATTGTAAGTTCTAAATTAATTGAGAACTGCATGAGTATGTGTGTATGTGAGTGAATTTGTGCATGTTAGTGCTTTTTTTTTCTTTCTTACCAACAATATTACTACTCTAAATTACATTAAGAGAGGAAGATGGTTAAGTCCAAGAAGCAGTGGGGTGTAAAAACAAAAACCCTAAGAACCTCAATCCACGGGAGCAATCCACTGCTTGAACATGTTTTTGGTTGATTGGGTTAATTTTGTAAGTTCGTTCAAGAGGAAGTGCATGTATACCTGCAGCAAGTGGAAGGGAACGCCAGATTCCTTCACCATTTTTTTCAACATATTGAGTGAGCTTCTCATCTTCTTGCTTCGACCATGCTCCTTTTTTCGTCTTTCTCTTCTCACAGCAAGGTTTCCTCATTACAATAGTAATATTGAAGTTCTTACAGCAAGTGCACAGAGAGAGAGAGAGAGAGAGAGAGAGAGAGAGAGAGAGAGATCACTCAAGGTGCCCAAGTGAAGGGGGTAGAGAACTATATAACAGAGTTTTCCGACTTCGCTTGACTTACAGTTGTGAAATTTAACTACACTTCATCTGTCGAGGGTTTGGTGTGTGTGACGGTGTCTGGTTCTACTTCAAAATGTGATATTACTATGTCTTTGACACATTTCCAAATACGAAAGGCCTTCATGTTAATTAAAAAGTGAGTGTAAATGACATTGGAGACTCCATGATATTGCGTATACTTAGTTTGTTCAACTAAAAAAATAAAAACAAAGCATTTTTTCTATTCAATAACTGTGGTACTACATGATATTTGTTTGAGATGAATTTTATGATGAGAGAAGGAATCTTGCATTGCATGTGTTTATAAGTAGTTGGGCTATTTCCCATACTGCCGTTTGATTTTATGGTGGAACTTCAATTTCTTCATGGTACCAGAGCAGGTTGTCCCACGTGTTAAATCCAGTGGCCGCACGTGCTCCATGTCACCCCATTTGTGTTGTTCGCATGTTTTAGTTGAAAATTCACCACATGTGAGGAAACATGTTGAGATGAATTCCACATTAATTGATGAGAAAATGATCTTAAATAGGCCTATAAGTAATTGGGCACTACTCCCCATATTAATTGTCAATAAATTTTATGATAAAACCTTAATTTCTAATGTACTATGTGGACTTAAAGTTAATAATACATGGCCTAAACATTGTTTATTAATGAAACAGATCAACTCAAATCTCTGCTTGGTCACTTCATCTTTGATGCCCACGTAATTAGTATTTTTAGTGGATGAGAATACTCCGTCTCTTTTTGTCTCTGCCTGCATACAAATGGATTTTGAACGAGGAAACCGAAGAGAGAATCCTCGCCCATTTTTTGTTGTACATTCATAAGTCGGTACTACTGAAACAAAGGGATGGATTATGATAAAAATATAGAAACACAGAAACCATGAGGGAGTCTAGCCAACAAGTCTCATAGTCCACTGGGAGTTGAATGGTAGATACGCTGGTGATCTTTACGGGTAATTTTCATAGGCCACACGTGTTCCTGCTGCGATTCCCAAGTGTACCAACATTTGACACCATTTATAGAATGAATGAAAATGAATAACTTTTCAAGAAAGGTCAACGTAAATATATATCGAAAAGCCCAAACTTTAGATTTCATCAGTGACATTTAAAGGTTTAGAATACCAAGCAAAACTGGATTTCAGATTCTGGCCGAAGAAAATGATAAAATTTTCAAGCATACAAATAGTAGGCATGGGCAAACCCTAAATCATATTATATTCATCGAACTTTATAGTCATAATTTTTTTATGAGGTATTTATTAATTTACCCTCTGAACTTGTAAGGATTGGCTAATTTCCCCCCTCAACTCTCACAATCAGTCAATTTGCATCCTAATGTTAATTTTTTTAATTTTCCATCTATTTTTCCTTTGTAGGTATCTGCATGACTGCCTTTAAAGGGCAAAAAAGCCATTTTCCTACACCTTCTATCTTCTTCCTTTTCAAACTTTCTCTTGTACCTTCTTCCTTTTCTCTAAGCCGAGACCATGATTGCTGCCAACGCCTCCCTCCTCCACTGTTTGCAGCCCCAGTCCATTTGATATGCTGCTTTTGCAGTTTGCAGCTGCCCACACCTCGTTGCCTCCTCTCTCATCCTCGTCTACCTCTGTTAAGGTGTAGGGAAACCTACTTAACAGAAAATGACAGTAGAGTGCAAATTGACTTTTTTTTGCCCTTCAAAAGCAGTCATGCGGATACCTACTTAATGGAAGAATAGATGGAAAATTAAAAAAATTAACAGTAGGTGCAAATTGACTAATTATGAGAGTTGAGGGGGCAAATTGGCCAAAATTAAAGTTGAGTGGGGAAGTTGACTAATTATGAGAGTTGAGGGAGGAAATTCGCCGATGATCACAAATTCAGGGGTAAATTGATGAATACCTCTTTCTTTATTATGTTTATTATGTTGTTGCATGCATACCCAGGTCTTTCTTCTTTTTCTTCCCTTTTTTCTTCAGACTGTATATGCATGCACGGGTTTACAAGGAATATATAGTTATTTCAAATTGGAAAACATATTTGTTACTGCAAATATATATAATTTACCAGAGTGTAGAGTTTGTAGAGAGTAGGCATGAACGAAAGGAATTGAGTTTTACTACTTTGTTTTGGGATGTATGAGCAAACTTATCACATTCAAGAAAGTAGTGTGCCTCTAACAAAGACAAATTTTGAAATTGTGCTATTTCCATTGTGCCCTTAGGCCTTAGCGCAATTGTATTGTAGCGTCAAATTTTTTTTTTTTTTTTTTTTTTTTGGATTAAGTACCTAAAACCTCACAATCTTTTAGTATCATTTCAAATTGGTTTCAATATTTTTAAACATTCCAAACCAGTACCCAATTTATTGAAAATGACACATCAGTTAAGCCCCAATTGATTTTCAAACATAGATCATATTCAAAACCTACCAAGTAGGTGCGTATATCATGGTCCACATTAATATTAGTTGCTTCAAAATCTAAACTTCAAATGTAGACTATATAATATGGAATCCAATGATCAAACAGGTATTAAATTGAATCGAAAATGCACCCAAATTGAAATTACATCAGGAGGGCAATTTCCTTACAAAGAAAGGGTTAAGAATTCAGATAGGATTTCAAGGAGCTTGTTTCTACTTATGTGATTTCCTCATTCCCCGATTCCCGGCTCATAAGGCTTCCAATTATTCTTTGTGTGTGGTAAAGATGGTGGTGGCCACATAATGGCAGTTCATACAATTTCAGCAACTTCCACGATCTCCTCCCAATGTGAGCGGCTCGAGTTGTAGGATGAAGTTGGTGGTTTTCTTTTGGGTTTGTAGATGATGGCCTAATGGGGGTGGTGGTGATTGTTAATTGGTGGATGCTATGCTTTCATGACATTCTATTGATTTTGGAGACAAAGTAAACCCTAGTTAATTTAACAAATTTTTAATTGGGCTTAACAAATGTGATATTTTTAATAGGTTGGGTACTTGTTTGGAATGTTTAAAATGGTTGAGACCAATTTGAAATGACACTAAAATGGTTGGGGGTTCTAGGTACTTAATCCTTCTTTTTTTACACAGACAAAGGGTGGGTGATTTGTAAAAACAAAAAAATGGGTTAATTAAGAGTCTAAGACCTCTTCTGTAATTCTTCAAAGAGGCATGGTATGCTCTAAACTTTGGACAATGTAGCGCTTTCCCTCCAAAGCCAACGGAGGTCCCAGCCTCCTCTCTAGGGAAGTCCAGAACAAGCTATCCAAGAATCAATCTTTTAAGAGACGATTGATCTTGTAGAAACTATTAAAGCAGGCCGTATCCAAGAAGGTTTGAAACAAAATATGTATACAATTTTTAGGTGAAAAGTCAAAATCAGCATCAAGAAAAAGGTTGGAAATTGGAATCAAGCTACATCATGTCATTCTTTGAACATTAGAATGAACATGAGGTAAGGTAGATTGGTGATCAAATATTCTTTATGTTCATTTTTGTAAACCATCTGGAAAATCCTCCGTTGTAGGACTTGCTGTTGATAATATATGGGAAAAAGATCAGAGTATCCGATTAGTTTGGGTAATATTTTCAAGTAATCGACGTATAGTCAAAAGTTCAAAGCTACGAAAATTGTTATATCGGTCCGAGCAATAGTCGCATTTACTAGTTCGTTTTCTTCTGAACTTGATACAGTGCATGCAACGGTTTTTCCCAAGCACCAAAAAAAAAAAACAGCTTTCTTAATATTCCCAACGAATACATATACACACACACACACACATAAATGAACTTTGTAGGTTTGTGGAAGGTCAATAGTAACTACAGTTGTCCTAGGGCAAACTGTTTGACAGAAGTTCTTTGGGAAGGTCGAGAGATAAGGCAAAAAGAAAAGGCAAAGTGACGCGGAATTGAATTTGCTGGACATGAAGAGAAGATGTGATATTTGACTACATGATACATCTTGCTCCCAACAAAAAAAATATTGAATCCGCTGTTGTGGTTGTGTTTCCCTTCCATTCTTTCAACAATTATAAAAAGTAAAGAAGCTAGATTTTTACCGCATTCAAGTTTGGAGCTTTCAGCTGCTGCTTGTTCTTCTTTTTCATTGTTTTGAAAGCAGATTCTTGACCAAAAACCATGTCTAGGCAAGGAGATCTCCATTAAAGTAAAATTTAAAAAGTGATAGGGTGCGATTATATAGTTTAAGCATGGAAGAACGTGTTACGTACACTAATAGTCACATTCTTTAGCTAATTGAGTTCTCTCATTCTGAAATAGCTAATGGTTAATGTACCATACTTCTTAAGGAGTGAGCCATGCATGCATGGACAGTACATAATACAAAAGATATATATATTGCCAAACCAGTTGCATATACTATCACAATATAAATCTCAATCGATATATATCGTAATCAAAACGAAATACATTTCATCATACATATAGTATAGGACAAACCTTTCCCCTTCAAATTCCAACATCAAGCATTTCTCATTACTGTAACGGGGAGGTACAAAAGATGAACCCTTACCTCTTTCAAGGGATTTCAAATATTAGAACTGATATTGTATATATGTGTATACATATAGATGCATATATACATATACATACATATATATATATATATAATATCTAACTTTTCCCTATATATAAACAGAGAGCGCAGAAAGAGAGATTTTGGGCAAACTCATACTTACCTAGCTAGCCATACACATATACAACTAGGATCTTAGCAGTCAGGTGCATGCCAAATTACTTTTATTTCTTTTCTTTTGCCAAATTTCCAATTGTACACACAGTGATAACTAGCTATGTCCAAATTAATTACGTACACACCTTTATACTAGTCGACCAGACTAGTCATATTTAAAGCCAAACCCACGTACCCAAGCACCATTGTCTAAAAGAAGCCCTGGAGATGGTGGGGTGTATATACTTAAACTAGACACTATAGTTATATGATACTTTTTTGTTCAAGTCTAGATATATCATGTACTTTTCTGCCTCCCTTCCACAAACAATTAGAGTGAGAGGTCGAGATTCAGGTCGGGCAACCCGCTTTTGTTGCTGTGAATTTCAGCACCAGTACTCATGGAATCCGACGGCAACGCAAATGATATTGGTGTACTGGTACAAGGCTGCAGTAGTGGCACACTAGCAGTAGTGCCTCTTCTCAAGTGAGGATCATTGTGGTGATGGGGTTTTTTGGGATCAAGAGTTCTTCCCATCTTTAATAACTTTTTCCTTATATGAGTGTTCCAGTAATTCTTCACCTCATTGTCCGTCCTTCCCGGCAGTCTTCCGGCTATCAGTGACCACCTAGGTAAATTCACGAATATAGCATACATATATATTAGTCCTCATTTATCAAATATATGTTTAGGTTTTATATTAACTCTCTATAGTTAAAAATAAATAAAATAAAATATAAAAAAAGCATCTTTAAGTATGAATTTGACTTAGGGTGATGTCAATATAATTGTAATTTAAACTAACATGAAGGAAGTTTTGACTTTGGTGTAGGGGAAGCACTGCACTAACCAACCCAGGCATACACCCTAAAGTACGAACTAATTAAAGCCAATCGTTTTTCTTGGTTCTAAAAATTAATATGTATAATTAAATTATAGACTAAGTATACAATTTAATTAAGGTACACACACACACACACACACACACACACACACACACACACATATACGATATGGTTATTGTAATTAGGGATATCCTTATGTTCAAAAAAAAAAAGAAAATTAGGGATATCCAAATTTGTAATTATATAACTATATATGTATTGGAAAGAAAGTTAAATATATATGATTGTTTCCAAACTCAATTAAATCACCCTGAAACTCTCTTTTTAGTTAGGTTGTTTGGGCAATCGTGTTATTGAAAATTAATTTAGGGAAAGGGGGTTATATATATATATATATGTATATGTATATATGGACTGCGTTTGTATACCTATTCCCAAGGAGCGCATGAAGCCTGATGATGAGGTCCTCTTCATCTTCTCGAATACTTTCGCGTTTAAGATCTGGCCTTAGATAGTTTATCCACCTCAGTCGACAACTTTTACCACACCGACTCAACCCTAGTCATGAATCATCATTAAACAATAATATTATTCAACATATACATGATCTTTGAAAAGCTACATATCATCGATTTATATATATAACACCTCTTTTTCCCCAATATTATTCGCTATTTATCTACTCAATCATGATCGGGGATCGATCGTTTACTTCCCTGATCATGATCATGTATATTCATATAGATCATAGATGCTAAAGTTGCAAAATAGTATATATTTTAGCTATAGATACTGATCAAGCAGTAAAAATCGAAGAAATCTGGAAGATAAATTTGTATTATACACCCACCTGCAGCCTTAGGAAGAGCATTCCAACAACCTTCGCCATGTTTCTGGATGTAGTCAACGAGTTTCTGATCTTCTTGCTTAGACCATGCTCCTTTGTTTATCTCATTCTTCTCATAACAAGGCTTCCTCATTGATCAGAAACCCTAGCTAGCAAGTTTAGAACAACAACAATATATAATCAAAGAGAGAGGTGGAGATATTAGATATATATATCGATATATATATATATATATATATATATATATATGAAATGTTCCTGTCTTCCTGATGAGAGAGAGAGAGAGAGAAATCTAATGCCGAGGCCCCATGACTATAGCAGTAGAGCGAAGGAAACATGAAGATGTATAATATTATATAAAGCATTCTGTGTGTGTGCGTGTGTGCATGGTAGAGGAGAGTTTGGAGGACCTTCCAAGTTTAGATGGACTGGTTGTTTTTACCCAAGTGTGTGTGTGTGTGTGTGTGTGTGTTTATGTGTCTGTGAATGGCAAAAATGTGCTTGGTTTGGTGAGGTGAGAATGTGCACCACTTACCCTTTGACCTTTTCCACCTGCTAGCTAACCTACTTTTTCAGTGGGTAGGCCCCGAAAGTCTCTAGTTTTCCTTGGCCACCATTAAATCTTGATGGAGCTTTTGTGCTAGTTATTGTACCAGAAATTTCCTTAAAGGTCAGTGTTTTTTTTTAAAGCTCAGTTTCGACAAACTTTATGATTTTCAAATGCTAGGTAAATTAAATTTGTAGGTTAAATTTGAAAATTAAATGATGTGTCATTAATAAAAAATAAGCACGTTAATCAATATTTAAGTAATAATCCAATGATCAACTTCTATGTAATTTAGTTTACAAAATTTGGTTTATAAATTTAGTCTCCCAAGCACTACCCTTACCAAATAATTGTAATTAAGAGTAATGCTAGGGAGACTAAATTTGTAGACCAAATTTTGAAAACTAAATAACACGGAAGTTGATAATTGGTTTATCATTTAAGCATTAATAAACGTGTTCATGCTTATTGATGACACGTCATTTAGTTTGCAAATTTAGTCTCCCTAGCATTACTCTTGTAAGTAATTACGAATTTTAATTAAATAATTGAAATTTTATGAATAACATATTGATAAGGTAATTAAGTGATGTTTCTTGTGGAAGGGTCAATAGCTTTCATTGAACGGGGTTGTAACTTTTGTTGTACAAAGTTAATCAAGCATTTTTGCTTGAAAAAGAATAAAACGTATGATAGTGTATATATAGTTGTCTTGAAATACTACCACAGTGGTCTCTTGTTGAAAGTAAGTTTCTCTCTATTATAGGTAAGACCTTAATTTGGGGATGATGATGGTTCAAATATTCTCAAGTCAATTTGTGCTCTTACAATAGAAAGTTAAAATGCATGACATTATTTTGGGATATTACCACAAGAACATTTTGTTGGCGGATCCAGAATTTTAAGGTTGGGGGATCCCAATGTAAAAGGTCCAACAAATAATATTACAATTTACAAAGTCTAAACCGTAAGCTTTTTTTTTTTTTAGCAAGGTAGTTTATATAAAATGAAAATCCGTTCCCTCAATTTATGAGTCTATTAATAGTTTTTTTTATATCCGCTCCTTCAAGAAATCCGACTAATCCACTAAAAAGTAGTATGACAAAGCAAGAACAACGACATTCAAAGGAATAGAGAGAATTTTATATGAGTCTTCTTCCTCACGAGGAGTTTGCTACAAGTCTACAACTCATTCACCCTCATTGAATAAAATTGCTTATACCATAACCCCATAACTATAAGACGTTTGACAATACAACTAAAACTGCTTAGTCTGTAGAACATATAGCCCTAGAAATAGAATGGTCTTCCCTTCCAAAACATTTGGAAGGTCTTCAAAAGACTTCTATAGGTGCTTTTCTCAGACCTTGGATGGTCTGGGGGCCACCTAGATCCCTCTATGGATCCGCTCATACGCAAGTTTTTCTTAGTTGTTTTTTTTTTTTTTTTGTCAAAAAGTTTTTCTTAGTTGTTGGTAAGTCCTATTCTGGGGATGACAATCTTTCAATTCAATGACCAATGTAATACCGTACTATTTGTCATCCCCCGATCCCCCTCTTCTCATACAGTAACAGCATGGTTGGGTCTTGCTTGGAGGAGACCCAAGCCCAATCTTGCTCATCCAATTAATTTAATTTAATTTGATCATGCAAGCACGAAACACAAAATTACGAAAAAATAAACTCTTATTTACTCCAATGCTCCTCAAGACTCATACTAGCTTTCAATTTGCCCCCTGAAATTCATTTCTCGCACAACATCTCTCACTACGCCGCATTTTCGTTTAAGTTTGTAAAAGATCTCTTACACCTTTTGCTTTCGCACAATTGAGACCCACTTGCCTATAATTTTATTTATTTTTTGGTCGAAAGGGACCCACTTGCCCATTAATTCGTTGCGTTCCCTTCCTTCTAATCTACCAAATCAGTAGATCTGTGCTATAAAAATTTGATCAAACGGCTGAAGTTATTATAACTTTTAATGTGGGTCTCTATTTGTAACCATTAGATCAAATTTCAATGGCACGGATCCATTGATTTGGTAGATTAGAAAGAAGGGATCTGGTCCGCCATGAAAAAGCAGCCATGGCCGCTTTCTCCCCCATCACCCACCCCTACTTCTTCTTTGGTCGAAAGAGCCTGACTTACTGTCATCTTCTTAAGATCGCACCCTAATTAGTACCAGCATTCGCAATTGTGCTTACTCGAGAGTTTGAGCAACATCTCCACAAAGAAATCTCCACTTTTAGACCAAAATTGTTAAAAAAACCAAAAAAAAAAAAAAAAAAAATCATTTGATAATGTGAATTCACTTAATTGCGAAAATGACAACGTTAAACCTATTTTTTTTGACATATGAACCACATAAGAGCTACGTAAGCCATTTTAACACTTGTTTAACTGAATGAATAAAAATGAGCATAGTGAAAGAGAATGCTATGAGAGATTAAGTGGCACATAATGAGTCTTACGTGACAAAATGAAAATAAGCATGTGTTTTGTGGGGCGATGGGTAAATAACAAAAAAAAAAAAGCAAAAAGGAGGAGACAAAGACAATTATTTATCGAGAAATGATCATCGTCGAATCCTTTTTATGAAGATCTCAGAGATCCTATAATTGCATTCGTTCATCGTGCGATTAGTTTTTGTCAGGCAACATCTCCACAAAGAAATCGCTCCACTTTTAGACCATAATTGTAATTAAAAAAAAAAATCATTTGATAATGTGAATTCACTTAATCGGGAAAATGACAACGTTCAACCTATTATTTTTGACATATGAACCACATAAGAGCTACGTAAGCCATTTTAACACTTGTTTAACTAAATGAATGAAAATGAGCATAGTGAAACAGAATGCTATGAGAGATTAAGTGGCACATAATGAGTCTTACGTGACAAAATGAAAATAAGTATGTGTTTTGTGGGGCGATGGGTAAAAAAAGCAAAAAGGAGGAGACAAAGACAATTCTTTATCGAAAAATGATCATCGTCGGATCCTTTTCATGAAGATCTCAGAGATACTTTAATTGCATTCGTTCATCGAGCGATTAGTTTTCGTCAAGTACTATTTATATTCAATTTTAAATAAAAATTTACAATAATTTTTGATCGCATGATGTACGATGAACAAATGTGATTTAAGAATTTTCAAGATGCTTGCAAAATGAATATAACGAGGATCCTCTCTCTTCTTTATCTTGGATCTGACGACTCCTACACCAACACGTTTCCACGTCCACTTTCCCTTTTGAACATTTCCAAAACTCGCACAGCGCTACACTGGCATCCATCATCACTCTATCCGTACCCCCTACCGCCTATATATACCCGGCGCTTTTAAATCCCCACTTCTCACTTTTCCCAAAATCCCAAAAATGACCCCCCAGCTCACCGAGGCCTACGCCTGCGTCCCGTCAACGGAGCGCGGCCGTGGGATTCTGATCTCCGGCGACCCCAAATCGGACAAGCTCCTCTACACCAATGGAAGATCCGTAATTATCATGAGCCTCCAGAACCCCCTTGACGTCGCCGTTTATGCCGAGCACGCTTATCCCGTCACTGTTGCCAGGTTCTCCCCTAACGGCGAGTGGATCGCGTCCGCCGACGTCTCGGGAACCGTCAGGATATGGGGTACACACAACGACTTCGTGTTGAAGAACGAGTTCAAGGTCCTCTCTGGTCGGATCGACGACCTCCAGTGGTCCCCTGACGGGTTGAGGATCGTTGCTTCCGGCGAGGGCAAAGGGAAGTCTTTCGTTCGCGCGTTCATGTCAGCGTCGTCGTCTTGATTGTTCAATTTAAAATTTGCGAAATGGGTTTTCTTTTTTGGTCGGTTTTCCGGCATTTTGTGTTTGGTTAGTGGGAAAATTGACGGAATTTGAATGGATTGAATAGGTGGGATTCAGGCTCAACTGTTGGGGATTTTGATGGGCACTCGAAGCGTGTGTTAAGCTGTGCGTTTAAGCCGACGAGACCCTTTCGAATCGTCACTTGTGGGGAGGATTTCTTGGTGAATTTCTACGAAGGACCGCCTTTCAAATTCAAGCTGTCTCTCAGGTTTGTTCTTTAACATAATTTAGCTCGAAATCTTATTGATTTAATCACATTGTAATTATGTATGTCTGTGTGTGTGTTTATGTTGCTGCCCTGACTGGAAATATTTTATTGATTTTTCGATGTTTAGGGATCATTCGAATTTTGTAAATTGTATAAGGTTCTGTCCAGATGGTAGTAAGTTTATCACTGTAAGCTCAGATAAAAGTGGTATTGTTTATGATGGAAAGACTGCGGAGAAGATCGGAGAGCTGTCCATCGAAGATGGCCACAAAGGCAGCATTTATGCTCTTAGCTGGAGTCCTGATGGTAAACAGGTAAAACATTGGATTGGTAATTTCTACCCAAGAGTTATTGTTCATGTAGTCACCGTAACTGTATTATAAAGATTGCAATTTTGTGTCTTTTTATTTTGTCTGTGTTATAAACTTTCTTTGTGTTTGTTCCCTGATTGAATGTGCTGATTAGGTTCTGACTGTGTCTGCTGACAAATCGGCAAAAGTATGGGAGATATCTGAGGATAATAATGGGAAGCTGAGGAAAACGTTGCCGCCTCCTGGATCGGGTGGAGTGGATGACATGCTAGTTGGGTGTCTGTGGCAGAATGATCATATTGTTACGGTTTCTCTTGGAGGCTTCATTAGTATATTCTCAGCGAGCAACCTTGATACAGCCCCTCTACTGATATCCGGACACATGAAGAATGTTACTTCATTAGCTGTTCTAAAGAGTGACCCAAAACTTATATTGTCTAGCAGCTATGATGGTCTCATTGTCAAATGGATTCAAGGTGCTGGATATGGTGGGAAGTTACAAAGGAAGGAGAATTCTCAGATAAAATGTTTAGCAGCTGTTGACGAAGAAATCGTTTCATGTGGATTTGACAATAAGGTGACAAAAATTGTATACTCTTTTAGTCTCTCACAATTCAACAGTATATTCTTTACTTCTTATTCTATATGAATACTGTTTTGCATCGTTTGGGTTTCACCTTATCTCAGTTTCTTTCCTCTTGCATTTTTCTTATGACTACCTAGGTTTGGAGAGTTCCTCTCCGCAGTGATCAATGTGGAGATGCAGAGGCTATTGATGTTGGAAGTCAGCCAAAGGACATAAGCCTTGCCCTTCTATCTCCTGAACTTGCTTTGGTTTCAACTGATTCTGGAGTTGTCATGCTCCATGGCACAAAAGTTCTGTCAACTATTAACCTTGGATTCACTGTGACTGCCTGTACTATATCACCGGATGGAAGTGAAGCCATTGTTGGTGGGCAGGACGGTAAACTGCATATGTATTCTGTAACAGGTGATACACTTAAGGAAGAGGCTGTTTTGGAGAAGCATCGGGGGCCCATTTCTGTCATACGCTACTCTCCTGATGTTTCTATGTTTGCATCAGGAGATTTGAACCGAGAAGCTGTTGTCTGGGACTGTGCCTCTCGAGAGGTAGTGTGCTCACTGTCCTCAGCCATTTTTTTTAATTTCATCATTCTAATATTATAACCGTTGTTCCGGTATTATTGACATTTATGGTGAAAAAGGATAAAATAAGACGTGCTTTTGTTTGTCAATGCATGCGTGTGTAGAAGTTCTAGATGTATGCATCAATTCCTTATCAGCTGATCTTCTTTGTTTAACCAAATTTAGTCAAAATCAAATGCATGATTTGTAAGAGATATAAGTGTGATACAGGCAAATTGATCCAAGTTCAACTGATAAAATCTATATCCCATTCGCTCGTCAGCAAGTATATCTTTCTTGCCAGCACACTTGTGACTTTCACATTTGAGTATAGCTTATGAAATGATAGATGTGCATATTGGAATGTCAAATAAATGATTATATATCTTTGCAAATTTTGTGTTGAGAACTTGGAATTTGATTTGTTAATAAATTAGGTAGTTGTGACGTGATCTTTCATCTTACTATAAAATTACGTTCAGATAGATTATGTGGTTGCATACGCGAACTTTAGAATGACTGCTGCATATTGGCTATCGTTGAACTAATTCATAGTAAACATTGTGCTTTATTTTCTTCTTCCAGATCAAGCTTAAGAACATGCTGTACCATACTGCCCGGATAAACTGCCTTGCTTGGTCTCCTGATAGCACGATGGTTGCAACTGGATCTCTTGACACGTGTGTTATCATATACGAAGTCGACAAGCCTCCAGCAAGCCGTACAACCATTAAGGGTGCAAACTTGGGTGGGGTGTACGGCTTAGCTTTCATTGATGAGCACACTGTGGTCAGCTCTGGTGAGGATGCATTTATTCGTGTCTGGAGGTTGACTCCGCAATGAAGAAACACGGAGGGCTTCTTAGCGTCAAGGAAAGAAGAAAGATGGGAGTGTTTTTTTTTTTCTTCTGGATTTCATGGGTTTGCGAGTTTCCATACGATGGAAGGATGAGAAGGATACTTTCCATGAATTGTGAAGTATCAAGAAATAGTCTCTGTCGTCTGGTGCGTCACAACGGCAGTTCATAGGCAAATTGGCCGTCTTTTTCCATGGCTCATGACCTTGCAGCTTGGAGTTGGTGGTTTAGTGATAAAAGTAGCCGCGAGTCGACTAGGTGTGTTGTTTTTCCTCGTGTGTCTAGTGTTTCCGCCGGCCGGCCAACGATCGGGCACGCGATTATCAAATGCAGAATCAGAAGATCAAACTAAATTCAGCGGTGTTTCTTTGTTTTTCACCTTTTATGAATCCTTTGTTTGCTTGGTTTTTGTGTGGGGAAAGTTCTAAGTATTTAACTTTATGTTGTAATTATTTATTTGTTTATGGAATTACATTTTGTCATTAATTTTGCTCCACAATGTGTTAAAAGATTGAAAAAATTGGATGCGATGAGGATTCAACGAATATTGATTGCTGAAATGATCAAAATCAAATATTGACGACAAATCAATAAAAATTTAACAGCATATTGACAAAATTCAGAAAAGTAATCATTTTACCAATTAACATTTATACTTTCATCATTTCAATCAATTTGTCCCTTCGAAGACATTTGCTAAAATTGGAACGATACAGAGAAGATCGTTTCAATCAATTTCCCTTAAAACTGCGAGATTGCTATTTCCAAATATGATAAAGAAAGAAAAAACGTCGTACATATTTAACAATGCTGGCTTCAAGAAACCAACATGAAAATAACAGTGCAGGTACAAAAAATTAAGACACAGAGACGTCGTAATGTCGTAATGGCAATGCGTAACTCGAATTCATCGTAGTTCGTCGTGCATCACTCTTTCTAGAGGTTCCTCGACTTTATGAGCTGCATTGCCATAGGCCTGGGCATGATTTACGGCATCTTCAACAGCTCCAGGTCTGAGTTCTGCTCGCCCAACCATACCAGCCTTAATGGCAGATGTGACCTGCCTCTGCAGCGCCAGCAGACCAATACGCTTTGAAACGACATATAGAACAGCTAAAGAAAACAAGAAGAATCCTAGCACAAGTATCACCCTGTCCGGATAAAATTCAATGTTAGGATCTGCAGATGTACATAATAGTTCTATGACGAAGGAAATTTTCACTTCGGAACCTGTCAATGACATCTTGTCGTTGCATTGTCGAGAGTAGGTTTCTGGTTCGCATCAACAATGAACGGTGTCCCTTATATTCACTTTCAGCCTTCTTCAGCACTCCAGTGGATTCCTCTGCACAAACCAACACATATAGTATTTATCTAACGACAGAAAACAACCTTTCGAAATCTGTAATACTAATATTGATATTTCAAATATTGCATACAAGCAGAAAGGTAGTTCTATATGGAACTAGATCAATGACGTATACATTATGTCTTTAACGTAGACAATCTCTAAGGCACGTTGTCATTAGATAAGCTGTTCAAAGAAGTCAAAAAAAATTGCAGTGCCACACCCTAAGCACATACAAACTAATTTGACGTAGAAGAATGAAGGAAACTCACCGAAAGTCATGAGTGTGCCAGCACTTCGTTCCACTTCCTACAGATGAACAAATAAGAAAACCAAATATTTCATCCCACCAAAAGACTCATACAACAGATTCATAAAGATGTAAGCAATAAAGTAAATCGAAAAGAAATAAAATATGGCAACTAACCTGAACCATCAGTTGACGAGTACGGCGAAGGCTCTCTGTGATGCTTTCTGCAGCAGATGTCATTCCAGCCTTTGTTCTGGAGAAAACCAATAAATCAAAAGCTTTTAAATAACAAATTCATCTAACAGTATGAGAAAACTGTAGTCAAACTCATCAAAATTTTGCTCCAGCTTAACGACGATGCATATGTAAACGAGTGGAGCAAACACAAAAAATAGATACCAGTTTACTGAAAGCCATTTAGAAGTTGATACGTACTGTAAGTTGCGTCTACGAATCGTGGACTCTTCTCCACCTCCCAAAAGAAGTTCTCTCTGCAACGAATACAGCTAAATCAATCACAATTCGTTCCAAACATCGTTTCTCAATAAAGGACAATCCACCAAGAACTATCTTGTTTTGTCTCACATCAAGGGAATCAAACAGTATCCACATAAAAACAGTTTAACCCAAAGACAATACGATCTAGCGCACAACGATTCACAATGGTAATGTGAAGCATTATCGTCCAAGAGATTCATAAACTAACCAAAATTATTCCGAAAAAGTAGTCCAATACCTCTTTCTGAGCAGCTTTCCTCATGTTAGCCTTTGCTTGCAAATTTGCATTCCTCAAACTCAAGCGCAAACTGATCAGAAAAACCACAAAAACAATAGAATTACCAAAAAAAAAAAATCAATATTTACATTTCAATTGAAGAGCTTTAATTTACCAAAAAATATATTAAAGAGATTAATTTGTTGCATGAAATTGAATAATATAAATGAACTGAAACAACCCTAAATCAAAAATTCAATTCCTTGACTTCTACAGAAACGTAAACTGAGAATTCCATTACCTGTGGGATCGATTTTTCCAGGATTCGAGCAAGGCCTTGGCGGATTGGACCTGATCGTCAGTGGGCAACTGCGGAGCGAACAGATCGAGCTTGAACTGCAATGAATTGAGCAACGACAAGCCGTCTTGTGCAAGCCCGTTCATCCTGGGCAGCGAGTCCTTCTGCGACTCCATAGTAGCAGCTCCGGTGGATTCACCGTACTCTTCGATCGCCTTTATTTGCTGTAAGACGTTACTGTACGCTTCGTCCCACTCCTTCTTCGCCTTCTCCACCTCCTCCTCCACCTTGTCCATCGGCGCTTCCGATCGTTTCGCCGGATCAGGGTGGGAAAAAAACGCGAGAAAATGAATGTTTGGTTGCCGAGAAAAATGAAAAATGAGATTTAGTTTGATTATTTCAGACATGAAACGCACAGCTTTGTATTGTATCCTTCAAAGTCTTGCGCGCCGATTTAAAGCCCGCCTTTTTTGGTATGATTTGGGCCGGCCCACTCCATCTGGCGGGATCAACTTAATTTGGGTGACCCGCGACTCACATCCCCATGAGCCCAATACAGTAATACACTCTCTCTTTTTTTTTTGTTGGAATGATCCCAATACATTAAAAAACCTAAATATTGGCTTCTTATATACAAAGCGTTCTTTTCCCTTCAAATCATAGTCTCATACATGTGTAATGGTAAATCATTAAAAAAAGCAAAAGAAAGTTTTTTGGCATTCTAAGTCAAACTGAGCTCTATTGATAAAGCAGAACGACTTCTTACATATTAGGAGTGAAAATTTCTCGTTAGGAAATAGCAAAACTTGTTTTAATTTAATTGCAACACTACTCAAAACGTTTAAGCTTTTACTAATATGAAGTAGTTTGCGATGTACCAAGTATTTTATTATTATGCTATTAGTAATTTCACCTTTTGCACATTCTTCACATCTCTTTGATGCGAAGGATTCCGACACACCACTTTTCTCTTTCTGCACTCATCAGCTTAGACAATGATGCGGAAAATTCATTTTTTTCAAATCTCAAGGGCCTCGGAAAACTGATGCACTTAATTATGGCATTTGTTGTGTTCCTCTCCATGGTCAATTATTGAAGCATCAAGTAGGCAGGCTTGTCATCTTAGAATCCAAAATTCAAGTTCACGTGCTTCAACAATGTCTGCTGAAGAAATTATTCACATACTTATCAACCATCCCTCAATTGGGTCTCCTTGAAAATGGACAACTGTCTACCAATGACCAATCTAAGATCCTGCCCCAAGGATGACTATTTTAAGAGTCCTCACATTTTAACTGTTCATTATACACCGTACGATCAATTTTCGTTAGGTACTATTTATTATTTAATTTTAAATAAAAAAAATTCAAAATAATTTATAACTGCATGATGTACGATAAATGGCTACAATGTGAAGATCCCTAAGATCCTCACAATTTAAATCTGGATGGGATCCAAATCTCTGCCACAAATTCTACGCTTTGTCATTCACTAGTCGCTACCATGTTTGCATAGAGGAGCGTCAAATCACTCTAGATACAAAACAAACACACATAAGGAACCATTCGAAAGTACTTTTAAAAGGGCTGAAAATGCTTTTAGTGAAAATGTTTTTTTTTAAAATTAATTCATAGTTAAAATTCAAGTGAACCTAAAAAAACACTTAAAGCTTAAGATGTACATAATTGATGTTTTTTGTAAGAAGTACTTTAAATGCTTTTAGAACCAAAAAAACATTTTTTATAAAAGTACTTTCAATCATTTTAAAAGAAAAACAAGCTCTAAGTACAAGCAAGAGGATTGATCTAAAAAAATCAAAGAACAAAATCAAGCATTACTATAAAGAGAATTGATAACCACACTTCTTTTTTCTCTTAAACATTCTTGTTTATTTTCGATCATCAAATTGAATAATTTACATGAAATCAATGAACATAATTTAGAACAAAAAAAGTATGTGACTGTCGATTCTCTACGGAAAATCTCCACAGTGGTGGTCGGGCCCTTCGTATAACTAGGGACCTACGGTTCACAAAAATAAATACGTACAGGGACCATAACTTTATGTCATTTTAAAAATGACACTGGAAAATCGACATAAAAACATAAAATGCAAAATAAATCACCTCCAATTTATGCTTCTGTTAGTAGTTGATTGAATTTTTGTGTTTGGCCGCACGAATACGTGATTTTGCTGACCAACATAAGATTTTCACGAATGCCAATGTAATGATGAATGTTTTTACTTTTGAGAAAATGATCATGGTAGTATGTCACTATCTCTTCAATTATTGTAGTTTTCATCTTTTTATACTAGCAATTTTTGACTAAAATGATCACCTGGGTTTGCATACAGGAGAAATGCTCATGAAACTTTTTTAAAGCGAAATTTTTTATAAATTATTTGTCATTTCATGTTTTTCTTATATAAAATGTATAAATTAGTATAAAAATTAACATTAAATTGTGAGGTGTATGCAAAGTCTAACTTTGAGAGAGTCTTCTTAGTATTTCTTTTGCCTATATATTATGAAGCTACTTTAGTCTCCTACGATAAGATTTCTTGATTTTTTTGTTTTTTTTGGATCAAAGATTTCTTGATCTTAATCAAACGGTTTAGAAATTGGAATCACAACCCCACATTGTCTTCTGGTAAATTCAAAGCCTAGATATCACAAACAGAAGTGTGCTGGTCCAAATTGTCAAGTTGCCTGCCGACGCCCGAGAAAGGCAATCCAACTTTACTAATCTACCCTGCCTTCGATTAGTAAATCTGTAAATGACAAATCATGTCTACAACTCCATACGTTACTTGTCCTAATCAATCCTTAAATATTTTAAGGGTCTTTTGATTTGAGTCCAAATTAACAAAAAATTAGACCTATTTTAAAAGTAAAAAATCACTAAAAATTGGACCTATTTGAAAAATTAGCCTATAAAATTGGACGTATTTCAAATTTTTTCAATATTTTTTCTGTTTCTGATAGTATAATATTAGAGACGTTTTGATATAGACGTCTCGTTTTTACATGTCATAGACTAAACATTTATTCCTTTTGCAAATTTGATTAAACATTTTCCCTACAATTTTGGTACTTTAATTTTATTTCATTAGAAGTCTATTCACATTAGCATTCCCTTTTTTTTCCTCTTATTTTTATGCATCTCTTATTATGATGATTTAAGATTTTTTTTATTTTTTATTAAAATATTTATTTTAGTAAATTAAACATAATGTATAAAACTCGTTGTTAGGTACGTTTGGTTATATTGGTACGTTTGATTGTAATGGTACATTTAGTTACTTGGTACATTTGAATTTTTTGTCCATTTGACTGCATGTTACTTCTGTTTCTTCTGTTTCTTCTGTTTCATACGGAAACGGGGCTTCTGCATATTTTTGCCTTTGAACGCTTGTGCTTGGAAAATTAGATACTTGAACAAGTACTTAACACTTTCTATGTTTTTTTTATTAAGTGCTGAAATAGGTGTATGCCCTACACATATTTTGCTATCTAAACTACACAAAATGTATGTGAACTGCATGTTTTTTATTTTCTTCTGTTTCTTATTGACCTCATTCACTCATGTGTCTCTCTGTTCATTCATGATTGTGTTGAATTTATTCAAGTTAAATGTGTCTTACTCATGCAGTTATGCCTAAAACAGTGGTTCCCGCCGCAACGCGCAGACTTATTTTCTAGTCTTCTCTATTCAGAGAAGGAATTCCATCCAATTATTTAATGTGACAAGCTTTCTCACGTTTCAAAGTTGGGAGCTCACCACCATTTAGTGTGGTGTATACTCACCACCCTATTTATCACCATTAGATAAGTTTGAATTTCGAGATTCGTGTAGTGGATAAGTACAAATCTCAAAATTCAAAATCATCTAACGGTGATAAATAGGATGGTGAGCATACACCACACTAAATGGTGATGAACAAAAATGCATTCTTAACAAGTTAGTGAAGGAGATTACTCCTTATCAAAAGATAAGATTAAAAATCAATTTAGATTATATATATTTAATGGTGGTAATAAACCATTAAATGTATATAAACCATTAAATGTAATAAACCATTAAGTGTGTGTGTGTGTGTATATATATGCAAAAAGATAAAGTATACGTTGCAAGTTTGACAAAATCAGGGACTTGAAAATCTTAAAGAATCAAAACAGACGAAATCAAAAAAGTAAATATTCAAAACGGAACAAAAGAATGAGTGGGGACCTGATCATCTTCTCTATTTAGAGAAGGAATTCTATCCAATTATTTAATGTGAGAAGTTTTCTCACGTTTTAAAGTTAGTGAAGGAGATTACTCCTTATCAAAAGATAAGGTTAAAAATCAATTTAGGTCATATACATTTAATGGTTGTAATAAACCAAAATATAAAAACTACAATGGACAAAAACATAGCAATTAAAATAGTAAAATAAAAACATGTTTACTTTATTCCAGCGTGACACCAGATTACCTTTTGCATGATTGAAATGTGGATGGTCCCATGCATGTAGATGTAGCCCCATGCAAGGACCAAGTGTGATCTGGATCGGGTGCCACAGTTCCACTCCATATCCCTTTTTGTACGTTTATTTTAGGAAGCAAATGAAAATTATATTCGGCTCATCACTCATTCTTCACTCTCACTCACTCTTCTTATCTATAAAAACGACATTCTCCTCTCAACACCGTACTCTCTCTCTCTAAATTTCTTCTGTAGCTGGGCTGCTGGAAGATGAGAACTCCTTTATGCATGCTTCTAGGTTTTCTTGTGATACAGTGCTTCGCGCATGCGGCGGAGCACAATGGAGCTTCAGTTCTTGAGCCGGAGAGTGTGAAATTGGACACAGGTGGGCTGAGCAGAGCCAGCTTCCGCAAGGGTTTTGTGTTCGGAACGGCGACGTCCGCTTACCAAGTCGAAGGCATGGCCAACAAGGAGGGTCGAGGGCCCAGCATTTGGGATGCTTTTGTTAAAATTCCCGGTAATTACATGCACAGGTTTTATGAACACATTTGTTTATTTAATTTCAGTTTGCAGTACTATAAGAAAAATAATAGTTATATTTTTTTCATTTTTTTTTGTTGAATATTTTTTTTTTATTTGGATATAGGAATTATTGCAAATAATGGTACAGCAGATGTTGCTGTGGACCAGTATCACCGATACAAAGTAAGTTTGTTTTTTTCCCATCATAAATTTATCGAAAAAAAGCGGCGTAACAAAAGCGGTGTTTTTTTTGGACCGGAACATGAAGGGTTTGAGTCGTGAAAATAGACTTTTTGCAAAGTAAGGATAGATATTCTAGCGACTCTTGCAAAAGTAGAAAGTTTTGTTGACTTAAGATTGCCATTTTAATTTTATCGGAAAAAAAAAAAGCTAAAGTATTTTGTATGACAATTTATAAGAAAATAGATTATTTACAGTATAACTGGTGGATTTTTCATAATTCTTTTATTATTTTCTCTTTCCGCTTTAATTGATTTTTTTTTTTTATGTACAAATTAGAAAGAAATTAGAGAGACTCATCTGCCTTTTGATGTATTCAACCTGCATATGTTGAAGCAGTTGTAAAAAAACAGAGGATGCATAAGCCTAGTGACAAACATGCACAGATCTAATGACCAAACCTCTACGGTTTCAAAACAACCTTCACAAGTGTAAAAAACCAAAGGTTTAAAACACGACCAAGACATTACTGGTGATATCTCAATCTAATCACGCACTACATGTGTGTTAACTTCTTTATGTGATAGGGCGTGATTGGTTTAAGATAATGGCGTAGTATTAATTGTTCAGTTGAATGAAAGTCCTTGTT
The DNA here is from genome assembly GCF_019419815.1 of Pyrus x bretschneideri. Taxonomy (NCBI): domain Eukaryota; kingdom Viridiplantae; phylum Streptophyta; class Magnoliopsida; order Rosales; family Rosaceae; genus Pyrus; species Pyrus x bretschneideri. The sequence goes on along the minus strand of NW_025999612.1, from coordinate 12,863,899 downwards.
GCGACCTAGAGCAAAAGTGCCCGTTTTAAGTTTCAAACACAAAACTAAAACAAATTCAAGGTAGATGTTGATTGTGGTTGATTTTTTTAGGTCTGAAGTTAGGAAAATGAAAGTCTGGTTTTGTTGCAACAGGACGATATTGATCTCATGGCAAGCCTAAATTTCGATGCCTATCGATTCTCAATATCATGGTCCAGAATTTTTCCAAGTAATGATTTTAATCTCTCTCATGCCTCTTTCATTTCTCAAATTTATCTTGTTCTAAACTTCTGTTTCTTAATTTATGTAGATGGCACTGGGAATGTAAATTGGAAAGGAGTTGCATACTACAATCGGTTAATTAACTACTTGCTCAAAAGAGGTAAATGCTGTGAAACTTTTGGAACGGAGAGTTCCGATCATCTAACGATGTATGACATACATTGCTGTTCAAATGTGGTCTTTATCATTCTATGCCTGAGGGTAAAAAGTGCAGATGTCGCGTTTTGTGGTTAAAAACGCTAATATGTCACATGCATTGCTGTATGATAGAATTTTCTGTACGCTAAGATGGCGATTTGAAGTAAGAACTACAACTTATGAAGCTATGGCCTTTGATTTTTATGTCTTGTTGTTCTGTAGGCATTACTCCATATGCAAATTTATATCATTATGATCTTCCCCTAGCTCTTGAGAAGAAGTACTTGGGATTGCTGAGTGACAAAGTAGTGTAAGTACTGTGAAAATTCTATCAAACTTTATCGTCGCCCAAGATTGTATTTTCGAATAAATTGCTATACAAAAAATGTTATGACAAACTAGCAAGAGTAGCACTGGAATCTGAGATGTGGTTCAATTTTGGCAGGAAAGATTTTGCTGATTATGCAGACTTTTGTTTCAAGACGTTTGGAGACAGAGTGAAGAACTGGATGACCTTCAATGAGCCTAGAGTGATTGCTGCTCTTGGATATGATAACGGATTCCATGCTCCAGGACGATGCTCCAAAGCATTTGGAAATTGCACGGCTGGAAATTCAGCAACCGAGCCTTATATTGCTGCTCATCATTTGATTTTGTCACACGGAGCTGCCGTTCAGAGATATCGCGAAAAGTATCAGGTAAAAGAAACTATTTTGTCTTGAAATGCTGCTTTATGTATCTCCTTTGGAGTCTTCAAATGAAATGAGTAATGTGCATTCTTCAGAAAATACAAAAAGGAAGGATTGGCATTCTCTTGGATTTTGTTTGGTATGAGCCTCTTACAAGATCAAAGGCTGACAACCTTGCAGCTCAAAGGGCCAGAGACTTTCATGTCGGATGGTAACTATACGTAATGAATTCTATTCTCTGAAAATTTACAACAGAGAAATCATAACTAAAAAAATTGTCGGATTGGATTTTCGTAGGTTCATCCACCCGATTGTTTATGGAGAGTATCCAAAAACAGTCCAAGAAATTGTTGGTGACAGGCTGCCAAAGTTCACCAAAGAGGAGGTTAAGATGGTGAAGGGTTCAATGGATTATGTTGGAATCAACCAATATACTACTTACTACATGTATCACCCAAAACCATCAAAATCAAATGATTTGGGGTACCAGCAGGATTGGAATGCAGGATTTGCTTGTAAGATGTTTTCCTCTCTCTACCTTAGATGCTTGTTTAAGGTTGCTTTTATAAGGAGTACTTATGCTCATAAGCGCTTATGCTAGAAGTGGTTTCATTAGATACCAGTTGAAATTTTCTTTTAAATCCAAGTGTTTTCACAAAAGCAATTTGAAGTAATTTATGAAGAAGCATCTAACAAGTGTTTTTCCATAAAGCGCTTCTATGAACCCAAAAACACTTCCAACTCTTTTCTGCCAAATGCATACAGAATTGCTTTTGATTGTCAAAAAATGTTCTCTCTTTCCAGAAGCAATACCAAGCTCCTAAAGTGCTTCTATAAACCCCAAAACACTTCTAACTTGTATGTATTTCATGCAATTTGCAGATGCAAAGAATGGAGTGCCTATTGGTCCTAGGGTAACTTAATTATGATCCAATCACAATAGTTCCTTTCACTTCAAATTTTAGCATTATTCATTGAAGATAATTTGAACGTTTTGCAGGCATATTCTTATTGGCTGTACCAAGTGCCATGGGGTTTGTACAAAGCTGTTATGTACATAAAAGAGCGATATGGAAATCCACCAGTGATTTTATCTGAAAATGGTAGCACTACAAGAAAACTACAAGTAGTTACTGATTAGTTTTCATTTTTCTTTCGTAGTTGTGAATCAGTTGGTGTTCTTCGATTTGCAGGAATGGACGACCCTGGCAATGTGACACTTGCGGAGGGATTGCGTGACACGACAAGGGCCAACTTCTACAGGAGTTACATAACTCAACTGAAGAAGGCAGCAGATGACGGAGCCAATGTGATGGGCTACTTTGCTTGGTCGTTGCTCGATAACTTTGAATGGAGGCTGGGATACACTTCCAGATTTGGCATTGTCTACGTAGACTTCAAAACCCTCAAGAGATACCCAAAGATGTCCGCCTACTGGTTCAAGAAGCTACTTACTGGAAACAAGCACTAGCTTGCTTCTAGTCCAAGTTTGGAGAATAAAAATGTAACCTTTTGAGTTCTCTGTAGCTGTAACCTCCATTTCGATCAAGAAACCTAGCAAGTATTTTGGTATCTCACATTCTCTATATTTCTGGAAAATTACTATAATTTGCTTCAAACTGGAGTAATAAACTACTCTAATGTTTTAGGGAGGGCCTTCGAACTCGGCTATAAGCCATGTGCTCTAATCTATTTGGGAGGGAATTCAAACTGGGGTTACAAAATGAGTGGAGTTGGATTTGAGTATAAAGGTATAGAGACACTACCTAGTCAACTAACTGTGACCTAGAAGGGATTTTAGAAAGGAAACTCATAAAGCTCTATGACTAATACAAACACCCAAACACTTATGGAGAATCATCAAACGTAACAAACAAATTTGCCGATTTTTTACTATCAAAGCTGAAGACCACCCACCTCGTGAAACTCCTCATGATCTTAATTTGTTCAAGATCAAGAAGTGAGTTTTGGTTTGGAAGATCCAATTTCAATCCCTTGGTTTGTGAAATAGAGGGAAAAAAATTTGGTCAAAAAATAAAATAGAGGAAATTTGACCAAATGATCAGTTGCTCTTTTTTGGAATCTGGCTTCATTAATTTGAATGGAACTCCTCATGAAGACATGTGTCACGTCTGATAGCCCATTTTACCTTAGTGAATCATGTGCTACGTGTATTTTATATAAGCACACGACTCATTCTAGTCAATTATGACTAACCACATGATCAAATTTTGAATTTCAACCAACGAAATTTCAATGTCTACAAATACCACTGAAAACGTTTGCTTGTCTCCTGTATGAGATATAGTTTGAAGTCACTCTTAATATATATATATATATATATATATATATATATATATATATATATATTTCTTTTATCCTCGTATCAATCCCGAGAATATCTTGTGATTGACAAATCTTGAAATTTGATGTTGACATTGTGCGTGTGCTTGACATTTGCAAAAGCTGTGATTTGGAAGTTTGGAAGTCATTCGAACTCTTTGAGTCTTCAGTGGATATGTGGATGCCAGACTTTTGCTTTTTTCCCTCTCCATATTTTTCCCGATGGAATTGTGGCAAGGGTTGGAGTCCTGGACATTATGGTCGCGCTTGTTGATGCCATTCTCCAAACAGAAAGAAGATCTGTATAATCAATGTGATTATTTCCTACAATACTTTCTGCCACTTCGACACTAAATATCAGAAATTTAGATGGTAAGAATCATGAATTTCCATCATTTGGGGATTATTTATTTATTTATGATTTTTTATCCAAAATATCCCTTAAATAAGAAAAAAATGACAAAATATACCCTCAATTTTGTTAAATCATTTTGACTCATTGTTTATTAAATTAAGAGTATTTTTTGTTATTTTGATCCTTATTTAACATAGATTTTTTAAAGCTTATTTAACATAAATTTTTTAAAGGACCAAAATGATTGATCGTAGACAAATTCATGGATTACTTTTATCGATTTCAAATTTTAAAGACCAAAATAAGAAATTATGTCAATCTCAATGACCATGTTAACTATAAAAAAATAACTTTATTTATTTATACATGGCTACCGAAAGTAAAGTTGGATTTGTTTACATATTGTTTACCGCCCCCGGTAACCCTAAACCCTAAACAGAAGATCGAATAGGCAAATTGTTGTCGTGCGTGCGTTTATGATGATGATGAAAGTTGCAGTGAAAGTTGGGAAAATCCTCTCCCCAGTTGTGGCCAGAGCAAGTAACAAAAACCTCACAGCAAGACTTGCTACTCTTTCCACCGCCACCGCCACCGCCACCGCCACCACCTCATCCTCCTCCTTCGGTAACAACCCCTGCGTTGATCTGTATGTGGAGTCCTTTAATAAACCCTTTGGCTACCATGACGATATGTATTCCGATTCCTTGACGGAACCCTTTGGTTCCTGTGACCCTAACAAATGTCTGAAGTCATTGCTGCCGCTGGCCTGGTCCCACGATTCCCTTACTACCCTCAAGCTCATTTGCAACCTAGCAAACCGCTATGAAACAAGGGAAAGGGAATTCTTCCACAAGGCGCTGGTTTGGCTCCACAACAACCACCCCAAAACCCTAGCCTGCAACATCGAGGCTATTGCAGGCGGCAAACGTTCCCAGGTTTCTTTTGGCAGTTTAAAGGACTTTGTCACTATTCTGTACCGGCTTCTTCTTCCAGAAGGAGGCACCCACGATAGTGTCATTGATGTTGCCATCCACAAGAAGGGTGTTCTTGAAAGGTACGAGCGTGACCCCAATTATCAGTTTTTACACAATCGTGTTTCAGATGTTTTTGCGGCCGACTTTAGGTCTGATTTTGAATAGTTGAAGAAAAAGAAGCCCAATGAGAAAATGAATTGTGTGATTTTAGCAAGTCAAGTGCGCCCTTTGTCCTTGGACCCATAGAAAACGGCTGCACGTCCTACGATTACAATGCCGGCTGTATTGCTGTCACTACTATTCCACCGTGTGAAAGCATCGCAAGGAAGGTTTTTCCTCGCGGTGAGGAAGAGGGCGAGAACGAGGTTGATTACACAGTGAGGTTTTTCCTCACTGTGGCCTTCGAACTCGGCTATAAGCTATGTGCTCTAATGTAGAGAATGTGAGATTTGGGAGATTTGGGAGACTGTTCCTCGTATTCAGGCGGCAACAATGGTTGAGATTTGGGAGACTGTTCCTCGTATTCTCTCTTCTCTCTCGCATAAACTTGCAGAGGAGGAAACCGTCGCAAAACCCTGGTTCATCAGTCGCCAAATCGATTCCGATCAGCGCGAGCCGCCGCCAGATTCAAGTCTCTACAAGATGACTCACGACGTGGAGATGAAGGAGGTCCCGGCGCCTTCCAACTCAGTTTCTTCGACTTCTCCGTCAACTTTACACAATTTGAAGGAGATTGCTTCACTCCTTGAGACTGCTGCTTATACACGGGAGGTTAGGCGGATTGTGCGTGCCGTTAGGTTAACGATGGTGTTGAGGCGGAAGCTGAAGGTTTCTGTGATTTCAGCATTCCTCAATTTTGCCCTTACACCGGGATCTGAGGTTCATAGCCGTTTATCATCCTTTCTTCCCAAGGATGATGAACAGGATATGGACGTTGATACCACAACATCTGCTACTCAAGTTCCCGCAAAACATGCCTTGCCAGAGCTAGAGATGTACTCCTACTTGCTTGTGCTCATTTTTCTGATTGATCAGAAAAAGTACAAAGAGGCTAAAGCCTGTGCCTCGGCAAGCATTGCTCGTATTAAGAACTTGAATAGGAGAACCATTGACGTTCTGGCATCCAGGCTGTACTTCTATTACTCCCTGAGCTATGAACTCACTGGTGATCTTGCAGAAATTAGAGGAAATCTCCTGAATCTTCACCGTATTGCCACTTTGCACCATGATGAGCTGGGTCAGGAAACACTTCTTAATCTTCTGCTTTGCAATTATCTCCACTATAACCTGTATGATCAGGCAGAGAAACTGAGGTCCAAGGCACCTCGATTTGAGGCTCACTCCAACCAGCAGTTCTGCCGGTATCTCTTTTACCTAGGAAAGATCAGAACAATTCAGTTGGAGTACACTGATGCAAAGGAGTACCTCCTGCAAGCTGCTAGGAAAGCTCCTATAGCAGCCCTTGGTTTTCGGATTCAGTGCAACAAGTGGGCAATCATTGTACGCTTGTTGCTTGGAGAAATCCCTGAGAGAACCGTTTTTATGCAAAAAGGCATGGAGAAGGCGTTGCGGCCATACTTCGAAATAACAAATGCTGTGAGAATTGGTGACTTGGAGCTTTTCAAGAATATATTGCAGAAAAGTTCTCGGATGTATTCAATGCAGACCGAACCCACAATTTGATTGTTAGGCTGCGACATAATGTCATAAGGACTGGGTTGCGTAACATTAGCGTCTCTTATTCCCGTTTTCTCTGGTTGATGTTGCTAAAGAGTTGCGATTGGACTCTCCAAACCCGGTTGCTGATGCTGAAAGCATTGTGGTGAAGGCAATCCGAGATGGTGCAATTGATGCCACTCTGGATCATGCAAATGGATGGATGGTGTCAAAGGAAACTGGGGATATCTACTCTACTAACGGGCCCCAAGCTGCATTCGACACAAGAATTGCATTTTGCCTCAATTTGCACAACGATGTAGTGCGGGCACTTAGGTTCCCACCAAATTCCCACAAGGAGAAAGAAAGTGCTGAGAAGAGGAGGGAGAGGCAACAACAGGAGCAAGAGCTTGCAAAGCACATAGCCGAGGAAGATGATGCCGAGTTTTGAAGAGGTTATATACTGATAAAGCCGGCCATCTACTTTCCCTGTGCAAGGCTCTCAAAAAGCTGTGCCTGTTTTGTTTTCTTTTCTGAAAATGTATCAAGAATATTTTGAGTTCCTTGTCTGATTGACTGGGATAGCGTCAGTTTCCGTTTATGTTACAGATATATCGAGTTGGGCCTGAGCGACCTCCTCTTTCCGTTGAATATGATACGAACGTCGAATATTTTACATTTCACCAGACACTGAACATGCTTATCAGGTTACCAAACTAGTTCTCTCTTGCGTGCTGTCATTCATTCTTATGATCCCTGTAATTTGACAATTGTTTAAGGTGGATGGTAGGATGTGTGTTAAAACATTAATAACTTAAAAATAAAATTTCTCATCACTTGTATAAAAACATGTGTTGTACCACTGATGTTCCGATCATAATAAAAAATTTCTCATGTTGAGGATGGACGGGAGATTCGACATTCAATAATTCATGCCGTCAAGCCAGGGCAGTAATCACGTAAATATCACAACTTAATTTGAAAACCGAAACTAAAAAAGCTTTGGCCTCAAAGCCAACATTGTCAAACAAAATGATTCAAATCCACCAGATCCAACATAGCAAAACCCTAAATAAACATTTAGACCAACTACATTTCATGAAAGTAACTCATTTGTCCTCGAGAAGACATGACTTCTGGCAAATTATCACTCAAAACTTGTATTTCAACGACCGATACCCCAGACTCTGATAACTCCGTCGGTGTAGCCACTGAACAAGGTGCTGCCATCAGCGCTCCAGTTCAAACTCGTACAGTAGATAACCTGCAATTCAGAGCACAAGTTAAACAAACCAAAACAATTAAAGTTCAAGCATTACTAATATGTACAAAGATTACAAACCGAATAAAACCAGTCACCAAATGAAAACGCTAGTAATCATAAACCTACTATCAACTGACAACTTAATTATGTCTATGAATGCAGTGACACAAAGTAAGTACAGGCCGGAGCACATTGTCAAGCACTCGCGCAATGTGGAGTTCCTTTCCGCACTTTAAATGCAATACTGAATGTGAATGAAAAAACCAAGATTCGAGCAAAACACCAACACTAAACAAATACAGCAAAAACGAATACCACCAGAGTCAACAATACCAAAAGAATGTAAGTTCCATATTATGAGTTTGTAACAGGGGAAGAAAATACGAAATCGCACAAAGCTCAAAAACAATTCAAAACAAAACAGCATCACCAATTGGTGAGCAATGTGACTTATCTTCAAAGAAAAGATTTGTCAAAAGACTCAAAGCCAAGCAAAGCAGAAACTCTGTAGAGCAAAGTCCAATTCAATGTGTATATAGGGAAGAAATGGCCAAGACATAAACGTTAATCTACTCTATAATCGATAACAGCACATGTCAAATGCAAATTGCAACAAATATAGGAGCATTGTACCAACCATTTTGGGGTCAGCTACCATACTACTAATATCAATAAAACAGTTAAGATAAATAACATCTATGCACAATCGCTACATACCACATTTGTGATAACAAGATTAGAGAAACAACAAATAGACGATATAAGCAATAAGCAATTTCATCAAAGCCCGAAATCACATTACAAAAACAATCACAATTGAAAGACAAACAACACAAATGAAACAAGATATAGAACCAGTAATAAATCGAAAGGAGCGAAAACAAAAATTAGAAGTATACCTTCTTCTTGTATGAAGTAGCAGCATGGGTATCCTCAGTCTTCTCAGCCTCAGTCTTCAGATCGACCTTCAACTCCTCCACAATGGACTTACTCTCCAAGTCCCAAATCTTGATGCTTTGCTCGGTTGCGGCACACAGCCAGTACCTGTTGGGACTGAAGCAGAGAGCGTGGATGATGGAGCCGGCCTCGAGATGATACAGCCTCTTGCCCTCCGCCAAATCCCAGAGCAGAATAACTCCGTCTTTGCCTCCGCTGGCGCACAATGAACCATCAGGAGAAACCGCGACGGTGTTCACATACCCATTGTGGCCCTCAAGGGTGTTCCTCAGCTTGCAGTTGGACAAGTTCCAGACTTTCACAGTCTTGTCCCACGAGGCCGAGACGATGGTGGGCTGCATCGTATTGGGGCTGAATCTCACACAGCTGACCCAATCACCGTGCCCATCCTGGTCCTGAATGGTGAACTTGCACTCACCGAGAGTGTTCCAGAGCTTGATCGTGCGGTCACGGGAAGCCGAGACGATCTGACGGTTGTCAATCGAGAATGCAACAGACAACACATCCTTAGTGTGACCAACAAATCGGCGGGCGGAGACGCCGAGGGCCAAGTCCCAGAGGCGGAGCTCGCCGTCCCAGGATCCAGAGAGGGCAAACTGGCCGTCGGAAGAGAGAACAACGTCCTGGACGAAGTGGGAGTGGCCGGTGAGCCTTCTGCGGGGGACACCGTAGGTCTTCTCGTCTTTGTTGAGGTGCCAGAGGATGATGGACTTGTCGCGGGAGGCGCTGACGATCATCTCGGAGTTGTCGATTGGGATGGCGATGGCCGTGACCATGTCGGTATGAGCCCTCATGGTGCCGCGGAGAACGAGATTCTCACCCATGGTTGCTGGTGGTGGTGCGCGGCGGCGGGTGTGCTAGGGTTTTCAGAGATGCGGGAGGCTGGAAGGCGTACGAGAGGGTGAAGAGGGAAAAACGGGAGAAAAGAAGAATATATAGGTGAGAGAGATAGGGTTTTGAGGGAGATGAGCCAGACCGAAAAACTGGGGTGGGTGTGTGGGTTTGGGTTGCTTTAGTTTGGTGACCCGGCCCGGTATGGATGAGGCCCAACTAGATTCTAAAGCTTGGGTCTATTCTTGAAGCCCAATTAGATTCTAAAGTGGGGCTTTATATTCCCTATTAGATTGGAAATAGGTACAACAATGTGTTGGTTGCATTCGAGTTCAAATTTACTTCTCGGAAATTATAATTGTTTAAAATTCACTTTCTAAAGTTCGAATCACCCTACTCCATTAATAAGAAAACTCAGTTCGAGGTCTTGCAACCAAGGTTTCAAAAGACGTTAGGCACTAGTTGAACGGTGAGTTGGGGCCTAATGCCTAAACGGCTAGGCGGATTTAAGTAAATATATTATATTTCATGTAAACAAGTGTCTATTTATACTTAAAATATATATGATTTCATCATAAACTACGAAACAGAATGACATATATATTAGGAAGTATTAAAACATAATGAAAACATGGGGAACAAGCTTATAATGTGTGTTCATTTAAGTATTCAACAAGTCTGTTATAATTTATTGAAAAAAATAAAATTCAAAATGAAAGTTATTTATTTTCTGTCTAAGTGAGTTGCAACGTAGAAGGGTGCCTAGGTGGTTTAGGCGGGCACATCAACAGGTTTAGACGACATTTCTTAATTTTTAAATGTCTAAGCATTAATTAGGACGGTAACCAATCGCTTAACGCTTAGACGGGAATTTTTAGAATAATGATTGCAACACAAATTATGTCCGCAAAGACGAGTTTTGCCTAAGAAAATACTGATGTCCCATAACTAAAATACTCAGAGGGTGGTTATTTCGTGTCAACGAGTCATTTCTTTATATAGACAATTGAAATGTTTAAAGATCGCATTGAGAAGGAGACTGCTAAAATATAATATTTTCTTCTACGTATGATCGTATCCCACTGGTTCGAAAAAGGTAAATAAAAATCACCAGTTACATTTTGTTTTTTATTTTTTATTATTGGACAATAAACTTTGTTTTTAATGCACCGCTTGCGGCTCCGCCCGAGAAACCACCGCTTCCAATTTCTATCGTTGCCCGTTTCCGCTCGGAATTATCTTCTCTGAATCATCTTCCTCGGAAGAACTTCACTGCTCGCTGATGGAGGTTTGCCTATCGTAGCACCAAAAAGATGCTTTCTTTAAGGTTAGTTCTTCGTATTTTCCACCTTTTTTTCATCTGGGTAATTGTTGTTTTCCTCTAATCTTGCTTCAATTGTTCGTTTGTTTGAGATTTTCTTTGTTTTATTTTGTGGGTTCTTACGTTTTGTTGGTATATTTTGATGTTAGTAAGTTAATAACTTGTACTTTGCTTTAAGAATTGTATAAATTTTCAATTGGTAGCAATTGAATCTTGTATGTTCACCCATTGGGCCACTGCCTGCCTTTGATTTCATGTGCCGGTTTGATACTAGGGGATTTTGGAGAAGGCATAAGAGGAAGGTTTTGGTTGCAACTGGTGTTTTAGGAAGTGGGTATCTTCTGTACAAATTATACAATGCTCACAGACAAAGGCTTGCTGACCTGGAGACCGAACTCGAGCACAAGCGAGAGAAAAACGATGAGCTCATCAAGGCTCAGTTAAGAGAGATTCCCATTTCATTTTGAGTACTCGTATATTTTGTTTTCGATTCTTTAACTGGTTTTTAGTTGGGTTCTAACGATATTGTTTTATGGTTGCGATCATAGAATGCAGGCCCATTTTGAAAACATACAAAGAATTGCTGACACAACTACACTGCCTCATGCTATGTACTATTTAAGTAGTCGGATAGCGGAAGAGTTGGACCTTTCTCACCTTACTGAGAGGTTAATGCAAGTGAAGGGGCAACCGACATCTCAAGAGAAACTTGAGTTATGGGATAGACTGAAAATTCTAAGTATGTTTCTGTCATTCCCTGGTATTTATATATTTAGCATGTTTCAAGACCATAGTTTATGAGTTCTCTTTATTTGACTAAAATAAAGGGATTTATAGTTCGCTCACCTTCTACTACTGTTCTTGTATTTTTTGCAGGTTTCACGAGAATGGTGTTGTCGCTGTGGGCAATGACGATCCTTAGCTTATATATTAGAGTTCAAGTCAATATATTAGGGAGACATTTATATATTGATACTGCACGAGGTCTTGGGAGCTCTCTTTTAATTGTAAGAGCTATTTCCTTTTCCACTGTATGCCAATGATTTCTACTCAAAATAGTTATTTCAGCAGAATTGATAGTGGAATTGTGTTTACTTAACTGCAATACCAATCTAGACAGCATTGTTCTAAGTTTTAAGTAGTCCAATGCAGCTGAATGTTTGTACTTGCAAATTGTTGATTTATTTGGTTTGCAATGTATTGATGTGCCTACTTTATTACATAGTATGAAATATCCTTGCCGAGTTTTACATTTGGTCAAGCAATCGTTAAAGGTGCAATTAATTAGTATGACTTGTGAACTTGTACCTTCTGAATGTATTGCTGGAAAAAGTTAACCTCAAAAGTGTGTGTATGCTTGTGAATGTTACCAAACTTGGATACTGACGTGTAGAGTATCTGTTTCTTCTATGTTCATTCGAAGTATATCCTATCACCAAAAATTTTGTTTCAAGGATTTTATATGATATAAAAGTTATTCAAATTATAGTTTTTTAAGAGTTATCATTTATCAAATATGGCATCGGTTTTGATTGTCAATTGTAAGAAGCTTTCGTTCAGGATTAGGGATATCTAATAGTTTGAAATGATAACTAGGGTGGTGGTTGAGTGACCTCATCTTCACCGTTGTTGAGGAGATGTTATGGTTATATCGTGGGAGAATACTTCATTAGGATAAGTATGGTGAAATCTACACATAATTCTATTTGAAGAGGTGGGATCCGTTTCTGGGCGGTAGGGCAGGCTGGATATCAATGAAACAGGTGGAGGGGTGCATGGTTATATATTTGAGAGATCAAGTTCCTCTTAACACTGCTTGTCAAAAACTAATATTATAGCTGATTGCTGCTTGGTGGCACTGTGATTAATGTTTTCTCACTAAAAGTATCATTACTTTTGTTCATTTTACCCAAGCCACTTGATAGACATTAGTGTTGATCTGCAATACCACTCACATCAGGCATGCTATGAAGTGTATTTTGGACGATACTATTGGTTTTGATTTGTTACTTTAACTTCGCTGAATGCAATATAATTGTTCTTATGTTAATAGGAGGATGCTGATCTCATTCATAGGGATGACCAGCAGAAGTTTCTCGCAAGTTCTGATTATCTCGCCAGTAATGCCTTGCCTGCTTTAATTTCAAATATCCAGGCAGCAGCAACAGAAGTTCTTAATGGGTAAAGCTTTGTCTGACCACCTATTAGCATGTTGTATATTAGTCTGAAAAATAAAGGCAGGTTTATCTATCACATCAATGTTTTCCCTGAATTTTTCTTCTTAAATGCCATGGTCAATGAGACAATGTCCAGGCTTTCGATCAAATGTCAATAAATGCTTAATACTCAGAAACTACCATAAGTTTGTCACTGCCCCCAAGTTTAATCTTGACCAGCTTCAATCTCTTATAGCACTGCACGACCAAGAAGCTAAGGGACCTATGTAGCTTAACTCTGCAAGCCAAACTTACTAGTTGACTATTAGAGGTCTTACTAAATAGTTTGGATGCTTTTCATTTGCAGAAAGCAGCTAAAGGATTCTTTCAACACCACAGTTCTTCATGCAACTATCATGGAAATACTTGAAAAGTTCATGAGCACAGGAGATCCCCATCACTGGGTGAACTACTTGATGCCTGAGGATGCTCGTTGGCATGAACTAGCCACGGCCTTCAGCAATGATAACGTACCCCTTCCAGATGTCACCAAATTTGACCAACTTATGTTGGAGACACGGGCAGTAATATCAAGGTATGTCTGCGATGTTAGGGATGCAGCTTATGCTTATTCAAAAGTAACATCAATACCGCAGCTCCTTTGCATGGAATTGCAAGTTTAAGATACAACTCCTATGCATCGAATTGCAAATCTCAACATTACCAAACGTAGTAATACTGATTTTGGTGTTACTTAATTCTATCATGCAACTTTATCTTGTTATTGTTATTCCTCGAAGGATCTTCCTGACTTTTTCCTGAGTAGTGTTTTGTTCCACTTCGGAAGGTGAAATTTGGAAGTCACTCAAATCTTTTCTGTCTTCTCTTTGCAGTGCTGAATTCAGGAGTGTTGCCGAGACAGCGTTGAGAGCAGTGGTGGATACCGTGATAGAAGATATGAATGCTCAACCTGGAGGAGGCAGTCTAAAGTCAGGAATTCAACTTGCCAAAGTTTTAGCACGGGTTGCACAGACGGGTCCTTCAGTCCTCGAAGAATCAAGCAAGTTCATCCAGATCATTCTGAATGTACCACAAGTTGAGCTCTTTTTCACTCTCATCTACTCAAACATGAAAATAGACTAGAGTAGAGACTCGCGGCGGATCACAATTTCAGAATTTCGGTTTTTAAGTAGATTTTTGATGCGTTACAATCAAATCCGGCAGCGGAAGAACGTGCTAATGATTGAGGGGCGTTCAAGTTATCAAAATTCGGAAGTTTTAAAGGAATAACAGAGAAAGATGAGGAATGTTGCAGTGTAATCTACTGTTTGTACTAGTTCTTCTACCATTTCTAATTCCACATCTCATATTTGTTGTGCTGTAATATCTCTTATATCATGCTTGCTTTATTAAAAAGCGCTTTTCCAAAAACTGGTTACGATTTGTAAGCGCTTTCAAAATTTTCTTTTAAACGATGGTAGAAGTTTTTTTAGCTGCCTAAAAGTGCTTTTGGCCATTCTACCGGTAGACCTGGAGAAGCCCTGAATGGAAAGAAAAATTTACGGACGGTATACCCTTCGAGATGCCACGTAGATGGGTCTTTTGTCATTTGACTTAACCAAAAGACCCAAGTACAGGAAGCGGCTTTCTCTTCTAGGAGGGAAGTGGGCTTCATTCAATGGAATGCCTATCACAGTCACCGAATCAAGTGATTTGGCTTTTTAAATTTTATTCAACGGTAAAAAATTATCATAGCTTTTAAGGAGTCAAAACAGGTGGATCATTGGATAAAATTTGGAAGGTTCAAATTACTTAATTTAGTGGCCTTGGTATTTTCCAAAGTATAATTTCGTTGAGCCTGTTTGGAAATGCTTGTTTCAAAAATAGTTTTGTCGATCAATGTTTTTTTTTTTTTTTTAACTTAAATGTTTATTAAAGAATCATTTGAAAATACTTCTTAGAAAAGCACATAATAGATTTTATTTACAAAAACATATAGCAAATGAATCCTTTTATTTAGACCAAATAATATCAAAAGTGTTTTTGGTTATCGGAAAGAAATTTGTTATCCCCAAATCTTCCAAACGTGCGTGCCCTAAATCATGTTTCTGCCCCAACGAAAAACGGGTTCGGGTTCAAACGCTGCGTTTAAGTAACAATTCAATTCAATTCACAAACACAAATCCCCCGAAACTCCACTCACCGCGTCTCTGAAGCTCACGCTCAGTGACCTTCTCGGCGGACAACAATGGTGAACACCAATGGCAACGGCGGCAACCATGACGTCCTGATGCTTGAAGCTCCGCCGCCGGAAGGTCCGGCATGGCCGGGACCTCTAACCAATGCCGAAACCATCGACGCCTTGCCCTACATCGACGACGACTACGCCCACCCCGACGTCAAGCGCGAGGTCGACCGCATGGTGGAGGAGGAGTTGCGGCGCAGCGCCAAGAAGCCGGCCGATTTCCTCAAGGAGTTGCCGCCGCTTCCCAAGCCCAATTTCAAGGTCAGTCCCCAAATTCCTAGGGTTTGTCTCTTTTTAAGGGACTGTTTGGCTGCGTCGATAAGGATTTTTTTGTGCCTGACTTTTGGAATTTGAAATTGCAGGATCATCCGATGCTGGCTAGGGAGTACGAACGGGTGAGAGCGTCGAGGCCTCCGGTGGCGATTGATTTTTCGAGAGACAAAGTGGAGCCGCCGCCGGTGAATAAATTGAATGATGAAACTGCTTGGAAGCTTGCTCTCCAGAAAGCTCAGTACTCTCTGCAGCACCAAGCCGTCAGGTAATCTATACATACAGATTTGTATATTTGTATAGGCTGTGTATATGTAGTATGGATATGTATATCTGAGTCATGTTTACTGTTGATGAAATGAGTGTCTGAATTGTAGGTTGGAGAATTTGGAGCTGATTGACAAGTATGGTCCTGAAGCCTGGATTCAGAACAACAATCGATTGCAATCAATTTTGTCGAGGTTTGCCCATCGGATTTCATATAAAAAACTGCAATATTTATAGTTACCTCTTCATTGTGAATCGATTCATTCCGTAGATGCCGCATTAGTAGTCTAGTAGTACCGCCCCTTTTGGGACTGTGCACCCCACATACATATGACATTGCTTATTCCTGTTCACATACGTAATTCTCCTACATGTACCTATGCACACACACGTGTTTAAATGTATGCATTTGTACCAATTAAATTTTGCACATGTACTTTATCAAAAGGTGTTCAACCGTCTGAATTGTTTGCAGTTAGACTTTCTGTTCTGAAAATTTACATGATGTACTTAATTTTGCGTTTAAGATCGATATTATTGCTGAAAGTTCTAATTTTCATGTGCAGTACATGATGATTCTTTGAATAATGCATTTCATGATGCTTGAAGTAATGTTATGTGTGTTATGCATTTTTATTTTTCAGAATGCAGAAATTAGCTCAGGAGCAATATCAAAATATTGAAACAGTGAATCGTGAAAGAAAACATCATCAGGTGATTTAACCTATCTGCCTGCTGACTTTGTACTATTTCGATCCTAATATTACTCTGATCTGATAAATTTACTTCTTCATTGATGACAGCAAACCACTGCGTATGAGCTCAATGCTCTGTCTGCTCAATGGAAGGAGCTTTGTCAGAAGAATATAGAAATTCAATCTGCATGTGTTAATCTTGAAAACCATCTTGAAGGATTGAGGAGGGAAGCAGCCAAAAGGTAATCCACCTTTTCCTGTCTGGTGTGTTTTTTGTGGCACTCATTTTACTAGTTTGATCACTAATTAGCTGTTACTCGCTTTAGAGGATGGAACCTGGAATCCAATGCAGAAAATGGTTCTCTATTGAATGCTGAATGAGAAGGTATGCTTTTGCAGCTAATGCCATTTGGTTTAGCGTTGATGCTGTAACTCTGTTATCTTGTTATACAATGCTATGCAATATTCTTTTACTTCACAGGATTTAGAGATGTTGTAATCTTTTTTAACCCTTTATCGGTGAGAGTTTATTCCCAATTCCTCTTCCAGGTTTAATGTAATTTTGAAGAATTAGTTCCTAGTGTTTGCGTTTCTACCCATTTGTGTGTTGTTGAATGGGAGTTTTGTCTTGCTTTTCCTTTCTGTCATTAGCTGAGCTATTTAGAGTTTAGTTCCTCAAATTCAAAACGTCTGATGCCGTTGTGTATTAGGATACTTTTCCTTTGAGGACAAGACAAGTCCCGAGTTATGATGTCCAGGTCTGCCTATACGAATATATGTTTTTATTATGGTGAGTCGTCAATTCTTGAAGGGAGGATACAATAGGCTTACTATGATCGATCTGCTTCACGGAATCAGTATCAGGCGGCTATAAACCAGAGTTTATTCGAAACTAGACTTTATCACTTCTGTCCTAGACTATGTCATGTTTAGCTTTGCGGTGCTATTTAGTTTTAATCATTTAACTTAGGGTTTTGTAAACAGGATTTGGATGAAGATCCGGCAGAAATTGTTATACCGGAATATTAGCGTCTATTCAACAACTATCGTAGCATGGAGCTGGATCGATCTTTGTTGTACTTTCAATGAGCGGCTTTTTTGTAAGCATGGTTAAAAGCTTCTCCCAGTCCCAGTTGCACCCTTCGAATCCAGTTGTAATTGACAATAGCGCATGTTTCCGGTTGGTATTAAATATTAATGCGTTGAAACCGCTTATAACTGTGTTCACAACTTCATACATTATCCATTTCTTTATGGCATGGCCAATTATTTCGAGCTCACCATAGAATGCACAATTGAGCTACATGCTTGGAGATTATAGACTATAGATCTACGAAAATGTAGCATATTCACACCAAAACGGGCAACTTATTCATAAAATCAAAACAAAACTATATCTAAATTCAATTGAAGCATATTCACATGCTTGGAGAAAATTTGGATAGAGTTGTCCGATCACATTATTACTACGGTATCCATCATAAAGTATGAGAGAGGACCTAAATCCATCTAGGTCGTACTCGATGCAAGAGCTATTCTAGTAGTAGTGTTTAAAATATTCACGAAATTACTGATATTTTCATCGATATATCTGAAAAATCAAGGATTGATATGGAAGGGAGGGTGAAATGCAAACTTTGTTCTGTATGAGCGAGATATAAAAAAATCAATAAATATTAATGATATTTACCATTTTCACTATAGAAATTTTGTTGGAACCCATTGTAGATTTCGCAATCTTGAATTCTTTTGAGAAATTTTTCTCTAATTTTGACTAAATCTAAACAAGTTGATACATCCACCCCATTACAAATTTTCATAATTTTTGTCAAAGATAACCGGTATTTTCAACTATGTCGATATTTTGACACTAACTAAGGGTATATCGATATTTTAACATTGAGTAAGAGTACATTGATTTTTTAACACTGAGTAGGAATATACAATATAGGAAGAAATTTTGAGTAAAGATACCTAACTCTTATGTCATTTGTAGGGCACTTGTCACCTAAGCAGGAGACCCTACGCAACAAATAGGATCCCAATTTCCTGTTGTGTCTTTCTTCTTGAAGTCACGACCTAAATGAGTAAGATCCTTGGCGCGCAAGCAAAGCAAAACAACCGACATTAAAATTTCGGCATAACCATACATCGACCGGCCCTTCAAAATATTCACCAAAAAAATGGTTCTGAAAATCATGAAAGCTGCATCAAAAATGGCGAGACTCCTCTCTCCACTACTTTCCAACCCAAACAAAATCCATCTCAAAAACTTTTCGCAACTCTCTCCGGTCCGATTTTCCGACCCGAAACTCGGAACCCTTTTCATTCCCAGAGAAAAAGACCCTGTTTTCATGGTTGCAAATTTCAACGACATCATCACTGATCATCGTTTCCACGTACTCCATTCGGATTCGGATTCTGATTCGGTTTCCCCGTAGTTCCTCATCCCCTCCTCCTACGGCAATCCCTGCCTCGATCTCTTCTTCCACGTGCTCGTCCCCCATTCCGATTCCTACTCCCATTCCTACAAGTATCTCAGGCAGCTACTTCCCCTGGCATGGTCACACAATCCACTGACCACCCTCAAGCTCATTTGCAACCTCCGAGACTTGTCCAACGATCTTGAAAAGTTGAAGAAGGGGGACATTTGTCAGAAAAGCTCGGTGCCGTATTTCTGCCCCTCCGTGGATTCTTCCATGGAGCGTGCCACCTTGCTGTGTGAAAGCATTGCGAGGAAGATTTTCCCGCTAGAATCTTCGCATGGCGGATGCAGAGTCCGAGACCGCCTTAGGAAGGAGGTTTTGGTGCCGTTGACGTTCACCTTGGATTACTCTCAGGGCTTTGATTCTTCGGCAAAGCCCTGCGCAGTTAAGGAGTACTTGGAGGAGGTGAAAGCTGGTGGCAAGGCCAAGATTGCGGCATGTGCTCTGCTTCCGAATGAGATCGTAGAATATGTGAATAACCGCGGTGTTAGGCAAGCAGCAGAGCTTCAGTGGAAGGCAATCGTGGAGGCAAAAGTAGGAAAGCTGGAAAACTGCCTGGCTGTGTGTGACGTGTCGCCTTCTTCCATGGTGGGGATCTCCGCGGATGTTTCAGTTGCGATGGGGCTGCTAGTGTCCGAACTGAGTGAAGAGCCGAGTTGGAAAGGAAAGGTGATCAATTTCAGTCCGAATCCCGACCTGCGTTTAGTACAAGGCGATGATCTTAAGTCCAAGTGCGCGTTTGTGAGAAGATTGGACTGCGGTGAGCATATTGATTTGCGGAAGGTGTTTGATTTGAATTTCGAAGCGGCTATGAATGGGAATTTGAAGGCGGAGCAGATGATCAAGAAGGTGTTTGTGTTCACCAATACATACTTTGATTGTGCTTTGTCCAATAGTAATAATAGTAGCCGTTGGGAGAGCAAATACAAGGCAACACGAAACATGTTTAAGGAGAAAGGGTAAGAGAATGCAGTGCCGGAGATTGTGTATTGGATGGTTGACACCCTGCTGGCGCCTTGCACGAAACCAGGGGTGACCATCTTCGGCGGCTTCTCCAAGGATTTACTTAGGTTGTTCTTAGACAATGACGGGAAAGTTAGCCCGTACCATGTCATGGAAGCGGCATTATCTCCCAAAGAGTATCAAAATCTTGCTGTAATGGACTGAGTACTGATTAGTTAATGTGAAATCATCATCCGTAATCTCTTTTTATTAACTTAACTCTAATTACAAGGTGCATCGAATGGTTTAACTTGAGAGTTCTAATCACCAAAGCATTTTACGAACGCTCAAGTTCGATCCCTCATCCCCGATAATCATAAGTACACGAGTTGCATAACCAATGCTCAGAGCTCTTCTTCTTCGCGATCTTGCTTGAGCCTCCCATGATTTTCTTGACATTCTTCTTCTTCATCATCGTCTTCCTCTTCTTGCATTCCAAACGCGCTGAATCAGTACTATCGCCGTCCTCTTCACACATGCTTTGGCAATCCCTTTTCAAGGAGTTACGGATAGTCTGCGTCATTTGTTCTTCCTTGATAAAAAAACGACTGGCCGCAGCCAGTCACCTTTCGTGCTCTCGAAGTATTTGCAATCGGTTGATTCCTCCATCTCGCGTTCTTTCGCTCACAGAGAGAGAGAGAGAGAGAGAGAGAGAGAGCACAAAACTGAAGGGGGGCACTGATATTTTATGGGGCTCCTGTCTCTACAGTTTTCCTTGCGTGCATAGGAAAGCTTGGATTTCGGCACAGTACACCGAAATATTGCGTGTGAGCTCGGTGCATTACACCGAACATTTCTTGTGCCCGGTAACTTTAATTTCATGAAAATTTCAAACAGTTTCCTCTTCTTCTTTTTTTTTTTTTTTTAAATTATAAACAAAAATCTCCTCCTTCAAGTGGTTCACCATCGCTTGCTTCCCAAGTAACATAATCATGCATACATTTTAAAATTTATACTAATCTCTGTCGAAATATATAGTTAATCAGTATATAAATCTAACAGCATACATAATTAAAACATCTTCTAATAATATTCAATAAATTATATTAAATATTAATTAACAAGGTCGAGGTTATGAAAGTGTGGCAGACGGCGATCCTGCGGTTGTAGCAACCTTGATGAACACATCCTCCAGAGTAGTGTCAACCACACCCCACGCAAACACCGCGAACCGACGCTTCGCACAATCGACCGTGTGGAACACATCTGCAATTCTAACCTCATTTTTGGGCAGCTCAAACTTCTGCGTCCCCGAGAGCCGGTATGTCTTGAGGGCGTTTGGTGACAGGTTCCTCACCATCCTCTCCACTTCTTCCTCATGATCCCAACTCGTTGTCATTGTAAAGATATACGATCCTCCATATCTGGCCTTCAGCTGCATTAGAATTAAGTGAGGTGTTAGTCATGTAACATGTAACTTAAATGGAGTGAAAGCGATTAATTTGAGATTTAAATTACTAGGACAACAAATTTGCTTTTCGCTACCTCCTTTGGATTTCCTATGCACTGCATCCTGCCATCGACGAAAATCCCCAATCGATCACATAGAACCTCTGCCTCTTCCATGGAATGTGCTGAAATGTACAAGTAAGTGAAATGAAAGAAACACATAATAGATCGATAACTAGTACATTAAACATGTAGTTGATATTGCGGGAGAGAGATTACTGGTTAGGATGATTGCACGATCTTGTTTCGCAGACTTTATAACGTTCCACAGATGGTTTCTTGAAGCCGGATCAAGTCCAGTACTAGGCTCATCCATGTAGACAACCTACAAGTATACAGGAATTTGCAAAACACAGTGAGTGCAGTAAGTAGCATTATCCTGGGAAAACATATCGAAAATAAAAAATCGAAGCAGCTTAAAGCGATGAGAACCAAGACATACTTTGGGGTCACCTATCAGCGAAATTGCAACGCTAAGCTTTCGCTTCATACCTCCACTATACTTCCCGGCTTGTTTGTCAGGAACCCCTCCGTGAAATAGATTGGCACTCTTCAAAGATTCTTCCACCACCTTCAGCAACCAAATCAAACCATGGAGGAATGAGTCCTACCTAGCTAAAAGCATCAACATATTTGGATACTACAAATTTTCGATATGTTGACTTACTTGCATTAAGGCAGAACCTTTTAGGTTCTTAAGTCTGCCATAAAATAGGAGATGCTCCCTTCCAGTCAGTGTTTCCCATAGAAGGCTAAACAACATCCACGAAAACAAGAAACTCATTTGCATCCAAGTAAATATTAATAGAAAAAAAACCATGAAATAAGAGTTTTTTCTTAGTTTCTGGAGACATAAGGCAAGAATTGCTCTAGCTTACTCGTGCTGTGGACAAAATCCCATGCTGCTATATATTTTGTTCATCTGCGTCCGAATGTCCATACCATGAACATACCCCGTGCCAGAGGTTGGTTTGGTGAGACCGATCATCTGTGGAATAATCGCACAATGATCAATCAAAACATGTGTAACATGATTTTTCGTGTAATGTATAATGATAATCAAGGACTGGAAAGAAGTAGGGTGCACTCACCATACTAATAAAAGAGGTCTTCCCTGCACCATTAGGGCCAAGCATGCCAAAGCATTCACCTCTAGGTAAGGCAAGAGAACACCCTTTCACTGCAAATTTATCGGGGTTTCCATCTCTTCCTGGGTACACCTTTTGGAGGTTGTCACATACAATTGCGTGACTTGTATCCCGTTCCACTACCAACCTCTCAACCATCTCGATCTAAAAATTGGGAAGAGTTGGAAGCGGAATTTGTTTATATGTGTACAATTCATTGAGGTACCATAAGTTTTCATGTAAGTTAGAGAGAGAGAGAGACAAGAAAAGTTACCTCATGACAAACATCCGGTTTCTCCATCTGAATTGAACTAGATCCCTGCCCTTGCATACTCGGCCTCCGAAGAGATGGAAGTTTCTTCTTCCTAAACCTTTGCAAGAAAACAAAAGGACTTTTTCCAGATGATACAAGTTGGTCAATGCAGTATGCAACAAGAAGCACCACAAACCACTCGATAACCATGATAATCAAGACCTCTCTCATCCCGTTACTCCCGTCACTCAAATCGCCCCATCGCATCCCTACTTTTTTATATTGGATGGGGTACTGTGCAAACTCGTAGAGTCCACGATACAGAGAGAAGCCAGGATACAGCTGTATAAGGATGATCACACGCTCTACGTACATGAACACGAAACATTAACTTGATAAAGAGTTGAGGTTATGAAAAGTATAGACAAAATCGAACACCATAAAACATAACTACACAACAAAGTCCTTGAACATTGCACAAATATTTCAACTTACTCGATACGGATTCATCTTCGATAATGCTTCGAAATAGATTGTCTGCCAAAAGCCCAGTTCCAAAGACCAAAATGTAACTAATAACTGCGATCATCAAATCGATCATGGAAATCATGTCAGTTAACTCATCTAATAAGATAAAAATTAAAACAAAAATCTCTAACCAACTGCAAATAAATACCAACAAACAACATCCAACCTGTACAAGCCTTAACGTTGGAAAACATCGAAGCTACTAGAAAAGCCACCGCAATTTGCAAGTTCAGATAGATGAAGTAGAAAACAAACTGGATGCTGTAGTCATTGATTGTGAAGAACTTTAACCCTGTAAAGAAGTAAACGAACTTCGATTTGTTAAAGCGACTCAGAGTGAAGAAACGGTAGCCAGGTAGTGAAGAGACAGTTATATATATGTAGATAGAAGTACCTATGATGGAGCCAACTGCAATAAAAAATAGCATGTAGATTGAAGAAACTGTAAGAAAGTAAGCATAGGAAATCATCCAATATGGTGCATCACCAAGTCCATGCATTTTCATCATGATTCTCAGGTTTTGTTGTTTCTCATAAACCAGATACCTCAACACAACCTTCACCATCAACAACAAAATTGGTGAAATCAATTAATTAGCAAACATCCATGGCATTAACACAAAGCATTTCGATAAAATAAAAAATAAAAAAACGAAGAAGAACACAAAAGAGCTATGTGAAAAGTACGGGACACTCAGTATTTTAGTCCCACCAACCTCACACGATCTCACTCAGGTGTGAGAATTGCCCTAGTCATGTAGCCCTATTGAATATCTTATCATATGTAGTTAAAATTTTGAGATAAAATTTTGTCGTCTGAAGAGATGGAGCTTAAGCAAGAGGGTTTACGACGTGAAAACAATTTAAAACCTCAAGAAGTGAGTGTCAGAGTAACTAAAATCGATGAAAAATCATACTTACTGGGAAAAGCAATAAAACGATCCAAGTATAGAAGAGTGGACCAATCACAGAGGGAATATCTAGCATCGACGTCCTGGCAGATAAAGGCTTGGGAAATTCTTTGACAAACTCGAACAACATTTTGGTGCTTGATCCTTCTAAAAACTGAAGGTAGGCATTGGATGCCAGATTCAGGGAGCGCCCAACCCGCAGCGTGCTGCTCTGGTCGTCATCCAGGTAGCCATCCGTTAAGCTTGAATTGTACCATACGGTTACGTCAAATTTGTTGTCATCGGAGTTGGAGAAATCGTAGGCGGCAAGTATTTCATTAACCTTCCTCTCAGGATTGCCCCTTGGGTAGCCTTTGTATAGCTCATTGTTTATCTCAGATGAAGATTTACGCCATAATTGCAAAGCTTCAACGCATCTAACCTCTGCTTATTAATTCAAGACAAATTAAGTTACAATTGCATGCATGAAAACAACAAAAGTTGAAGTGCATATGCAGAAGTGATGAATATGCAAAATATTTCGATCCACGGACAGATAGTAGCATTGGATGCATAGGGGTAGAGATATTCACCTTGTGGTATTGGGGAAGAGGCGGAGCTCGGCCCAACCACGGCCCGACGGCCTAGATTAGCCTCGGATGATGTCGATCCGTATGGTGGAATAGAGATTGTAGAGTTTGGGGAGCACTGCCTCTGCACTCTAAAAAGTGGATCATTGAATGCAGGATCATAAAAGTTGGGTGCGCTGGGCAGATCATACGTTCCCTGCACATTTAGAATACGCGTAAGTTCATAGAACAAATTAATTCATAACATGAAATTAGTTAACAAGTAGATGGAAATAAACAAAACTTACCATGACATTGTTGACTAAATAATCCATAACATCAGAGGAATTCAGAGGGAAAGAATCATTTGGAAACATATTTCCAGCCAAAACTATCCAAATTCACCAGAGATTAAGGTTAGTATTTGATCGATTAGATGAGGAAAAAAAAATGAGAGAAACTTTCGACGAGGATGACACAGTAGCGGAATCCCAAATTAATATTGTAGTACTGTGTTTTAATTTTCTAACGTAAATGTGAACGATAGATTTAAAATACCGTCACATTAACATCCTGTTGCAAAGAAGTTCTTCTCCGAAAAGTTAAATAAAAAGTACATACTTTGTCCGAAAGACTGATTGTTGCCAGTGACAAGCACAGTGAGAGGGCAGGTGACGTTGTTCTTGCTGTTCCGGCATGACGCGTCAGGCAAGTCTGTGAAGGGAAGAATCGAGTTGCTTCTCACGGCACGGAAAGCGGCATTGGGGATGTATAACAGCGGAGGCCATTCCGGTGGGTTAGGAAATGGACAAGGGCCTAAACCACTCGAGTCTGTATCGGTATGACTGCCGTCACACTTGTCACCGCGACTGCTGGCTTTTACTTTGTTCAACGCAATTTGGATGCCAAGCAAAATCAAGCAGAGCAATCCAGGTATCAACACCAACGATATATTCGAGCACATATTTCGTTTCTGCAAAATAATCCATGTATAAAAATATAAAATTTTGAGAAGAATATCGCTCGTGTAAAATATGAAAAACGAAAAAAAATAAAACTAGGGCAAAAAGTGAGAGATGTGTGAACCTGAAAAGTTAAGTTCTTTCGGAGCAAAGCGTTGGACTGAGCCCAGAAGCTCGCACGGCTGCGGCCGCGGCCGCGTGAATGATCGGCCATTGATGGCGGAAACCCGGGAGAATCCTCTAACTTGACACTCATGTAGCACGAATTCGACATGTCTGTGGCCACCAAAGACTAAAAGCTCAGTTCAGAACCTGTCAAAGTTCCAAATTATTTTCGAAGAACCACTACATAATCCAAATTAATTAGCACTAATATAAATGAATTTTGGAGAACTAGAAACTAGCAAGTTTACCAACCAACACGAGGCGATCCGATGGTTGGTTGAAGACGAATTTCATACTCGTATTACAGACGTTATATTTTGGGTTCGATTCTTGACCCTCGTTAATCACATAATAGGTGATTGAGGAGGCTAAAATGCATATATGAGTCTTTTTATCCTTCAAAATAGTGGATTGTCATAACAAAACCACCCGCTGATCCTTCTTAAAAGAAGAAAAAGAAGAGAAGTAACAAGTTTACCCTTGACGCGGCATATAAATTGTTGCCAGTTGCCACCCTTCCCTATTTGTTATGTTCTTGAATTATTGAATTTTGGGAATTACATAAATATGGAAATAATAATCTTGAAACTCTCTACTAATTAATTAAACCTTCTTTGTCAATTAAAAGAGGGTGAAAAGATAACCTAGTGTTCTATCACACAAAAAAACTGATAGACAATAATGTAATTTCACAAGTCCAAATTTTATTGTTTTTTTTATTGAAACCTCACCTACTAGTGATGTTAAACTACCTCCAATATTAAATATAAAAAAAAAAAAAACAAAAGCAAAAACCTCCCACTCCTCTATGTTATCTCTCTCCTCTCTCTTCTCATTTTCTAAAAAAATGTGTTCATACACATAAAATGTGTAGGTAAATACTAGTATTAATGAAAGGAATCAAAATAAATGGAACACGTCATACGGACAATTAGGAAAAATTAAGATTAATATTAATTAAAGTAGGATTATCCTAATCAAGGGTTAATGATGTATTTGTATAGAAAATAGATTAGCTAGAGAATTAGAGTGGCACAAATGGAAATTAACCAATTAATTAAGACGTCGTGTAGTTAAATATAGATGACAAATTAATTTTGGGATTTTTCCTGGAAATTACATAGGACGAAACAAATCCTAAATTCGTAATACTGCGTCATTCTTGATTAAGATATATATGATTTTCCACCATTTTATTATTGCATCCAGCTCAGCCTCTCGATTTCTCCACCAAATGTTTTTAATGTTTTCCATATTAATCCAAATGAATACAAACAAGAGTTTGTATGGTTGGAAAAGCCTCCAGATTTTTTTAAGGATATTTTATTCGATGATGCTTTGTAATTTTCACTTATTTTGATCATTTGAGAATATGTCTTTTTGTTATGCATGACATTTTTTTTTTCCATTTAATCGATTTGAAATTCTAGGAAGATTTTTATCGAGACCCATTATGCATATTATCCTTATTTTGTACGTATTTTGATTTGCTTAATGAATATTGTACATTTTCTTCAAAATAATAATTAATGAAGCCCTCTTTGTCAACCAAAAGAGGGTAAAAGACAACTTAGTCTTTTATCACACAAAAAAAAAATGATGGGAAATAATGTAATTTTACAAGTCCAAATTTTACTGTTCTTTATTGAAACCTCACATACTGGTAATGTTAAACTACCTCCATTATTAAAAAAAAAAAAAAAACAAAAACGTCTCACTCCCCCATGTTCTCTCTCTCTCCCTCTCTCCTTCTCATTTTCTAAAAAAATGTATTCATACACACAAAGTGTGTAGGCAAATGCTAGTATTAATGAAGGGAATAAAATAAATGGAACACGTCATACAGACAATTAGGAAAATTTAAGATTAAGATTAATTAGAGTAGGATTATCCTAATCAAGGGTTAATGATGTATTTGTGTAGAAAATATATTAGCTAGAGAATTAGAGTGGCACAAATGGAAATTAACCAATTAATTAACACGTCGTGTAGTTAAATATAGATGGCAAATTAATTTTGGAATTTTTCCTGGAAATTACATAGGACGAAACAAATTCTAAATTCGTAATACTGCGTCATTCTTGATTAAGATATATATGATTTTCCACCATTTTACTATTGCATCCAGCTCAGCCTCTCTATTTCTCCACCATATGTTTTTAATGTTTTCCATATTAATCCAAATGAATACAAACAAAAGTTTATGTGGTTCGAAGAGCCTCTGGATATTCTTAGGGATATTTTGTTCGATGATGCTTTGTAATTTTCACTTATATTGTTCATTTGAGGATATGTCCCTTTGTGGTACAGGACATTCTTTTTCAATTCGATTGGTTTGAAATTCCTACAAGGTTTTTATCAAGACCTATTATGCATACTATTTTTATTTTGTACGTATTCTGATTTGCTTAATGAATATCGTACATTTTCTTCAAAATGAATACAAACAATTTAAAAGCACTTTGAACGAGATGGAAGTTTTTTCTCCAACAAACAATAATAGCCGTTCTTCATTAAGTACAAATGAAAAAAAATTACATTTTTCGTAAGAAGTGATTTGTTTTGTTGTGTGAAAAATAAAGAGACCATTTATCACTTTTAGTGAATTTTTGTAAAAAACTACACCTACATAAACAGTTCTTAGAGCAGTGTGTTGGATTTAAACTTAAATTTGAATTTTTCTTAATTCAGATGAATTCAAATTTTTTTAAAGTACTCTGAATTAGATGAGAGTATTTTATAGAGAACTTTAATAAAAAGCTCTCGTTACTGTTTATTTTAACGAAAAATCATATTTTTACACTAAAAAATCAATCTTGGTACTATTCATTTTACCCTTTATTTTCTCTTTTTCATTAAATCTCAAAGTTTTCAAATATTTTTCATTATTTTTATTTTATTTTATGTGACAAATAATAATAGCGATTATTCATTGAACTTAAGTATGAATTTTTCTTACAGTAATTCAGATGAATACAAAAAATATAAAAGCTCTCAAAACGAAACGAAAGTGTTTTATCTGACAAACAATAATAGCCGTTATTCATTGAATACGAACAAAAAAAATTGGCGTTACTATTTTTTTTTTTGTCGAAATTCGTTACTCATTGGAAGTGATTCATTTTGTTATAAAAAAAATAGAAATCATTGATAACTTTCAATGAAATGAATGAAAGCGTTTTTGGTAAAAATATTTTTGATACCAATCTTTAATAAAATGTAAGTAAATTCTGAAAAAAAAATACTTAAAGTACTTTCTAGAAGAAACATATAATTGATGTTTCTGACATAAAACACTTTAAGTATTTTTTAAACCAAATTTTTTTTTTCTAAAATTACTTTTAACCATCTTATAAGCACATCCAAATGAACAACTTTGGCAAACGAGTAAAAGCACTTCTACACAAAAACTCGGCGAAACTCCCGTTGCCGCCGGAAAAAAGTTAAAACGCGGCAGTGGCAAACCCGTAAAAACAAGCCGAATCCAGCACTAATCTGGTAATTTCACCCCAATTCTCCTTCCCAAACGGGCAAAACCGCGCCTTTCCAAAAACAGAAAATACAAACCGTCACACCTGAGCATAAAACAATGAAACTCCGCCTCTCACTTCCATCACTAAACCCGAGAACTCACATTCGGGTCCGGAAAACCCGAACCGATGGCTTTGCGGAGCGGCTTTCCGCTGCTGTTCCAGCAGTACAAGGCGCTGCTGAGGAAGAACCTCCTGATCTCGTGGCGGAGCAAAAGAGCCTCCTTTATCCAGCTCTTCGCCTCCTTCTTCTTCATCGTCCTCATCTTCTTCATCCAGGAGGGCCTCGAGGCTCGCAACAAGAAATCCGCCGACTTCCGGAGCGTCAGGGACCCCAAGCCACTGGTTTCGCCGCCGATTCCGCCGTGCGAGCGCAAGTACTCTGTTGAAAAGCCGTGTTTCGATTTCGTGTGGAGCGGAAATGGGAGCGCGAGGATTAGTAGTATTGTCAGTGGGATTATGGCGAATAATCCGGGCCGGCCGATTACGCTGTCGAAGGTATGCGTGAGTTCGGATTGTTGCGTTGTGTTTGGTTACCGAGAAAGTTGAGGAAAATGCTGTTTGCTTTCTTTCTTTTCTTAGTAAACGTTTCTGCTCATAAGTGAGTTTGTTAGATTTTTTTTAATTGGAAATTCATTGAAATTTTGATTGTAAAACCAAGTACCTTCTTGGAAAAGCACTTGGGGCTTTAAGTGCTTCTCAAGAAAGCGCTTCTACGACGAAAGGCATGTAATTTGTTTTCACAATCACATTTGGTTCGTCATAAAGTGATTGTAGCCCTTCCAGAAGCAGTCTTAAGCCACACCGGCAATGTGATGGCATTTAATTTACCTTTTGTTGCATAAATATGTTCAATTTATTCCGAAAACAGGAGGAATGCGTGGAACTTTTGTTCCACAAACTAAAGATTTGAGATTTCAAACTATTCAGATTTGGTTGTTGACAAGTTCGACTAGTTAGATTTCATCGTTTTAGGCAACTCGTAGTGAGGCAGTTTGATTTATGTGGTAGTCTGTGGGCTAAATTGATAGTGTTAGATTGTTTGTAATGAGGTGGTTTTACTTGTACAGGTCAAATCGTTTGGAACGAAAGAGGAAGTAAATACATGGCTATTTAATAATCCTCTGCATTGCTCAGGAGCTTTGCATTTTGTGGAAAGAAACGCCACTGTGATCAGCTATGGCATACAGACCAATTCTACTCCTGTTAGAGCCCGGGGGCGATATGAAGATTCAACTTTCAAGTTTCAAATACCGCTTCAGATTGCTGCTGAGCGTGAAATCGCTAGGTCTCTGATTGGAGGTACTATGTCTTGTTTCTCATATTCCTTTTCTGTTCATTGAAAAAAGCTTCGCTTGCATTGTTACCATCATGACCTTAACATGCGTATAATGATATGTTCAGTTCCAAATTTTAGCTGGGATGTTTCGCTCAAGGAATTCGCACACCCTAACCGGGAGGTTTCTATTGATTTGGCTCAACTATTACCACCCTTCTTTTTTGCTGCTGCCATGTTCAGTTTTGTGTTTCAAATGTCCTCTTTGATCACAGAGAAAGAACTAAAGCTTCGGCAGGTAATTTGGGTTTCTTCTTTTCCCTGCTGTGGAGTTCATTGTGTTTGCGTATGGCTAGTTTTGATTTCGTATATGCAAAATCAGGTTGGTATTCGTGTTTTTGTTCTTTTACTTTGCAGGTGATGACAATGATGGGCCTTTACGATACTGCATATTGGTTCTCATGGCTCACATGGGACGGAATTATGGTACTATTGTCATCACTTTTCACAGTTCTCTTCGGAATGCTGTTTCGATTTGATTTTTTCCTAAAGAACAGTTTTGCAGTTGTATTCCTTGTCTTCTTCCTTTTCCAACTCAATATGGTAAGAATGTTTCAAGCAATTACTTCTTTTACTTTATTTCTAATATTTCCAATCTAGTAATCTCTGATCCACTTACTGCAATTTGTTGCCAGATTAGTTTTTCCTTTCTGCTGTCAACCTTCTTAAGGAACTCATCTTCATCCACAACTCTTGGTTTCGCAGTGTTTATTGTCGGCTCTATAACCCAGGCAAGACTTCCCCGATTCAAGATTTATATGTTGGGGTTTTTCTCGTAATACTGATAACATATTCCATTTTGTCTTGCAGATTGTTACAGCATTTGGTTTTCCCTATGATTCAACAGACTTCAAGATGAAATATCGAATACTCTGGTCATTTTTCCCACCTAACCTTCTTGCCAGAGCTATAGTATTACTTGCTCAAGCAACAGCCAGTCCACAAGATATTGGGATTAGCTGGAGTAGAAGGGCCAAATGCCCGGCAAATTACTATAGTGATTGTCTTATGACAATTGTAAGTAAACTCATTGATCCTAAAATTGAAAAAAATTACCAAATATTTTATAAGTTCTTCGAATGTTTCATACACCTTCCTGTTCTAAAATTTTCATTTGAACTTTGACAGAATGGCATTTATAAATGGCTGGTGTCTACATTCTTCCTCTGGTTTATATTGGCTATCTACTTTGATAATATCATTCCGAATGTATCTGGTGTGAGAAAATCAGTGTTCTACTTTCTAAATCCCGGATACTGGACAGGGAAAGGTGGCAACAAAATGAAAGGTAAATACGACTGAAAGTTTGTGGTTGAGTTTCTCTTGTTGCATGGTAACTTAGTGGTGTTTCCTTTCTATTCGTAGAGGGTGGCATATGTAGTTGCATCGGTTCAGCTCCACCAAAGGAGCTTCTTACTCCAGACGATGAAGATGTCCTTGAAGAGGAGAACCTTGTAAAACAACAAACTAAAGAAGGCACAGTTGATCCGAACATTGCAGTTCAGATACGAGGTCTTGTAAAGACATATCCCGGTACCTTCAGTATTGGCTGTTGCAAGTGCAGGAGGACTAAGCCTCACCATGCTGTGAAGGTAATCTGTCGTATCTGGCCTTTGGTTATCCTCCCTTGTTTTTTACCTAGTTGTCTTACAATTTTTTTTTTCCTGGTTGTGCCAGTTGCAGTATATATATTTCAGCCTTTCAGGTTTTTCGTAATGAAATAATATAGTAGCAACTGATTTATTTTGAATAACTTTCAGGGATTGTGGGTGAACTTTGCGAAGGATCAGTTATTTTGTCTACTTGGTCCGAATGGAGCTGGGAAAACCACTGCAATCAGTTGTTTAACTGGCATCACACCGTTTACTGGAGGAGATGGTAATACTGTAGTGTCATTTTTCTTGAGTTCGTTGATTGAAAAAATTTCTCACAAAGATGATCCCAATAGAGAAATGTTGAAATTGTAAACTGATTTGTTAACAGCTTTGATTTATGGAGATTCCGCCCGGAGCTCTGTTGGTATGGCAAATATTCGAAAAATCATAGGATTTTGTCCGCAGGTGCTCTCTCTTTCGCTCTCAGTCTGTCTCATAAGTACATATGTTTATATGGTCATGTTGTCTTGGTCACCGTTGATCAAGAGCTTTTGTGGTCTACTATCAGTAAATCAAAAGGCGAAACTGGTTCTCGCTGTTCTTTTTCAAGAAGACCATGCGTGTTGTAACCTGAAAGTTTCAAAAACATACTAGTTACGTAGTTTTTACCGCGATGCAGCAACTCATTCGAAAACTTTGAGTTAATTTTGTATGTAAATTGTCTCTATTGATAGTTTGATATTCTTTGGAATGCGTTGTCCGCGCAAGAGCACCTCCACCTTTTCGCTAGTATTAAAGGCCTCCCCTCAGCTTCAGTAAAATCAGTACGTGCTGCACTAACTTGAATTTGGTTTTTCACATGAGGATTCTTCGGTTCTTTATAAGATGAATGCTCATCGAGTGTAGGATGCTGAGAAGTTATTGGCAGAGGTGAGACTCACTGAGGCAGCAAAAGTCAGGGCTGGGAGTTACAGTGGAGGAATGAAACGTCGCCTGAGTTTTGCAGTAGCCCTTATTGGTGATCCAAAGTTGATTATCTTAGATGAACCGGTATGGAAATTTGTATTTCTCCCTTCATTAGTACATCTACTATCTCTGTTTTTCTAATTTAGTTTATGATATGTAGACAACTGGTATGGATCCAATAACAAGGAGGCATGTATGGGACGTCATAGAGGGGGCGAAAAGAGGCCGTGCAATTGTCCTAACCACTCACTCGATGGAAGAAGCCGACATTTTAGGTGACAGGATTGGAATAATGGCAAAGGGTAGGCTCCGTTGCATTGGAACTTCAATCAGGCTGAAGTCGAGGTTTGGAACTGGTTTTATCGCCAATGTGAGCTTCAGCGGAAGCACGAATGAACAAAGGCCTCCAAGTAGGGATGCAGTTGCTACATCTCACCATGAGGCTGTGAAGGAGTTCTTTAAATACGTACGTTGGTTTTGAACAATTCAAACTTCTTTCATGCGTATAACACATTAGTTTCTAACCTGGGAAAACTTTTATGCAGCATTTGGGTGTTGAACCAAAAGAAGAGAACAGAGAATTTCTGACCTTTGTTATTCCTCATGATAGAGAGGGACTTCTGATGGTAAACATTTCATCGTCTGGCTAAAATTCTTTCATGCTACGTCGCATGAAAACTGTATATATGCAGAGCATTAAAAATTCTTTCATAACCTTTTAACAGAATTTTTTCGCGGAGCTCCAAAACAAAGAAAGAGAATTTGGTATAGCGGACATCCAACTTGGGCTTACAACTCTCGAAGAAGTGTTCTTGAATATCGCAGGGCAGGCGGAGCTAGAAGCTGCCACGGCAGAGGGGAGGCTGGTCACTCTCAATTTAGCATCTGGTGCCTCAGTTCAGGTAACACAAAACAGATTGCAATTCGATATTACATGCTTGCAATAAATTTATTTTTGCGCGATTCAACACGACTGGTACGTTACTTATGCTAATAATCGCAGATACCAGTAGGAGCTAGGTTTGTGGGGATTCCAGGAACCGAGTCAGCAGAGCATCCAAGTGGTGTTATGGTTGAAGTATTCTGGCAGCAAGATGATTCAGGCGCCCTCTGCATTTCCGGCCACTCTCCGGAAACCCCAGTTCCTCCTAGTGTTGAAATAACACGCAGAGACTCCTTCGGCCAGGGTCGGAGCCGGGGGCAGGCCCGTCCAGTTCAGGGGATTGTGATTAACCCTGACCAAATTAGTACAAGACATTCTCGGTCGAACATCTAGTCATCAGTTGGCAAACATCTATTTTTTACTTAAAACATATAAAGTGGTATGTTTTGAGATTTGTGTATTACCGAATCTACATCTGCTATGCCTTCTCGGTGTGGTCAATGGTAAGATTATGAAACATAAACAACTTTCGAGTCAATCAGCAAAGATATAATTTTCGATACATTACGTATCAAATTCAAATAGAAATATCGCTTGAAAAGGGTATAATAAAAAATATTTGAAATTACTTGGAAAGAGTATAATAAAAAATACTTGAAATTATCGAAAAATCTGACGCAAAACCAATCACAATTGTGCTCTATAATAATTTATAAAGTCGATTTCACGTAGTAAGTCACGAATTCGTTGTTATTGATCGACAACCATAAATTCTGAAGTTGACCAATCCAACCACCAAAGCTTATACACTGCAGATGAATTTAAGCGTGTCTCGCGACTCACCAAATGCTTTTCCAAAACAAGTGATTATCACACTTTTTTCTCCTCATTTTTACTTTCTACCTTTAAATTGAATAAATCAAATAAATGAACAATACTCCCCCGTAGAATCGTTTTAGAAATATACTCCTCGTTGCGGTTTGAGAAATTCTAAATTATGCCTGTATAAAATCATAATATCAAATAGATCCATAAAAACTTTAAATTCATTACATTATTGATTTTAATGTTTAAGTACACTACAAATAATTGCTAGAACATATATACGGGGATTTTCTAGGCTGTGTATACAGTATATATACCAAAATATATATACTGGGCTTCACAATTCACATCCTGTTCTTCATTCATCCGGTACACTTCATACATATAGATATATGTATATATATACACACACAGCGGATCATATACTAAAATATTTATATATAGATCTCCAGAGTCATCTGGTACATGTCATATATATATATATATATATACACGTCGGATCATATACTAGAATATTTATATATAGATCTCAAGAGTCATGAAATATATAGATCTATCGACAATGTAAAAGTTCATGTCTAAAGATGACGCAACTACAAACAGAAAATACTTGGAATCTATAGCATGTGGAGAATCAGTAGACCATCAGCAGGGTGAAACAGCAAGAGAAAGAGAGGTGTAGAGCTCCCTTCAATCCAAAAAAAGAGGTAGCTTACGGGTAATGCAGCTCCTGAGATATGCAAGCCACAGGCCTGTCATCCCTTCGATCCGATCCGGTCCGATCTAACATTGGATATATAGTACTGTGGGATCCATAGCTCAGCAGCTCTATCCACCCAGCATCACCTTCTTTTGGACTTCAAGGAGCTCCACCCCTCAACCCTACCTACACATACATACATACATACATACATACATATAGTTATATATAGCACCTTACTCACCACTGCTGAAAAACCCTAGATAGCAGTGTGTAATATCTAAAAACTCAGAAGAACTTCCAAGGAAGAAGATTCAGATCAGATAACCAAAAGCCAAAAACGATATATATAAACATATACAGCAGCAAGAAATCAAAACCCTAAACGAAAACATGTACTTCTCAGATCATCAGAGCCAAATCATGTAGCTTCATATCACTTATGAAGTTAGATCCATGCATCGAACCTTCATCGATCAAAATCCCAGATGTTTTCCACTCACTTGGATCTATCTCAAAGATCCAAGGAACCACACAGAGAAAATTAAATAACTAAACCTACCCATATATATTCAACCGTATTTGTATTATATTAATGTAAAGATTAAAGATTGATAAGATGTGGCTGGCTACCAAACATTCAAACTGAGCCTCTAAAATTCAAATAATGCACAGACAAAAGCGACGCGTGATAAAAGAGGGAGGGCAACTTTTATATTAGGTTCAGAAAAAGAAGAAATAATAGTGGAGGACTGGAGGGATACGGTCTCGGGAACCGGCTTCTGATTAGATCCTTCCCAGATATATAGTTAACACGAATCACGTACCTTGTTTGTCTTAAAAAAGGACCGAGCGGATGGCTTCTATATGGTAGTTTATTTATTCAAGATTAAACTGACTCATATAAACATTTTAGTTTTTTTTTTTTTATAAAGATCGTGTAATTTATCAATGTAGTAAAATATTTTTTTGATTATATCGGTATTTATATATTAAGGAGAGCAGAGTTTGATAAAATTATATCATGAGCAGCTTAATATAGTACCGAATATATCATTTACAAAATTCAAATATAAAATTTTTTTACTTTTAAATAAGAACAAAAATTATTAAACCGTATTACAAAATAACACCAATTGAATCCAAAATCTGTCACATGAAAGGCTACTCGAAAGTCGACCTTAACTTAAAAAGAAGAAGTTCGAGAAGTTGTCCGACACGTGGCGGTGCTACGAGAAAATACAAAAAGTCTGAGGTGAAATGAGTGGTAGCTGTTAAGTTAAGATTTCAATTGTGATCAGACAAAAGCGACGTCGATGTGACAATACAGCTCAGCCTCGGGCCGGTGGGACCAACTGCTTTGTGCGCAAGTTATCCCTGCTTCGTGTATGCTTGTTAACGTGCGCCTCTTTGATCTGATTTTTGTCATAAGATGCCCTCCTTACTATTCCGATTCCACCTCGTTACAAGTGATCCGTCAGATGGCAATGTCCATGCAAATTATGGTGAGGGCTAATGTACACGAGTATAACCACAAAATCCAAGGTCAGATCTCACTGTCCTGAAGTATGAGGAAAAGGATTCATCTTTTTCCGATAATATAGTGGATTTTGTAATTATGTGTTTATCGTAAATCGTATAATTTATTTTTATTAAATATTATTTATATTTAATTTAAAATTTAAAATAATTTTTGACATCATAATATACAATTAACCGACATAATTATTAGATCTTTGAATTTTCAGATTTGACGAGGAACCTTTTCCTAATTATCATTACCTTATCTATTTGTCATCTAGTTTTTATTTCTTTCATTTTTATTTTGTCTCATTAACTAAAACAGTTATTTGATTCTGATTGACATAAGCTTTTAGATTTAAAATTGACAAAAATACTTTCTGAATTTGTTCACTAATTTTGGTAATTTTGTAAAAAATAACAAAAATCTTGTCAATTTTTAACAAATCATTTTCGTTTATTGTGTATCATAAATTAAGAACATTTTTATCAATTGATCGATATTTAACAGAATTTTTTATTGAATAACAAAAAATAATTGATAATGGACAAATTTAAGAACTATTTCTATTGATTTCAAATTTCAAAAATAAAAATGAAGAGTGATACTAACTAAAAAGCCTTATTTTTGTTTAATTCATAAACAAAAATAATAAAATTTTAAAATATTAACGAACTGAGCCAGGCTGGAAGTAAGGAATGAAGAAACCACAGTCTAATCCAAATAACGGATTGGGCTCGGAGTCAGATTTATATGCATGCACCCAATTGCTATCTGCATTTGGGCTTGGGCCCCATCTTTGGAATTTAAAAATATGGCCTGTTGAAGTAGCCATCAGACCAAGGCTTTGCAATCCAAAAATAGAAAATCTTCAAACCTCTCATTCTATTTTGTTTTTTATGCGTTAAAGTTCGAATACCTCTGTGGCTATCAAAGAAAGAAAACAAATTATCCCTCTTCCCGTAGTAATTGATGCAAGTTAGTTTAGTTAATTAGATTATCGCTCATATTTAATTTTTATTTCAAAATCATTAGCTTCAAGCTAAATCGTATGTTGTGTAACAATGTGTTCGTTTCGTTGTACAGAGATTTGATCTCCTCCGCACTATAGCTTTCAGAAAATTAACTTTTCAAAGTTTGATTACCAAGCTAAAAAACGCTCTTCTTGTTTGCTTTAGATTTTTTCAAACTTTTCTTTAAATTAATTTCTTTATTTTTTTAAAAAAATGATCAACTTTCCAAAAAAAATCCAAAAAATCAAACAAAAACTAACGAAAAATTATCAAAAACTTTAGTTTTAAAGAAAAATGACAAAATAAAAATGTAAGTAATTAGTAACTTTTTAAAAGAAAAATATCCGTTTCGTAACAAATAAACAGTGCCGAAAGTATTCGATTGACCCTCCAAAAAAATCAATACCAGTAGATTCCAGAAAGTAGGCAGCACAAGTGTTCACATTTTATCACTCACTTCCTTCCGTCCTCGCTCGCTCCTCGTCAAAACCCTAGCGGATTGCTACAGAAGTCTCGCCATCCATGGGTACGCAACTCTAATCCCTAATCCTCTGATCTAATCATCTGTTTAGAAATCTCGGTTCTTAAAATTTCGCGAATTTTCGTGTCCTTTCTTTCTAATTTTTAATTTTTGTAGATTGTTTTTGTTCGGCGATTAAGCTCCGGTACATCCAGGCGATTGTTTGGCGATTTTATGAGTTCTGATTTGAATCCTTTTTGCTTGTTTTCTAGTTCGTCAGGAGTTTGCGAATTATTTTTTTATCTGTTTCGATTCTCCTTATTTCTGGTAATTTGAGTGAAGGAGTGAAGGATAAAGTTTAGCCATCATGGCTCTTATTTGTGATGAATTATTCGAAATTAATGAGAACGTTTGGTCTGTTTTGTTTCTAAACCAAAATGGGGTGTTAATATTTGATGTTGTGTTGAATTTTGAGATTTGATTATAATGAATTCTGTAAATGGTAGATATCGAGGAGGAAATCCGATCGTTACAGCTTGATTCGGCAGGTAAATCTAAAAGGGAATTTGAATTATTTGTTTTCGTTAAGATAAATGATTATGATGGCTGTGCTATGGTAAGTTTTTAATTTCTGAGTCAATGATTTGGTTAAAATGTAGCAGAAGATAATGGGGTTATTAATCCAGACGAAGCAAAGCCGGAAGTAGAGAATGATAATAAGATGGAGGAAGGTTGGTAGTATCGTCGATTACTTTATTATGTTATTATTTTGTTGAGTAGAGGTTTGGGTTGAGAGGGCCTATTTTGATTGTGCTTTATTAACCTGTGATATGGTTACCACTAAATGCTCCTAGCTACTGCTTATAATGAGTAATGAGTAATACAACGAAGCCTAGAGTACCATTAAAATTGAAAATTTGGAGGGTACAAAATCACTATCAGTTACTGGTTAGATATATCAAGAAAATGGTAGCATGGTTGACGATGCTTGTTTAATTTTTCTATTCCTTTTGATTACCCGCTTCACATCTTGTTGGTTCAACTTATTTGACGCAATTAACTTGATATGTAGACTTAAATTTTATTCCTTTCTGTAATTTTCTACTTTGATTTTGTACGGGATCCTTTTGATGGGAAGTAGGGCATGTATTTTTAGATGCTTTTGCCTAGTAATTTGGCTTGATGGGAGGTAGATATAGAAG
The DNA here is from genome assembly GCF_019419815.1 of Pyrus x bretschneideri. Classification (NCBI taxonomy): domain Eukaryota; kingdom Viridiplantae; phylum Streptophyta; class Magnoliopsida; order Rosales; family Rosaceae; genus Pyrus; species Pyrus x bretschneideri. Next base: position 12,824,014 of record NW_025999612.1, on the reverse strand, counting down.
ACTAACTCTATTTTTCCCTCCAAATATTGGAACAATTTCAGATTCCAGGGAAGAGATTCTTAAACAGTCTGATAAGTCAGTTGTAGTTGAGCATAAAGGTACTATTGAAGCTCAGTCCGTATTTGTTTTTGTCTGTTATTATTTGTCTTATGTTTTTTTTTTTAAACAATGACTCTTGCTACATCACACATAAGTTGCCATGCCAAATTCTATTCCAATGTTCTTCTGGGAGATCAATGTTTGGCCTGAATATGCAGGCAAGGAGAAGGAAACCCCGGATCCAGAAGAAGAACATGATGACATGGAATTAGATAAGAAGAGGCACTTGAATGTTGTTTTTATTGGTCATGTTGGTAAGTTAATTTTTTTCATGATGTTGCTTTTGTCTAAAAAATCTCGTTTTCGATTATTGTCCTGCCTTTATAACTTAGAACTATACACTTGCCGGTTGCCATTAATGTTCCATTTTGTTGTGAACCCAAATGGGGCTTCATAACGTTTCTTCTCTTGGTTGCAGATGCTGGGAAGTCCACAACAGGAGGCCAAATACTTTTTCTTAGTGGTCAGGTTGATGATCGTACAATCCAAAAATATGAAAAAGAAGCAAAGGACAAAAGTAGGGAAAGCTGGTGAGCGTATCTACCCCCTTGTCACCAAGATCCTAATCTTCCTTAAAAATATCAGTAACTTTTGACTTTAGCTGACACATGCAGATAACTAGTTAACAATTTCACAATCTAGTGAGGTTTGATAGGTTTTCACAATGTTAGAACATTTCTTTAGTGGTATCTCATTCCTTCTCTTGGTTTTCTTAATGTGTTGTTCATTTGAAATATTTTTTTAGTTCACAACTGCATTAACGTATCATCTGATGCAAAAATGGACCTTACTTATGCTGCATTAATTTTTGTACTTGGATCACTGCCCATTGACTATGGTTATGTCATATCTGCTAGGTATATGGCGTATATTATGGACACCAATGAAGAAGAGAGAGTTAAGGTATGGTTTGATTGGTTTGAATACAAAGATGCTGCAATGTTATTGCCTATCTTTAAGTCATTGTCAAATGCTAACTAATTATGCTTACAACATCTAGTTTTGCCAAAAGAACAGCTTGTTGGACTCTAATTTTTTTTTTTTTGGGATATCTTATTGCAGGGTAAAACAGTTGAAGTTGGGCGGGCCCACTTTGAAACCGAGACATCAAGATTCACAATTTTGGATGCACCCGTAAGTTATTGATTTTATATTTTATTTTCTTGGACAATATGGTTTTGCTTGCTGTTTTCGGGTGATTATGAGTAGTACATGTTTGTTAACAGGGCCACAAAAGTTATGTTCCAAATATGATCAGTGGTGCATCTCAAGCTGATGTAGGAGTACTGGTGAGTTACATCTGTGATGCTTAATTACTGCATCAATCCAGCAAAGGGAAATTTTGCATATGTAAGAGCATCTCGCTTTTCTCCTTTCTCTTTCTGTTTAGGTAATTTCTGCTCGTAAAGGAGAATTTGAAACCGGTTATGAGAGGGGTGGGCAGACCCGTGAACATGTTCAACTTGCTAAGACATTGGGTGTGTCCAAGATGCTTGTTGTTGTAAATAAAATGGATGAGCCCACTGTGAACTGGTCAAAAGAAAGGTACTTTACCCTCAGTTGGAGCGATTTTTCGGATCTAACACCCTCCCTCTCTTGTATGTGCCTCTACCCCTATTGATTAGTGATTTGTTATGCTTTTAATTTAATTATTTCTCCAGGTACGATGAAATTGTGTCAAAGATGGTACCGTTCCTTAAAGCATCAGGCTACAATGTGAAAAAAGGTACATGAATTATTTCTTCAAAAACTTATAGATATGTTATTTTATGGTTTTGGTATGTGGGAAGTCATATGTTACTTTCTATTTTCTCTTTGTTTGGGTTAATGCCATTGACTTAGTAATTATGCTGCATTTCAAGTTGTAATTTATACCTTTGGGGAATAGGTTAGAATCATTTTACTATTCTCAAACCATGATGACACTACATTCGATAGAAGGATTGAAAAAAGGGACTAAAGAGTATCTCCTAGGGAGATGTCAAAATCCTAGGTGGAATGCCACTGTGCATATTTGACATCAAAAATCTCTCCAACCGAGTTATTTGCTGACTGGATTTGAAAGCTTTGTGATTTGGAGTCAAATTTGACATAAATGTCAAATTTAATTTTAATTAATTTTAATGGCGGGTCCCTTATTCCACCAACATTTCAATGAACAAATAGAATTTACTACAAAAACCGGCTACCAATAAAAATTTTGTTTCAACATTTTTATAATAATTACAACCATTTAAAACTCCATTTAAATAATAAAATAACATTTGACAATTCGGTTGGAGAAGTACAAAATTTGACATAAGGCTTCAGATTGCCACATCAGCCATCATTTGTAATTTGACTCTTATAATTTGACATCTCCTTTGGAGATGGTCTAACAGTCGTGTTTTGCTTTGTTTGATATTTTGAGAAGAATTAAGGGAGAGTTGAGGAATAGGCAACTCCTTTGGCCTGCAAAAGCTTACTCAAACTCTGAGATTGGAGAAAATAAAAATGGAACCTTTTATTTCAATGAAAATATGTATGCTCAAGTCAGTACATTAAAATAGGGGTATAGTTGAATCATGATTTTATGCTTTTGTTTCTCTTGTTTGTACCCTTTCTGTCACAGAAGTAAATGTTATGTTAGTGGATTTCTTTCATTTTGATTTATTTTCTTTTCTATCTGAACTGATAATAATGGAAGTTTTGAGGCACTGTTTTGTATTATGGTGTATTGACATAGGATGCCATTGGTTTCCACTTTGCCTCTGCAGATGTGCAATTCCTACCTATATCTGGCCTGATTGGAACAAATATGAAAACCAGATTGGATAAAAGTGTATGTTCGTGGTGGGATGGTCCCTGCCTTTTCGAAGCCCTTGATTCTATTGAAGTTCCTCTACGAGATCCTAAAGGTCCATTCAGGTACGTGGTCTGTTTTTGAACCCTGCCTTTGAACGTCTTAAGTAAGCATCTGTATTGAATCTATCTTTTTTCTTTGAAGCAGTCTGATTGATGTACGTTTATATTTTTTTTCACTTATTGAGGAGACATTTTCTGTAATATTTACAAAATATTCTTTTCCCTTGAAAGGTACCAACAGTTACTAATTGTGCACTCTGCTAGGAAGCATTATTTTGTCAGTTTGTAGTGTGAGGAGTGGCTTGAATTACAATGTCAAAATATTGTTTGAAAATGGAATTTCGGTCATTGGCACCTAGTGAAAATATACGGAGGGTGGTTGATGGGGTGGGGATCATTGGCTCCCTAGAGATTTAGTAAACTGCCAGACTAAACAGGAATTGGTGATTTATTGTTAAATATATTTTCTTTAAATTTCTTTAATCCCCTGAATTCCTTTCTGTAGGATGCCTATCATAGACAAATTCAAGGACATGGGAACAGTTGTTATGGGCAAAGTGGAATCTGGGTCCGTGCGTGAAGGGGATTCATTGTTTATCATGCCAAACAAGGTTCCTTCCTCTTCCTTTCAAATATTTGCTTCCTTTATAATTTTACCTTTTTTCTATAAGGATTTTATACCAAAAATACAATTTAACACGTTTGTTTGCAGGTCCCAGTGAAAGTTGTTGCTATATACATTGATGAAGATAGGGTGAAACGTGCGGGCCCAGGTGAAAATCTACGGGTTAGATTATCGGGCATTGATGATGAGGATATATTGTCAGGCTTTGTTGTGTCGAGTGTTGGTAAGTTCTATTTCATGGCGTTTCACTAGATTCTTTGTCCATTCTTAGGAGTTTTCAAGTATTTTATTCCTTAAAAGTAAAAAGTTGCATTGCTGCTGCATGTTCGTTTTTTCCCCTTTAAAGTTTGAAGCAATTATCTTGATTTGTTTACAGAAACTGTCACTATTTATTTTATTTCTTTATTTATCAGTGGTGGGGTGGGGGGATCAAACTTGGAACGTCTCATGACATGGGAAAGAGAAGCACCACTAACTACTAGCTAGTTGGCTTTTATTTATTTTTAAGTGAAGAGATGCAAGAGAAGTGAGGATAAGAGGAGGGAATATGGATGGAAATAAAAATAACGAAAAAATTGAAAACTATTTGAAACTGTCTTTGGTTCGTTTTTGTTTCAAAAAATCAGTTATTGTATTATTTTATCTCTCCCTCCCTCTGTTGTTCTCAATGTTTATGTCATATATGTTTGCTCTTAATATACTCTTTTTTTGTTAATGCAGCAAAGCCAATACCTGCTGTTACAGAATTTTTCGCCCAGTTGCAGATTCTTGAACTGCTTGACAATGTAGGAACTCTCTCTCTCTCTCTCATATGATCTTGGTTGGTGAACATGTGTGTATTTTATCTGAAGCCCTCCATACTTCTCATTAGGCAATTTTGACGGCTGGTTATAAAGCTGTCCTGCATATTCACTCAATTGTTGAAGAATGTGAGATTATTGAGCTTGTAAGTCAAATTGATCCGAAGACGAAGAAACCTATGAAAAAGCATATTCGTTTTGTCAAGAATGGTGCTGTTGTTGTGTGCAAGATTCAGGTATGTTTCGTCGTAATTTTGTAATTAACCCCCCTTAAAAAAAGAGAGATGGTAAATTTTAAACGTAGTAGAGTAGAGCAAATGATTTATGGACATCTGTGTGACTCTTAGTTCACTTACCTTGGGCACATGTGCTCCTGCAGGTCAGCAACACGATATGCATTGAGAAGTTTGCGGACTTTCCACAACTTGGGAGGTTTACTCTTCGTACTGAAGGTACTAAATATCTTGCCTGGGCCCTTCTCTTTATACATCTAGGATGTCTTTGGCATGTTGTAGTGAAGGTTATTTCTACGTTCTGCAGGAAAAACTATTGCAGTTGGAAAAGTGATTGACCAACCATCAAATTACCGCAACAATTCAAGTGCTTAAAACAATTTTGGTCTGAATGTAAGGCTTTTCGAATGCTATTTTCCCGCATACGTTGTCTCTCTTCCAAATTTTATAATTGTGTTTGCATCTAAGTGTTAGCTGCCCATATATTACCGGATTTTGCTACGAGTTGCGTTTGCATTTGCATCCAACACTTACAATTCTTCTGTATTTTGGAATTTCCGATCCCATGATAACCTAATGCTTGTTGATTGGTAGAGCTGGGTGAGTAGGATGGACTGCGCAGCAGCTTGATGGGTTTGAAGTCAGCGCAGCATTACCTACAACTCAAATTGTATGGACTCTGATACCGGGTTAATATAGTTCGTAGATTTACGCAGTCATATAGTGCTGTTGGGTACGTATGTGCTCTGGAGTGAGCTCTTGCAGGGTACGTCGACATTTTTTTTAATTTGATGGGTGTAAAGTAGTAGTATTGAATCGAGTCTCCCATTACTGGGTTAATAGATCTCGATGAAAATTCTGATTGATCAGTGGATTTTATTTCTGCTTTGTACCAACTCCGTAAGATCAGTCGAGTTCATTATGGTTAAAATCAAGTGTAGTCGGAGAGCGGTCTCCTATGGTGTGGAACATCGTTGGATTTCGAGGGAGAAATGGTGGGAGTGGACACTAATTTAAGCTACGCCATAGACGACTTCTATGTTGTGGCATCTTCGTGAGCGTAGAGGCACTGGATCAAGGCATATGTTGAGAGCCCTCACAAAAGCGCGATGTTTTTGTATTTTTGATCTCATCCGACGCAGCTTGAGAGTTGTCATAATCAGGTAGCTTGGCACTAGTTTTTATCTAATCATTTTCGAGTGGTTTAGGATGGTGAATTGTTGAAGTGGGGTTTTGGTTGATGCTTAGACAAAGTAGAAGAAGGTTCTCTTATGACCACCACTGCGCACTACGCACTGCCCAATGTCCATGATGGGTTGATTGGGCATGGTCGGCTGTTGGGTTTTGCTTCATTTGCTTCACGACATATCTTCTCGTGGACGACGACAGAGGGACTAACTATATTCCACTCTCTTCTTTGTTTTGGGGTTGTGAAGGAGGATAACTCACACGCACTCGGATCTATAGAAATCTTACAGTCCTGGTCTTAGAGATAGGGGGAAAACATATGAGAAAATAAGAGACGAAGATTGGTTATAAGAAAGATGCCCGAGACTCAAGAATTTTGAGGTGTTTGTGGATTTCCTCCCCTAAATTTGTCATTAATGTCTATTTTTCTTCTTGAATTTTAATTTTAGTCAATCATCATCATGAACTTTTATAGTTAGACAATTTTTCTCTTGCCGATATATTTATGAATTTTTCGTCTATATCTGGTTGCGTGGATATTACGTTTTTCGTATATGGAATGCTACATAAACTGAAGACTAAAAATAACTTGAAATTTAATTTTTTCCATTTTTCAAGTTTTTGTTTAATTCGTTCTCTTTACTCACAAAGCTTCATTCATGTCTTCTCTTTTGAGAAGTACTACGATATTCATTAATAATGAGGGAATACATACAATGCTAAGAATAAGGTTGCACGTCGTTAAGGGCCTCAATAAAAACTTTGTAAGGGATTTCAACCCAGTATAAGAGAAAAAGAGCGTTCCGTACCAAATTACAAGATGGAGTTGCTATCCTCAAATAGAGAATCTAAGATAATATCTGGCAGTTCTTCAACCCACGTCAAGGTTTGGTTACTGTCAAGCTATATTTTGCCAAGCAATGTGCAACATTGTTGGCCTCACTTCCACACTTTTGTTTATTTTTATCTTTTGAATTGATTGAATAATTTTCATCATGGCATTTGTGACTAAATCCACAGAGAAAACCAAGTATCATTATATATACATATATTATATATGCACATGTTCACCTCCAATGCTTCGGTAGTTCTAAGCGTTCTCTCGGTGACTACTTCATTTCCGAGAGAGAGAGAGAGAGAGATGGAAGATGAAATATTTCATATGATGGGAGGAGATGGCCCAAACAGCTACGCCAAAAATTCTAATTTACAGGAATGTCTCCGGGCAATCTCCGGCGAACCGAGTCATGCTGTATGTTTACCGTGCTAGCTACGAATTATTAATTTCCCATGTGTGTAAGTATCGATCATCAAACACTAGCTTTTCGTTTGACTGTTGTGTTTTCTGAACCATTCGGATCATGCATAAATACTTTACAAGACATGTACATAACTGAACGAAGTGAACATGTATGTATGCAAATCCGAGCTTATCAAAGTTTTTTAGGGTTTGTGCTCGTAATTTACACCAGAGTTCGAATTCTCTTCTCAATAATTTAGATGAACGAAGTCTAAAATGTTGCTTGAAAAAAAAAAAAAAACGTACGTATGTTGATCATTGAGAAACTAACTATTGTGTTAATTGTCAATGTCTTGTAGAGAAAGGCAGCTGATGTTATAACGTCTGGAAGATTGGTTCCAGCAATATTCGCAAACCTCGACATAGAAAATCCGCAGCACTCTTCGATTTCAACCGCATTCCGGATTGCCCATTTGGGGTGTTCGGTTGGACCCAAAACGTTCATTCAAGTCAAGAACATAGTTGATGCAGTAGCTCAAAAATATCAGCACACTACAATTCAAGTACCAGAATTTCAAGTACACTTCAGTGACCTTGTTTCGAATGATTTCAATTATCTTTTCGCCACTCTCCCCCGAGACAAGCAGTACTTTGCGGCAGGTGTCCCGGGCTTAGGGATAGGCAACGGTTATGGTAGACGGATAATCGCGGTTATTTACCTATAACTGTTTAAGATTTTACTCACATAATTGTTTACCCGTTGGGTATTTACATAAATGGGTATACCCATATCCATAACCGTTTACCCATAACCGCATATCCATTTACCCATAACCGCGTACCCGTTTACTTTTTTCTTTTACCCGTCTACCTATTTTTTTAACAACTTGAAAATTAAAAAGAAATTTGTCATAATTTTCTTTTTTCTAATTATTAAATACCGTTATGAGTACATTTAACATGTATTTTTATATTAACAGCAATATTATTTATGAATATGTGTGATGTCTCTCAATTATTTGACGGTCAATCTATTACAAGAATCATGCATGGTTGTAGGTTAATTAATATTCTTGTGTACATACATACATACATACATATATATATATATATATATATATATATATATATATAAGCAACGCATCAGTCTGCTAATAGGCTAATTTGATAAATATTTGGATTTTTATTTAGAAACATATGTTCATCGATCCATGCCATTTAATCAATTTCTAATTTTGGGGTCAAATATTTATTGAAAACTTGAGGCCAATTAAAAAAAAAAAATATATATATATATATATATGTATAGGTACGCATAATCTAATAATAATATGTTTCTAAATACTCAAGATAATCATTATCTTGAATTGGTCAAACTCCAAAAAACTTCAAAACAAAATTGTCAAACACTAATGCTTTAGAACATTCAATTACATATATTAAATATTAGCTCGTTCTATCAACTATATTTTTCTCTCAAGTGAGGCATGCATATATATATATATATATATATATATATATATATATATATATATATATATTATATGACCTTTTATAACCAAATATATCTCCGGATACTAAACCCAGTTAGGAACTAATTTTTATTTTTTTATTTTTTTATTTTTAGTTTTACATATATTAAAATAAACGGTTAAATGGGTCCCCGTTTATAACCGCGGATAATACCCATAACCGTCCATTTAAATTTCACGGGTAAACGGTTATACCCATAACCATTTATTTATCTAAACGGTTACCCATAACCCTAATCGTCAAATTTAAATGGGCGGATAACCGCGATTACCCATAACCAATGGGTATTTGCCCATCCCTAGTGAGAATCTTCTTGACCAAGCTCATCGGGCCGTTGAAATTTTATCCAATGGCTACAATTATTATAACTTTTAGAGGACCCCCTGTTTGTAGCTGTTGGATAAAATTTCAACGACTCGATAGGCTTGGTCAGGAGGATCCTCACCCTTTGCTTAGGAGAGGATCTTGATCCGTATGTTTTGATATGGGTCTAATGTATTGCACAGTCTAATAAGTAGAGCAATTAAAGTGTCCATAATTTGAAAACAAAATTGCATCAATTGTCGTTCAAAGTTTTATCATGACTCTTCCATAATTAACATGGAACTTTAAATTACAAATCAAATCTCATCATTTCATAAAAAAACTCTCATCCTTTTTAGTGTAAAATATATCGTTGTATTAAAAAAAAAGTTACTCATCAAATCTCGTCATTTCATCAAAAACTCTATCCGACTCCTGTTTTGAATTTTCCTCGCAATTCCTGCAGATTAGTATCCAAATTTGAATTCGCATGAAACTATGAGAACTACAAGTAATTTTACATGTTTTCGTTGAGTTGTTTTCGTTTTTGCTAGTATTTGTTACATCATTCTAGTCTACATGATTCGCGAGCATTATACATTGATTGTCTTATGTAAGTAATTGCTCAAGAGGCTTTTGACATTGATAGTGTTAGCTTCAGGGGCTTTTAACATTACCAAGATGAAGGACTACATCTTACTGTTAGAATCATGTAAAATTACTCATTCCACCATGATAGGTAGTTACAATACGATAAGTAGTTTAGCATGTACAAGTACTTATATAACAGGTAGTTCAGACTGTAAAAGTACTTATATAATAGGTAGTTTAGATTATAAAAGATCAGTTGAAATATAAGTTTATGCCGACTAATATTATAATATGATAGGTAGTTTAGCTTGTACAAGTAATTATATGACAAGTTGTTTAGACTGTAAAAGTACTTATATGATAGGTAGTTTAGATTGTAAAAAATCAGCTGAAATCTGGGTTTATGCCAACTAATAGGGTACCTGAGTTTAAAAAAAAATAGAAAAAAAATATAACTAATAGCAAGCCCCCCCCCCCCCCCCCCCCCCAAAAAAAAAAGATTTATAGGTGTCCGAAATTTTGGAAATGTCCTAAATTAATTTTAGGAAATATGTGATGTGAATAAAATGACTCTAACTTTGGCTTATAGTACACAGTTTTTTGTGAAAAAAAAAATTTTGAAATTTTTAGCTTTAAGAAATATTTTGCGCTGGAGTTAAGGAAAATATTGCAAAACCTTTGGATGTGATTCTACCGATTATTAGGTCTTGAAACTATTTTTTATTGATTCTTAAAGTGAGAAAATAGAAAAATATCTTTAAATTTAGGTTTTAAATCATTGATTACAAGTGTTTAAAAATGAATTATAATATATTTTGCACGGAAAAAATATATTTTGAAAAACACGAATATGATAGTTTGTTGTTATGGTAAGAGAAATAAAAGAAACATTAACAAAATAAATAATAAAAAAAATAAAAAAAACTGAAAAGGGAGGGATCGGTATGAAGATAGCGACATTTAAGGCTATTAGTCGCTAACTTTTAAGCGATTATTTTCAAAGAGAATTGCTAGCAAAGTACCGATCGTATGATTTTCTTTTTTTTTTTCTTTTTTTTTTCTTTTTCCATTGAATAGCTATAGTAGAGTAAAATAGTAATCACAATACAAAGTATCAACCTAACAGCAAAAAGTGTTGATACATGGAGTCCTATTCATGGACCTAATTAAAAAAATAACTAAAAATTGGACTAATCTAATTGTTAGGCCATAAAATTGGGAGAGGGATCATTTCCGGATGCCTTCCACCAAATCTACCCAATCAACTAATTCGGACCTTTGAAATTTAGTCCAACGGCTAAAGTTATTATAACTTTTAAAGGGACTCCCTGTTTGTAGCCGTTGGATCAAATTTCAAGGGCATGGATTGATTGATTGGGTGGATTTGGTGGAAGGGATTCGAAGAGGATCTTTTTCCATAAAATTGGATCTATTTCAAGTTAGTTTATTTACACATAACAGATTTGTAAGGAAGAAGTTAATTTAAAACACATATTAATGAAACTATTTTTTGTCAACTATAAGAGGGTGAAAAAAATATTTTTGTCTTCTATCACAAAATAAAATTATGGACAATAAAGTAATTTGCACAAACTAAATTTTACAGTTGTTTTTAAAAGTATCATCTACATGTAATCCTAATAAATCACCTACAAGAACTCCGGATTTTTACGGGTGTATTGTTTTATGAAACTTCGAATTTCTATGGCACTTATTTTCAAAATTTCAAGTTCGAGTTTAAGAACGAACTCTAGGTTCATGATACTTGCAAACAAACACAATATACATATGTAGTGAACGAGAAGAGCTTCGGGACCTATATGTGAAAAGAATGAGTGACGACCCAAAATATGGGGCTGTCGTGGCTTGCAGGGTCAAGATAGTGGTTGTTGGGTTGCTAGGCAACAAAGGAGAAGTAAATGGGTTAACAGATTATATACCCAATTATTGGGCTAAGAAGGAAAAGTGAAAAACAAGGCCTAACCCATGGGCTTGTTATATTGTGTTGAATACATAAATTGCAAAATAGAATGACATATAGATTAAAAGTATTAGAACATATTGAAAACATGGGGGAACAAGCATATAATGAGTGCTTATTCAAGTATTGAACAAATCTTGTACAATTTATTGAAAAATAAAGTACAAAATGAAAGTATTTTATTTCCTGTCTAAGTAAGAGTTGTGACCTAGGTGGGTTCCTAGGCGGACTAAGCAGCGCCTAAGCAAGTATGGATGTCATTTCTTATTTTCAAACAATTAGGGATTAATCGGAACGGTGACCGGCCGCCTAATCCAAGATAGGGTTTTTAGAACAGTGGCAATTATTCATCAACTAAATATTAATAAAAATAAAACTCAAGGGGTGGACCCTTGAGCAAAGAAAAAAATGAAGAGAGAGAAGGTTTTTTAGAAAATGAGTAGGTTGAGTTTGAATTGTTAATATAAATATTCAAAGTTTGTAAAAATAGAGAGTGATGTTGGTGATGAAAAGTTAAACATAGTTGCTAAAATAGTGCTTTTTTTTTTTTTTTTTACATTATTCACTTGCTAGTTTAACAAAAATTTTGTTAAGTTTTTTTAACACTGTTCACTTGCTAGCTTAATAAAAATTTAGAATTTCTCATGAAGATGGTGACGCAACACGAAGTGATAAAAGGGTTACCGTGTAATCCCTTATAGAACAAAGTTTGCAGTCCACCAGAAAGTTGAGAAAATTCCAAAGGATAATTTGATAAATGATTGAAAGATGAAAGATGCTTACAAATGAGAAGCCAGATTGTTTAAATAAACAAATTACAACCCCTTGGGGCATCTCAAAAGACTTAGGTAATTAAGACGAAAACTAGAAGATAGATAATAAAGCCATTGGAACCCCAAAAGACAAATAATAAAAAGCTTTATTTATTAGTAAATTGCTATTGTTGACAAGTTTATGCAAAAGATGGCTCAAGCCACTTTTGTAGGAGAATTGAACACCACTTCTATGACCGCGTCACGGTCCCAATTTTGACACCATAATATTTGTTGTTGCCTTTTATGTCGCCATATTGAATGAATCCAACATTTTCCAACTTTAATTCTTCTTTTTCAAAATTTGAAACATTTTATTTTATTTTTCTTTCTTTGTTGGAAGTGACCTATATCTGTCGTACATGAGATGGTTACTCATTGTCATATAGCAACTTTCAGTTTGGTTTTTAACTCCTAATGTTTTTCAAATTTATCATTTTTTTGTCTCATAGCTAGTATTCTCAACTTGAATGGACGAAGATAACCTAATTTCACAGAAAAATTACAATAGAGGCAAATTTTAATGTTTTAAAAGATTTGACTAGTCTCTTTCACCACGTTCCCCAAACTTCTCAAGCGCAAATATTGCTTAGAATGCGCATCGGGCAGCTGTCTGTCTCGAACTTCCCTCCGGCATGGGCAAGGCGTCGAAGTTGTGGTCGGAATCATATAACTACCATGGGTAAATTACGTAGTTTATGTTGTCTGCCTCTCCCTTGATGTTGCCCATAAGTTAAAATTCCACCTGGTAAAGTCAGACAGCACAGAATATGAAACAAAATGGATGAATTCCAATTGTGCAATGCTGGCAGTATAAAATGTAAAAATTGGTAAAAATTCTTCCTCTTTAATTCAACGAATCGAATGGATTTCTGTCCTTGTCTTTAAAAAGAAACAGCTAACTGGAAAACGACGAAAAAATTTGTCATAAACGACGATAATTAGTCTTAATTAATTTAATATCAAGCAGCTGTACTAGATATAATTATTATTTATAACAACCCCGAGGGGACAATATGTGCCATTACTCCAACCGCACGAAAACGGAGAGTAATAGAGAGATGGCTGCATCAAAGGAGCTAATTGAAGCATTTCCAATGAAAAGTGGAGATGGTCCCAACAGCTATGCCAAGAACTCCACTTACCAGGTTCTTCTGTTGTTAATTTTGTGGACTGATGAATTTTCGATGTCTTTCAATACAAATTATGGTTCCAAAACGAAGTAACTGCTATATAATCATGTCTCACAATCTCTGGTTTTGCAGAGACAACTAGTGGATGCTGGCAAAGAAATTCTAAGCAAGACAATTGCCGAAAAGCTTGACGTAGAAATCTTGTTATCTTCCAGTAGTACCTTTCGCGTTGCGGATCTTGGTTGCTCTGTCGGTCCTAATACATTTTCCGCGGTTGAAAACATACTTGAAGCTGTAGAGTTCAAGTATCAAAGCCGAGGGCTGAGCTCTCAAATCCCTGCCGGATTTCAAGTCTTCTTCAATGATCACACCTCGAATGATTTTAACATGCTATTCCGCTCCCTCCCACCAAACAGGCGGTACTGTGCAGCGGGCGTACCTGGTTCTTTCCATGGTCGCCTATTTCCTAACGCTTCGATTCACTTTTTCCACTCTTCTTTTACCATTCATTGGATGTCTAGAGTGCCGAAAGAGGTTGCAGACAAGAACTCCCCTGCTTGGAATAAAGGACGAATCCATTACCTAAATTCCACGGACGAAGTAGTAAGGGCTTACGAAGCTCAACATGCCGAGGACATGGAGTGCTTCCTCCATGCCAGGGCACAAGAGATTGTGCATGGAGGACTGATGGCACTTACCATTCCAGGCCTCCCTAGCCTCCCTCACGAAACCTCTCATCCTCGTGCAGCGCGAAACGGGACCCATCAACTAGTAGAATCTTGTCTTACGGAGATGGTTCGAAAGGTAATGAAAATAAGTTGCGACTTCAAACATTATTATCCCATATTTAATATGTGACAGATGAAAAATTGTAAGATGACATATCTTTAATTGAACTTTACTAACATTCTAGTTTTCCCTACTGCAGGGCATGGTTAGTGAAGAGAAAGTAGATTCGTTTAACGTACCGATATATTATATGTCACTGGAAGAATTGGAAGCTGCTGTAGAACGCAACGGATGCTTCAGCGTGGAGAGAATTGAAAATCTGCCATTTCCACAAGGCAGTGGCTCTATTAGCAAACTAATCATATCTCACATCAGAGCTGCCATAGAAGGGCTCATCAAGCAGCACTTTGGCCATGAGATTTTAGACGAGCTCTTCGACTTGTGTTGCAAGAAATTCGAAGAGCAACGCCTCGAGTATGAGTCAGGGAGGCTGATTATCTATCTTGCTGTGCTTAAACGCAAGGCAAATTGAGCGTTACGGTGTTCTGGTGTTTGTGAAGTTGCTACATTTAAATTTTCTTGAGTTTCTTTGTTATGCTTAGTGTTTTGTTCACGACTGAATAATTGACATGTAAAATTGTAGTTATGTATTTGTTAAAGAAATTAAATTGTCTTTTTGGCAAAATAAAAACAAAAAAATTAAAGAAATAAGACGTTGTCATGGGTGCTCTCTCTCATCCTTTTGTGTTCTTCCTTTTAATATCCCACCTCCAAGAGGAGAACCTCAAAAATCTAGGTATAAAAGTCAGACGAAAAAAACTAACGGTAGCAAAAACAAAGTGTAAATTTCTCGATACTTAGCTCAAGTGGCTTGGAAGGACGAGATGGAAATGTCGGATTCCCCTTGTATAACCGAAAATTCGCTGTAGTAGAGAGATACTCTCTAGCCTGAAAAATATATTAAATATGTAGCAAAAACAAAGTGTGAATTTCACGATACTTAGCTCCAATGGCTTGGAAGGACGAGATGGAAATGTCAGATTCCCCTTGTAACCGAAAATTCGCTGCAGGAGCGAGATACTCTCTAGCCTGCAAAATATATTAAATCTGTTTGAAAACCTTTGGATTCACATGTAATTGCATTGTATTTTATTAAGCTAGCCGTCCAATTTGTCTTACACTGCTTCATTACCATTAACTATTAAATTTGCTTTTAATTGATTTTTTTCTGTGTTTTGATTATCTCTATATATGCCCCTCAAGATACAATATTGACATAAAACCCCTCTCTCCCAGAGAAAGAAACCGAGAGAGATGGCTGCAGCTGAGGAGGAAACCAGTAACTTCTCTGAACCCGAAGCACATCCGATGAGCGGTGGAGATGGTCCCAACAGCTACGCCAACAACTCAACTTTGCAGGTAATGTGGATTCACTTTCTTGTTTAAACATCCAGTTGCGAAAACCGTTCTTTGGTAAAGCTCATTCTGTTACTTAAGATTTTGATGATCTCTTGCGAAGCAGCAATTAACAACTCCGATAACGATTTCATCTCAATGTTTACTAAGATTGACGCATTTTATGTATGGTTATATTAACATGTAGCAAATAGATTAATAAATATGTTGACGGGGTTTTTGCACTTTTGCAGAAAGGAGCCGTGGATTCTGCAAAAGAACTTATAAGTAAGGCAGTTGCCGAAAAGCTTGACACAGACGTGTTGTTATCTTCTAACACCTTTCGCGTTGCCGATTTGGGTTGCTCGGTCGGGCCAAATACTTTTTTGTCTGTTGAAAACATACTCGAAGCTGTTGAACTAAAGTATCAGAGCCAAGGGCTGAACTCACAAATCCCTGAATTTCAAGTCTTCTTTAATGATCATACTCTCAATGATTTTAACAAGCTCTTCTACTCCCTCCCGCAGAACAGGCGATACTATGTTACAGGCGTGCCTGGTTCTTTCTACGGCCGCCTATTTCCTAATGGTTCTATTAACTTTTTTCACTCATCTTATGCCCTTCAGTGGCTTTCTAGAGTACCAAAAGAGGTAGTGGACAAAAATAGTCCGGCATGGAACAAAGGACGAATCCATTACTCAGATTCCACTGATGAAGTCTTAAAGGCTTACGAAACTCAACACGCTGAGGACATGGAGTGCTTTCTAAATGCCAGGGCACAAGAGATTGCAGAAGGAGGATTGATGGTACTCATCATTCCAGGCAACCCCAATACTCTCCTTCATTCGAATTCAATGGGACATGTGACCTTTCAACTTATAGGGTCTTGCCTCATGGACATGGCTAGAAAGGTAAGCAATGATATGTGTTGTCATATGAAATAACTTCTATATAACTTAACCAGCAACAACAACAAAAAATGATACTTCAATTCTTGCGCTGCCTACAATTGTGAATGACATTTCCTTTATCGCTGCTATGTGTGCAGGGAGTAGTGAGTGAAGAGGAAGTAGATGCATATAACGTACCTCTGTACGCCATGACTCCCCAAGAACTGGAAGCTGCTGTAGAAAGAAATGAACTTTTTAATCTAGAGAAGTTGGAAACATTACCTCAAGTGCCGATTCCTCGCACTGTCCCTTTAACCCAACTCGCATCACACGTGAGAGCTGCCTTTGAGGGAGTTATCAAGCAGCATTTCGGAGAGGAAATCTTAGATGAGCTCTTTGACTTGTACCTTAAGAAACTTGAAGAACAACCCTCTATCCTTACATCGGGAACTTCAACTGCAATTAACTTTCTGGCCGTTCTTAAGCGGAAGGCAAATTGATGCGATGAAGTTTGGTATTTGTCAAGCTATAGTTAAAACTTCCTTTGCCTTAAAAATTTGTTGGATTCGCCTTGTGAACGAAGAAATCGATGCTCTTGTTTAAATGATGTTTGTAAACCTTTGCCTCCAAATACAATTGATGGTATTCTATTAATTTTCTTTAATGGTCACACTCCAAATGATTTTAACATGCTCTTCCAATCCCTCCCTCCGAGCCGGCAATACTATGCTGCAGGCGTACCCGATCTTTCTAGGTTCATATATTTCCCAATGCTTCCATTCACTTTGTTCACTCTTCTTATGCCCTTCACTGGCTTTCTAGAGTGCCGAATGAGTTAGTGGACAGAAACAGCCATGTGTGGAACAAAGGACAAGTCTTTTATTCAAATTCCACTGATGAAGTCGTAAGGGCTTATGAAGCTCAACATGCTGAGGACATGGAATGCTTCCTGCATGCCAGGGCACAAGAGATTGTGCATGGAGGATTGATGGTGCTTATTATTCCATGCTGCCCGAATGATGCCCCTCATACACTTTCTTCGTGAAACCAGGCTCATCAACTTCTCCGGTTTTGCCCCATGGACTTCGCTAGGAAGGTTAGAAAATGACCCCCTGCTCTAAGATTGATTATATAACACCATAATGTATCCGACGGAATGACTTCTATGTGTTTTTCCTTTATGCAGAGAGTAGTTAGGGAAGAAAAAGTAGATCCCCTTCTTTTAATCTACCTTTGTATTACATGTCTCCCCAAGAACTCAAAGCTGCTGTGGAGAGAAATGGTTGTTTTAGTAGAGACTCAAAGAGAATGGAAAACTTACGTCGTGTCCCATCACTTGACAATGTTACTAAAAGTAGCCAGTTACTTGCATTTCATGTTAGAGCTGCCACCAAGGGACTCGTGAAGCAACAATTTGGAGACAAAATCTTAGACGAGCTCTTTAATTTGTATCGCAAGAGAATCGAAGAGCAACCATCCATCTTTGAGTCTGGGAAGGCAATTAACCTTCCTGTTGTTCTTAAGCACACGAAAAATTGATTTGAACACGCTTTTCTGGTATTCGTCAAGCTGTTAAAATACTTTCCGATTAAAATGAATCATCTATCACATCCGCAACGCATTGATAAGCCAATCAAAAGTTATGCTTCAGTTAATGCTAGACATTGATCTCCTCTAGAACTTTCGAATTCTAACGTCCCTGTGCATTCTATGCATGAAGTTCATGTGTCACTGTTTGGGCCCAAAATAATATTGTTGGGCCGAGCAGCAGGATGTGCTCGGCCCAAGGTTATTTCATACTATGGGCCGAATGATAAATCCTGGGCCTGTTGGCAGGATCGGTCACATCCTATCCTAAGTAATCCGGATAAATAGAAAAGATCAAAGGAGTCCTGGTGCGATCAGGATTCCCGACCGACAAAGAATAAAGCCTCGAAAGGAAGAAAAATTCAGAATCCCAGTGGGAGTAGGTTTGTTCGAGTTAGAGTTGAAACGGGACAAGGACTCCCAATCTAGATCAGAATGCAAATCGGTCACAAGGAATGGGGTGCTATAAATACAAGAAATCATGCAACAGAAAAGCCCCCTTCAATCCAGCATACAATTGCCCTGCGCAAAACCTCTTAAACACCTTGAGATTTTTCCTTTTCTTTTCTATCGACATACCCTCAGTTTGGATAAACAGCACTGTGGAGGCACTCGGCGAGCACCTTCAGTTTGGATAAACAGCACTGCTTTAAAGCCAACCGATTACCTATCTAAGTCTCGGCTGAGAAGGGTATTTCGAACCCTTATTGGTAGAGGTCACCTTGCTAGCCTTCTCAGCATAGTCAGGTGTTATGAATTGTGTTGCTCGGCGTACTGGACGCTAAGTGATTTTATGATTGGATACTCGCAAGTAAGTTTCAGGGTTCGGCACTCCGACGGCCGAACTACCTTTACCATCAAGACATACATCACGTTTGAATACCTGTGCCCATACAGTTTGGTCTCGATTCGACGTGCTTATACTCTTACGAATATAATCACAGTGACTGAATCGGGCCCCAAAGATTTGTGAACTCCGCAGAATTAGTAGCCTTGTCTTCAGGCTATAGAACCCAGAGACCGAGAGTGTTCCTTCCTCGGTTGCAATCGCAAGATAGAGAAGTCAACAACGCGACATCAACAAATTTTACTCCTCGGCCGAACTCGGCCGATGAGTTGGCATATCCTGCACTCAACCGAAGGACGTAGTTAGCTTATTAGTTACTCGGCCTGCGCGCCACGTAGGTTTTGTAATTTTTAGAGTCAACAGTCACATACTTGATCTTGTACTACTCGATCGATCGAGCTAGTTCCTTATTATTCTTGCTATGTGCTTTCCTTTAACATCCCTGTGTACTTCATGTGTCCTGAAGAACTGGAAGCTGCTGTCGAACAAAACAGATGTTTTAGCCACAAGAGATTGGAAAACGTACCGAATCAAGTAATGTCACGTATTGACTTTTACAAATGAAATCGTGTTATTGATTTGGGATACAGCCATGTGACGTACGTGTTGTAGGTAAGTCCGCATGGCATGAGTATATAGAGGCAGTCCAGGGACGGAGATGCAATTCCATCTAGGACTTTTTCAATTGTTAATTATACCATAGATAAGATATTATTCGATTTTATGCATAAAATGACACGTCCCGACCCCGATATTCCCCGAATACCAGGATAGACACGTGCTGGCCGACACCCGAGGGTGGCGAAAGCCATTTATTGAGTGTAAAAACTGAAAACAAAGGATAAATAAGGTTTATAAATATAAAAGAATAATGAATATGCAAATAAGGACCGTGTTCAGAGTACACCACTAATCTAGAAAACTAAAACAAAATAATATAAAATTGAATGAAATCAACGAGTGGGTCCTACACCAAGAGGACTTGAAGATGCCGATGCGGAAGTGCCTGGATGTCGAGATTGTATGCCTCGATTCTAAGTCCCGAAGGGGGCGCAAAACAAACATGAGTGGACCAAGTTGATATATATATATATATATATATAATAAAACAGTTATCAACATACTAACCCCCAGATTTTATGAAAACACATATATATAATGATAAACATAGGTTTTCCGAAACCTAGCATGTCGTGCAATATCTCAAATCATAACATGTAAATATAATAAACACTAGTGAATGTCCGATACAATTCTCCAGGCCCCATGCCAGCTCCCCGTCTCTGAGCAGACAGTCAGAGGAAAATACACTTCAGGCCCCATGCCGGCTCCCCGTCTCTGAGCAAGCAGTCAGAGAAAAACACACTTCAGGCCCTATGCCAACACCAAACCGTCGTTCGGGACAGACCAGATCTATCCCTACGTCCCGTAGCGGAAAAGACCACTAGGTAAGTACAAAACCAGTGAACATACATATATTGAAAATTAACTTCATAGTATAAAGTCATGCATCGTCTATACTATAAAGAGGTGTTCTAAACATGTTCTAAATATTATATCGTCATCCATCAGATATTCTATAAGAACATGGGTTATAGGAAAAATAGTAATAATTCAAACTAACCTCAGTAAGCATGTTATCTCGTAAAACGTTTCATAAAACATAATCATCAAATCATGTTTTTCATGTATGCATTTATATTATCAAAACATGCATTTTCAGAAGGGGTCCACTCACAGTACTTCGCCGTTGAAACGCCACAGATAATCGCCCATGAGCACATAAAGGGTACATTTAGTCAAACTCTACTCAAACGATTGAATTTAGGGAAACAGACATCGGAAACGGATTCAGGACGTTGAAATTAGCCTAGATGGGGTCCCGCACGAAACCCAAAAAGTCAACGGTTAAAGTCAACGTTGACCGTTGACCAGTCAAAGTCAAAGTCAACGCTGACCGTTGGCCGGGTCAACTGTCTGACCGGGTCCGGGTCAACAAGCCAAACGGGTCTGGGTTTGGATCCGGATTGGGTTAAAGGGTTTGGACTTGGGTTGGATCCGGGTTTGGGCCTAAGGGTTTGGATCTAATGGGTTTTAGGGTTAATGGGCCGGAGGCTTTAAAAGAAACGGCCCAAAGGCCTTTAAATTAACAAAACAAAAATAAAATAAATAAAAAGGTTTGGTTGGGCTGTCCAGGTTTTGGGCTTGGCAGGAAAGGCCCAAAGGTTTTGGGTTTGTTGGTTCGCCGGATTCAAAGGAAGGAGAAGGCCGGACAAGAATTCCCAAGCTCCGATGGAGCTCAAAACTCAACCAAAACATGTCATTCAATATACCAAATTGAAGCCCCGAAGGTAAGGAATCGAAATATACCCTTAGTTTTCGTCATTGTGGCCGGAGTTGGCCGGAAAACAGCCTGGAAGCCACGGGTGTCCGCCGGAAACTGGGTAAGATTCAAATGAGCATAACTTCTTCAATACTCAATGAAATTAGGTGAAACAAAAAGGAAAGTTGTAGTACTCGTCGAGACGAAGATATTGATACCTTGCACGCCGGCCAACTCGCTGTGGTTTGGCTGGAAATTGCCTCGAAAGGGGCGGTGCTCGCCGGAAAACTGGGAAATGTCTCCTAGGTGGTTTCTTCATGGTTTGACGTCCAAAACACAACCACGGGGTTAGAAAAGAGCTATAGGTGTGGGCTTGGGTGTGTGTGTGTTCTTGTCCGAGAAAAGAGCAACGAGAGGGGGGGAAAGGAGAGAGCACGGAGGAAGAAAGAGAGAAGAGAGAAGAGAGACTTTTCAGAAAAAAAAGAAAAGGGAAAGGGAACCGGGGGACAAAACAGGGGGTGGCAGCTTGGGCTCACCAATTAAGACTCAAAAATAATAATAAAAAGAAAATTATTCCCCAAACTTAATGAAAATACAAAAATACTCATTTTCTTTTGTAAATTTCAGAACGGGTTGTTACGTAAAAGTCTTTAACAACAACAAAAAAAACATAGAAAAAGTTGAATAGTTGGTCTGAAATTGCATCACCACCATGGACTTTTGCAGTTGTACTTTCTTCTACATTTCTTAATTGATTTTTCTTTGTCTTTGATTGGTGTCAAGTAGCAGTGATGATGCAATACAAATATACCATCAACATCTCCCCTCCAAGAAAACAGAGAGAGAGAGAGAGAGAGAGAGAGAGAGAGAGAGATGGCAGCACTGGAAACCAGTACATTCTCAGAAGCATTTTCAATGAAAGGTGGAGATGGCCCTGACGGCTATGCGAAAAACTCTACGTTCCAGGTTCTTGTATAGTATTCTTAGATTGTGTATATGTGTGTATGTGTGTTTATTTATGTAGGTATAAAAGTAATCTTCTGTTGTGTAGAGAGGAGTTGTGGATGCTACCAAAGAACTTCTAAGCAAGGCAATTGCAGAAAACCTCGATATCGAAATCTTATCGTCGTCCAAAACCTTTACCATTGCAGATTTGGGTTGCTCTGTTGGTCCTAACACATTTTATTCTGTCCAAAACATACTTGAAGCCGTGGAGTACAAGTGCCAAACCCAAGGGCTGAATGCTCAAATCCCGGAATTTCAAGTCGTTTTTAATGACAATACTCCGAATGATTTTAATACGCTCTTCAAATCCCTCCCCCAGGACAGGCGATACTATGCAGTGGGCGTGCCTGGCTCTTTCTACGGTCGCCTATTTCCTAATGCTTCTGTTCAAGTTGTTCACTCCTCATATGCCAATCACTGGCTTTCTAGAGTGCCAAAAGAAGTAGCAGACAGAAATAGTCCGGTGTGGAACAAAGGACGAATTCATTACTCAAATTCGACCGATGAAGTACTAAAGGCTTATGAAGCTCAATACGCCGAGGACATGGAGTGCTTCTTAAATGTCAGGGCACAAGAGATTGTTTACGGAGGACTGATGGTGCTTATCATCATAGGCCGCCCTGATGGTACCCCTCATTCTCTTTCTCAGGCAAATATGACCTTCCAAATTTTAGGATCTTGCCTCGTTGACTTGGTTAGAAAGGTACACAAATATGCAATCGCATAAACAGTCTAATATGTTATAAATCAGAAACGGAAGAGAACTTTGTATCCGATTTTACAATAATTGTGCGTTTTTTGTTTAATGCAGGGAATAGTTGATGAAAAGAAAGTAGACTCTTTCAACCTACCTATGTACTCCATGTCTCCCGGAGAAGTGGAAGCTGCGGTAGGACGAAATGGATGTTTTAGCATGGAGAAAATAGAGAACTTACCTGCTTTCGCACCACCGGACAATGTCTCTAAAGCCAAACTGCTTGCGACTCACATGAGAGCTGCAATGGAAGGAGTCGTCAAGCAGCACTTCGGAGAAGAAATCTTAGACGAGGTCTTTGACTTATACCGCAAGAAAATTGAAGAGCAATCCTCGATCTTTGATGCAGGAAAGTCGATTAGCTTTCTCGTTGTGCTTAAACGCAAGACTTAGAGATTGGAACTTATATTATGTTTGGAGTCATGGGATAATCTTCCCATTAGCTTCTAAATGATGTAGTTTCCACCGTTCTGTTTTTCAATTTCCTGTTGTAATCTTCTAAGCGTTTATACCGTTCTGTCTTTTATGGGGTGATTTTGTAGGAAACACGTCTGTTCACAACCGTTTCTTCAATTTCCTAGTTTCATACAAACACGTTGAACCTTTCGCTGAAAATCTAGCTAACTGCCTTACCAAAACAGCATCTCACAAGTGCTTCTTCAGAAAGTGCTTCTTACACCAAGGAGCACTTTTAGCTTTTTCTCCGACTTATCCTAGGCATGAAGTTCATGTGTCGCATAGTTAAAGCTTTTTACCTTGAATGCATGGATTAATGTCACGTATAGCAGCTTCTCATCAGTCCCCAGTACATATTGTTGAAAACTGAAATAGAAAGGAACGAAGTTATCAGAAAAATGTAGAAGCCTTGAGTGGTGAATGATTCTTGGGATGAATCGCGGACTAAGTCGCTCTCTTTAAGACGTTTCGCGAGTCTGCCTAAAGCGTGCAAGCAGTTCTCAAACATTACGTCGTCCCCAGGATACAACAGCCTAGAACCTTCTTCTTTTGATAAAGTTCTTCCTTGCACAGTGAAAGAACCTTCAAACTCACACCCCCTCAATATGTTGCTACCCAAAACTATGTATCAGAAAAAAAAAAAAAAAAAAAAAAAAAAAAAATATATATATATATATATATATATATATTCTCCGTGTGTCTCCAATGATTCCAGGGACTACTATATATACATTTGGAATAAAGAGACGTTGAAGGTTGGAGAGAATTGAAAGCAGGACAAAATCAAAATGTAAGTCAAATAAAATGGTTTGATTATGTATCATGTCAGGATTTTCTTCTCTATTCAAAGAAGTAATGGCGTCCTTCAAACTTAAAAGGAGATAACTCCTTATCTAATTGAAAAGTCAATGGCATGTTTCAAAATTAAAAAGCTGTAACTCCTTATCTCATTGAAAAGTCAAAATCAATTGGTTGTTATGCATAGAATAATGATAATAAAACAAAACGTTATGTATATAATATTGGTAATAAAACAAAACATAAATATATAAACATATATATTATTAATAAAAACATAACTGCTCCAACATATATAAATTACAGCAGAAGAGGAAGCTAGCAAGTTCTGTGAAGGTTTTCCGATGAAAGGCGGAGATGGTCTGGACTGCTATGCCATGAACTCTACTTGCCAGGTTCCTTCTCATGAACTCTACACTTTACTCATTAGCGCGAAGAAATTAACGACACTTCTTTATCTTTTGAGTTGTTCTCCAAGATCAGGGCAATATTTTGAAGGAAGAACAAATTACAAGCAATTTTCCTTCCTTGAATGTGACTTAGATTTGCTGTACCTTGATGTCTTGATTTGAGTTTAGTTAGGTGTGGCCCTTTTTTTCTATCCCAAATTCTGGTAATACTGGGGAGACCAATTACTTAGACTAAATTTTGTATACCATATAACGTGGCCCTTGATGACTCTCGCCCTTTTCTCTCTCACTGAAAGCATAAAAACCCTAACTCCCTTTGCCGCCGACTCCTACTTTTGGGTGTGGTCGATGGCAACCCCCTTCCAGCCTTCCTTTCCAACTCCAACTTCTCCTCTGTCTCTATTTCCCTTTTAGTTTATGCATTTCCTTACTTTTGGTCTGTGCTTCGAATTTCCTCGAGCTTTATCCCAATTCACATAAGCTTGTCTTAGATATGGGCTTTCATGCCCTTCTCTTGCTTTGATGCTAATTTCCGTCATGCATCCTCAACCACCAACCTTTGCTATTCAGTCCGGGTGCTTTTCCTTGGCAATGTGCTTGGGTGTTGGGCAGATGTTAAAATGCTATTTGCATTCTTTGGTAGGATTATGGGAGCACTCATTGTGCAAGTGACTCGCTCACTCCCGTTTTTTGTTAGTGGTGGCCTTGCGCTGGAGGCACGTTTAACTTGGTGGTGGATGCTGGTTTCCTCTCTAATTTTAGGATTTTGTTGTTATTTTTCAGTTGGCTCCTTATAGGCCTTTCTTTTGCATTTTTTTTAAGGAACTTTAACGAAAAATCATATTTTTACACTAAAAAAATCAATCATAGTATTATTCATTTTACCCTTTATTTTATCATTATCGTTAAAACTCAAAGTTTTCAAATCATTTTTATTAATTTTTTTTTTAAACGTTGAGCTTGTATTAGATTGTGGGTTGTCTTTTGAACCCTCTTTTCTTTGCACTAGTATTTTTTTCATGGAAATAACTATAACTAAGTTTGATCAAAAACAAGACTCAAAAAAAAAAAAAAAAAAAACAAACAAACAAAAAAAGATGAGAAACGATTAATGTAAAAAAAAGAGAAGTATCACTGACATTAAAAAAAATTATTTTAATCTTTAAACCTTTTATAATTAGAAAAAAAATTACCAAAGGAAAAACACATTAGAAGTTGGGCTGCGTTAGTTATACTGAACTAATTCAAACTAGATTAATTTTAAAGATTAAGCTAGACTGATTTAGACTACGAATAGTTTAATCAAACGTTTGGGTAGTGTCGAATTAAGAACAAAAATAATAAAAATAATAATATTTAATTCTAGAACACCCTCTCTTTCTCTCTCTCTCAAATGCTCTTCATTTTTTTATCCTTCCCGTCAAACTGCCTCTCTGTCTTTCTCCTTTTACTTTCTCCCTCGTGACCAAATTCCATTCTTTTTCACCACGTTCTCCTTCATCTTCAAATTCCATTGTTTTTTCATTCATTCGAAAAAAAAAGCTTCTGGTTTGTCATATGCGTTTTTTTTTCTGGATTTTTCACAAGCTTCTAAATTTCATTTGGGTTTTGGCAGATTGGTATTTTTTGTCTTCTGGGCTTTGGCTGGCATCGTGGAGTTTGCCGACAATGTCCCGGCGGATGAAGGTGATGGTCGAGAGCGATATTGGGAGTTGAGGAAGCCGAGGATCTGAGCAGAGGAGAAGCACTGCCTTTCGACAGCGAGCTCGGCGATAAACTCGAGATGTGCACGGGAAAAGCAGTTATGAGGTCTCATGATTCTGGGTTCGGGGCAAGGAGAGAGGGAGAGAGTAGGAGAGAGTGAAACAGAGAGCGGAGAGAGGCAGTTTAGAGACCCGTTGGATTACATCAAATAAATCCGAACGGCTCAGATGAAGAGAAGAGGAGAGAGTAGGAGGATAGGAGGAAAGCCTTAGATCTTGCGAGATGGATCTGTCACTGTCAAAAGAACAAGAAAACGACCATCTTTTCACTTTACAAATTTGAAGCAGAGAGAGAGAGAGAGAGAGAGAGAGAGAGAGAGAGAGAGAGAGAGATGGCAGCAGCACAAGACAGCAGGGAATTTTGCAAAGCATTTCCAATGAACGGCGGAGATGGACCCAACAGCTATGCCAACAACTCCACCATCCAGGTTCTTTTTTACTATTTTTATTTTTACTTTTATTGTAAGTGAAGTGGATGGAGAGATGGAGTTGGTCAGTCCATAGTAAAAAAAATTGTAGAAATTTAATTGACTAGCCAAAGATTTAATCTTTTCGTAGAAAGTCTTAATCTTGGAATTCCATTCATGAAATATTTATATTTATATAAAAAAGAGATCTACGATATTAAGACGGCGTTTATTTTATAGTGCGGCTGAATGTATTGCTGAAGTTTATCTTATAAAGTGTAGATTTATCAGAGAGACAAGCAATACGGTTTACTTTCAACAAGATTAATATTGTTTTTAATTTGATAATTATCATCTATATAATTCGTCAAGTGTGTAATTTTATCATAAAAAGTCTCGATATTAATTGAAATGAGATTGAAATATCTAAACTCTTTTTGTTACTTTCTCTAACTGATGTGAGATTTCTAACATAAAGTTGTTTCTATATTAAAGAAAATGTGGAGGTTTGAAAAGGATTTGGATCCAAATTGTGGGGATCCTAGGGATCCTCGCATCTTAACCATTCATCGTACATCGTGCGGTCAGAAATTATTTGACTTTTCATATTTAAAATTAAATACAAATACAAATACTATCTGACGAAAACTAATGTATGATAAACAGTTAGAATGTGGGGATCTTTAGAATCCCACAAAGAGGATCCTCTTCCGTTTGAAAACTGTAAATTTTGTTGGTTGTGTGAATTGCAGTCCAAACCGAAACTAATTTAGTCCTACATCTACAAATCTATTTGTAATTAGTGACTGCTAATCAGATGGATTAGGTAAATTACGAATCCTTTAAAATAAAATTAACATGCTCGGTCTCTTTTTTGTAGGGAAAATATGTGGATTTTGCCAAACAACTTACAGTCAAGGAAATTGCAGAAAAGCTTGACATAGAAATTTTTCGATTTTCCAACACCTTTCGGATGGCGGATTTGGGTTGCTCCGTTGGGCCTAACACATTTTCTGTGGTCGAAACCATACTCGAGGCCGTGCAGCTCAAGTATCAATCTAATATGATGAATTCCCAATTCCCCGAATTTCAAGTTTTCTTCAATGATCACACTGCGAATGATTTTAACATGCTCTTCAAAGCCCTCCCTCGCAACAGGCGATACCATGCAGCCGGCGTGCCTGGTTCTTTCCATGGTCGCATATTTCCTAACGCTTCAATTCATTTTTTCCACTCTTCTTTCACAGTTCATTGGCTTTCTAGAGTGCCAAAAGATGTAGCGGACAGAAACAGTCCTGCTTGGAACAAAGGGAGAATCGAATACTCAAATTCAACCAATGAAGTAGTAAGGGCTTACGAAGCTCAACATGCTGAGGACATGGAGTGCTTTCTGAATGCCAGGGCACAAGAGATGGTGTGCGGAGGACTGATGGTACTCATCATTCCAGGCCGCCCCAATGGTACCCGTCATTTGGCAAGTGCGACCTTCCAACTTTTAGAAGCTTGCCTAATGGAAATGGTTAGAAAGGTAATACTAGGTGAAACAAAATTTGAGAATTTTATGTCACGTATTTATGTTCACGATTTTTCTTTGTTGAGTTGCGCTATATGTTCAACTGTTGCTATATGTTGATGTTCTTCCTCAATGCAGGGTGTTATTCCAGAAGAGAGAGTAGATTCTTTCAATGTACCTGTGTATTTCACGTCTGCTCAAGAACTGGAAGCCGTTGTAGAGCAAAACGGATGTTTTAGCATAGAGAGAATGGAACATTTGCCTCACATGAACGTAGATGACAGTGTCTTGACAAACTTTGCATCTCATCTGAGGGCAATCTTGGAGGGACTCATCAAGCAGCATTTTGGAGAAGGAATCCTAGACGAGCTTTTCGACTTGTACAGTAGGAAGCTTGAACAGCAACGGTTTATGATCGAGTCAGGGAGAACAATCCAGTTTTTTGTTGCGCTAAAACGCAAGGAAAATTGATTTGAATATACTTGGTGTTTCGACTCGTACGGTCAAAATCCTAGACGAGCTTTTCGACTTGTATTTTCTTTGATCATTGTTATGCTTGGCGTTTTATTACGACTACCTGACATTTTGCTTATTTAAATTTGTAGAACAAAAATTTGTATCGAATCTTCACCTGCTATTTATTTTTCCGTTGACCATTATCATATAGATAATAGTTTGATGTGTTGCATTCTAGTGTACCACATATGCTTAACCTCTCAAACAACATGGATCAAAACTAAGAATAAAAAAGTGAAGAGAGAAGTCATGCTACGGTTAGTAATATTTTTTTTCATTTGTAAGTGAGAGGTTTTAAGTTCAATTCTTATTAAAGACAAATTTGAATCACATTATTGCTAGACCATTGTGAAACTAAACTCACTCCATTTCCCTTAGTGTAGATAAATGTTCTACTTTAGAAAGAAAAGCAAGAGATAATATCGTTTATTAAAAAAATAAAATAAATACTGAAAAGAGAAATGTTCTACTCTAGAAAGAAAAGCAAGATAAAATGGTAGAGTTCCAAATGATTCTGTCAAAAAAAATGGTTATATTGTTAATTTGTTATAATATTTTGCTAAAAAAAAAAAAAGAACTCTAATCTAATTGTCGTTACAAAGTTCTTGTTTCACTAATGCATCAAAGTTGTTAAGAGTGCACTCATAAACTTACAAAATTATCTTTTTCTCAATAAAATTTAAAAAATTTAGAATTACACTTTGTCACCATTTCTCTTGTAACAGGTAAGTCGGCTCTTACCTTTTTTTACGACAAAACGTTCCTACCATGACATCCCCTCCTGGAAATGAGGATTTGCATGGGTTGGCTTCGAAAATTACCCGACCGATCCACCACCACCTCTCGCCATAAGCAACTGCAGTTGCTGCAAGATTAGGTTTTGACTGCTCTTGACTTCGTTCTTGAATTCAGCGAACATGGCTCCCAGATTTGGGACGCGAGATTCCATGGCCTTACACGAAGCGAGATGCGTCAACGAGTAAATGATTAAGAGGAATCGAACGACTGGCTGATACCAATGTTAGAACCCAACTCCACTTTTTTCTCAATTGCACAATAACTTGTATTATAGAGAAGACTATTACAACTATTATAAAATCAACAACGCCTTTCCTCTCTAAGCTGCCTATTTATACAACATATACTATTAATATGATGCTGACACATGGCATCCTAACAATTTCACTTTTTTCATTTTTTTTGGAAAACTGGACATTATATTCCAGGGCCCAATGCCAAACAAACATACAAAGAGGTCCACAAACTACATAAGTACAAAACAAAACAGTGGACCTGAACAGTACACACAAAAGAGTCCAAAACAAATTTTGGGCCCCCGAACACACACAAACAAAGTCACAGAACTTCCTAGAACCTTGCAATCCCCTCCGATGCCAACAATGTTGAAAGCCACCAACGCAAGCCGTCCAGCACGCCGACCAACCAAAACCCCAAGCGTGAAGAAAACCAGTGCTCCAACACCACAGAGCATCCACACCAGCATAAACCAACACCCCGAACTGGTAGCAAGCAGCCAAACTCCTCCAACCTGCAACAACCCACATGCCAAGAAGCCGGTGGAAAATCCACTGACAACAGTGCTAATAAAGGCAAGCAAACGGAAGGTGGTGGTGTGAACACCCGAGTAAAAACTCTACACACCTTCCAAAGAAAACACAGCCAAGTGCTGTGAAGAGAAGAGGTTGCAGATCGGGAAAGAGGAAGTAACAGGGAAAGAATCAAACTTGAAGTGAGATTGGAAGGAATTGAAAACAGAGGAAGAGAAAGAGATGAAAGACATGGAAGTGGAAGGGAATCTGAACGGAGGGAAGAGAGAAGCGGAAGAAGGGAGGAAGAAGGAAGAAGAACAAGGAAGGAAACAGAGGACTGCCACCGACCCTTGCCGGAGCTCGGGGCGGTGGCTAGGGAGAAAAACCGACAATGAAAAACTCACACAGAAAGGTGAGAAATACTCTCAGAAGAGAGAAAGATGCTCGAAAAGCCAATTTTATTTTTGCATCCCAAGAAAAGTTTAGTGTAACTTTTAACATTTAGATTGTCTAGTAGATCTCAAAAATACTTGCACAGAGTTACAACGGTTAGTTTCCTCAAATATCTTTGATAGACAAACATATACAGAGAGATATAATTTAGGTATCTGTTTGGGTTCATATAGAGAGAATTGTTTTGCAATAAGCAATAAATAAAGCACTGGAGAAGATAAATTCAAGTTATACAAAGAAAGAATGAGATAGTTGCACAAGTATTGAACGAAAAATTCGTGAACTAGTCATCAACTTTTTATGAAACTATCACATTCCTATCCAAACTATGTGTTGGGTTGTGAAAGTAGCACTAAACTGCAACATGCTACACGAGACCGGCACGTAATAATGTTGAATCCTTTCGTTCGAAAAAATTTGTTGTCTCACTGAGTTATATCTCTAGTCGTATTGCAGATTATCTTTGTCCCTTTAGAACCAACAAAAATTGCAACTCATTAATACAAAATTTAAATAGATCGAGAGCAACCAACTGGTTATAACCCTATATCTAAACTCTGAAAAACTCAAATGAAATCAAGTCTGGTGAATGAGCATTTCTCCGCAGCCTTGAACTGTTCGAGTGAAGAAAAGAAATTGTTGACGGTCACGTATCGGGTAAACAAAATCAGGAAGTTCTCCTAAAAAAAAACGTTTATTTGCACATATAAGTGACGCATTCTCACATACTTAGGTGTCAACAATACTTGCTGCAAGAGTTGCAACCACTGTTTCCTCAAACATCTAAATTTTTTTTATCGAAGAAAACATCTATATAGGATATATATATATATATATATATATATATATATATATATATAGGTATAAAGTATTGGAGAAGATAAGTCAAGTCAGACAAATTATTTTGATATAGTTTGATTAATTTAGCAAATTTCATACATAAATTAGAATTAAAGTAAGAATTAATACGTGACATTTGAATTCATGCCAAATTATTAACAACTGGACATAAGTCCTAGTTGTTATTTGTTGATTTAAGTAGGGATTCGTGTTTTGGACATGATTAAGTTTATAATAACAGAAACTTTCTACTGTTACGTGTGACACGAGTTCTACTTGAGCTAAGAACGCACAATCCTCTCCTATAGCGCCCATTCAGATCAACCTCCCTGAGCGTCAGCTTTGGAGAGTGTCCCCTTCGAACGACAAACGACGGACGAATAACGCTCCGTGCCGCCGATTCTTAAGTAACTCAGGTGGCAGCACAGTTCGTTGTAGGCAACATCTTAACAGTCCATACAAATTTGGCTTAGATTTGAAAAGTTTGAGCAACAACATCCATGACGCACGCGATGACGACATATAAAAGTTTTGTAGACTTGTCGTACCAATAGTTTATTCCCTTTGACCAAATTTGACCACGTAATGACTCCACGCATGCTTAGATTTATGATCACTTTCAAATGTTCAGATGTAATATATGGTTTTATATATATGTTGTGGTTTAGTGATTGGTTGTTTTAATTTCGGGTAAATTTTGACGACTAAATGTGATGCATGCATGTGCTCATTTTAGTCGATCAATGTCTTAATTACTTTCCATTCAAAATTAAACTTTTGTTCTTTCTTTTTACTGGTCAAAGTTTTCCGAGTGGTATAAATTAATAGGGGACTTGATCAGGAGAGGATCAACGATTAATCCACAAGATAAACACATAAGAGAGAGAGAGAGAGAGAGAGAGAGGGATGGCAGAATTGGTGGCGTGTCCGATGAACGGTGGAGATAGCCTCTACAGCTACAGCAAAAACTCAGCATTGCAGGTGTGTCAGTTGTCACAGTGTTATGCCCTATATCTTTATCGAATGATACGTGTAATGTGTTACATTATTACCAGTGCATGCCATTAAATAAGGATATAAAATTATCACTATTCAACTGGTGGGGATCGAAGTATTATTTTTTTTACTTCATCTTTGAAGGATAGAAAAACTTCAATGCATATCTTTTTCAATGAAACAAATTGTGCCACATTCCATGTCAATAATGTCATTGGGAAAGATAGTACTCACTTCAGGGAGGGAGGGACGGAGGTAGCAGAGGCTGAGAGGCCCACTGGGGGCAGTTGCCGCTACTGAAGTTTTGTGCGGACGAAGAAAAAATAAAAGACACCTGCATAATTTGAATGTATCACATTAAGTAGTATAGTTAAAGTTTTCACATAATAAGTATAATAAGCTTATCATTTGGAAAAATGTCTACAAGTTGGCTTAATGAAATTTGAGAAGAAAATAAAAGTAATGAAATTATAGAAGAATCATGATTTTTTTTTCTCAAGTTTAGAGGTTAAGGTTGCCGCACTAAAGAAGATTTCTAACTTTGTTTCTGACGTACTTAATGGATAGATAATAGAATTTTGACGTGCAAGATGCACTAAGATTTAACAATAAAAAAAATTTCGACGTATAAGATACACTAGGGGGCAGTATAATTTTCACTCACATAATGGAAGCTTGTTTCACGTTGACGAGGAGAAAATAACTCAAGCTCCTCTTCTTTATCTTTTCTGTAGAGAAAAGCCATAGAAGCTGGCAAGGAACTGATCAAGGAAGCAATTTTCGAAAAGCTCGATAGCAAAATCATCTGTTCGACGAACGCCTTTCGAGTCACGGATTTAGGCTGCTCCGTCGGGCCTAACACATTCCATGCAGTGCAAAGCGTACTTGATGCTGTGGAGCAAAAGTGTCAAGGCCAAGGACACAATTCTCAGCTCCCTGAGTTCCAAGTTTTTTTCAACGATCACGCCTCCAACGATTTCAATGAGCTCTTCAAATCTATGCCTTCGGACAGGCGGTACTACGCGGCAGGCGTGCCAGGTTCTTTTTACTCTCGGCTTTTCCCCAAGGCCTTTCTTCACTTTGCTTACTCTTCATATTCCCTCCAATTTCTTTCGAAAGTCCCGGAAGAAGTGGTGGACGTGAACTCGCCGGCTTGGAACAAAGGGCGGATTCATTACTCGAAATCGGCAAACCACGTTGTTAAGGCGTATGAAGCTCAGTATGCCAAGGACATGGACTGCTTTCTGAGTGCTCGAGCACAAGAGATTGTAAGCGGAGGGTTGATGGCGTTTGTCGTCCCCGGCCGCCCCAATGGAATCCCTCATGCAGAAGTTTTCGTCAACACGGCGAAAGAACTCTTTGGATCCTGCCTCATGGACATGGCCAAGAAGGTAAGAAATGATCAGCTCAGTGTATGTACATCATAGAACTTAATGACTTTATGTAGAGCTTTCTCTGTAACACGCTTCCTTTAGCGCCATTTGGGATTGCTTCTAACATGATTAAAAACGCTTTTTGACTCCAAAATCACTTCTGGTTACATCTAACAGAAAAAATTATAAATATTTATGGCTCATAGAAGCGTTTTCTAGAGAAACATCTGCCAGATTCTTTAGGAAGCACTTAGATTTTGTGATAAACATTTCAACCTGCTTAAGCTTATGCGCACAAGTGCTTTCTAGATAAGCGATTTGCCTTGTTATTTTAGGCTGGTGACCATTTTGACCTTGGTGTTTTTGTTTCTTGAGTAGGGTTTCATCTCCGAAGAGAAAGTGGACTCCTTTAACATACCACAATATATCGCTTCGCTCGAAGACGTGGAAGCGATTGTGAAAGCTAATGGATGTTTCAGCACAGAGACAATGGAAATCCTGAGCGGGGACAAACCACAGCCCAAGGCATTTGCCTCCGGCGTGAGATCCGGGATGGAGGGAATGATTCAGAAGCATTTCGGGGAGGAGATTGATCTGGATCATCTTTTTGACTTGTTCCGCAAGAAACTCGAAGAATCCTCCTCCATCCTCGAATCAAAGAAATTTGTTAGCCTGTTTGTTGTACTCAAACGCAGATCAGCGACTGAGTAACAACAAACAATGCAACTTGCCGTTTGAAGATTTGAAGCTCCTCCGAAAGAATTTTAATTTGTAGCTTCAATTAGGAAGATCGTGAATAAAGAAAGTACTTTTATTAGTACGTCAATGCAATGTAAAGATTAAACACCACTCGCGTGTTTAATCACGAAAGAAAAATAAAATGATTTTTTTTTCCGACTCAACTTTTCCCACATTTTCTCACCAGCCAGACAGAATTTCAGAGCTGAACACAAACCAACTCAATGAGTAAAGGTGGTAACTTACCTCCTTCGTTGAGAGCCAAGGATGAAGGATCGACCTGCATCCATTCGAGAAAGAAACCCTACAAGCAGCTGAAGCTGTGGACCGACACAGGACGAAGAAAACCTCTGGTGAGGAATTCAAATGATTATAGATAGATAAATAAATACACGCAACGCAAGTGCATACCTTATTGCACAAAGGGGAACGGAGCCTAACAGAACATGTCCCTTCCTCAATTCTCTTCCTAACACAACCCTTAACCTACCAAAAATAGTTCCCGGAATGACAAACCTATATTTCTCCGAAAAGAATTTTTTTGAAATTCCTGAGATTTTCCAAAGCCAACATTAGCTCTTTGGTAATATAGCCTTGTAGAGAAGAGCCAACTTAATGTGAGTGATTATGCAGCCGAATCCTTAGCAATCTTCTCCGCCTTAGCAATGACTTCTTCAATTCCGCCAACCATGTAAAATGATTGCTCAGGAAGGTCATCATATTTCCCATCCAAAACTCCCTGTAGAAATGAAATCCCCCAACACAACGTCAGAGAGTTGAAGGGCTAGCACATAAAGGAATCATTCTAGCAAAATCGAAGTGATGACTAATCCAAGACCAAGACAAAAAGGAAATATGGAAAATGTCCATCACCTGGAAGCTGGTAATGCTCTCCTTCAACTCAACATATTTCCCAGGAGCTCCTGTGAAGACTTCTGCTACATGGAAAGGCTGGCTCAAGAAACGTTGAATCTTACGGGCACGAGCAACAGTCAACTTGTCGTCTTCACTGAGCTCATCCATTCCCAAAATAGCAATAATATCTTGCAAGTTCTTATAATTTTGAAGAACCTTCTGAACACCACGAGCAGTGTTGTAGTGATCTTCTCCTAAAATATGAGGGGACAACATGCGAGATGTAGAATCTAAGGGATCCACCGCAGGATAGATGCCAAGCTCCGATATCTGACCATGAACCAATTGTTAGATCTAAGAACATAAGGAGCAGAAGAAAAAGTAGATGGTCATTCCTGCTTCATAATTTAATTGGAAATAGAAGACTACATACTTGTCGTGACAGCACAGTGGTGGCATCAAGATGGGCAAAAGTTGTTGCAGGAGCCGGATCTGTCAAGTCATCAGCGGGCACATAAATAGCTTGAACAGAAGTAATGGAACCCTTCTTGGTTGTAGTAATACGCTCTTGAAGGCCTCCAAGATCGGTAGCTAAGGTAGGTTGGTAACCGACAGCAGATGGGATACGGCCAAGCAAGGCAGACACTTCTGAGTTAGCCTGAAGAGAAGATAAATAAAAGGGCGGTATTTGGTTAGAAGAAGTTGAAATATATGAACTGAACAATGTGTGCGTGTGTGTGCTAAGAGAGCTTACTTGAGTAAAGCGGAATATGTTATCAATGAAGAGAAGCACATCTTGTCCTTCAGCATCTCGGAAGTGCTCAGCCACAGTCAGCCCTGTGAGCCCAACACGAGCACGGGCACCAGGAGGTTCATTCATTTGTCCATAGACAAGAGCGCATTTACTCTCACTCTGGAATCCATGGGAACAGAATTGAGAACAACATAATGCAAAGGAAATGTAGGACAGTTATTATGTCATGTTGCAGTAAGTTAACCTGCTGATCTCCAAGCTTAATGACACCACTTTCCATCATTTCTCTGTACAAATCATTACCCTCTCTTGTGCGTTCTCCCACGCCAGCAAACACTGAGAAACCACCTGCAGAAGGAGGATGAAACATTTTATAACCCGAGATATCATTACTCAAGAGAGAGGATAACTAAAAAGCATCTAAATGGAACCAACCATGAGCCTTGGCAACATTGTTGATGAGTTCCATGATAAGCACGGTTTTTCCAACACCAGCACCCCCAAAGAGCCCAATCTTTCCTCCTCTTTGGTAAGGTGCAAGAAGATCAACAACCTTGATAAAGGTTAGACACAAATGTTATTTGTTTTGGTTGATGCCGAGATCACTTAATATGCAGAAAACAAAGAGCATACTATTATACGGAAGAAAGTCTCTCTTCGAATCTGTTGCAGTCTAAAAATAGACATGACAAACAAAAAAAGACACCGAAAACCTTTCCAGAGTTTGGCAATCCGATTGTATGCATCACCAACATTTAGCTTGAATTTTCAACTTTTTTTTTCTCCCTTAGCATCTACATATCCATCATTTATTTAGTACACCGCCGCCGTACCTTAATTCCAGTGACAAGAATCTGCTGCTCAGTAGCCTGTTCAACGAAAGCCGGAGCTTCTCTATGGATGGGAAGAAAATGATCGGTCTCTGATGAATCGAAAGCAAAACAACACTCATTTACAACATTTATAACTTAATAATATTGACAAATAATACAAATGCAAACCAAATTTAAAAAGTTGGAGAGCTTCAGCTGCTGCTTACTTATATCACCCCTCTCATCGATCGGCTCTCCGATAACGTTCATAATCCGGCCAAGGGTGGCTCTGCCAACAGGCACCTAATCCACACAAATTTCAGATACACAATTCATAAATTTCCAAAACCCCATTATTCAAAAGTTTCAAAATTTAATCAATAAATTCATTTTTAATACAAAATTAAATAAATAAACTCTTAAACACGAGAAAAGATTGAATTTTGAGAAATAGAAAGCCAGAAAGGAGGATCTTACAGTGATTGGGGAGCCAGTGTTGAGGACTCTCTGACCTCTAACGAGCCCTTCGGTTCCATCCATGGCAATGGTTCTCACCATGTTCTCACCAAGGTGCTGAGCCACCTCGAGCACCAATCGGATCGAGTTATCCAGGACCTCGAGAGCCGTGAGGATCGGCGGCAACCCGTCGTCGAACCGAACATCGACGACGGCTCCGATCACCTGACAAACCTTGCCGACGGCGCCCTTTCCGGTGAAATCATCTGTGATTTTTTCACTCACTGACGGCGAAGCGGGCGTGGGAGGCGCGGTGGCTGCTGCGGCCGATGACGTCGAGTAGTGAGCGGCGCGCGAGAGGAGGTACCCCGAGGGCCGCGTGAGGGGGGGTTTGGAGGTTGCGGGTCTGGTGGCGGAGGCGGAGCGGCGGAGAGAGGTGCGGAGGAGAGTGGAGAGGAGCTTGCGGGAGGAGGACATTGTGGTGTTTTGGTAATTTTGATCGGAAATGAAGGTTGTTTTCTTTTGTTTTTGTGAAGGGTCAGCTGGCGGAGGAGATGCACAGAGCGGGAGCGTCGCTCATTGGTTGATCGCCACCTGCAGTGGTGTGGTTGGGCGGAGGAGGCGGAGCAGGAGGAGGAGATAGAGAGGCAGAGACGGTGCGAGAGCGTGAGAGTGAGAAATATATGGATTTTAACGCTGCTTCTCACCTGGAAATTTGGAGTTCGTTTTACTTTCGCGGGTTAAATCCGTTTTCTCCGATCGGGTCGCACATATATTCCATCTTTCTTTTCAATTTTCTAATTAGCCACTTCAAGAAAAATAAAATTACAATTAACCATTTGTATTTAAAACTTTTTGATAATATGCCATATACATTTTATTTGAATCTATTATTTTGTTAAGTTTAATCACGTGATTTATCAATTCAACCTTTTGAGGTCAATTTTGTTAATTTACAAGAATAATTATTCGAAGGAGACAACTATTTTTTAGTATCGACTTAGTTACAAAAAAAAAAAAATTTATGCATCAAATATATTGATAAGTCATGAGTTTTAACGATTAAACTCAACAGAAGCGGGAGGTAAATAAGCTTTACATTGAACTAATTATAATAATAATTTGATTCGAATTCACTTTTTAAGAAATCAAACTTAAAAACGCTCGTTTATAAGTAAAGAAAAATATTACTAAATCGTAATATTAAGTGTCATTTTAACTACTTAATTGTGAATGGACAAAAGTGAAAATGTTGACGTGTCATCCTTGCAATTTTTCATTCTTAAAATTTGAAAATAATTGTTTTTATTTTTTCCAAAATTGTTTTAAAATATAGAAATCTAATCCACTTGTAAAAAAAAAGTGAATGAAAGGATCAACAAATCGAATCGGGATCCTCTTAAAATCTCTATGTTCAAAAGTTAAAGATCGAAAATCTGAACTGTTGAAAATAGGGATTCGAACTTTTAATTTGAGTGAGATGAAAAAGCCGTAAAATTTAAAATAAGTTGTCCGAATTTCCAAATCCAACAGCTCCGAACCCGAAAGATCAGGAGAGAAGCTCGATTCAACAGAATGAAGGACCCAAAAGAGGGAGGAGTTGCATGGTACCCCATAGGCACATAGAGAGTGACAGCAGCAATGGCCTCAGCCTCACACAGAGTCACAGCAATCTCCTCCTCCTTGGCTCTCAATTCTTCTCAATCATTTCTCAGACCCTCAAGTCTCCCCCTCCAAATCCCACCTCAATCCAAGCCCACACATCGCAATCCCATCCTCAAATTTTCCACCACAAGAACCAGAGCAACCGTTGATGGCGGCGAACAAAGCGCCACCGCCACATCTCAGCTTGTCCAGGAACCACCACAGCCCACCAAAGTATGCTTTTCTCATTATTTTTTTCTTTCAGTTGCAAAAATTAGCTAAAAGCGTTTTGACAACCAAAAACACTTCGAACTGCATCATCCAGCAGCAAAACTTAAAATGTGCGAGTGAAGAAGCACTTCTTAGGGAGGCACATACTAATGAAAGAACTTATATTTTGATTAAGTTATGCTGTTATTGTTGTGTTAAGGAAGTGGAGGAGAGTGTGAAATTGCTCAAAAATTCCGCGAAAACAAGACGGGTTGAGAAGGAGGAGGTTCTGTCCGCTCTATCCGTCATTGAGAAGGGAAAGCTCGACCCTTCCGGGTTTCTTAACACGCTTAGAATCCCCGGGGAGAACATGGATGCTCATATTTACTGCTGAGGTTAGTATAAAGCTTTCACCTGTGCCATAACCATGTTCAATCTTTCGCCTTTTATACCAGAAATGAGCATTGTTTTGTGGTGTTTGCAGAAGGAATTGAGGGGCGGTCGCTACCTCCCTATTACCGCAGTTCAGCGATTTGATGCTGCTGTAAGTCTTTTTATCTCAATTTCGATCACTCTGTGCCTGCATTTTGTAATGAGCCATTTCTTTGTGAAGTTGCTTGGATATTATTGTTGTTCAAAACTAAATTAGGAGCTCTTAGAAGTTCTCGTCGTCAAGAATAATCGGAAAACATAGGCACGAGTAGCATTTTCCTAGTTGCATTTCAACTTTTGAGGCTAACAAATGTCTGTCGGGGTTATCAGGGAAAGAGAATTGAGAACGGGGTGTATTTCGGGCCATTTGGATGCTTAACATTTGAAGGAAGACTTTAATGGAAGGAGAGAATACTAGCCTTCGTCTTTTAGTCCATCCGAATAAACATTGGACCTTTGAAAACCCTTGAGATCGGTCTAGGCCAGAAAGACGACAGAAAGCCTAGCACGAAGGATCCATTCTTTATATGGTTTTACATTGATGAAGAACTAGCAGTTGGCCGAGGCAAACGTGGGGGAACTGCTTTCTGGTGCCGTTGTCGCCGTGTAGTGACTTAATTTTTGTTTCAGTCAAATATAGATGTTAGATTCACCTTTAAGGATCATATTATACATACACATATGTACATATATCGGGAAATATCAAGGCTGCGTGATGCTTTGTTTATTGGACAGATTAGATTCACCTTTTAGGTGTTTCTTCCTTGACATCAAAGCTCGTTAGCTTCTCTTTTTCGATATATGTATAGTTAAATGTACAAACATTCATACATGTACACACACACACACACACACACACACCTGGAGTGCAGTGTGAATGTTGTTTGTTTACCTTCTCATCGACATACTTTGCCCAATATCGCGCCATTGTTTTTTCGAATGGATCTTCTGGCAACAGTGGGTTCTCTCTCCATGTTTCATCACACATTTTGAAGTCTGCAAATTCTGAAATTGAACCAAGTTTTCAATCTTTTGAAGCATTGGTCTGAAGGCGGGATTTCGAAAAGCATCACATTTCTTGCAGAGAAAGTTGTAAGTCAATCAACTCTCATGTTTATTACTCAAAAGTACTGTTTAGTACGCTCAGATGAACTTTAATCTCACCTAATCTGTTGAACTTTCAAACTAAGGAAGTAAGGATAGAATTTGCTTCTTGCATCACGACCAATTGAACCCTCTTCTAGAAATGTAGTGATGTGTGTGACGTTTATGAGTAGTCAATACTTGAAGATTCGACTTTACCAAACTTTCCTTCTTTAATCTATCCCAAATTTGAACTCTCCACTTATTCCCTTCGTCGGTTGCTTTCTAAATTCTTTCGCTATTGTCTTTAGATTTACGCAGTTAAATTTCGATACAAGGTTAGTTGATTTTACAGCTTCTTGTTCTAATTTGCATCACTATCGGCTTCTCCTTGAATAGTGGTTTTGCTATA
Source organism: Pyrus x bretschneideri (assembly GCF_019419815.1). Taxonomy (NCBI): domain Eukaryota; kingdom Viridiplantae; phylum Streptophyta; class Magnoliopsida; order Rosales; family Rosaceae; genus Pyrus; species Pyrus x bretschneideri. Next base: position 12,782,631 of record NW_025999612.1, on the reverse strand, counting down.
ATATGCATTTTGTACCTGCTCCTGTGGTTCATTAAACTCGCATTAGAACCGAGCAGCGAGTTATTTCTTAATGGAAGATCATCTAAATTGTTCCCTCCACATCAGAATTTCGGAGTGGTTTCGATACAATGCGGTGCTGCAATGTGATGATTGTTTCTATTTAGTACATGATCGTTGTTCTGTCAAGTGATAACATTAACTGAAATGTTTCTTTCTTCGCTGTTTCATTTATTGTACCAGAATACATAGACAAGAGGAAGACTCATAACAGTAATCAGATCCGGAGGTGAAGAGATTAAGCACGTCCTCATGGTTTGTTGGCGGATATGGAACGAATGTAAATGATGGCATATTGGACGTAGGCGACAAACGCTTCTCTAGCCGGAATGCATTCTTCAATGAGCGGAGTGTGGATGAAGTTCTGACCCCATTGGTGGAGAGATGGAAACATCTCTGCTTCAAGTACCTTGTTGCCTCCAGCTTCTTCAACAGCACTTATCCAGTAAGATATCCATCCCAATACTAAATCTAGATACCCTATTTGTTCTCCGCCGAAAAACTTCTTCCCTTCGATCTGCTTCTCGAGAAGTGCTAGTGATTCTAACACAGACTCTTTCGCCTTCTCCTGCGCTTCGCCTTCTCCTGTGCAAGCTGTCCACACTGGAGGCACAAGCTGGAACGTGAACATACACAAGAAAATTAGTTTCGAGTCGGGAAAGATTAAGAGATTCTCTCTCTACCATATAGGATCAAACACAGGCCGTCTGCACTCAAAACTGAATGTTTTATAAGCATGCATGAGGCAAGAAAACGGAGTGTTAAATTCGCTAGCCGCGCACAAAAGGCATAGCTGTGTCACTTGCATACATATTTTGCACAAAAGGGGTACCTTTTCATCGTTGAACTTGGCCCAAAATCGAGCTGTGGCTCGGTCATATGAGTCCCGAGGCAGCAACGGGTGCTCCTTCCATGTCTCCTCGATGTACTCGAGGATCACAAGTGACTCGACAATGACGTTGTCACCGTGCACAAGCACCGGCACCTTCTTGTAGATGGGGTTGTACTTGAGGAGGAGGGGACTCTTGTTTGCCAAATCTTCTAATATGAACTCATACTCCACACCCTTGAGCTTCAATGCCCACTGAATCCTAGCACTGAAAAGGCTTTCTTTTGTTGCAAACAGCTTCACACCTCCCATTTTCTACCCCCACACCTTTCAAATTTGTGTCAATATTTGCTTGTGCCAACTTTTTGTTTTTATAAAGAGTGGAGAACACACTTTTTGACTAGTCATATCCTTAGTCGTGGATTTTGTATCTTGGATCTTGTAATTTTTTCAATACAAGGTAAAAGCGATGTTTGAACACAGAACTTCAAAATTTGGATGATTCAACATCAACTTCATGTGCAGATACAATATTACTATTTTTTGTACTGGTAACATTGGAGATGGGAAAATCAAACATAGACGTAAATACACTCTTAATCACTTGCGCTTCATTTGTCGAATATCGACAAATGATATTATTGTTTATCCACGTATTATTCATTTACACATAAAAAGATAATAAAGCTACTTGTGGGGTGAGGCTGATCGATTCCACCACATGGATATTCCTTTGAGAAATGCTAAAGTAAGACTCTATATGAACTCAAGAACATTTTTGCTCATCACCATAGTGAGAGACTACTAGTGTATGCTCATCATAATCTAATCATTTGTCATGTGTCTTTTCACTTAATTCTAGCTAAATTTCACATTAAATGTTATTTTTTCAATTTTAGAAAAAGTTATTCAAAGTTAAGTAAAATGACATGTAACAATAGATTAGGTGTATGGTGATCACACACCAAAGTGTAGGCTGTGAGCAAAAATCTCGCATAAGAACTCTGCTTACTTCATTTATTGGCACAATATTTTATGGTATTAGTGCAGGAATTGAGGGCGTAGACAATCAACTGTCAGCTGACAGGGAGTCCATGAAGAATCATACTTTTGATATCAATACAAAAATATCAATCATACCATTCATGACATCATTGCTTACGCACATACGGGCACGTCGAGCGGGTAGTCGGGTCTACTGGGCTACATATCAGTTGCCCAAAACGGTTTGGATATAATCTTAGACTTCCCTCAGCCCAAGCCCAAATTATAATATAGAACATGTCAAAAGTCTAAAATACCCCCAATAATGTTCAAAATTAAAAAGCGAACCACTTCCAGTTAAAAGCAGAATAATAAATAAACAAATAACGTTGAAATTGACGTTGCTTCTACACGCTCTGTCTCTGTCCTCTCTGGGGCTTCAACGGCTTTCTCGTCTGCGCCAAATGCTAAAACCCTAAAGAATTTTCCCGATAGAATGATTTTCCCGGAAAATTCCCAATTGTGTATAGAAAATTCACCCAGAAACTTCACTGTAAAAACGTAAATTGAATTAAACTTCAGTAAGGTGATAACTAGGAGAGTGACAATGGCAGAGGTCGATCTGACTAAGAAAGTGGCGGATAGGTATCTGAAGCGCGAGGTTCTTGGTGAAGGTACCTATGGAGTCGTCTACAAAGCCATTGATACGAAGGTAAAAGCCCTACCATTTCTCTTCAGTCGTGGAATTTTTGTCAAATTTTGAAAATTTCTTTTTGCTTTGTGTAATCTTTCGAGTTTTCTGGGTTGTGCATTTTGCGTGTTTGTGTGCGTGTGTCTGTGGAATTTGATTTTTAAGGACTTGTTTGTTTGCTGAGAAAATTGAGTTCTGAATGTGAAAAGAATTTCACTTTTTTGGATGGAATTGTATAACATTGTAGCTTAAAGTCTTTTTTTTTTTTTTGAACTTTCCGCTATACTTAGAAACTGGGTTGGGTTGCAATCGATTTTGAGTGCAGACACCGAATTCTTAGTCGCCTTTGAAATGGAGTTCTTCAACACCATGTTGCCTATACTTCTGCCGTTAGAAAATTGGAAATTGTTGTTATAATTTGAGAATGGTTTTTCACCTTTCTGAGCTACCAAATGAGCAACTAACGAGTCGGTATTCTTTTGAAGTGGTTTAAAGTTTCCTTTTCTTTTGCTTATAACTGAATGCACCGTAATAAGTTTGATGAGTAGTCTCTATCGATTCTGATTTCGGTTTCAATACATTCCTTGTGCAGACAGGACAGACAGTTGCTATTAAAAAAATTCGGCTTGGGAAGCAAAAGGAAGGGGTGAATTTCACAGCTCTCAGAGAAATTAAGCTGCTTAAAGAGCTGAAAGATCCGAACATAATTGAGTTGATTGAAGCATTCCCGCATAAAGGAAACTTGCATCTTGTATTTGAGTTCATGGAAACGGACCTTGAAGCTGTTATACGTGATCGGAATATATTCCTATCACCAGCTGACATAAAGTCATACCTTCAGATGACGTTAAAAGGACTTGCTGTTTGCCACAAGAAATGGGTTTTACACAGGTAGTCCTTTTGTCTAGAAGCCTTCTTTGTAGATAATTATTTGGTTGTTATTATTTGTCTGAGATGTGTGCTAATTGTGCTTTGCAGGGATATGAAGCCTAACAACTTGTTGATAGGACCTAATGGGCAGCTTAAACTTGCAGATTTTGGTTTAGCACGAATATTTGGGAGCCCAGATCGCAGGTTCACTCATCAGGTTTGTTTCTCCTTGTCTTGATGGTATTTTGAGTTAGATCTCTTTACATATAATTTTATGCTTTTTACTGAAAGCAAGCCTACTAAAGTGCCACTGCTTGTCCTTGGCACTGTGAGTTGGTTTGATGCCAGTCTTCACTTGTCTTAGAAACCTCCTCTCCATGGTGGTATTGGTTATTACACTATCCATGTGAGAGATGTAAAACAAATGTGGTGGGTATTTGGTAAATTGTTTAGAATGAAACACTTTCGAAATGGCCTTCAGATATTAAGACTCCTGTCTTAATAGTTTTTCGTTAGATTGTACAACAAACCAGTATATATGACCCTTTTTCCCTTAAATTATTAATAGACGACGTATTTGCTTTGGAAATTATATTCAAATATCTGCTAATTGGGCGCATTCCTTCAAAGTCTACAAAGATGGTGTTTCTTTTATATACCACTAAAAAGTGCATTTTCTTTCAGTGATTAGCATGCTTTTAGGTTCAAGCTCTTTATAACACCTTGACACATATTAATAGGTCTTTGCCCGTTGGTATAGAGCACCTGAGCTGTTATTTGGCACCAAGCAATATGGACCTGGGGTAGATGTTTGGGCTGCAGCTTGTATATTTGCTGAACTTCTCTTACGCAGACCCTTTTTGCAGGTAAATCCATATTTCATAATTGTAGTGAAACTCTTTTTATGTGGTACTCTTTTCCATTAGCCAATATGTTTTTATTGCTGTTATAGTTTTCATTTTGTCGCTTATGTGTTCATGTTTTCAAATTCTTATTACAAGTACTCGTTTCTGGCAGTGGACAAAAAACAAACATGAGTTTGTTAGATATTATTTTACACCAAAGAGAAAATCCTGTATTGGGTTGCATCTTCGTGAGCTCATTGTAATAGCCACCGCCAATTGTGTCTCACTTTTGAGATTTTACTTTACTGCACATTTCTGTCATTTCTGCGGAATGTTTATATGAAGATGGTTCTCACTAGCTAATATTTTACTGACGTCTTCAATAAATCAACTTTGATCACTTTTGCAATGTTTTGTCATGTGTAATTTTGTTATTGCTCTCCATGGGCCATGCATAAATGAAGTTTAGGCTGGGTGCACCTTTTTCTGACTACATTTTGGATTGATTTGAAATGTTTAATAGGGATCAAGTGATATTGATCAATTAGGAAAGATTTTTGCGGCTTTTGGGACTCCAACACCTTCTCAGTGGCCTGATATGGTATACCTCCGGGATTATGTGGAATACCAATATGTTCCAGCACCCCCTTTGCGTTCATTGTTTCCAGTGGCTGGTGATGATGCCCTAGATTTGTTAGCGAAGATGTTTACTTATGACCCCAAAGTTAGAATTTCCGTACAGCAGGCATTAGAGCACAGGTATCAGGCTCTAGCTATTCAACTGAGTATCTACACATTTTTGTTTTCTCTTTTTGTTCTGTGTGTGATATCTGTGGTACTCTTTAGGTACTTTACATCTGCCCCTCTTCCTACGTATCCAGACAAGCTTCCTAGACCTGCTCCAAAGCGGGAATCTAAGGCTTCAGATTTTGATCCACATGATGGTCCTACTGTGTTATCACCTCCACGAAAATCAAGGAGAGTGATGCCAAAGCGTGATGGTTTTGAAGGAAATTCACATGTTGATAAGATTGATGATCGTTTCAGTGAAGCCAGACATGCTGCTGGTGAAAATACAAGCAGGAATGAACCAGTGTCAGTTGATTTTTCTATCTTTGGAGCAAAACCTCCAACTAGACCTACAATTAATAGGTAAAACACTTTATACATGTTCTTTCTTAATGCGTTTAAATTTCTGTACTCTCTCAAATTTGCATCACAGTTGTACACTTTAGCTTGAAGTGATTTCAAAACCTCATAATACGATAACAATAAAAAGTATACGAAACCAGATTCCAAAGGATTGGATTCTAGACTTAGCATCATCTCTCTTGGAATCAAACGGTCCAAGTGTATCCCGGTTTATGTGTTAGCTGTGTTATTGAGTAGAGTGCGGATTTTGAATTGTTTTCTTTACTCTTTCTTCTGCAGTGCTGACAGAACACATCTAAAGAGGAAACTAGATCTTGAATTTCAACATCCCGAATAAGAACATTCTATGCACTGAATCATATATCTTATTTGTTTGAGAGGTGTAAGATTGCAGCGGGTCTCACATTAATGAAGTATGTTGCTAATGTATGAAGTATATCTTCATTTCTTTTTTACATCTGCTTTCAAGGTTCTCAATGGCTTTCGTTTGTTGAGATTATAGGGAGGAGAAAACATTCGGTGAAGTCGAAGATAATCACGATGCAGATAATTATGTTTGGAGGTGTAAAAATAATTTTGATGACATTAAACCGAAAATTTGTACCTAGTCCATGTAAGGCTAAAATTTGAGAGCTTGTGTTGTGTTGCTTCATTTTTTCCTGGTCTAATTGTTGAGGGTAATTACTAATTAGGTGCCAACATTCATACCGTTATCGAACTTAGAGATGAAAGTCAACGTTATGGATTCATGTTGTCTTTTTGTTTCTTTATGATGAATCCGTTTTTAGTGAATCCGTTTGGCAGAGAAAAAGTTAATGTGCTTCCAATGTTCTGAGGTTGATTAGGTTCCGTGTCCCTCGGCAGCTCCGTGAGTTTCTCAGAATCCGAAAGTAGTAGGGTGTGCCGTTTTGCAGCCTACAAATGGAACCTGGAAACTTTTGTTGAGAATCAATGTCAGCCCAAAACCATAAGTAATTCACAACCCAATCTAAAGTCCAAGTCCATATCTAGTTTGATGATGTAATTGCTTACAATTGTAAAGTTAGGCAATGTTAGGTATGGTTGCGTGGAAAAAAATTAGGTGCAATTAATGGGTTTTGTGTGGTAGTAAATAATCTTAGTTTAATTAAGTGTGTGATGTAGTTTTCATTTGGTTTGCTATAAATACCCAAGTTCCCAAGCATTGTATATCATCCAAGGAAAAACAAAGTGTGTGATGTAGTTTTCATTTGGTTTGCTATAAATACCCAAGTTCCCAAGCATTGTATATCATCCAAGGAAAAACAAAGCCTAGAGCTAAATAAGAAAAACTTTGCTAATTAATTTGTTTTGTGAGCTTTCTTTAAGAGTGTGCTCTATTTTCTTCTTCTTGGGATCATTAGAGTTATCTTGGATACTCTTCTTATTCAATAATTGGTATCAGAGCCAAGTCGGTTAGGGATCGTTCTTGGTAGAGCATTGGTTGTAAAGTCTCTTGAAATTCCAAGTATGCTCTGTGGTTGCAGTTTTGACTGATCTTCCACATCAGAAGAGATTTCTTGAGATTATTGCTGGGGTTATCACAAACCTTGAGAGGGAGCTTCTTTGTGTCGAGAGTAGTGTATTACTCTGCACGATAGTCACTCAAGCTTGTTCGATATAGTCAAAGTCTTGCTGATACGATGAGTGATCTTCAAGTTGTTGGAGGAATCAAGAAGCTCAACAACCAAAACTATAACACGTGGGCAACGTGTATAGAGTCTTACCTTCAAGGTCAAGACTTGTGGGAGGTTGTCGGTGGTAGTGAAGCTACACAACCGGCAGCGGAAGATGCTAACGGCGTCTTGCGGAAGTGGAGAATTAAAGCATGCAAATCAATGTTTGCTTTAAAGACCACAATAGAAGAAGAAATGTTGGAGCACATTCGGGATGCTAAAACGCCAAAGGAAGCATGAGACACTTTTGTTACACTCTTTTCGAAGAGGAACGATACAAAATTGCAACTTCTCGAGAATGAGCTGCTATCGATGGTACAACACGACATGACGATTGCCCAGTACTTTCACAAGGTGAAGTCGATATGCCGCGAAATTTCAGAATTAGATCCAACAGCTCCTATTGGGGAAACCAGGATGAAGAGAATAATTATCCATGGTTTAAGACCCGAATATCGAGGGTTTATTGCCGCTATACAAGGATGGCCGACACAACCATCACTTGTTGAGTTTGAAAATTTGCTTGCAGGTCAAGAAGGTATGGCCAAGCGAATGGGAAGAGTCTCACTGAAGAGTGAAGAGGAAGCGCTTTACACCAACAAAAACAAAGGCACCTTCAAGCGGTACACTGGTAGTGGATCTAAAAAGGATGGAGAAAAGGTACAAAGTCACCAAGGAAATAGAGGCTCTCATCCAGGGGGAGCTTGGAAGAATCGCGGTAATAGTAAAAAGTTTAGTAGCAAGTGTTACAACTGCGGGAAGATGGGCCACATGGCGAAAGATTGTTGGACCAAGAAAGAGCCTGTTGAAAGTAATACTGCTACTTCCAGTTCGAAGGAGAATAGTGAAGATGGCTGGGATGCTGAAGTATTATTCGTTACGGAGGAAGAAGAAGAATTAGCCCTCACGGTAACAACACCAGAACGCATTGACTACAAAAATGATTGGATCGTAGATTCGGGCTGCTCAAATCATATGACGGGTGATAAACAGAAGCTGCAAAATCTATCTGAATCCAAAGGAGGTTGTGTGGTGGTGACAGCCGACAACTCAAGGTTACCGATAGTTCACATCGGTAAGACAATAGTTAAGCCTCGATATAATTCTAACCAGGTGCCACTTCAAGATGTTTATCATGTCCCAGGAATGAAGAAAAATTTGCTATATGTGGCTCAATTGACATCATCAGGCCACCATGTCTTGTTCGGTCCACGAGATGTGAAGGTGTATCGTGACCTCAAAATCTCAGAAACACCAACAATGGAGGGGCGACGATTGGAGTCAGTCTATGTAATGTCAGCAGAATCTGCATATGTAGACAGGACAAGGAAAAATGAGACATCAGATCTATGGCACATGCGGTTAGGTCACGTTAGCTATTCCAAGCTAAGTGTGATGGTGAAAAAGTCGATGCTTAAGGGGCTTCCTCAACTGGACGTGCGAACAGACACAGTATGTGCAGGATGCCAGTATGGTAAAGCACACCAATTGCCATATGAGGAATCGAAGTTTAAAGCAAAAGAACCATTAAAGTTAGTTCACTCTGATGTGTTCGGATCAGTTAAGCAACCGTCTGTTGGTGATATATGGTACATGGTAACATTCATTGATGACTTCTCAAGGTATGTGTGGGTCTTCTTTATGAAAGAAAAATCTGACACATTCTTAAAGTTTAAAGAGTTCAGAGAGTCAGCCGAAGGAGAAGTGGGAAAGAAGATCCTTTGCCTGCGCACAGATAACGAGGGAGAATATAGCTCAAGTGAGTTCTCTCAATACCTAAGGGAATGTCGAATACGTCATCAGTACACTTGTGCCAACACACCACAACAAAATGGTGTAGCTGAGAGAAAGAACCGGTATCTTGCAGAAGTCTGTCGAAGTATGCTACATGCAAAGAACGTACCGGGAAGGTTTTGGGCTGAAGCAATGAGGACTGCAGCCTTTGTGATCAACAGACTTCCTCAACCAAGGTTAGGATTTGTTTCTCCCTTTGAGAATCTGTGGAACATGAAACCTACAGTTAGCTATTTTCGAGTATTTGGCTGTGTATGTTATGTATTTGTTCCTGATCATTTACGAAGCAAATTTGACAAGAAAGCTGTTAGATGTATCTTTGTGGGATACGACAGCCAGAGAAAGGGATGGAAATGTTGTGATCCAACAAGTGGAAGGTGCTACACTTCACGAGATGTGGTGTTTGATGAAGCGTTTTCTTGGTGGTCATCAGAGAATGAGGTGCTACCAGACTCTAGAGAATTTGGAGAAAAGCTGCAATAGAAGATGGGGGAGCATACTATCCAACTCCAACCAAGTTCAGATGAATCAGGAGATCCAAATGACGATGATGTCGAACAGAGAGTGACTCAGAATCCTTGGCAAACTGGCATGTATCAACAACCAGACGAAGAAGGTGGGCCTAGTGTACCGGAAAAATCAACTCCACAATCTCAACTCCGAAAGTCAACAAGAGCACGGAGACCAAATCCCAAATACGCCTATGCAGCCATAATTGAAGAAGCAACAGAACTTGAGATGTTCGAAGAAGCATCACAGAGTTTTGAGTGGATGACAGTTATGAAAGAAAAGGTTGATGCACTTGAGCAAAATAAAGTCAAGAGATGTCAAACTCATATCCTGTAAGTGGGTTTACAAGATAAAGCGTCGTCCAGATGGGTCAATCGAGAGGTACAAGGCACGACTAGTAGCTCGTGGTTTTTCTCAACAGTACGGACTAGACTATGATGAAACGTTTAATCCAGTGGCAAAACTTACAACAGTACGAGTCCTACTTGCACTTGCAGCTAACAAAGATTGGAATCTATACCAAATGGATGTGAAGAATGCTTTCTTACATGGAGAGTTAGATCGGGAGATCTACATGATGCAGCTAATGGGCTTTAAAAGCGAAACTCATCCTGAGTACGTGTGCAAGTTAAGGAAAGCACTTTACGGATTGAAACAAGCACCAAGAGCGTGGTACGGTAAGATTGCAGAGTTTCTAACATAAAGTGGTTATTCAGTAACACCTGCAGATTCCAGCTTGTTTGTCAAAGCCAATGAAGGAAAGCTAGCTATCGTGCTAGTGTATGTGGATGACTTGATCATAACCGGTGATGATGAGGCAGAAATTCTTCGGACGAAGGAGAATTTATCAATCCGTTTCCATATGAAGGAACTTGGCCAACTCAAGCACTTCCTTGGTCTAGAGATTGATCGCACACAAGAAGGAATATTTCTCTGTCAGCAAAAATATTCCAAAGATTTATTGAAGAAGTTTGGAATGCTCAAATGCAAGCCAATTTTGACACCGATGGAACCAAACGCCAAAATGTGTGCACATGAAGGAAAAGATTTAGAAGATGCGACAATCTATCGACAATTGGTAGGTAGTCTGATCTACTTAACCTTGACTCGACCTGACATTTCTTATGCAGTTGGTGTGATGAGTCGGTACATGCAAAATCCAAAGAAGCCTCATTTGGAAGCAGTTCGACGAATACTGAGATATGTGAAGAGTACAATTGACTATGATCTTTTGTACAAGAAAGGTGAAGATTGGAAGTTAGTTGGTTACTGTGATGCTGACTATGCGGGAGATCATGACACCAGGAGATCAACAATTGGGTATGTGTTTAAGCTTGGTTCTGGAACCATCTCTTGGTGTAGCAAGAGACAGCCAACGGTATCTTTGTCAACCACAGAAGCAGAGTATAGAGCAGCAGCAATGGCAGCTCAAGAGAATGCATGGCTGGTACAGTTGATGAGTGATCTACATCAACCAGTAGATTATCCAGTACCATTGTACTGTGATAACCAATCGGCCATTCGCTTGGCGGAAAATCCAGTCTTTCATGCAAGAACTAAACATGTGGAAGTGCACTACCACTTTATCAGAGAAAAGGTTCTACAAGAAGAGATTGAGATGAGACAGGTCAAGACGAATGATCAAGTTGCGGACTTGTTCACAAAAAGTTTAAGTACAGGCAAGCTCGAAAATTTTCGCTGTCTGCTCAGCACAGTGCAAAGAATGAGAGCTGACATTGAGGGGGAGTGTTGAGAATCAATGTCAGCCCAAAACCATAAGTAATCCACAACCCAATCTAAAGTCCAAGTCCATATCTAGTTTGATGATGTAATTGCTTACAATTGCAAAGTTAGGCAATGTTAGGTATGGTTGAGTGGAAAAAAATTAGGTGCAATTAATGGGTTTTGTGTGGTAGTAAATAATCTTAGTTTAATTAAGTGTGTGGTGTAGCTTTCATTTGGTTTGCTATAAATACCCAATTCCTCAAGCATTGTATATCATCCAAGGAAAAACAAAGTCTAGAGCTAAATAAGAAAAGCTTTGCTAATTAGTTTGTTTTGTGAGCTTTCTTTAAGAGTGTGTTCTATTTTCTTCTTCTTGGGATCATTAGAGTTATCTTGGATACTTTTCTTATTCAACAACTTTTGCATGCTAGGATTTTTGGACAAGTAAGTCATCCTCCAACATTGACATGTGCTGAACCCTCATTCTTGTTCTTTGCTAATTCCATCCTAGTTTATTCTTTTGCGAAAACCGAAAAGAAAACGCATATTTTGAATCATTTTAGCAAAAATGAATTCCTTGTAGGATAGGAATATATTCTTGAATTTCTTCATAAACAACAAAGGTTTATTAATCAGTTGCATATTGTAAATCATATCGAGTTGCACCACCATTGACACTGGCAAGATTTTTCCGGAGGTTTATTCATTACGCGTATGCACCTAGTGTACGTGGAATCTGTTGTCCGTCATAGTTCAGCTTCATGACACTATGTGACTACGTCCACACAAACTGTCGACTCGTACACTCTTTCTGTAGCTTTATTTGCCTAACCAAATCCAACAACATATCAGTAATAAGAAAACATGATGAAGAGGAAAAGTATAATTTGTGCTTCGATCGATAGATTGATTGATTGATTGATAGAGAAAGAATGTAACCTCCTTCTGCCAGTTCGTGCGTATGGTTACGGTAAGAAGCAACAAGACTTGCACAATCAGTGCACAGATGATCCCCAGCCAGAGCCCCTACTCAAAACAGTTTGACAGACAAAGTTATATGGAAGGGAAGGAAAAGAAGAAAACCGAAAAACCCTTTTCGCTTCGTCATTTTTTTGTTCTCCTTACCTTTCCACCAACATGAAGGACGAAAGCCATCAAAATAGCCAAAGGAATTCCAACCAAGTAGTACGCCCCGAGATTCACATATGCTCCAATCTTCTGCCACCCACATCCTCTAGCAGTGCCCGAAAGAACACACTGGAGGCCGTCTAGAAAGTTGGATGTTGCAAGTATAGGCATCATGGTTGCAAGGTAATCGATAACTTCTCTTTCGTTGCTATAAGCGTAGCCCCAGAAGTTGCGTATCAGTATCAGGACCGATCCCACCAATATACCCTCGGTAATGGCCATGACTAACACAACGCACACTGCTAAGCGCGCTGTTTCTGGACGCCCTGCTCCTAATTCATTGGAGACACGAGTGCTGCACGTCACAGAAACAGAACAGATACGTAAAGCCACGGTTTAATCTCAATGCTGGTCTTAACTTTCGAGTGCTAAGTTGTAAGAGCTTATTGACTTTATAGTTTAGATGTGTCATAACATAGCTCACCTCACGGCAGAACTGAGTCCGAAAGGGATCATCCAAACCATTGCCGCTGTATTCAAACTGGAAATCGATGTATTTGGTAAGTAACAACGTTAAAAGTGCAAGATATATGATAATCTAGAACACGTAAACTATGGAAGAATGATCATCACAGTTCGGAACTAACCTGATAGAAAGCACTGAGGTTTCCAACTCCGGGTTTGGAAGAAGACCGGATAGAAGAACAATCATTTCAAACGACCACATTTCCAAGCTGTTAAATTTCATTTCCAACAGCATTAGGATCTTAGACTCTCACAAAACAGATATTAGTAGTACACTTGTTGGGTTTTTTCCGGCCCATGATAAATTGTCCAAAGTCTCTAAGGAATTATAGTCTTAGAGGATTAAATTGTTTTCCCAATCGGAGTCGTTTTCCCAATTGGAGTTGTTTTCCCAATTGGAGTTAGTTTCTCAATTGGAGAAGGATTCATAACTAGATTCCAATTAGGATTAGTAATCCTTATTGAAGAATACCTTTATTACGTCTATATAAAGGGGCTATTGTACTAATTTTGAATTGGACGGAGCAAAACAATAAATTGTATACCACTCTAGGGATTAGAGTGAGAGAATATTGTAAAGTGTGTGTGAGAGAAAAGAAAAGAGATAGTGTATTTCTTGTTCTTGTTCTTTCAGGTTTTTCGTCAATTCCTAGTTCTAGAGATTTGGCAAGTTTATTGATTGTACTCATTATTGATATAGTGAAAAATTGTTATTGCTATCCCGTGGACGTAGACACATAGTGCTGAACCACATAAATTCTTGGTGTTATTTATCTTGGTTATTTGTTTTTGGATTTCTGGAGTTTGTTCTTGTTTTTCCCATTCTTAAACGTGATATTCTCAACAAGTGGTATCAGAGCCTGGTTTGGCTGATATTCGTTTAGAATGGAGGGTGCAACCCGCTTTAATTGGGTTACGTGGAAATCAAGAGGAGGACATGCTTTACTGCAGGTGTTAAGAGCAAGCCATCAAGTATGTCTGATGCTGATTGGACCAAGATGAAGATAAAAGATGCTTTCTGGCAAAGAAGTCTATAATTGCCTTTGCCAATGAAGATGAGATTTTCGATCACATGGAGTCTGGTCATGGGTATTGCGATCAGGGGAGCCTGGTTAAGAGAAGTCTAATCAAAAGGGTCTTGGTTAATGAGTAGTTCGATCAAGGGGAGCTTGGTTATGGGTAGTTCGATCAAGGGGAGTCTGGTCATGAAAAGTTCGATCAATGGGAGTTTGGTCAAGAGGAGCAATCCTATTATGTTCTACCTTCCTCATGGTCTGGAGGGGGAGATTGTTGGGTTTTTTCTAGCCCATGATAAGTTGTCTTAAGTCTATAAGGAATTATAGTCTTAGAGGATTAAATTGTTTTCCCAATTGGAGTTCTTTTCCCAATTGGAGTTAGTTTCTCAATTGAAGAAGGATTCATAACTAGATTCCAATTAGGATTAGTAATCCTTATTGAAGAAGACCTTTATTATGTCTATATAAAGGAGCTATTGTACTAGTTTTGAATTGGACGGAGCAAAACAATAAATTGTATACCACCCTAGGGATTAGAGGGAGAGATTATTGTAAAGTGTGTGTGAGAGAAAAGAAAAGAGATAGTGTATTTCTTGTTCTTGTTCTTTCAGGTTTTTCGTCAATTCCTGGTTCTAGAGATTTGACAAGATTATTGGTTGTACTCATTATTGATATAGTGAAAGATTGTTGTTGCTATCCCATAGACGTAGGCACATATTGCTGAACCACGTAAATTCTTGGTGTTATTTATCTTGGTTATCTGTTTTTTGATTTCCGGAGTTTGTTCTTGTTTTCCCATTCTTAAACGTGATATTCTCAACAAAAATAACGTATGTAGGAACATTGTGAAACGTCGAAAAAATATATACGAGAAACTTACCAAACCATGACAGCTGAAGGAACAGCAAGCCTAATGAATGTAGTAACGTTGTGAAAAGCCTCCTTCGAAAAGCCTGTCCAAGTTTTCGCACATGATGAAGAGAACTTGACATAAAGCGCCAATAATAACACATTGATCCAAAAGGAGATTGAAATTGCCAGGGCAGCTCCCCTGCCACCAAGACCGGATTTAAACACAAGAACCCAACAGAGAGGGATGTGAAGCAAAGCTGTAACCGCAGAGCTCAGCATCATCGGGAACACGACGTTTTGAGTTTGTAAGAATCTGACGAGGCACTGGAGGAGTCCGTATGCAAAAAGGGAAGGGATCGTGAAGCGCGCAAATTCCCCAGCTTCTGCTGCAATGGCAGCATTTTGGCCTAGAGCTGTTAGGATTGTTTTTGTGTTTGCGGAAATGATGGCGAGAGGTATGCAAACAAGTGAAAGAACAAGCATTGCTCTCTGCAAGTGTATGCCCATCAGACGGTACTGCTTTGCACCATAGCACTGGCCTGATAATGTGTCCAATGCGCTCGACATTCCCACCTGTTTGAATCGAAAACCGAAAAGATTATCAGAAACTTATAGAAAGATCAACTGTTTCAACTTGGAAGAGGGTTCTAACTTCAACACAAACCCTAGCATCCATAAAGCTAAATGGGGTGTAAGTTTAACACAATTGTATCCTAGTATCTAAAGTATGAAACTCTTAAGTCACATAAACTACAAAATTAAACACTTTTCCATTTGAGTGAACTTCTTTAGAGTTAATCTTTCAGTGATGACCTAAAAAGTACGAGCGGATTGGATAATCATGCATATTACAGTACTGTGTTAAGTGGGTCTAAAGAGTGATTACCGATTAGCGCAGTATTAACTTACTATCTGGTAAACGCTTAAGCGATACTGAACCAATAATCATAGATGTAGAGGAGGCAAACGTACCAACAAGCTGAAACCGGTGACGGAAGTGAAAGAAAGGGCCATGGTAGCACCGGAGAGAGATAATTCACCAAGGTGACCTACAAACATAACAGCTATTATCTGTATAGAGTACTGCAATAAGCTCACACAAATAAGAGGTCCTGCCAGCCATATCTGCTTCTTCACTTCTTTAACTATTTCCTCTCTCTTAAATCCCTTTATTCCATGGTTATTTCTCCCAGTCTCCTTAGTTACATCTTCTTCGCAAGCTTGAATCAATGGCGAGCTTAGAGATGGTCTGTCGTCTTCTCTCTCCATTTTCTGCTTAGCTTCTTGAGAGAGAGAGAGAGAGAGAGAGAGAGAGAGAGAGAGATTGTGAGTGGCGGAGGGGAAGAAAGACAGATGGTAGTTTGGATTATGTTATAAAGGAGTTGAGGATCTTGTTTTTTTGTTCGTTTTTAGTACATTACATATTATAGCAAGGTGTTCGTCACGTAGTTGGTTGATTACAGTCGAAGTTTTGAGTTCAAACGATTCTTCTTTCTATATATTTATATAAAATGTTCGTTTATAATCCAAAAATATCAATCATAAACAAAAACACTTGTAACTACAAATATGTTGTCTAATTACATTCACAAAAAATAATCCGAAAAAAAAAAAAGAAACGAGAAAGCATCTTTTTTATAAAATAGTTGAATCTTCTTATAATCAACCCAATGAAAAGGTGCGCGTGATGCTGCTATTTTATTTTTTTATTTTTTATTTTTGTAACAAATGATATTATGAGAAAGTGTGCTGAATCTTATAATGAGCTAATAATAAAGTAGTTCAAATTCGTATTTGTTAAGAATCAAACTTAAAATCTCTCATTTATAAATGAAGAGAAATACTATTAAACTGTAGTGCTAAAAAAACTATGTAACTCTCCCTCAAGAGTTAAGACCTAGCTTGGTGATTGCAGTGAGTAAATTGATATAAACAAAAAAGATCTTGTGATAAAATAAGAAATCATGATAGTAAAGGGGTGGATTTGTAATTAGGATAAAAATAATAATTGACGTGAAAACAAAACGACAACATTCGGCGGCTATCATTCGTATGGCAATTATTTCAACAAGACGAAGAGCAATGCAAAAGGCTCCTCCCCACTAGACTATAATTGTCTTCTTTTAATCGAGTCTTCTTTTTCATAATATGAATGGAATATACTGTCTTTTTTTCCACAAATGAATGCAATATAATGTTAACAATACAAAAAAGTTGATAATTGGATCCCACAATGTGGAAGATACACATTTTTTTTCGTTTGTAAATAATATATCTTGACTAAATAAAATCAACGATCATAATTATTCAGTTTATTAATCTTTATTTAGAGATCAATCTTATAAAAAAATCTTTCAAATTGGAAATCGTTTAATAATCCAAGCGTATCAAATAAATAGACAGTTAATCATGAATACGTTACTTGTATCTAGACCGTCAATTTATTCTATATATTTAATGACTAAATAATTTTCAATTGAAATAGCTTTTGCAATGATAATTTTAAAATGAAGATTAAAAATTTGAATAATTACGATTATAAATTTTTTATAATCAAGATATGTTATTCATCAAATAAAATAGTATAATTCTCATATCACATCTGATAAATCTATTTGGCAGTAGTAGTCAAAATTACTACGACATCTTCGGTTCAATATCTTCAATTGGATTATCAGAGTCCGGACAAAATCATATACAAAACAATTTGTGTGTCTGAATTTGTCACTGTCCATTACACAAAGATTCTTTTATATCGATCTCGTCCGCACCAAAACGTAAACACCACCTAGAAGACCCAAGACATGGTCAAAAAAATAAAAAATTAAAAAAAAAAAAAAAAAAAAAAAAACCTAATTTACATCTACATATTTTGTTTTTTCCAACTGTCTAATTCATTATGTACATCTCAAAATATTCTCAGCAAAGTTGATCGAATATATTTCAAACACAATCGGCGGTTTGATTCTTTGCATGTCAGATGCACGCAAGTACTGTATATCCACATGGCTGACTTGACACCACCACAGAAAAGACAAACCACTTGTGCCAAATTGGAATTTGCAACTAGTTTATCTTTATGGCTTTCCACCCTACACTTGACATTTTGAGAATTCAATTCCCAGATTTGAATTCTAGATCATTTCACGTCACATGTCCGACCATTTCATAGATAGGAACTCCATGCATTTGAGTTTTCCCAATCACACGATGACACCTTGGAGTATGGTACCCTATACGACCGACGCACACAAGAACTCCTCCTAACATCCCCTCCTTGAAGTGAAATCGAGTTATAGAGGCCTAAGACACATCAAATGTCCAGCTTCATTTGCCCAAATGTAAATGGTATGGGCTAGTTGTGTTCTTTCACAAGGCTGATTGTTGGGTTGTCACTTGAGATTTAATGGTTGGACTTAGTTTAACTCATACCAGTGTCCTAAACCATACATTTTTGTTCTGCTTGGCCCATAAAAATGGCCTTGGGTACTAAACGTTGATGGTCTCAAGAAACAAAGAAGCCCAACTACCAAAAGTTTACAAGAATTTGGAATAAAATTCAATTTAGATAAAAATTGATAGAAGTGGTCACTGAGATGACTTTTCACATAACTCATTATTTTGGTTTTTGAGATTTAAAATCTATAAAAGTGGTTTCCGAGTTTGTTCACTTTTTTTGGTCATTTCGTGGAAAGTCTCTATTAAATAAGGATCAAAATGACAAAGATACCCTTAATTTTTTCAAAACATTTTGGAGTATTGTTTATTAAATTTGAGGGCATTTTGTCATTTTGGTCCTTATTCAACATAGATTTTTCACGGAATGACCAAAATGGTTGACGGTGGATAAACTTAGGGATCACTTCTATCAATTTCAAATTTCATATATCAAGATGAGAATTTATGTCATTCTCAAAGACCAATTTTATTAAAATCCCAAAAAAAAATTGACCAACATTAACAATCCGAATCAAGCATATGGGTGTATGTAGCCCAAATGTAACCTCTTAGGTGTTACAATAACATCAAGTCACAATCGGAATGCGATCATGGATTTTGAGCGGATTCGGCCTTTTAAATTGTCAAGTATATTTAGCAGATTAATCTCAATTAGTATAATCATGTAACTAAGGTGAATTTGACGCTTACAAACTCTTAATTTTTGTTTATTAGGTACTTAGATGAGCATGACATAGATTATGATTGATTAGCCCTTAAACTTAATTAGTAACAATTTTGTTTCATTAATTAATTAATGCAATATTATTTGAAACAAACTTAAGCCATTGCTTATATTTCTCTTGCTAGAAATTAGACTTGGTAAACGGGCCATGATTGTCGTATTGTGTCATACTTGTTACCTTAACAAATTGTGTTGTGTCAAATTCATTATCTTAATGAATTTTTAACAGGTGATCCAATAATCATCCAACTCATTACCTTGTCGTGTTGTTTCGTATCAGGTTAATAAATTAGCAAGAAATTATCATGCCTAATGTCTAGACTTGGCAAACGGTTTGTGTTCGTGTCATTTATGTGTCATACTGTTACCTTAACAGTTGACCTGATTCGTTTGATGGGTTCTTAACGGGTGATCCAATAACGACATCTGATTCGTTAACGAATTAACCTGAAATCTATTATTGTCGTGTCGTTTCATGTTAGATTATCAGGTAGTGCAAGAATTTCTCAGATCTACTAGAGGTAGGTGGCCATACAAATGTTGTTAATCAATTAATCCAATACTATTTGAACAAAGACAAATTGAACTAAATAACGTTTTTTTTGCAGTACACAATTGAAGTCAATGTTCACAACGACCGTCTATGAGAAATGCACCAGATACTTGCCATACGGAAAGAGGCCTTACCATATTTCATTGTTCAAGTCGTAATCGAACTCCCACCGATTCTTTAATTTAATTTTTTGGGTCAGGATGATACAATCATGCACATAAAAAATGATTTCTGCATACTTATTCTGTTTTTGCAAAACCATGTTTATTTTTGTGTCTATAATTTATTTAAGGATCATTTTGGTTTCAGTTCCTAATCAACCTAATTGTTAGACTGAAACCTTATTTGTTTAAATATTTTGATCGAGGTCCTTAGCCTCATTTAAACAAATTCAAATAATATTTTTAAATATAATAAATACTTAAAAATAAATTTTAGAGTAATATTGTTCTTCACAAAAATTATAGCAAAAAAATAATGTACCCACATAATTATTAACATATTTTAAAAAATAACTATTGATATAATTTAAAACATAAATTAAATACATATAATTAGCATGGGTACATTTAGCAAAATTAAAAATGGGTACAAATAATTAAAAAAAAAAGGGTACAAATACAAATAAGAGTTTAAAAAATATGGGCACAAAAAGGAATTAATATATGGGTACAAATTAAAACTGAAAAGAAAATTAGTACAAATTAAAAAAAAGAAAAAGTTGCAAATTAAAAATGGGTACAAACTAAAAGTAAAAATATATGATAAAAAATTTAGCCGTGAATATAAATATAACAAATATAACGTTTCTAATACTAAATGAATATATTTAGAAATAAAAATATTTTATTATTAAAATAATTAATGACGTTTATTAAAATATAAGGACCTTGATAAAAATTTGAAAATGAATAAGATTTTAATCAATGGAGTAGGAAAAATAGGGATGAGAACCTAATTTTCCTTTATTTAATCTAAAGATAAAAAATAGAGTGTTTGGATTTCACTTCCTCCTATCGTTACTGTTTTGATAAATATTGTCTTAGGTAATAAAATGACATGATAATTAAGGGCGAAGATTAGCCCAACTTGTCAATGGCAATAAGGCAGCTGTTTCTATTTAATTAGCCATAATACTATCATTAGGCATGTGACATCCCACATTGTCCAGGGGAGTGATCCTTATATATACATATTCCCATCTCTACCTAGCACGAGACCTTTTGGGAGCTCACTGGCTTCGGGTTCTATTGGAACTCCGAAGTTAAGCGAGAAGGGGGCTAGAGCAATCCCATGATGGGTGACCCACTGGGAAGTTGCTCGTGAGTTCCCAAAAACAAAACCGTGAGGGAATGGTAAGCCCAAAGCGGACAATATCGTGCTACGGCCGGTGGTGGACCAGGGCCGGGAAGTGATCCGCCCCGGGTCAGGATATGACAATTTGGTATCAGAGCCTAACCCTGGTCGCGAGTGTGCCGACAAGGACGTCGGGCCCCTAAGGGGGGTGGATTGTGACATCTCACATTGCCCAGGGGAGTGATCCTTATATGTATATTCCCATCTCTACCTAGCACGAGGCCTTTTGGGAGCTCACTGGCTTCGGGTTCTATCGGAACTCCGAAGTTAAGCGAGAAGGGGGCTAGAGCAATCCCATGATGGGTGACCCACTGGGAAATTGCTCGTGAGTTCCCAAAAACAAAACCATGAGGGAATGGTAAGCCCAAAGCGGACAATATCGTGCTACGGTGGTGGAGCAGGTCCGGGAAGTGATCCGGCCCGGATCGGGATATGACAAGGCCCCTTGCCAATTGTCATTATCGAATAATACGGTGCAATATATAATTATATTATTCTTAATTATAGGCATCAATTTTCCTACTACAGTAGCATAATAAGCTTGAATGCTAAAGGTTGTGGAAGCTTAATGAAATTGCTCGGAAGTGACTTTGACCAATACCAAACAATAGACTCGTGAGCAGACATCACTGATTAATAATACTAATCATGCTTATTAACAAAAATAGAATAGGAGCAGACACGTTTGGTTGCTGGAAGAGTGATCACTCTATGGTTATCACGTACTGTAAATATGGTTTTATTGAGGATTTTTCTAGCCAGTTGTTCGTATGCATAATGGTGAAAAAGTTAAGGTTCCATCATAAAATCAATTAGTAATATAAGGAGTATTTCACTTACTTATAAGTAGATGCAATGTCCCTGTCGTTAGATTTGCTTTCAACACGTCCCCTCATGTGTTACAAAATTTCAAGTTTAACATGCATGTGAACAATAGGAATCGGGTGATGTAGAGCATGTGTGGCCTTCGGACTTCACACATGGAACAACCTGCTTTCATACTATGAAGAAGTTGAGATTTCACCATAAAATCAATTGCTAACATGAAAAATAGCTTACTTACTTATAGGTACAAGGTTCTATTTTTTATTCAAAGAGAAATTAGGTTCTCATCCTTCCTTTTTTTGCTACTCAATTCATTAAAATCCTATTCATTTTCAATTTTTGATTAAAGTCCTTGGATATTAATAACATCATTAATTATTTTAATAATAAAATATTTTTTTTATTTCTAAATATATTCATTTAATGTTAAAAATGTACAATTAGTATATTTATATTTATGACTAAATTTTTTATCATATATTTTTAGTTTTAGTTTGTACCCATTTTTAATTTGTAATTCTTTTTTAACTTGTACCAATTTTCTTTTACGTTTTAATTTGTACCCATATATTAATTTCTTTTTGTGCCCATATTTTTTAAAGTTTATTTGTATTTGTACCCATATATATTTTTTTTATTTGTACTTCTTATTTTGTTAAATGTACCTGTCACATCCCGGCCCGGGGCGGAATGTGACATTTGGTATCAGAGTCTAACCCTGGTCGCATGTGTGCCGACGACGACGTCGGACCCCTAAGGGGGGTGGATTGTGACATCCCACATCGCCCAGGGGAGTGATCCTTATATGTATATTCCCATCTCTACCTAGCACGAGGCCTTTTGGGAGCTCACTGGCTTCGGGTTCCGTAGGAACTCCAAAGTTAAGCGAGAAGGGGGCTAGAGCAATCCCATGATGGGTGACCCACTGGGAAGTTGCTCGTGAGTTCCCAAAAACAAAACCGTGAGGGAATGGTAAGCCTAAAGCGGACAATATCGTGCTACGGTGGTGGAGTCGGGCCCGGGAAGTGGTCCGCCCCGGGCCGGGATGTGACAGTACCCATGCTAATTATATGTACACATTCATGTAAAACTTTTTAATCTTAAAATGTACTCATTCTTAAATATACCAATTTGTTATATGTAAAATGTACCCTTTTATATATATAATCTAATTCATTTTTAAACTTATATGGGTACATTCTTTTTTCTTTGATTTGAAAATGTATTCATGTCAAGTTTAATTGAAGAAATTTACTAATGTTATTAAGCCTAATATCTTTTTTTTTTTTTTTTTTTTGTGATTTTGAAGAATGTACCCATGTTTATACACACACACACACACAATAGTATATTTATATTTTAATATTTGTAATCCCACAAATTATGGTTTTTTATTTATTTAAAATCTCATTTACATAAACAACTAAAATTTCTAATTTTTAATTAAAAAAATATAGTAACATACATAGAAATAAATTATCATATTAATTTTAGGGACCTCGATAAAAAATTAAAAACCTACAAAGTTTCAATCAAAGAATATTCATAACTAAGGACCGCATTCAAAGTTTCCTTTTATTCAATGTGGAATTCATACTCTTGTCAACTGTTAATAACACATATGCTATGCTGAAAGAAAGACAATGTATCGGAGCATACTTCTATCGTTATCGAAAAGAATGTACTTTATTTACCAAGTGCACATAGTTTAAGAACGTGTACGTTGCTTTCTTTCATTATAATTTTAGCGAGACAGACATCTCCGCCTCCTCTTTGGCCTGCAAATGTCCTACCTGCCACACGTATATGCATATGCATGATGGAAGTAATAGTATGAATTTCCCTAGTTCTTGTTATTGCTACGGTTGTTATACATTTGGAAACATTTCATGAAACCGTATATAGTTTCTGTTGTTGCTTATGAAAGAGTAGGCGACGGAAGCAGAGGAGGGACAAGGGAGTAGGAGACGACGGCAAAAACACAAGCAAAGTTGGTTTCACGTACGTTAACATTGTTAGGTTTTAGGGTTTCTTCTTTTCCTTTTTTCCTTCTTTTTAATTCTTTTTAATTGAATAAAAATTCATAACATTTTATATGAAGTGGCGGTCCACTTAAAATATCACTTAAGATGGTAGCATTGCTCGTTATATATACAACTTGACACATTAAATTCTTACAATTATCCTAAGATCGTAGCATTAAACTTATTAGACATACGAGATAAATCTATCTTGTGAAAAATAGCTAACGAATCTTACATGAATATGTACGAAATTGAACTACACCTTCATTATCAATTGGTTTTGAAGCATAACTTTAATTTCGTTTGTGGTATCATAGAAAAATTACACCGAGGTATGAAGCTCATCAACGGCCAGAACTACATCTACTTGTACACGTTGCAAGGGATAGCAAAATACCCTAATTACCCTTGTGCTGTATACGTGTTACCTAATATTGACTTGGGCCAGAAGGGTCAAATGGTTGTTGGGTGCTCGCTTTTTTTCAAGTGTGTACAAAGCTTATCAACACGCATGCTCAATACGACTAATATATAATTATACCCACTAATATTATGTTAAATTTGAAAATGTCTAATCCTTTAGAACTTGAGGCCCGCAGTCTCAGAGAGTGGTTGCATAATTGTGTTGATAACAATCCGTTAACAACTCCTATTACTTTCTGAAAATATATATGAAACATGCCCAGAAAAAGCATATATTATTTTATGTCACACACGTATTTTCTTGAGAGAAAACCAATTTAAAAATACTAAGTCCTCTAACTCGAAACCTCATCATGCTGCCCACCCAAATAGAGAGACAAAATGTGTAGTTAAGATGTCCTTCTCTAATCTCCCTTACTGGTTTTATGGATGCCTCAGCATTTCCCGCGGTCAAGACTTTTGAACTCCTCACCGACAAGAGGTTTACACTATGATGATGTAGTTATTAGCACTTAATGATATTGGTGATCCATTGACAATCTTCTTAAACTTAGTTTAGTTTTTATTTGATTTCTTACGAACGGAAAATAGGGATTCAAACTTGGATATTGGAAGGAATTCAAGAAAAGTATCATTAGATTGAAAATTAGTGAGTAACTTGGTCATAACTTATAAGCAAACAATCCGCATACAATGTTGATTGAATTTTCTCATGTGCATTGTTGGTAGGGTAACACTAGTACTATCATGACAATATGTCTGCCATTTTGCGCTTGAGTTTGAATTACTCGTTAATTAGAATAGTTTAAAATGTAATTATGCTTATAAAAGGGAAAAAAAAACACTAAGGTGAGTTGTTGCCTAAATGATTATGTTAAGGGATCCTTATGTTCATTGCATTTTTTGTGATATTGATTAATATTCTATATACTAGGTTCACTTCACCAAACCCTATATCTTATTGGGGTTGGATTCATGACACCACTATTTTTACACAATTTTTGACACACGTTTTTGCGGGGCTAACTCCGTAATGTACTTCAACGATCTGAACTATCTATCTTTTATGACATCATTCATAGATCATCCTTACCATAAGTAGTGAAGAAAATAAACAAATACGGTTCTACAAAGAATCCTTGAACCATTAATGAAACAGTCATATGGTTTCAGATTTGTATAGTTTTTTTATAGACATGATCTTTGAGAGAATACCTAAAAGATAAAAGATTTGCATCGTTGAAATACATTACGAAGTGGGCTCCACAAATATGTCAAAAGTTGTGTAAAAAAATAATGCCACAGATCCGTCCTCTATCTTATTTAGCGTGAAATTTTTAATCTTTTTCATTTATAAATCTAAATAAAGGAGTTAAAGTAAACCAATTTCAAAGTTACAATTTATCTCAAACTTATAAGTTTATTTTCTTCTTTCAAATGCAGGATAAAAGTCATTTTGATGGGGTCGCTTTCATCTTTGCAATTGCACTTGCAGTTGGACTTAGGGCTAATAGTAGTGACACACATGTAATTATGCAACCTAACCGCAATATCCTAATTTCTACAGTCGTAGTTGGTTGATAGCTTTCAATTGAAGCTCGAATCCAGGGCCGGCGGATTATGGCATTACAAATATAAACAAGAAATATGAAACTCTAGCTCATAAAAAATATTATGCCAAAAGAAAAAAGGATTTTGTTTCGAGTACAGTCAACCAAGATGTCCTTTTCATACCTAGTTTTTTTTTAAAATTTGGAGAATCTCATAGACTTAGAGAGAGAGAGAACAAAATCGTGGGGTGCAACAAGTCATAGAAAATTGCACCTCAACCTCCTTAAATTGCTATACAAAATGGCAACCAAGTAAGTCTTTTGCTTCACAATTCACTCAACCTCTTATCACAAGTAACACTACTAAGTCTTCTCCGTCTTGTGTGGGAAATGCCATTTCGCATTTCGAGTACATAGAGTGTAGCATTACATTGATCGAAAAGCGAATGGCGGTGATGTATGATTCGATACTAGCCCGAAGCTTTAGTAAGCACGAGCAGAAGAAATTGAGATATGGAGCATTCGTTTGCTGCTTGCTCATAGCACTGTGCTTCTGCACTCTGCTGAAACCTAATTTGAATCCTCTACCAGCTTGTATGTACATTCATGCATTTTTTATATTTTTCAGCATTGTTAACTTTATTTTTAGGTGACATATATTAGTTTGTAATTTAATTTTCTGGATCATGTCACAGTGAAGTTGGAGAGATCAATTGGTGTCAAACAAAAGATATGGGCACTCTGGGAAACAAACAGCACTCAGCAAGCAATAAAAAATGTGCTAGAATTTCCAGTGATAAAAACCGAGGAGTTCGAAAATTTGAGTGATCAAGTGTTAGCAGATTCTGCTGATTTGCAGCAAAATGCAAGCACTCTCACTAGTCCCATTGAAAGCAGCGTGCCGGTTGATGAGGAGACTAAGAGTAAGCACCCTTCCTCCAATACAGCTGGTACAAACAAAAAGAAACCATTAACTAACGCGAACATTTTTGCAGTTGTGGAAGTTGTAGAGGAGAATTTGGAGCCACTTTGCAAGACTGAGGAACCAAGAACTGAATACTGCGAGATCAATAACAGGGATGTTCGCGTAGATGCGAGCTCTTCCTCAGTTTTTGTTGCTTCATCTTCTCAAATTTGGAACAGGTCCTGGACTATAAGACCTTATGCTCGAAAAGAGGACAAAACTGCGTTGGGCAATACTCGAGCATGGTCAGTGAAACCAGTACAAACTGGTGCTCAGCTCAAAATCCCTCAGTGTACTCGAGATCATAGCGTTCCAGCCATCTTGTTTTCTACTGGAGGATACGTAGGAAACCATTTCCATGAGTTCACTGATGTGGTGATTCCACTGTTTATTACTTCTCGAAAATATGATGGAGAAGTTCAATTTCTTGTTTCGGATATGAAACCATGGTGGATTGCGAAGTACCAAGCAGTACTAAAAGGACTGTCCAAGTACGAGATTATCGACATTGACAAAGAAGAGGCAGTGCATTGCTTCCCAAGCGTAACCGTTGGCCTTAAACGACACGAAAAGGAGCTGAGCATTGATCCTTCAAAGCATTCATATTCCATGAAAGACTTCAGAGAGTTTCTAAGAAACCGTTACTCATTGAAAAGAGCCAGTGCAATCAGAATCAGAGAAAATCGTCAGCGAAAAAGGCCCCGGCTTCTGATCATCCCGAGAAAGAGAACAAGGTCTTTCACGAACACAGGGGAAATTACGAAAATGGCTAGACGCTTGGGGTTCAAGGTAATCGTCGCAGAAGCTGACATGAACTTGTCTAAATTTGCAGAAGTTGTCAACTCTTGTGATGTGTTAGTGGGAGTTCATGGAGCTGGCCTCACAAACCTTGTCTTCCTTCCAGAAAATGCAATTTTGATTCAAATACTTCCAGTCGGACGGTTTCAATGGCTCGCAACCAACTACTTCGGCAAGCCTTCGGAGGGTATGAATCTCAAGTATTTGGAGTATGAAATAAGCAACGAGGAGAGCACGTTGACACAGCAGTACCCGCTTGATCACCCGGTTTTCACCGATCCTTCATCGATCGGAAAACAGGGTTGGCTAGCGTTCTATTCACTCTATCTGCAAAAACAAAACGTACATCTTAATGTCCAAAGATTTAGACCTACATTGTTAAAAGCTCTTGAGCTTCTGCATCAGTAGAGAGACGTCATTGTTTGATTTCTGGAGGAAACAAGGTCCTCTTGAATATTTATTTCGTTTTGTTTTCGTTTCGTGTACTTTTCGTATCAAAGAATTCGATTTCATTGATTCATAATCTGCTCTTGTAATTATTTGTTCAGAAATATTGGAAATTCGGGAAAGATTTGCGAAGCTTTTGTAAGCGTCGGTGAAAATTTGCTATTGTTCCGTAGTCATTCGGTAGGATATTCCGAACGTCCTTCTAGTCTTTATTTATTTATTTATTTTTCTTCATTTGATTTTGTTTTATTTCAAATTTATTTTCAGTCAGTTTTCTAATCTGAAGCACGACATAGATAGCATGGTTATTATTTATCCTCTTTTTGCTTATGCAACAAAAATTGTTTTAATCAGTTTTGTGGACTACTACAAGTACAAACGTCATCATAAGACCCTTTTTTGTCACATCCCGGTCCGGGTGGGACCACTTCCCGGGCCCGCTCCACTACCGTAGCACGATATTGTCTGCTTTGGGCTTACCATTCCCTCACGGTTTTGTTTTTAGGAACTCACGAGCAACTTCCCAGAGGGTCACCCATCATGGGATTGCTCTAGCCCCCTTCTCGCTTAACTTCGGAGTTCCTACGGAACCCGAAGCCAGTGAGCTCCCAAAAGGCCTCGTGCTAGGTAGAGATGAGAATATACATATAAGGATCACTCCCCTGAGCGATGTGGGATGTCACAATCCACCCCCCTTAGGGGCCCGACGTCCTCGTCGGCACAACACGGCCAGGGTTAGGCTCTGATACCAATGTCACATCCCGGCCCGGGTGGGACCACTTCCTGGGCCCGCTCCACCACCGTAGCACGATATTGTCCGCTTTGGGCTTACCATTCCCTCACGGTTTTGTTTTTGGGAACTCACGAGCAACTTCCCAGAGGGTCACCCATCATGGGATTGCTCTAGCCCCCTTCTCGCTTAACTTCGGAGTTCCTACGGAACCCGAAGCCAGTGAGCTCCCAAAAGGCCTCGTGCTAGGTAGGGATGGGAATATACATATAAGGATCACTCCCCTGGGCGATGTGGGATGTCACATTTTTTGTATAAATTTTGTTGCATCATAATTTTTTTAAAATTTTTTAGGACCGTTTCAAATGAACGCCGAACTAGTATTTTTATTGATTATATTTTGTTTTAAGGAAAATTAATGAAAAGTAAAAAAAAAAACAAAATAGTTTTAATAAAAAATGACAAATAAATGTATAGTGAATAGTATTAGGGAAAGGTAAAAATATGATTTTTCGTTAAAAGTGAACAATACTCAGAGTGTTTCGTTAAAACTTCATTCCTTTTAAAGTTTAAAAATGAAATAAAATCCTTTTTAACACAATAAAATGGGAATCCGGCTTTAAATGACTTGTAATATATTTCTTACCGTGTGAGCAAACTAATTGTTTTTTAATTGATTTTGGAAATTTTTTTTATAAAACCTGTTGAGTCCTTGGATTTTCGAAATAGTGTATAAAATATAAAATTGCTTCGAATCATTGATATTTACCTCGGACATGTTTTAAAAAAGTCGAGGTATTTTAATGGAACTTTCGCCCCACCATGGATATCACGGAACTCCATATTTCAGCCATGCTTGTGTTTTTATTGGTTTTTTTTTTTTTAACTTTTTTTTGTGTGTTTAAGCTTAAAATTCAATAAAACTAGTTTTGTTAATCAACAAATGGTAAGACTTAAAAATCTCGTAAAAAGATCTTGTAAAAACTTTAAAATCACATTTTTCATTAAAACTAGAAGCAGTAACTCATTGTTTTAATCAGTTTAGCAAAATTTATACAGAACAAAAGTGAGCAATGGAGCTATTTTTGTAGAACATTTGCCGCACCTCAAGCCTCTTAAAAATGGTGAAGGACATTTCAAAGATGTTTTGAACGACATAACTCATGCCATCTCCAACCGATGCGGCTAGAGGGTCATAGGGCCGAAAATAGCTTGAAATGACACGAAAACCGTCTCCAACCGAGGGCTAGGCCAAAGGGCTTGTGGGCCCCACCAGGCCAAAAATACCAAATCAAGCCAACCGGCTGGCCCAACCTTTCAAAACCAACGTCATGCTGACACCAGGTACTTGTTGGATTTGAATTTTTTTTTTTTTTTTTTTCCGGACAAAATTAAAAAATTCCTTTTTTTTTTCCCTATAAATACCTAAACCATTCCTACACCATTTCTCACGTTATTTTCACCATTCCATAGTATCTTACACCATTTCTCTCCTACATCATTTCTCACCTTTTCCAATAATCTTTGCTTCAATTTTTTCAATAATTTTCAAATGGCTAGATCTGAATTGAAAGGTAGGGCTTAGACCTGAAAAGAAGATGAAACTCTTTGCAGGGCTTATAGATGGGTCTCCGAAGATAGTGTGAGGGGAGTTCTCAAACAAGTGAAAGTGTTTGGACTCGTATGTCCAAAAAGTATTGTGAGTTCTACGAAGGCACCAATCCACCGAATTCACGAAATCACAAGAGTTGTTCTTCAAGATGGAAAAAACATCTTCATCCAAGTTTGAATAAATGGCATCAAGCAGTGTTAAAGGGCGAAATCAGACATGAAAACGGAACCAATTACTACGACAAAATTGGTGTTTTCACAAGTTATTTTAAATATTTAATTATATTACATTTAATTTCATAAATTAATTTCCTTTAATTTTTGTAATTATATTTTCTAGGTATGCCAAGCGGAGGAATTGTATATGGAGGACAACTCAAAACCCTTTAATCATCATGGTTGTTGGGAAATTTGTAAAGGGTGAGTGTTATTTGAAGATCCACCTCAAGAAAGAGTTGCTCCTACACTGGTGTTCGGAAATGCATCCTCAAATGCAGTTGGGGATGAACATGGATCTCCTACCATTCAAGAAACAAGGGTAGAAAATCCATCTTCGGGTGAAGGTTCCATACCTAGAGCTGTGGGACGAAACAAGGCCCAAAAATTGAAGGAAAAAGGCAAGGCAAAGGATGATTACGCCTTTCAACAAGAAATGGCGTCCTCATTACGATTAATGACGGAGCAAAATGCCTTTGCCACGGAAGAAATGAACCGTAGGCATGAAGAACGGGCAAAACAAATTCAAGAAGAGATGGATTATAGAAACATGCAAAGGAACACTTCGGATTACACTCAAATGAGTAAGGCCTATTTTGATAAGAAATTGAGGGAAATTATGGCCCGACGGGAGTTGTTTGCATCTGACTATAATCCTACAATGGCGGATGATGATGATTATAAACTTTAAATTTAAATTGTTTTAGTTTTTAAATTTAAGTTGTTGTAGTCCTTAAATTTAAATAATAAATTATGTTTGGCCTATGGCTCTTTGGCCCCCTCATTGGAGATGGTAAGAAATATGGCATGACACTGTTCATTAAAATATTAATTTCTTGGAGGGCTATAGGGCTAAAAGGAGCCCTCCTTCGGTTGGTGATGGCCTCAGTTTTGGATATGTTCTTGCGCCGCTAGTATTTTCCATATGCAGAAAACTGAGAAAGTTAATTACAAACCAGCCACAGGAAAAACAGATGCAAACTACATTGAATTTTTTTTTTTCTTTCTGAAAAGAGTACAATATTCATTAAGACGAGAAGACTACGTATAAAAGAGAGAACATTGGTGCATAAATGGGCCTTGATAAAAATCTTACGGGGACTACACTAATTGTATCACTCTTTTCGTTCACTTGAAATTTTAACTTGCCCAAGTCGAGTTTTTCTTCCAAGGGGGGATGGTGGAGATCCTGCAAGATTTTTCATTTAATTACTACGACTATCTCGAGATTTTTTAAGTTGATTCGTTGTTTCCGGTTTGAGATATGAGCATTCAATGACTGCTATGTTTGGATGCTTTCCATATTTACTGTGTCTCGATTCGTTTCTATTATACAAGGGATTTTAGATATGCTGTTATCTGAATTTACTTATCTCCCATTTTAGCTTGGATTAGTTAGCTTTCATGAACATGCCTATATAATCGGGTTTCCCACAAAACTGCTTGTATTTGAATTGACCATAACGTTGTAATTTAGCGTCCCTCTTCGTATTTGAGCTTCGATCTCCTTCTACATCAGATTATCTTTTTCATCAAAGTTTAAGGTATGCTTATATCAAAGTTGAGCGAAATATGAAGCCCGATTCGATACTTGCCAGAAACGTTTTTCGCCTTCAGCAGAAGAGGTTCCGATGTGGAGCATTTGTGACACTCTTGCTTATAGCAGTATATTTTAGTGCAGTTCTCAAACCTAGTTTGAATCTATCAGCTTGTATGTAAATTAGCCTACTCTTTCTACCTTGTGTTGCAAGAAAGTTGGAATGTGACCGCACTAACATGATATGTTTGGTGTGCAACTTTCGTTTACTCGCAGTGAAATTGCAGATGTCAGTGGGTCTTGGTTGGGACGTGCTGCAAGTCCAACGAAAAAACAGCTCTCAGAAAGTAATTGAAGGTGAGCAGTTCGATCAGAAGATAAGAGCGGAGGAGTTCAAAAATACAAGTCTTCGAGGAGAGGATTCTGGTGAACGGAAAAATGCAAGCACTCCCACTATTCTCCTTGCTCGAAATGGTTCAGAATCAGAGGCAAACAGTAAGAACATGACACGATTATTTTGCACTAACTGTCGAAGGGGATTGAAGTTAATTAGGTTGATGATCCAAGAAAATTCAGCTTAGACAATTTAAATTCATCTTGCAGTTTCAGAAGTGACGAAGAATTTGGAGCCGATTTGTGATGTTTCGCAGCCAAGAACTGATGTTTGTGAGATCAACATGGATGTTCGTGTTGATGGTAATTTGTCTTCTGTTTTCCTTGTTTCATCTCAAGCGGACATGTCGGCAGGGAATAGCTCCTGGACTATAAGGCCTTATGCCCGAAAAGAAGATAAACAGGCGCTGAATCATGTTCGAGAGTGGTCAGTGAAACGAGTGTCTGAGGCTCAGCAGGAAATCCTTCAATGCACAAGAAATCATAGTGTTCCAGCCGTCTTATTTTCAACGGGAGGATATGCGGGAAACCATTTCCATGAATTCACTGACATGGTCATTCCTCTGTATATTACTTCTCGAAAATATGATGGGGAAGTTCAGTTTCTGATTACGGATAAAAGAAGCAGGTGGATCGAAAAGTACCAAGCAATACTAAAAGGGCTGTCCAAGTACGAGATTATTGACATTGACAAGGAAGATGCAGTGCATTGCTTCCCAAGCGTAACGGTTGGACTTAAAAGACATCCAAGGGATCTGAGCATTGATCCTTTGAAACATTCATATTCAATTACTGACTTCCGAGCATTCTTAAGAAAAACTTACTCGCTAAAGAAGGCCAAGGCAATCAGAATCAGAGGTGGTGGCCGGCATAAAAAGCCCCGGCTTCTCATCATATCGAGAAGGAGCACGAGGTGTTTCACGAATCCGAGGCAAATTACTAAAATGGCTAGAAGCTTGGGCTACAAGGTAACGGTTATGGAGGCTGACAGGAACATGTCAAGAATTGCAGAAGTCGTGAACTCCTGTGACGTGTTGATGGGGGTTCATGGAGCTGCCCTCACAAACATTCTGTTCCTCCCTGAAAATGCAGTTCTTATCCAAATACTTCCGCTCGGAGGGTTCGAATGGATTGCAACAAGCTACTTCGGAGAGCCATCAAGGGATATGAAGATCAAGTATTTGGAATATAAGATCAACAGAAACGAGAGCACGCTGAAAATTGACCCGAATAAGAATCGAATACGAGGATGGCAAGCATTCAAGTCAACTTTTCTGAATGCCCAAAATGTAACCCTCAACGTCAAAAGGTTTAGAACCACTTTGAAAAAAGCCCTTGGACTTCTGCATCAGATTCAGTAGGCCGTTGTTTAGTTTCTAGAGGCAGCAGAGGCCTCTGCATACCATTATTTCCTTGCTTCGTTTCCATACTCTTTGTGAAAATCCATCATAGTACTCAATGCCGTTTAGTTTAAAAAATCGCTTTTTTTTTTTTTTTTTTTTTTATTTATTTAAAGAAAAACTAATGAAAAGGATTTGAAAATTTTGAATTTTAACGATAAAGACAAAATAAAAAATCAAGTATCATAATTGACTTTTTAGTGTAAAAATATGATTTTTCGTTAAAGTGAACAATACCAGAAACTTTTCGCTAAAGTTCTCTTCTTTTTTTTTTAGCTTCTGACAAAACGATATTCTAAATTAGTCTAATAAGCGGAAAGGGTGAAACTTGACGGGGGATCCGAACTTGAATGTCTCGGCCCACTGGCCTAACAATTGCCATTGCTAGTAAAGAGTTTATGGTGGTGATCAACCAAACACAACCTATCATGTTTCGCACAATATCTTGAATCCGAAATGAAAATTTCTATATCATTTATAAAACCGCAAGGACAGTGTTCAACAAGTTTGATGGTATTACCAGCCACAGGGAGGCCGAACCTGACCAGCCAAGCTACAAGTTCTAGCACAGGCTTGAGGCAAACTCCGCCATGCTGTCTGTAAAATTAAAATAATAAGCTGCTGCTTTACCGATGCAACCCTAAGACTGCGCTCTACCAACATGAATATATACAGGATGCAGCTCCTTGACCCAGCAGTAGCCATGGGTCAGTGTGATCCATAAGTTGATGTAAAAAGACATGTAGAATAATCTGCTACTTCGACAGAACAAGGTACATTCTTCATACCCCATGAAGAGTGTGCCTCATCACCCGTTTCCAAAAATATGGGCGCATCTGCCGATAAAGAATGTTCTATATCACCCCCTTTCCAAATATGGATCTTCAAACGCCGTAACTGATCACAGATTCTACAGAATGTAGCTTCTATTCTGAAGGTAGCTCAACGGCCTGGAAGATTGATGTTCAATATTTATTCATCCTAACCTTTCAAGTTGGACTAGCCTCGGTCGGCTCTTTGCCGCTGATTGCTTTTGATTGTATGCTAACTCCATTATATGATGAGCAACACTAACCCCACTTGGCACCATCAAATGAGGTCCTTTTCTGGCTTGTCTTTCTACTTTTCTTAAGAAGCATCGACATATGGTCAATATCTGTGGACGAAGAATGGTTCTCTCCCTTCAACCAGAGTACAGCTTCTGCAGCTGCATCTTTCTCTGCTTCTTTCTTACTATTGCAAGGCTTCCCCACAAAGTTCAACCCATTGAAGATCACTGTGGAACGGAACTGATTGTTTTTCAATGGTTTTGTTTTGTAGGTGGGTACATCATGCCCGGCTCTGGTGAGCAATGTTTGCAGGTGATTTTTGTAATTATTGTTCTCCGCAACTTTCTTCATGGTGCCTTTTAACTTTGGTAACTTCTCTTGTGTTGCCTTCTTTGAGGGCACTGGCACCTTGCGACCAAATACAAATCTACCCTCACATTGATCCTCTGAGACCAGTAATCTTAGAGCTGATAGGAGGTTTGTATGTGATTGCATATCCAACTTGGGATTCAGGAGCTGCTTGCAAAGAACGCATCCCCATGTTAGCATTTTAGCAACAAATTGAGTGATTGTTCGTGTGTATGTGCGACAAAGCGAGAGAGAGAGAGACGAGGGGAGAGAGAGAGAGTAGGTCTTGATTTAAGTGATAAATTTAAGAGCCGTGACAAATGCTGAAGGCAAATACAAACCTTATTATGAATCAGTTCATCAAGCTCCTTCTTTAAGCAAAGATATGTATCTGCTAATGCGGGATTCATGAAAAACTCCAAGTATCCTCCCAGCATCTTCAAGTGCCCATTCTACCAAAAGCAAGCAGGAGTATTTACTACTTTTTCGTCAAGAACACACAAAAAGTTACCAATCATATTCATATCCAAGATCAATAAACTAACCAGGCCACCCATGGAAATGTTGCCCCCGAACAAAAGGAGCACAGAATCAGATATACCAGTAGAATCCCGGAGAAAAACCGAATTCACTTTCACCTTTTCGTTGAAGACTAGCCATGGATATGGAATTTTGGGTATGCTTCCGTTGACAGAACTCTAATAGATCGATCATAAACAATAGAACAGAAAATGGGTCATCATACGCAATTAGAACGGGAAACTTTAAGCAATACAACAAGGAAACATGAATTCAACCAAAATAAGAAACTAACCGAGTATAGCATCACTTGTCCATCTTCCTGTGTTTTAAGCATAATCGACTTCTCTTTGTTCTGTAGAACGTGTCACAACATATACAATAGATGAGAAAAGACAAGCCATCCACAAGCAAAACAGATGCAAACAAAATCAGAATCCAGTCATTCAGAAATTCAACTTAATCTGAAGAATCATGACCCCTTTATCACAGTTTTTGTAAACTTAACTTATCTATTGGAGTATTGAATCGATTCAACCAAATGTGAAGATTACAACACCCTCTATCACTCTGTTTTACTCACTTGAGCATATCAATCTTTTATTTGTATATTGTACAGTGTGAAAGAGGCTATTCCCACAAACAAAACAGTTTCTTTTCATGCAATAAAAGAAAATTAGAATATGAAAAATATACAAACATTATAAGAAATGCATAAGAACTTACCACGACAGAGCATATTCCAGGAAATAATCCAGCACAGATGACTGCTCGGACAAGATGCTCATCATGGCTCCATGTATTGCAGCTTTCTGTATTATGGTCAGCCAGACCTGCATCCTTGAGCAAAAAGAAGAACTGCTTCCGAAGAGAGTCAATGGCTTTCAGAGTTTGTACAGAAAGAAAGTTTCTCCAGCAGTACTCATAGCCAGACTCTGTTCTTTCAGCACTTCTCCAACCATCATAAGCTCGGACAAGAGCAAGATGATCACTGTTATCATGAGCAGAGAACTGTGCTTTTGCAGACTCTGCAAGCTACACAAGTTGAAAATGACATGGTTACTACTACTGAACCTATGCTTGTTGGTTTCCCAGGAAAAAAAACAGGAAGAGAACTGTGCTTAGGGAAAAAGACTAAATAACTGATCACTGTTAACTTCTTTGCATGTCTCTTTACTTTGAAGGTTAGTGAAAAGTATATAAGTCGACTTACTCAACTACAAGTATTAAGTCGGGGAAAAAATCAGTTTCTAATGACATAGGAATATGAGGGCGTGCAGGGGATAACAGCAAAGTGTAACAGGAACACTATATCATACTTACATCCTTCTTGTCATGCGGCATAAGGAATGGGTCTCTCATACTAAGGCCTGCAACAACAGTCATTACTGGATCCAAACAGTTGAAAATAGACCCCAATATGAGCATTTTTCCAAGTTTAGGCTCAACGGGAAGCACTGACAGGTGACGTCCTGCATAGCATAAAATCACCAGTTAATCTTTCTGACTTGCAAACAAATCAACACACAACTTAAAACAGCTTCGATAATCATTCATTACCTAAAACTGTCAGATCTTCATTATCATCTAAAGCCCCAATGATCTTTAAATACTCAACAGCATTTTGAACCTACAAAACAAAACATAAAAAATCATGAGGACTAATACGAAGATATGCATGGATCACACTGTTAAGAATAATTTTACCTTAGTTCACACATTTTTTTGCCAAATATCTTAGTTCACATGTTAAATTTAGATATTGTTGCATTACAAGACTATCACCTCCCATGCAAGTATTATAAAGAATAATCTGAGTACTCGCATAGAAATTTACCGACAGAGATTCCGGTGGCTGCAAGGCCTTAGATAGGAACTCTGAAATACTTCCAAGTTGTAGACTTTTGATTTGTAAACATAATGATTGCAACGGAGTCCTCAAAAGTTCAGGCAACTGATAATCAGCAAAGGCATCATATACACATCTGGGGTAGAGATGGTAACACTCGCCAGGTTGAACACGACCAGCTCTGCCTCTTCTCTGCAGATTAAAGGCATCAAATTAATATTCTAAACGAATGTATTAAATCTCCGTGTAAGAGGGCAACTTGAGTAAAAATTTGAGTACCACAAAACAAAAATAATTGCACAGTTTAATTAAGAAGCATTACAGTCGGTACAAACTCATGCATTGCATCATATCAGAATATCCAACCATGAACTAGAGAAATAATCAAATTGATACAGAAACTGTCAGACTGTCTTACTTGCCGAGAAGCAGCCTTTGAAATCCAGGAAGGAAGCAAACAGGGAGTGTTATTTAGTGC
Organism: Pyrus x bretschneideri; assembly: GCF_019419815.1. Lineage (NCBI taxonomy): Eukaryota > Viridiplantae > Streptophyta > Magnoliopsida > Rosales > Rosaceae > Pyrus > Pyrus x bretschneideri. The sequence goes on along the minus strand of NW_025999612.1, from coordinate 12,744,706 downwards.
ATCATATGATGTCTCTTTCGCCTTTCCACAATCAACAACAAAAACTACATCATTGATAGTGATACTAGTCTCAGCCATGTTTGTAGCTAGAACTATTTTCCGAACACCATCTTCTGGCTTATCAAATATCAATTTCTGTTTACAAAAAACACCAAATAATTAATTAATAAAATATAAAGCCAGTCCTTGAACTACAAGAAGAAGAATAACAACCCAAAAATAATAGAGTTCCATTTAAATTTTCTGAATGATAGCATCAAAAGATTCATTGAACAGATATGAAGCTGTAAGGAATTATAGGTTAACTCCTCAGTACAAGAATCCTTAGAGAATCTAGAAAGTCAAAATGCTCTTTCTCGAGTGTTTCTCCATCACCAGACCATGGTAATATCTGTATGCAACGAAAATTAACATAAAAAAGAACAGTGACATCACCTGCTCAGAGCTAGGCATGGAACCATGACATGCCAGCAGTAGGACCCTGCTAGGATCTCCTAATAGGGGATGAGCTTGGAGTTGATCCTTCAAGGAGTTTATGTCATCCCAACCTGTCATAAAAACTAAAATTGCACCAGGCCGTTCTTTCCTGACTATGTGTAAAAGAAGACTCTCAATGAGGTTAAAACCAATAGAGTCAGGATTCCAACAGGACAGAGACTCCTGAGTCCTTGGACTGTACTCCCTAAAGTCGGCAGCTTCAAGTACATCCTGTTCAAAAGGGCCAAAAAAAATTAAATACAACCAAGGGATTGAGATGAAACTAAATAAGACACAAATTTTCTATACCTCTACGGCAGAAGCAATTTGGCTCTTCCTCTTTTTGAAACCTTGAGCTTGTTTCTGCATTTTCCACGACTTTTCATGACCATAATCATCAATCTGATTATATTGATTTAACCGATACCCAGTCATTTCTAGAATGTTCTCCAGAAAATGTGTTCGGACTGGGTAAGTAAACCCCTGTAAATAGAGCAATGCCCAACACCCAAATCAAATATGAAATAAGATAAAAACGTAATCGTGAACAAATGTAGCTGAATCAAAGGTGGATTTGCTGAAGGAATCAGGAAATACTTTGTAATTGCAATACAAATGGCACCTGGAATCACCTAAGATCATGCTATATTGACATAAATGCACAATAAAGAGCATAGATTGCTAGATGACAGTTTGGGTACATGGAACAGATAACTAAAAGAAACAAAAGTTAATTAAAAAGCCATAAAAAATAAGACCTAGTTCCCTGAACTTACGGGAATATGGATCGTTGGAGCACGACCAAAGTAGGAGGAGAAAAGCTCAGCATTTAGGGTGGCACTCATCAAAATCAACCTCAACTCTGGCCGGCGAGGGAGAAGTTCTTTCAGAACAATAAGAAGAAAATCTGAAATAAATGCAAGGCTATGCTTAACACCATATTAGAATACCAATTGGCAAATTTACTTTCCAAAATTGAAAATTACCTTCATTCATTCCGCGTTCATGAATCTCGTCAACAATGACGTGTGTAACACCTCTCAACTTTCTGTCAACAAGTAATCTCCTTAATAATATGCCCGTGGTGCAAAAAAGAAGCCGGGTGTCCCGCCCTTTCATCCCTTCAAGCCTAACTTTGTAACCAATCTATTACCATAGGGAGAGATTTAAGTTCAAATCAGCTAGAAACAAAGATAAATGATTAACAACCAAGTGAAATAAAACAAGGGAGGAAATAAATTAAGCCTAACATTTTGAAGATAAATCTACGTCACCAAAAAAGTAACTTACAGATTCCCCCAGATTCTCCCCTCGTTCCGCAGCTACTCTTTCAGAAACAGCCATGGCAGATATCCGTCTAGGCTGGGTACAAATAATACTGCAGGAAGCTCCACGATCAGCTTCAATCTCAGATTCTAAAATGTACTGAGGAAGTTGTGTAGTTTTACCACAACCTGTTTCGCCGGAGACAACTACGACCTGCTCAACATAAATTTGAAGGAAAAAAAACTTAACTATGCTGGTGAGCAAAAGCAATCATCCATAACCAATTATAGAAATAATAAATTATAACTCACCTGATTTTCTGATACAGCTTTTAACAGTGCATCTTTCTCCTTGTATGCAGGCAGACTTTTACGAAGCTCAAGCATCTTTTGACCTTCTGGCGATTCCTGTAAAGGACTTGACATGTCAATATAAGTCTATAAATCAACTATAAAGCTACATGAAGATGAACAAAAGCTGCATCACAAAGTCAAACTGTTAAAAGACACGGAAGAACAAAAATTTAGAGACAATGCATTGTTTCCTACATCAATTAATAATAACTAACAAAAAGAAAAAAAGGATCAACTTCCAGCCTGAATAATGGTCACAAAAAGAAAGGAAAAATAACCTGCCAATGTCGTTGCCTATTATGCAGTTGCAAGCTTTTCCGCTGAAGAATTTTCTCCATGGCATCAGTATTCTGTATCAAGGGCTCCTGCTGCTCATAATGTCCTCCATCATTAGTAATGCTTCTACAACTGTTTGATCTTGACAAGGAAAAGTCTGACAAATTTCCTTGGCTCATTGGCTTTTGAGATAGGTAGGCCTTGAGATGAGCATCTACTTCTCTATGAAGTCCAAAAGGTAAGACAACCTATACACGGTTCAAAAAGTTTAGAGCAATACATTGGATAAAAAACCTTGTAACTTCAAATAACATGTACACCAAGATTAATTAACGAATTCAGGCCCCACATCATACACTACAGAGCAATTGTTTCACAAGTTTCAAAGGAAAGAAAGACATCCATTTCTTTCCATGCATGATTTAAACTAAGTTGAGCATATGCATATAAGAAAGTACCTCTCTTTGTGGCCGCTTATCATCAAGATCAGGTCTGTAATTGGGCTGAGGAACTTTGCTAAATACTACAACTCTAGAATATTGACGGCTGCTTGAGAAAATCAAGGATCAGAACAACATACAAAAATGGGCACAGAATAACTGTACACTTGCGAAACTGACATACCTATGCAAACCCATCCTGCTTGCCAGTGCTGAAAGATGATCAAAATCGCGTCTATCCTTTTTTTCCCTAGACACCAATTCTTGCTCATCTTTGTTGCGAAGAAGCATGGTTAACTTCCATCTCCATTCATCAATGTTATCAAGGGTCGAACCACCCTAAGCATATATTAACAAGTAAAAGTCACAACCTTTACATTTAAGCAGAATGATAAGAAAATAACAGGTTTCAGCTCTGCTTAAAAAAGTGCTACTTCATCGGTTGTAATTTCAAAGTCCGAAAAAGTTCGATGCTTCAAAAACATGTACTGATATCTAAGCTCTACGGTCTAGCCTACGTGCTTGTTTGGCCAGCACCGTGGGAATTCAATTCGACTTTCATTGGCAGCTACATTGCATTTCGACTTCAGAAATCGATAAAGCTATGAGGTTAAAAATGAAATCTTCATTTCCCAGAGCAATTAAAAGCAACTCAGCCAAGGTTCCCAATTCAAGTAATCAACATTTTTAACAAAACGGGCAGGGCAGAACTAACCATTTGGCGCTGAGACGACCCCAATTCGGCATCGGACTCCTCACTCGCGGAGGCGTCCTGGTACGCAAACCCCCCATAGCTCAAATTTTGCTGGTAAAACGGCACCGCCGAACTCCTCAGCTGCTGCCTCTGCTTCCAATCCAGCTCCGCCGCCCGAGACGATGCCTGGCACGTGACGTCCCCCACGTGACGCGACAGATAATAGCACGCATTCCAATTCCGGGCCGGAGCAAGGCAGAGCGAGTGGTGGTACCGGCTGTTCCTCATCGAGCATCCCAATAGCAGCGACGGCCTTATCAAAGCTACGTGGTGGCGGTGGCGGTGGTGAGTTCCGCGTACAGAGAAAAGAAACGGGGTGGTGGTGGTGGTGGAGTGTTTGAGGGACATGGTGGTGGTTCGGAATATATAGCCCTGGAAGAGAGCGGAGTACGGCATGGTTGTGGGTTGGGGTATGTGAGAGAGGCGGTTATGGTGGTTGTGGGTTTTGTCAGTTGGAGCAGCTAGGGAGGGGAGGGCGCCATTTTTGCAGGGATTAGGGTTTTTGACAGGTGACGGTGTGGGTGGGGGTTTGTGTTGGTTGTAGAGAAGCGGCGCTCATGACTCTGGAGCTGGACTCTGTTTTTTCTTTTATCTATTAAAAGAATAAATAACTAAATAAATAAATAATATTACAGTCCGCCCCTCCAAAATAAAATAAAATAAAATTTTCCCTTAACATGTTGTTTCGTACCATTAATATAACAGAAAAATTAACAAAAAATTCAAAAAAAAAAAATTTAATAAAAAATGACAAAAAAATGTGTATTAAATAGTACCAAGAAAAATAAAAATATAATTTTTCGTTAAAAGTGTATAATATCGATAGTGTTTCGTTAAAACTCACATATATAATTACATAAAAAAGAAATATAATATTGAATTATTAGTTTAAAACGCGAATCCAAATATGTTCTTCTCGTCTAATATGGATGGGCATTAATATGAATGAACCAATCTTATCACCCTAAAATGTTTCAATTCGGTTTGCGGATATGAGTTTTAGTAAAAACCTATTTAAATTGAAGCGGACTGACTCCCTATTTATTTATTTTTATTTAATTTAATATTATTAAGGAGAACGAGAAAGTTTGAAATTATGATACCAATATAGAATAGGAGAAGAATAAGTTTCGAACATGGGATGTATGAGTAAAAATTCGACATCTTATCCACTAAGATATGAGACCGTATGCAAAACTATTTTAGTTACTTGTTTATTGTTTTTATTGGTTAATAACTCAATAAAAATGTTAAATTTGAAAATGAGATTGTGAGTTATTGCTATTATATTAGTGAAATTTGATTAATATCACGAGGATTAAAACAAAATGCCTTACAAATACCAGAACAACTAATTATAAAATACAAAGTCTTCAAGAAAATTAATTTACATTAGCCTTCGTCACCTTCGCAATAGTGATTAGTGAGACCAAGTAACCATGTAGAAAAATAATTTAATTTGATTCATTTTCTCAATAATTTTTGTTAAAATCGAATCAGATCAAATTAATTCGAATGTAATTTCATAATCCGAACCGTATCCACCCCATCACCCAAATACTCCTTCCGAATAAGGCCATTTTCGTCTAATCACTAGATCCCTCCTCTCTCTCTCTCTCTCTCATAACCTAAAACCCAACTCTCTCTACTTCTCACTCACTCTAGGGTTTCCATTCTCTTTCTACCATTTAAAAAATTGGAACTCAGAGAAACCCTTTTTCCTTCGCAAGTTAGCGACTTTTACATCGATACCCTCCACCGCACTCTGAAATTTCAGTTAGGGTTAGGGTTCCGCCGATCCCACCATCCATGGCTTCCCCGGCAGTCATCTCCCAACCGCGCTCCTCCAAGACCGAGTCTTATGTCGATAACAAGCGCAAGGAGGACATCCGCCAGGCCAACATCACCGCCGCCCGCGCCGTCGCCGATGCCGTCCGAACCAGCCTGGGACCCAAGGGCATGGACAAGATGATCTCCACCGCCAACGGCGAGGTTATCATCACCAACGACGGCGCCACGATTCTTAACAAGATGGAGGTCCTCCAACCAGCCGCCAAGATGCTTGTCGAGCTTTCCAAGTCCCAGGACGCCGCCGCAGGCGACGGCACCACTACCGTCGTCGTCATTGCCGGCGCTCTCCTGAAACAGTGCCAGGTCCTTCTGTCCCACGGCATTCACCCGACTGTGATCTCCGACTCTCTCTACAAGGCTTCCACCAAAGCGGTCGACGTCTTGACCGCCATGGCCGTCCCCGTCGAGCTCACGGACCGTGATTCGCTTGTCAAGTCTGCAAGCACGTCGCTCAACAGCAAGGTGGTGAGCCAGTACTCGACTCTGCTCGCGCCAATGGCCGTGGACGCCGTGCTCTCCGTGGTGGACCCGGCGAAGCCAGAGGTGGTGGACCTGAGGGATATCAGGATCGTGAAGAAGCTTGGAGGAACCGTGGACGATACTGAGACGGTGAAGGGACTTGTTTTCGATAAGAAGGCGAGCCACGCTGCTGGTGGGCCGACGAGGATGGAGAACGCCAAGATTGCTGTGATTCAGTTCCAGATTTCGCCTCCAAAAACCGATATCGAGCAGAGCATTGTCGTCTCGGATTATACTCAGATGGATAGGATTTTGAAGGAAGAGAGGAATTACATTCTGGGTATGATTAAGAAGATCAAGGCGACCGGTTGCAACGTTTTGCTGATTCAAAAGAGTATTCTGAGAGATGCAGTTACTGATTTGTCCTTGCATTACTTGGCGAAAGCGAAGATCTTGGTGATCAAGGATGTGGAGAGAGATGAGATTGAGTTCATCACCAAGACTCTGAATTGCTTGCCCATTGCGAATATCGAGCATTTCCGGGCAGAGAAATTGGGTTATGCTGATCTGGTTGAGGAGGTTTCGCTTGGTGATGGGAAGATTGTGAAGATCACGGGGATTCAAAACATGGGTCGGACCACCACTGTGCTGGTTCGCGGGTCAAACCAGCTGGTGCTAGATGAGGCGGAGCGGAGCCTGCACGATGCTCTGTGTGTGGTGAGGTGTTTGGTGAGCAAAAGGTTTTTGATTGCAGGTGGCGGTGCGCCAGAGATTGAGCTGTCAAGGCAGTTGGGGGCGTGGGCTAAGGTGCTGCAGGGGATGGAGGGTTATTGTGTGAAGTCGTTTGCTGAGGCGCTCGAGGTTGTTCCCTATACGCTGGCTGAGAATGCCGGGTTGAACCCAATTTCAATTGTGACTGAGCTGAGGAACCGGCACGCACAGGGAGAGATCAACACTGGGATTAATGTGAGGAAGGGGCAGATCACCAACATCTTGGAGGAGAATGTGGTGCAGCCATTGCTCGTCAGCACAAGTGCCATCACTCTGGCCGCCGAGTGTGTACGGATGATTTTGAAGATCGATGACATAGTTACAGTAAGATAGATTTGGATACTTGATATTTCATCTGTTGCTCATTCGAGGCGGATTTCTGTTCCGAATTTTGGTACTGGTTCTGGATGTTTACTTTGGATTTGAACTTTGTTTTTGTGTTTGTTAGGGGATGTTATGTAACCTGCCTTTGCCCGTTTATATCATCTAATCTGTTTGTCGTGTTAAGTTTTCGTGCCAATAGCGATGATGTTATTTTGCGTTTCTTGGTTTGTCAAAAGACTAGGTATCGAGTTCCTTCGCACAAATTAGACTCTAATTTATTGAATTTCTTTTTGCATTGCTCTGTGATTTGCCTCCGTTAATTTTTTGTTCATTTCTTGCGTTTGATTTACGTTTTCGTGTTTGAGCTTGCTTGGACATAATTCAAAATGTCGAGTAGAGTTTGAGTTTCTCCGTTTTGGCGTCGCGAGGGCGGAGTTTTGATTGAGGTGTGTGAGTCAGTTGATTGATTGTCTTGCATCCTTTGCACCTCTGTCACTTGCCCGAGGGTGCGCGGGATCTGATAATCTGAACCTTTTTTTCTTACTGCATTTCCCTCTCGTATGTACCCTTGTGGTTAATTTTTTCGGGTTCTAAGCACAAGAATGTGTTCTATCGCGCATTCTTCCTCGGATTGATTCAGTTCCTCTGCCGATTTGATATCCCAGTTTGCAGAAACAGTCTCTGCGACGACCGCTGTGACCAGGAACTAAATCAAACCGAAGAATGTAAATGATGCGAGCGAGAGTTTGCAGGATACTTTTTCGGCACAGGAGCCTGCAAAATTTTGAACCTTACATTCCAAGTCATGAAACAGTTTCGAGTGCTGGAAACTCGAGCATGAACTGAAAAATGTTTCGTCCAAAGAAAAGGGTTTATCGACAAAATTCCAGAATACATTGTTAGCGCGGTACAAATTTTAATACATCTAGCAAGTAGGTCTGCACCAAACATCCGTAGCTGTATATTTCGAGTTCTTAACAATTCAACGGCTACCTCTCGACTGAGCAACTAATCAACGGTGGACAACAATTTCGCGCACTTACAACCAAAGAAGCTACTTGTGCCTGAACACGATTATGATCGCAGTGCAGTTATCTTTACAGCGTCTCTCTCGCACAGCTTCCTTTACAAGACGACGGCTTATAGTTGCAACAGGTAGTCCCTCCTACGGAAACAATATGTAACGTGCCGTTATTTCAGAGAACGGAGATACGTTAGTGATCTAAATGAACCGTATAAAACAATGGGCATCAAGAAAGGAACTATTTGCTCTAACCTTCAACAGTTTCTGAACAAAATCAACGGCATCACTTGGTCCAATTACCTGAAACAAGTTTAGAAACATTGCATCGTTAAAAAGAAATAAAACATAGAGAATAAGATCCGCTAGAAATCGGAACCGGACAAAAAACTATACCCCCCAGAGGCCGTCGCAACCAAGAATTATGAAGTGCTCTCTTTCTGTAAGGTCAAAAGAATGAACATCTGGGGTTGCAATAACGCCCACCTGCAAATTACAGAGTTCATGGATATATCATTTCAATCATCTTTTTGTAGACAGATGGAGGTAAACTTAAAGATTTTACCGCGTATATACAAAAGAATAATGATATAATTTTTCTTTCCGGACAAGATTCGAATTTACAGTAACTTGACAAATATACACTAACAACAACACAGGTTTTTACATATTTAAGGAATAGAGAGCTAAAAACATATTGTTTTAGGCCAGAGTCAAAATGTAAATACAGGGCAAAGTGTTAAAAGAAGAGAAAATATAACCTTTTTGAACTGGCGATCTCCAAAGGCCCTAGAAACTTCAAGACGCCCCTGTAGTTGTCCATTTGAACTCACATTGCCACCAGCCTGATGACGATCAAGCATGTTCCAAGCAGAAGGGAGTTCATAATGTTTCATGTAAATTCAGATAGAAGTACATATGAAAAAACAAATGAAGAAAACTGACGAGATATCCTTTTTGGAAATAAAACATTTTTCTCTATCTCGTGTTAACCCTAATTCGACAAATTTGTACTCCCAACTTTTTTCAGTTCATGCTCGAGTTTCCAGCACTCGAAACTCAGGAGCATGAAACAGGAGCGTGCTCGTATTCAGAAGGTAATGTATCCACGAAACAGTTTAACTCAATTCAACAAATTCTTCAGAATTGAGGCCTTTCTGTATATATGTGTGAACCTTACATTCAGTTCATGAGCATGAAACAGTTTAACTCAATTCAACAAATTCGTACTCCCAACTTTACGTATCCACGGCCCTTACCTTCTGAATACGAGCACGCTCCTGTGCATAGATGGCTTTGTGTTCCCTTGTCAAAACAATCGCCTTCAGGGGACACGCTTCATTAGAACCATTTTGCAACCCCTCAGCAGGAGATGATCTTGCTACCACTGCTTTTGCATCCCCAATGTTAGCAACAAAAACCTATAACCATCCAGTAGCATTACAATTCGAATTGATAGGGTGATCTACCAGAAATTTGCAAACTGTATCCTTAAATGAACCCAAATTACAGAAACTAGACCAAAGAATGCAACAAAGTGATGCTTAATGTATCATACCACATATATACAAAAAGGCCTCAATTCTTCAAATTTAGAAACCGATTTCCATATTTAGTACTTACAGTTTTTCCTAATATCCAAACACATACAGCTGTAGCACCATCCTGCCACCCCCCTAACAGCAAATTAAAACCAACACATGAAACCTCAGAAGATAATAGGAAAGCATTAGTTCATGAAATGGTTCTCTACGATCTATATGTGCGGTAAAATGATAGATAAACAGATAAAGCATATGAGAAATAACTAATTGAGATGCAATCGTTCTAGTGCTCAAACAATCAAGGCAAAGGAAAGTAAAAATCCGAAATAGAGAATGAAGAATAAATCTGTACCTGCAGCACTTTCTCGAAGAAGAGACTCATCAGTTTTCCGAAAACCTAAATTACAGGAATTGATTCAAATAAATACACTGAATTCAAAAAATTCACAGCTGGATCGAAGCACTATATGATAAGAAATAAAAAGACTCGAATAGCAATTTATACCATCAAGTATGGCTTTCTTGGCTGCTTTTATATCCAACTGCAAAATAATAGATACAATCACACTTCAAGGGAAACAAAGTTCAGGCGACCAAAATGTCGATGCAGTAAGTCAGGCATTAACATATATATACTAATGTGCATGGCAAGAATAGTTACATCAGTCAATGATAACCAGCAATCAAATTAACACATGGATGAAATTAAACAGGAAAACCGACGAAGCTCCTAGAATTGTTTCATAATTGAATTCAACTACCAGTGCATCCGAGAAACAATCCAACAAGTACAGTAACCATGGAAGGTGATCATGTCAATCTGCTATAAAGTATCAACAAGTGCTTAAACATGTATACAAAAATCAGACCAAGCAAACACACCAACTCACGTGGTAATCCGGCTGAAAGCACATTCGTGTTCAGATGCTTCTGAGCATACTCCGCAGCCAATCGACCTCCATGCCCATCATAAACTGCAAAATGTGCACATCTGACCCCCAAAACAAAATCACAACCAAAAAAATCCGAACTTTAAGCAAACACAATATTAATTACAATAAAAGAAACAAACAAACAAAGCATTGGAATTTAAAACCTCAAATTTCCGGGAAAATCCTCGCCAGCGGCGTCCAAGAGCACAACCCAACCGTCCTCCATGGCGTGCCTCAGCCCCTTATGCTCCGCCGCATCGGCCTCGATTTCAAAACCCATTTCCCTTTTGCTCATATCAACTTCTGGGTCTTCATCTTCTTCCGTTTTTGACTTCTTGGCAGCTGAAATAGCATTGCTGGAATCGCCTTCCCGCTTGTTCTTTTGCTTTGACGCGGCCTCCGCCTCCTCTCTTGCACTCTCGTTCGTCGGGACTGGATTGGCGGTTTCGGTTTCAGTCATCGTGTGGAATCAACGAATCAAACAAGTGGCCACTGCAACCAAGAACAAGGAAAAAGATTGTTTGGTTGCTGAGAAAATATTTGAGCTTGACCAAATTCACGATTGAAAGGTTGCAGCTTTAATAAGAGGGATCGACGATGCAAATTAGAGCTTCAAGCCGAATGACGATCCCATCCGATCCAAATGGTGGGATCTTATGATTCTCACGTCTTATCCTAACCGTTCGTTCATCGTATACTGTCTTCTTCTAATCGTTCATCAATTAATTTTCGTCAGATAATATTTATTTTTAATTTTAAATAAAAAAATTTAAAAAATTTCTGATAACACAACATACAACAAATAATTAGAATATAAGAATGTTTGGTACCCTCACCGTTTAAATCGGGATGGGATCTCCCTTCAAGCCATCGACCCGTTATAATATAAAGTTTCACAGATTATACCCGCAAGTTTCCACTTTTTGTGTATTCGACCACTCCAAAACTAAAACATACAATCAAATATATGATAGTTACACCAGGTACACCTATTAATTAACAAATATAAATATTTCGCAATATGAACAATTTTGTGTAAAAGAAGTAAGTAAATGAGTGTCATTGTGTCAATGACTATTTTGGATTGATAACAACCCAACAGGATCCTTTTTGCGAGGAACCGGAAATCTATTAATCGTGTCTGTTTATCGTATATTACGGGTTAGTTTTCATTAGGTATTGATTGTATTTAATTTTAAATAAAATAATTCTAACCGTACGGTGTATGATAAACAGACATGATTCATAAATGGAATAGGATCCGAAAATGATTCAAAGTTTATAAAGACATGTTTAAATGTGCTTTTAAAATAACTGAAAATGTTTTTAAAAAATATTTTTTAAAATCTCCCTATATAAAAGCTATCCGTCTACCTCCCGCCTGCGATTGTTCTAGGCTCTCTTCTTCTCGAAGATTCTCAGGCTCCGCTAACGACCGCGGCGGAATACCCACACCGACGATTCTGAAAAGCCGGACACTTTTGGTGCTTCCACTCAATTTCTGGGTGTCAATCGGTGCTGTTTCTCCTTTTCCGCCTTCTAGAGTTAGGGCTCAGGGTTGGAAATTGGTGAATTTGTACATTTTGTATTACGATATCAAAATTCTAGGGTTAGGGTTTGTTCAATTTTGAATTCTGTCTTTCTCTACTTTGTAGCTTTTGGGGGATTATGCCCAATACCGTGTGTAACTGAGAATTACTGATTATTATTTTTTGATTTGTTTGTTTACGATTTAATTATTTTGGAAAGGAATAAAAAAGAAAAAAGAAGAGTAAAAGAGTGCAAAAATATCATCAATAAAAATTTGTTCTTGACTGCACCATCCCAAGTTCCCAATTCCCATGTATTCATATATATAAGTATATACAGAAATAATTAAACTTTCACTCACATTGTAAATGGGGAGCCCTGCATTAAGCAACCGAAATAACGGGCAGCGGTTAGGCATTACAGAGCCCATTTCTCTGGGCGGGCCGACGGAGTATGATGTGATCAAAACTCGAGAACTCGAAAAGGTTGTGGTTTGATTGATGTTTTTTATGATTCATAACTGAATTTTGGGTGTTTAGTTGAGGTTTTGCTGAATTTTGGTTTTGCTGTTGTTTTTTTTTTTTGAGGGTTTTCAGTATTTGCAAGATGCTGGATTGTATGAGAGTCAGGAAGAGGCTGTGGGTAGGGAGGAGGTTCTTGGCAGGCTAGACCAGGTTGAACTTTTTTTTTATGTTCCTGCTGTTATTATTGCAATGTTCGTATTCGTGATTGAGCTGATCAGTTGCACATTGTCTGTTCGTGTTTAATTATTTCCTTTCTTGATGATATATATTTGATATTGTATTCTCTCTGATTTTAATGTTTAATGCTGGTGTTGAAATCCAAGTCAGATTGTGAAGACGTGGGTTAAAACAATTAGCCGGGCAAAGGGCTTGAATGAGCAACTGGTGCATGAAGCAAATGCTAAGATTTTCACCTTTGGTTCATATCGGCTAGGGGTATGAAGCCCTTTCACTCTTTCCTTCCCACTCTATTGATGGTTTCTGTGTTTGCAATTGTCCGGTTAATGCCTGACTGTTGGAAAGTTATATCTTAAACACCTTTAGCAGTGCTTGTAGATTGTAGATACAAAGCATAAACTTCTCTTGTTGTACGACATTGTCTTGATTTCAGTTGTGTTACTGTCGTAATTAAGTAACACTTGAACCCTATCCAGAAGCATAGACTTTCTCTTTTTAGAAGAAACTATTTTATCGATTTCTCTCTCTCTCTCTCTCTCTCTCTCTCTCTCAAGTCTTTGTAACTCTTGATGTATTCGTTGTCTAGAATTGTTAACCTACAGTTTCTATATTTTAATAATTAGCAAGATACTTGAAACTTGAAAGAGTTGTTGTTCACCATACTTGCTTCCTGTTCTCTATTTGTGCCTGATTTGTTACATCTTGATTGAATTATTAAGGGTCAGAGTTGTCTTGTCTGAGCCCTTTACTTGATAAATTATGAGGCTTCTTGTAAATAATGCTATTTGGATGTGGAATCTGTGATGTTATTCTATGTTAGTTTTTTTTTTCTCATTCTGGGCTTCACATATTCCTTTCTTTTTCTCATTTTCCCCTTATTGTCAGGTTCATGGCCCTGGAGCAGATATAGACACACTCTGTGTTGGACCTAGACATGCAACTCGAGAAGTATGATCAGCCTTAACTTTAATTTGCAATAAGTTCTACTTATTTTTGCAGCATCACTTAATCAACTTTCAGTTTCTTTTATGACTTTGGTGTAGGGAGATTTCTTTGGCGAACTTCATAGGATGCTGTCTGAGATGTCTGAAGTGACAGAGTTGCATCCTGTTCCTGATGCTCACGTCCCTGTTATGAAATTCAAGTTTAGTGGGGTTTCAATAGATCTTCTTTATGCACAACTTGCACTTTGGGTTGTTCCTGAAGTAAGTGTTGCCTATATGCTTGAATGTTTATGTTGCCTATATGTTTGAATGTTTATATTAGACAATCGAACACCTTGTCATCTTTTAATTTTGCATGCATTATTCCATATAAATTATGGTATCATTTGTTTTCAACGTTTTCCATTTGGAGCAGGACTTGGATATATCACAAGACTCAATACTACAGAATGCAGATGAAAAGACAGTTCGTAGTCTCAACGGCTGTAGAGTTACAGACCAAATTCTGCGTTTAGTCCCTAACATTCAGGTTCTCACCACCAATGACAAGCTTGTTTGCATATGGATTTTTGTTTGAATCTGTTTAGCATCTTTTTGCTTCTCATCGTGTATCTGAACTTTGGATTGTAGAGTTTCCGCACAACATTGAGATGCATGAGGTTATGGGCAAAGCATCGTGGTGTTTATTCAAATGTATGGTGGGGTATTGCTGATGTGCTAGATTATTCTATAACTCGCACAGTATTATTTTTGCTTATTATGTGTGTTTCTGTCATGAGCAGGTTACAGGTTTTCTTGGTGGTATAAACTGGGCAATTCTTGTTGCTCGCATATGCCAACTTTACCCGAATGCACTGCCTAATATGCTAGTTTCTCGGTTCTTCAGGGTATATACTCAGTGGCGTTGGCCAAATCCAGTCATGCTTTGTGCTATTGAAGATGGGTCTCTTGGACTTCAGGTTTGGGATCCTAGAAGATATATAAAGGACAAATATCATTTGATGCCTATAATTACTCCGGCTTATCCCAGCATGAACTCTAGTTACAATGTGTCTGCAAGTACTTTGCGTATCATGTTAGAGGAGTTTCAGAGGGGTAATGAAATTTGTGAGGTATGATTCTCCATTCAAGTTTTGATATCTTCTTTCCCAACACAAAACATGTAGGTTCCTTATTGATTTGTATTTTGTAATCATTTGGCCAAGTGGAGTAGTGATATTCTTGTTCTTATTAACTAGGCTATACAACGTCTAGTTTTCATTTTAAATGGTTGATTTTTCATTGGCATCATACCAGTTCTTCTCTTTGCTTTAAGCAAAGTTATTCCAATTTTGTATGTTGCTCAAAGGCTATGGGAGGTTCAGCTATTTGTAGTATAGTCGTCTGAGTTTGAATCTATATTTGGGTCCTTTGTAAGTCATCGTGACCATGGGTTGCACCTATTGGGCTAGATGTTGGTTTGTGTCAATGATATCTGTAAATGAGTTTAGTGGGGGAGTTATATCCCTTCAAAACAAAATCAGCAAAATGGGAATATTGTCCCATTGTCAGACACACACACACTCTCTCTCTGTTCCCGAGTTTGATGTTTGGTAGTTCTTGCAGGCTATGGAAGCAAATAAGGCTGATTGGGATACCCTTTTTGAGTTTTATGCTTTCTTTGAAGCGTACAAGAATTATTTACAGATAGACATCAGTGCAGAAAATGCTGATGACTTTAGACAATGGAAAGGTTGGGTTGAGTCTCGTCTCCGTCAACTAACCCTGAAGGTGAAACTATACCTTTTACTTATTCTCCCCCCCCCCCCCCCCCCTCTCTCTTTTTTCCTCCCCTTCTCTCTCTCTTTCGGATCCTTTTTCATCTGTTTGTGTTTGAAAAATCTCCAGATTGAGAGGTACACATATGACATGCTGCAGTGTCACCCGCATCCAGGTGATTTTTCAGACAGATCGAGACCTTTTCATAGTTCTTTCTTTATGGGCCTGCAACGAAAACAAGGAGTTCCAGTCACTGAAGGCAAACAGTTTGACATAAGGGGAACTGTTGAGGAATTTAAGAATGCTGTCAACGTTTACACATTATTGAAGCCTGGAATGGCGATCCGTGTATCACATGTAAAACGCAGGAACATTCCTAATTTTGTGTTTCCTGGTGGTGTTCGACCTTTGCGCCCATCTAAAGTTACTTGGGACAGCAGGCGGAGTTCAGAACTGAAGGCTTCTGTTGATGCCCAAGCAGAGAAATCGTGTGAAGGAAATGGATCAGATAGTGGACAGAAGAGAAAGCGGGTGGATGATAATTTAGAGACTGACTCAAGGGATGCCAAGTCTTTACGTCTCTGCAGTGGGGAAGGTAAAACTGATTTAGATGGATCAGACAGTGGACAGAAGAGAAAGCGGGCAGATGATAATGTAGAGACTGACTCAAGGCATGCCAAGTCTTTACATCTCTGCAGCGAGGAAGTTCGTAAGGCTAGCCCTCCTATCAGCAATGTCAGTTCGCGTTCCACAAAATGTGACAGTATCGATGCAAACAAAAACCACAATAATAACGTGAAATTTAGCATAGGGAAGATGGAAAACCCTGCAGACATTCCTTGTCAGAATGGTCAGACTGAAGTATCATCGAGGTACAATCCACCAGTCGATAGTCTATCTTCTGCTGTGAATACATCAAATTGTAAAGAAGATGCACTGGAGAAGATTATTGTCGGTCCATATATTTCCCACCAAGCTTTGCCAGAAGTAGATGAGCTTGAAGATGATTTGGAATACAGACATCTAGTGAAAGACTTATCAGGAAACATGAAAGGCAGTCAAATGGAGGCTTCGAAGGAGAGCGTGTCAGTTGCAACACCAGTAAATTATAGCAACGGAGCTGCTCCTTCCACCGATTTATATAATGGGGGATTAGAGGAACTTGAGGTAAACACACAACTTTTGCTTGTGCTCTTATTTTTCAACTTTCAATGTTTTCATCTCATCGTTCATTTACGTTCCACTTCCCTTGTGGACTGCTACATTTCGCTGCATATGAAATATTTTCTTAAGGTTTTTGTTTGGTTTTCTTTTTAGAACATCGAAAGGTGAAACTGATCTTTCTACTTTATCCTGTGTCGTTATCTGCCTTGGTGTTTTCGGTTGTCTAATACATCTGTGTGCTTATTCATTGGAGCTTTAAGTCATTTTTTCTTTATGTTTTAATTTTTGAAGCCTGCTGAACTTATGGCGCCACTCTCAAGCGGAACCCCTTCTCCGCCTGTGGCTCAGAGAAAGCCGATCATCAGGTATTCATCGATTCAAATCAAAATGTAGTACCATTTCATTCTAATTATACGCGATTGATTCGGCACGCCAGAAATACTTTGAAAAACTGGTACATTAGTCTTCTTTCGAGTAACGTTTGTGTCTCGAACCTCGTTTTCTTTTCCTTTCATTTGCAGGTTGAATTTCACTTCATTGGCCAAAGCTGCCGGTAAAAGCTCATAAAACGGAAGTTCAATGCCGAAATCTTATGTATAATGTGACTTTATTTTCCCCGACTTTTTGTAATAACAGTATAAGGCTTTCAAGTTCTTACTTATATGCATAACAATTGTGAGAAAAACTTGTGTAAGGGCGTCCTGACTATGTCGTTCGTACACCAAGTTCGACTCTACAAGTAGGGATCCGAACTTAAGGGTGGACGCACTCTTAGAATCAACCGGTTTTACTCACATTTTCTTTATTTTAAGAAGTTAAAATGAAAAAATAAAATATTTATTGATTCGAATTAATTATTAATAATCAAATTTAATGTGATACAATGTAGGGTAAATTTTAATGTGAGAATTTGAGGGAGGTTGTATGCTGCGGTTATACACAAAATTCTCATAATTAGCATGTGAAAATTATATATTTGCATAAATGTCAAAATGATTCATGTGTTGTAATCATTTGATTAATTTAGTTCTCGTGTTTATTCCTTTTTCATCCAATCTTTATTAAAAATTCATAAAATTATTATAACCTATAATAAAAAAAATATGGTTCAATTGAAATAGAAAGAAATGTTATTTCAAAATGAGAAAGAAAAAATCAAACAAACTTGCCTTGCCATTGGCCTTGTTCTTGACACAACCTCCAACACTAGCCACAGATGCAGACAACTCGACAAACCATCTCTAGATCCACCTAGAGTTCACCTATCACCATGCGAGTTCCATCATCGTGGTCCCAAGAAATTTAACCGGGACCACATTATTTTCAACTGTGTAATCAAGAAATTGACTATAACTGAGAGAGCCATATAATACCATTTCTCTTTATTTAACTATTCTTTTCATGAAAATTAAAATTTACTGAAAAATGAAAATAAATAAGAAATAACACATAAAAAAAATAAAACTCTCATCTTGAAAAATTATTAAGTTGTGACAAATAAAAGAAAGGGACGACGTTTGAAGACGACGGGAAGGATGGATGAGAGCTTTTTTTTTTTTTTTTTTTTTAATTTCTTTTCTTTAATATTAAATTAAATAGATAATTTTATCATAATTTATAAAAAAAATTAACCAAAATTAGATGAAATGTCTAATTAGATAACGGAGAAAAACACAAAAAAAACAAATTGCCTAAATTAAAAATAGGGACACTAAGTTAACGCAATAACCCAAAAAAAACGCCACTTGAACATTTAAGCCAATAAATATTACCCGTACAATTGTTGTCAAAACTCTTTTCCGCTCTGACTATGTTCCACGCTTATTCGTTAAACTTCATATTAATTTTTAGAGAGAGAGAGAGAGAGAGAGAGAGCGAGGGATGGAAGTGGAGCAGGTGGACTATGTGCTAGTGCCGCTGGGTCTGCTGGTGCTGGGTGCATACCACGTATGGCTGCTGATCACCATCCACCGCCATCCTATTCGAACTGTCGTTGGCCTGAACGCGCAGTCTCGCCACCAATGGGTATTATCCATCATGTCTGTAAGTCAGTTCCCCACCTCTCTCCCTAGAATTCAATTGGTTTTGAACTCGCTCTCTCTCTCCAGAATTACATCCCATACAAACTAATGAAGGAAATCCCTTGTTGGGTTTTTGAGATTTTAATTATTTTAATGAATCTAGGAGTCAATCAGAATTATAGTGATTCTCTTAAATTTAACGTGTATTCAATCAGGATTTTAAAATAATTTATTAAAATTCTTAGGAATCTGAATGTATTCAATTAGTATTTTAAAGAAATTTATAATATTCTAGGTTATTCAATTAGAATTTGATTTTAAAGAATTTCAAAAGGTTAGAAATAAGAAGGAATTTGAGAGATTTTGTAATGTATTTTAAGCATTCACAAATTTCATCTCTCCTCATGAGATTTCGAGCAACTGAATCAAAATTTTACATGAAATTCTTACAAATCAATTAAATTCTATAAAAATCCATAAATTTATAAATCTATTGAAATCTCTCTAATTCCCAATTGGATATCCCTAAGCATTAACATGATTATGATATTACTTTTTGAGCTAATATCGAGACGAAAAATGATTTTCGCACATCATTTTTGTATTATTGCGGTCCTCTCTTGAATCAAGGGATGAAAACAAGTGAACAACCGCAGAAGGAGAGACCTTAGAGTGTGAAAATCGCTACCCGATTGAGATTCTAACATTGATCCTTTACTTGTAAGAAAAGATTTTTGCTTTAACTTAGTGTTGTTCATGGCATCCTTGTTGCTTGTGATTTTCAAGATTCTAACTAGAGTTAAGATTCTTCAATTTAAGCATTAGTAGTTGAAGGATTCATGTGCCATAGTTAGGCTGATCTCTGGACACGACCATTTTGATTGAATTGTAGGTAGTTCGTATACTTTTCGATCCGCAGGGAAAGTTTCTCCTTCAAGTTCACATATTTTGGGATCTTTTGGTAGCTGAGATTGGGTTGAATTGGATAGCAAACATAAAATTTGAGGCAGGATTATAAAAGATTAGACATGAAACGGGACGAGAATGTAGTTGAATAACTTGAATATAGTGAGTTATCTAGTCCAATCCAAGAAATCAAACGAGCCCCGAAGGTGTATTTGAAGCTAGATGAGATACGAAATTTCCTGTATTTTTTATGTCTTACAGTATTTAATCACGTTGTCTTTGATGGATAAAAGTTAGTCAGATCATAGAGGTAACTCCTCTCCATTAATTCTAATTTGATCAGGACCCCTTGAAGAATGGTGTTTTGGCTGTTCAAACGATACGCAACAACATAATGGCGTCTACGCTGTTGGCAACAACAGCCATCACTCTCAGTTCTCTCATCGGCGTATTTGTCAGCACTACATCGGACTCCGGCAACACAGCATCCAGACTAGTTTACGGGAACAAGAGTCCGATTCTCTCTTCGGTCAAGTACTTTTCCATCTTGCTTTGCTTTCTCGTTGCCTTTCTCTTGAATGTGCAGTCCATTAGATACTACGCACATGTTAGCTTCTTAGCCACCGTGCCCACATGGAAAGGCCAGAAGGATTACCTCGAGTACGTTGCGCGAAACTTGAATCGCGGAAGCTATTTTTGGTCCCTCGGATTGCGAGCATTCTACATCTCGTTCCCACTCTTCCTCTGGATATTTGGCCCCATCCCCATGTTTGTGTGCTGCTGCATTATGTCATTTGTTCTGTATTTCTTGGACACAACCACCAGTTTTACTAGACATCTTCACACTAATTCCATCCGAGGAACCGATGATGTCGAATCGGTTGGATAATCGTCGTCATAAGGTCTCGAAAATTGCCTTAATTTTAGTTTTTATACTGTTTTATTAGGAATTTAGAATATTTGCAGGGTGTTTATATCCTCAATAGATGGGTCCTCTGTATATTATGCGTAATCGGGTATGTAGTTAACTGTTAAGATCTATTGGAGGTTGTTAACTATTAAGATCTATTGGAGGTTACGAGAGGTTGCCGCAGTGGCGTTCTAGGATTCATACAACCAATCCTACTTAATGGGATAAGGTTTTGTTATTGTTGTTGTTGGAGGTTATGGGATCATTTGTAAAATAAATTGTTTGGGGGATTTGGATAAGACTCTGTTGTTGTTGTTGCTGCTGCTGTTGGAGATTAGGGGATCATTTGTAAAATAAATTATTTGGGGGATTTGATTTAATCTGACCTGAAGTAAGTATTTTTGTTTCTTTTCTCCCAGTTTTATTTAAAAAAATTCAGCAGAACAATGATTTCATGTCTTATTTTATGTAAGTCGAACATTTGTCATGCATGCTGCAGCGAACGTTTGGTTTATCGGAGGATGTGCAGAGTTGTCGCGCCTCGAAAACCTTGCACGAGCTTATAAAGAATTTGGGTATTTTCCCTTACTCAGTGTTCGTCGCGGGGACGATAACTGGTACATCGGATGTGCATCCTTCCCGGTCTCTCGTACTAGGGAAAGATTCTCACAATGCTCTAACGTCCACACCAATATAGACCAAACTATCTCACGACGTTCTGAATTCAGCTCATGTATTGATTTAAATGACAAACATCCAACTATTATTAATCGATTTTAAAGTGGAACTTCAATTTTATTCAACATAACAACCATATATAAATAAATGACGTGTCTTTTGTTCCAGACTTGAGTTACACCAATTTATAAAGACAATGTGTCTGTCTCCTAATCGAAACTAATTAAAGTAATTTTGAATATAAAAAGGGACCACTCTTCGTTTATTCAAAAAACCAAATAAAATAAATGTCGGCAACCATCTGACTGGAGTAACGTGACCTTAAATCACATTCAAATAAAAAAAAAACGTGCCACTTGTCTTTTGTTTTGATCGATCATGTGCCGTTTGTCCTTTATTTATCAATGGTATCGAAGATCAGATCCAAGGCGATCTGAGGCGTTTAGTCCCAAACGTTGACATAATTCCATGGTTGTTCTGGTTTGCGTTCTGTCGTACTTTGCCTTTAACTAGTTTTCGGTTCTCGAGACTGGAAACAGATGAGGGATATGGGATTGGATAGCTTAAGCTTGAACTATTATCTGGTGCCGGCGGGACTGTTTGTGCTGGGAATATACCACGTTTGGCTACTCATCACAGTGCTATGCAATCCCTCACGAACTGTCATTGGCCTCAATGCTGTGGTTCGCACGCAATGGATCTTCTCCATGATGACTGTTAGTCCCTCTCTCTCTCTCTCTCTCTCTCTCTCTCTCTCTCTCTCCCCCTCTCTCTTCCTCTCGTTTAGAGGTTCTAAAAGCGAAATAAAAGTGCTTTTAGAATGATTAAGCATTTTTAGAGATTCTTCTAGCTATGATTGGCAGAAAAAGAAAAGAGCTTCTGGGTTAGTGCACATGTTTCTTTTAGAAAGTACTTTCCTTACCCCCTTCTTTATTTATGTCTTCTGTCTTGAAGCGCTTTTAGAATAGCTAAAAGCAAAGTATAAGTGCTTTTAGAATGACCAAGTGTTTTTGGAGGAGCTGCTAATTATGTTTAGCATAAAAAGTTAAAAGGTGCTTCTATGTTAGAAAACTACTTGGAAGTGCGCTTTTCCAAGAAGAACATGGACCATATTAAAATTTGTGCTTCCTGTAATAAGCACTTACGAGAAAAAGTGCTCTCTAGAGAGAATTTCCAAACGGTGTTTTGATTTGTATTGCCAAACCTCAAGAAGTTGAGTCCATGAATTTCAGGACCCCTCGAAGAATGGAGTTTTGATGGTACAAACATTGCGCAACAACATAATGGCATCTTCCCTTTTGGCAACAGCAGCAATCACTCTTTCTTCGGTAATCAGCGTATTCGTGAGCACCAGTTCGAGCTCCGAAAGCACTTCAACACAAAAACTTTCCTCTCTCCCTCTCTCTTCAATCAAGTACTTCTGCGTTTTACTGTGTTTTCTCGTTGGATTTATCTGCAATGTGCTGGCCACTAGATACTTTGCTCATACCAGCTTCTTGGCTACCCTGCCAGTATGGACAGACAAAACAGATTACGTTGAATATGTTGCGGTAACTTTGAATCGAGGGAGTTACTTTTGGTCCTTCGGATTGCGGGCGTTTTACCTCTCAATTCCCATGTTTCTTTGGATCTTTGGGCCAATTGCCATGTTTGTCTGTTGCTGCCTTATGTCAAGTGCCCTCTATTTCTTGGACACTACCACCAGTTCAACACAACTTGTTCTCGGCTCTTCACTCAAAGAAGAAAGGGCGAGAACCAATGATGTGGAATCAATTGTTCAATCATCGTAAGTTCTCTTCGATAGTAACTGTCATAATTCGGAATTCTTAAGTCAATATTGAACATAACAGACTATTTATTTTGTTTCGATTATGATGTGTGTGTTTCTATACTCTGCATGTGTTTGGGTGTCTGTTCATATAAGTTGCTTCTTTTTTTAGCAGAAAGTCATGCATGTCTTATATTGTTACGTTCGGTCTTAAGGAAATCATAGTCTAAGGCGAAGAAGTTGGATGAATAGCATAGTTGAAACTTGAAACCAATGTATTCACTTGAGTGCGGAGTTCGTGTTATATTTATGCAAGTTCTGTAGTTACATTCTTAAGCAATAGTCTTGATTCCCCTCGTACAAATGCTCAAATGTTGAAATTTTTTCATATCAGATCGTACATTCTGCAGAAAAGAAAGCGCCTAACAAAAGAAATCGTATGATTTTTCACATCGTATAGGCTATTAGTAGGTGCCATTTGAAAACAAACTTGTTAACTTGTGTGATTTTCCTTAAACGTATGTAACTCTTAGAATGCTTACTCTAAATAGGTGCTGTTCCAAATTCTCAGGGAAAACTCAGGCCGTGAGGACCTTAATCACCTTCGCTTCCCCCTACTTACTGCCGATTCAGCTTCTGCCTCTTAATGTTGCCGGACAGTCTGCAATGTGTTTCTGTTGCTGGTTGCTAAGTGTTTCCCTCTCTCGTCTCTGCGAGCATTGCGTAGGCTTGAAGGTTCGCCTTTATGTTTTCGCTCAGCAAAAAGGTGCTATCTTCTGGTTCTAAACTTCTAATACAGTGAGTCATGGTTGTATTTCATTTTTAAGAGTTCAATAACTCATCAGTTGGTACACCCAGGTCGAGAATCCTAAACTACGCTTCCTACTCGAACCATCCTTACTCCTTCAAACAAGTGAGAATTTTTTTTATTTTTTATTTTCCTTGTAATTCATTCAGCGAATCATCGTTCGCTGAAAGGCTAGAAAATAATAAAAAAGGCTATGGGATGTAAACATTTCATACTTTTGAGTTTTGAGACCTTATCGCTGTATAAATTAATCGAAATAAAGTTTACAAACACGATTCACATTGTCATACTAAGATATATATTTGGCCAAACAAGACTAAGCTATTTGCCCAAATTATGAGAAATCCGGCTAAGGAAGTCCATGGACCGTCATGGACTTAGAGTCGACTGATGACTTGTGCATGGACTTAGAGTAAGGGCCGAGCCAGGAATTTTCAATGGGGCGGGCTACCTCATTCTTTTGCTAGGGAGGTTGGGCTTACAATATTTTGGTAGACTCTATACGTGTGAGTTTTGTGTTGCTATGGATTCTAGTTCTGCATGAACTCGGAGGGATACACAATTCCGATTGCTGAATTCGGCAATGAGGGCCGCTGTTTACACTGCAATATATGTAGCTTTTGCTTAAATGTGATCTAAATTGCATGAAGTAGGATTCAAATTTGAATGTAGATGGAGGAACATACTAGTCTAGTCAACTTAGATAAGTCCATATACAGATAAAATTATGTAATTATTCATAGTGTCATAGCCGAATTATGAAGCATGCCTTGTAGTTAAAAGAAGTAAAGGATGGCTCATGGATGAAACTTAAAAGATGGCTTTACTTTGAACTTGGACAATTTTGGAATGTTAATGCTAGCTGAAGCCAGCAGCAGCAAGCAGACATAATTGTGGAATGACGGAGCACTTGTCATCCCTACCATATTGTAATAATGCTTATATTCCATAGAAAAAAATATATGAGAGTGAATGATGGAGCACTTGTCATCCCTACCATATTGCAAGGAAAATGTTGGGAAGCCGACGTGCTTTGGCTTTTTCTTCAGTCTTCATCGTGATTGATGATCGACTGGCATGCACTACAAGATAAATGTTGTAGGTATTCTATTTTATTGTAAGCAGAAACGGAATATATATATTCAAGAGATTTAGAATCATTATAAATGCAATTAGCAGTATGAGACATAGTTTAAACTCTTATAAACATTGGCAAGTTTTCTTTTTCATCGATGTAGGACTTTTTTAACTTTACATCTTTACATGCTTTCTCATGTACATCTTTAGATGCTTCCTCATATGTAGTAAATTTTCAAGTTAAATACGTAAACTACACAAATTATATATATGTAATTATGCCGTTAACTTTCATATGCCTACAATTATTTCATAATGCATTTCAATAATCAAAAGCGTTTATATATGTGTGTGTGTGTGTATATATATATACATTTTTTTTTTTAAAACTAAAAGCGTTTATATTTTAAGTTTTCATTTCACGACAAAATGAGGGAGGGTCTAATCTTAAACGTAATAAAAATATATGGAATCTGAAAATAACATCGCGATATCTTGTCAGGTGTGGAATCTGATGTCTGTAAGATTAGCAGGAACCCTACACAGTACTGAAAGGATAAGGTACCCCCTACGATTAGTTGGCTATCTACTTGTCTGGTCAGACTGTTCCTATAATATTTGAAATTTTTGCTTTGTGTCCACGTTAACATTACATAAAAGATGAAACCTGCAAGTGGTTTTCCTTTTATCACATAGATATCTAGCTATTTCTTCAAATTGATTAGTTCCCTGAAGTGATCACGTGAGTAAATATGTTTCAATTTTCTTACCGCTAGTTTAGAAGTGCTTTTAAAATAACTAAAAACGATTTAGTTAAAAAAATTTAAAATCAATTCTTAAAAATTCGTAAGTAAATTCTGTAAAAACACACAGTACTTTCTGTAAAAAAACATCAGTTATATGCTTTTTACAGGAAGCATTTTAAGTATTCTTAGAATTCAAAATTTTCTCTAAAAACACTTTCAGTCTTGTTAAAAGCGCCTCTAAACAAGCCCGTAGTGTTAGTAGTAACCCTAAATGTCTATATGGGTTATGATAATTACGAGTGACTTGGCTCCACAATGAACGCTTGGAGATCCTCCTCAATTCATTTTGTGGCCAATTCACGAAAATTCGGGCTTATGACCAAAACTATTAATACTATAATTATCTTTGCAAAAAATAAAGGAAATATGAGATTATTGAGTCATCAAATAATATAAAAACAAATAAACGAATTTAGCAAAAACAATATCAACCGTCTACCTATTTACTACAGCTAGTTGACTAAATGATCATTTTTTTTTTATGAGATGACATTTACATAGTGATTTATAATATAAACAATTTCGACCATAACAACAAAATTCTGAATCAACCACGAAGTAAATTGAAGAGGAACTTCTTATCTATCTTAAGTAGCCAAACATTCCTTATTTATAATAACAAATCAAATACCTGACGTGAGGGATGATAAATTTTTCAATGTGCCTAGAACAGACTCAGAACACTAAGTGTCATAATACAAGTGGTTTAAACTTCTAGTAAACACTTTACTCGTTCTATTTTTTGGTTGAGTGACTTCCAATCTCTTACCTGATTGAGTAATTCCCAGAGTTACGATCGTATTTGTTCTCCTCTCTTTCTGTTGGCTTCCCTGCGTCAGTTATTATATACAACTCTACAATATGTATAATACCTGCTGAGAGAGATGCTATTAGTTGCTTGATATATCCATGAATGTGTCTAGGCAATTTTTCATATGACATGCATGTTGCATACGCCTTACAGATTAGCTAGTTATCCCACTTATTTTGTATGACACGTGAGAAGAGAGACTAATAATTACCTACATACGCCTTTGCACACACCTAAGCAATGTTTTATACAACATGTTGCATAACCCTATGCGTACTAGCTAGCCCATTTATGTATATGATATGTTGAGAATGAATTAGACATTGATAGATAAGGAATTTTGCAAGAATTTATAAAAAGTTAGGTTACTTCCCATATTGTAAATTGATTTTATGGTGAAAGTACAATTCCTTCATGGTATTAGAAGATGTTGGTCCATGTGTGCATGTAAAGCCCAACCACCACACGTGCTCCACGTTACCCAGTTCCTGTTATCCACGTGTTTGACTTGATAATTTGACACACGTGAGAGGTCGTGTGAGGATATGAATGTAGAATGAATCCCACATTAATGGAAAGAGGAACTTTGCAAGGGCTCATAAGAGGTTCGGTTACTCCCCATATTACCAATTGGTTATGGTGGAACCTTAATTTAGTTTATGATATTAGAGCAGATTGTCACGTGTGAAGTCCAACGGCCACACATACTCTATGTCACCCAATTTGTGTTGCCTATGTGTTAGGCTTAAAAACTCGTCACACGTGAAAAAGTGTGTTGATAGTGAATCCTACATCAAGAAAATGAGGGACCTTGCATGTGCTAATAGTAGTTGGATGACTCCCCATATTGCCAATTGGTTATGGTAAAACCTTAACTTTCTTCATGATATTAGAGCAGATTGTCCATGTGTGAAGTCCAACAGCCACGTGTGCTCTACACCACCTAATTTATGTTGTCCACTTGTTGGGCTAGAAAATTTGTCGCACGTGAGTGAGCTTGTTGAGAGTGAATCCCGCATTTGGAGAAATGAGGGACCTCACATGTGCTTATAAATAGTTTGGCTACTCCCCATATTGCCCAGTTAGTTTTATGCTGGAACTTCAACTTTCTTCATGGTATCAAAGTAGGATGTCCCATTTGTGAAGCCAAACGCCACACGTGATCTACATCACCTAATTTGTGTTGCACATGTTAGGCTTGAAAATTCGCTACACATGTGAAGGCTTGTTGAGAATGAATCTCACATTGATGAAAGGAGGAACCTTGCAAGAGCTTATAAGAGGTTGGACTACTCTTTATACCGCTAATTAATTTTATGGTAAAACTCCAACTTTTTTTTTTTTATGATACACGAGAGGAGAGAAACTACTAGTTGCTGGACACACTTGTGCATTTATATATATATAACATGTTGCATGCCCGTAGGCATACTGGATAGCCTGATGATGCTGTATGACACTTGACTATATATGTGAGAAGACAAAGATGTATTGTTAATTACACAACATGTTGCAGACAAATTTTTCTGTCTTCTCAGTAGAGAGTGATCATAATCAAATATTTCAAGGAGGGTCATTCGATTGTTTTTGGATAAGTTCCAAGTCTCAAGCCTTTTATATCATCCAATGAAAAAGAGTTCATATATATGTAAACGTGACATGGATATGGAAAGAAATGTCAAGGAGATTCTTTAAAAAGGTTTTTCAAGAATTTTCTAATACTTTACCGTTAATATCAATTCATATACTAATATTATAAAATAAAACTTACAAAAATAAAGTATATAGAGGGTCCTAGCATTTCTCTTGACATGTATAACTATAAGAAAGGGCAAAGTAAAGCCGCGCGCAAGAGACTAAATGGGGCATATCAAACTGCAGACACTTTCATTTTGTGACGATCGATCGACACGACTCTCTTTCCCTTTCTTTCTCTCTCACATCAAGGTCTAATCTGCATAGTTGGAAGACGCACAGTTTTATCATAACATGCACTTGAATAAGTGAGGTGGATAGAGATAACAGGTCAGGCTTAGTGAAGTTTGTGTTCTTCTTTTTTCCTTCTTTCATTTCGGAGATCAACAAAGCGTGTCATTCGCCAACTACATCCACATGATCGGTCAAGCCATGTAAGAAGATCATCCCACTAGGCACTAGCTAGAAATAACAAACTCAAGAAATCAACACTCTTTTTATTATGTTTCGGAATATCCTATATTAAGCACTAAGTAACATTTTACTATTAAATTATTGGTCATGACATTTCCCATTAAGAATTCAACGATTCAAAACTTAAAGAGTAAAATACACTTCAAATCATACAAGAAAATACCAATGCATGCTTGCCTCGAAACTCTTTATCTGTGCGATACATATTCGCTACTCCATCTACAAACGTAATCTTTTTCCACTTCAGTACTCTCAATTTCCATGGTCAGAAGGAAGATGCTTGTCTTTTGCCTGGCTACGGCTATAGCTAAATATATGACAAACACACACAATTGAAGGGTATGTGCAATGTAATTGTAAATTACAACTTTACTTTTAGCAACATATTATATTCCAGTGGATGAGAACTATGAATTTGTCACTCATTATTTATTTTTACTTTTTAATTTTCATATCACATCAACGACAAGTCATCAACTTTCTTAAATAAAGTCATTATGCTTAAATTTATATGAAGCAAAAGATCAATTCATGAGAAGTCGCTTCATCCTCCGTCGGGTTTTGACTCTCAGTTCATATCAAATCAAAGAGAATAACTTAACCGTCATGATTTGCAAACACTATGAATACTAACTACAATTGGACTAAGTTAAGGTGATTCTGATATATACAATCATTATTATAAAAACCTTTGCTCAATCGCTAACTTAATTATAAATTGAAATCTGCTTCTCTCACTTGGAGATTTTGGATACGCCCAACTAGAGGCAAAGCCATGAAAGGACCAAAGATGGTCCTAAGCTTACTTTGCCATTTTTTTCACACAGAAGTTTAGTGTTATACTTATAATTTTACGGTTTTTTCCTAGCCTCAGGGCCTCAATCTGACATTTTATTTTATTTTATTTTTTTTTGTCGGGTTTGATTTGAAGTTGGTGGCTCCTATAGGGTTCAAGCAAATCCATTTTTTGTGAGCTTTGAGGAGGTTCAGGCATGAGAATTAGTGGAAGGAGAAAGGAAGAAAGTTAGAGAGGCTTGGGGTTTAGGTTTAAGAAGATGACAAGAACGAAGGACGACACCATACCAGACCCAAACAATGGTGGTTGGTTACCACTTGCCAAAGTAATTTTTGTAAGATTAAGCATTTCATATTGAGACTACACTAAAATCTTGACTCCTCCAGTGAGTTCATCTCCAATCTCCTTCATAAGATTTTGTTCTAGAAGGAGGAAAGAGTTCTAGTACCAAGAAGCATATGTACAATGAAATGTTAAGAATAAATTTGGTTTGACAGTTGCTAGCTATTTGAACGTTTGAAATTCTTACTAATTAATATATATATTCTTTGGTGAGATACTATGGCACTTATATAATTACCTGAATAAGAAATAAATCATGATCAAGTAATATTGACTCAGACTTACAAGTCTCTTGTCTTAGAAATCTTTTGCAGATGCAGTATCATGATAACCAGAGACTCAAGCTAGAATTATTTGTATAACACCAAGAGGTAGATAAATATTAAAAGAAGAAATAGGTAAATTCATTCCTCAATTGCTTGCGTTTAAGACTTTTTATGTAAAAAGCCTCATGAGGAATATGGACAGTAGATGCTAGAAATCTCAAGAATCATTAACTTGCTTCCTTACAAGTTACAACTCAACCATATTAACCACAAAAACAAAACAGAAAAGTATTGTAGGGGTCATAACCTCTATGGATATGTTCAACTTGAATCAGCCACTAATTAATAAAGACCGAATTAACACCACCATTAAGTGGTGGTAATACTTGCCACCGTATTTATTACTGTTAGGTAAGTTTAAATTTTGAGATGTGTGTAGTAGATAGACATAAATCTCAAAATTTAAACTCATACAACAATGATAAATAGGGTAATAAATACAGTGATGAGCATCACTATCACTGGATAGTGATGAGCATCACTATCACTGGATGGTGATGAGCAAAAATATTCCCAATTAACACAGGATCAACATTAACTCATAGAAAATATGTGCTAAAGCTGCTGTAGCATATGCAAAATGAATGCAGTGACTGTGTACCACAATGGCAAAATGCATATTATGCCTAGTATATAAGAAGAGAATCTGCGAACTTTCTTACAGATCTCCATCTTTTTTACAGCAAGCTCTATAAAGACATCAATTCCCAGAAATGGAAGATGAAAATAAGAACAAGCTGCTCACTCTTCACATATTTGCACTAAGAAACAATGATTTCGCTCTTTCTGGTCTAACAAATAGCCATACTAGAGCTTAATTAATTACCTCAACAATTAATTCTGCCCCTTCTCAAACAGCTCAAGCTTAAGCTATTACAGTGGTTCTATTAGTTAGTCCACATCTAGAATTCTCAACAGAATCAATATATGCAGACTGCAAAATTAAACTCCTCTCCCTCAAAGCAAATAAGTAAAATCCTTCTCCCTCTATAGACAAGAACCGCCTGATTCAAATATCTCTAGGCAGCTGGGATATGTATAGCATCAGATTGTTCAGGCATTATATTCTTGAAAAAAACAAACTAATATTTATGAAATTAAGAGAACAAGAGAAAAAAAGAGGTGAAAGAAAACCTAACTATATCCGGTTTTAGGGGTATGAGATATCTGGCACCAAATCACTGGATCGATCTCATATGTAGAATTCAGACCTAGCTAGCCATTGGAAAATTTTCAACCAAGATAATGTGAAAATTGTTGTTGCGATCATGAACTACACATTGACAATTAAAAACTAAATAAACAAACTTACGCATGAACAAACCCATAAAATGCACACACACACACACACATATATATATATGTGTGTGTATACTTATAAATATGTTTATAAGAACCTGTGATTGCAAAGTATTCCTGCGGCTCTGATAGATCTGCTTGCCCAGTACTACTACTTCAAACCTGTAAAACATAAGATCCTACAAAAGAGAAAAAAAGGGAAATCCAACTATATATACAAGTCAGATCCAAAATTGAGAAATCAATAAATTGATGAATATATACGCAAAATCACTTGAGATTAATACTGAAATTACAAAATCAAAACAATACATAAGCAATTGAAAGGGAAGCATATATCAGCTGATTAACTAGTAATCACTCAAATAATCTTTTATTATGAATTAAATTAATATGGGAGGTGCACGGGCGTAGAGAGAGGCAAGGAAGCTAGATATAACGAGGTGATGACAGAAGCATAGAGAGCACAAAGGAGTGAGATGCATAGTCAATTGCAAGTCATCCATCTGTGCTCTCTATCTTCTGTCAACAATGTATCACCACTCCCTGCTCTTTCTCTCTCCCAGTTCCCTACTCCTTACCCTAAATTTAATATTATAATAATGTTTAAAGATTAGAGTTGCAGATATAGAAGATACTTCAACAGACCTCCACCAATGGTCCCTATTTATAGGAGAAAATGTACCACCCGCCCACTATAAAGAGTTTATTTTGCTCGAACACTCTAGTGATAATATTTACTATTCTATAAATAAAATTTTAATTTTAAATTTATGTCTTGATTACATATACCTTAAAATTTAAATTTATAAAATAAATAAGACAGCAAGCGAAAATATTCTCATTGAAAAAGAATTAAAAAAGGCAGATATACACGTACTCCTAGTTTTTAGCAACTCAGTCACAAGGGTACGAATGCTTCCAGTGATCTTTGAATGTGTCTAAGATACTGTTATGTGCAATATAATATTAAATTAATATTTTTTTTCATTGGTAAATTTTGTAAATAAGAGATTTTAAATTTAATACTTTTGAAAGACGACTTTGATACTAATTTAATCACTTTACACCTTAGAGCATTTTCAAATGATATGTCAAAATGTACACATAAGTTATAACAATAAAAAAAAAACCACACTAATATTCTCCAACCGAAGTGTCAAATCCTATGTGACGATGACATGGATTGGCAACAAAAAATGTTGCTGTCAAATTTGACAACAGCTTCAAATGTTTTTTTATTAATTATTAAATGTATTTTATTAATTTTTAATTAGTTTAATCATTTATTATAATTAATGTTGAGTTGACCGATGCAATTATCCTACTTTTTTCTTCTTTTCAATTAAGGAAGGTGAACAGATTACTGATTAAACTTTAAATGTCCTTTATTAAATTTTAATTAGTTTAATAATTTATTTTATAAAATAATAAAATAATAATTTAATTTGACATATCGGTTGGAGAACAGAACTTTAAAAGATGCCAAAGTGCCACATAAGCTGTCAAAATTTAAATTTTATGTTCAAAATTTGACATCTCCTTTGGAGATGATCTTAGTGTAATATATCATGTATAAAAATAAAAATAGAAACACATTGAGAGGGATATGAATGTTTCTATTCAAATATTATAAAATTTCTCTTAGTGGCAGAAAAGAAAAGAAAAACCGTTATACGCTATTATTATTCTACTAAAATATCTTTAAAATGTAACATATAACTCTGTCGTCCATCCATATTGTAACAAATAAAATGATACACCACGTGATAAATATTTTCAATCACCCATCTATATCGTAAATGAAATAATGCATCCCATGACAAGTATATTAAGTACACATAAATTTACTCCTATGGTACATATCTCTAAGTAATGGCAGTCTCACTATCACTCATCTACTGTCTACTTGCAACCGTTTCTCACGAGATAAAATCTTCTCAAAAGTACAACCAGTAGTACTCTTCAATATTTGTAACGTACGGCTAAACCCTGCATATCCCTTGCTATATAGTAATAGCCAGTGATAGTGATCAGCATATCTTAACCAACCCAGTGCACAAATTTTGATTGACGAAGAATATACTCTAGTTGTTGAATGAGTAGCGTTGAATGAGTAAGAAATCTTTCTCTACTATTTCTTTGTAGTACGGATATATCCTAACAGCATATATGCATGCAAAATTTATTTGATACGCCCCCATGTGCACTATGGATTTGCCATAATCCTTGGAGATCATGGTTGTGCCAACCCATATGGCTGTGGTCATGAAATCCTTGGTCATGATCATGACTCTTGCATGCATGATAACTCTAGTTGTTATGTCTCACATCTCGGTTTTGATTAATGAATGATATATGCTATGGAAAAAGTGATTTCACACGCCAGGTTTTCTCTCCAACAACTTTTTGTTCATTTTGTCCTTGATTTGAATAAATGAAAAAAATTGAAAAGAAATAAATAAATAAGAGTTAGTAAATGAAAAAAAAAAAAAAAAGTGCATAAATTATTTATCATCCGTTATGTGCGTGTTTCACGAGACGAACAAAGCACAATCGATAGAAACAGGTAATCAAATACACTATAAATTAGTTTGAGCGGTTGAAATAGAAACATCATGAGAGTTGTACTGGACAAATCAACCTTTGCAAAGTCAATTATAGTA
The DNA here is from genome assembly GCF_019419815.1 of Pyrus x bretschneideri. Classification (NCBI taxonomy): domain Eukaryota; kingdom Viridiplantae; phylum Streptophyta; class Magnoliopsida; order Rosales; family Rosaceae; genus Pyrus; species Pyrus x bretschneideri. Next base: position 12,710,758 of record NW_025999612.1, on the reverse strand, counting down.
TATATACTTTAGCTACAGAAAAAGTGACGTGCTCGAATATAACTTGCTTTCAAGAGGAAAATTCAAAATGAATTAAGAGTGGTGTTATCCACATATTTATTTTTACTTTTTACATATTTTCTTAATTTTTTTGTCGAATCAAATAAATTAAAAAAAAATAAAAATTAACAAGAATGTATGAAAGATAAAACAAATGTGCGAATGGTACTGATCTAAATTAAAATTAGCAGATACCTGAATTTATTCTTAATCTTATGACTGGAACCTTTGAAGCTTCCACTTTTATTTGGATAGATCCCAACCGCAAGATAACCATCTAGAGCTGTGTAGAGGTGCATGGGTCCATTGTCACCATCACCTCGATAAATGATGAGTAACACCGTGAGATGTGAAATATTCACAATCTAGATATTAATATATATTTTCATGCAGTATTTATTAAAATATAAAAGATCATAAAAGTTGAATTGTCTGTTCGTAAATTTCCATACTCTTCTCACTCTTCTCGTATCTTTCTATTTGTGTGATCACGATTAAGTCACGTAAATATTTTATATTCTTATTACTTTTTATTTTATTATTTCTATAAAAAATTAATATAAAATGTATACATGGCTTAACTATGACCACATATCACAGGAGGTTATAGGGAGGGTATGGAGAGAGTATATAAATAAGAGGGTAGACAATCCACCTCCAAGATCATATATGGTCAGACAATGATCAATAAGATTTGGAATGTGATATCTACACATCCCATTTTATTTCTCGCACAACTTTTTAATTTTTGACCATTGGATCAGATGAATTGAAGAAAATCAATAGACAGAAATTATTAAAATTTGTGTGAAAAGTAAAATAGGATGTGTATAGCGCACCCCTAAGATTTTTGTATACTTGTGCCGACCAACGGAGATCTAGGAATTTTTCCCCAAGGAGATGGAGACCGTACACTATATTGGCTGGTTTCTCTTTGCTACTTATCCTGCTTTTGTCTTGTTGAAGCATTTGTTAAGCTATTTGCCTCCATAAAGTAGTTTTTATTTATTTATTTTATTTTTATTTTTTAAGCAAAGCGATGGATTTCATTGATAGAAGAAAGGTACAGAAGAGGAGGCAAGTCTCTACTCAGGGTTACAGTCTTCAAACAGAACATCTATAATAAAATCTGGTGGTTCTCAAACCATAAGCAGGGGCTGCTAGCCAGAAGAAAGATTGAATCAAGCAGGCGGTGGGTGACTTCATAGAACCCCAATGATCCCCGAAGAAAGAGCTTTTTAGTCTTCCCAATAAGTTCAAGGGGGGACAAAATCAACAGAAGAAGCTCAGCGCTTGGGTGATTTGGAGCGATTCGCTTCGCTGTCTACAATAACATTCTGAAAACCCCTAGAAAGCTCTAAAGTAAAACCCTCTCTGACCATTAATGCCTCATGCTCAAGGAAAATACCAAAAAGACATTAGAAAATTTCATGTGTAATAATACGCGCAGTTGCATACATTGGTCTTTATGTTCCAACCAAATTATCTCGCTCCAAATTTAATGATTTATTTCATTAATTGACTTCCGAGATTTAACTAAAATTTGTTGGTTTCGGTTTTTTGACAAAAAATAAAGTTACTAGTACTTTTGTCATCTCAAATTAAATTTATTCAACTTTATATAAGCAGTTTACTAATCTAATAACAAAAATTTTATATAAATAAAAGAGCCCAAATACTGCATGGTCATGCAGGACGCAGAACCACGGGTCCAAATATTTAACTGATCATCACATAATTGAATATAGATATATACAAGCGCGCGAACACACTTCTCTCAAAAATTCTCTCCCAAAAAATATTCAATTTTCTATCTGATAAAAAATATATGGACAATCCAGCTATATTATATAGGATGCCGCTGTGCATACATCCATTTTACTTTTTACATATTTTTCTTAATTTTTAGACGTTAGATCAAATGAATTAAGGAATATCAATTGTAAAAACTTAACAAAATTGTGTAAAAAGTAAAAATAAGTATGTAAATAACACTATTCATTATATGTTCGTGTGTTCAAAACCCTAGTGCCATGCAATACCATAGTCCACTTCCACATACCTAACTCCTCGCCCATCGTAAACATTTCATAACCCTATTAGCTACCTCTACTTCTATTAATTACTTCGCGGTTTTTAATTTGGCTTATTTTTAGTTATGCTCTTTGAAACTTAATTTTGATTTTATTTTATCTCATGTAACATAAAAGTCATCACTTTTGTAAGATTCCACATCAACCAACGGAGAGGGGGTGATGTACCTTATATGTACATGCTTCCCTCCCTATAGCATGAGGCCTTTTGGGAGCTCATTGGTTTCAGATTCCATCGGAACTCCGAAGTTAAGCAAGTTCGGAGATGGATGACCCACTAGGACGTTCTCGTGTGAGTTCCTAGAAACAAAACCATGAGGGCCCCGCCGGGGTCTAAAGCAGACAATATCGTGCTACGGCGAAACCGGTCCGAGATGTGACAACTTTACTCACTGAAATTTAAAATTCATTCCACTTTACCATGTTCTTTTGTTAAATAACTATAAAAGTTGCTGATGTGGATGGGTAATAATGTAATATCATAGGCTTATTTTTATCTACACCCTCATGAACTCAATTTTTATCCTATTTTGTCATCTAGAACTCAATTTTGATCTCACTTTACCTCCTGAAACTCAAAAGTCATCATTTTATAAATCTCTATCATTAACTGTTGAATGTTAACGCACAGTGGCGACAAATTTGATTATAATCTCCACTATGCGTTAACATCCAACAGTAAAAAAGCATTAAGTTAAAAGAAGAAATTAAAAAATATAAAAAAATGTTGTTCTGCAACTCAAAGTAGGAAAATGGGATCAAATGGAGTGAATTTGATAGAAAAAACGGAAACATAGTAAAGTGAAGCGTTTTTGAGTTTCAAGGAGTTTAGTGGTTACTTTTGAATTTCAAGGAGCGAAGTTAAATCAAAATCGAATTGTAGGAAACGTAGCTAAAAATAAGCCTTTTATTTTCTTTTAGGTGCAATTATTAAATTCTTGGCATTATTTCATTTTGGTATTTATGTCCTTTTCTTCTTCTTCTTTTTTTTTTTGGAAAAATGATTTTTGCATATTTTTTAGCCGTACAGGAAATGGCAAGAATTATGAGAAGATGTAAAGAAAATAAAAATAGGGTAGTGCTATCCACATACTTATTTTTATTTTTCACATATTTTTTTAATATTTGATCATCGAATTGAATGAATTAAAAAAGATCAATATCTAAAAATTAATAAGAGTATAAAAAATAAAATTGAGTGTAATAATACTATCCTAAAAATAATGTGCAGAAATCAGTCTTCGTATTTTCGTAAGGAAGTTCAGCTTGTTATGTCTTTAATATGCAGAGGGAAAAGGTGAATGCGGGATTGGCCTTCAGTTAGGGTTAACGTGGCATTGTGGCATTTATTGCAACTTGCCAATGCAAGAAGCATCGAGAGGAAGGTGATTCCAAAGCATCCCTCAACACACAATCCTCATCCCTCCTCTTGTCTCTGTCAGAGTACCCACTTAAAGGTGGACACCTATATGGGGCGGTGCACTATTATGCAGAGCTACCTCTCTATGATAACACGTGCGGACACCCCGTTATCTAAGCCTCCAATTAGTTAATTCTCTCAATCTCCTAATTAATCTATCTCCCATTCCTTTCCCTTAATTTCTCTCCCATTCTCTCTTCTCTTGCTTAAACAATTACGAGCAAAATCTTATATTAATTTTTTATAAAGATAAAAAAAAAAAAAATAAAGTGTGATAGAAAAAATAAAAAAAAAATAAGAATAAGAAGAGAGAGAATCATATCTCCTCTTTCTGTCTAATAACCCTAAAAATCTTGACAAGCCTACACTTCTTCAATATTACAAAACCATATATATTTGAGAATAAGAGAAAAAGAAAGTAGGACCTACTAGGGCCACATTTGGGAACTGAATTATTCCTTGGAATTTGAGCTTTCCCCTTTTGGACGGGAGGCGACGGTGATGGGAGATTTTTTGATTGGCCAGATGGGGGTTCTGCATGTTCGGCCTCTAGAACATTTCAGAATCGTCTCTGAGTTATTATTATCCTCTCTTATCGTTTATCGTTTGACTATTCTTGGGAAAGTGTTGAATCTTTATGCGAGTATATATGTTTTGTGTTGTCTCAGAGGTAGCGTCTGAAGCAGGCTACGCTGTCAAAAGGTGCAAAAGTTCATTATCTTTTTTCAAAGATATTACATTGAAAAAATGGACGAATGAATGAGAACAGATGAAGGATGCCAGGAAGAGCAGACATGGAAGATATGCACATGAAAATAATACTAAAAATTTAAAAAAAAAATCAATTTTAAGCAGTTTTCTTTCCTAATGTTTTGTTTTTATTTTGTATATAGCAGTTTTTATTCAGTTTGCAGTTATCCTTCCTCCTTCCTACCACACTACCTCCCCATACTCCATTCCTTCACCTGCTCTCTCATACCTTCGAGTTCGAATTTACTGTCTAGTGTAGTTTAAAATTAAACCTTTCAAATATTACCCACACCTTCTCAAAAGTCTTCTTTTTTTTTTTTTACTTTTTTTTTACAGCACATTATAAAAAGTAAAAGAAATAAAACAAGAACCATTAAGAAATGGGCAAATATATTCCTTTGTTCAATTCAAGGATATGCTGTTGTACAAGTTTGATTCAGTTGTATCATGTCAATGAAAAGTGATGGACTAGCATATGTTTTTGATTTGGCAATAACAAAATGAGAAATGTTAAGTCAAACTCTCTCAAAATTGAAATTCTTCATGAATTATCTTTAAAATATTGTATCAAAAACATGAGATGACATAGATCCAATAGAGACTTTGAGAGGGTCCCTTAGCATCTCTCTAACAAAATATTGGTCGCCGTAGGCCTTGGCTAGCTACCACACAATTTTGTTACCAGATTTCCAAGGAGTGAAGATTAATAAGGTAAAAATACTAAAGAATAAATTATTGCATTAGTTTAGAAGAAAAAGAGCCCAAGGAGTGACATGATCATGATGTAGAACATAATAATTGTGAAAGAGATGACAGCAGAGAACGCAATAATTGTGAAAGAGATGACAGCAGAGAACGCAAATGCACAATTGGCCTTATGGTTGTTGGAGTTATTCTGTTGTGGTGCCGAGTTGCATTATTGTGGTCTTTTGGAGATTAGTTAGGTGCATGCACCTGCAGCAACCGGTTCCATGACTTTGACGATCATCTTCTGGCCTTTCTCACAATGTCCAGCAACCCCACTGATGAAATAGAACAAATCGGGTCGGTTGAGTATCACCACACTGTAACCATCGTTTGAGAAGTAAATCGGATGATCCGAATTGCATTCTTCATAACCGTCCTTGGTCACTACCAACACTGAGTTTGTTTTTCTTGTAACCCAAAATACATATTACACAATACAACGGTATATGATAGTACTATAATAATATTTGTAGCTAATGTTTGTAGCTACAACACCATTATATTGCCAAGTAAATAAAGTACTCACAGATGGTATCATCAACCTTGAACCTTTTCTTGGAGGCCCATTGGTTGTACACATCTTGATCATTTTTTTGATTTGGGGACCTACCATCCATTGCTCTTGTCTCCTACTTCAAACTGAGTACAAGTTACAAAAAAGACTTGGATGCTAGAAACAAGAAAAAAAAAAAGAAAGATAAATACTATGGAGGAGTCCACCAAGTTTGGAATATTGTTCTCGAGAGAGCTCTTTGCTTAATTGGAAGAATAAAAACGTAGTGTGTATGAGCAAGTTAGGGCACCAGATTGGATTCAAATTAAAGAGTGATCGATGAAGTTGATGATAAAGTTTGTTACTGAGGAAATAAGGGGGTTGTCAGGATTCTTAGGAGTCAAAGGTGGAAGTGGCGGGATTTGGATTTTGGAGGCTATCCTTTTGACTTTGTGTAACTATTGTTCAAATGGCAGTTGAGTTGAGGGAGTCAATTTTTCCTTCTCCCGGTTTTTATTATATATTATATTCATAATTTCTTAGTTAATTTTACATATCGTGACTCATGTGGTGTCCGAGGTAAAAAAAAACCATGCAAATTCAAACCTAATGAGAATAAAACTATGAATATTCCCCCCAAATTCATGATAAATTAATCTTGTTTTCTTTTCATGTCTATATAAAAAGGAGTGTGCTGTTCTTAGATGTGCGTGATAGGGTTTTGAGGGAGTGCGAGTTTGATAGGGTTTGTATGTGCTCTGGATTATACGATGAGAAAGATGGCTGTTGTTGTAGTTTTGGCTATGGTTTTAAGCTTGACTGTGGTGTGTAATGGAGGTGTAACGACCACTTTTGTAAGGAAAGTTGAGAGTACTGTCGATATGCCTCATGAAAGTGATGTCTTCCAAATCGCTCCAGGTTATAATGCACCTGAACAAGTAAAATTTCCCTCTCTAGTCTCTCCTTTATCTCTCCATAGTCAATTAGGAATTTTATGACATTGTTTTTTGCTAACGTCACTCACATAGACGATTGACCATAACACAACTCTATAACATTGTAGAGATAATTTTTTATCTTGATTCTTTTATCTTGTTATGACCGTTGTTTTAAAAATCAGCCTAGACGCTCTTGGCGATCGAGGCCTCTTTTTCTTTGCATACTAAATCTATCTCGTCTCTTCTTAAAAATAAAAAAAATAAAAAAAAATAAAAAAAATCTATCTCGTCTTCGGTAGCCGTCGCATTTGTTGTCTTCACTGCTAACTCATGAGAGAATTTTATTTTTATATTTTAATGACAAAACCAAACCCAACTTTTTTTAAAATGTGAAAACAAGGCCCAATAATATGGGCTTACAAAATGTTATAAAACAAATAGGAAAAACTCTAAAATTTTACACATGTACTCATATTTATAATATATAATAAATGTAATTGAAAAAAAAAAAACTAAGCCCCTAGGTGCTAGGCCTTTCCGACCACCACCTGGTGAGATTTTTTTTTTTTAATAAACAATACTATATGCACGGGGTAAGTTACTCACAATGGGTTAGCAATAATTTAGTTTAAATTCGTCTTTGATAAGAATCAAACCTAAAACCTTTTACTTATAAATGAAGAGGAATACCACTAAACTAGTACTAACTACCATCACCTGGTGTTTTTAGAACATTGGTTATGACATAACTTCCAATTGAACTTTTCATCTCTTTTAAGGGCCTTTATTTTTTACGTAATGGATTTGCGTCATACATTTAGTTTTCTTTTTTATGGAATTTATATAACATGTCCACTTCATATTTCTAAGTTTGTCTAATTGCATTATTTGTGTGTGGTTTTGATTTAACGTTCATATAAGAAAGGAAATCAGAAGGGAACGGCAATGATTGTGTCATGGGTCACTATGGCTGAACCAGGTTCTAGTAGTAATTTTTTCGAGCGAAAAACATAAGCCAAAGAAGGCCGAGGGCAAAGCCAAACAATATAAATTCTATTATTACACTTCTGGTTACATTCACCACTACAACATCAGAGGATTAGAGGTAAATTTCATGAACCCTTTATGTTTTGCCTTTTATTTATTTGTTTTTTCAACCTTAGCGGCAATTTTCCACAAAATTCATATCTTCAATCTTTCCCATAAATTAGAATAGTTTATTCAGATGCAAGTGTTTGGCAATTTTCTGATTAAAATTACATTTATATTTTCATCTAATTATTATTATACATCTACTATGCAGTATAATACCAAATATTACTATAAAGTTGGAATTGGTCAATTTGAGAGGCAGTTTTGGTTTGTAAGACCATCTCCAACCAAATGAGGGCCACAGAGCTCGCTTTAGCACTCTGGCCTTCCAAGAAATTAATATTTTAATGAATAGTGCAGTGCCATATTTCTTACCATCTCTAACCAAGGGCCATAAGGCCAAACATAATTTATTATTTAAACTTATAAACTACAACAACTTAAATTTAAAAACTACAACTTATATTTAAAAGCTAAAACTTGAACTAAAAAACTACAAATTAAATTTAAAAACTACAACAACTTAAATTTATAGGAAAAAAATGAGAATTTTTTAATATATTTTTAAAATTTTTGGCTGAAAAAAATTCAAATTCAAATCCAACTAGCTGACATCATAGGAATTTTTTTTTTAAAAGTTTCATGTTGTTAAATGTTTTTTTTTAATGTTGTATAATTTTAATGTTGTTTCATGTTACTTAATTTAATTTAATGTTGTTTAATGGCTTATGAAGTTATAGGAAAAAAAATAGAATTTTAAAACTACAACAACTTAAATTTAAAAACTACAACTTATATTTAAAAGCTAAAACTTGAACTAAAAAACTACAAATTAAATTTAAAAACTACAACAACTTAAATTTATAGGAAAAAAATGAGAATTTTTTAATATATTTTTAAAATTTTTGGCTGAAAAAAATTCAAATTCAAATCCAACTAGCTGACATCATAGGAATTTTTTTTTTTAAAAGTTTCATGTTGTTAAATGTTTTTTTTTAATGTTGTATAATTTTAATGTTGTTTCATGTTACTTAATTTAATTTAATGTTGTTTAATGGCTTATGAAGTTATAGGAAAAAAAATAGAATTTTAAAATTTTTGTAAAAATAAAAATAACTAATTCAAAAATAATGGCTAGTTGACGTCAGCTAGTTACCGTTGAGTTTGAAATTGTGGCCCGGCCCGAGGCCGGCCGGTTGGCCCTTTGGCCTTTTTTTGTCCAATGTGACCCATGAGCCCTTTGGCCCAGCTCTTGGTTGGAGATGGTTTTCGGGCTCTTTTTGGCTCTCTGGCCCTCTGGACCCAACCGAATGAGGGCCAGATGGCTCGTTTTAGCCCTCTGGCCCTCCAGGATATTAATATTTTAATTAACAGTACAGGGCCATATTTGCCTCAATCTTTAATCGAGGGCAAAAGAGCCACATGGCTCATTTTAGCTCTGTCACAAAAAACCGTCTCCAACCAAGGGTCATAGGGCCAAACATAATTTATTATTTAAATTTAATGTTATTTCATATTGTTTAATGTTGTTTCATGTTACTTAATTTAATTTAATGTTGTATAATGGCTTAGGAAGTTATAGGAAAAAAAATAGAATTTAAAAAAAATATTTAAAAATTTTGTTAAAAAAAAAAAGGCCTACCATTCCTGTCAGATATAACCGACAGAAATATTGAAAATTCTGGCCAGCCCGGGGCTGGTTGGCTAGCTGAGTTACAACAATGGTAGAAAAGAGTTGTGTCATTGCATCTCGATGTGGGTTTGAACCCCGTCGGCTTTTAATCTAATATCTAATCTAACAAAATTATTAGGTTCCATTTCTATTTATATGATGTTTTTTTTTTATGATAAAATACCATCTCTTGAGCTATATTTAATTAAATTGAACACGATATTAGTGTTGGACAATTTGGCCCATCTCTCCAACTCTTATTTTTTATTTTTTATTTTTTTTTGTAGAAAATCCCATCTCTCCAACTCTTTGAGAATGCTAGCCGAAAAGAAAAAAGAGAAGGGATGTAGCATCAGACCAAAAAAATGTAAGTATTCAAATGAGGAGAGCTCAATTCTCCTTCAGGTTGAGGGGGAGTTCCTCCTCAAAATACTTCGTGGCTATTTACAAAATTTTATGATTGGTGGAGTTGCTTGAGCTTATGATATGGAAGAGCTAACATGTATGATCTTGTGAACTGTGAAATGCTGTTGACATTATTTTTGGTTGCTTTCACAGTTGAAGGAAGAGCTCCTGCATCTGGGCATATACTTCCGGCTAGAGCTGCTCAAAAAAATTCTCTACCTGTTAGAATGTAAAAAAGAATTCAACATCAAAGAAAGAAACTGCATAAACCCTAAACTAACCTTTGAAGAGAGGAGATTCATGGTTGATGGGTCCAAAAAGGACTTTGGGGTTACAAACTCTAAGGGAGGAGAGCATTATCTATATAAACTTTTCATAGTAGCAATCAAACAAATTATTCTTAGGTGAGGTGTAATTTAATAATTTTTCTTCATTGTTCTCTAATGACTAAAAAAATAGTCATGACATGAAACCTAATGGGAAGGTCTCTACATCAATCTGTTGCTTGGAGCATAAGTAAACTTCTCGTACATGCACAAAATTAGGGATTAAGAAAGGTATATGCACAAAAATTGGGATTCTCGTAAATGTGCACAGAATAATGCGTCCATCAATACATTGCTAATCCTCAAACAAAATTAGGGATTAAGAAAGGTATATGCACAAAAATTGGGATTCTCGTAAATGTGCACAGAATAATGCGTCCATCAATACATTGCTAATCCTCAATCTTCGCTGATTAATTAGTTGAGTACTCATATTACTGAACAAGTAAACAAGAACAAAGAAAGATGATTGTGGAACACAATTATACATAAATTATTAACATTTCATTCGCTTCAAGCTCCAAATTAGAAGAGTAGAGGTATTGTACAAGTTATGGTTTTATAAACATCAAGGATCTCCAACTTAGAAGAGTAGATGTACAGGTTATGGTTTATAAAAATCAAATATTGAAATTGTAGTTGATCATTCTTGAGAACTTGCAGCAGAGTCTTTAATTAAATTGTAAAACATGAACCTGTGGGAGTAGAAGGTGCCTGCAGAAAAAGTTGTAGTTAAGAATCAAATGACAAGATTACAAACAAAAATTAAAAAGAGACTGAATTAAACAGAAAACTTTTGAACAATTACCGGAAAATCTTGTTTGATTAGGCTCGAGATTTATACGTAAATAAAGCAGAATTACACCAGAAAACAATTTTTGTTTTGTTTAATTACCTGCAAAAATTAAAGAGGCAGAACGCAAGGGTGAAATCATTTGCTCGTATATGAGTTCCACATACGTATGCACATTAGGCAATTAATCGAAACAAAACCAGAAAAAAAGAAACTAAAATTTATTAAAAAAAATAACAATTTATAATAGATCCCAAGAGTACTTATTCAGTTGTTCCACACATGGTATCCAAACAAAAATAATGGATACCATATACGTATTAGCTAGTACAAAGAAATAATTGAGTACGTAGCTAGGTCAGTCGACATCTAATGATCAACCCTGACACAAAATTGTTTCTCCAAATTAATACAAGGAGTGAACAAAATTAATTAGTTATTGATCATCTGGATGATCAATAGTAATACGGCGTCGCCTGGGGATAGTACGATGAACTGTGTCCATAATGGCCGTGTGGGTAGTATGATGAACTCTGTCCATAATGACCATTATAACCATCCATATAATTATATGAATGATCATAATAACCATTGCCATTTTGAATATTACCCTCGCCGCCATATCCGTCATAGTAGGTACATTGATCTCCCGTCCTGACCCAGCAGATTTCGGCTTCTTTCCCGGCCTTCACTAGCCTTCTCAGTAACTTTCTGGGGTCTACTTTCCCAGAAATATATGCCATACCTGCTTCTGCATCTACATTGTATGATGCTCCTAATAAACCATCCAAACACAAACTAACATTTCAATTTCTGGCCGATTGATGAGATCAGTGCGTACCACTGTTTGTGCCGATAAAGAAAAACAATTGTTTGCTAAATTAATTAAAGCGAAACTTAATAAAGAGAGTTAATATACCTTGGATCTTTTTCAGCATTTTCGTCAAGCACTTGTGCCATCCACCAGTTTTGGTATCCACTTTCAATCCACAAGTCTGTGAATTAAGAGACAGCCCAAAATGAATTATTTTCAGGACAAAAGAGGTTGAAATAGGATATTGAACGGAAACTGATTTCTTCACGCTTGTTTCTCTCTGGGATTTGAGTTGAATAAAATCAAAGAAGAAAAAGTATGTGCGGAATCATTTCCGTATTGAAATTATGTTATAGATCATACCATGTAAGTACGAGACTCCATTGCAGACAACTTTTGATTCCAACACCTTCACGATAGGAGTGCTTAGAGAGAGAGAGAGAGAGAGAGAGAGAGAGAGAGAGAGAGAGAGTAGGGTTTTCTAAGGAGAAAAAGAGGCAGGCTCGTGCTAGGGTATATAATGGTTTTGAGACAAGACGAGAGTGTGGTATTTATAGAGTTGGGTGATGGAATTTTTACTGGTCATTTATTAAGATGGAACAATCATATATTTTTAGATTACGTCGGTACAAACTATTTTCCTTCTTTGTTTAAATATGTCGGTTTTTTAAGATTAACAGTTAACAATAATACCGGTGAAGGTGAAATCTTGCCTTCTGAAGTTATAAAATACACATTTCACAAAAACAAAAGAAAAAAATCTGGAATTTTAAAGCAGAAAATTGCAGAAAGTAGAATTTAAAGCAAAAGAAAAAATAATCTTAAGATATTTTCCTCTTTAGAAGAGTAGTAACGCATATAAGAGCTTCAGAAGATCTCATTTCATTTATGCATATCAGTGATTTCTAATTACATTAATTATTTTTAACTTACCAAACCAAATCAAATAAAACCGAACCGAAGAGACAGCGTCTGTCTCTGTTTGTATTCGATCTTACCCATCATTGACCTTCTATAAATCAAAAACTCGAATAAGATGACCTTTTTGCCTTCTGATTTACCAATTTCTCTGAAATAACTCTACTTGTCGTACGTAAATCTTACAAATAAACTTATATCTCCATATTATGCATAAAAATATATTACAATAATTCATAATTCACGACAAATTAATTCATTATCTCCATAGGATGTTTCTTCGGTTTGAGAGAAGATGCTGCCTTAAATTAATTCATATCTGCAAATTATATTAACTCATATATAACCATTTCAAAAGCCACTAATACTACAATCTACTGATATTTCTCCTCATTTATAAATGAAAGATCTTAGCTTCACATCATAATTGTTTTGGGCCATCGATAGTTTGATACGTTTTAATTTGTTTGTCTAGGGTTAATATCTGATGCAATATCTCTGCATATTTGTTGTTCATTTTCTTTTTGATATTTTTCTTTTAATATAAAGAGAGAGATTCTTGCTCGTTTAGTATCAGAAAGAGTTTTAACTATTAAATACTAATTTGTATGAATTTCTGAGAAAATTGAAGGAGAACGTCAAGATGTCAGCAAATATTTGAGATGAGAAATTTTACTTAAACCCATTTAACTTCTTTTTACACTCAACTTAAATTTTAAATGTTAATTGTCTATTTTACCATATTGCATAATTACTATTAAGTACAAAATGAAATTAATAATAAAACTCAAATTTATCAATAAACCCAAACACTATAATTAAACCATACGATCACTCTTTATTTAGTCTACGTTCAATCTGGCTAAAACCCTAATAGCTCTTATAGAGAAAAATAAGTTTTTTTTATTGATGATGGTGATTTTTAAGTTTTGAATCCTCCAACCAAGGTATGACTCAATTTATGAATTTTTTGTTCATTTGATTTCAATTTTTTAGATTGTAGAAGTTACTTTACTGTAAATTTTTTCAACAAATACAACGAAAGCATCCTACCTTCCAGCTAAAACAACAATGAAAGCATCCAACGATGAAAAATGTCCGGTGTGAAGGACCCAGTAACTGGTTGAATTGGCAAACAACTGAGAAAAGTCAAACTTATGCTCCTTTCTTGCGGTTCTGAAGCGAAAACCATGATTCCTTTGCATTATCTTGCTTAGTTATATCCTCATACACAAAAATAACCACTCCAAAACTATAAACATCGCTCTTCTCAGTCAAATATCAGGAGGCTCTCAAGAGGTGAAAAAAAATATTCCATTTTATATTTGGTCTAATATAAATCATTAATTTGTATATATATTAGGACTCCTATATTTGGCCGGAGTAGGATTTGTATTCTTCCTTTCCTTGTGAGATATGGCATATATGTGTGTGTATATAAATCGTAACCCTAACGATCAATACATACGATTTGAAGTATATTCAGCCATTCGTTTTCTACTATATTATGGCGGGTGATGATGGAGAATTGCCGATCTTCTCCTCCAACAACGACGATATATTTGTCGAGATACTTTCATGGCTACCGGTCATATCTCTCCTCTTATTCCATTGTGTATGCAAGTCATGATGCAACTTAATCTCTACTTCCAAGTTCATCGCTAAACACTAAGCACATAACAACGACAACAAGAAGAATGTCCTGATTCTCTTTAAACGCCTCTATCCATTTCCCCATGACTAGCCACCAATCCCCTTTCGATTTCCCCGACTCATTGACTACGAATCACTGAAGAAGAATGTTGGCGGCGCCTCCGCCTCTGCAGTCGCATCATCAGCAATAGAAAGCAGCCATAGAGACCTTGAAGATGAATTTGCATTTGATACTAGTCTCTAGAGTTCATCCCTTGTGGGTTCTTCCAATGGCCTCATCTGCCTATTACTTGACTGGGTTTATGGGGGTATATTAGGTATTAAATTTGGGTTTAAAGAGATATCAATAGTTTAGTTAAAAATCAAATGGGTGCAAAAAGTAAGTTGAGTGTCAAAATAGGTTAGATGAGTTTAAATAAAATTTCCCATTTGAGATATATATTGCATTAGTTCGTATTCTTCTGTTTTTTTTTTTTTAATGAAAAGTAACATTCATTGAACAAAAAAAAAAAAAAAAAAAAGGTTACATGTCAACCTAAACTACATTGGGGAATGCATATACACAAAAGCCTAGCCCAATAAGCAAACAAACAAAAACCCTAATCTCTATCTTCCAAGGGCAGAATGCAGCACCTGCTGCCTCGAACGGCTTACCAGCAGCCACCAAGGTAGCAACACAAGAGAAAATAACTGAGTGGTCAATTCAACTAAGACATTGCAACACAAAAATTATGAACCTGCAACCAAAAGCACACCACAACCAGATTTCATCATTGAAAACACTAAACCAAGAGATAGTCACTGCACCCAAATCCTTCACATGGATAGAATTAGAATGTGAGGGTAAGTGAGTAAGTAAAATACCCTTACTTTGGCTGAAGCCAGAGAACACTTGGCCTCGAGGGAATTTTGACATGGCGGTCGGGGGAGAGGAAGTGAAGGAGGGAAATGAATTTGGCATCCATTTTTGGTTCAACGCCCGCCGGCCAGAGCAAAGGTGATGTGAGGATGGATTATGAGGCAGGGAGGTAGAAGGAAAGGGTGGGAGAGTTGGAGGTTTGAGTTTGGAAAGGTACAATCGGAGGAGAGGGAGTGAGAGAAGAGGCATGAAGCTCAAATTTGAGACAAGTCCAGAAGAAATTTGAGACACAGCTCAATGAAAACTGAGACAAAACTCCAGAACAAATTGAGATAAGAGAGAAATAGAAGAAGGGGAGGGAAGAAGGTGAAAAAAGGGGTTGTCACCGGCACCAAAGCCAAAGCTAGGGCCGGCAGCTAGGGCTTTCTTTTGTTTGGGTTTCTTCACGCTTTGTTCGTCACCACCTTTATAAAGATTATACATGAACATTCCCTCTCGTATATTTGTGTTGAATATCCTCTTTAACATACTAATGCGCAAGCATGGTGCCAATGTATCAGAACCGTTGATCAAAGGGACCACTAACTAGTACAGAAATAATTTGATTCAAAACGACTATTACACTATGTTTGGATGAAGAAAATAAACTTGAAATTTGAATAAAAATCAAAATTTATAAACTGACATGCACTAATTCTCTTATTTGAATTCATAAACAAAGAAATTTAGAATTTTCGGGTGGAAAAAAAACTTGGAATTTGGGACCTCAATTCTCAAGTTTAAATTTAATGTAAATAGGTACCATTTCTCAATTTCTATGTTTGAGAGTTTATAAATAACAATTTTTGCATTCAATTTCATTGTTGTTTTAGGTTAACCAAACAAGAAAATTCATAAATTCTAGAAAATAAAGTTCCGTCATTTCAATTTCCATCATTTTAAAATTCTATAGTAACAATAAATTTCTTCATCCAAACATAGTATTAGTGACAATATATATTTACATGTAAATAGCTAATAAATTGATATATATTAATCTGATGGCCTGATATCATCTTGCGGTCGGAGCCGGTGAAGGAGCAATTGGGGTATCAGCCCCACCAGAAACACCTGGTGTTAGAGAACTCTTGACCTTATTAGGAATGGGGAGGAGGATGTGGGCTTGGCAATATGTGATTTCCTTCTGCTTTCTGCAGCCTCATGTCTGCAAAATTTTCTATATATAAGGGTTCTCCAAACACGCGTATGAATAAGAATATACGAAACGAAAATACCAACCTGCATTAGCCTGCACACTCAGTTGCATAGCCAAATTAGTGGTTAGCAAAGCAATAAGCAAAATGAAACGAAAGAAAGAAAAGACTCGCATATCTCTTA
Source organism: Pyrus x bretschneideri (assembly GCF_019419815.1). Lineage (NCBI taxonomy): Eukaryota > Viridiplantae > Streptophyta > Magnoliopsida > Rosales > Rosaceae > Pyrus > Pyrus x bretschneideri. The sequence goes on along the minus strand of NW_025999612.1, from coordinate 12,694,369 downwards.
TTGTTCGTTAATTTCTTCGCTCTTGTCAATCCCCCACTTCTTTAATATATACTCTTACTGATCAGTCATGACTCATGAACTACCAGCTAGCTACATTGCAAAACTTTAATTTGATGAAAACCCAAAACAATATTTTACAAATGCCTTGCAGTTCACATGTCAATACTTAGTTCTACAACAAAACATATAGTATATCTCTAAGGGTGACTTCGAAATATTCTTCCTTCTATGTTATATGTGATGTCTCCATCACAGTTGATATGTATACCTTTTTATTTTTATGCATATATGTAGATTGGGACTTGGGGGAAAAAACTCAAATTGCATATAAACAACCGATGATTGAATAGTTTGTGAAGAAATAAAAATAATTAAAGAAAAAGACTTCTTAAAAACGGATTGGCCAAGATCTCTGACAAGAAAGTCAACAAGGGAACCGCGTACTAACAAAAGGAAATAAGATTAAAGGAAAAGATCACAGACCAAATTATGAAACCGTGTGGTAATCAAATTATTATTGCAAGCTTGGGAGTAGCTGAATTGACCCATCAAAATAAACACAATAGAGATTAGCAATTAGCAATGTTGGTGCTGCATGCAGGTATTGCAGACATATTCAATTAGTTACTTACTGCATCTCAATAGGCAGTTGAGAATTTGTGACATTATACGAGAAAGCACAAAGGCATTGAATTGCAGCAAGAGATGCAAATCGGAATTTGTAAACGAACCTTTATTTGCCCAAGATAACCCTATTCACAACATCAACTGGCAAAGCATAAGCTGGATCTAGGGCCTTCACCTCGGGATATTCAAGAAGGGAAAGTCCTGCATCAACCTTAATTAATCAATAACCTGTAAGCATGAGACTCAACTAAGACCATAAATCATCTCATATAATCACTTTGAAATTTTATCCCAACTATAAGCATATCCTAGCAACCCGTCTGGATGAAGTTGGAAGCTCCGAAGCTCCAACTGCACATCAATTATAATCATCCAGAAAGGTTACAATGTAAAACGTGCCAAATAATTAGGCGAAGAAATGAGGAAAACAAGCAAAGGTGACGCCAAAGCTTATATACCAGCTACACCAAAGTATGTGTGGTAGACATCAACAGCATCGTCTGGTCTGTCAGAAATTCCTCCATTTTCAATGTCCTGCAATATTCAGTGATTACCCAAAACATCTCAGATAAATTGGTTGTTACATGAATAGCATTTGAATTACGGAAATAAGATAACAGGGATAATCCAAATGTACATATAGCTTGTTAGGGTAATCTAACCTGGCAGTCTAAAATGAACTTGACAAGCTTTTCCTTATCAATCCAATGAACTCTGTCAATCATGACCAAACTAGAAAGAACCCACCATGAGTAGCAGACCTGAAACGAAGTGTAAATGCAGTAAGGATGAGTACAAGTTTGCTTACTGAACAAAATTGTTTCAATTAAAAAAATTTAAAACCCACATCAGGAAGTTTCTCTGGACGGCCATTAAGGCCTCCAGGTTTAGCTTTTGATTTGATAAGAATGTCTCCAGAATTAACTTGCCGCTCACATAACCACCACCCAAGAAGGTCTTTGTCAATATGATGTAGAGAACCCGTAATAGCAAGAGCACCCACACAACAGAAAACTGCAGTCGGCATGGGCAGATCAAAGTTTAAGTGAGTCTAATTTAGGCATCCAGATAGTATAACTAAATAAACATGCCATTGCTGGATCAATTGTGGATGGTTTAAGCAAAATTAAGAATATTTTCCTAGATTTGGGAGTTTGACTGATAATTCCATTAAAGACCAGTCATTCTTGGATTGCATCTCTTCTCGGACCATGCAAGTTATATTGATGATCAATTCCATTGGGACAGATGAAATGCAAGAATGATTGCTATTTCCGTTGAAGGGAGAAAAAAGGAAACAACTAATCAGAAACAAAAACTTCTCACAGATATTATAGGGTAAATAACATACTTTGACCTGCATGAGACTCCGCACCAGGTGTGCATCCAAATCCGCCATCATGATTTTTACAACTTACAATGTAGTTCACGGCCTTCTCCACATTGATTTTGTCCAATCGATGTAGTAGCGCGAGACACAATATAGCAATGTAAGAAAACCTAAAAGAAATAGAATTGCTTACTTTCTCTTTCGTTTCAAGAAACAGAAAACAATTTGTTACTAAATCATGTTTCGAATAAAGAGCTGGTAACTTCAACAAATACGAGATGCAAAGGAAATCGGAAACGACTACCTTGTATCAATTTCACCCCACATGTCCCCGGAAAATGATCCATCTTCGTTTTGCAGTGCAGCAACATCTGAGTTGAATATCAAGTTTAACAAAATTTGCTTATTTCTCTTTGATTTAATTTGTTTGTCTAATCAATAAATGCCAAAATACTACAAATTGAGCTACAAGCAGCCGCTTTACACAAGAATTACTGATTATTTGGTACACCAGCATTCACCAAATGAAAATGCATACATTACGAAATGAAGATTCATTTCAAATTTTACAAACCGATGTGCTAAAAGGATACAACTTGCAACCTTGTCAACGTCCAGAACATCAATCTTGTTAAACAGGGCCAAGACCTGCACAGCGCTTAAGGTATATAGTACATGTGGATCGTGCCCAATGTTACCGCCAAACCCACCTACATGTACGAAGCTGTATCAAGTCATCATTTGGTCTCGAACTCAAAATCAACAAACAACCAATAACGAACAAAATTCAGTTAGTGTTTTTGAGCTAAGAAATGTATACAATGTAACAACCTGAGTCATGCTGGCACTGTAGTACCCACGAAACAATCTCATTGACATCGACAACCTCAATCTTTCCGAGAAGATCCAGAGTTGTCAAACCCCAGTATGCCCCATTCATTCTTAGATGCTCCATTGCCACAGCCTCCAAAGAGTCCTTCTTCTGAGTACAGTATCAACATGTTAGTATTATACATACATTATATATATAACAAACATACTTTTATATGTATTTATACATATGTGTGTGGGAAAAGGAAACGTTTTTTTTTATTGAATTTTGATTAAAAATCAGACCTTTTCGACTGAGAGAATGAATTGAACATGTTTCTCAGCTGCCAGCTCTCCCATCTGTTTATAAACATCTCAAAATTAAGCAAAGCTATGAACTTTAGTAAATTGGTAATGGGGGCATGCTAATACTAATTAAAAACAAGACTAATCAATCTAAACCCAAGAAATATGAAGTTTAATAAGCAATATTAATGTTAAATTCAAGTACAAGAAAAATGGAATTCAATGAAATAAGTGTCAGCTAACACACGAAACAATTACCAATGGAAATAAAATTACCTGGTCTTGGAAAACCCGATTCAGCTAATAAGAAGAAGAAGACGAAGATCGATTAGGATGCAGGAGGAGGAAGAGACGACTGTAAAGGAAAGGAGTGACGAAAGCGGGGAGTGCAGTGGGGAAGAGATGTGGGCTGGGCTGCTGCGGCGTGGGATTTTGGACTTAAAGAGGGACTCGTGCGAATTTGTGGTTTTGTGGGCCGACTAATAGTGTGCAGCATATTACGGCCTGTTTGAGACGGCTTCAAGATATGGTTACTAATGCACTTTGATAAACTTGAGCACTTTTCAGTTTTGACTACGTTGATAGATTAATATAGAAGCGATTCTAGTAATAGAAGCGTTTTTTTGGATATAAGGCTCGTTTGGAAATACTTTTTAATGGTTGAAAGTGCTTTTGAGAAAAATATTTTTAAGTTCCAAAAGCAATTGAATTACTTCTTGCAAGAAGCACCTGTTATATGCTTATAGTATGAAATGCTTCTAGTATGAAGCACTTCAAGTGCTTTTTTAGGTATCACTTACATTTTTTCTAAGGACTGATCTCAAAAAAAATTTCACCAAAAAGCGTGCAACTATTTTAAAATCACTTCCAAATTACTTTTAAGTGCTTTTTCATAAAACACTTGAATTTTTAATGAAAAAGTTTATCCTATAAAACCGGTTCAAGTAAAAATGCTTGTAAGCAGAAGTACTTTCTATGTTAGTATCTCAAACCAGCCCTACGTATCAATCTCTAGTAAGTTTCTTTTGGTTTTATCTAGCATTTTTTTGTTGCAAACTTTATAGTCTTGGTATACTTGATTCAATTAAAATATATGATTGTGGGATGCATGAATGCTCGAAGAACTCAAGGCCTCTGAGATCTCAGGGACGACTATGTTTTGAATGTTCTTCCTTACAATATACATATATGCAATATGGTATGATCCCGTCCCTTTCACCGGGTTTGTTCATCATACTTGCTGGATATATATGTATATGTATATATACGTACGTTATGTGTAAAAGCAATTTTTTAAAATACTGATAAGTAAAAGAAAAAAAGAAATCTGAAGCAGAAGAAGACGGCACTTGGTTAGCTGATCCGTGACAAGAAAATCAGCAAGGAAACTGCGTTTATTAATAAAAGCAAATAAAACGGAAAACCTACAATACATGCATGGCAATCTTATCCCCGTATTCCGACTTATTAATCTTTAATGAACCAAGCAACTAAGTTTAATCACTACTTATTCGTTGCATTTGGCGCTTAAAGCATAGCAATTAGAAAATTAATTAATGTTGTGAAGAAATTCAGGCAAAATTGTTGTTATTTGGGATTGGAAGCCGTGGAGGAGGAGGAGGAGGAGTGCCAGCCGGAGGCGGTTGTTCAACAGGAGGATCAGGAGCAGGTACCCTCATGACCGGCTGTTGGTTTGCAAGTGGTGATTTTGGACTCAAATTAACGAGGCGGTGACCGCCGTTCTCTCAGTTCCCTAATTATATTCATGTCGTGATGATCTGCATCACCATGCAGCACTTCAATATAAAAAATAAATAAATAAAACTTGTATGGATAGAGTAGATCATATATTTTACCTGAAAACAATTTTTGCACTCTCATTTTTTCTCCTACACCGAAAAAGAGAAAGTAATGGAGTGCGAAAATTATGACCATTATCATTTATACCTGCTGCTGTGACCAAACCTAGCTGCAGAGTGAACATGGCAGCTGCAACTAGAAGATGTAAGATATTTTTTGGAAAGCACAAGTGTTCGTTGGACAAAAGCAAGTTGATTTTAAAATAAAATTGATTTTGATCACCAAAACGTTGACAAGAGTCTTGATGAATCTCAGAATTTGGTCCTGCGTTTCTGCTCACAAGGTATATTACATACACAAGGTAAATTATATATTTACCTATACACAAGGACAAAACTTTAGAGAAAATGTTTGTTTGAAAATCATCAGGCCAAGTGTACATGTAATGTAATTGTAATTAGTCGCTGATTTTCAGAAAGTTTATCAAAAAGAATCAACATGATATTGGATTTATTGGAGTGCTAATTAGAATTTCATGAACATAAATATATGCAAAATACATAATTAAGTAAAACATCACTAATCTAATACAAGAGCCCTAATCCAAATCAACATACCCACAAACTAAAACTTGTCCTTAATTTGATTAAGTAGAACTTTTAACGACTTCGGAGCTGAGAAGTGAGGACTATGGAGCATTTATAAGTAGGGATTTCCACCGTTCAACTGCACAACATGTTCAGCAAACCTATACATTACTCCCACATAAGCATCTCTACACCTTTTCAGAAGCATGATCGACGACATTTTCTTCTGTGGCAGTTTCGATATCCCTCTCCTCTTTGTGTACTTGAAGTTGAGATCACTGATCTGTCCTTGTCTCAACACAACTGCACTCCTCTCATTGTCCTCTTCCTCATCATAAGCCGTTACAAAATTGTCTAGTCTGCGGTAAGGGCATCCCTTAGAACTAGACGAAGATATCCTCCTTTGGCAACTGTACCACTCCATGCTAGCTTGCCTAAACTTCGTCTTTCCACGGTTGATATGAGGGTGTGAGAGACGGAGAGGGATATAATTCAAGGCCAAGATAGACCTGTAAAACAAGGCAAATGGAGTTGAATGACTCGTGTAAGTCATAATTAAAAAAGTAGGTTTGATTGGATTAGAAATAGACCAAAAAAATTATTAAAGATGAGTAAATATTAAGTTGTGCAATTCATATCCATCTACAAAACTTGTTGAAGAAACCAAAGTGAGTAGCAGTAGTCATGCAGGAATTGTGAATGAACACGATGTTAGGCAATGTAAATAAATTGGAGGAACTTAAAGTCAGCAGTTAGCCACGCAGAGCATGTGATGTGAGTTGGGCAGTTGCTTTCCATTGTATATGTGTACTTACCAATCAGCATCCACCGTGTTTTGGAAGATTTGGTTTGATTATAGCCACAAGTAATAAATTGGTTTGGCGGATAAGGTAGTTTAATCACCATTTTACACTTGAACTCGATCGAATCTATTTTCTTATAAATTAAATGTTAAAGAAAGTAAAATGTCCACTACTAATTATACATATAATTCTTTGTGATAAAATTTCACAGATGTTGTAATCTCGCATTTTATTGCCGAATTTTTAACTTGTCCTATTACCATACGAAAGAAATTAAACATCATCTTTCAAAAAAAAAAAAAAAAAAAAAAGCATCCTATCTTGCAATATTGCTCATCGTGTTTCCAAAAAAATAAAAAATCGCAAGAACTCAATAATTTTTAAAACTTCTTTTCCAAATTATAAAAGCACCCTAGTAAATTGAAAATATTCATCATGCACTCCTCGCTTTTCTCCTTTCACAATATCTTGGGGAAGACGGAGTCTTAGAGAAACTTTTTCTCTGGGAAGTTGTTTTCCGTACACATACAGAAGGATACAAATTATTCTTCAGCTTGATTGTAAAAACTTTATATATTGCTTTCAAGCTAAGAACTGGGAAGCATTAGTCTTTTGATACAAGTGAACATTATATGCCATTATTCAACTGCATAACACGTCCAGCAAAACAAAGCATCATTTCCACATAAGCATTTCTAAACTTTTTCAAGAGCATTATCGACGATTTCACCTTTATTTGTAGCATCGGGGTCACTCGAATTTTCCCAAACTTAAGACGTTTCCCCATTGAAACCATCGCGTTTTGCCCATTAGTAACCGCATTTCTTAGTCTGCGGTAACGCCTTCTCCTCCTGTACCTTTTCATGTTTCCCCAGAATAAGGTCCTCTGCATTTTTTTTCTGTGAGAGAGAGAGCTACATATGGCAAGGCAATAGATATACATGTACATATATATAGTATGTGATGAAGATGAAGATGACATGAAGGTATTTATGTCACAGACAAATAAGGTAAGGGGTTTAAATTATTGAAGGAATTTATGAGAGCCCGCAGTTCAGCAACTGTAATCATGTAAATGGAGCTCTCTACTTGGGGTTGCCAGCAATCACCAATTAACAACCAACTGTTCCATTTAACGTCACATTTTTATTTGTTTTCTCTGACTTTAAGAGTTTTTTTTTTCCTTCTAATTTCTTCTCATAGGCTCATAGTCAAGAACTTCACATGTCAAAGCACCGACATATTTATTCATTGTTTTCTTTGACTTTGAGAGTTTTTTTTTCTCCTTCTAATTTCTTCTCATAGGCTCATAGTCAAGAACTTCACATGTAAAGGTACCAACATATTTATTAACCAAAAGAAAAAAAAGACTACAGATTTATATGAAAAGAGAAACACATTGCAATATTTAGAATAAAAACACCAAGACTTAGACCATGTTTGTGATTGCTTTTGAAGAGAGTAAATGCGTTTTTCTTCCAAGTAACCGTGTTTCTCACGTTTGACAAAAGTGTAATGCTATGCAAACTAAATTTGTAAATTAAATTGGGTAAACTAAACGACATGTAAATTAATAATTAAATTATTACTTAAACGTTGATAAACGTGCTCATTTCTATTGGTGGCACATCATTTAGTTTGTAAATTTTGTCTACAAATTTAGTTTCCCTAGCATTACCCTTGACAAAAACTTAAAACTTTTTCTAAGTCATAAAAGTGCTTTATGGAGAACCACTTGCTAATTGTTTCTTCAAGAAGCTATTCCAATTGTTTTCTTCAGGACGCAGCTAGATGTTTAATAAAAATTTTAACGTGTATCTAAAGGAACGCTTATCAACATAAATGCTTCTTGTATAACCATTCACCAACGAACAAATCCTTAGAAAGTTCAAACTCGTGACTGTTGATGAACTTGGAAAGCAAGACATTGTAAAATTTTCATTGAATAAAGAATGATGTTAGGAGCTACACATACAATATGGAGTCGTTGAATGAAGTCCTGCGTTGCATATTATATATATACACACACACACACCTTCTATATGATTTCTATTTAACATACAAACTCAACTCAGTATCTTTTGCTTCTTCCAGTAATTAGTGGACTGGCGGACTCGAATCTTGGGGACTCAAAGTCTAGAATCTCGATATCTGTTCCTCGCATCCGAAGAGAGTTGACCCTCGTGGCCGGAGACACGGACTCGCCAACATTCCTCCTCTCTGCAGCCAGCATGTGGAAATACGCATGAGGTGCCCACCCTGCAAATTAAAAAATAAGAAACTAAATTTATAAACATGAAAATTAGGTCAGCATTGCTATCAGTTGATGAAAACGAACATATTTAAATAAGATAGCGGACACACCATCCCGCTGGTTTGGGAGAGGGAAGGACTGCAAGTAACAAATCGAAGCTATGCCAATTCCTGCGCTTAAACAAATTGAACGTTCCAAAAGATGGATTATCATCTTTTAACTTACTACATTATGTTTTGCATACAGTGGAAGATCAAGGAACTGAAAATTGTATCATTGCATTTAGTAGCAAACCTATAAGACCTCCTGCGAAGACATCCTGCCAATGATGCCAGTAGTCATCCACATGAGAGATTCCCACGAGAGAAGCACAGAGTAACGGAAGAATAACAATACAGAGCTTTGTGGAATGGCCTCTACGATCAAACACTTTGATCTTCCCGGACAAATACCATGCAAGAAAACCAAGACCTGCAAATGAAACTGCACAATTGACAATTGCAAACTGATTTAGGCGTTGTCTTCTTCAGCTGCATAGCCTTAAAAATGCACAAAGCACAGAAAGAGACTGATGATTTGATACCTGAAGTATGTCCACTAGGAAAGCTTTTATGTCCTTCCTTTATAATCTTCTTCTCTCCAGTGCAGACACAATTGTTAGTGGCAGGATCATATATCTGTAAACGTGATTGACAAAGAGTTCAGCATAATGCAGGACAAGTCCTTACTCTTACAACCAAAGAAAAGTTGTCACCTACACCTATTCCATTAGGGAAACACCGCCAGAAGAAGTTTGGACGCGGGCGGCCAACAGCATCCTTGATTGCATCCGTTATTACAAGAGTTATGAGAACAGAATAGAAAAGACCTATAAGTTGAAAAAGTAATCATCAACCTACAAAAAGAAAAGGGTTGTGCGGAAATCATTTTCCAAATAAAAACCGAGTATACAGGAAGCCTATAAGGACACAGGCAGTACCAAAAATGGCATGGTGCAAATCATAAACATCCTTTCTGCAAATGTAGTACACGAGAAAATGGCGACAGGCAAGAGTACGGCGTAAATCTAGATGCAGGAAGTGAAGATATAGTCAAGTTAAGTATTCAGTATTCTATGTAAGATAGAAAGAAAAGAGATGGTGAGAAACTGATACAGACTGGAACGGCCCTGAAAGGAATTGTGTCTTTCTGAAAAGGGTATTTGAGATCAGTCATCATTTCTTTGCCAACGAAACAATGAAAAGGCTCTATAAGATTCAAAGTTAGATCAACCGCCGCGAGAAGCAGAAGAATTAACCAGTCATACTAGTGCACTTTAGCCACTTTGACTCCATGAGATCTTAATGTGTGAGATCCTAGCTGCATCTCTGGCATCTTCTTTCCAACTGGAGTGCGAAACCAATTCAAAATGATCTTTCGGAAAGGAGTGAGCTACACGGCCAGTTTGAAGAGAAGAACAGGCACAATTGAATAATCAAATGCCATTAGCTCAACTGTTTTCTTTCTCCCAAAGATAAGGAACTGAAAATGACACATTTGAAGGATCATATGAACCTAGTAAGTTGTCCAATCCAATTTAATCCTTGGTACCAAACGAGGACTAAGAATGATTTTTGAGCTTGTTAGTGTGACAACGATATCAATGACATGAAAATGCCAATCCATTTTTGGCAAAAATTTGATGCTCAAGCTAGGGTTTCATGAAAACTATCTGATTAAAGTTTCACAATAACAATTTGTGGTTCAATTCAAACTGCCAGTTAAAATTCTTATTAATCAAAGAACGTGAAGCCTACTTTTTCACAAAACCTAGTTTTTGTTTGTGTGTGTATGCATACACACACACACAACACAATTCTTGAAGATATGCATGAACCCTAGTTTTCATACGACGTATCATATTTTCCTAATAAACATTGTCCTATATACATTGGATATAGAGAGATTGGGAGAGATTACCGTTGATAGAGAACTGTGAAGAAGAAAAGTTCCCCAAGCCTCGGGCTCCCTCATCAATGGCGCGATTCAAACAGAAAGAAAGGGAGAGAGAAGGGCGGGCGGGCGGGTCAAAAAATAGAAAATAAACCTAGTTTATCTTATTATTTTAACATTTTGTTCAAATGATAACTTCAGTCCTCATCCTTCTCCTTCATTTAATTTCATTTGCTATAAAGTTTATTTTCTTTTTTGTTGTTGTTGGATAATCTCCCTTGAATATGCATTAATAAAATAAAACAAATGTATTGTCGAAGAAATTTTGTTTACAAATAAAAGTATAGGAGATGAGATTAATATCAGTACTCCTATTACAGAGTCGACTAACTTGAACTTGAATGCAAAAGGAGACACATGGCTCTAACTGACTTAATCCGCATTTCATATCCGCCTTTTGTGAGTTTTATTAATTACCACATTATTTTTTCCGTGTATATATAGGTTTGACATAGAGAATTTCTTCTAAATAACATAATTGTATTAACTTTTTCCCTTGGGAAATGTCCGCTTAATCAAATTTGAAAACCATCGAGTTGATCAAGTTCTCCATAATTCTCACCCATTGCTACCTCGTGTATAATCTGTTATTTCAAGTACCATGAAGATGTGGCAGATTCAAGAAATATTATTTGGGAGTCAATAAGAATAGCGTGCAAATTGGCGTTTCATCGAACTTTGGTAAGTCTGAGGTCGTTTGTCAAGTTATATTGCACGCATGTTGACAAATGTCAACATTTCCCGAGTGAGCATGTCAACTGATGTTAGTAACTTTTGAGGGAGCATGTCAACAGATGCTAACCTATGCCAAGTGAGCCTATCATCATATGCCCATAACACATACTAAGGCATGAGGCTAGCAGCTACCCAGTCAGTGTCTATAGAGGTAATTCGTCCAGCAATTAGAGGGCAGCTTTCAAGGGTATCTCGGATTTTCGAAGGATAACACCTAGCTCTTCCATAAAGAATTTATGAGCTTGGGAATTATTTAGGAGAACTCAACTCACATTCTTGTATTAAATTTGCTCAAAACAATATAATATAGAAGTTATGACAGTAATTGCACACTGGAAGGGCCTCTGATTTCCTTAACGAGTAATGTTATTCATACCATGTTTTTGTACTACATTTTCATACCATCTTATGTGGCATTTGATATGGATAGCCACATTATTTGAATTAATCAGATTTTTAAATTTAGTTCATTATTTAATAAATTAATAATTAAGATAAACTAGTTAATTAAATGATGATTGTGGTATACGAGGAGTCTTTCTCCTTCCTTTCCTTGGATTTTGCAAATTTTTCAAATGATGTGGTTGTCCATATCAGACGTAGCTCTAAGATGATATAGAAATGTAATATGAATAGCATTACTCTTCCTTAACCCAACACAATGGATACATGACATTTGACATGGACACACTACTCCAGACAATTTTTCACATTAGTTTGCTAAAGAGAAATATTACAATCTAAAGAAAAAGGGATACTAGTACTAGTCAAAGTGAATCTAGTTTCTTGTAACAAGCTAGCGAAAGAACTTTCATGCAACGATGATGTTGCAAGTAATTGATATCTTAAGTAATCAATTATGTTAAAGTTGGTTGGTGAATCAAATTAATGATTTTTTTTTTAATTCTATCTTTGTTTCTTTCACATGATGACGTCATGTAAGAAAATCAATATCCACAACATTACGTGAAAGATATGATAGATTGTCATCGTATTATCTTTGGTATAAACTTCTCTCCTATGATAAGTATATGTAATTCATATATATATTGAGATTTAATATTGTCCACACTCCACACCACATTGTTCTCCTATATTTGCTCTCTCGTGTTTTGATATTGCGTTACAGCGTTCTCGTATATGAAGGAGAAGCAAAAGGAGCAAATCATTTTAAAGCGAAAGAAAACGGTTTTGATTTCATCAAATCAAATTATATAGATCCAAATCTAATCCCACAACCACCAAGGGTTTATAAACTTAGAATAAATCATGCACAAGTACCTACGAAATGTGCATGTGATTGATCCGTTTCCCTGTAAAGTTCATGTGCTTCAGTGAATGGGCTACGCGTCAAAATTTCAACTCTCTCCATGCACAATTAAGATATGAATGTACTATGCACACATCATTTTTAACTTCTTACATACTCTTTATTAATTTGTATCATTTGATATTTTTCAATTCATCTGATCTGACGGCCGAAATTAAAAAGGTATGTGAGAAGTAAAAAATGATGTGTGGATATCACATCCTTTGAGATCTTCGTTGTGCCTGAAGCTGACGAACTCGAAGATTTCAGATTACTCATTTTAAAACTTACAATCATTATTAGCACTTTTTATTGATCTACCTCACACGATCAAAAGTCTTGATCTCTCTTTCTCTCTCGTCAACGATAAGAATCTCTAAATCTTTGGACTCCGCCAATGTAAAGTCCAGAGAGGACCTCGACTCTTCCACGCGTGCATAGGAGCAATATATTTCATTTTCTTTTTGTTTTTTCTTCAGATTTAATTTTAATTTGACCAAACTGGACCTTCATTTGGTTGCTTAAACAACTTTTGTGTTGCATCTACCAAATTTACTAATTACCTATATAATTGTATTTGCAAAGATAAAACCCATTCACTTGGTTTAATCCCATGAATGGTGTATAATTAAAGAGTAATGTTATTTACACCGTGTTTTTATATCACATTTTCATACCACCTTAGGTAGTACTTGATGTGGACAGCTACATCATTTGAATTAATCAAATTTTTAAATTTAATTCATTATTTAATAAACTAATAATTAAGAAAAACTAGTTAATAAAATGATGATTGTGGTATACGAGGAGTTTTTCTCCTTCATTTCCTTGGGTTTTGCAAATTTTTCAAATGATGTGGCTGTCCACATCAGATGCCATCTAAGGTGGTATAAAAATGTAGTATAAAAACATGGTATGAATAATATTATTCATAATTAAAGGTTCTCCCTTTTGTCTTTGAAGTCACTTTTGGTAGAAGCAAAACATAGGGGACAAATCATGTAATCAGCCGAAGGCAGGGGACAAATCAAGCATTTCATTGAATTCATACTTAAAGGTGGTCAAGAGACGTGACTTAGACTAGGTTGTGAGAATAATGTGTTCATTCTTTTACACTCGAGTTTAAATTTTTTTTCTTGGTTTATAAAGATAATGTGCATGTCAAAGTCCTTAAATCGAGTTCAAATATTTCTTATAGTAAATTGAAGGACTCGGAATAATGTGTTCAGTCGTTGTACTCAAAATCCAAATATTTTTTCCTATAATCAATCTTTCATGTTAATTTGTCAAAATAGTGTTTTCGGATTCGAGTTCAAGTCTCTCTCCTCTTATATAATAGTGTAATACCCTAACTTAAAGAAACTCTCAAAGTGAAATAGACAACACATAACATACCTCAAGAAGCACAAAGACTCTCTTTACCTGTTCAATATCAAGTCAAAAGCAGAATAAGAGGCGCCAACGTTCAAAAAGCACAAACAAAAAGCCCCAAACTTTCATTTCGCACTGCCACAACCAAATGGATCCACCGCCACTACCGCCTCTTCCCACCACAGTCACCACCACCGCAACTACGGCAGCCACTAGCATGCAACTCAATTACCCCGACTCCGTGGACTCCTCCCCTCGCTCCCGCAATGCCGACACCTGGGACGACCCTCTCCCTCAAGTCCCCGGCGCCAAGCTCCGCCTCATGTGCAGCTACGGCGGCCACATCATCCCCCGCCCCCATGACAAGACCCTCTGCTACGTCGGTGGCGAAACCCGCATTATTGTCGCCGAGCGCCACTCCACTCTCTCCGACCTCTGCTCCCGCCTCTCCCGAACGCTCCTCAACGGCCGCCCCTTCTCCCTCAAGTACCAGCTCCCTAACGAAGACCTCGACTCCCTCATCTCCGTCACCACCGATGAAGATCTCGACAACATGGTCGAAGAATACGACCGCACCCCCTCCGCCTCCCCCTACAAACCCTCCCGCCTCCGACTGTTCCTCTTCTTCGTGAAACCCGAAACCGCCGCGTCGATGGGTGTTCTGCTCGACGACGCAAAGTCCGAGTCTTGGTTCGTCGACGCGCTGAACGGGTCGGGTCCTCCGAGGAACCTGTCGGATTCTGCCACCATGGATTGCTTACTGACGAGGAGTGAGAATTCTTGCAATGATTTGGAGGCGCAAGGCGACTTGTTCGGAGACAACAACAAACAGGGCAACCGCGTCGTGATGAAAAATGTTGACAATGTGGTTGTCCATGATGTTCATTCGATCAATCAAGAGTCCCCATTTGTCGAGAACAGTACTTCGTCATGCGGATCGTCTACTTCGTCGCCTTGCTTGTCGAATTTACCTCCGATTCGGGTTCGAATGGACGAAAATGGGGCAAGATTGATGCAGGGTGGTAACAGGGGTGTTGGGATTGAGGAGCAGTTTGCTCAGATAAGTACTAGTTATGCTGCTGTTGTTGCTGCTCCGCCGCCAATGGTGGCGATTTCGGGTGCTTTGCCGCCATCTGGGGGTCATACGATGAATGCTTCTGGTGTTTCTGGAGAAAATGTGAACAGGGTAGATGATGAAAGATCATCGGATCAGAGTATGCCGGTCGGATTTCGTAAGCCTCCCCTGCCATTGCCATTGCAGCCCTTGCAAGTTAATAAGGCTGGTAGTGGCGGGGGCGGAGGTTATAGTTTGCCTTCACCGGACTCAGTTACAAGGTACGTGCTTTCAATGTTTGTATCAAATATTTTTTTTTTGCAAATGTGGGCTAGGTCATTGTGCCCGCTCTTTGCAGCTGAGTTTGAATTCTCGAAAATATTAGAGTAGTTTACAATATTGTTTTTAAAAACAAAAAAGATGATAGTTTATATTTGATAGTAAACATGTGCCTCTCAACATTTAGATGTAAAGCTTGATGAGCGATTTTACTGTAATACCGAGAAATTTAGGATCCAACTAACAATAACAACTAAGTGTTATTCCATTTAGTGGGGTCGGCTTTTTTTGGGTGAGAGAAACGTCTATCATATGCAGCCTTATCCTTGTTTTGTAAGAAAGCTGTTTCCACGACTCGAACCTTTGGATCACAAAAGAGCAATATTTCTGTTGTGCCAAGGCTTGCCCTCAAATTTTAGTATCCAACCAATTTTCTAATTTTATTTTACACAAGCGATATTGGGAGGGGTAATCAAACTGGAGAATTGAGTGTAGGGGCTAATGCTCTTTATAACTAAGTTACAAGTCACTTGCGTTTTTCCAATTTTTGTTTTTAGAGTTTGGAGATAATAGTTGGATAAAAATGGGTTATATTGTTTGTCCAAATTGTCCAGTGATAGTAGCATTACATCTGCCAACTCTCTCTCCAAACCAATGTACTACCAAGAGCAGATTCAAGCTGCAAACAGGGACAACATCAGTGGTCCTGCTAGCCCTAATACACCCGGCGATGCGTCCGATCCGGGATCTCAAAATCAAGTTCAGCAAGTTCAGGATTCCGGGTACGCTATCCCTCCACAATCAGATCAACAGCAGCAGCAGCAACAACAACAATTTGTCCATGCCAGCACACATTACATGCACCATCCCGCTGCAGGCCAAGTGCCAATGCAATCTTACTATACAATGTATGCGCCGCCATCACAGCAACAGCCTCACCACCAAATGGATCACCAGCAGTACCCAGTCTATTTGATGCCTGTTGCGCAGTCACAACAATCCTACAATATCCCTATGCAACCTAACATGGTTGACACGAGCGTGGTTGCCTCAAGCCACTTAACATCCCCAAATTTTGGTTCTGCCGTCTACAAGGACAGTAATATCCCACCCGTTTATCCCACAATGACGGCTTCGCCTGAAGTGTCTGCAAGGGTTTACAAAACGGCTAGGCCACAAACTCCAACATTAGTCCAAGTTCCTTCTAACCAATACCAGCTGCAATACGCGGGGTTCTCTCAAATGCATCACCATCCTTCTCAGTCCATTGCCATGCCTCCGTCTGCAACTGCTAATTACGCTTACGAATACGCCAATCCTCAACATGAACAAGTGTTCTACACACAGCATCAGGCCGCCCCATTGCCTCCTCAATACCAATCTATGACTCCTGCAGCAGCGGCCGCAGCAGTGGCACTGTCAGAAGAATCGAAACAGCAGCTACCGGCATATTCAGCAGATCAAAACCACACAATCATAATTCATTAGGCTAGAATTACCTTAATTTCATATTGATTTGCTCTTCTTTCTTTAATTGATGGTTATATTATTATAGACGTTGCTCCTATGCATAGAATTTGATCTAATAAAGGGAATAGATTTTCTTGTTCTGTCATATTTTTATGGGCTATATATTAGAACTGCTGCCTTATGTTGTATGAATGCTGAGATTCATGTCAGCGAATACTTGCTTCTCTCTACTGATCCACTAGATATTCTCGTCAAATGGGACGTACTTACATACACCTCTCGGACACATTTGTGGTGTCTCAGGTCCACAATGTACATAACAACAGGGTTAGCACGGCAACTGAGGAAGGACTTACATACACCCATGGAATGCCACTGTAGCGTCGCACATGAATAGTACAATATCATGTGTTTTACTTATTTTCAAGTGACGTGTATGAGTGATTCAGTATGAATGGCTTGAAATGTATGTAAGACGCTCTCCTTGCAATTCGCAAAGAAGATGATCACTTTGGGGCTTCATTTAAATTCATATAAATAGACAGCCACTATTGTATGCAGAACATGTAGATATATAGAGTAAACTGAAGATTTGTCCCCGAACTATTATTTAATTTTCGATTTCCTCCCAAACTTTTAATTGGAAAATTAAGGACTTAAACTATTTTTTTGGCTGATTTGCCTCCTGCTATTAATTTTTCATTCATTCCGTCCAAAATTTTATTAAATGGAAGCATGTGCACAACATATAAGAGTAGTTCGTTCGCTTCATTTTTTAAAATAATTGAAAACCTTAGATTTTTAAAATATAAACTTATGCAAATATGTGTGATTCTATAAATTTTGTGTCTAAAGGTCTAGCGAAGTGACACTTTTGTGCACAAAGGAGTCACGTGGTGTGTATATGATAAGAGTTAACGTTAATTTGGATGAAATATATGAAAAATAATGGTAGGGGGAAATCGGCCAATAAAATTAGTTTAAGTCCTTAATTTTCCAATTAAAAAGTTTATGAAGGAAATTGAAAGTTAAGTGATAGTTCAGGAGGCAAATTGACAGCTTAGCTAGATATATATAAAGTCACATGGTCTCCGGCACGGGCGCATGCATACATAAATATATATTCATATACACAGGCCATTAACGGAAATGATTCACATTTTTCCCAAAAAATATGAGGATTAGTTGTGGGATCTACTTTGCATTGAGCTTTAATGATCTAAATTGTTCATTTTGCAAGTCTTCATTCATAGATCATCATTGTAAAAATTCAATTCAATCTGAAACCATTTGTCTATTTAATTATCATGATAAAATTCTAATGTTTCTTAGAGAACAAAGTATTGTCAATTTCTTTGAACTCAATTAGATGCCTCAAATATTCTGATTTGGCTAATTTTTTGCAAGGATGATCTATGATGTGCAACTTGAAAATAGACAGTTCGAATCGTTAAATTTCATTTGGTGTGAGCCTCACAACTAACTTCATTTTTATAAAAAAAATAATAAATAAAAACTAGAAATACTAGTTTGGTACTGAAGTGCTTTTATAAAAAGTGGGTATCAAAAAAATCTGAGCCCAAAAAGATGTTTGGTAAATATTTAAAAACAACTTATTTTCACAATTTTGGATGAACAAAAAAATCTAAAAATGTAAAGCAACAAAAATGAACTTATTCTCATAATAAACAGACGTTTTTTTTTTTTAAAGCATAGCAATACCAAGGCTCCCATCATGTGTGTGTAATAATATAGGACTGATCCATGTTGGTTGGTGGCGTTGGCATATCGTAAATAACATAAAATCTGAAATATTTTATAGGGGCATCTTGGGGGAATCCGCATTTTCTGACCTTTTCTACCATATTTTCTGAAAAGTCAGATGCAGAGCTGGCACCATGTCCATATAGTTTAGTACTAATCTAATCGAAGTTTTGATCGGGGAAGGTTAAGTACTATTTCGATAGTGTAAAGAATCATGGCTAGGGTTTACTTACAATGTAAGTATCGATAACCTTAGTCAGCTCGGGTACCATTTCAATAATGTAAAGGTCAGTACTCTTCCAATAGTGTAACGTATCTGAAATTACTAAACGCCGGATAACTTTCACCCGGGCTAGGATATTATCGCTCTGTGTGCAAACCCTCCACTCGAAGTGCACAAACTACCACTTCAAGCACATACACAATTATTATTCAACAAGTGTTTGCCCTTATCAGTGCTGTGAAGCACCAAAGGAAAGTTAGAGCCATGATCATGACATTATGTAAGGTCACTTTTTAATGTTGTGGAAAGGTGACGACCACGATATGTTTTTTTCTTTTTGCACGTCTTGTGGATGGTGTCTAGCCTAAACAGTTTAGGAGATATTTAAAATGATAGGTCTTTTATAACGGAGTATTGTTATTCACAAACTCTTCATTTTTTACAGTCGGTTCAATGAATTGAAGATGTTCAATGTCAAAAAATTAACAAGGGTGAGAAGTAAAAATAAGCGTGTGAATAACATTTTTCTTGCAATATTAAATGTATTTTACTTTTTTGTGAATGGTGTCATGAGTCATGTAATAAACATGCTAAGACTTTCATTCTATGTAGTTCAAATTCAACGACCTTTAACATAGAGAGAAACTTATATGCACTTTGGAATGTCGCAACGGCGGTCGGCCCAATATTAGAAACATACAAGAGGTATATGTAAACCAAACCCTAAATCTACAAACTCCGTAGCCGCTAACCCCTTGATCCAACTTGGGGCCGGTGGCAAGCCCTTTGCTCATGTTTCTATCCTCCATCCTTTATCTTCTTATAGATTGTTGCTTGTTTATTCTTTGTCAATATGTGCCCCATTGGTGAGCTTTTTTGTGAGTCTTTCTTCGCGAGTATTTTAATTTTGTGTTGGTGTGTCATTGGCTCCTTCTGGGTCTACTTTGTTGGAATAGATATCTTTGCTGATGGTTGTGCACAAAAGTCACGTTGGCATGAACACTAGTTGGTTCGTTGTTAATTCCTTTTCAGAGTCAATGTTGCTCATTGTCAAAGAGTGTCTTCATGTTCGTTCTTTTCAAGGCTGGTACGTATAATTTCTTGAATATTAATTCGCGAAGTGCTTGGCCTTTTCATTAGGAATGAAGTTTTTCTGGCTTTGGAGTGTCATCTCAATCCTTTAAGCTTGGGTGTAGATGCCTTCAAAACTTTAATGCAATAAAACCCTATCGTTTCATCTAAAGACATTCTGTTTTTTTTTCCTATGTTTCGGTCCCCGACTCCTTGAGTAGCACACACACGACTCCACACCCACACACTAGCCTTCTCTCCCTCAAACCTCATTTCATCCCTCATTCCTCTTGTCCCTCTGCAACTGGGACAGTAACCCCATGAAAGTCCGTGCAAAACAGGGGGAAAATCCAGCGAGTTTCGCCGTTCCTGACATTGATAAGCTTTGGGGCTCTTTCTAACCTTCGTTGTAGATTGAACAAACTCTAGTTGGGACTCATTTTAGGTTCTTGGTGAAGGTTTATAGTGAAAACATCACGGGAAGGCTAGACCCAGTCTTCGTGCAAGAACCCGTGGGTTTCAGAGCATTTTCCAGCCAACTCCGGGCACCACACGTCGTGAAAGTGGTACGAACTTCTTCCTTGTCTACCAGGCTTAATTTTGATGTATAGTGTTGCAACGTTTGGTTGAGAATCGAGTTGACCGGAGCTGGGGAAGCTCCGACGTCCATTTTTCGTTGAAACTAGGCCTTTGGGCCGTGCTAACCCAAGACCCAAAACTCATTGTCCTTGGGCCACGCTACCAAGCCCAAACTTGAAATCCTTTGGCCCAACTATGGGCCTAACTTAAAGACCCAGGCCCAAATACCAACTCAAATGGAACCAGGCCCTTAGGCCACAGAACCAAGCCCAAAGTCTAGGCCCAAAACTAGCTGACTGGCCCAACCCAAATTGGGGGAATATTTTGTGAAATATTCTCGTGTTGACTTTTTCGAAATTTACCCAGGACCCTTCTTAAGGTAATTTGATGTCTTGAATCCATTTTCGACATCCGTTTTCCCAAATTCATTTGTTTTAATAGAGTTTTATTAATTGGACCATTTATGTGCTTAGGTGCATTTATTGTGGCGTTTCCGACTTTGCTAGTTTGCATGGCTCTTCAACAGCAAAGTAACTGTGAGTGGGCCCCTTCTAAAATACATGTTTTAATAGTAGAAATGCATACATAAAAAGCATGATTTAATGGTTACGTGTTATGAAACATTTTGTGAGTAAATTAGATTTACACTTTATGATTATCATGTTTTACTGAGAATATTTTGGAATGCCATACTTTATCGAATTTATGTTCTTTATAGTATATATGATGGATGACTATATACTATTTATGAACATATTTTTACACTCTTTGTAGTATATATGATGGATGATTATATACTATGAAGATGGTTTGAGATATACGCACATATCTTTGGAAAATGTATATTCAATGTTTTTGTGCTTATCTAGTGGTCATTGTTCTGCCTAAGGGCGAGATACTTATATTGGCTTTGGCCGGGCGTAGGTTGGTGGCTTCGGTCGAGAGATACTTATATTGGCTTCGGCCGGACGTAGGTTGGTGGCTTATGTCGTGAGATACTAATACATGATACCACTATTTAGCACATTATACGATATATGTTTCATGAAAGGTTTTATGGCATGCTATGATTTTCGGAAAACCTATTATATATTCTACTATTAGTTTTCATAAACTTTAGGGGTTAATACGTTATTGAATAACTATGTTTGTACTACTTATATATCAACTTGGTCCATTCATGTTTGTTTTGCACCCCCTCAGGATTTAGAATCGAGACGTACAATCCCGACGTCAAGGCATGCCCACATCAGCATCTTCGAGTCCTCTCGGTGTAGGACCCACTCCTTTGTTCATTCAATTTTATCTTATTTCCTTTTTAGTGTCTAGAATTAGTTGTATGTTTTGAACACGTTCCTTAATTGCATATTCATTATATTTAAATTTATAATATTTTGTTTATATTTATTATTTCTCATGCACCCTAATATGACTTTGTTACCTTCGAATGTTAGCCAACATGTGTCTAGTCTCATGTTTGGAGAATATCAAAATCGGACGTGTCACATTATATCTCTTTTATACTAAAAATATCATGTTTTTGTGAGAGCCGGATTCTTGTCCAACTTTTCTAGTGAAAGTGGTGTGTGTATTCAGATCAGCAAGCTTAAAGACAAATAAAGGTCGCCACCGGCCCACCGGGCACCGGTGGCCTGTTTTTACTCGAGCTCATGATGTGCAACTCTGACTTCAAACGGTCGCACTCAGTCTCCCCCATTTGGTTAAATAAACCTCCTCAATGGCTTTGAATACGGCGGCCACAAAGGACCCAATACCCACACCACTCTGAACCTCTCTGCAACTCCTCCTTCTCCACCAATGCATTCCCCAGACCTCCAAAGACCTCACCTTTAATGGCCGCCTTCCGCCACCTCTCTCTCACTCCCAAGCTCCCAACTTTCCCACTCCCCGCAACCCCCTTAGCAAAACCCAGGTAACCGAATTCCTTCTCTCTGTCTCTCTCTTTCTCTCTCTGTCTAACAACTCTGTTTTTCCATTGCAGGACCTTGAAGCTGAAGATCACCTTCTGTTTGTCTCTACAGCAATCCAATGACCAAGCTCTCGCAACCCAAAACGCCGCCGTCGACAACCTCCGCGTGGTCTTCGCCGCAGGCGGCACCGGAGGCCACATATACCCGGCCGTTGCCATAGCCGACGAGCTCCAACTCACAAAACCCTCCTCCAAAATCCTCTTTTTGGGTTCACCCAACAGCATGGAAAGCACCGCAATACCCTCCGCCGGCTACGACTTCGACACCGTGCCCACCACCAAATTACACCGCCCAATATTCTCCCCCCAGAACCTCCTCCTCCCCTACAATTTGATCAGGTCCGTCGTCCACAGCTACTCAAAATTGCGCGAATTCGGCCCCCTTGTCGTTATCGGCACCGGCGGGTATGTCTCCTTCTCTTTAGGCTTGGCGGCGAAGCTGATTGGCGCCAAGCTTGTGATCCAAGAACAGAACGGCGTTCCGGGAATCGCCAATTGGGTTCTGTCATTTTTTGCAGATGTTGTGTTTGTAGCTTACAATTGCACCATTGATTGCTTCCCGAGTGGTAGGACTAAGTGTGTGGTTTGTGGGAATCCGGTGAGGTTGTCCTTGAAGAAGCAAGTGCCTAAGGCGGCGGCAACAGGGCGGTTTTTTCCCAAGGCCGGCGGAGTTGGGGAGTTGGAGAAAGCTAAGGTTCTTTTGGTTCTTGGCGGGTCTTTGGGGGCTAATGCTATTAACATTGCTTTGCTGAATTTGTATTATCAGATGCTGCTGGAGAATGATAACTTGTTTATCATATGGCAAACAGGAGTGGAGGTTCACAATGAAATGGAGAGCCTTGTTAAGAATCATCCGCACTTGCTATTGACGCCGTAAGTGCTTCTGGTTTTCGGTTATGAACTTCTAGTGAAAGTTACTTCTGTACGATGAAATGCTGAAATTTAGAACTTATTCGTATTTGGAAAGATTGGGGAAGAATTTCCTAGGGTTCCGTAACGAACTTCAGATAATGTTCTAGCTAAGAATGCTTACTTTTATGTGGCATTCATATTCAAGAATCATGTTAATAACTTTCTCGTAATCCCAAGAGGGTTCAACTTCAATAGTGGTAGTGGACTTTGTTTATCTTCCACCTTTGGTTGTGATGTATGTTTACATATTTTCATTGAAGCTGATGTATCTCTGTATAATGAAGGTTCCTGCATTCAATGGATTTGGCATATGCAGCAGCAGACCTTATTGTTTCTAGAGCTGGTGCAATGACTTGCTATGAGATTTTGGCAACTGGGAAGCCTTCCATTCTGGTACTTTTTTAAGTTCTCTAATAAAACATTGGCGTCGGATGACCTTTATTGCTTGATTGTCTGAATTTCATGATATAAGAGCGAATTAACAGTCATTGTTTTTTCCTTTTTATCAGTTTTTTGATCATGTTCTTAATAACTGTAATTACGTTGATTGTATTGCTTAAGGGGAAAATTGAGAATTGGTTTTTGAATTTTTAGATACCATCACCAAATGTTGCTGAAGGTCATCAGTTCAGAAATGCTTCTTTAATGGCGGACTTAGCTGGTACAAGGGTTATAACAGAAGATGAACTTGATTCAACAACTCTTGGGAGTGCAATTGAAGAGATATTAGGTATGTTCATTTTCTTGCCACAGAGTAGCAGTTTCTCCTAGTGTGGGCATCAGGTATAAGTATCGTTTTTATTCGTCATGCTGATACAAAAGATAATTTAGAGTCATGGAAAAATTAGTCTGCGGAAATAATTAAGATCCCTTACATGTGGAAGTGTTTTTCCTATTGAGGGTCAGAACTTTGAAACACTTACTCACACCAAGTATTTTTCCCTTACGGTTTGCGTATGTCGTTTTGTAATGGAAGACGGAGTTATTTGAACTGCATCAACCAGGAAGTGCATCCGCTTGTAATGAAAAATTTACTAGATATGATAGATTAAAGATGAGTAACGTCATTTTGTTATGAAAAAGTAGATATCAGTATTTTTGCCATCATTTCTTTTTTACAGGGGACGAGAGTAAAATGGCAGAGTTGTCCGAGAGGGCTTTGAAAGCTGCAAATTCGAATGCCTCTACAGAGATTGTACAGCGTGTTCTTTCTCTAGTCAACTTGTCAACAACAAAAGAGAAGTAGAATTTGTACTCAATGCTTGGCAGGACAAGGCTTGAAAGCTGGTTCCTCCGTTTCAAATTGTTGTAGTCGACGGAAGATGAGTTAGCTTGTTATATGCGGAAGCTTTGAGTGTTTCGTAGGTAGAACTTGAGGTCGTGAAATTGTCGATGAATGTAGTAGGCGGGCTAGGTTCCTAGAGTTTGTTTTTCACTTACTGCTTTAGCTTTACCTAAATGAGTTGCCAAGTTGTTCCTTACCATTGTTAGGCACTTCATTTTCATGCCTAATTAGAAAGAGTAATCCCACACGAAAGAGATTACGATGGTTGTAGCTACACTAGTTCTGTAACTAATAATGTGGAGTGTACTTTCTCTCCACAATTTTAATAAACCCTTCTGTTTTTCCTATAATTCAAGAGTGGGAATTTCAAAGAGGTCTGTATCTCAGGTGATTAAGAGTATTCGTTCCTACACCTCTCGTGTTTGATTCCCTCCCCTAATACCGCAATTGTCAAAAAAGACAGGGAATCGACAAAGTCCCCATAAAATCAAAGTTGATGAACCAAATTGTTTGTTTCAACTAATGTTTTAGTCCCCACAAAATCAAAGTTGATTAATTTGTTTGTGGAGGAAGATAGACAAAGACGGAAAATGATTCTCTCCGGATTCATTTTGTAGGGATTCCAGGGATCTCTACATTATAGCTGTTCATTGTACATTATGCGGTCACCTTTCATCAGATACTATTTATGTTTAATTTAAAAAAAAAAAGTCAAATGATTTTTTACCGTACAATACATTATAAATGACTAAGATGTGAAAATCCTTAGAATTCCCACAAGGTGAATCCGAATGGAATCCAATTCCAGCAAAGACAATGACTTGAGAACTTTCTTGGGTACTATGAAGTATTCAGTACTTCCGGTATTTAAATCCTTAGATTTTTGTTCAAAGATATAAAATTCAAAATCTAAAGGTTTAAACATTTGTAGTATTCCGGAGCAACAAAAAACAACAAAATAATGACAACCAAGCCTTATCCTACTAAGTAGGATCGGCTGTATAAATCTTAAGACCTCACTGCTCACGATTTTGCGCTAAACATTCAGGAGCACCGGAGAATTTTTACGAGCAATGTATGTATGCATCATCTACTTTCTGTATAAATCTTAAGACTTCGCTGCTCACGATTTTGCGCTAAACATTCAGGAGCACCGGAGAATTTTTATGAGCAATGTATGTATGCATCATCTACTTATATTTGACACCGAAGAATTTTTATGAGCAATGTATGTATGCATCATCAACTTATATTTGACAAAGCAAACTTTGTCGGTTTGTCCTGGTTCTCTCCCACCATCGGACGGATCTCTTGCAGAAAGCTAAAAATCAACAGCAAACTAAGTAGTTGAAGTTGCTGAACAAGCCACGATTGGTTGGTCGATGGTCCATGTCAAATACAGTGAACACTCAACAACCTACATGATGAATGGCATCCCAATCCTCAAGATCCAAAAGGGAGATATCTTTCTTTCTCCATTTGAAACCAAACTAGTTTTTGAGTTAGTGTTGTTATCTTCACTTCAATATTTGGAAAATTAGCTAAAATAATCCAAATTCTTTAAACGATGAACTGATTAAAATCAAATATCATTAATTGATTGATCAAATTTTGATGACATGATGATTAAATATTGACGATATACTGAAATTTGATTATTTTAGCAATTGGGATTTGTATAATGATCATTTGGCCACTTTCTCTTGGTATTTTAAGTTTGACTTGATGACATATATTTGTAGTGAGTTTAATATCTAATTGTGTATGTAATTTACGATCGGGATTCTAAAATGATCATCATGAACTCATATGTATACAAAATTTTCCTCGTGTTTCTGATGAAATTGGAGCACACGATGATCTTCTTAAATTAAAAGTAACAATTCTCTTACATCTAACCCCTTGTCAACAAACATTACTTCGATTTATGCAACTTTGTTAAAAATCAATTTTTCCTTAACTCACTATTATTTTTATTAGATAATATAAAGTTACAAACAATGTACGTTAGCGAAAAGAAATATAAAAGAAGTACATAAATTTGAGTATAAGGTCCGCATTATTTGAACTAACTAACTTGACTCGTATCTCAATAATTTTAAATATCATGCAATTTGGTGAAATTGATGTTGATTTTTGGTTACATAAGTCAACAAAAGTAGAATGCTTCCAAGTTCCAACCAAACAACAAATTTAGGAAAAAAATTCATTATGACCGGAGCACGGGAAGTACACCATATGTTTTGTATAAATGGTGAGAAATTTTATTTTTTAAGTTATTAACTTTTTAACACACTTATCCTACAATTTATATAGTGATACGAAGTATATTACCCCGTGTACCGATCACATTGAAAAAGGCTAAATAGCCTAAATGGTTTTTGAGATTGAAAATCAATAGAAATGGTCCTTGAGATTGTCAATCATCCATCATTTTGGTCCTTCGATTAAAAACTCTTTGGGCAATTTTCAAAGCTTCGTAACTCAATCGTTTTTTAACCAAATTCGACTCATAATATATCAAAATGAATACAGTAAAGTGTAGAACAAGATTATATTTATTTAAAAGCCCAATGGTTGCCGGAGATAGTCGGAAAATAACCTCAATTGTGACTGGTTCGTGAGAAAACTAAAAAACTCGTCGAAAACTGGGTAAAATTTAAACACTCATAACTTCTTCAATACTCAACGAACTCGAGTGATTCAAAAACAAAAATCATACTTCTTGACGAGACAAATAGAATGGTATCTTTTTTGATGGCTAACTCGGCGTGGTTTGGCCAGAAAATGGCTCGAAAGTGGCTAACTTGAAAATGGTTAGCCACTTTCGAGCCGTTTTCCGACCAAACCACCATGAATTAGCAGTCAAAAAAGGTACCATTATCTTCATCCTGTCAAGAAGTATGATTTTCGTTTTTGAATCACTCGATTTCGTTGAGTATTGAAGAAGTTATAAACATTTAAAATTTGCACAATTTCTGGCAAGTTTTCCAATTTTATCGCGGATCAGTCACCTTTGAGACTATTTTCCGGCCATCTACGGCAACCATTGGGCTTCCAAATAGTTATAATCTTGTTCTACACTTTCCTATCTTCATTTTGATATATTATAGGTCGAATTTGGTTAAGAAAGGATTGAGTTACGAAGATTTGAAAATTGCCCAAAACGTTTTTAACCGAATGACCAAAATGATAGATTGTAGACAATCTCAGAGACCATTTCTATTGATTTTCAATCCCATGAATCAAAATGATGAGTTATGTAAACAAATCCCAGAAAACATTTTGGCTATTTAGCCCATTGAAAAATTTCTTCAAATTTAGTAGGCGCTTTGTTGTCCGGCGGGTCATGCCCTCCTCCCAAATAACGGAATTAACCAAATATTACACACTTTCTCTCCTCCTTCCCGGGAAACAACCATTTCTTCTCCTCCAATAAAACGGCAGCCAAACACCACCAGAAAATAAAACAACATGTCGCTTCTCGCTCCGCATTCGGATCTTCGTTCCCTGACCGCGATTCGTGGTACGGACCGTTGGAGTTTCGGCCAAATCACATGGCCCGACCCGAAACCCGAGCCGTTCCGGGTCTCTGCCCGTCAGAGTCCCGTGGCAAACGGCGTCGCTTTGGATTTGAAGAAGAG
The DNA here is from genome assembly GCF_019419815.1 of Pyrus x bretschneideri. Lineage (NCBI taxonomy): Eukaryota > Viridiplantae > Streptophyta > Magnoliopsida > Rosales > Rosaceae > Pyrus > Pyrus x bretschneideri. The sequence continues at coordinate 12,666,174 of NW_025999612.1, read as the reverse complement.
AAAGGACCCGCGGTGGTCGGTCTGTACGGCCGACGAGCTTCACTATGTCTCTGTTCCAAAATCCGATTGGAGCCTTGCTCTCTGGCGCTACCTACCCTCTTCTCAGGTCCTCTCTCTCCCTACCTCTCTCTCTGCATGTATGTATGTATGTATGTATGATGTATGTATATATGCATTTATGGATGTATGTATGGATGATTGATTCATTGATTGATTGATATGCAGGCGGAGCCGAGGAATCATCCGTTGCTGCTGCTGTCAGGACTTGCGACGAATGCGATTGGATACGATCTTTCTCCCGAGGTGATGATTAAACAGCAGCATTATTATGTTAATCAAATTATTTTTGTGAAAGCTGAAAACTTAATTAAAAAGTTAATATCTTTGAAAATTGAAATGTGAAAGGTAAATACGTTGCAGTGTATAAATTACAAAATTCATACTAGTAATTTCGGCTCGTTTAGCATTGCTTCTGTCTGAAGTGCTTTTAGTAAAAACATGTCAAAAAAATTCTCAAAACTTTGCATCAGGAAATGCTTCCTGAAGAAGTACATAGCAGGTGCTTCTCTAGAAAGCACTTGTAGGACCCATACGCATTTTTAAGTTTTTTGCCAAACTTCAGGGCTTTTGATTGTCATAAAACACTTTTAGCCGTTCCAGAATCAATTCCAAACAGTCGCTTAGCTTTCTTTGTTCGTAATTCGCGAGTCGTATATAAGACTACTGATACATAATTGTTTGTTGTTTAGTCCTCGTTTGCGCGCTCCATGTCTGCTGAAGGATATGATACATGGATTCTTGAGATGAGAGGTGCAGGGTTGAGCACATATGGTATGGACTTAGGGGCGGTGAAGCAGCCTCCCCATGCCATGTCCAAGCAGACAATTTCTTCGAATGGGACATATAATTTGGTGTCTCAATCGGATGAATTGCAACTAGTGAGAAACTTTATGGAGACCTTTATGCAATTATCTGAAAGATTATCAAGGTTTGCAGACTTCCAAGAACATTTTTCTACTGCCTTAGAAGATTTCCAGAAACAGCTCAACTTAATTGTAAAGTGTGACTGGGACTTTGATCACTACTTGGAAGAGGATGTGCCTGTTGCGGTGAGGTGACATTCCTTTAATATGACTGACATCGAAATTTTGTTGTGTGTTGTTTGGAACAGTTTAGTTTTCTTAATAGAAACCACAGATTTAAGTTTTCATCACTGATGGCATGTGTGTGTTTGTCTGTGTGCGATAACATGAGATTTTAATACTTTGATAGAATGGTTATCTTAAACTTCATGTCATCTTAGATGGAGTATATAAGAACTCAATGCAAACCAAGGGATGGCAAGCTTCTTGCTGTTGGTCACTCGATGGGCGGTATCTTGCTATATGCAATGCTCTCACGCTGCTGTAAGTTGCCAGGCTAAACTTGTCGTTTTAATTATCGTGTCATTATCCTTTTTATTATTGTTTATGTAGCAACTATAGAAGATCGATGTCTTTCTTGTACACTAAAATGACTACTTTTTTCTATAGCTTACCAAGGGCGAGATTCCGGGTTGGCATCAGTTGTTACTTTGGCATCATCGCTTGACTACACGCAGTCAAGATCTTCGTGCAAGTTATTTTTACCTCTGGCAAGTTATATAAAAGAAAAATCTCTTTTTTGTATGCTACAATAACTTTATTCTTGTGGAAAAAATATAATGAGGAAACTTTAATCTTGCTGTGGTGCTTAGGCTGACCCAGCACAGGTTCTAAACGTTCCTGCCGTTCCATTTGATCTAATTGCCACTGCTGTGCATCATCTTGGTACTCGCACTCCAATTTCGTCTTGGCTTAAGCCTCAAGTTTCTGCTCAAGGCATGATGCAGCCAGATTTGTTCAGAAAGCTTATTTTAAACAACTTTTGTAAGTCAACATACACTGCCATATTGCTGCATATATTGTTCCAAGCATTCAGAACTGCGTTGTAAAAACTGCTTATAACTGTTTAGTGATTCGTATTACTGTTTGGCTGGTTAGAAATGACCTTCAGGAGCTATGCGAAGCTTATAATTTTGGACTGATATCTGATCATAACCTGCAGGTACCGTGCCCGCTAAGCTTCTCTTGCAGCTAGCAACACTTTTCGCGGATGGGGGTTTATGTGACAGGAGTGGAACTTTCTTTTACAAGGATCACCTTTGCAAAAGCAATGTCCCAATCTTAGCTCTTGGAGGCGATCAAGACCTAATATGTCCTCTCGAAGCTGTTTACGGTACAATGTTAATTCATCTGAACCGTCTGTCTTTAATATAATCTGTCCAGCGAACTAATTTCCTCTTTTCTAACCCCTCCCTTTCGTCCATGGGCTTGACTACGCACGTGGAGTAGAAACAGTGAAGCTGATTCCCGAAGAAATGGTTACTTTCAAAGTTCTTGGAGAAGCCAGCGGTCCTCATTATGCTCACTACGATTTAGTAGGAGGTTGCTTGGTATGAGCTATACATTTCTACTACTTGCACGATTAGTTAACATTGGATTCTCGATGTGTTATTTGACCGTTGTTTCCTTTCCTTTCGCCGTTTTCATGTTTAAATGCAGGCAGCAGATACAGTATATCCGCACATTTTCAAATTTCTCAATCGTCATGACAGGACCTGATTTCTTCATCTTATTTTCCCTCTGTGGCCCGAAACCCGTGAACCTTAAAGCCATTTGTTTAGTTCCAAAACAGAATGCAACCAGATGAAGATAACCCCAGAAGGAATTCACAGCCGATAAGCATGGCGAGCGAGGTACCCTCCGAACAGGCCTTCACGCATACGAGTATGTTGTAGACGGATTGTGTTACGATTTGCACAAAGTTGTAAGGGAAAAGATGTATATGACAACAGAAACTTAAAAGTTAGAAATATTGTAAGTTATGAGTAAATGTTAGAACTTAGAATGCTTGCAATTTGACCATAAGAATATACTTGTATTAGAAATGTATCCTTTGGCAAAGAGAACTTCTAAGCAAGCTTCCTTTCGAGGTCGTTTCTACTACAAGCGGTTTTGTTGGTTTTATTTTCTGCATTTTTAATAAATAATCCAAGTGGTTTTTATTTTTTGGTAAAGACCACGAAGTGTCCCCACACCCGAAGGGGGGGGACTAATCTCCGCTCGAGGTTCGGCTTGCCTTTGGCCACAAAGTGCTCTCAACGGGTTTCGAACCCCTGCCAGAAAGGCACCAGGGAATCCACTAACTGAAGGTGACAATTGTGTTTTTAGAGCATCTTCAACAGGAGATGCAAAATGCCTCGAAATTGGTATGTTACATTTTTTTCCTCTCGGCTGAAAAGCTCTCCAATGACGTAAATATATATTTTTTTTAATTTTAATAAAATATAAATTTACGTCCTTAGGAGCTAGGATGTGCTAGTCAGAGAGAAATCAATGAGGTTTCAAATTTTACATCTTCCATTGGAGTATTAACTCACATTTATCTCTCGAAGATATAAAGTGAGATGTAAATATAGTTTTGTTCCATTGAAGATGCTCTTACAACCTAAATATGCTTTTAAATTTTCTAACGTAGTTAGAAACACTTTTGGCTATAAGAAACCACTTCAACCGTTTATGAACAATTCCAAACAGGCCGTTAAACTAATACTAAACTAACGAAATATCTTGCACATTGTTGTGAAGAAGAAAGCACGAACGAACCCGCCAAATTAAGCTCACCATTCTTATTGTGTATAACCAATTCCTAGATAAATAATATTTGGCTGCTGAAAAAAGAGCAGTTAACAACGTTGGCTCAAGTTTTAATTTCTTTAAATGTTTAGCCATGTATCCCTTTGTGATTGGACATTTGTCCATTTCAGCAGAACTTGCTGTTCTTCTTTCTGCAGCCACACACCATTCTTCCCAAATTCTCTTTCTTCTGAGAAACGCTTTTACGACGTCGTAAATTCCACCCCGACCCGACCCGACAAATCGTATAAACACCAGCGTTCACTCAACAGAAACCATCATTTGAAAATTCAAGCAATCAATAAATTCATATTAGGCAGGAAAAGCCACTTTAACAGACTGTAATATATTTTGAGTGTAATGACCACTGTTCAATTTCATGCCGCTGAAACTCCAACTTCAAAGTAAGCAAATAAAGTTGGAACCTTCAAACCAAAGAATGAATACTTGCCCTAGCATCTAGATATGCCGGGAATAACAGCGACCGAAAATACGCCAGTACCGAAGGGGATACGAAGATTTCACCAACCCTAGCATCTAGATATTGCTTCGACCTTGCAGAAAGGGCACGTATTCTTTTGTGTGAGCCACTGTTTTATACATTGTAAGTGGAAGTTATGTCCGCAGTGCAGTTTGCCCATCTCGTCATCTGCTTCATACTCCTCCTGTAAGGATCGAGTAATTACAGATTAAGAAATGAAAAACCGAAAAAGGATAAAGATCTCTAAGAAATAATCGCTAGAGTTTTTACAAACTCACCTGACAAATGATGCATTTGCTATCTACTTTCCCAGATGAATGTGATGCCGCGTCACTCGACATTGGAAGCTTAATCTTTCGAAGGCAGTGGTTTATTTCATCTTCTTTTAATCCAGTACTCACGTGGCCAATTCTCTCGCCTAACTCGAGCAGTTGCTGTTATCCACAAAGAAAGGAAACAAAAAAATATGAGAGAATGTAGATACAGAAATGCATACAATACCGACTTTAGGTAATCGAAAATGTAAACACTTTTGGCACAAAGATGAAGTTTGCGAAAAGGTACCTCATATGACATGCTATCAACATCGAGTCTCCAGTCACGGAATCTATCCATTCTTCCACCCATCATAAGACTACTTTGAAACAGCATAATCTGCAATCACCAAACCGTCAAACATACGTAATGTTAATATCTTCTTTATCAAAATTCATTTCTAAGACTAATAACATGATATGCGGCAAGACTACATTGTTGAATCGAATTTGTTTCCACCATCAAAGATGCATATTATTTAGATTTCTTGCCAAACCAAAGCAAGACATACTAATATTGCTACATCAAACAGATTTTAGTGCCAAACCAAGTGAGAGATGGAACAGGCAAAAGCAAGAGTAAAGCACATAGAAACACTCACCTCTGCAAGGCCTTCAGGGGATGGATGCCGGACATGCCGAAAACACCTACTTCCAAATACCTCTGATTCAGGGTGGCTCGAGACAAAATCCGGTTCAGAATCCAGAAACGAGATGGTTTCGGGGCTCACGTTTCGCCTTGCGAAACAAGGACGCTGCCATGAAGTTTAATCAAACAAACAAATTAGAAAAGTAACAAGAATTTATACATCACACAAGCAGAAAATTAAGTTGATATTCAATTCAGTATTTAGTGAAAAACAAGGAAAAGTCCTACCCTAAAGAAATCCGAGAAGCCTAACACAATCTAATCATAGATATATATCCCGTTTAGTGTGGGATTACAAAAACTATGAGAAAATTTTCGAGAACACGGCCTGACACACTGAAAAATCTCTCCTAAACTACGCAAATTAATACGTGCACTTGTTAGGAGAAAATCAAAAGGTGTAAATTCAAGGCAACTCTTAAGTGCCCAAGAAAAATCATAAAACCAAACAGATCAAGAGGCCTAGCTTTAACAAAATAATTAAGGGAAAAATTAATGAGATAATGATCCCGTGAAGCACAAAATTTACAGAAAATCAGCTTTGAACACAATAATGTATAAATGATCAAAGACCACCATCAATGCAGCATATCCTCATCAAGCACCAAATAGCCATAAAAGCTGTTAGTCGAGGGTCAGGCTAGTTGGCTACGACAGTTTGTACGTCCCTTCAAGCACCCAATTTGAATCCCCCTCCCTCCCTTTTCGTAAATTAGAATAATTTAGAATATCGCTATCCCGTCATAATTTTGATTAAATTAGAATATCGTTCTAATAAAAAATAAATAAATAAAAAATAGTAATTCCGACTCATAAAAAATAGAATGGCACAAATTAGAAGCATTACATGAAGATATTGACTGCAAAAATAAAAACTTATTAGTTTTTACCTCCCTATGGCTGCTCATCTTATTATTATCCCCATAAATCTTGCCTCTGCCGGAGACATTCCTCCTCGCCACCACGCAATCCACCGAGCCGGCAGTTTCCGGCGAGAACCCAATTCCGGGGCCGCACCAAACATCCTGAAAATCCATACAAGTTGCAGAATTTATACCAATGGTGGGCCCGCCATCACCGACATCCCGGTATTCATTCTTCTCATTGCTTGCGCTGCCCTTGGCGGCGGCGCTCTTCTTCTCCTTTTTCTTCTTCACCTTCTTTCCCTTCCAATCGGCAGAGTTCCGAATCTCCTCCGGCACCGAGACTTGCTGCGAGGCGGAGGCGGCGCAGCCCATGCCTCTGAACGACGACGAGGGAAAGTTTGTCTTTTTCTTGATGGTAAGGCTTGTGGGTGAGGCTTCGTTGTTGTTGTTGGTGGAGGTGGTGAAGCTGGAGAGGAGGAGGGAGGAGATGGTGGATTTGCAGCGGGTGGACTGGAGGGGGGAGGTGGCTGGATCCGTTTCTGAAATGGGTTGGTTGAATTGGGTTCTGGGTCTTCTCCATTTCATCTGCTCCGCTCCTGCAGTTGAGCTCTCTGTGAGAGGCATGATTGGCAGAGAGAGAGAGAGGGAGAGAGGAGAGAGGAGTAAACTGGTTTGGTTTGAGAGGAGATAAAGAATAATGGGGTGGTGAATTTAAGTGGAGACAACATAAAAAAAATATAGGATAGAATTTGATTTTAAAATTTTTATATCCATTTTTTATTTGTATTTGTTGACTTGAGATTAAGCATTTAGATTATTGTTGTAGGAAGTACTTTTGTTCTAAACTGCTTATATTAGAAGTACTTTTATTTTACAATAGTGCTTGAAAGTAGTAACATAGAAGTAGCACTTAGCATGTACTTTTTTTAGAAAAACGTTTATTTAAATAGCGTTTTTAACATCCAGAAATGCTTTAAGTTTTTTATTTTTATTTTAAGATATGAGTTTTTAATTTTAATTGTGGGAATGGCTTCTTTAGGTGGGTTATGGTTTGTCTTCTTGTTGGATTTTGAGGGTATATGCCATCGGAATTAGATTCTTTTTGGATTTCTTCATTGGAATTTTAGAGATTAATTAATAACAACCGTTCATCAAAGATTATGCAGTTACAAATTTTTTTTTTTTTTTTTTTTCATGCAAAACGAGATTGTTTTACTTTTAAAAATATAAAAAATATTTAATTATGATTGTATGATCTTTGATGAACGATTAGTATTAATTGATCATTCGGATACACTCAGTGAGAAAATCTGGAGATGATCTAATTCACATGCCATCAAGCACTGCAGACAAGGGAGCCTCTGGTATCTAAGTAAAATTTTCGACTTTTGCCTTCTTTTTTCTTTTGTGCTTTTAAAGCCAGCTGCTTCCCAAAAAAGTCAGTTGATGCTTTCTTATCATCGAACCCAAAACCAAAGACTTAATTGGTTTTTGAATTTTAACGTATTTTTCTGTATGTCTCTTTCTACAGTGGTTTGAGGCTTGGAGACAAAGACAGGTCTAGTACATAGACAACAGAAAAAATGTCGTCTACGTATGTACAGATGTGTGTGTTACTGTGGTCAGCATTTGTAATGGTCCCACTGCCAAATCACAAGGTCCAAATTCATCACTTTTGTACAAGCATTTACATATTTTTCATTTAATTACGTCACTGTAGCTGTATTTTGAATTAGACATGCATAACGATTTGTGAAAGTTAAAAAATATAACAAGGCGTGTTAGACTTAAAATATTTGTAATTTAAGTTTTTATTTCACGCAAGTTTTTTTTTTTTTCAAGTTAGGTCAAATTATATACAATCTCATGTGAAAGGAGACCTAACTTTTACTGAAGCACGAAGTTGAAGGGATATTGTCAATTTTCAGTGTCAAGCATCCAGTGTGATGGGGTCCATGCAAATGCTGGCTGCTGGGTTTAAGTAGGTAAAATACTCAATATGAAGAACAAAAAAAAAATAATTATCATATATTATTTCGAAGATATTTCAATTCAATCTCACAATATCATATACTGTATTAGTATCTCAAATCGTATCACATAATATCATGTATTTACATAGTATCACAATAATATTTCCGTTACGTGAAATTCTTTGTACACTTCCAACTCCGAGTTCATTGTGTACACCCTCTCTACCCACTTATTTGGTGAATATGTAATTGCATACACCCAATTACTTGGTGAATGTATATGTGCTATAAATGAGGATATGTTTAGTCACCTTCATCTAAGAATTGACTTAATAAGAAATGCTAAGAAGATTCTCTTAAAAGTGGAACTCTTCATGAATTCTCTATCATTTCACAGTTTAACGTCAATTTTCATGTTAATATTATAAAACATTGTGTTAAAACATAATGTACAAATGTACCTTGCTATTTAGTAATTAGGTTTTCTTAGCTTGTGTTCGTTGGGGACAGTGGGACCGTTCTACCGGAATATGACTTCTTCTAATTTCGAAGCCGGGTAAAGAAGTAGGTTGCTTTGGCACCCTGTCTAAGTTCTAATGTGTAATCTGAGTCACATGATCTTTTACGACATTGACCAACTTTTTTCCTTTTTAGGTATACTCCTTCTTATTCAATATTTACATTATCTATTTCGTTTCAAAAATGTGAATACATTGTTATGATAACCATGATGAACCAAGCAAAATAGAATACAATATTTCGTGTACTTGTGGAATGACGAGTATATTGCTCTAGATGTTACTATGACATGTTACATCTAAATCTAGAAGGGTTGTATGTAAATCCTTTTCGTTAAAATGACTCTTCCGTCAGAAAATATCAAACTTCCAATTTTCCTCAAACGTTTTCAAACTATCTAATGTAGAAGTAGAACATTCTCAAGTGATTTAATTGCTCCATATGAGGGAAAATTAAGAATAAAATCCTCATAGGTTAACATATTGTAATGTAAACCTATGTATAAGTATTGAATAGAGATCTACTACGGAACTCATTGTTTGGAGTCAAAAGTTAGACCAGGCAATTTGGACCATTCAAATTAAAATTGACGATCCTTATTAACTTATCTGCTGACTCACCTCATACAAACCAAATCTCTTCAATTTTTTGATCTAGGCTCTGAACATTAAGGTATAGAGATGATCCAAATTCAGAAACATCATATAGTTACGACTTGTTTGTTCATTCCAATGTCCACATAGGGGACAATATAGTTTTGACTATAAAGAATGTGGAGGGATCCCTAAGCAAGCTTTATAATCACAATTTAAGGCAATTATTAGAAAAAACCCACTTTTCTTTACTTTTTTAAATCTTGAGAATTTCCAAGGCATCTTTAGAAGCCCACCCCATGACTCCACTAGTTGAGTGCCATTTGAGAAAGGGAGTTGCTCTATTTCCTATTATAAAGACATTGAAATGAAATTATAAGGTTGTTACAGTAGTGTTTCTTTTATATTTAATTTTGAATCTCTTTATGTATAACGATTTTTAATCATGATAAAGATTCTATGTATTTTATTTTTTGGATGTGAAATCCTAGCCATTTTGGCTTAGTGCACTAAACTCACTACGTACAACACCACTGGATGTTTGCCTGAATTCCGAGCCTTTCCCAGCCACTAACTCAACATCGTCGTGTATTTAGCTTCTCTTCTTGATGCCAAAATTCGTGACGTTTTGGTTTAAGTTCAGATAATAAAGAATGACTAATTTAAATTAAATTATAACATCGCTCAAATAGAAGTATATATTATAGCAACTTGATTTTTTCAGTTTGCACGATTCATCAACATTCAACAGCTTGCCGCTTATATTATTTTATTTATATAACTAAAAAGCAAGGGATTAATTACCTAATTCGACGAAAATTGTTGTCGAAGATTCTAACCGTGTCCGAGTGCATGCATGGGTCCAAGTCCAACTCCAAACAGACAAAATAGTGGCAAAAAGAAAGATGCTCGCTGTTTCTCCACCATTTCACCACAATTTACGGATTAAAAAGGTTTTGATTTCATTATCTTGTCACGAGGGAAAAAATTTATTAGTTTGTCTTTAAATTTAGTCATGATGAGCCGGGTTGGTTCAGTTGGTAATAGTGTGCTTGTAGTTAATCTTGAATTCAAGTTTGAACTTTGCTGCCAGCATTCTAGTTGGTGTACAATATGTAAAGTTCTACGTCAATTCATACTGGTGGGAGCTGACAAGTGCCACGCGTAAGTCTTCTCAGTTTGAGATTATGGGTATACTCTGACGCTAGTGATGAGAGTAGCTAAACTTTTCCATCATCAAATATTTAGTCATGATTATACATTAATATGCTTTAGCTTTTAAAAGAAAATACTCTAATTTACAAAATAAGATTTTAACTCAATTGCAAAGAAACGGATGTACTGTTGTTCTGGTTTGTTAAACTAACATGCGGCATAATAAGGAGGTCGGGTTGACTTATGTGCTTCGAAAGGATTCTTCAGGGTATATGTGGTGCTTCGACAATAGACAATATTCTTTAACAGCTAACAAATACTTGGTAGTTTCGAGAGTCGATTATGTATAGTTGAACAAAATGTAAATCATATCCATTAAGCATAATTAAGCATTTTTTTAATGTCTAGATTTATGATTAGTCTCATGGTTAATGCATTAGGATCGGAACATTCGGAATAAGCTTTGCTTTATGCTGTAAAAAGAGGGTATCTTTTATTATATTAGGGAAAAATGGTGTGCTCCTCTCAGCAGCAGGTTAATATTTATATGAGTAAGTGTAAAGCACAAGACAAGAGTAGACGCAAAGAAAAGTCAATTGTCAAAGCAGAAATCGGCTTTTAAGGAAAAGCACAAATAAGCTTCTGTGCTCTGTCTGTGGCCATGCTTATTTTTCAACCTTTCGTTGTTTTCAAAAATAGCTTTTAAAATAGCTTTTAAAATAGCATTTTTGGCACTCGGCTACAAGAAACATTTCTTTTGAAGAAAAAAAATTAGCAGGTGGTCAAGTTTTGACAAAACATTTTTAGAAGTTGGAAAAATTTATAGAAAAATTTTAGCATCTTTCTAGTTACAATCCACATGTTAAAAAATGGATTTCTTATGTAATAAGGGGTTTAAATAATAGAAGACAATGTGCTAACTATCTAAATCACTTACAACAGAATAATTGACTACAAGAATAAAACAAACATGAAGGACAAAATTACATTTGAAATTGAGAGTATAAAACTACAAAAGAATTTTCAAAATGTCATATCACTTGTCCGGTAAATAAAAATATCATAATATGAAGATATTTATAAAAGAACATGATGTCATTTCTAACTATTTTTTGTAATTATTATTGTTTTTTTCATAATGAAATAGATTTGAGAACTTTTAATTAATGAGCGATATGAGATTTGGACTCGGATTTCTTTTAATCATGAAAATAAAGTATCATTAAACCGCAGAGTTGTGAATATGTATCAAAACATATAGTTGATACAACTCCTTTTCTTTTTCTTGCCAAGTCACGATAAATTTATGCCCAATTTTACCAAAAGAAAGTAATTTCTAGTCCTATCATGACTATAGCTACCCACCTTGATGACGTGCAATACCAATCTAAGTAGTTTAGGATGTGCTTAAGTGATCCAATTTTACCAAAAGAAAGTAGTTTCTAGTCTTTATCATGATTATAGCTACCCATTCTGATAGCGTGCACTACTAATCCGAGTAATAAAGGATGTGCTTAAGTGATCTCGCACATCAAGCAACGTCAACCAAATTAGAAATCCTTTACCCACTTAGGTTTAGGCTCTATTTACATCATACAATAAATAACTTTAATGTCTTACTTAGTTACAAACCTTCATACCAGGCTTGACAATGGAAATGATTTTCGTGCTCTTTTTTCATACGCATTGTTCTTCTAATGTACATCTTTATTTATTTAGTCTTTGAATTAAATACTTAAATAGAATCCATGAGCAAAAATACATAGAAGGAAAGTGTTATTCATACACCTATTTTTACTTCCACACACTCTTGTTAATTTTTTTGCCATTGATCTTCTCAAATTCATTCGATCTGAGGGCCAAAAATTGATATAGGTGTGTGAGAAGTAAAAATGGATATGCGGATAACACTACCCTACAATGAAACATGCGGAAAAAAAAAAGTCCGAAAATCATTTCCATTATAAAAATGATTTTTTGAAAGCCATATGAACTTATACACATTTTTCAATTTGTCATATAAACTAAAATTTTAAGCAATTTGTAATATCAACTTTCCGAAATCATCAATTTGTCATCTTACCCTAACGTCATTAAGTTTTTCAACCAAATAAGTCATGTGTGTGGCACATGACTTGTGTTCATAATTATTTCTGTCATTTAAACACCACACTTCCTTCTATTAAGTTGTATTCGATCAAAACAATTCTAGGGTTTCTAAAACCACAATTCTAGGGTTTCTATCATTTAGACATTTTGTTAGGGAATTGTTATTGGCATTCCAAAAATCTCATTCTACACTCCAAACTTTCTATATTTGAAAAAAAAAAATACACTTGTGAGGAGTGTAGAATGAGATATTTGGAATGCCACTAACACTACCCTTTTGTTAATGTCAAATTTTTTCAGATGAAGACAATGTTGTGAACTTTAAGCAATCTTTCCTCAGTATTTGGTGTTTTTTTTTTTTTTATTTATCATAATCAATGGAACAATATTTTTGATATGGTAGCAATGAAATGATCATGCATTGCATTCTCGTATGGTTGCTCAAAATGTGCTAAGATACATGAGTGGGTGCGTTCAGTTGGTATGTCACGAAATCGAATTTTATATAGGCTGTGTTATATGAGAAACTGGTTGAGAACTTGTATGGTGCTAGAAATGGAGTTGTGGATGCATATATGTTACTCGAACACAACGATCTGCATGAATACCATTAAACAAAAAATTTAAGGGTTTTACTAAAGAAAAATAAAGAATTTGTAAAAAGATCTTAAAATGATAGAAATAACCCTGAGCACAAGTCATGTGCCTCGCACATGACTTATTGTAGATGAAAAACTTAACGGAGTTAAGATGAGGTGACAAATTGATGATTTTGAAAAGTTAGTATGACAAAATTGCGTAAAATTTTAGTTTCTATGACAAATTAAAAAAGTTGTACAAATTTATATGACATTTCAAAAAAATTTCCTAAAAAAATAGGTTAAAAAAAAAACAAACCCAATATTATGTCCAACTTTCCCACCCAAAGGCCGTAATTCATTTGGGCCTAATGATTCAAATCCGCCGATAGGTCCAGATAACTCCGTCTTCCATTTTATCAGTATTTTCCCGTTTAAACCCAACTCAGAGCGGAAAAAAAAAACCCTTACGATGAAAAGATCCCTGCTTAGAAATGTCTGTCTCTGCGCTCGCACTCGTCTTCTCTCTCCTCCCTGCCACATTCCGATCCCTAAAACCCAACTCGGCCATCCGCTCGCTGCTTCGACTTGGCCCAGACACAGCTTCTACTCGACCGAGTCACCCTCACCCAAGAAAGAGGCTTCCAATGGTGCAGGGGATGATGGTGTCAGTAATGAAGGTAATTAAGATTTTCTGAGAAATATAAATTTTGGGTTTTCTGGGAAACTTTTAGCTTTTAATTATCTGCTATTTCCTGTGAAAGTTTTGGAAATTACAATCGCAATTTGATTGATTTAAAGATGCTATTTTTTTTATATTTTATATTTTAATCACTTGCAGTTTGCAGTATTCATGGCTTGGAAAAAAGTTGGAATTTGTTCGAGTTTCTGGGTTTTTGGGGGTTTTATTATTTTTATTTGATCCGAAATTTTACATAAATTTTGTTTCTCTCGTGTTTTTTTCCAATAAAAGTTCGATCTTGAAGATTAGTAGGACGAAAGATGTTTACTTTTTTGGAGGTTAAATTTAATATTTCAATCATTAGTTTTGATGATTTGGGGTTTGATGATGTGGTTTCAGAGCTGAAAATGCGAATTGATTCCTACTATAGTGGGAATCAGGAGGCATTGCCATCAATCTTTGAAGCAATTCTGAAGAGGCAGTTGGCAGGGAAGGATGAAGAGACCGATGAGAAATTGATGGAAGAGATTCTCGGACACGGGCAGGAGCCGCTGAGTGATATCGAAGATGAGGTTGAAGCTGATGCCGATGAATTCCCCGGCAGCGATTTAGAAATTTGATGACGATTAAAGGTAATGTGATGAAGGAACAAGGATCAAGCACATTGCATTGTGCAGCAGGCAACTGGTGTTCTGTTGTCCCTTTAGAAAAATGTTGTACAAAAGTAGCAAAACCTCTATGGTTTAGTTTCTTCAAATTGTTTCAGTTTTCGGACTCGGATGGTATCTGTTTGTCGATGATCTTAGGTTAAGTTAAATATGTACTTTGCAAATTGGCGAAATCGTTCTGCTTACAGAAAAGAAAAGAAGGAACGAAACTCACTTTTATGCAGCCTGCTATGAACATTTTGTTTAGCTAACTGATTGATCTGATGCACCAGTTTCGAAAGATAGAAAACAGAAACTTGAGTTGATCGCGAATGGCGCGAAATGCACAGAAGGCAGCAAGAAATCCAGTAGAGCTGACCAACTCTATCATCGAGCAGCAAAACAGACATACAAACAATCGACAGAGGTAGCGAAAAACAGACTGCAAAATGAACTCACTTGTAAAATTGAAGATAGCTAGCTAAAGTTGTTAATCAACGACGAGTGAGGGAGGGAGGGAGAGAGCGAGCAACTCACTTGTAAAATTGAAGATAGCTAGCTAAAGTTGTTAATCAACGACGAGCGAGGGAGGGAAGGAGCGAGCGAGTCAATCGACTACAATCCGATTTTGGTATCGTTTGCCACAGACGGCTGCTTCTGGGGCGTGTTCCGGGACAACTTCCCCTCCATTATCCAAGAACAACCTGAAGAAACTGGGCGTGTAATTGTCCAAATAGGTAAATTAGAATGTCAGTTTTGGCAGCCTAGAACCCAATATTGATGCAGACTTGGTTCACTAACCTTTAAATCCATGGATCTTGCCACATCACCGATTAACAGAGCACTTGACGGCAATGCTGACGGAAGTATGAAAGTGAAACGAAAAATAAGGGTACCAAAGTGCCATTTTTGAGAAAACTAAGGTAGTAAGATAAAAATTATTTTATTTTAAAAAATTCATTTTCCAGTTTGGGCAGAGAGGAAAATGAAAGAAAGAAGGCAAAGCATTTTAATGGAAACCCAAAATCCCAACTTTTGATAAACCCTAGAGAGAGAAAGAACCATGAGACGAACTTTGCTGAGCAATCTCTCTCTCTACACTCGCAATCGCCTTCTCTCTCCTCAAACATTCAACCCAAATCCAACCCCCTCACTCGTCCCACTTGCCCGTTCGACTCAGTCCCTGTTCAGCCGGTTCTTCTCCTCGGAGGGCGACTCCTCCGCCGAAAGCCCCAATCCGGCTGCTGATTCGAGCTTGATCCCAACCAAAAAGAAAGATGCTTCCGTCGAAGTCAAGGACGTCAATAACAAAGGTGACCCAACTCTTATTTTTTCAAGTTTTTTATTACCAAAGATTAAAGTTTTGATCTTTTGGATTTTTGGGGTTTTGGGTCTGTAATTTTTTTCCATTCTATCGGAAGAAAGTGTGATTAATTTGATGGAGATTGGATTATTTGGATATTTTGGCTAATTGGGTTTCTGGTTTAGTACCAAGGAGGGACAAATTTATTGAATTTAAGTGACATTTGTAACTATTTTTCTTTTGCCTTCTAAATAGAGATAAGAACGATTGGGTTTGAAATTTTCGTTGTAATTGTCGTTTTTGGTTTTATAGAGCTGAAGGAGCGGATAGATAAATATTTTAAGGGTGATGAGGAGGCGCTTCCGGCCATACTCGAAGCGATTCTGCAGAGGAGATTGGCTGGGAAGCATGAGGAAACGGATGATGAGCTGATAGATGAATTGCAAAAGCAGCCGTTGGATGATGTTAAGGACCAAGAGTTTGAATCGGATTTTGAGGAATTGCACGACACGGATGAAGAGATTGATGACTTGTATAACGCAAAGGATACAGTCATGAAGAGGATGTCAAACGATGAGTACTTCAACATGGATCCCAAGAAGTGGGATGATATTGTTGAGGATGCAATTAAGCATGGGATTATGAAAGATACGAAGGAGTGTGAAGAGATTCTCGAGGATATGCTTAGCTGGGATAAGCTCCTACCAGGTACACACTAATTTTTGCTGGATGTTTGTATGTTGAGCTTTATGACATTTCGGCATCTGCCCACAAAGTGTTCAAATTTACCATTTGTTTTATCCGTTTCGACATGATTGCAGTAGTTGTTTTCTTAGTATCATTATTAATAACATGGCTAGACCCTTGCTCAAAGGGTAATTTTCTGTGCATCCAATTGTTAGCTGTCAAGCATTTTCTTTGCTTATCACAGAGATGAATATTGTACCAAAGTGTTTAAATGTCACCAAAGTTGCTCGTTTTGATTCAAACTTGCATTTTTTTGTTTTGTTTTGAATAATGTGTAATAGAATTTGTCTTCTCCAGATGACATGAAAAGGAAGGTAGAAGAGAAGTTCAATGACTTAGGGGATAAGTGTGAAAGAGGGGAGCTTCAACCTGAAGAAGCTTATGAGTTGTTCAAGGAGTTTGAGGATGAGATTGTCATGGACTATTTGCAGAAGATGGAAGCCGATGGCCCCCCACAATTTGATGAGGCTGATGTGTCTGACAAGAAGGATCTAGCTGACCCACCAGGCGAAGGGCCAATCCTTAGGTGGCAAACACGGGTAGTCTTTGCTCCTGGTGGTGATTCCTGGCATCCCAAGAATAGAAAAGTGAAACTGTCTGTTACAGTGAAAGAACTCGGGCTTTCAAAGCATCAATTCCGTCGGCTCAGAGACTTGGTTGGAAAGCGGTACCATCCAGGGAAAGATGAGCTTACAATTACTAGTGAGAGGTAGGTCAACTGGCAACTGCATGCCCTCTTTCTCTATTATCATTTTCATTATTAATTGGAGTTCTTAGTGGTTGATTGTTGTTTAGAGTGCAGTGCGTGTACCCTAACACCTCCAAGTTCCAACATGGTATTGTTGATTGTGTATTTTATTAGTTAAGCTGAATCAGTGTTTCCGTGATTTCTTGTGAAGGTTTGAACACCGAGAAGAAAATAGAAAGGACTGCCTCAGGACACTTCTTTCCCTCATTGAGGAAGCTGGGAAAGCAAACAAACTGGCTGAGGATGCTCGAGTTTCGTATGTCAAGGAGAGATTAAGAGCAAATCCTGAATTCATGGAGAGGCTGCAGAAGAAGACCATGAGATTGCAAGGAAAGAGTGCATTACCTGCTTGAGATCTTGATTTCCAGCAGCTCAAATAAGTTTCTTGGTCTGGGATGACATTTTCTTGACATTCAGTGTTTTAATTGGTTGACCCCCGCTCTAAGATTATTATTTTGCAATAGAGTCTATACACTCCCAAATGGATATTTGGTGCGCGGATCGGTACATTTTGCTAGTTGCTAATGTTGGAAGCCATTTGCTTTGCCTTCAAGCCCTTGAAATGTTCACATGGATGTATAACTTGTTAAGATCAGTGTTGTTTTGAAGTTTATGTGCAATTCTTTCAAAGATCTTTTTGGTTCGGCGAGCTCTTTCGCTGTTAACTTAAATGTACTACCAATGAGTTGCTTTTTTAACTAATGAGATGGTTAGTGCTACATTATTATTGCTCAGTCCGTTATTACTTGAAATATGCTTTGCGTCTACCAGGACAACAGATTATCCTCGATTTGGAATCCGATTCTTTCGGAGTGAATGGTTTCTGCATCGATGCGTAACGATAGGTTTGAGATAAGATTCTGCTACTTTATGAACAGAAATATCCATCGTTAAAACTTGAAAAAATTCAAGGGAACCTGATCCATCATAGGGTTGAGAAGGTTTCTGTCCTTTTTCCACCCCTCCCTCCCCGTCCTGCAACGGCGTGCAGTTCCCCCTTTTGCTTTGCCTTTCGATATTCTAAGGCAGTTGGTCCTTGACGAATCAAGCACCCCGTAAGGCGTCCGGAGTATATTTCTAGTGCTCTGCGGAGATGATAAAAAGTGAAAAGCTTGCACAGAAAGTAAGACAGAAAAGAGGAAAAAGGAAGAAAAAGAAGACACTGAACAGCAACTTGATAGAACCTTACAAAAGGAGTGACACAGCAAAAAGAAAGCTAGGTTAAACGAATCCTTCGATGTCAAATGAAGCAAGATGAACACTGCAAGGCCTTCGGATTCTCATTCTGTTTCTACTTATACTTCTTCTCATGGACGAAAGGCGAAATGGAGTGAAAAAGCCACGCAGTTTCTCTGCAGCGCCTGTTTGCTGTGCATTTGTTGCCCTTTAACCGTTGTCTGGTGTTGCATCAAGGTACCGTGCAAGGTTGGATCGCAGGCGGCGCAGCACGTAACGCGCTGCGCTTGTGGATCAGCTGGGAAGAGAGTGTACGGATCTTACTCTTCGTTTTCGGACGTTGATTTGGATAGTGTGCCTGGTGAGGCACATGGTGGTATCACATGCTCTAAAACTCCATGGCAACTCAAAAGGTCGGCACTGCAGCAAACAAAACGTTAATTAAAGTTTTAAAATATGTTTAGCTTTATATTCCTGTGTTTTATAAGATTTAGATGCAGTTGTTTGCCATATATTTTATTGTATCAGTAATTTAAAGTTACATTATATTGTTGGTCTTCTGATTTTCATCCTGATGTCGAACATATGATTGAAAATTGGAAAAAAAAAATTGGAAAAAATTGTTTTGTCAAGAATGGGATTCGAACCCATGCCCTTTCGGACCAGTACCTGAAACTGGCGCCTTAGACCAACTCGGCCATCTTGACATTACTGATGAACTCGCGCGTTTATACAATTTATTCAATTGAAATTTTCAATGATTCCTTCACCGTCATTTGGGATTGTAAGCAATTTCTTTTAGCTTCTCATGCACTTCTCTTTATTTCTAGTCATCGAATTAAACAAATCAAGTAGAAACAACATGCAGTAGGAACAAGCATTGTGTGAGAAGTTAAAAACAGTGTATGTTTATCATTTTCATGCTTAAAATTCAAATACTTGTTAACATCTGACATACTTCTCTAAAAATCACTACCATGACCTAAAACATTTTTAAATGTTAAAAAGTATTTTACAAAACCTTTCAAGAAGCAATCTCAAACAAGCTCGCAACAACCCCACCAAAACCTGAAGCCTTTTCAATTGAACACCCTTCAAACTAAACCGACGTTTCTCTTATAGATATGCCTTGTAGTTTCAATCTTCCGCGACGTCAATATTCCCCAACCATCAAAATAATTTTTTTCCCTTTACAAAGCATATATAATTGATGTATCCTACAGCATTCCAGATCATAAGGACAGACTGAGGCAAAATAGCAACGAAAATGATGACCACTGAAACAAAGTTATCAGATGAAGGTGCTTCACTTTTATAATTGTTGAGTAGGGTTACAACGTCAACTGATACAATATTTGAACGGAAATTAAATCTCATATTGTTTCTCTAACTTAATTATCGAAGTTGCAAACCTCTCACACTTTAATGATTACGTATTGTAAGGAGATGAATATTTCATGCACCGCATGCTGCTCCGCAGCCTGCCCATTCACCGCCGTCATACTCTGTATCGGTTGCTGTGGTTTTCTCTTTGGACACACCACCCGCACACGAAAAAACTACGGCGGAGACAACACACAGGCTGAGCAAAGCTGCCCATAACACTAACGAGTTAGCGCCACCACCATCACTAATACCTCTCTCGCTCGATACTCTCACCATCTAATCTTTCAAACTATAATTGTGTGTGAGTGTGTGTGTGTGTTACAGGTTGCTGAATGAAAAGCCCTACGAAAACATCCTTCTCTTTATACATAGGCTTCTTGAATTAATAATAATATATTGTTCTAAAGTCGACATTCCAAGTAGAATTATTTGTTCTTAGTGGGATCTCTGTGTGTGTGTGTGTTTACTTTTGGACTTTTGTACGTGATTTTCCTAATTGGGGTGTTTAAGGTGGTAGAATTGGCAGGCAAAACAGCAGAGCTCAGAGTTTGACACTAAAAATTATGATGGTGGGTTGTTGGGATTGCATTCACATCCCACTCTGGCCTTTTCTGTATTGAAGTTGAATTGTCACTAGGGACAATGACAGCCAAATTGGTTTTGTGTTTTCTATTCTTTAGCGATCTACAGTACACCGATGTATATGATGCTTCTATGAACGGTTAAATTGAACATAAATTCAATTATTATGAATGCATCTCCTACACTAGTAGTGTGTTATGGCGACTAAATTAGAATGTTTGAATCGAAACCAACTATCCACTGCAGTACCATGCACTCCATACATTAGTACAACGGCGAGTGTTCTACACTATGACCTTCTACTGTAAACTGATGAGTGATGCTTTGCTTTTTACGACTGCTAGCTAGATTGGAATGTTTTAATCGAAGCACACAAGTTCCACTGTCTAATGTAATACTAATTTATCCATACACTGATGCATTATAGAACTTCTACTTTATTAGACTGCATGCGCTCAGCACTTCCGTGAAAATTATCATCACCAAATGGCCATCATTTTCCAATATGTACAATAATTTAAGAGAAGATAAATGTATCCTTTCTGAGATTTTGACTGGAGAAGGCTACAACTAGTCCAAATCTATCTAGGTTAATGGTGACCCATTAGAGATTTAAACTGTAATAATTAATCTGCCTTTATCCTGAGATCCATCTGAGCGATCCCCAGGTGTCATATCTAGTCAGCAGTCATGTAATATTATACTTATTAGTGGAGCAGATATTAGAAAGCTTGAGGAAGAAGCACTAGAGTTGGCAAACTAATTCATTGGATTGGTAAACGATATTCGTTAAGATCCATTTAATTTGATATCATCATAATATAGACATGAGATTGGTAGTGGTGATGATGGTATAATGTAAAATCAAACTAAATGGATCTTAATGAATATCCATTAACAAGGCAATGAGTTGATTTGTAACCTCTAAACAACACCATATATATGTATCCAGGTGGGCTTTGCTTCTGCTGCATATCATGCATGCATGTGTCAATAATGTACAGAATGGGACTGCTCATGGCAAATTCGACTTTTTACGGATGGAATTTGATAGACATTTACTCGATCGGGAACATGTTCGGAGCCAGCCAAGAAAATGGGAACCATTTCACAAAGCCTAAAGTGATCAACTAATCAAATGGAACCAATGCTGTAATATTGATATATATACATGTGTATTATACAGTTTTATATATGCACATATATAATGTGTTTTATTTACACAAATCTTCACACAGTGAGTGATAAATGTGTTCCATGGTATGAATAGTCCATGGGATTATAGTTTCATCTGTTTTTCTTGTCTTTCACTGGACCTCTAGGAATTTTGTTGAGAAATTGAGAATCAAACTTTCTGTACGATCTCTTTATCTCTCGGCTGATTTTTCCCGCTAAACGATCAACGTCTTCCTCAAATCGCTCGTAGAGGAATGGTAGCGTTTCCAAGCAGATGAACCCTTCATTTGCAAGCAAACAGAGTGCCAATTAGTTAACCTAATTGAATAAATCACGGATCCGCCCATATACATACACGTATATATACATATATACGTATATATAAAATAGAATAAGGTGACAAAACTTCTTACCCAAGTAAAGAAGATTCAGAAAGCTGAAATAGTTTCCGATCACAGACAAAATATAGAGACAAATGATTGTCTGAAAATGTAAAGAGAATGAGTTGTTAAATCTGTTAATTAGTACCAAGTTTAGTCATTAACCAAAACAGGTAATTGGTTTTTAATTATTCAAAAATTTCCAATATACCAAGAAGAAGAATGGGAAGTCTCTTCCACATGCACTATCAAGAACTCTTGATAAGAAGTGGTTGAATCCTTTATGGACAGTGGAAGCTACTTGTTTGAATGTGTTCTCATGTAATATCATTTGAGGTACCATAGGTGGCGGACTGCATAGATAAATATGTTAATTATTCAATCTAAATAAAACTAATTTAAATTGTTAAGTTGATATCATAAGAGTTAATCAATTAGTAAAAATGAGATCGAGAATGTTACAATTTGAATATTTCTGCAGCCATGCGCCATATGAAGATTACCAACAATGCGGTAATCGAGATATGACAGAGGAGTGTCACGAAATTGTACTCAACAACTTCGAAAAGAAACCAGATTACCGTCATAGCAATTAAAAGCCCAGCTGATACACTTATATTCCTCCACAACAACACATCCGCCACTGCAAAATAAAAGTGAGTAAGTACTACTCTATCACATTTAATTCACGAACATGATTATTAATTAGCAGATCACATGAATGAAGATGATATACAGCGTTACATATACCTTTTCCACCTCCAAGAACATGATATATCGGCCTTTCACGTCCGAAGAGCTTTGCACCGTGGATTACTCCATCGTCATCAGAATCCGACGAATATACTAATCCCGGCCTTCTAGACATACCTTCTCAATTAATTAAACTTAATTATTTGTATGAGTGCTGCTAATTGATGATACATGTTCATCATCACCAAGTTATATATGATCGTGATTCATTAGAGGGGTTCTAAGCTTGGTGGCCAAGTAAGCTTGTATAAAGTAAGGAATGGCTTGGGGAATTGGCTTGAATATTTTTCAAGGTTGCTTTGCATGCCCGCTAGAACAATTGGAAAAGCATAGTACTTGATCTTGTCTTGGATGACTAGTTCTCCTTGACGTTCCACCACGTTCCATGCTAATCGATGCCTCCTACAAACGTTTTTCATCCAACTTTTACAAAGTGATATTCTAAACTAATCTAATTTGCTGAGAAGGAGATTTGTGCTTGAATAAAATAGACGAACATATTGCTCTCATTAACTAGCTTGTACTTTGCATTGTATCTTAAACTAACTTAATTTGTTGCCAAGGACGTTTGTGTTTGAATAAAACAAACAAACATACTGTTTTGACAAACTAGCTCGACTTGCTTTGCGTTAATTAGATTGGCTCTGAATGTAGTTTTTCTACTGTTTTTAGCGAGAGAGAAGGCAAGAAAAAAGCCAAAGCTCTACAACTTTGTAGTTTTTCTACTGTTTTTAGCGAGAGAGAAAGCAAGAAAAAAGCAAAGCTCTACAACTTTGTCGATCAGCAACGTAAATTAGATAATCATTCATTCATATTTTGTCCTTTTGGCAACTT
The DNA here is from genome assembly GCF_019419815.1 of Pyrus x bretschneideri. Taxonomy (NCBI): domain Eukaryota; kingdom Viridiplantae; phylum Streptophyta; class Magnoliopsida; order Rosales; family Rosaceae; genus Pyrus; species Pyrus x bretschneideri. The sequence goes on along the minus strand of NW_025999612.1, from coordinate 12,642,807 downwards.
TAACCTAGTAACTATTGTCACTTTTCTTAGAATATGATCCCACGTCAACTTCATACTTAGACACCAATTAATTGATTTGTCTTTTTTCGTTAATTAGAAATTACTTAATAAAATTTAAAACCACTTCTAATCCACAACCACAAAGTAACCTTTGGGCACATCGAAGGGACACTCTTGAGGATAGGAATATTGGATCGATTTCTTATGATTTAGAGTAATGTGTTGATTTGGTATCGAAATTATTACTTAGGTGAAAATTAAGTCGTTAAATTATTTTTAAAATAAAAAAGTTTTTAAACTCATTAAAAGCTGTCAATTCATCCTTATTATAAGATACAAAGTTATTCTATTTAATTTTGCATTACTTTAAATCATGTGATTTGCATTTGAATATGTGATACACTTTGTAGAGTAAATGGACAATTTTTAATGAGTTTAGTAACTTATTTTTTCAAAAAAAATAATAGAGTTAGTTTTAATGGGTAAATTGGTGAAAAAAATAATGGTACTACCCCCAAAAAATATGTCATATGACTTAAATTAAACGAGAAATTGGATACCATAAATTTGAATCTTATATTAGGGATAAAATTGACAATTTATAATGAGTTTAAAGAATTATTTTTTCGAATAAAAAATTTAAGAACTATTCAATAATAATTTAAAGATTAAATTGACAATTTACTCTTTTATTTATGAAAAGAATTAAGAACAATTTCCCGAAAAAGTTATGTTGTAATCCATCACCGATTCTTACATTTTCAAGTACATGCGTCCTTTACCTTTTACCCAGAAAAAGAAAACATTGAACCCAGTACTTGCAACACGTTTTTGTAATGTCAGAATCATTTTGTGGGGCAAGTAAAAAAACTAACTCATCTTCTTCGACCAGGAGTGGGACATGGAGTAGGATTTTTTTTCTCTTTTTTTTCTCCTTTATTTCTCTTTGTTTTTTATTATTCTTATTTGAATAGTTAAGGTTAAGTTACGTCAATATCTTATATTATTTTTTTTTATAAAAAGAGAAAGATAAAATAAAAAATATGAAAAAAGGAAATGAAAAAAGAAGAGGAGAGAATTTTAGACCGTTAGGTATTGACAGATATCCAAATAGAATCAATGATTTTTGTGATAAATACAAAAAGATAAAACATATAAAATTCTAGGATTTTCTGGAGTATGAAAAATTATAGGTGTTTAAATAGTTGGATCCTAACTTTTATAAAATTTTCAATAAAAATCTAAAAACAAATTGAACCGCTCATAATATTTTACTAAGAAAAATAACTTATATAACACTAATTTACCGCAACGAAGAAATCCCGAGTAAACACAGATGCATCCACCAGGACCACCACTTCACAGTCAGCACAGAAAGACACAAGGACAAACTACAAAGAGCACTTCAAATAATTAATAATCGAAACATAAAAAAATTTAAAAAAAATCAAAATTTGAATTAAAAAATTGCTACCAGTCGTATTCAGTATTCTGGTCTGCCGAAGCTCCGTGCAACAACAAGAACAATTTCAAGCAGCTATGCAGATCCTCCTCACAAACCAATCAAAGCCCTCCAGAAGTCCGTGAACCAATAATCCGTGGCTAAAGAGCAAACACCACGAGTCCCTATCGAACGGGATCAATTGGGTTTTCTCTCCACTCACCTACCAACTCTCTGCTCCTCTGCTCCGCTCCTCCTTCCACTCAAAAGCCCAAAAAAACCCAAACCTTTTTCGAGATTCACCCCAAAAATGGCTCTGGTCACCCCCACCACTTTTGGGTTCTACAACCTGCTGGAAACCTTCACGGTGAACGTGCAGAGAGCAGAGAACCGGCCGCTGAACGTGCCGCTGACTGCACCGTTCACGATTGCGACTTCGCGGCTGGAGAGGGTGGAGAATGTGGCCGTGCGGGTTGAGTTGAGTAACGGGTGCGCGGGGTGGGGTGAAACTCCGATCTTGCCCTTTGTGACTGCAGAGGATCAGCAGACAGCCATGGTTAAGGCTAAGGAGGCCTGTGAGTTCTTGCGTCGCAGTCCGGCGATGACGTTGGGTTCGGTTTTGGGGGAGATTGGTGGGATTCTTCCTGGATATGAATTTGCTTCTGTGAGTATATGAGTGGAAAGATTACTTTTTAACGCTTACATGATTGGGTTTTTACTTTTTTTACTGTGATATTGGATAAATTTGCAGTTAAATTTAGCTGGAATTTGGTTATACTAGACATCTTATCTTTTGTTTGTTTGCTGAGAAAATGTAGGGAAAATGTATAGAGGAAGTGAGAGTAGTTGTTAGAGTGAATGGTTTTCCCGGGAAAGTCCTTAACTGAGTTGAGTGTGCCTAGTGGGAGCAAGTTTTTCCTTTGCTTAGACAACTGTCTTTTTTATTGACTTTGTACAAAATTTCGTTTGCTTAAGTCAGCTTTTTGATTGGCTTTTCGATCGTGATCACACGAATCTTATGCAGTTTTTGTTGTAAACCAGCAGAATTCATGTGGCAGTTTGATGTCCTTGTAGGGAAAGTTCTACACTTTTTTATGTGTTTATTTGTTTGTTTTGGTGTTTGAGAAATGAACAACTTTGGTATTGAATTTAGTTGGTATTGGGATGCGAAAATCTTATCTTTGTTTGTTTGCTGAGAAAATGTAGGAAAAAATAGAAGTGGAAGTGAGAGTAGTTGTTAGAGTGAAGGGTTTATTTGTTGGTTTTGGTGTTTGAGTGTTGTATTTTGATTGGATGTGGTGGTTTTGTGAATTGAACAATTTTTGTGTTGAATTTAGTTGGAATTTGGGTATAAAGATCTTATCTTTTGTTTGCTTGCTGAGAAAATGTGGGGAAAAGAATAGAGGAAATGGGAGTAGTGTTAGAGTGATGGTTTTTCCGTGGAAAGTTCACATTTTGCACCCCAACTTGTAACATTTAGGCTTAACTGAGTTGAGTGTGATTAGCGTGAGCAAGTTTAGGCTTTGTAAAAAACTTGGTTTTCTCAAGTCAAGCATAATGTTTGGATTTTCGATCCTGATCACATGAATCATATGCAATTATTGATGAAAATCAGCCGCACCACTTGTTTGTCAATTTGATGTCTTTATGTATAGCATTATTAAGGGTTTTCAAAATCTTATATATTGGTATTCCAATTCAAGGTTAGGGCAGGAGTTGAGATGGCAATTATCGATGCAGTTTCTATGAGTATTGGTGTCCCTTTGTGGAGACTATTTGGTGGAGCTTCAAACACAATAACTACTGATATAACAGTTAAGCTCTTCTTCTAGTAACTCTGGCAGTTAAAATTTGCTTTATACAGTGACATGTGGACTGAACTTTATATGTGCAGATTCCGATTGTTTCTGCAGCTGAAGCTGCTAAATTAGCTTCAAAGTACCGTGAACAAGGATTTAAGACTTTAAAGCTTAAGGTGGGAAAGAATTTGAATTCAGACATAGAAGTCCTTCAAGCTATACGTGATGTTCACCCTGATTGCTATTTTATCTTGGATGCTAACGAAGGATATAACTCCGATGAAGCTATCCAAGTTCTTGAAAAATTACATGGTAAATGATGCAGAGAAGTGAAGTTACTATTATTAGCATGTGTGTCTGCAAACAGAATATTGATTCCCCTTAGAAAAGTCGAAAAAACTCATGTAAAACCCTATAAATGAGTTTCTCAAATATTTTCTTGTTTTTTTACTTCCAGAGGTGGGAGTGAGTCCTCTTCTCTTCGAACAACCAGTTCATAGAGATGATTGGAAAGGCCTTGGAAATGTTTACCACGTTGCGAAAGACAAATATGGAGTATCAGTTGCAGCTGATGAGAGCTGTCGAAGTTTAGCTGATGTTAAGAAAATAGTGGAAGAAAATCTTGCTGATGTAATTAACATTAAACTTGCTAAAGTTGGGGTTGTTCGAGCCCTTGAAATCATCGAGGTAGCAAAGGCAGCGGGATTGGATCTGATGATTGGTGGTATGGTCGAGACTAGACTGGCCATGGGTTTTGCTGGCCATCTTGCTGCTGGCATGGGGTGCTTTAAGTAAATATCATTTTCCTTTCCATAAAAGATAAAATTGTTTGCATTTCCTGCTGGTTTTGTTAGTTTCCTGAAATTCTTTCGCTTTCTATTTCCACATCCATCAGTAAGTGTTTGCATTCTGTACAGGTTTGTTGACCTAGACACGCCTCTGCTGCTATCAGAAGATCCGGTTCTGGGGGGTTACGAAGGTATTGCGATTTCTCTATAACTTTCAAAGCATTTTTCCATCCGTTCATTTATGCTTATCATCGAGCCCTTGATTATGTTTTTTCATTTTGTGGCAAGTTTCGGGTGCGGTTTATAAGTTCAGAAATGCCAGAGGCCATGGTGGATTTCTGCACTGGGACAATATTGATTGGTAAGTCCAAATGTTATCTAATTTTCAGTCGGAGAAATGTTATCGCAAATGTAACTAACAAAGAGTTCATTGTTATCCTTTTTCGCTCTAACCATGTAGCGTTATCTGCAGACACGAAGCTGCCAACCCAACATTTTAAACTCTGAGCAGCATTTGATTCGGGGGGGTGGGTGGGTGGGTGTGGTTTGGTGGGGGACAACTCCCGGTGGTGGAGCTTTTCAAGTGCTGTTGTTTGTTCTCAAGATGAAACATTTGAATTCGTAGATCAGAATAGCATTCGGCATTGCAAATTTCCACGCTATAGCTTAGCTGATTAGTCTGTGTAATTAGGCAATGTGGATCCATTTTTCAGTCTTGTTGATTAGTCTTGTTGTACCTTGAGTAGTCTATCCGATTAGATATTGGTCTTGAATTACGTATGTCATAGTCCGGAAGGAATGCTATTACTGTCGTGATTGCGAAGAGAACTTTGAATCTTGAATAACAATCCTTACACTATTTGAAGAACGTAAATGGCGTATTTTCTACAATTAAAGAGTATATGAAGTTTGGTAGGCTGTTTGGTAGGGGAACCAGAGGCTTCTGCAGAACAAGAACATGAATCATTGAAAGAGCACTTCAATGGACAATGATGCTTCCTCAATTCCAATTCCCATGTACATGAGATTTTACAATGAAAAAATGCAACACGCAAAACGAGGCGACTTCGTGTATGCAGAAAGAAGAGAACCCAGTCGCATGAAAAACGAGGTGAACTTCGTGCATCCAAGACAAGGAGTATTCAACTCACAGAAACAAGGCAGGCTCTATGCATGCACGTAAAACAAGGCGGGCTAGACGCACGAAAAAATGCGGCACGCAATACAAGACATGCTTTGTGCACGCTAAATGAGGCGAACCCGGGTGCACATAAAATGAGGCAGGCTCCACTCACAAAAGGATGAACTTTTATCACGCTAAACAAGGCGGTCTCGGTGCACGAAAAATGCAGCTCACAAAACAAGGCACACTCTGCGCCAGCAAATGAAGGCATGCTCCATTTATAGAAAATGAGACGGGCTTCCATGCATGTGAAATGAGGCCGCTCAGAGCACAAAAAACGAGAGATTTTTGGCATGCAAAACGAGGCAAGCTTAGTGCATGAAAAAATTGGCACGCAAAACTATGCAAGCTCGGGCGCACAAGTCAACCATTGTTACATGCATGATGCATTGGTTCTAGGTGTGGAGCTTATGTAAACGGTTATCAATATGGGGTAGGTTTAGTTTTAATCTCATGGTCAACCATTGTTGTTCGTACGAACCAATTATGTTGGTGATAGGGCATTTATAGGGAGTAGGGTTTAGTTTTATTGCCGTACGAACCATAGATGTTGGGGTAAGGCATTTGTAGGGGGTAGGTTTAGTTTCAATCTCATGGGTCGACTGTTGTTGCTCGCATGAAGCATGGGTGTCGGGGGTGGACATTTATAGGCCACTACTAATAGGTGGTAGGGTTTCGTTTTAATCTTAAGGGTCAACCAGGACCCGGTTGCCTTGACGATGTTGCCGTGGGTGGGGCATTATAAGCCGCTATCAACCATGATAGAATTCACACTAAAGTCGTAACTTTTAACATAGTAACCCCTTCTTAAAAAAATAAAAATAATATATATTTTTTTTTTTGGGCTTCCACTACTTCATTAAACCTCATGAGCTTCCATTGCTTCTGTTGTGTCTTGGGCTTTTCCGAGGGCATGAGTTTGGATTGCATCCCCCTCCTCTTAAGTCATTAATTTTATTTACTTATTTTTAAATTTTTGTTTTTCCCATACAACAATACCAAACTATCATCTTCATGTTCTACAAAATGAATTTTCAATGAAAATTTTCTTATAATCCTTGTCAAAAAACTCAAAAGCAAGGATATAAATCTAAATCTAAAGCTATAGGTATTTGAATTTAAATAAAGTAACGTAAGAAGAAAAAAATTCAATGGAAAAAGAAAAAAGGAGGAGAAAATAAAAAAGGATATGATCGGTACTTTTGTACCGATCTTTACAAATATTGTCGCTATAACTTTACAGACTGTACTTGATTCAAGTCGCTAGTTTCATATCGATCCCACTTTTCACTTTTTTTCTTTTTCTGTTTTTTTTTTCTTTTGTTAATTTTCTTTTATTTCATTTTTTTATGTTTTAAATTTATTATTATTAAGTGGATAAGGAAGAATTCGAAACTATTACAATAATTTAGAGGAACGGGGGTTAAAACTCGGAACGCATAAGTGAAAACCCAACACCTTATCCACTAGGATGTCGACCGCATGCAATTTTCTTTTATTTATCATACCATAACAGCAAACTATCATACTTATGTTCTTCAAAATATACTTTTTTGTGTAAAATCTATTATAATCCATATTTAAACACTTGAATCAAAGATTTAAAACCCAAATTTATAGATATTTTTTTATTTAAACAGTTTCGATTATTTCTCTCCCGCAGGAGGCCCCCATCACCCCCACCCCCACCAAAAAAAAAAATCCCATCCTTCGCCGCCGACTCCTTCCTCTGGTTGGAGTCGGCCGGCTTTCCCATGCTGCTTCTCCTCTCTCGTTACCCACGCTCTCTAGTCCCCCTTCCCCCCCCTCGCCCTTTTCCCTCTTGCTGCATCCCAAGCCGTTACCCACAACTTCAAGTCCCCCCTTCCCCCCTTTCAAACCTTCCTTTCCACTTTCTTTTTCTCCTCCTCCTCTGTTTTTATCTTTTCCTGTGGGGCTTTGGTTCTGATTTACTTTTTGCTTTTTTGAGCTTTGTCTCAATCTTCTGAGCTTGTCTTAGTTCGGAACCTTCAGACACCTCTCTTGCTCTGATGCTTCTTTCCGTTGCATGTCCACAACTATCAACCACTGCTACTCGACCCGGGGTGCTTCACCTCAACGATGTGCTTGGGTTTTGGGTGGCTGTTATAGTACATTTTGCACTATTTGGTATGCTTATGGGAGCGCTCACTGTACGGTGGCTCGCTCATCCCCATTTTCCATTGATGCAGTTGCTATTTTTGGTTCGTTTTGTTGGTGGTGGCGGCCTTGCGAGGGAGGGGTATTTTGGTGGTGGCAACTGGTTTCCTCTTTAATTTTAAGGTTTCTGTTGTTTTTCAGTTATGCTCTTTTGGGCTTTCATGTTGTATTTACTTTTTCTTGATGGGCTTATATTTTGGTTGTGGGATGCGTTTTGGACTCTCCTTTCTTTGTACTTGTCTGTTTGTTTAATGGAAAAGTATCTTAGTTTGTCCCAAAAAAAAAAAAGATATTTTTTTATTTTTCAACTTTAAAAATTAATAAAAAATAGTTTTGGGACCTAATAAAATGTATGATCACGTCCAAAGGTCTTGCAATATTTTTCTTTAAATCCGATGCAAAATATTTCCTAAAGCTAAAATTTCAATTTTTTCACAAAAACTGTGAATTATAACCCACAGTTTTCCAATCGATTTTGAGAATTTTTACAACATTTGTTATAAGCCCAAAGTTAGAGTTATTCTATTTGCACCACATGTTTCCTAATATTAATTTAGGACATTCCTAAGATTTCAAACACCTAAAAATTTCTTTGGGGACTGCGTTAATAGTTTTCATATTTTGTAACTTTAAAAATCAATGAAAAATAATTTCGGGACCTAATAAATGATCTAATCACATCCAAAGGTTATTGTGAAGTAATTACTCGTGGTAGGACAATGTTAAAAATTAGTTTCCTATAAAGCTATCTTTGATTAATGATTGAAAATGAGTTCGTTATAGTGTCATATGTTAGTGAGATCACATTTTGTCAATCACATATCATCTTTCAAATAGAGGTGGAATTCATAATACAAGTAGGTCTTGCCTCTATTAAAAAATGATTTAATGTGTTCTACAAAATATAGTCTCCTTAACATTTTATGTTCGCTATATTCACTAGTATTGGGAGTTATGGCTAGTTTGGGGTTGCTTAAATTTTTTTAAAGAAGCTCCATTAAAAATAGGGGGTCTTAATTGTGTTTGGTAAATATTTTTTTTATTTATTTATTTTTTCAAAATCATGGGTGGGTTTAAAACAGCAGAAACAGCTCTACACATGCTTCTAAAAAATGTTGCTTCAAAGGTAAACAGTACCAAACAATGAAAGTTTTATAGTGACAATCCTACCCTCATCTTTTTTATTTTTTATTTTTTGCTAAAAGAACTTATAGAAATTCAATTTACCAAACACTAATCTGTTTTTTTTTTTTTTTCACAACTGTTTTTTTTACAGCGCAGCAGACACAATTTTGAAAAAAAACACAACAATCCCCAACTAGTTACTGTAGTTGAGTGCCTGATTGTTCGAAAATATATTTCTTACTTGCGGCATTAATCATTATGCTCAGATTGGTATAATGACACATGCTTCGTCCGACAGAAATTGGTAAACCTTTCTTTGATTCATTTCAAGTCTATGCAAGCACAGTTCAGAATTTAAACCACATCTCAAAAAATACATAAACTTTTTTGAATTTTGCTAAAAAATTCAACCCCTCCACATCGAAAGTTTGACAAAATAAATTACAACATATATAGAATGGTCCTACTCATAATTGCGTCAAAGCTTTTTTGTCATAAATCTCAACACCATCCAAACTATGCATATAATTACGTTGAAGGTATCAATGTGATTAGTAATAGATTGATAACTTGACTCCAAAAACTTTGAAAACATAAGTTCTAAGCCAGGTTAGATTCCTTGAACAATTTTCCATGTTTATGTGGTTAGAATACAAGTTTATTAGAGTTTTACAGATTTTCTATGAGTAAATTTATAAAACTGAGCTTTACTTTTGTGGAATTACCTGTGATTGTGAGCTTATCATTGTTGTGACACTATCTATCAAGTATCAAAGGACAGATCTTGACTAAAGTAGGATAAATAATAGAGTACTCACTTATCAGTTGAGCATGACAACCGCATGTTGTCTAATATTCTAGTAGATACAGTGTTGGGGTTGTGCTTATGGATCTCGGGTTCAAAAATTAGGTGTATAAACAGAATTATGTACCTTATTTTGCTTATTCGGCTAAATTTGCGAGTTGAAGACTTGAACCGCTAACACCCGTCACATGGTAAACTACCGCATCTCAGGCCCCTGACTGATTCTACCATAGAGGCCAATGATAGACAATAACCACCCCCACGCTCCGCCGCACGAGCATAGCTTACAACTTTCATCATAAGTGCTCTCCAAAGAGCAACTCTTCTCAAAATATTTATCATCTCCTAAATTATTGTAATAGTTTCAAACTCTTCCCCTTCTTTTAATAAATAATTAAATTAAAGATAAAGTTGAGCATGACAATTAAACAAGCTAATTAACCATGATTTGAATGCCCCACATATAATCATATCCCCAGGCACTCCCCATAATTTGACCTTGAATGCCCCACATTAAGCCACTACTCTCCTAATCATTCGTGTTTCACGCCGATTTCATAAGCTTTTTTCACGAAGAACATTGATAATTACCAGCACTCTACAATCTAAAATGTACTTAAAAGTGATGGGATTGTAGTATGCTTTGCCAATTGGCATGCATGCCTATATACTATAATAACTTTGTTTTTATTTTTTATGAAAGGATGATAATAGATCGGGCGAGTCAACTACACATAAGACTTGATCATCGGACTACGATAGTAGTCTTACTCTCTAAACCTGCACAAAGTGGATATGAAGAACTAAAACTCCAGGATTAGTCATCAACCCTAAAGTAGACTACTGCCTTCCCGCTTAGAGCAATTAGAAAGAGCTCTCTCTCCAATACAACGACCCATGTCCCCTAAAATCATCCATGCATGCCCATATACTATATTAACCTAGTACAAGAAAAATTCTGATGTCCGACAAAGTTTATATGGCCACACAAAGAATCAAGACTCCCTTTTGAGAAACTTTCTTTTACAAATTGAAGGGATTATCTTTGTCTTCCACCAAGAGATAAGGAATTCGACATAGCTTGTGATGCATATTTCAGATGAAATGAAAGTTCAAAGAGAGACAGAGACACAGGCGCCTACAAAGGCAAAAGAGCAAATGTCTACATCCAAAAAATCGATCAAATCCAAAAAAGCTAGTCCATTCATCTACTCGTTTTTTTCACGTCTAAGTGAATTTGAAGTGCAATGTACATAATTATTTTCACCACCAATTTCTTTAGATTAATTTACAAAGCAAACTTGCATGATGCGGTTACACTGCACTTGCGGTTATCCAATTGTTGGAATGCCGGTCAACTAGTATACATTGATCTGGCGATTGATCAAGGCTGATAAATGTGAGTGCAGTTAACCGTATGAGAGAAAAACTACAAAATATGTATAAAATGAGGCTTAAATTGTTTAATGAGAGTACTTATAGATTAGGTACACACATTGTAAGGAGCTCAAAAATGAGTTAAAGAATTTGCATTACGGATATCAAGGATGGTGATGATGATTAGTGATTATAAGCATGATTACACAAAATTCCAAGTGCATGGTCAAATTAATGATTAAAGCATGTGGGGTGGCTGCAATATTTTGATTAAAATTTGCCAAAATTTTCACAAAACGTCATTTTGATGATGCATTTTTGCTTACCATCCTACTTGTTATCATTTGATGAATTTAAATTTTGAAATTCATGTCTATTTACTATACAAATATTGAAATTAAACTCATTAAAAAATAATAAATAAAATAATGAGCAGTATCATCACATGATAACGGTGATAAAAAATATTCCTGTCACCGAAAGGCGCATGAGCATGCTTGTAGAGTGTAGGTTGAGTTTGTGTTCCACTTTCATACACTAATCAAAATTCTAAGTTCACTACAGAATTGGCAATCATTGTAGATAAGTTCACTGTAGAAGTTGCAATCATTGTGTATATACGTGCTTTTTTAAAAGACAAGTAATTTTCGCACACTTTTTTCTTTTCTTGCACATTATATATTTTGTGATATAATTAAAAGTTAACCAGTTCTCGGTGACACCTGAATAAATTAGCCAATCAAATTATCAAAATTTAAGTTTACTCCCAAATTGGCAATCGTTGTTGATATAAGTGGCATTTATCGAAAGAAAGTGAATTCCGCCTTTTTGCGCACTCATATATTTTGTGATATAATTAAAGGTTAGCAGATTTTACGTTTAACGAACACTCAGAATAAATATCACACATTAAGTGGAATGAAGATACTAAACCAGTGGTTGATTGTGTATTTGGTTAAAAGGTAAACTAAATTATAACAAATATGCGTCCCATTTTCCACTAAGAAGGAAAAAATAGTTTGTCCTTGAGATTTTTCGATTCGAAATACTAACATATCACTGAATCAACCAATTACTTTTCGAGTAAATTTTTATGTTTCAGCCACTCGTCACATGTTGTTGTCAATTCACACATGTTATTATTTTATACTAAAAGGCTAAAAGAAAATCGGTGGTTATTATTCAATTAGTTTATCTCCACTATAAATAATGAGGGGAGCCTAAGCCAAATGCATCACTCAAGCATCCTTAATAATTTGGACATTCTTGTTGGAGTTGAGTTGAGTTGAGTTTGAGTGAGAATGAAGCAGGCATCATATTCTTCCTACATTGCAATTGCACTGTGTACTGTGGTGCTGCTGCTGCTGGCCACAGCGCCGGTGTCAATGGCGGTAACATGCAACGCCATTCAACTTAGCCCCTGCGCCGGCGCAATCACCTCTTCAACTCCACCGTCGAAATTATGCTGCAGTAAGATCAAGGAACAGAAGCCCTGCCTCTGCCAGTACCTCAAAAATCCTAACCTGAAGAAGCTTGTCAACACCCCAAATGCCAGGAATGTTGCCAGGACTTGTGGCACTCCCTTTCCCAAGTGCTAGAACCTATGATGCATCATGCAGCCTCACACCAACAATATTTTAATATATATATAATTTATATCTCTATGTTCTGCTTCTTGCTCATTGGTTCCATGATTAATGGGTATTAGAGAGAGAGAATTAACTTATGCTTAATTAATTTGGTGTGTTCTATTTTATCTATGCTGTACTCTCGGTGTGTGGTTTATCAATAGTAGTGGTTGTAAAGTGCTACTTATATATAATGAGAATTCGTATTGGATAAGTGCTCAGATTGCTTCTATACGAACTACTGCTTGTAAGTGCTTCTACTAAAAGAGCTTTCATTAAGAAGCACCGCTTCGAAGTTAGAAGCACTTTTGGTTGCTTCTCTAGAATGTGCGTCTATGATGCATAAGAACTTCTGACTTTTTCTGCCAAATACAATTAGAAGCGTTTTTGGTTGTCAGATAAGAACTTCTGACTTTTTCTGCCAAATACAATTAGAAGCGTTTTTGGTTGTCAGAAAACACTCTTACTAAAATTTTAAGAGAAGCCAATTTATAGTGAAACCAATTCAATCAGATTTGAAACCGTTGGAAACGAATCGATTCTTTATTGAGATTTGAAGATTACAGAAAACTAGGATACCAAATCAAACACCGTGCATAGTGTGCATTGTGCCTAATGGTCACACTTCACAACACGGACAGTGAAAGCTTGAAAAAGCATTTACATGTACATTATTTCAAAGAATGTGAAATACTTACAACAAAAATGTACTTTCTCACAAATTGAGAAGATTGGAAATCTGGTTCCAGCCCATCATCCATGGCCTCCTATCAGATGGGAGCACAAAATTGAGCTCAAACATCTCTCTCGACAAGTTTCCGCTTTCGCAGAAGCCAACAAGCTTTGCAACTATTTCAGCACTCTCCTGTATGTGCCTGGGATCATGGGGATCTTGCCAAAGCTTGTTCGCAAAATGCAGCTTCCTCTGCTTTCCTTCCAGCGGGACGTCCCATTTCATGTACAATGCATCTCTCTCCTCTGCCGTCAAGCGTGAAAACAACCTCTTCGCAAGGAACTCCTTTTCGCGCTTTAGCGCTCTCATACTGCATATCGGAAGTTTATGAGGAATCTTTAACTAAAAGGAATGATTTCAACTAGTTGAAAAGAGAAGAAAGGGAACCTTGATGGCAAAGAGACTGTGGGTTCGTCTCCCACTTGAGCAGGGCTAGCATTCCCAAGTTCCGCAAGATGCTGTTGCAGCCATGTCAACCGCCTCAGCTCCACTTCCACGTAGATTTGATCAGCTGGGTCACCCTTAAACAACAAATAAAATTGTGTCCTGTGAATGATGGAGACAAAGCACAAATCCCATAACTCAATGATCTGCTGTCTTTGTTCCTTGAAAGTTATTTGCCACGAGACTTGGGGCTCCTCAGTCTCACATATGTTCTCGTCATTCTCTAAATTGTACCCGGCAGCTTCATTTGCTTCCAGCTCCAGAACCTGGAGGCGTAACCAATTGAAACGAAATGAGATTTTTTCACAAGGTTAAAAAGAATAATATATGCATGTGTGCATGTTTTGTTTAGATAGTAGAAAGAATGTATTTTCATACCTGGCAAACTAGTAGCTGCTTTTGGTACTGCAGTTTGGCCACCCGCTCTTTCAGTTCCGTTACATATGTTCTAATGTTTCTTACGTTCTCTTCTGCTGCATTTTGGAACATCTTCTGCATTTTCTTCATGTTTACTGAACTAGAACGCCGATACCCTGTTGGAGTGCTCTCCTTTGATGAGACATCTCCACATTCTTCATTCTTTGTCGGAGTCCTCTTCTCAGACTCTGGTTGAATCTCGCCGGACATAATATCATCATTCTCAGGAGCCCTATTTTCGGTTTCAGATTCTGCAATTTGCCGAGAAGCTGATAGAGGTGAGCAAGGTGATCTGATGAAATTTTGCCGGTTGGCAATGTTGCTTGAGGCCAAAGGTAGACACTTCTTCTTTTTAGACTCTTTCTTAGACTTGAGGGATGCCTCGATATTGCACTCTTGTTGATTGCCAGGAAGAGACATCACCAATTTATCTATTGACTTCTGAACACTTTCTAGCTGTTCCTCGAGATTTGCAATCGTGCTGCCTTGTGAATGAAGTCTCGTAATCTCTTCCTTGAGATTAGCACTTACACTCTTGTTAGTAGCAACAACAGTTCCAAACTCAACTTCTTTTGGCACTGATCTGACAAAACGCATTTCTCTTATTTCCGCTTGAAGATTGGCAATTGTTTCAGCTGCATCTTGGTTGCCTAGCCTATGACAGGCCACCTCTTTTTGTAATACTTCCAGAGCTCGATTTGCTTCTTCCCCTAGCTGTTCTTGCAGGTGTTCAAGTTTTCGGATTTCATGCATTAGTGTGAAAGGAGCAGTTGATGATTGCCTCATAGACTGCCTCAAATTTCTTGCTCTATCACCAGGGCCTATCTCCTTTTTGTCCGGTTTTGTTGATAGAACACCGGTGTATGAGAGACATTTCTTCACAGAGGGATGGGGTATTTCCGAAGGGTTTGAACCCTGAAGTTGGTATATAAAAAGTATTTATAAGCTAAGCGAATAACAAATTCATATATGGAGAGAGAGAGAGAGAGAGAGAGAGAGAGAGATAGAGATATAGACCTGTGGATCCTCCTCAAGTTTTTGCTGTAATTCAAGCACTTGAGATTTAGCACGATCTCTTTCGCGTTTCAGTTCTTCAATCTCCATTTCCATCTAGTGATGACCAAAAGCATTTTATATATACATTCCAAGCACATGAAACGAAATATCTAGCAAGACAAGTATGTCAGTTTACCTGCTGAATTTTCAAGTCTTTTTCCCTTGACGGGTCAGGCGTGCGCAGCTCTGCTTCCAGCCTTGCTACTTCCTTCTGCAAATGTTTCACTAGCTGTTTGTCCGAAACAACCTAGCAAAAAGAATTTTCTACATAAATAAGGGTACTAAAATGTATATTGTAAATAAGCGGAGATGCAAACTGAAAAATATTACAAGAAAATTAACGATACCATATTCACACGAGCATTATTTGTTACTTCCTTTGCCCTAGTGGCAAAGAAGAGCGTATTGCGAGATTGTTCAAAATGGCTCAATGCCGGACTCAAGGTGCATATGATGGCAGTGCGTGCATTCCCACCGAGAGAATGCTGCAATATGCGAGTGAGCTTTGAGTTTCTATAGGGTATATGACCACTTTTTTTCCCGCCGCTGCAAATCAAACCAGTTCATATAGGTAAGAAAGACAACTCACTATAATCTTTCACACAACGAAAATGTATGCAAATGTAGATTCTTACCTAAGCTTTCTAATGACAGTTGTAAGTGTCATCAAGCTAAGGTTGATGTGGCAACCTTCCCGGAGCCTAGCACCATCTGCATGTGTTTGTGAAGCTCTTTCGCTTCCAGCCAGGTCGACAAAGTTCTGCACATCATCGACATTCACACTTGTTAACCAAGAAGTAATAATTGACACAAGGAATTTCAGAAAACGTAACTTGTTCCATTTAGTTCCTTACCAGGCTTGCCACAAAAGATCTCACGCAGTCTGAATTCTCACGCAGCGTACTTTCAATTGTCTACAAGGAGAGAATATGTTATTTACAATGTCTCGATTGTTAGGAGAAGGAAAAAGCTTCGTTAACTAGCGTCAAAGATCGATGATGAATAAACTGACCAGCCTTATTATCTGATGAGACCGGGAGCTGTTATCATTCAAAGCAGTTTCACCAACTTGTCTTTGGGCTTCACAAATGCTGATTAAATGTCTCAAATGCTGATCATTGCTTGCAGTTTCCTCCACCAGTTTCTCAACCACGGTACCTTTCTACATTAGGGGAATCCAGAACATGAGTCAATGTCAAAGAACAAGTAACGTAATGAGCATACGCGAAGGCTTATTACGAAAGTACCTCTGGATCATCTAGAAGCTTCAAACTACGACCCGATTCTGAATTTAGGAGGTCCTTCACATTCTCATTGTATATTTCTAGTCCAGAAATTTTTATTGTAAAGTCTCTCTCCGGAGTCTGCAAAACAATCCGAGCACATTAGTTTCAAAGCTATAATCTTCACCATAACTTTCGGAATTGTTGTTAGTTCGCGATGATTAGGTTTACATTGATTATATGGTTGTAGATATCAATGACAGCTTTCTCTGTTATCCCTCTCATTGTGTATGTCTTCCCACTGCTCGTTTGCCCGTAAGCGAATATAGTTGCTGCAGTGCCAAAGAACATCAATCAATTGTTCAAAAGCGAGATGAGGATCGAAAAAGGAAGAAAAGACATGAATCTAAGGATAAACCACTACCATTGATGCCCATCAACGAAGACAATGCCACATTTTTCACTCCTTCCTCGTATACCGATTCCGTTAAGGAACTAGGACTGAAAACTTTATCTGCAAACAGAAGAAACCAGTGAACCAATTATCTGATGTGAATCATTACAGATGAGAAAATTACAAAGAAGACACATAGGCAGGGGTTTTTCCATACCAAATGTGAATGGGACCGGTTGAGCTGAGCGTTCTTGAGGCGGGGGCTTGTACACAATCGTGTTGTCATCGAGGCATTCCCACGCAACTTGGTCCTTTGATAGTTGCTCTCTTTTGTTTAGAGGCCTTAAACGCACCGTGACAACGATCTTCTCCTCCTTAGTTCTTGGCCCACCTGGAGTTGAGACTACTGTCCTGTCTATTTTTGAAGCCGGTGTTGATGCCGGTGTCCTGTCTATTTTTGAAGTTGGTGTTCCAGGAGTTTTGACAGTCATTGTGCCTCGAATATACCGGATTAAACGAGCTTGAAGAACAAAACACCAACACCGAATATCGGGCCTTTCCCAGTAAAGGTTATAGCCTTTCTGCTAAAAACAATCTTGGAATTAGTCTGACGGTAGAAACCAAACAATCTTGGATCCAAAACATTTCAGATCATAAAAATTTGACAATTTCCCATGACCCTCTCACTAATTGAAACATTTATCCCTAAAATCTTCAAACTTTAAATCTAAACTTATGATAAGCAAGCAGACGTTGGCGTAGTTGCCACATTGGCTAGAGCGGATGTGCTCCCTACATGTCCAAAGGTTGAATTCTCCTCCAACCACTTATTAGTTTATAATTAGTAACCATGTTAGAAATCAATTTCTTTCCAAATAAGATTGAATCCATCAAATTCCACTGGTTTTAAGCATCATATATAAGGAAAGCGAAAATCTGTACAGATCAGTTTTAAAAGAAACAGAGGAAACTCACAGAAATAGAAAGCCGGATTCGACCCGGAAACTCCCAGAAATCTTCAGCGCACAAGAGGAATTGAGGGATGAAGGGAGCGTTTGAGTTTGAGGAGAATCACTCCGAAGTCGGATTCGAATTCGAATGCTTGAAGAAGAAAGAAGAAGAAGAAGAAGAAGAAGAAGAAGAAGAAGAAGGAGAAGGAAAGGGAATGATGACAAGTTATTGGCTCATTGTTTATTGGCCTTGTTATTCAATTTTGAATCTAGGGCTCCAACGGCTAGTTTTTTTCCTTTTTCTTTTTGTCAATTTTGTTGGCTTATTTAATTGAGAATTTTAAGGTTACACGCCGACCTTTGCATGCGTTTTCGTTTTCGCGAGTTAAAACGGCAGCGTCGTGTGAAGCGGGACCCAGTTTCAAATCCTAACGGTTCCCTTCCACAAAAGGACAAAAAGAAAGGAAGAGTTTCAATTATTAGTCCAGCCTGGCTCTTCAAACATAACTTTTGTGTGTGGGGTATTGTTTCTGTGTTATAATTAAAAAATATGTACAAATTTATCTTAAATTCTTGCTTGTATAATTTTTACGATGTTGTTCTTAAATTCAGATAAAGAAAAAGGTGAAAGACGTCAATTAGTCGACAATCGAAATTTTACTTTTCGTATCGGGTTTTTATGTATTAATTTCTCTCAGTATGTCTTGTATTACTGACGACACCAACGTAACGACATACTGTGCTATAGTTGTTATGAGATACTCGGTACCAAAATCACATGAGTACATCTCAAAAGGAAGAAGAATTTCCATGGCAGATATATACTGTTATTTACAGGTGGGCGAAAGCCCAGTCTAACTGTTTGAAGTGGTCGATTCAAACCAGTCCGATCATTTTGATATGTCTGAACAAAAAATTTGAAAGTTATCCTTCAAATTATGTCTAAATTTTGAGGTTGGTGAGTTATTCAATCTGATCTAATCTTCAGCACCAAAGACCCAAAGGTATTTGAATGTCGAAGTTCTCGACACCCAACAAAGGATTTTTTGCTTGTTTTCTAATTTGAGAGTTTGTGTTCAACAGAATCTCATGACTTCGCAAAACCGATTTGTAATGACTAAACATAAATATATAAAGTTGTTATTGACACTCTAAAAAGACTTGTCAAACCGATTATATAACTATATAATATTTTACAATGGGTTCTCTCATACACCGCTAACATTTTTTCATCACTAGTCTTTTTTGACCTTATTCTCCTGCCTCCCATGGCTTGCATTTTTCATTTCACTGTTTTCAACCTTTTGTCACACGATAGAATAATTTACATTAAACAATGGGAGGAGGATTCAAACACGGAACCTCGGATACGAGGACGGATGCTCTAAACCAATTGAGTTATAAGCCGCTTGACACTGTTCCCACTTCTTACTTTTCTTATTTTCTATCTTAATTTTGTAACTTACCACTTTCTCTTCCGTTTTTTGCTTTTAAAACAAAGGGTTCACATTCCAGCATCCTCCATTTACGTCAATCATGAAGCTTAATTTCAAGGCTTGTAACTTGTGGAGTGGAAGCTAAGACACTTCCATCAGCGAAACAAGATTGATTTCACCTGCAGTGCATGCCGTGCGAAGCAAAGAACTGGAAATCGGGGTGATTGACCTGGAGCAGGCTAAGCCAACTGTCTGCGGCCTGCATCAGGGAACTCACCAGTTGACACTCCGTCACTCCATTTTGTGTCCACAGGGATCCTTTTAACTTGTAGGATGCCAGTCCAAAAACAGGTAAGGAAATCCTTGGGACACCATCCATCTCACTGGGATAGATCATCACTGGAGCCGGGCTATTTCCAGTACCTGAACACGAAAAGAAACAAAAAATCTTACGACATCAACTGGCAAGACAAAATAAATGACCCAGTAGATTGAATCATTTGCTTAAGAAAAGTTATAATAGCGTTTCACATTATCGTTTTAGGATCTATTGTTGTTGCTAAACGTAAACCAGTGAATGAACATAGAAGAGCTGACTCCCGCCATTGAATCTCTACGATCAAAATCCTCGTAGGCATTATAATGGTGAAAGATGTTAACTTATCCAGAATCCTTCCCCTTCGCGCACGTCACCACTTCTGTCTATCTCCCTCTCCCTCCCTCCCCTTCCTTTGTGCAAGCAGATAGTGCAAAACTCAAGTAGCCAGAACACTCCTTCACCACCTAAGTTTATGCGTGTTGCTCTTAGGAAACAACCAAGGATAAAGATTATAGAGGCCCGAGACTAACCATAGAAAGGAAAATACCCTATCATATAAAAATGCTGGGAAAAAAAAAAAACCACAATAATACCACAATACCAATTAGTAAAAGGTCATTGTTACCTGTCATGGATGTTGAAAGTGAATGATATGTCAAAAAGCAAGCATCTAAATCTTTCAATGTTGGACCCGTAGGTATTCGATATATGGGATACCTACAAAATCAACCAGATAATATGAATCTTGGTTCGTACGAGAATATTTATAATAGTACACATCATATTTTTCTTACCAAGCGACTGACATCCAACTTCCTGGCAGTAAGTCACAGCTTCTTAATGTCTTTAACCCAGGGTACTGGTGTGCAAGACCTGATATCTGTTAACAATCGCAATAATTAATCAGAAAAAAAGGCAGCTAATGCAGAGCAAAGACCACAAAGTACTGAAATCTACTGCAGTAAGAAAATAAACTAGCCTTGTCAGCCAATGGTTCACGGCCATATGGAGCATCCTGCTCAAGAAACTCAAAAAGCAGGACACCTCGAGAATTCCCAGCTTCTCCATCATCACTAGAAAAGCCTTCTTGTAATACACGGTGTTCACCATGTATGGACAAACTGCCCATTCTAGTAGGTATGTCCCTGCTTAGATGGTGAAGAATCCCCTGCTCCTTTGCAACCTTTATGTGTTTCTCAAATTCATAATCACTGCTCGCATCACTACTCGAATCTAAATAGTTGTCGACATCATAGTCCTCACCCACTTGCCTAACCAAACGGGAAACATCAAAATGTAAGTCACATGCCATGATGCCAATTAGCCTTATAACACACTAGAATCTCTATTATCAACAATCGCACAGTGCTACATATGACAAAAGTTCATGAGAAGGAACACATAAGAAAATGGACAGACAAGAAGAAGGCCTTTACATGTCAGAGGAAGACTGGCAAAAATTTGTAGACTTGTGTATTATATAGAAATGAAACTGAACTTAATCAAGACATAATTTTACTAGCACTGAATCATTATCTATCACAGTGTGGAACCAAAACTTTACAAAACAAATTGATCAACTAAGCACTGAAGATATGAAGGTACAAAGTGATAAATTTCCCATCAGAGACCATTTGACAGTGACCTCCACATCTACGTAGATAGTACTACCTTATCGAAGAGAAAGATTGCAATCAGCATATACATTGTATGATTACATTCCCTGAAAACCATTAGTACTAGTCATGGATGTCTGCAATAGATCATTATACATATTCCTGTAATTTAACCAACATTGTGAACATAACATCATTTACAGTACCATTTCATGTAACTGATAATCGTTGTAAACAAACATATAACAAAGAAAGATTACAGAGTCACATAACTCTGGTGTTCTAAGTGTATGAAACTATGAATCCAAACAGAAAGCTTTATTACCTTGACTTTGCTTTTGACTTCACAGAAGATTCCCCATATAATTGGATACCAGATAAATACGGAACATAGTATTGAATAACAGAATCACAATTGTTAAGGACCAATGGTACTCCTGCCCCATATGCACTCCACTCCCTGAACGATTCCCATAGATCATTCAGTGTGAAGTAAGGCTCAAACTCAACATCACAAGTCCTCCGCCCCCTCATTGTTGTCTGCACCAAAACAAAAACCACAATGTTCAAAGTTAACACTTTTCAGAGGATTTCCCAAGTCATTAACGCCTCGTTCAAATCGCAAAACAATGAAAACCAAAAGTAATAGAACTCTGGCATTATTCTTATATTGGTTTTGCACCTAAAGATGGAATTTCTCGTGTCAATTTCGAGCTTCAGAAATAATTGTACTAGTTATTTCTCAAGTCTTGAGTTGCAAAACTCCAACATCGAAAAGTCTAGTTTTCTACACTTTCTCCTGCATTTTCTCAGCAGCAAAAATGCAGTCTGAGTAACAATAACATAAACATGGTCAACACGTTTGCTTAAGCCTATTATTTTCTCAAATATAAGATTACCCAATAACAGAAACTCAGTTTTCTACACATTTTTGACAATTTTTCGAGCATCCAAAACAAAGCTAAACAGATAAACATGGAGAAATGATCAACCTTTGAGAAATACTGAGCAGGAACAGAGGGAGTGGTGAACTCCAAGAGCCTGTCCAGATTGCTAGTCGGTGTCAGAGACCGCTCGAAAGAGGGCTTTTCCGATGAATTCTGATGCTCTTTGGGGCTCTCATTGGCATCGTTCTTGCTGGCTCTCCGAGCTTGCTTCTGCTGATTGTTGCATCTCTTCCTTGCTTTCACAGGAATGTAAAACCTGTCCTCCCCACGAACATTCCCGAACTGCAACCTGCTTCCCAACATTTCCCACAGCTCAAAAATAAAACTTTCTCGCCTCCGTTTGATTGCTGAGAAAACGGAGGAAAATGGAAAGGAAAAGCCGAAACCTTCCAATATGTTCTGCTTTTTTACGAAAAACCCAACTCGACCGAGACGAAAACAAATGAAAAGAAGGTGGTGTTGGTTCTTTAGCTTATCAAAAGTCCCAAATTAGTACCAGAAAAGGAATGTCTAAGATGCTGCGATTTATAAAGGGAAGCGATCGTTTTCCTGCGGTTTCTCGGTAACCAAACACAGCAGAGAAAACCCAAATTCTATCTTCAAAATCCCAAAACTTAAAAAATGGATTGTATTGCAAATTTGGAAGTGATCAGATCAAATCAGCTTCGGAAAGCCCCGAAAATTTGTATTTTTTGAAGAAAAAATGGGAAAATTTGATCGTAAAGCTTGAAATCCAGAAGTAATAACAAAGCGGATTGAAGCAATCGAACGGGTTTTGTGTGAAGGAAGAAATGAAGCGCGGAGGAAAGCACAGGGGAGAGGGGAAGCTCGAACCAGAGTGTGTTATAAATGAAGACGAAGATAAAAAATAAAAAGTAATAATAATTTCTTAATTTAATTTAATAAATTATTAGCTATAATACGAGGGTGTATTTTTGTACTTTTGCTCACCCTCCTTTAGTAGTATTACTGTATTAGTACTCACCATTTTACTCATTATTATCGGATAAGTTTAAATTTTGAAATTCGTTTTATCTATACGAAATTGATGTCAAAATTAAACTTATATAACGATGATAAATAAAATAAAAAAATGTCGCTATAACTTGAAAAAGATAAGCAAAAATATTTCAATAATAGAAAGAATACAAAGGGCTAGTTCTGGATTAGAAATTAAGAATTGCGGTTGCTCTTATAGAAAGTTTTGAGGAGTGAAATATCTAAAAAGCCCCTCTTTGTAGACCCCTTTGCCAATATCTACACCATTTCAATACATTATCTACTGCATCTCAATATTCTCGATATCGTAAATGATTGTTTACTATAGTGATGGAAAGAAGTTGAGCTCTTACAAGATGACATATGTTTAAATTCCGTCGTGATTAATTTAACAAAAATCTATTTTTTGACAAAAAAATGAATATATTGTCGATATCGTAACAATATTTTTACTACAATATTGTTAAATTACGCTTGCTGTATAAACATGGGTAATTTAGACATTTTCAATCCTTTTATTCCTATCTTTCATGTCATTCATATCATTCTTTCTATTTGAGCAACCTAAGTTTAAAATTATTCTATCATAGCCAATTTCCTTAATTATTTTGTGGGGGTGATAAATGAAATAATAAAAAATTTTGGGGAAGAAAATATGGCGCTAGTTGGGCGGAAGGCATACATTTTTTTTTTTATCATTTTATTATATAGTATTTACCTAAGTGTTTATTTACTTTTGTCATTTAATACTACGGTCTAATGATATTCATCTTTACTTGTAAGTTAAAGGTCTTAGGTTAGATTCTCGGCAAAGACGAATTTGAACCACATTATTGCTAGCCCATTGTGACGCTAAGTCCACCCTCTCCCCCCTAGTGTAGATAATATCGTTTGTTCAAAAAAAAAAAAAAAAAAAACTAAGTACTTACTTATACTTAAAAAAATATATAATTGTCTTGGGATACATAAATTAAAAAATAGAATCATATATAAATTATAAAGTACTATAAAATATTGAAAATATAGGGAACAAGCATATAAATTAGTATAAGCATGCAACAAATCTCTTATAATTGATTGGACAAAAAAATGTAAATAGAAATTATATATTTTGTCTAAACGAGAATTGCGACTTAAGCCATTTTCTTAAATGAAAACAAATAAAGCAAAAAAAGTCACAAAACTAACAAGCTTGCCTAGACTATCTAGACAGGCTGGCAGGTATCTAGACAAGATGGACGAGCGCCTAGGCAGGTTTAGGTGGAATAGACGGGCGCCTAGGAAAGCCAAGATGCTATTTCTTATTTTTCAAACATCTAAAAATTTATTAGTGCAGTGGCTAGCCACCTAAATATTGTAAATGCATAGAAAATTAGAAACGCATACATAGAAAGTTAGAAACTCATCTTCAATTGTTGCAAAGAAATTACGTATTCATATCAAATTATTCATAAGATCATATACACAAATTGATAGGATCCTTCTAAATTCCATTATTTGTGTTATTGTATGTGATGAATGGACACAAAAACTTCTCCTTTCAAATTGGTCACTACAATAACGAAGAAATTCGTTAATAATTAGACCAAAAAAAAATTCATTTGGAGTGTTAGTAGGGTGGTAGCTCTCACCTACTCCGCGCCCCGTGCCACGCAGGTGTCAATAGTAACTACCATTGCGGCGGTTACTAGTTGCTAATCAAACTTAATAATTTTTCCAATAAAGTCATACTTTATATAAAAGTTTTATGCTTACTTTGGGTATGAGAATAAGTCCCTCCTCATCTAGGGCTTGAAATCTCCTCCCATTCAAACACTACATAGGTTCAATTCTTGGCCAACATTTTCTATACCATTCAATTTTCCAATGGTTGAATTGGACTGTGAATATTGAATCAAATCTATATAAATAGAAATTTTTAAATTTTGATTTTGGATTTGATGGGTATGCATTGATGTTTAATTATTCAAACAGCTTATCTAGTTCTCTTAGTGGAAATTAAAATCTATCATAATGATTTCCTTTAGACCCAAAATAAAATATTGAGCTGGCAAACAAGACCGTCAAGTATGTAGTATATTGTGGTGCACCTGCTTTCGTACCTTGGACTTTGACATATTTATAAATTATAATATTGAACAACAAACTATAATCAAGTTTTATCTCATTAAGTGAAATTTGCGGTATAAATACTAGAATGCCCATGTGCTTGATTTTGCGTCATGTCTTTCGGTAGCCCAAAGTACTCCACATCTTTTCGTAAAGTTTTTTGTCTTCCAAAATCTTCATCTATCCATTTTACCTTGAGACTCCGTCTCTTTCCAAGTCTTCATCTTGACATATATATTCATAAAAAGGACACTAGAAGTTTCATTGTCAAACTTTAAGGTGTGAATTTTTCGGTTTTTTTTTTATATGTTACAAAAATCATATTTATATTTGATCCTAGGTTAAGTTTGGTTTATAATGCATGGATTCTCATGTAGTTTGCATTTTAATGTGTGTCCATGTCGAATGGTGTTGGTTGAGGTTGGTTATATATTTATATTTGATCTTAGGTTAAGTTTGGTTCACAAACGCAAATTATGATGTTGCTATTTCGTTTGTTTAATGCCAAAATATAATTGTTTATGGTAGTTTCAAATTTCCATGTTGTTTTCAGAAAAAATGAAAAAAATTAAAATGTAGCTTTAGGTTAGAGAAACTTCTCCATCATACACTAAACCGAAAATATTTATATGAATTCTAAGCTTTGTAGAACCATGCCAAAAGAAAAAAAAATACACACATTTGGGTTAGGTTTAACTGAAAGGGTTGTGTTATCCACACATTATTTTTTAACCTCTCACACATCTTTCTTTATTTATGGTCATCGGATCTAATAAATTGAAGAAGATCAAATGACAAAAATAAAAAAAAAAAGTGTGTAAAAGATAAAAATGAATGTGTGTGGATAATACCATCATAACTGAAAATGTCAAAAATATAATTAAAGTGCATGACTTATTCTTCAAAGTATTTTTACCGATACAACAAGGAAATAGAAAGTTATTGATGAATATAGTTGAGAGGGAGCTTAATTACATAGAAGGACCGCAATCATGATAGTTCAGTCCCAATAAAGTATTGTCATGTAGAGAAAAAATTGTGCATGTTAATCTTTATATATAAAACTAAGGGTCCAATGAATAATATTTTTTTGGTGCCACAAGCTTCACAAAAAATAAATAGATAAAAATGTCCTTCAAACAAAAAACTTCAAAAACAATCCAAAATAATGCATCAAATTTAGCAGGAATATTTACGTCATTTTAACATTGTTTTTTTTAATAATTAATTTTTTTTGTACAGTTCTTTTTTTAAATTATTAACAGCTCACAATAGGCTAGCAATAATGTGATTCAATCAATTGTTCATTAATTATTATTTTCTCTATTTTTAAACACTTTCAAAACATCTTGAGAGGCGTGCAATAGGGAGAGAGTGGGTTTAGCCTCACAATAGGCTAGTAATAATATGATTCAATCAGTTGTTTGTTAAATATTATTTTCTCTATTCTTAATATAAATTCAATAGAGACTGATTTTATTATGTGGATTCAACTGCTTTAATTGGTTTATTAGAGGTTTCTTCTAGCACAATCTAAGATAGTTTATTTACTTCAAATATTTGACCTTTTGTCAAATTACACATATAAATATATTTAAAATGTATAAGTAGCGTGTGACATACCGTGATTCAAAAAATATCTTATACACACGTGCATAAAGACTAATGTATTATTAGACCGAAAGACTATACAACAGTCAAATCGTTCTATGCAATTTCTTCTACGCAATTAAATATTTAGCGTAAGCTACTGGTAGGAGGTCCTGATTTGTGGGTCTTCATATGTTGTTACTCTTGTCCATTTAATTGGTTCTAGTTTATATATCCCATGCACGACACAATTCTTTATTTGTGTACCGATTAACTTAAT
Source organism: Pyrus x bretschneideri (assembly GCF_019419815.1). NCBI lineage: Eukaryota > Viridiplantae > Streptophyta > Magnoliopsida > Rosales > Rosaceae > Pyrus > Pyrus x bretschneideri. The sequence goes on along the minus strand of NW_025999612.1, from coordinate 12,615,970 downwards.
TGCACGCCAACTTTCTCGCTGGGAATTCAATATGCCTCAACTAACCGGTTGCATGCATGCATGCATGTCTGGTAACATGTTGACATACGATTGGTGGTGCGCCTATACGAATTTAGATCCTGTTCAGACCTCACCGTCTGGAGTCAAAAGAACAAGAAATGTAAACTGTTGAGAGAGAAAAAGAGAGATTCGAGCTCTTAATTTGTGTAAGGTGGGCTAACAGAATGAGTTATTAGGGACCGTTGAAATTCAATTTGAATAGTTCAAATTTCTTGCTTCTTAGACTTTAGACAGTGAGATTCAGAGATGATATTTGTTCCACCATACCAAGTATCAGAATTCTTGTTTCTTACGTGGCCTTAATCTGCCTCGTAGGAAATTTTATTCAAGGGCTAAGAATGAAAGTAAGGCAGGCACATTGGAGGGAGAGAGAATCTAAGACCCCATTCAACTACCAAAGCCATCCAATTAAAGTGATTTTCCAAATCAAACCTACCACACTCCAAGGTCAAGAGAGCATCTCCACCGGGAGATCTCTTTATCTCTTTTCCTTCATTTTTTTCTCTTCTCTGAACACCTCGAAACTCATTTCGCTCTCATTTTGCCCCTTTAGGCGTCCATTCCGTTAAATTAGTTAGCATTACCTTTGCTTTGTCTCTGTTGATTTCATCATCAATGTTGTGAACTTTTACCAACGCAAATTTTATCAACACTATATAAACATACGTAAGAAAAATAAATATTGTATATATGTATCGCTATGTTTTTTAATATTTAATCATTAATTTGATGTCAGTCAAATTCAAAACTTGCTAGTCTTTGAATGTGACACAATACCAACAATTTCCAAGACGATCGGCCACGGATGTACTGCTATCTATTATGAAATGTAAGCAAATCAATTTGATGTGAATCAATTCATAATCCAACTCATTCAGATGGGGTTCCTTGGTTCCCAAAAAAAAAAAAAAAAAAAATACAAAATATGTGCAATATATTATCCCAATCAAATGAGGATGGGGACTAATTTAACGTAGTAGAGACTAGAGACTTAGCAATGTGGTTGAGTGAGTTCCATGTGACAACGAGGTTCACACATGGACAGAACTTCGGAAAGTTTGACAAATAGCCAGTTTTAGAGGTAAAAATTGAATTTTAGCCAAATTTCTAATTTCTTATAATTCTAACTAAAAACTCGAGTAAAAAGTCTTAATTACCCTTACTGCTAATTCTCTCCATTGGGTTTCTAGCACTGCAGAACAACTAACTAACGTTTAGAATATATATTTTATGTAATCCTGTAGTTTGAAACTGGAAGACATATATTGAATTATTACTTAATTGTTGATAAACATGCTTATTTTTTATTTGTGACACCTCATATGATTTGCTAATTTAATTTTCCTAGCATTACTCTTAGTATAAGCAAACATGCCCTATTGAAATGGTTTATTAAAATTGTACTTTTGAGTGGGAGTCGGATGACATGCTTCTACATTTTGAAATTCTTTGGGTTGAACAAATATGGTTTGATGAGTCGGTTTATAAGGAGTTTTGGGGAAGAAGACAGACGTGACGTGAACCCAGAGAAAAATCCTTCTCTTGGGCACTGGGTAATGGAACTCACCACTACCAATAAAAATATCTGACAGTCCCTCAACTTCTTTGTTCCAAATCATTTTCTAGACTTTTAATAAAGACAAAGTCACTTCAGTCATAAAAGTTGACATAATATACATGACCATTTTTTGGACGATATTCCAATAAGCCATCTACCCTAAACCAAAATGCCCTCCATCTTCTCTCCAGCTCCAGACACGAGTATTGAATCTTCAACATTCTCTCTTTTTCTTTGTTTGGTAAGGCAATATTTTAGGCTATTCTAAATTACATGATGAGTTTACGGAATAAAGATTTGTATTTGGCTGGGCGGCATGCTAATTTCCTCAACAAACCTAACCCACGCTTGCGAAACTTGATATTATATGCAATGTCCTTCCCTTTTTATGATTGTCAATTGCTGTATGTTCAGCTTGTAAAATAATCATTTTCCATGACAATTTTACCAGTTTTTCCCAGAGTCCTTGACTTTGTTTTCTTGTTCAACGCTTGAGCTTAGAGAAACATCAAATTAATTAAGAAAGTACAGGGAATTATCTAAAAATTATGTTCTTAAAACTGCACAAAGTACATCCTAACCCAACAGCAAAACCCGCCAGCAACTACGACCTAATCTTACCAAAAATACCCGTCTGGTCTATCCCCAAATGCGTGCCTTTGGCCTTCGAAGAACGATGACGAGGAGGAACGTGAACTGCAATGAGTGCTGCAACTAAACCAGCATTTCTCACTAGTCGCTATGCTGGGCTCAGTGAACTCTTGCTTATCCCTTTCGTCCACGAATTTGTCCAATTCGTCGGGACCTGCTAACATGGCTACCAAAAGCATATTTGGATTCGGATCCTTGGTGTTTTTCCATCTCTCTCCATCTTCACAAGAGTATTGATGACCATCCCAAGGGATCGATGCACTTCTATGGTGTACTTGGGTTGGAAACTCGTTTCCGAAGCCAACCATGTAGCTCAGCTTCATTGGATTCTCTCCTAGAATGTAATTGACTTGAAAAAAAAAAATTGCATAAATAAGGTAAAACATTAAGACTCGTGTTCCTATGCAGGTACAACACTAAGCTTGTAGATTCGATGTAACTTATCATATGTAACAATTGCCTGAGTCATCAAGAAATTGCGCAACATATCGACGGAAAAGCCAAAATTGCTGCAACTCCCACCAGAACTACGCAGAAGATCAAGGTAGTCGCTATACAATTTACTCAGATATATATACCTGGTGTTATCTGAGAGGAAAGATAAGAAGACATGAGGGTGTCAGTGATGTCTGATGACGCGTCCAAAGTAGATTCATACGGGAATCCAAGATCACGAAAATATCAGAGATGCGTGAGCAGACCTACAAGATGTAACGTACCAACCAGTTCAAAACTTATTCAAGTTCATAAATTCGAGAGTGAATGTTGCAGTAAAATTACGGCATTGGCAGTGAGCTTGTTGTTCCAATAGAAAATCCCTTTATCGGCACTTGTTTCATTAGCCACTGCGTACTTAAATTCTTTTGTAGCATAATCTAGATATGAATTATCTCCGGTAGCGAAAAATAACCATGTTCCTCCCCAAACCAGTTCATCTTGGAAACCAGACGAGTTGTTGAAATTCCTAGATTCTCCTCCACAAGCATCAACCTCGGTGTATGCTGCTTGCCTAGCAGGGTCCAGTTAAGTAATTGTACTCTCGTAAAGCTTCTTGGATGCTGTGGCTAATTCTTCTGCGTATAATTTTCTTTAAGGACTAATGAAGAAGCCGATAATGCTGCAATAATTTCCCCTGCTAAATCAGAATCCATGCTGTCGCAGATCGAAACAGGTCTGTCGTAATCCATGTCTTCGGGCCTTTGCTATGTCATTAGGAACCTTGGCATCAATGTTTCCACTTCCAATCTAAATTGGAAAAAAAAAGAAAATGGAACATTGTCACTAAAACCGAGAAACAAGATTGTGGTGCAAACAATAAAAACTAAAAATAGGATTTAAAACGTTCAGGAAGGTTTGCCTGACAATACAATATGAACTCTGAAGTTGTGTTTGGATGAACAAAGAGTTTGAGCAAATAATCACTGCCCCATTTGATTATGTCCTTGACATGATCAAGCTGATCACCAATATCAGCATACTTTTCGTGGTATTCGATCACTGTCCAGCTCAACAGGGTTACGATATAAGCTGTACGTAGCTAGGGAAGCTGAACTTTATGTTGTTACCAGAATCATAGAAACAGCCCTCAAGATTCGCCAGTTTTCTGCTCAAATTCCCATCATGCAATGCGGAACTAGCGCGAAAATTTACAGGACTGTTATTAGGGTAAACCCCAGCTGATCATATAAGAAACTTTTCAGCAAGTTAGATAAAAAAAAAGTAACATGTAAACCATTTCTAATCAAATGCATGATGGTAGAAACATGTTACACTTTTGCGCATCGAAGAACGTCAGAGCTTGGTTCAATGCAAGCGTAAGATTCTTTGAAGGGTGGCGATGATTGTTTTGAAGAGCGTTAGGCAAAATTGTTACCTGCAAGATTAGAGCTAGGACAAGAAAACGCAGAACTGTAAAGACAACGTTTGTAGTAGTTTTTTTTATCGGTGATAACGAGATTGAATTCGTAGGGACTTGGAGTACTGAGAAAGGATTGAGTCGTTGGCTGTGGAAGACTGAGGAATTAGGCTAAAGTCAATTTCTATGGAGTTCCAAAGACTCGCCGAGGGACAAACCTCAGAGACCATATGGACAAACCTCACAGTTTCTATGTCTGTTGAAGAAGTTTGTGTTTTGGAACCTAGAGAAAATGGCATTGTTTGTGAAGAGATGAGAAAATGGCAACGTGATAAAAAAAAAAAAAAAAAAAAAAAAAGAAAAAAAGAAAAGAAAAAAGAGTTTTGATCATCAAATGTGTATAGAAACTAAAATATCATAGGTCTAAGATCATACTATAAAATTAATTTTTGGTAGTTATTCACAATGAAATAGTTTCGTGATAAAACAGAAGCATGAGTTGGCTAATAAAGCAAAAAATATCGATGCTATCAAAGGAAATATATTAAGGAAAATACCTTTTTATGCTTGCCAAAATTTGCCTATGAGAATATGCGTATTTTGTCTTTTCAATATTAGGCCAACAATTCAGTTTTCAATGAAAGTAAATTTCATAGAAAGAGAAAGCTATTACAAGGTAAGGAAAACTTTAAAAGAGAGTCCAAAATGACCAAACAAAAGCTCAACTCCATAACAGAAAATTACAATAAAATAGGCCCAGAATGAGCAGCGAACAAATGAAAAAACTTAGACACGAAATGTAAAGGAGCCACCTCCACCAAAACAGCCGCACCACCACCACAGATCTGTCGCCACCACCCAGAAGAAGGGCCAAAGAACTAAAAGGATGAACGAAAAATGGGGGTAGGCAAGCAATCTGCGCTGAGAGCACTTCCATAATCCTACCGAATAGTCCAAAATGCACTTTAAACACTACGAACCACCAAAGTGCGCCTTTGGGGGAGACACCAGATGAAACGAGCAACAAGGGTAGATGGTTGAAGATCCACGGTGAGAAGCGATGTTTGGAGAGGAACAAGGTAGAGATAAAAAATATGAGATAAACTCAGGAAAACTGAGACCAAGCTAGGGCAACCTGAGACACAAAATACTCAAAATGAAAACAGCAGAAATCTAAGTGCATAAAAAGAAAATGCAAATCACCAACCATGGTGGTTTGTAGAAGGGAAAAACTGGGGGGAGTTGGAGGAGAAGGTGAAAACAATAAAAATGGGGAGATATGGGGGGATAAGGAGGAAGAAAGGGGAAGAGGGAAGAGGGAAGAGGGTGATGGGGGGGGGGGGGGAGGGGGGGTGGCATTGGGCTACCACATACCCCAAGCCGGAGCAAGGGGCAGACGAGAAGAAGGCTTTCAGAAATTTAGGTTTTTTTTAGAGAAAGAGGGAAGGCAATGTCTCAGCTAAATACAAATAAGATGACCAGCAATTCAATTGACATATGAAAACAGTTGAAAGAAAAAACAATGTGTCATTTGCAAGGTTTGTCACTGCACTTGTCCTCATAACCGTATGGTCCCTATAAATGAGGAACAAGGTCCTCCAATATATTAGAAATTGAGTTCTTAAAGTATAAGTACTCACATTATACATGGGGAAGCCTCCACACATGGAGATATTTTTCAGTGTGACCATCATACGAGGTGGTACACCACGTGTCCTTACATAAATGGTGGGTTATGTGTGTTAAAAGGTTAATAACTTAAAAGTTAAAATTTTCCACCATTTGCATAAAAATACGTGATATATCATCTATGTTCTCGTCATAACTAAAAATTTCTCCCACACGTGGGACAATATAGAAACGAAAGTGGTAAAGCCCATTGGGCATTTTGAATGAAAAAATGGGCCCACCCGTGTGATTGCTATTGTATAGCTATTGTTTTTCGATCAATAGCTACAGACGCAACGCACATGCTACTTATTATATTTTTTTTTATCTGTTGCAAAATCTAAGGTCCAAACTCATTATGAGTTTATTTATTTATTTTTATTGTTAAAAATCAACGGTTTCAATTGAAGAGTCCTCAAATAGATGCTCTTAATGGTAAAAATTATTGTTTAGTAGAAAAATTGAGTGTTGCTTGACCAAATAATCATGCGCTATTATGTAATGGCTATTTAACCAAATGGTCCTTAGGATTGGCATCTCACTTTGATCCTAGAGATTTTAAATCGATAGAAGTAATCCTTGAGTTTGTCCATAGTCAATCATTTCGGTCGTTCCGTAGAAAATCTTCGTTAAATAAGGACCAAAATGACACAAATACTCTCAATTTTGTCAAATCATTTTGGCACATTATTTATTAAATTGAGGATATTTTTGTCATTTTTGTTCTTATTTACTAGAGATTTTTCACGGAATGATCAAAATAATTGACGGGGATAAATTTAGGAATTATTCTATCTATTTCAAAATCTAAAGTACCAAAATGAGGAGTTATGTCAATTTAAAAAATTATTTTAGCTAAAATGCCTTATGTAATTGTTTAACAACGTTGTTATCACAAACAAACCATTCACAATCAAAATCTAGGGGCGCTATTCTCTATCAAAATCTGTGGGCAATTGGGCATTTTTCTAACTCAAGTGGCCACTTAACATGTCTATCCTCCTAAGACGTGTGGCCTCTAGTCAGCATAAGTTGGATTGAATATACAGAAGACGTGTGGCCCCCACGTTCCTAAGATTATTTTTATGAGATCATCACTTTAATAAATATTTTCTGTACTATTTTTTTTAAGTAATATTAAGAAGATTAAATTTATAAAGTAAATTATGTCACTAATAAGAACAAACACATTTATCAACATGTAAATAATAAATCAATCATTAACTTTTATATTCTTCAACTTTTAAAATTTTATTTACAAATTCAATCTGTCTATCATTATTCTTTTTTTAAAATAAAAAATTTCTACACCCTTAAAAGAAAAATTAGTACAGAAAATATATATTAAAGTGATGGTCTCATAAAAGTAATCTCAGGAACGTGGAGGCCACACGTCTTTTATATTTTAATCCAACTTTGCTGACTTGTATGGTTATCTTATCTCCAAAACCTTATCCGAGGAGTCTTCGCACATAGTCTTTTAGCTGAATCATCTGTATTTCTTGGCTATTTCTCCTAGGAACGACGGTTCAATGAACTTTAATCTTACATGTTTGTGTCCAAGTTCTTTTAGTCCTCAACATGCATAACAGACAAGTTTTGCAGAAAATACTTTTGAGTTTTTTATTTTGGAAGGAATCATTGTTGCGATCACAGTTTCACACTTGATATATATTTTTATAGATTTTAAATTAAAAAAAATTAAGATCATCAACCGTTTAATCTTAATTCGAAGATAAATGGTTATTTAAATTTTTGTACTTTTTGGTACAATTTTTTTGAACCCTTGAGTCTAACAAAACTCCACACATAATATTCTTTTTTATTATTGTACTTTTTGTTACTACAATTTTTTTAAACCCTTGAGTCTAACAAAACTCCACACATAATATTCTTTTTTATTATTGTACTTTTTGTTACTACAATTTTTTTAAACCCTTGAGTCTAACAAAACTCCACACATAATATTCTTTTTTATTATTGTACTTTTTGTTACTACAATTTTTTTAAACCCTTGAGTTGAGTCTAACGAAACGTTACACATAATGTTCTTTTAATAATTTTTTATTTGCATATACGTTAAATAGTAATTTGCATACAACACAGAGGAGAAAACACGCAATACGTATATATAAAAAGATTCTTTTCACATACCGTGTTCCCTAACACCTAGTTAAGTTTAAGCTATATATAAAGTACATACCATAGACAATATACTCCATATTCACCATGCCACCACTTGATGTTTACCACCTTGTTTCTTTCTCACTCTTCTTCTTGATCGTGAAGTCATATGGAATCAGCAACACTAGTAGTTCTTCATCCTCAACCAATATTTGCGGCACATATGATTGCGGCAACGGCTTAGCCTTCCGCTATCCGTTTTGGCATGTCGAAGTCGAAGCCACCACTGCCGATCAGTACTGTGGCTACCCTGGTTTCGGCCTCACATGCTCCGCCGACGGCGAGCCTATCCTCACCCTACCAACCGACTCATATTATGTCAAACAAATAAACTACACTGATTCCACCGTCCATCTTGTTGACATCGATGTCGTTGGCCATACATGCCCTAGGGCACGACATAATGTAACTCTAGGCACCCTCCCTTTAAATTACTCCCATCCAGATTTGAACCTCAGTTTTTTCTTCAACTGCACTTCCTACCCTCCTCTCGTGCCTCCCATTGGGTGTTTGGGATACGGTAAGATGAAGTCTTACGTGTTTACGGTGGGGAACGAGACGGAGGGCTTTGATTGGTTCGAGAACTGCGAGGAGAATGTGGTGGTTCCGGTGATAAAGACGACGGAGATTACCAGTGACTTTGGTGGTTTGATCGGTGGATTTGGTGGCGCTATGAACGAAGGGTTTGTGCTGGATTGGGGCATGGCTAAGGAGTGCGGATCTTGTGAGGCAAATGGTGGTCTGTGTGGCTACAACAACACTGCGCACAATTTTCTGTGCTTTTGCAAAGATGAAACCAGAACCAACGGTGTCTGCAAACAAGGTATGCTACGATCAATTGGTTATCTTAAAATTTTATTGTTATTTACTAGTTAACTTTAAACTTACTTTGTATGTATGAATAGTTACATTTTTTTTTACAAGCGATATCTCTACTTTAAAGAAGTTAGGAGAATTATAATTGGTGCATAGTACATGTCACATAGGACCTGTGTTCCTTTGTAGCTACATCAGTTAGCTACGATGAAAAACATTTCTCTATGTTTCTTCTTACGTGACGATGTTTCGAACATTTTTACACATATTTCATTTTGGCAGCTGGGCCTAAGTTAATAATTAGTTTCTTCTTTGGGTTGGCATAGATTTTTGCCCACAGATTTTGAGTGATCAAATACCATCCCCCCACTCCCCACCCACCCAACCCCCACCCCCAAAACCCGGATGGGATCCTCTTCGGATTCTCTTAGTGAAGATCTTAGGAATCCTTATATTCTAATAATTTATTGTACATCGTGCGGCTAATTTTTGTTAGATATTATTTGTGTTTAATTTTAAATAAAAAAAATCAAATGATTTTGGATCACATGATGAATGATGATTTTGGATTCGGATCCAAATCTCCCCAACCCAGCCCCAACAACCAAACCCCAACAAAACTCACTCACACACACACACACACAAAACAATGTGCCGCCAATAAATATACTGTACCGAAAATGGGCTGAGGCCCAAAATTGTTCTTGCGGGTTTTGCACCCGGATCTGGATCAGTTATTTTCTACTTTAGAAACGGGAATTGACTTGGTAAAAGAATTAGCAAGTTGTTTACAAAAGTAATGAATGAGCAGTTCTTCAAAAAAAAAAAAAGTAATGAATTAGCAAGTTGCTAATGGATATGATATTGAGCTTTAAAAATTTATTTGGATTTACTCAAAAAAAACAAAAAAAGAGGAAAAAAAATATATATATATATATGGAATTTAAATTAACTATTAAAGAACGTTCTTTGTCAATAAAAAACATAAGTAAAAAGACCATATTGACTCAGTCAACAAACTTAAAAAAAAAAAAAAATCAAAATAAAATTTATTGACAATTTGAAAATTAAACACAAAATAATTTTATTGCCTTTTCTTCAAAGCCTCACAGCTAGATAAATATATCAGTGGCCTCCATTTACTCTTCTACGTTTTTTCTCCCAAATAAGATATATTTTTAGTAAAGAAATAATTATCCAAAAACAGTCGCTCAAGATATGAACAACTTTTTCAATGATAAAAAAATTATTTGAATGTCATTACTATAAAGCTTTAACGACCATTTTATATTTTCTCTCATTTTAAATTTGGTTTCAAAATTATAATAAGCACATGCATAACATATGTACAATTTCTAGTTATATTTCAATTGAAAACTATAGTCAGAAACTTTAATTTTATGAAAGAAAAAAAAAAAAGATGAAAGAAATAGACAAAATTCATCCCCAAGTCCAGAACGTGGGATGCAATTCTAAGTTCCTTTTTTTTGACAAAATAAAATCTTAATTCTTTAATGTCTTAGTCAATTGAATTTAAATCAATATCTTCCTCATTAAAAACATAAAAAAAAAAAAAATCTGATATTTATGAACTAGCAAGATCAAGATTTTTATGAATTGTTTTAGACGACTATTATACTAACTGGTTTTGTCACCTCAAGAATTTTTTTTTTTTTTGAGAAAATTGTCATCTCAAGATTTGACAATGATTTTTTTTTTTGTTTTGTTTTGTTTTTTTTTTTTTTTTAAATTTCTTCCTGTTGATGCTGCATGCCTCACGCACGTTGAAATTTATTGGGTTTAATTAGACTTTTGAACAAATGTATCAAAAACACGCTATCAATCGGACTCTTGAATCAGTCATATTTCAGTCCTTCAGATGCATGAGAAAATGATCTATTCAAATATCCCAAACTAGAAAGCTACGTTTCTCCCTCCAATAATAATAATAATTGAGTTCAGTTGAAAACCCTGAAATGAATTATGCCCAAATTGCACTGCCAAGTGCCATCCCGATCAATAGAGGATGCCTTTATGTGTGTTTAGAACACAGACACATACGTTATATGTATTATGCAAGTGGACGGACATTTGAAAAAAAAAAAAAAAAAACTTTCCTCCACTTGTATAGTAACATATGACATATCATCACGTGTTCTGGATACACTGAAAAATCTCTTATTCATTTGTCATTCACCCAAATTTAATAGGCATAAAGTTGTGCCACTAGCATGCAGTGGAGTAAATCAAGAGTTACTTGCTTTATTTTATATAGAGTAATGTTATTCACACACGATTCGACGGTCGGAAATTTTAAAAAGTATGAGAAATATAAATAAGTGTATATGGATGACACACCCTTTATATATCTTCTCCCGTATTACTGCTTTCACGTTTTAAAAGCAAAGGCTATGTTTACTTATTGTGAATTAATATGCGAGGTATGAGTATTATTTTCGTTCTTATTTTTTGAAATTTAAAAAAAAAAAAAAAAAAAAAAAAAAAAAAGAGAGTGGGGACAAACCTATATAAGCCGTCGTCGCATCCATCTCTCACGAAAACGCCACCCACTTCTCCCTTCCGATGGTCAAACAGATTATATCATAATAATATTCCACCGCTTTGAATTTCAAATGTTGCATCAGACATTTCCAGTTTCAAAACATAAAAATTTCGTCTTCTGAAATATCAAACTATATTAGTCTCCATGTCCCATTGAGCTTCAACAAGTTACTATGCCTACCCACTTTCTCCAAAAACTACCCGTCTCCTTCCTCATCTTCTTCCACAATTTGGTCACGGTAATATTACTTTCCACCGCCGCTCTCGGCGAGGATGACAACCGATACACCGAGTGCCGCGGCTACTACGACTGCGGCCTCCTCAAAAACATCTCATACCCCTTCTGGGCTGCCAACGGGCGCCCCCAACAGTGCGGCCTCGAATATTACGAGCTCACCTGCCGAGAAGATCAATTCCCTGTCATGAAAATTGAAGACCAAGATTTTCTAGTGTTGAACTTTAGTCGACAGTTTTACACCATGACAATCGCTCGCTCAGATCTCTGGGACACCCCCTGCACTGACCACATCGTCAACACCACTTTGGACTACGACCGGTTTTCCTACGTCCCAACCGTTCGGAACCTGACGCTGCTCTACGGCTGCCAGCCGGGGAACATGTCCGTACGCAATAACTTCACTTGCAAGGTAAAGGGTACGGACGACGACGATATTTCGTACTATGTCGACGACTCTTTGAGGATTCGTATGAGAAATTGGACCTCATGTTATTTGAATTTTCGAGTTCCGATTATGTGGGAGGGTGTGGATGTTATGCCTGACACGCCGTATAAGCTCAAACAGGTTTTGAAACAGGGGTTTCAGGTGAGGTACGAGGCGGAGTGGAAGCTCTGTCGGCGATGTGAATTATCCAATGGAACCTGTGGGTCGAAATCGAAATCGAATTCTAATTCGTTTGTCTGTTATTGCCGCGATGGACCTCGTGATCGAATATGTCCGAGTTCTGGTGGTATGTATATCAATTTCTTCTTAATTTCTCCATTAATTTCTTCAGATCAGTTTTCTTCGTTTAATATAAGATTAGGGACAGTAATTAAGGTTAAGTCTGATTCAAAGTAGGGTTTTTGGTATGGAGTTTCCATTCATAGTTGCACATTTGAGTTAAATCAACTTTGTTAGGGTAGTGTGCTTTATCATCGCATTAAAGTTTGAATCTTTATTCCCATAATTTAAATAAATTTTAATATAATCACTACAAACAACGTGCACATCTCTTTACAGTTAAGTTTGAATTGCCTCTGTAATTTAAATAAATTCAAAGTAAATTAAAATACCGTCTTATGTGTTGTTTGCTATTCGTTGGTGTTGTAAAGTAGTTGTAACTAAGTTCTAGTGCTCTCACATTGTGATGGAGTGTGCAATTAGGTTTAACCCTTGAACTTAGTTACCGAAAACTTGGTTCATTAAGGCGTCTTATTTCATCTTAATCCCAATGAGATAAACCCTGCTGACTGGACACAGACACCAGAAGTGATGCTCCTTTGACTGGTCATCGTCATGTCAAACTTGTGGACAAATCAGTAGGTTTGCTACCAGTCGTAGGCGAAAACACATGCCACGTAGGCATTGACCAAGTCAAAGATCTACGAGGTTAGCAAGGAATTATATAAGATTTTATACAGTTCACACTTCGTACCAACCTATAATCTTTGTCACAATTGATCTTGTGAGTCATAAGTCCATACAATTTCTCCACCTTCCGATTGAGATTAGGTGTCGTGGCGCAAGTTTGCCATTAAGTCAAACCGAGCACATTGTAATTAGGGCCAACTTTGGAGAAATTCTTATGTCATACGTTATTTTTTATGTTTATACTTGTGCTTATAGTCAACCGAATATAAGAATATCATTTTTCTAGTGTGTTGATAGCTAGTGTGCTTCACATAAATGACCAACCACAACTCTTTAAGTTTCAAGCAAATCCACCAAAACATATGTAGTGCTTGCTGCATTATTCATTTTATTGCCTACCTCAAAATTGAAGATTTCTGCCCTATTTTTAGGTCGCTTCGAATAGGTAATGACCCTTACCTAAACCTAAACAAAATATTTTGTACTTTTTTGGTTTGTTAATTTACAATAACTTCGGTTTCTGGTATATTTCAATTATTTTTGGTTTTTATTCGGTTACTATCGATTTTTATTGAATTTCGCTCAAGTGTAGGTTTTTCTTCTGTTTCGGTATTTAGCACTGATTTTTCTAAATCTCATTCCTTGTTTAAAAAGCAAAAGTCAACATTAGTGCCAAAATGATGTATATGCTTCACTACATATCATCAAAAACTAGTTTCGGGTCTATTTTTCTCTTTGACCAAAAACATTTTAGTGGAAAAATAAAATATTGCCATAAAGTGTTTTGTTTGGTTTTGAGCTTTCCAGCATTGCCTACCAAAATACCACAAAACTTCAGAGAGCGAAGTCTTATTTTGCATGATATATTCTCTTGTCTGGTCCTCCTTGGCTAACTTCCCACCAAATAGTTGTAAATCCTTTCTGGCCGGTGTTATGCCTTTGGAATGAAATAATTGTCTCGTATACGGAATCTCGTTTAATTGTCAGAAAACACTTTTAACTGTTCGTGTGTTACTATAAAAAATATCCAGAGTTTATTTTAAAAGCTTTCCTTTGGGGTCCATTGTGAAGAAACAAATGTCATTGCTGTTGCTTAGACCATTGGTTTGTTTACTTGTCTTTGTCCTCCTTTTCCACCTCCAAGGCTCCAATCATATTAAAAACAAACGAATCTTATACCCACTACCAAGAATTTTCTTTTCCGCTATTCCAAACTCCCATTAATTCCATCACTTGCTTTACTTCTCTGTTTTTCTCTCCGTTTCTTGATCATGAATCTCCTCCGTATTATTGTTGTCACCATCATATTCACAACCTTCCCCAACCGAGCTTTCTCCGTAGACCAAAGATTCGAGGCCTGCGAGCCTCGAACGTGCGGAAATGGTCCGAACATAAGCTACCCTTTTTGGCTTTCCGGCAAGCAAGAGTCCTGCGGTTACCCGAGCTTCAAGATCACCTGCAATGAAAAATACCCGGTATTTAGTATTTCCGACGATGATTACATCATTAGAGAAATCTTTTACTCAAACCATTCGTTTGTTCTGGCCAACGCGGCAGTCTATGAAGACAAATGTCCACTTCCTCAACACAACTTCAGCCTCGATCGAACGCCTTTCAACTATAGTTCCGATCACGTCAATTTTTCCTTCTTTTATGATTGCCCTGAAGACCCTTCGGAATACATGCCTTCATATCCCATTGACTGTGCTAGCAAGGGCAGCAATCACTCTTTTGCTACTTTTGACAAGGAGCTAGTTGAGCGCATGAACTATTCGTTAGACTCGTGCCAGTCTTCAGTTCATTTGCCTTTCGATGGTGCTGCTAGAGTCGATGCATTGAAGCAAATGAACTACACCGAAATCTTGAAAATGGGGTTCATTTTGATCTGGACTGCACAGAACTGCAGCAATTGCAAGAGGAGTGGTGGGCGCTGTGGATTTGATGACAATGAATTCGTTTGTTTTTGCAGTGATCGACCTCATGTCAAAACCTGTGACGATGGTACTTATGTAGTAAAGCTTTCCCTTTTAGTAGTGATTGAATTTTTCAGAAAAACTGCCCACAGTAAAGATTTCTTCTGCAGTATTTGTGCTTGTAGATAGCCATGCTAGTTCGCGTTGATTAGCATAGAGCAGAGAGAATACGCGTGTTTGAGGCTTAAATTTGTATCACAACTTTTATTCTAAGAATTCTTCTTTTTTTTTATTTCTTTTGCAGACAATAATTCTTGGGACTGGAAGAGGAAGTTTATAGTAGGTAATATATTAGCAAACCCTTTTGTTTCTTCAATTATTTAAAGTTCTATCACATTTCTCAATTTGATTATATTCACTAGTCCTCATCTAATTATCAATACTGCAACCTCTTCTCAGGTGTTTGCACAGCTGTTGCTACGGTCGCTATAATGTGTGTTATTTTCTTTGTACACCAACGTCGAAAAAGAAAACTACACCATCCATCGTCCTTCGTAACTCGAAGCATCCTTTCGAGTACGTATTCTATGGATGACGATATGGAGAAGGGAAGTACCTACCATGGAGTACATATTTTCAGCTATAAGGAACTTGAAGAAGCAACTAATTATTTCGATTCTGCAAAAGTACTTGGCGATGGAGGCTTTGGCACAGTTTATCATGGTAATAAGATCACAGATTTTCTTAACCATTTTATGAACCCTTTTAGTGCTTAATTTGTAAGTTTCATAAATAGGAAATCTGCGCGATGGGAGAGTGGTTGCAGTCAAGCGTCTATATGAAAACAATTTCAAGAGAGTTGAGCAGTTCATGAATGAAATCGAGATTTTGGCCCTCCTGCGCCACCAAAATCTTGTGTTGCTCTATGGTTGCACCTCTCATCACAGCCGAGAACTCCTCCTTGTGTACGAGTACATTCCTAATGGAACTGTTGCTGAACATCTTCACGGAGAAAAAGCAAAACCTGGCGCACTTCCATGGCTTACTCGAATAAAGATTGCCATCGAAACTGCAAACGCACTGTCATATCTTCATGCATCTGACATTATCCACCGTGACGTGAAAACTACAAATATTCTCCTTGACGACTTCTTCTGTGTCAAGGTAGCAGATTTTGGACTATCTCGCCTGTTCCCCATGAATGTCACGCACATCTCAACTGCTCCTCAAGGGACTCCAGGTTATGTTGATCCGGAGTATAACCAATGCTACCAGCTTACGAGTAAGAGTGATGTCTATAGCTTTGGTGTGGTGCTGATGGAGCTCATATCATCCATGCCAGCCGTTGACATCACAAGGCATCGACACGAGATCAATTTGTCTACCATGGCGATCAACAAGATTCAAAACCATACATTACATGAGCTAGTAGACCCATACTTAGGGTTTGAATCAGACTCCAGAACACGAAAAATGATCATTGCTGTGGCGGAACTAGCATTTCGCTGTCTGAATAGTGACAAGGATTTGAGACCTTCCATGATTGAGGTGCTTAACGAACTAAAGCGGATACAGAGCGATGATTTTGACATACAAAAAACAGAGGAGATTGATATTTCGGCAAATGATGTTGTGCCGTTAAAGAGTGATCCGCTGCCAGCTTCACCTGATTCCGTGGCAATGAGATGGACTAGCGTGTCCACGACACCAAATACCAGCGGCTAACTAAACTTTATAGTTCCCCTCCATAAGTGTGTATATTATGAGAGAGCTCACAGAGATGTATGTATGGTAAGGCAGATCCGTGTATAGTGCAGTTTTGAGGCTACAAGGTTACATTGGTTGTCTATTTGCAACTCATCCAGTTAAGGCAAACGATCATCCTTGTTTTTGAAGAATGTTAAAGTCTCACATCGAAAACCTATCGAATCAGTACAACTCATATTGAATGGTTTCACCATTAATTTCATTGAGCTTTTTTTTTTTTTGTATAATCCTCTTGTGGCTATTGAGTGCGATTTCTTTAGATCGAGGGTAATTTTTGCTTTTAGTATACCTTAATGCTCACTAAATCACTCAGTTTAGTAATGCAATTCATGCATTACTAATGGAAATTTATTCGGACAACACATGAGTAAAAATGCATGCGGAAATCATTTCAGTTAAAATTTATTCAATAGCTCTAATGACCTGAATTATCGATAAGATGTACACCAATTAATCCAGAAAAGAACGTGGAAGATTCTGGTGGTGTTCTTACAGGAAAAATTAGGACAGGCTTTGGTGGTATTTGCGAGGCTTCAATGCTTCCTTGCAGCATTTCAATCACTCTAGTCATGGATGGTCTATCTTATGGCTTCGTCTGTATGGACCACAACCCTACCAAAATCATCTTCCTCGCCAGTTCGTTTTCCTCTTCCGTCACAGCATTCGGCAACCCTAAACTGGTGCCTGCCTCAAGCTTCTTCTAAATAAAATCCCGAAAAAAAACATCACTCGTGTGGCTCGCTCAGGCGTTGACGTTCTTTTTTCCTCCAGCCATCTCCGGAACCATCATTCCATAGCTGTAGACATCGGACTTAACTGAAACTCCTCCAAAGATTCTACAAACCACTTCCGGAGCAATATAGCCAATCGTCCCTCTTGCATCCAACATTAATACAGTACTCCCCTTCTTGAGGCAAAGTTTCGAAAGCCCGAAGTCAGAAATCTTGGGGCAAAAGTTATCGTCCAAAAGAATAGTATGCGGTTTTATGTCAAAATGCAAGAACTCGAGTCCTCGAGCTATCCCAGTAACAAAATTGAGTAGTTGTTCCACTATAATCGCTAACTCGCTCCGTCATTAACTCAGTGAGTCGGCTCCTGTGCTCGTCCGCCTCGCAGTGTCATGCCCATCACAAAAAACCCAGCAAGGAGCAAAAATTTCCCGTCAAAGAGAAACTCGAACATCAAGCCGATGAAGATGACGACGACGAAGATGGTCCACATGGGTTCCAGCGAGGGCATATAACGTCGGCGGGTTATCGATTGGAGGAACTCCATCTGCCACTCTGCCAAAACATAGTCTATTTGACAAAAAAACTCATCTCCAAACCCCCTTAATAATTTATTATTTTAATTGAAATAATATAATTAATTGAATTAAACTAGCATATTAAAATAAGATTTTTAGACATATTTTGAGTACCACTTGTCACTAAATGAATAAGTCTCCAGATTTCTTATCTTTATATAATGAAAAAGATGTGAAAAATTGGTGAAGAATTAAAATAAAATAAGGTAAGATAGTATGAAATAGTGAAAATGAGGTGATAAATGGTGTAGAAATTGCTTAGGTATTTATAGGAAAACAATTAGAATTTTATTTTATTTTTTTTAAAATTTCGTTTGAAAAAAAAAAATTTCAAATCTAACAGTAACCTGACGCTAGCTAGCATGGGTTTGGCCTGGTGCAACAGGCTAGCTGGCTAGCTCTGCCAGCCTGCTGGCCTAGTGGATGAATTATGGCCTGGTGGGATCCGAGTCGAAAATATCGTTTGTCAAAAAAAAAAAATAAGTACACAAAAAAAATAAGAACGTTAATGCTTTTGTCTAGAAAATAAAAGATAAAAAATAGAAAATATATATTAAAATTTTTCTTTTTGTAAATAACGACACATTTGCTAAAGTGAAAAAGTTCAAATACAAAGGTTAGTGAAAGGTTGCTAGATTTCTCGCTACAAGTTAGTTTTGTTAGTTTAATTTAGTTAACCGCAAACCTTCATTAGCTAAGCTGTATATAAACTGGATTGTTTAATTAACAACTAATATTTGGTCACAAGACGAATTGCATGTGCAGATTGTACTTCTTTTACTCACAAACTTGGTACTCAATTTTCAGTTAAGGACTTATTTATTTTTATGTTTATAAGATTCATATTCTCAACACGCCCTTTCACATATGACGAGGTAGGAAGTGATTTGCATCTCACTGCCTTCTCATATGCAGTTTGGGTAGGAAGTGATTCACCTTTCCAGGGTTGTTTCCTAATTAGATGTGGATTTTGTACAAGTTTCGGCCTTTTGAGCAAATAAAAACGTTTCATATTTTCCTAGTTTTATAAGGATTATATCCACTTACTTGAAGTCCAATATTTCCTAACCACACAAAGAAAACTACCTATAAAATATCACCCACTCCCTCAGTTGGGTGTCATTTGCAACGGCATACTGTTGAATTCTTCTACAATCTCTCCCTCGAGTGGAAGAACACAAAGAAGAGGAAGGAGCAAGATGGAGGAGTCAAGTGATCTCAAATACTTTGACGGCACGAAAAGTGATTACGATATACGCATGGAGAAGTACGATTATTTGGTTGTGGCGAGTTGGTTTCTGGTCGAGGAAGAACAAATGATGGAGAGGATCCGTAATTCTTTGAAAAAAAAGAATTCCAAACCATGTGTGACGAGGATGATGATGCTACTGATTCAGAGCATTCGGAATGGAAGCAGCGGAAGGCAATGGTGAAGAAGAACTAGATCAAGAAAGGCAAGGGAGGCTCGACGAAGACCGCGAAGAAGAAGAAGAGAAATGCTCTGAACAATGGCTCGGACCATTGGTTATGCAACTCATGTAATTATGATTACCGGGGATAAGGGAATTCGAACTTGAAACTCAATAATCGAAAATCATAGTGACTTGTTTTCTTATGTGTTTTGGTGTTTTAGTACGCACAGGTTCTCTGTATTAGGTGAATTTGAATTTGCGAACTCATGCATTACTAAGGAACACTTATTCGGACAACACAGGAGTAAAAATGCGTGCGGAAATCAATTCTCTTATGAGTTAAAACTTATTCAATAGGTCTAATGAACTGAATTAAGGTGTACACCAATTGATCCAGAAAAGAACGTGCAAGTGATAACGTGGAAGATTCTGGTGGTGTTCCTACAGGAAAAGTTAGAACAGGCTTTGGTGGTATTTGCAAGGCTTCAATGCTTCCTTGCAGCATTTCAATCACTCTACTCATGGAAGGCCTATCTGATGGCTTCGTCTGTATACACCACAACCCTACCAAAATCATCTTCCTGGCGAGTTCGTTTTCCTCTTCTGTCACACCATTGGGCAACCCTAAACTGCTGCCCATCTCAAGCTGCTTATAAACCCAATCAGGAAACAAACATCACTCGTGTGGCTAGCTCGAGCATTGATGTTCTTTCTTCCTCCAACCATATCCAGAACCATCATTCCATAACTGTAGACATCGGACTTAACTGAAACTCCTCCAAAGTTTCTACAAAACACTTCCGGAGCAATATACCCAATCGTCCCTCTTGCATCCAACATCGACATAATACTCTCCTTCTTGAGGAAAAGTTTCGAAAGCCCAAAGTCTGAAATCTTGGGGCAAAAGTTTTCATCCAAAAGAATATTATGCGGTTTTATGTCAAAATGCAAAATTCGCGTGTTGCATCCGCGGTGCAAGTACTCGAGTCCTCGAGCTATCCCAATAACAATATCGAGTAGCTGTTCCACTTCCAATTGTGGACTACTCGTTTGCAAAGCATTTTCGTTGTAAACGTACTTTTTGAGTGATCCATTAGGCATGAACTCATATATGAGAGCTTTTTTTTGACCTTCAAAGCAATACCCTAGCAAAGTGACAACATTGACGTGGGAAGTTCTACTAATGCTTAAAACCTCGTTTATGAAGTCCTCGCCATTCCCTTTGGATGCTTTGAGAACCTTCACAGCCACAGGACTACCATCCAGCAGATTGCCTTTGTACACATCTCCATAACCTCCTTGACCTAGTTTATCTTTAAATGACTTGGTCATTTTTCGGATTTCCAAAAACTTGTGCCTTTTTACTGCTAGAGGTCCATTAGCCCTTATGAAAGCCTCGAGGTCTTGATCGTTGCTACTCCTGAAAATTTGCTTCCTAGCTTTAATAGAGCAAACAATAACACAGATCATGATCCCACTTCCTGCAGAAAGAGCAACTCCTGCAGGGCACAAGATGATTAATGGTTAATAAAATGCAACAACAACAACCAAACCCTATCCCACTAAGTATGGTCAGTTGTATGAATCCTAAATCGTCACTGTGCTCAGCTTTTTATTATGAATAGAAATAGGAAAATAGGGTGATGGAGTATATTGCTTTCTCTTGCAGCATTTGTAAGAAAGAAAATAGTACACAGTAATATAGCCGCAGTGATAACAGTTGGGAGTGATTTTCGCACTCTATTGATTTATTCATTTAAAGGGGTTGCTGATATATTACCTACAATAACCTTCCTTTTCCAATTCCATGCATTGTCTGCAAAAGCAATCAAAGAAGCAGAATTCTTAGCAATCAAATGTAAGCCTCAAACACGCATATTATCTTTGCTCTAAGCTAATCAACGCGAACTACCATGGCTGTCTACAAGCACAAATACTGAAGAAGAAATCCACACTGGGCAGTTTTTCTTAAAATTCAATCATAACTAAAAGGGAAAAGTTTACTACAGAAGTACCATCATCACAGGTTTTGACAAGAGGTCGATCACTGCAAAAACACACGAACACACGGATTCATTGTCATCGAATCCACGGCGCCCGCCCTCCACTAAAATGTTTTTGGTCAAAGAGAAGACACGGAACTAGTATTTTGATGATATTTAGTGAAGCATATACACCATTTTGGCACTAATGTTGACTTATGATTTTTAAACAAGGAATGAGATTCAGAAAAATCAGTGCTAAATACCGAAAAAATGGAAATCCTACACTTTGAGCCAAATTCAATGAAAATCCAAAGTAACCGAATAAAGACCGAAAATAAATTGAAATATACCGAAAAAAAAGAAGCCGAAGTTACTGTAATCTAACAAACCGAAAAATACCAAATATTTTTGTTTAGCTTTAGGTAAGGGTCATTACCTATTCGAAGCGACCAAAAAATAGGGCAGAAATTTTCAATTTTGAGGTAGGCAATACAATGAGTGATGCAGCAAGCACTTCATATGTTTTGGTGGATTTGCTTGAAATTTGTGAGCTGTGGTTGGTTGAACCGAAAGTGTAGAAAGAAGTAGGGAAATTTGAGCTCTTTTTTTTTTTTTTTTTTCGGTTGCATGTCACAAAAGTAACATGGAGAAAGACAAGATATATGCTCGAAGATGATGGAGACGTGCACTGCATCGAAGACTTATGACATTGTCATAGTAATTGTGTTTAATAATAAAACGAGTTGGGGTGGTTAATACAAACTTAATTCTACACCATAGTTTAAGTGGTATATACTCTTGGAAACTGAACTCACTAAAAAGGTTCTGAAGGGCTAAACAAGGAGAAGGTCTTTGGTATGGACATCACATGGGTGACACCGTCCGGTCAAGACACAGTGGATGGGATCAAGAGGGGGCGGGAGGGCTAGAATTCCTGGGATAGATCATGGTGGGATTTGCCATGAACGGTCGTAAAGGTGTGTTAGTCTACCAAAGTGGACCCAAGAATTCCTTATAAATAAGTAGATTTTCGTGAATCACACTAGCAAGAGGTGAGATATTCTTATATTCAGTTATATGTGAAGCACACTCACTCCCAAGATGTGAGATATCATGTACAACACCCTCGCAAAATGATATTCTTATATTCGGTTGACTATACAACACAAGTATAAGTACAAAAAGTAAGATACCTAAATAGTTGAACATAAGAATTTCTCCTAAGATAGCCTAATTCCAATGTGCTCGGTTTGACAGAACGGCAATCCTGCGCCACTACACCTAAAATCTCAGTCGGAAGGCAGAGAAATGGTATGTGGACTTATGACTCACAAGATACAAAGATTACATGTTGGTATGAAGTGTGGTCTATTTGAAATCTCATAGAATTCCTTGCTAATCTCGTGGACCTTTGACTTGGACAATACTTACGTGGCATGTGTTTTCACCTACGACTGGTAGCAAACCTACTGGTTTGTCCACAAGTTTGAGGTGGCGATGACCAGTCAAAGGAGCAACACTTCTGGTGTCTGTGTCCACTCAGTGGGGGTTTATCTCATTGGGATTAAGATGAAATAAGAAGCCTTAATGACCCAAGTTTTCGGTAATTAAGTTCTGGGGTTGAAACTAATTGCACATTCCATCACAATGTGAGAGCAGTAGAACTTAGTTACAACTACTTTACAACACAAGCTAATAGCAAATGACCTAGAAGATATTTTAACTTACTCTAAGTTTATTTAAATTATAGGGAGGCAATTCAAACTTGACTGTAAAAAGATGTGACACTATTTGTAATGGTTATATAAAAATTCATCTAAATTATGGGAAAGAGATTCGAACTTTAGTGCGGATAATGAAGTACACTATTTTAACCAACTTGACTTAACTCAAATGTGTAACAGTTCATAATTGAAGTTGCCTGATTTTGACTAATAATGGAAACTCCAAACTAAAAACCCAACTTTGAATCGGACTTAACCTCAATTACTATCCCTAATCTTAAATTAAACCAAGAAAACTGATCTGAAGAAATTAATGGAGAAATTAAGAAGAAATTGATACACATACCACCAGGAATCGAACATATTCGATCATAAGGTCCATCGCCGCAATAACAGACAAACGAATCAGAACTCAAGTTCGACCCACAGGTTCCATTGGATACTACACATTGCTGACAGAGCTCCCACTCCGCGTCGTAAGCCACCTGAAACCCCTGTTTCAAAACCTTTTTGAGCACACCCGTCGTCACATTCTCCAGCGGCATAGCATCCAAAGCCTCCCACATAATCGGAACTCGAATATTCAAATAACACGAGGTCCAATTTCCCATACGAATCCTCGAAAGAGAGTCGTCGACATAGTACGAAATATTGCCGTCCATACCCTTTATCTTGCAAGTGAAGTTATTGAGTACGGACATGTTCCCCGGCTGGCAGCCGTAGAGCAGCGTCAGGTACCGAACAGCTGGGACCTAGGAAAACCGGTCGTAGTCCAAAGTGGTGTTGACGATGTTGTCAGTGCAGGGGGTGTCCCAGAGATCTGAGCGAGCGATTGTCATGGTGTAAACCTGTCGACTAAAGTTCAACACAAGAAAGTCCTGCTCTTTAATTTTCATGATAGGGTATTGATCTTCCCGGCAGGTGAGCTCGTAGTCTTCGCGGCCGCAGTGTTGGGGGCGGCTGCTGGTGGCCCAGAAGGGGTAGGAGATGTTTTTGAGGAGGCCGCAGTCATAGTATCCTCGGCACTCGGTGTATCTGTGATCATCATCGCCGAGAGCGGGGGTGGAAAGTAATATTGCCGTGACCAAATTGTGGAAGATGATGAGGAAGGAGACGGGTAGTTTTAGGAGAAAGTGGGTAGGCATAGTAACTTGTTGAAGTTCAATGGGACATGGAGATTAATATAGTTTGATATTTCTGTTGACCTTAAAAATTACAAAGCCTACGTGGCGCGTAAGCTGAGTAACTAATAAACTAACTACGTCCTTCGGTTGGATGCCGGGAGTGCCAACTCGTCGACCGAGGAGTAAAATTTGTTGATGTTGTGGCGAGCGTGTTGCTGACTTCTTTATCTTGCGACTGCGGCCGAGGAAGGAACAAATCTCGGCCTTTGGATTCTCAAGCCTGAAGACAATGCTGCTAGTTCTGCGAAGTTCACAAATCGTCGGCGCCCGATTCGGTCACAGTGATTATATTCGTAAGAGTATAAGCACGTCGAATCGACACCAGACTATACGGACACAATTATTCAAAGGTGATGTATGTCTTGATGGTGAATGTGGTTCGGCCGTTAGAATGCCGAATTCTGAAACTCACTTGTGAGTATCCAATCATAAAATCACTCGGCGTCCAGTACGCCGAATGTCGTAACTCGTAACACCTTACTTCGCCGAGAAGACTAATAAGATGACCTCTGCCAATAAGGATTCGAAAACCCTTCTCGACCGAGACTTGGATAGGTAACCAGTCGGTCTCGACGCAGTGCTGTTTATCCAAACTGAAGGTGCTCCTCAGTCGGCTGATTCTATGGCAACAATGTTGTTTATCCAAACTGAAGGTGCTCCTCAGTCGGCTGATTCTATGGCAACAATGTTGTTTATCCAAACTGAAGGTATTCGCCGGTTGCCTTCACAGTGCTGTTTATCCAAACTAAAGATGTGTCGGCGGAAAAAAGAAAATAAAAAATCTCAAGGTGTTTGAGAGGTTTTGCGCAGGGCAGTTGTGTGTTGAATTGGAGGTCCTTTTTGTCGTTGCCACTGCCTCTATTTATAGATTTTGTAATGCTCAGCCACTGAAATAAAGTATTCCAGTTCCATTCTAACTCTCAGCGTCCATATATTGTGATAAAGAACCTTTTTGATAATATCCCTCAAAGTCAAGATTCCTCGGGTCAATGTCGTGTGCTCCTTTCATCTTTGCAGAACACCAATCTAATCCAAAGATTGGTTATAATATTTAAATACCGTGGATCTCTGTCATCCAAATTCCATGTACTAATGACATTCCAATTTGCATCATTATCTTGACTTCAACGTTATCCCAAAACCATGCATCTTTACTATTCAAACCTCATCTTAATGCACCATCACCATGCTGCTGCTCAATCTGATAATAGGAGTCCCAAGTCCATTTGAATTGTACTGCTTGCTCGGAAACTTACTTTGCATCTTATTATCCCCTATAAGAAAATATCAAGATAATTTGTTAAACGATAATTATTATGATAAAAATCATAATATTATCTTTCAATAATAACAAAATTATCTTCACTTTTCATTCGATGGTTGAGAGATATGCTCACTTAATGGCTTGATTGTATGGGCCGATGATGTAAATTTGGGTCCAAACAATTTCAGAAGATGAAATTTTTATGTTTTGAAATTGGAAATGTCTGAAAGGAGGGATTGGAAAGCTAGTGTGATGAAATTATATAACAGTTGAAATTCAAAGCGGTGGAATATTATTGTGATATAATCTGTTTGACCATTGGAAGGGAGAAGTGGGTGGCGTTTTCGTGAGAGATAGATGCGACGACGGCTTATATAGTACATTGACTGGACTTCTGTACGTTTCTGCCTAGGAAATTTCCAGTGAATGCAAGAGGAATGTGATATACGTAAACAACTGAAAGGGCAATGTCAGCACCCCTTTATTAAAAGGGTGCCTACATTAGTCGTAGTAGCTGCGGCACTCTGCGTATCGGAAATTGTCATCCCGTATAGGAGAGGGGACGATAATCAACAAGTTGAAGATGATGAAGTAGATGGGTAGTGTTAGGAATAGGTGATTAGGCATAATCATTCGTAATAATATATTCATAGCATGCACATTAATTATCACGTCCAAAGGTGTTTATGTGGTACTAACTCAATTACGTAATTGAGGTGGGCTTCTCGGAATTTTCACTACAATGCTTGAGAAAGAGGACCCGGTGCCTGCTGTCTTTTCGTCGTTTGAAAAGTTTTGTTCAAAGATTAGAACATCTGCATACCCCAAAAAAGGGTTTTATCAGGACTAATCAACATTGATATTGTTTTTTTTCTGATGGTAATAGTAGTGAAATTAATCATTATACATGTTGTAATTTATTTTGTGAAGTTTTGAAATGGGATTTAACGTTCTTTAGCAAATTCGTAGACACGGTAACATTGTAGATTGTTTTCTTGATTTAGAAGAAAAAGAACAAAGAAGAGCTAATTGAAAATGTTCCTTGCTTTCTATTGAAAATTGAATGAATTGTAGCACAAAGTTGCAAAATGTTGCCTTGCATCTTATACAGAATTGTTTCTCGTATGCGATAAGTAGCGAGGAAGATGTTGCTTGCCACGATGATCTTTAACAACGAAAGCTTCCGTGACCGCTGCATGGATCCTTAAACCCTGATAGCCTGGGCTTGGGATCACTCGTGCACCCAGCCTAAATTTTTTGCTCCTAATCCAGCTCGAACTCTCCGTGAACTCAACATCCCCAATTGTAGCAGACCCATCTCTCACTGTGAGCCTTACTTCTCCGGCAAGCAAGTGTCGCCTTCGGCCAGTAAGCTGTCTCAAGATGTTGCTCTCAAATTCTTCTTCTGTCCAGTTGTCATCCTCTCCAGTTGGAAAGTCACCATCAAGAACAACAATTTCCACTTTGATTGGATAAGGTAGATTTGTAATTGGAACCATTTGGTCATCCACAACTAGGATTTGAAGCGGATTTTTCTCTTCATCCGCAAGCTTGCTCGCAGTGAAAACTGTGGATGAGGGGTTTTTACCGAATAATAATTGTAAACTGCTCGATGGTTCTCGTTCGGTTTGGACACTGAGACTCCAAGCAGAAGTACAAGAATCATCGAGCAAGGGTTGGTTGGCGGTCAGCTCCCTAGTCAGCAAAATATTGTTTCTATCGACATTACAACTGACCTCCGGTTCCTATTTAGTCTCGAACCACCCAAACACATAAGGAAGATGGCTGGCAGAAGGGATGATTTGATTGGATTATCAGCGTGCCGGAGAAAGTAAACGTACTGAACTGCAGAGCAAGCGCACTGAGAGATCCCGCCAACGAATCCATAAATGTCATAGTGATCACCGAAAACTGTGTTCCGAGGAGGCGGATAATAAAAGTAGGGCAGCATTAGCAATCCCGACCTCCTTAATACGACTCTTTCTTTTATAGCCTTGTAAGTGAGCTCCCAGATGGTAGTAAGAAGAGCTGCAACAGCACACAGCATGCTCAGTAGCGCGTAGTGGGGTTTACTTGGGGACGAAGCCTGGTCGAAAGCAGCTGATGACATCTCTAGGCCGAGGGCAACGACTAAAAATATCCACTCCGCTGATTCTGGAATAGCCTAGATAGCCGAAGAAATTAGTATAATTAATCCATTAATAAAATGATTAATTTACGAAGGTATACACAACCAAAATATTGTTATCTATACATATTTTGAACGTTTGTTCTATAGCCAGACTTAATATATACAATCACATACATGGTTATGAGTAGTACTGTTAGGCGACAGTATGCTACCTTTATAGGCACCTCGTACACATTGTTGTCAAGAATACTCGGAATTTTCGGCGGCTGGTGAATTTGGAGCTCAACGGAGCTTGAAGTTGCACCATTCTCAAGTAGTTGATCTTCCTGCAGATTGTTGTCCTCTTCACGAGTATTCGGATCAAACCGTGCCCTAGTTGTTCTCTTCATTTTCACAGCTCAAAAAGCTTCTTTTCAAGACGAGAAAACATTACAAAACGAATGCATTACGGAGAAAATGGAAGAATTTACAAAAGTATAAGAGAAAGTTTCCATAATCCTTTTGCTCTTTCTTTTTTTCATTCTTCAAATTATCTTATGTCTAATCCCCTGCAGTTGAAGAAGAGCCAAGGGAAGGAAATAAATACAAGAGGGAAAAAGAGGAGTTGGAGAGAACCGCGTATGGCCGAAGTAAGTTCTATCTCAATTCCTAGCCGAACAATAATTGGCTGCAGAATTTTCAGCACCACTCCTGCTTTCACATGTCTCGTTTGTATTTGCAATTTTAATTATTTAGACACTATACAAATCTGATTAGATAAAAATAGAAGTTGTTGCTAAATTTTCAGCATCTAAGAGCTCGTTTGGATGTGCTTTTAAAATGACTGAAAACGTTATTTTGGTGAAAATGTTTTTAAATCAATCCTTAGTAAAATGCAAGTAAATCCTGAAAAATCACTTAAAGTGCTTCCTGGAAGAAGCACATAATTAGTGCTTCTTGCAGAAAGCACTTAAAGTACTTTTGAAATTCAAAAACATTTTTTTTAAAAGCGTTTTCAATTATTTTAAAAGTACATCTAAACAAGTCATACGTATAGTTTCTTTTACCGTCTGAATTATGCACTTCTTTTTACATAACTTTTACATCTTTACGCGTATGACATATTTTTTTTTTGGAGAAACTTGATATAAGTCCAATTTTTTGAGCCAATAGTAGGAATAGTCCAGTTTATTAAAATAAGTCCAATTTGTTATATTTAATTATTTAATTATCAATAGTTATCTGTTCAATGATAAGATTTATTATAAAAAACAAATTTCTTCCCAATTATCTCTTTGCTTATTTCTTTTTATTTATCTTTTTGTTATTTCTCATTCTTCCTCCTACTTTAAACCCCATTTATAGATTTTATTTTTAATTTTTATAATCAACCTATATAACAGGTTAATTATATTTATCTACCTATATGACAGATTCTTTTTTTATAATCAACCTGTCACAGATTAATGTGTCTTACTTGTAGGTATGTTATGTTTTTTCTACATTTTAATTAGGTTTCATATCTCACGTATAGGTATTATATACATTCATATATTTGTTACTTGAGTTAGGGTAGAATGTTTTGTAGATAAATTTATGTTAGTATATTAGTTTTTTTGTTATAAGATATTAAATATATTCTTTTGGAGTTGGAAAATGCATAATATTAGAAGATTTTAATTGATTTTTAATATTTTTAGAAAATATAAAATGAATATAAAAGAAATAAAAACATATAATTAGATAACTGGACTCACTCCTAAAAACACTCTACATTTTTGGACCTGGATCTAAAAGCCCCTTTTTTTTTCATAAAAAATGTGAAAAATGCGCAGAATCTATGTTCTTTCATCTCAAATATCAACGCAAAAAATTACGAACTAGTGGCCCAATAGTAAATGGTGGATCATAAAGTTTTCTTTAAAATAAAAATTAGAGGTTTTCGGTTCAAAACTTATTGTTAGTATGGAATCCAGACTTGTGGCTAGAGGTTTGAGTCTTTCTGACTCTTGAAAAAAATAGATAACCGTGACTTGCCATCAATCGTTATTCTTAAAAAATACAATAAAATATCAATGCAAAACGAAAAGTCTTGGTCTCCCTTGTTAATTTCAGGGGTCCATTCGACACAAACAAACAAAAAATTATTGTTACAAATTAAATATGAATAAAGGAAAACTAATGATTATGATTTGAAAACTTTGAGTTTTAACGATAAAGACAAAATAAATATTAAAATGAATAGTATCAAAATTAATTTTTTAATCTAAAAATATAATTTTTCATTAAAATGAATGGTACCACGAACTTTTCGTTAAACTCCTATATAAATAATCTAGCTAGCCATCGAACATTGGATTCTTTAATCTTTTGATTAAATAATTGGCTATCCACAAGACGACAAGAGACATGTTGCCTCCTCAAATATCATTTTCTATGACTTTAAGAAAATTGTTATGAGACTAAATTTTTAAAATGAATTAACAAACTAAATAAAATATCATTAATAAAAAATAAGTACCTTAATTAAACATAACCCAATCATCAACGTCATCTAATTTATAAAATTTAACTTAAAAATTTGATCTTCCTAGTATTACTTTAACTTTCGTATTACACAAAAAATTTTGTGGTGAAGATAAGTATTTCTACTCCTTAAAGTTTTTCAGTGAAGACTTTTCATGTAGTGATGTTGTTTGATTCTAGAAGCTCTCTGGTGAGTTAGCTAGTTTTCTATTTTTTTTTTTATTTTTTTTTAATTTTTTTTTCAAGTTTAACGCACTCGGTGGTCGGCAATGAGTTAACTCTAGCGCTCTCACCTGATTCTATGATGTCTGTAACTTTTTAGAAGTGGGAGCTATGTAAAACTTCAATAGAGTTCACATTAATTTTTGTAATGAGAAAATGACACTAAACAAGTTTCACAAGAAGAATCAATTATAATATGATAAGTAAAAATAACGAGGGTTTTCTTTTCTAATAGTTCTTAAAATATTTTTATATTAAAAAGTTATCGTTCACAAATTTTTTAGTACACATTTAAGTTACACATCAGAACAAAAACGTTAAATTATTTAACTTCATTGGAATCTAATAGCTTTTATTCATATGTGTAACTTTACTTTTACTTTTGATGTTCATTAGAGAAAATTCAGTTTATTTTATTTCTAATTTACTAAAAGGTAAAATTCTATTTTTTTTTTCACTTATTATTACTTTTTGAGCGATGAAGCTAAAAGATAGCCCAAAACACAACAGGACTACATAAGGAGCAGCCCAAAAGTGACTACAACAGTGGGAAGTAATGGTCCATGGCTCAACTCAACAGGACAAAGGGACAAACGATAGAGTTAGTTGCTTAAATTATTAGTTGTTAGGAGGAAAGGAATAGAACCCCAAATCATAATTTTAATTATGTGGATACTAGTGAGTTGTTCATTTTGGAAAATAATTTCAAGCACGTCTTTACATTTAGGACCTTTAAATATAATAAAATAGATGAAAGTCAAAGAACATTGTTGATGGTATGAGTTTTATATTGGGAAAAAAAAAGAATTTTGTATGTGCTTATAAGTAGAGCACTCCTCATATTGCAAATTGAGTTTATGGTAGAATTTTAATTTTCTTCGTGATACCAGAGAGCAGATTGTTTCATATATTAAGTCCAATGGCTTCACGTTATCTAATTTGTATCTACTACGTTTTAGATTTAAAAATTCATCCCACGTAAGGATTAAAAATATGAATCTTACGTTTAAAAAATAATAAATTTTGAACGCACTTATAAGTAGTGCTACTTATAGTAAAACCTCAATTTTCTCCAAACAAAAATAAACATGAGCGTTCAAAAGAAAACTGGTAGGCCTACATCATTTCCTATTCGTTTTTAGTATTCTTTCTTTCCTCTGTTTTTGGTTGGAGAGAGGAGGTGAGATCAAGAAGGAAAACGAACAAAATCTACAGACACTTCTTATTAGCCGATGAGTGGGCTACATTTGCACAATCTAATGACTCACAATACCTTTTCATGATATCATTAGTTTTTTGGAAATACATGCATGGGTTTTTAGTATTTACTATTTACATGCAGAACAAAGTAAAGTAAATGCGGATAGACTAGTCAACCCTTCGTGAACTCCTATTAGATAGCTAATCAAAGGAACCGGATCCCTCCGGACCTTTAAAACTGAGATCACTATTCAATGAATCCGGACTGTTAAAATTTGATCTAATAGCAACAAACAGGGGTTTTCCCAAAAATTATAATAATTGTAGCCGTTGGATCAAATTTCAATGACCCAAATTTATTAATTAGTGGGCTCAGATTTGATGGATCCGGAGGGGATCCGGTTCCTTAATCAAGGGCCTTGAGACGTTAGATCACCATCTGACGAGGAGTCGGAGATGCTACACTTGATACTATCAAGCAGTGGGCTGAATATCTTACTTAAGACCATTTTTTTTAGTACATCGATATTTTTACATTAAGGGAGGAAGAGTTCGGCAAAGCCACACAATGGGCAGCCTAATTTGGTATCGAATTCGCTATCCACGAGATTTGAACCTAAGACCTCTCACTTCCAAGTGGAGAGGAATATCACCAGATTGTAGTACTAAGTGGCAATATCTTACTTAGACTATTGGACATGAAGAAAGTTGAAATTCCGTCATAAAACTAATTGGCAATATGGAGAATAGTTCAATTACTTATAAACACATACAAGATCTTTTTTTTTATATGTGAGGTTCATGTTCTCAACATATCATTTCAAGTGTGCCATTTGAGAAGCACTATCAGCCATGGTCAAGAAAGGTGATTTGCATCTCACTGCCTTCTCGTATGCAGATTAGGTAGGAAGTGATTCACCTTTCTGAGATTGTTTCCTAATTAGATATGGATTTTGTCCAAGTTTTGGCCTTTTAAACAAATAAAAACGTTTCCTATTTTTTAAGGTAACGAAAATGTTTCCTAGTATTAAAAGGATTATATGCATTTACTTGAAGTCCAATATTTCCTAACCACACAAGGAAACCTGCCCTATAAAATATCACCTACTCCCTCAGTTGTTTGCCATTTGCAACGGCACTGTTGAATTCTTCTACAATCTCTCTCTCGAGTGCAAGAACACAAAGAAGAAGGCGCAAGATGGAGGAGTCAAGTGATCGCAAATACTTTGAGGGCACGAAAAGTAATTACGATATACGCACGGAGAAGTATGATTATTTGGTTGCGGCGAGTCGGTTTCTGATCGACGAAGAGCAAATGATGCAGAGTAATTCTTTGAAAAGAGATTTCCAAGGCACGTGTGACGAGAATGATGATGATACTGATTCAGAGCATTCGGAATGCAAGCAGCAGAAGGCGATGGTAAAGAAGAACAAGATCAAGAAAGACACGGGAGGCTCGATGAAGATCGCGAAGAAGAAGAAGAGAAATGCTCTGATCAATGGCTCGGACCATTGGTTATGCAACTCATGTAATTATGATTACCGGGGATAAGGGAATTCGAAATTGTAAACTCAATAATTGAAAATCATAGTGACTTGTTTTCTTATGTGTTTTGGTGTTTTAGTAGGCACAGGTTTTCTGTATTAGGCAAATTTGAAATTGTGGAACTCATGCTTTACTAAGGAAAACTTACTTGGACAACACAGGAGTAAAAATTCATGCGGAAATCATTTCTCTTGCTAGTTATTACGAGTTAAAATTTATCCAATAGCTCTAATGAACTGAATTATCGATAGGATGTACACCAATTAATCCAGAAAAGAACATATATGTGATAACGTGGAAGATTCTGGTGGTGTTCTTACAGGAAAAGTTAGGACAGGCTTTGGTGGTATTTGCAAGGCTTCAATACTTCCTTGCAGCATTTCAATCACTCTACTCATAGATGGCCTATCTGATGGCTTCGTCTGTATGCACCACAACCCTACCAAAATCATCTTCCTTGCGAGTTCGTTTTCCTCTTCTGTCACACCATTGGGCAACCCTAAACTGCTGCCCATCTCAAGCTGCTTATAAACCCAATCCGGAAAACAAGCATCACTCGTGTGGCTAGCTCGAGCATTGATGTTCTTTCTTCCTCCAACCATCTCCAGAACCATCATTCCATAGCTGTAGACATCAGCCTTAACTGAAACTCCTCCAAAGTTTCTACAAAACACTTCCGGAGCAATATACCCAATCGTCCCTCTTACATCCAACATCGACATAATACTCTCCTTGTTGAGGCATAATTTCGAAAGCCCAAAATCAGAAATCTTGGGGCAAAAGTTTTCATCCAAAAGAATATTATGCGGTTTTAT
Organism: Pyrus x bretschneideri; assembly: GCF_019419815.1. Classification (NCBI taxonomy): domain Eukaryota; kingdom Viridiplantae; phylum Streptophyta; class Magnoliopsida; order Rosales; family Rosaceae; genus Pyrus; species Pyrus x bretschneideri. The sequence continues at coordinate 12,582,050 of NW_025999612.1, read as the reverse complement.
GTCAAAATGTAAAATTCGCGTGTTGCATCCGCGGTGCAAGTACTCGAGTCCTCGAGCTATCCCAGTAACAATATCGAGTAGTTGTTCCACTTCCAATTGTGGATTACTCGTTTGCAAAGCATTTTCATTGTAAGTGTACTTTTCGAGTGATCCATTGGGCATGAACTCATATACGAGAGCTTTTTTCTGACCTTCAAAGCAATACCCTAGCAAAGTGACAACATTGACGTGGGAAGTTCTACTAATGCTTGCAACCTCGTTTATGAAGTCCTCTCCACTCCCTTTGGATGCTTTGAGAACCTTCACAGCGACAGGACTACCATCCAGCAGATTGCCTTTGTACACATCGCCATAACCTCCTCGACCTAGTTTATCTTTAAATGACTGGGTCATTTTTCGGATTTCTGAAAATTTATATCTTTTTACTGCTAGAGGTCCATTAGTCCTTATGAAAGCCTCGAGATCTTGATTGTTGCTTCTCTTGAAAATTTGCTTCCTAGCTTTAACACAGCAGACAATAACACAGATCATGAGCCCACTTCCTGCAGAAAGAGCACCTGCAGCAGGCCACAAGATGATTAATGGTTAATAAAATGCAACAACAACAACCAAACCTTATCCCACTAAGTATGGTTGGTTGTATGAATCCTAAAACGTCACTGCGCTCAGCTTTTTATTATGAATAGAAATAGGAAAATAGGGTGATGGAGTATATTGCTTTCTCTTGCAGCATTTGTATGAAAGAAAATAGTACACAGTAATATAGCCGCAGTAATAACAGTTGGAAGTGATTTTCGCACTCTGTTGATTTATTCATTTAAAGGGGTTGCTGATATATTACCTACAATAACCTTCCTCTTCCAGTCCCAAGAATTATTATCTGCAAAAGAAATTAAAAAAAAAAAAGTAGAATTCTTAGAATAAAAGTTGTGATACAAACTTAAGCCTCAAACTCGCGTATTCTCTCTGCTCTATGCTAATCAACGCGAACTAGCACGGCTATCTACAACTACAAGCACAAATACTGCAGAAGAAATCTTTACTGTGGGCAGTTTTTCTGAAAAATTCAATCACTAATAAAAGGGAAAGCTTTACTACAGAAGTACCATCATCACAGGTTTTGACATGAGGTCGATCACTACAAAAACAAACGAATTCATTGTCATCGAATCCACAGCGCCCGCCACTCCTCTTGCACTTGCTGCAGTTCTGTGCAGTCCAGTTCAAAATGAACCCCATTTTCAAGATTTCGGTGTAGTTCATTTGCTTCAATGCATCGACATTAGCATCACCATCGAAAGGCAAATGAACTGAAGACTGGCACGAGTCTAACGAATAGCTCATGCGCTCAACTAGCTCCTTGTGAAAAGTAGCAAAAGAGTGATGGCTGCCGTTGCTGGCACAGTCAATGGGATATGAAAGCATGTATTCCGGAGGGTCTTCAGGGCAATCATAGAAGAAGGCAAAATTGCCGTGATTGGAACTATAGTTGAAAGGCGTTTGATCGAGGCTGAAGTTGTGTTGAGGAAGTGGACATTTGTCTTCATAGACTGCCGCGTTGGCCAGAACAAACGAATGGTTTGAGTAAAAGATTTCTCTAATGATGTAATCATCGTCGGAAATACTAAATACCGGATATTTTTCATTGCAGGTGATCTTGAAGCTCGGGTAACCGCAGGACTCTTGCTTGCCAGAAAGCCAAAAAGGGTAGCTTATGTTCGGACCATTTCCGCACGTTTGAGGCTCGCAGGCCTCGAATCTTTGGTCTGCGGAGAAAGCTCGGTTGGGGAAGGTTGTGAATATGATGGTGACAACAATAATACGGAGGAGATTCATGATCAAGAAACGGAGAGAAAAACAGAGAAGGAAAGCAAGTGATGGAATTAATGGGAGTCTGGAATGGCGGAAAAGAAAATTCTTGGTAGTGGGTATAAGGTTTGTATGTTTTTAATATGATTGGAGGTGGAAAAGGAGGACAAATATGAGTAAACAAACCAATGGTTTAAGCAACAGCAATGACATTTTTTTCTTCAAAATGGACCCCAAAGGAAAGCTTTTAAAATAAACTTTGGATATGTTTGAAAGTGCTGCTGGAAGAGTCAAAAACGTTTTCTCACAATTAAACGAGATGATTATTTCATTCCAAAGGCATAGCACCGGCCAGAAAGGATTTACAGCTATTTGGTAGGAAGTTAGCCAAGGAGGACCAGACAAGAGAATATATCATACAAAATAAGACTTTATTTTCTGAAGTTTTGTGGTATTTTGGTAGGCAATGCTGGAAAGCTCAAAACCAAACAAAACACTTTATGGCAATATTTTATTTTTCCACTACACCTAATCTCAATCGGAAGGTGGAGAAATTGTATGTGGACTTATGACTCGCAAGATCAACTGTGACAAAGATTACAGGTTGGTATGAAGTGTGAACTATTTAAAATCTTACAGAATTCCTTGCTAACCTCGTGGACCTTTGACTTGGTCAATGCCTACGTGGCATGTGTTTTCACCCACAATTAGCAAACAGAATTGTATCCGCTCTAAACCTTAGTGTCCGGAGCCTAATGATCAACTAATATGGGCCGTACAAATTGAATCCAATGGTCTTTATTAACGCATTTTCCTGGCCCATCACATATAAACCAAAAGTTCTGATTTCTTTTACATACCAATCAGCAGCCCAAATGAATTAATCATTAGGCTCCGGATTTTAAGGTCCGAAGCGGATCCAATTCCGTAGCAAACCTACTGGTTTGTCCACAAGTTTGAGATGACGATGACCAGTCAAAGGAGCATCACTTCTGGTGTCTGTGTCCACTTTGGAGGGTTTATCTCATTGGCATTAAGATGAAATAAGAAGCCTTAATGAACCAAGTTTTCGGTAATTAAGCTCAAGGGTTATACCTAATTGCACATTCCATCACAATGTGTGCACTAGAACATAGTTACAACTACTTTACAACACCAACTAAGACGATAGTTTAACTTTTAAATTACAGGGAAGCAGTTTAAACTTGATTGTAAAGAAATGTGCATGTTGTTGGTAATGGTTATATAAAAATTTATCTAAATTATGGAAAAAGGGATTCGAACTTTAGTGTGGATGATGAAGCACACTACTCTAACAACTTGACTTAACTCAAATGTGTAACTATGAATGGAAACTCCATACCAAAACCCTACTTTGAATCAGACTTAACCTTAATTACCATCCCTAATCTTATATTAAACGAAGAAAACTGATCTGAAGAAATTAATGGAGAAATTAAGAAGAAATTGATATACATACCACCAGAACTCGAACATATTTGATCACGAGGTCCATCGCCGCAATAACAGACAAACGAATTAGAATTCGATTTCGATTTCGACCCACAGGTTCCATTGGATAATTCACATCGCTGACAGAGCTCCCACTCCGCCTCGTACTCCACCTGAAACCCCTGTTTCAAAACCTGTTTGAGCTTATCCGGTGTGTCAGGCATAACATCCACACCCTCCCACATAATCGGAACTCGAAAATTCAGATAACATGAGGTCCAATTTCCCATACGAATCATCGAAGAGTCGTCGACATGAAATATCGTCGTCGTCCGTACCCTTTACCTTGCAAGTGAAGTTATTGCGTACGGACATGTTCCCCGGCTGGCAGCCGTAGAGCAGCGTCAGGTTCCGAACGGTTGGGACGTAGGAAAACCGGTAGTAGTCCAAAGTGGTGTTGACGATGTTGTCAGTGCAGGGGGTGTCCCAGAGATCTGAGCGAGCGATTGTCATGGTGTAAAACTGTCGACTAAATTTCAACACAAGAAAATCTTGGTCTTTAGTTTTCATGACAGGGAATTGATCTTGTCGGCAGGTGAGCTCATAGTCTTCGAGGCCGCAGTGTTGGGGTCGCCCGTTGGCAGCCCAGATGGGGTAGGAGATGTTTTTGAGGAGGCCGCAGTCGTAGTAGCCACGGCACTCTGCGTATTGGCGATCATCCTCGCCGAGAGCGGCTGTGGAAAGTAATATTACCGTGACCAAATTATGGAAGATGATGAGGAAGGAGACGGGTAGTTTTAGGAGAAAGTGGGTAGGCATAGTAACTTGTTGAAGCTCAATGGGACATGGAGATTAATATAGTTTGATATTTCAGAAGACGAAATTTTTATGTTTTGAAACTGGAAATGTCTGATACAACAGTTGAAATTCAAAGGGGTGGAATATTATTATGATATAATCTGTTTGCCATCGGAAGGGAGAAGTGGGTGGCGTTTTCGTGAGAGATGGATGCGACGACGGCTTATATAGTACATTGACTGGACTTCTGTACGTTTCTGCCTAGGAAATTTCCAGTGAATGCAAGAGGAATGTGATATACGTAAACAACTGAAAGGGCAATGTCAGCACCCCTTTATTAAAAGGGTGCCTACATTAGTCGTAGTAGCTGCGGCACTCTGCGTATCGGAAATTGTCATCCCGTATAGGAGAGGGGACGATAATCAACAAGTTGAAGATGATGAAGTAGATGGGTAGTGTTAGGATTAGGTGATTAGGCATAATCATTCGTAATAATATATTCATAGCATGCACATTAATTATCACGTCCAAAGGTGTTTATGTGGTACTAACTCAATTACGTAATTGAGGTGGGCTTCTCGGAATTTTCACTACAATGCTTGAGAAAGAGGACCCCGTGTCTGCTGTCTTTTCGTCTTTTGACAAGTTTTGTTCAAAGATTAGAACACCTGCATACCCCAAAAAAAGGGTTTTATCAGGACTAATCAACATTGATATTGTTTTTTTTTCTTCTGATGGTAATAGTAGTGAAATTAATCATTATACATGTTGTAATTTATTTTGTGAAGTTTTGAAATGGGATTTAACGTTCTTTAGCAAATTCGTAGACACGGTAACATTGTAGATTGTTTTCTTGATTTAGAAGAAAAAGAAAAAAGAAGAGCTAATTGAAAATGTTCCTTGCTTTCTATTGAAAATTGAATGAATTGTAGCACAAAGTGCAAAATGTTGCCTTGCATCTTATACAGAATTGTTTCTCGTATGGGATAAGTAGCGAGGAAGATGTTGCTTGCCACGATGATCTTTAACAACGAAAGCTTCCGTGACCGCTGCATGGATCCTTAAACACTGATAGCCTGGGCTTGGGATCACTCGTGCACCCAGCCTAAATTTTTTGCTCCTAATCCAGCTCGAACTCTCCGTGAACTCAACATCCCCAATTGTAGCAGACCCATCTCTCACCGTGAGCCTTACTTCTCCGGCAAGCAAGTGTCGCCTTCGGCCAGTAAGCTTTCTCAAGATGTTGTTCTCAAATTCTTCTTCTGTCCAGTTGTCATCCTCTCCGGTTGGAAAGTCACCATCAAGAACAACAATTTCCACTTTGATTGGATAAGGTAGATTTGTAATTGGAACCATTTGGTCATCCACAACTAGGATTTGAAGTGGATTTTTCTCTTCATCCGCAAGCTTGCTCGCAGTGAAAACTGTGGATGAGGGGTTTTTACCGAATAATAATTATACGCTGCTCGATGGTTCTCGTTCGGTTTGGACACTGAGACTCCAAGCAGAAGTACAAGAATCATCGAGCAAGGGTCGGTTGGCAGTCAGCTCCCTCGTCAGCAAAATATTGTTTCTATCGACATTACTACTGAACCTCCGGTACCTATTTAGTCTCGAAGCACCCAAACACATAAGGAAGATGGCTGGCAGAAGGGATGATTTGATTGGATTATCAGCGTGCCGGAGAAAGTAAACGTACTGAACTGCAGAGCAAGCGCACTGAGAGATCCCGCCAACAAATCCATAAATGTCATAGAGATCACCGAAAACTGTGTTCCGAGGAGGCGGATAATAAAAGTAGGGCAGCATTAGCAATCCCGACCTCCTTAATACGACTCTTTCTTTTATAGCCTTGTAAGTGAGCTCCCAGACGGTAGTAAGAAGAGCTGCAACAGCACACAGCATGCTCAGTAGCGCGTAGTGGGGTTCACTTGGGGACGAAGCCTGGCCGAAAGCAGCTGATGACATCTCTAGGCCGAGGGCAACGACTAAAAATATCCACTCCGCTGATTCTGGAATAGCCTAGATAGCCGAAGAAATTAGTATAATTAATCCATTAATAAAATGATTAATTTACGAAGGTATACACAACCAAAATATTGTTATCTATACATATTTTGAACGTTTGTTCTATAGCCAGACTTAATATATACAATCACATATATGGTTATGAGCAGTACTGTTAGGCGACAGTATGCTACCTTTATAGGCACCTCGTACACATTGTTGTCAAGAATACTCGCAATTTTCGGCGTCAGGCTTTGCTGGTGAATTTGGAGCTCAACGGAGCTTGAAGTTGCACCATTCTCAAGTAGTTGATCTTCCTGCAGATTGTTGTCCTCTTCACGAGTATTCGGATCAAACCGTGCCCTAGTTGTTCTCTTCATTTTCACAGCTCAAAAAGTTTCTTTTCAAGACGAGAAAACATTACAAAACGAATGCATTACGGAGAAAATGGAAGAATTTACAAAAGTATAAGAGAAAGTTTCCAACATCCTTTTGCTCTTTTTTTTTTCATTCTTCAAATTATCTTATGTCTAATCCCCTGCGGTTGAAGAAGAGCCAAGGGAAGGAAATAAATACAAGAGGGAAAAAGAGGAGGTGGAGAGAACCGCGTATGGCTGAAGTAAGTTCTATCTCAATTCCTAGCCCGAACGATAATTGGCTGCAGAATTTTCAGCACCACTCCTGCTTTCACATTTCTCGTTTGTATTTGCAATTTTAATTATTTAGACACTATACAAATCTGAATAGATAAAAATAGAAGTTGTTGCTAAATTTTCAGCATCTAAGAGCTCGTTTGGATGTGCTTTTAAAATGACTGAAAACGTTTTTTTGGTGAAAATGTTTTTAAATCAATCCTTAGTAAAATGCAAGTAAATCCTGAAAAATCACTTAAAGTGCTTTTGAAATTCAAAAACATTTTCTTTAAAAGTGTTTTCAATTATTTTAAAAGTACATCCAAACGAGTCATACATATAGTTTCTTTTACTGTCTGAATTATGCACTTCTTTTTACATAACTTTTACATCTTTACGCGTATGACATATTTGTTTTTTTCATAAAAAATGTGAAAAATGCGCAGAATCTATTTTCTTTCATCTCAAATGTCAACGCAAAAAATTACAAACTGATGGCCCAATAGTAAATGATGGATCATAAAGTTTTCTTTAAAATAAAAATTAGAGGTTTTCAGTTCAAAACTTACTGTTAGTATGAAATCCAGACTTGTGGCCAGAGATTTGAGTCTTTCTGACTCTTGAAAAAAATAGATAACCGTAACTTGCCATCAATCGTTCTTCTTAAAAAAAAAAAAAAAAACAAAAAAATATCCAAGCAAAACGAAAAGTCTTGGTCTCCCTTGTTCATTTCAGGGGTCCATTCGACACAAACAAACGAAAAATTATTGTTACAAATTAAATATAAATAAAGGAAAACTAATGGTTATAGTTTGAAAATTTTGAGTTTTAACGATAAGGACAAAATAAATATTAAAGTGAATAGTATCAAGATTAAAATTTTAGTCTAAAAATATAATTTTTCATTAAAATGAATGGTACCGCGAACTTTTCGTTAAAGTTCTATATAAATAATCTAGCTTGCTATCGAACATTGGATTCTTTAATCTTTTGATTAAATAATTGGCTATCCACAAGACGACAAGAGACATGTTGCCTCCTCAAGTATCATTTTCTATGACTTTAAGAAAATTGTTATGAGACTAAATTTTTAAAATGAATTAACAAACTAAATAAAATATCATTAATAAAAAATAAGTACCTTAATTAAACACTTGTAATAGCCTAATCATCAACATTAACATCAACATCATCTAATTTATAAAATTTAACTTAGAAATTTGACCTTCTTAGTATTACTTTAACTTTTGTATTACACACAAAATTTTGTGGGGAAGATAAGTATTACTACTCATTAAAGGTTTTCAGTGAAGACTTTTCATGTAGTGATGTTGTTTGATTCTAGAAGCTCTCTGGTGAGTTAGCTAGTTTTCTATTTTTTATTTTATTTTATTTTTTTTAAGTTTAACGCACTCGGTAGTTGGCAGTGAGTTAACTCTAGCGTTCTCTCCCAAGTCTATGATGTCTGCAGCTTTTCAGAAGTGGGGACCATGTAAAACTTCAATAGAGTTCACATTACTTTTTGTAATGAGAAAACGACACTAAACAAGTTTCACAAGAAGAATCAATTATAATATGATAAGTAAAAATAACGAGGGTTTTCTTTTCCAATAGTTCTTAAAATATTTTTATATTAAAAAGTTATTGTTCACATATTTTTTAGTACACATCATAAGTACACATTGAAGTTGCACATTAGAACAAAAACGTGAAATTATTTAACTTCATTGGAATCTAATAGCTTTTATTCATATGTGTAGCTCTACTTTTACTTTTGATGTTCATTAGAGAAAATTCAGTTTATTTTATTTCTAATTTACTAAAAGGTTAAGCTGTATTTTTTTTTTTTCCATTTATTATTACTTTTTGGGCTGATGAAGCTAAAAGACAGCCCAAAACACAACGGGACTACATAAGGAGCAGCCCAAAAGTGACTGCAATAGTGAGAAGTAACGGTCCATAGCTCATAATTTTAATTATTAGTTGCTTAAATTATTAGTTTTTATGAGGAAAGGAACGTAACCCCAAATAATAATTTTAATTAACGTTTTTGCTTAAATTATTAGTTGTTAGGAGGAAAGGAACATAACCCCAAATCATAATTTTAATTATGTGGATACTAGTCAGTTGTTCATTTTGGAAAATAATTTCAAGCACATCTTTACATTTAGGACCTTTAATTATAATAAAATGGATGAGAGTCGAAGAACAATGTTGATGGTATGAATTTTACATTGGGAAAAAAATGAATTTTGTATGTGCTTATAAGTAGAGCTACTCCTCATATTGCAAATTGAGTTTATGGTGGAATTTCAATTTTCTTCATGATACCAGAAAGCAAGTTGTTTCATATATTAAGTAGGGGATGGTTCGGTATGGGATCCCATATCGAAACCCTTGTCTCGATTCCCAAACCAAAATTTTCGAGAATCCCAATTTCAATACCGATCCCAAACCAAATTTTCAGGAATCCCGAAATAGTTTCGGGATTTCGGGACAAATCGGGAATCCCGAAATGGTTTTGGACTTTTGAGATTTTGGACTAAAATTTGACATACTATGCTTTTGGGCTAAAATTCAACATTTTATATTGAAAATTTGACATATAGCCAGGCTACCAATCCTTCAATATGTGCACAAATCTGCCAATCTACCAATCTGTGCACAATAGCATCTGCCTATTCAATTTCTACTATGTGAAAGTATACATTTCACATGTATACATGTATAGCCATCCAGTAGTTTACAATTAAAGAGTCATATGGTATGAGAAACAAAAACAGAATTACAAAACTTGATTTGCTATCAGACATTAAAGCAAGACCATGTATCTAAGATTCTATAGCCAAAACAAAAATACGGAAATCCGATTCTCATAAAATTTCTTAGTGGTCAAGTAACAAAAAGAATTGGTAGCTTTACCTGTAGCTGCACTATTTGTATGCTTCCTTGATATCAAGTTTGGCACAGTCCTACCAAGTCCAGTGGAAAGTACCTAATTGACACACAGACCAACTTAAATCTTGATCACATCGATAATAAGAAATCACACTTTTACAGTATCTGAACCTTTTAGGTACAACACCATGGAAACAAATTGCGAACCGCATAAAGAGAGTGACGGCTTTCTAAATCCAATATGACATTGGGATTTGGCAAAGTACTCATCCACATTCTCTTTTCTAAATCCAAATCCTTTGATATAAAAGAACACATAGATTTTGTCTCGAAAGAGTTATATGAGATCAAACGTGAAGATGCTAGCATCCAACAAAGTCAAAGTAGTGCAGTGTGTTTAAAAATTAGGAATATAACTAGAGAACTGAAGTAAGTCTATATAAGAAGAGCTTAATTAGTTCTTCTACGAGAAACAGTAAAGTGGGAACTTACTTGCGGCAGATCATCTTTTCCTGGTTGTACTTCCTAGCCAATGCCATGAGAGACGGCACAATAATCCCACCACGAAGCCTCAAAACCAAATGCAAAGTTGATTATGAGAAAAATCAAATCAAAATAAACTTTCAACCAACAAAACATAAATAAACAGCAAGCACCGATGCACAATTATTAACACACACAAAAAAAAATTGCCAACAGCATGAATAAATTAGGCCATCAGCGGGTCCATAACCGGCCTTGAGCCCTTCAACTATCGCTACTGTCAATTGGGCACTAAATTTTGGATGAGTGACAAAAATTTGATTTCAAAACACTAAATTAATTACCTAATTTGGGGTGAGAGTGAGACTCGAACTCTATGCTGGATCGAGAGTTCTGTCTGTGAGAGAAAATCACCTGAGAGAGAGATCGAGAGAGAGAGCGGTGGCATGGCGATGGCTAGGTGGTGATTCGTGAAGGAAGGCTGGAGAGTCAGACACGATTCGAAGTTAGGCTGGCGTGAAGGAAAGCTGTGTGGTGAAGGAAGGCTGGCGGTGGCTGCGCTTTAAGTTCGATTCAAGCTCGATGGAATCAATGGAATGGAAGTGAAATGGGAGATCCGACCTAAAAACAAATGAACGGCACAGATTAAATCCAAAACAATGAACTGTTTGAAATAATTCTCTTATAATTAAAAAGTAATATATATATATATATATGTATATATAATATTTATTTTCGGTTCGGTATGGGAATACCAAAAAAATGGAGATGCAAAACCGAATCCCATACCGAAAATTTCGAGAATTTTGGTTTGGGATCGGGATTTTTTCGGTTTGGTTTGGGATTTTTTTTCCAGCCCTAATATTAAGTCCAACGGTTTCACGTTATCTACTACGTTTTAGACTTGAAAATTCATCCCACGTGAGGGTTAAGAATATAAATATCTTACTTAGACTTTTTTTTTTTTAGTACATTAATATTTTTACATTAAGGGGAGGGAGAGTTTGGCAAAGCCGGTATCGAATTCGCCATCTACAAGATTTGAATCATCGACGCCATCTACGAGATTTGAATCTAAGACCTCTCACTTCCAAGTGGAGAGGAATACCACCAGACTGTAGTACTAAGTGGCAATATCTTACTTAGACTATTAGACATGAAGAAAGTTGAAATTTTGTCATAAAACTAATTGGCAATATGGAGAATAGTCCAATTACTTATAAACACATACAAGATCTTTTTTTATATGTGAGATTCATATTCTTAACACGTCATTTCATGTGTGATATTTGAGAAGCGCTATCAGCCATGGTCAAGAAAGGTGATTTGCATCTCACTGCCTTCTCATATGCACATTGGGTAGGAAGTGATTCACCTTTCCGAGATTGTTTCCTAATTAGATGTGGATTTTTTACATGTTTTGGCCTTTTGAGCAAATAAAAGCGTTTCCTATTTTTAAGGTAACGAAAAAGTTTCCTAGTTTTAAAAGGATTATATGCATTTACTTGAAGTCCAATATTTCCTAACCACACAAGGAAACCTGCCATATAAAATACTGAAAATATGAGTATACCCCTTGGAATTCAATTTTCTTTAACTAAAACCCATAATTGTAAAATTTTCTAATAAAAACCCAATGACTAGGCTCCAACTAAGCAATATCCATAATTAAGTATGACTTGGCAAAATTGTTATTTTTGGATGTCTAAATTACCCCTAATATCATTGACTTTGGGTCTATTACTTCTTATCTACATTTATTTTATATTATTTCATTCAATTAAACATTTTGAAATGTTTATGCAGATTTGGAAAAGAAAAATTTTAGTGTCATGATTTCAATGCATATTAATAACAAAAATGATATGATATTAGAGTTTTGATTCCTTATATAGTTGTTTTCACATTTATGTAAAAATGAGCATTATTTTTCCTTTTCAAATAATTGTAACAGGTAAATTAGTATTTTTCACAAATGTACAAATGTTATTTTATTCAAAATTACCAATATTTTACATATATAAAATAACAATATAAGCTCCAAGTAAAATAACAATATAAGTTCCAGGTAAAATAATACATGCAAAATAATTTACCTACAAAATAAATAAATAAATATTGTTTGATTCAAAAGTTAATTAAGTTATTTGCATACACATATATATAATAATATCAAAACATGTCTAACATATGTAATAATACATGCAAAATAATTTACCTATAGAATAAATGAATGTTGATTGATTGCAAGCAACACATAATAATAACAAATGTGCCTAGTATATGTAATAATACCTGCAAAATAATTTACCTACAAAATAAAAGGATGTTTTTAGCCAATTGATTCAAAGTTAATTTATTACCTATATTCTACTTTAAAATAAAGGTAATTTATTTCACACAGATATAATAATAACAAAATGTGCCTAATGTATACATGCAAAATAATTTACCTACAATGATTGTCAAACAAATATAAGAAATGGAATAGATGATGGTAAGACAAGTATAAAGTAGATACTTTTGTAATAATAAAGCACTTATTTGCTATAATTAAGGTGAATAATTAAATTCATCAACATAATTAGGGTGTTGTGGCACAATTGTAAATATTTTGAAAATAATAGGTATTTATTTGTTTACATGGAAGTTTATTTCAAATTTGGGTTTTATTTGGATGTTTAAAATGAGATGGGTTTTGGTCAACGAAATAAGTGTTGCATGGGCTTATATCTATAGAACCCTATAAAATATCACCTACTCCCTCAGTTGTTTGTAATTTGCAACGGCATACTGTTGAATTCTTCTACAATCTCTCTCTCGAGTGCAAGAACACAAAGAAGAAGGCGCAAGATGGAGGAGTCAAGTGATCGCAAATACTTTGAGGGCACGAAAAGTGATTACGATATACGCACGGGGAAGTATGATTTTTTGGTTGCGTCGAGTCGGTTTATGATCGACGTAGAGCAAATGATGCAGATAATACTTTGAAAAGAGATTTCCAAAGCATGTGTGACGAGAATGATGATGATACTGATTCAGAGCGTTCGGAATGCAAGCAGCAGAAGGCGATGGTGAAGAAGAACAAGATCAAGAAAGACACGGCAGGCTCGATGAAGATCGCGAAGAAGAAGAAGAGAAATGCTCTGATCAATGACTCGGACCATTGGTTATGCAACTCACGAAATTATGATTACCGGGGATAAGGGAATTCGAAATTGTAAACTCAATAATTGAAAATCATAGTGGTTTGTTTTCTTATGTGTTTTGGGGTTTTAGTAGGCACATGTTTTCTGTATTAGGCGAATTTGAAATAGTGAAACTCATGCTGTATTAAGGAAAACTTATTTGGACAACACAGGAGTAAAAATGCATGCGGAAATCATTTCTCTTGCTAGTTATTATAAGTTAAAATTTATCCAATAGCTCTAATGAACTGAATTATCGATAAGATGTACACCAATTAATCCAGAAAAGAACATGTAAGTGATAACATGGAAGATTCTGGTGGTGTTCTCACAGGAAAAGTTAGGACAGGCTTTGGTGGTATTTGCAAGGCTTCAATACTTCCTTGCAGCATTTCAATCACTCTACTCATAGATGGCCTATCTGATGGCTTCGTCTGTATGCACCACAACCCTACCAAAATCATCTTCCTCGCGAGTTTGTTTTCCTCTTCTGTCACACCATTGGGCAACCCTAAACTGCTGCCCATCTCAAGCTGCTTATAAACCCAATCCGGAAAACAAACATCACTCGTGTGGCTAGCTCGAGCATTGATGTTCTTTCTTCCTCCAACCATCTCCAGAACCATCATTCCATAGCTGTAGACATCAGCCTTAACTGAAACTCCTCCAAAGTTTCTACAAAACACTTCCGGAGCAATATACCCAATCGTCCCTCTTGCATCCAACATCGACATAATACTCTCCTTCTTGAGGCATAATTTCGAAAGCCCAAAATCAGAAATCTTGGGGCAAAAGTTTTCATCCAAAAGAATATTATGCGGTTTTATGTCAAAATGTAAAATTCGCGTGTTGCATCCGAGGTGCAAGTACTCGAGTCCTCGAGCTATCCCAGTAACAATATCGAGTAGTTGTTCCACTTCCAATTGTGGATTACTCGTTTGCAAAGCATTTTCTTTGTAAGTGTACTTTTCGAGTGATCCATTGGGCATGAACTCATATATGAGAGCTTTTTTCTGACCTTCAAAGCAATACCCTAGCAAAGTGACAACATTGACGTGGGAAGTTCTACTAATGCTTGCAACCTCGTTTATGAAGTTCTCTCCACTCCCTTTGGATGCTTTGAGAACCTTCACAGCGACAGGACTACCATCCAGCAGATTGCCTTTGTACACCTCTCCATAACCTCCTTGACCTAGTTTATCTTTAAATGACTTGGTCATTTTTCGGATTTCTGAAAACTTGTATCTTTTTACTGATAGAGGTCCATTAGTCCTTATGAAAGCCTCGAGATCTTGATTGTTGCTTCTCTTGAAAATTTGCTTCCTAGCTTTAATACAGCAAACAATAACACAGATTATGAGCCCAGTTCCTGCAGAAGGAGCAGCTGCAGCAGGCCACAAGATGATTAATGGTTAATAAAATGCAACAACAACAACCAAACCCTATCCCACTAAGTATGGTCTGTTGTATGAATCCTAAATCGTCATTGCGCTCAGCTTTTTATTATGAATAGAAATAGGACAATAGGGTGATGGAGTATGTTGCTTTCTCTTGCAGCATTTGTATGAAAGAAAATAGTACACCGTAATATAGCCGTAGTAATAACTGTTGGAAGTGATTTTCGCACTCTGTTGATTTATTCATTTAAAGGGGTTGCTGATATATTACCTATAATAACCTTCCTTTTCCAGTTCCATGCATCGTCTGCAAAAGCAATCAAAGACGCAGAATTCTTAGCAATCAATGTAAGCCTCAAACACGCATATTATCTCTGCTCTAAGCTAATCAACGCGAACTAGCATGGCTATCTACAAGCACAAATACTGCAGAAGAAATCTACACTATGGGCAGTTTTTCTAAAAATTCAATCATAACTAAAAGGGAAAAGTTTACTACAGAAGTACCATCATCACAGGTTTTGACATGAGGTCGATCACTGCAAAAACACACGAATTCATTGTCATCGAATCCACAGCGTCCGCCCTCCACTAAAATGTTTTTGGTCAAAGAGAAAAATAGACACGGAAATAGTATTTTGATGATATTTAGTGAGGCATATACATCACTTTCGCACTAATGTTGACTTTTGATTTTTAAACAAGGAATGAGATTTAGAAAAATCAGTGCTAAATACCGAAAAATTGGAAAACCTATACTCTAGCCAAATTCAATGAAAATCCAAAGTAAACGAATAAAGACTGAAAATAAATTGAAAAAACCGAAGTTACTGTAAGTTTATTTAAATTATGGGGAGGCAATTCAAACTTCACTGTAAAAAGATGTGACAGTGTTTGTAACGGTTATATAAAAATTCATCTAAATTATGGGAAAGTGATTCAAATTTTATTGCGGATGATGAAGCATATTATTCTAATAGACTTGACTTAACTCAAATATGTAACAGTATATAATTGAAGTTGCCTGATTTTTACTAATAATGGAAACTCCAAACTAAAAACCCTACTTTGAATCAGACTTGACCTCAATTACTATCCCTAATCTTAAATTAAACCAAGAAAACTGATCTGAAGAAATTAACGGAGAAATTAAGAAGAAATTGATACACATACCACCAGGAATCGAACATATTCGATCATAAGGTCCATCGCCGCAATAACAGACAAACGAATCAGAACTCGAGTTCGACCCACAGGTTCCATGGGACATTAAACATCGTTTACAGATCTCCCACTCCGCATCGTACGCCACCTGAAACCCCTGTTTCAAAACCTCTTTGAGCACACCCGTCGTCACATTCTCCAGCGGCATAGCATCCACACCCATAATCGGAACTCGAATATTCGTATAGCATGAGGTCCAATTTTTCAGACGAATCCTCGAAAAAGAGTCGTCGACATAGTACGAAATATTGTGGTCCGTACGCTCTACCTTGCAAGTGAAGTTATTGAGTACTGACTCGCTCTGCGGCAGGCAGCCGTAGAACAGCGACAGGTTCCGAACATCTTGGACGTACGAAAAACGGTCGTAGTCCAACGTGGTGTTGACAATGTCGGTAGTGCAGGGGGTGTCCCAGAGATCTGAGCGAGCGATTGTCATGGTGTAAAACTGTCCACTAAAGTTCAACACAAGAAAATCCTGGTCCTTAATTTTCATGACAGGGTATTGATCTTCTCGGCAGGTGAGCTCGTAGTCTTTGCGGCCGCAGTGTTGGGAGCGGCTGCCGGTGGCCCAGAAGGGGTAGGAGATGTTTTTGAGGAGGCCGCAGTTGTAGTAGCTGCGGCACTCTGAATATTGGAAATTGTCATCCCCAATAGCAGAGGGGACGACAATCAAGAAGTTGAAGATGAAGAAGAAGATAGGTAGTGTTAGGAATATATGATTAGGCATAATCATTCGTAATAAGATATTCATAACATGCACATTAATCATCACGTTCAAAGGTGTTTATGTAGTACGAACTCAATTACGAATTGAGGTGGGCTTCTCGGCATTTTCACTACAATGCTTAAGAAAGAGGATGCTGTGTCTGCTGACTCTTCGTCGTTTGACAAGTTTTGTTCAAAGATTAGAACACTTGCATACCCCCAAAAAGGGGTTTATCAGAACTAATCAACACTAATATTTATTTTTCAGCCCCCACTCTTACTTTCACCCAATTAAATTTAAACACATATCTCGTTTGTATTAACAATTTTAACACTATTTAAATCTGAATAGATAAAAATAGAAGTTGCTGAAAAAATTTCAGCATCCAAGTACAGCTTCCTTAACAACTTTTACATCTTTACACGTATGATATATTTGTCTTTTTCCTAAAAATGTGAAAAGGTGTGTGCAGAAACTATTTTCTTTCGTGTTATTCATACCTTTTTTTTTTATACTATATTTTCATATTATTTTAGATGACATTTGATGTGGATATTCACATTATTAGTCTTAACTATTTTCTTCCATCTTAAATACTAGCTGTTGAATTATAAGAAACAGGCCCCGGATCAAACTGTTCAACTGTTGGATTTGATTGGATTTAATCCAAAACACGCGTGATAAGACTTTCTGCCAAAGAAATGCGTGCCTTCACCAAACTTAATGAAGACTTTTCTTCTTCCTGCCAAGTTGCGTTTCCATCATCAAAGGAAATGAAATTATGAAACTTTTCTTCTTCCTGCCAAGAAACCAAAACCATTTCTCAAAAATCTTACAAAACCCACAAATCCCTAGAATCCAATCCAGGAATCGTCCTTGAAACTGGGTTTTTCTCCCACAAAACCAGTTCCTTTCCCGACCCAAATATTCCTTCTTTCTTTAATTTCAGATGGATCTTCACAAAAATTCAACAACTATCGTTCTGGTTTGTTTCTGTGATTCTCTCCACGTTGTTTTCCAACACGTCGACAAACTTCGTGTTCTCCGTGGGTTGGGTCTGATTCTACATCTCAAAATCCTTATACCTGCCCCGCCCTGACCTGTTGCATTTTAAAGCGGTCCAGTCCGGTCCCTTCAAATTTGGGCCTGACCCGGCCCGGCCCGTGCCCGTAGGAGAGTACATCCCATATATCGAACATTTTATTCTCTAATCTTTTGATTAAATAATTGGCTATCAACAGGAGGACAAGAGACATGTTATTGTTACCTCCCCCAAATGACTATCTACTAAAACACAGGACAAAAGCACTGTTCATTAACAGTGTTTTGACGCTTTTGGCCCTGCTTTGTCTTCCCGCACACTATCTTTTTTCCAAACTCTACAGGGAAATGACGGAACTGTCCATGAAGGACACGCGTGGATCGTCTAATTGAAAACCTGTCTACAAGCTGTGCTGTCGTTCTCTCTCTTCGACAACACTCTTCTTCTCTGACGAAAAATCTGACCAGAGGCTCAGAAACCTCTCGCTCAATTTTCTCGAACTCTCAGCAAACTTCATCCCATCAAACTTCAATTCGTATTATTGAAGAAATGAATAATAAATTTTCTCTCAGAAATTCAAGAAATGAAGATTCTGGGTCTGTCTTTGTCTGTAGTGGAGACCCAATCTGAATTGTGTGTTCTTCAAGGTCGATCTCGGCCGAGGGATTTAGATCTCTTTATTTTTCCAGATTTTCGAATTATTCCTTTAGAATTAGGGAATTAAATTGTTCCTATTATTCGGTAAAAATCTAAAATAACTTGCAGCTTTGATTCGGCCTTTGCATGTTTGGTTTGTGGTATTTGAAATTATGGTTTGTTATGGGGATTAGATTTTGGGATTTAAGTTGAATTCGTATGGGTATTTTTTCAGAAATTTCTGTTGTTTCTGTGTTGGAATTAAAACAACTATGCATGCTGGATTTTCACATAAGTGTCTCTGCTGTTTTTTTTTTTTTTTTTTTTTGAGTGTTTATATTGACAATTATCAACAATTGAACAAGAGGAACAGGCGCTGAACAGGCAAAGAAGAGCCGGTAGGTGACAATTACCAACAATGAAGAAGACTGCAATACCACCAACTCAACAGACAGAGGTTGCACCTCTCAACTTGAGTGGCAAATGAAGAGCTAGAAGGAACAGGCGCTGATTCCCAAAGCCTCTATGCAAGGGTGAGTACCTATACACTACAAATGTTGTTTAATTGACTTAAATTGGTTAATGTAATTGACTCAAATTTTTACAAGCTTTCATCTTTTCTTTTAGAAAAATATAAATTTGATGTCTTAGTTTCCGAAATGTTGTTTAATCTACGATTCGATTTCAGGGATTTGATTTCATTGACTTTATGGGCATTTGTATCAATGGTCAATAAATTTAAAAAGCCATTGACTGCAGGATCTGAGTAACCTTGATGCGCTGCTCAGGTCAGCTATGGCTTTTGGATGGTTAAGGAATAAGTCGTAAACCTCAGATTTTTATTTTCTCTCCTCTTTCCTCTTTATTTTTTCTTGGTACAAGTTTTTATTTATTTTATTTTGAAATGTTACTGGCTGAGGGCTATTTTTGTTGGTTTGGGTAAAGTACTTTTGTGTGTTTTTGTTATCCCCCTCGAGTGTACCGATGTACCCAAAACCCGCTTCAAGATCAAGGTTCTTCTTTCTGTTCTATGAACATTAGTTTTTTTTAGATATCTAATGAAAATGACGTGAAAATTTCGAGTTCTAACAATAAAGACAAAATAAAGGTTTGAGTGAATAGAATCAGGATTGAATTTTTAATATAGAAATATGGTTTTTCGTTAAAATGAACAGTACTATGAACATTTTATTAAAGTTCTCGTTATCTTAATTTTCATCTCTTTTTCATTTGTATTGCGTAATAAATCAGATTTGATAATGTGGGTGTGGGGTGCTAGATTTTAGTTAAGATCATGAATTGATGATTCTGATTTGAATCACAAGGTGATATTGACAACTTTTGTCATCTTTATCAATGTAAAATGAAACAATACGCCTAATATATTTTGCATGTAAATAGCCCAGTGGCTCGTAATTTTTTGTAAGTAGGTACTACCGTATGTTACAGAAACTACCTAAATGGTATGCGTTGATCTAATCATTTTTGCATGTATGTAAAATCAAATCTATGATTTTTAGCATGTGGACTGTATTGATCAATTTTTTTGTATATAAAAATTTTCCAAACCTTTACAAATGTATATAGTATTAACCTAACAATCTTTTATGTCTTCCAAACATAATCTTTCATACAATTTTTAGTCCCGCAGCAACGCGCAGACTTTGATTTCAAGTATCATTTTCTATAACTTTAAGGATAACATCAAGGGATTAAAATTTTAAACCAAATTAGTAAATTAAAAGATATGTCATCAATAAATAAAAAATAAGCATGCTAATCAACACTAAAAATAACCTGATTGTTAACATCCACACTATTTAGTTTATAAAATTTGATCTTTTGAGCATTACCCTAGCAAAATTACACTTATTCCTTCTTAATGATTTTCAGTGAAGAGTTTTCATGTAGCAATGTTGTTTGATTCTATAAGCTTTGGTGAGTTAGTAAGTATTCTAATTTTTATTTTTATTTTTTCAAGTTAAACACAGTCAGTGGGTAGGTAGTGAGTTCACACTAGGTTGTAAAACTTCCATAGAGTTCACGTTACTTTGTAATGAGAAAAAGACACTAAACAAGTTTCACACGAAGAATCAATTATAATATGACAGGTGAAAATAACAAGGATTTTTTCTTCCAATAGTTCTTAAAGTATTTTTATATTAAAGAGTTATTATTCTTAGATTTTTCAGTGCATATCATAAGTATGCATTTAAGTTACACATCTAAACAGAAACATTAAATTATTTAACTTCGTTGGAATCTAATGGCTTTTATTCATGTGTAACTTTACTTTTACTTTTAATGTTCATTACAGAAAATTCAGTGGATTTTATTTCTAATTTACTAAAAGGTTAAACTATTTTTTTTTCTTTTCTTTTTCCCAATTATTATTACTTTTGGGCCGATGAAGCTAAAAGATAGCTCAAAACACAACGGGGCACCACATAAGGAGTAGCCCAAATGTGACTGCAAAAGTGGGTAGTAACGGTCGATAGCTCAGCTCAACGGGACAAAAGGATAAATGATAGAGTTAGTTGGTTTAATTATTAGTTGTTGGGAGAAAAGGAGATCAGTGGGAACATAACCCTGAATCATAATTTTAATCATGTGGATACTAGTCAGTTGTTCGTTTTGGGTAATAATTTCAAGCACATCTTTACATTTAGGACCTTTAAATATAATAAAATGGATGAGAGTCAAAGAACAATGTTGATAGCATGAATTTTACATCAGGAAAAAAAATGAACTTTGTATGTGCTTATAAGTAGAGCTACTCCTCATATTGCAAATTGAGTTTATGGTGGAATTTCAATTTTCATCATGGTACTAGAGAGCAGGTTGTTTTATATATTAAGTCCAACGGCTTCACGCTATGTTTTAGGCTTGAAAATTCACCACACGTGAGGGTTAAGAAAATGAATCTTACATTTAAAAAATAATGGATTTTGAATGTGCTTATAGGTAATGCTACTCATGGACGAAGCCAATGAAGGCTCTTTGGGAGCAGACGTCCCCACTCAAGTAATTCGTTTGTTTAGTTGCATACTACAATTATATAGTATACACGGGTTGTCTTTGAAGAAAATATATATATCTAATATCCAACATACATTCATTCTACTTGTACTCCATATCAAATATTATATGAGCAACAGTACTCTTGTTCTGTCATTCAAACCAAAAAAACCCTCTCTTGCTTATCATGTACTTATAGTTTTCTCATCACTTTGCCACTTTCCACTACTATATTGAAATTTTTGTAACTTTGGAATTGTGATTCATCATCATTTGAAACCAATCTTTAATATCACATTGTGTATAATCATACTATAATAAGGTTTTCTTAGTAGTTTTCGATTGCCCTACTAGAAGAAATTTCTAGTTCTGTCCTTGATGCTACTTATGGTAAAATCTCAACTTTCTCCAAACAAAATAAACATGATTGTTCAAAAGAAAAGGGTAGGCATACATCATTTCTATTCGTTTTTAGTATTCTTTCTTTCCTCTGTTTTTGTTCGGAGAGAAGAGGTGAGATCAAGAAGGAAAACGAACAAAATCTACAGACACTTCTTATTTGCTGATGAGTGGGCGACATCTGCACAATCTAATGACACACAACACCTTTTCTTGATATTATTAGTTTTTTGGAAATACATACATGGGTTTTTAGTATTTACGATTTACACGCAGAACAGAACAAGGTAAAGTAAATGCGGTTAGACTAGTCAACCCTTCATGAACTCCAATTAGATAGCTAATCAAAGGCCTTGAGACATTAGATCGCCATCCAAGGAGGAGTCGGAGATGCTACACTTGATACTTTCCAGCAGTGGGCTGAATATCTTATTTAGACTTTTTTTTTTTTTTTTTTTTTTTTACTACATCGATATTTTTACACTAAGATGAAAAAGAGTTCGGCAAAACCACATAATAGGCAGCCTAATTTGGTATCGAATTTGCCATCTACGGAATTCGAACTTAAAACCTCTCAATTCCAAGTGGAAAGGTGTACTACCAGACCGTAGTACTAAGTGATAATATCTTAGTTATTAGACATGAAGAAAGTTGAAATTCCGTCATAAAACTAATTGGTAATATGAAGAATAGTCCAATTACTTATAAGCACATACAAGGTCTTTTTTTTTTTTTTTTAATATGTGAGATTCATATTCTCAACACATCATTAGATGTGTGCCATTTGAGAAGCACTATCAGCCATGGTCAAGAAAGGTGATTTGTATCTTACTGTCTTCTCATATGCAGATTGGGTAGGAAGTGATTCACCTTTCCGAGATTGTTTCCTAATTAGATGTGGATTTTGTACAAGTTTTGGCCTTTTGAGCAAATAAAAACGTTTCCTATTTTTTTAGGTAACGAAAATGTTTCCTAGTATTAGAAGGATTATATCCATTTACTTGAAGTCCAATATTTCCTAACCACACAAGGAAACCTGCCCTATAAAATATCACCCACTCCCTCAGTTGTTTGCCATTTGCAACGGCATACTGTTGAATTCTTCTACAATCTCTCTCTCGAGTGCAAGAACACAAAGAAGAAGGCGCAAGATGGAGGAGTCAAGTGATCGCAAATACTTTGAGGGCACGAAAAGTGATTACGATATACGCATGGGGAAGTACGATTATTTGGTTGCGGCGAGTCGGTTTCTGATCGAGGAGGAGCAAATGATGCAGAGTAATTCTTTGAAAAGAGATTTCCAAAGCATGTGTGACGAGGATGATGATGATACTGATTCAGTGCATTCGGAATGCAAGAAGCGGAAGGCGATGGTGAAGAAGAACAGGGTCAAGAAAGGCACGGGAGGCTTATTGAAGATCGCGAAGAAGAAGAAGAGAAACGCTCTGAGCAATGGTTCTGACCATTGGTTATGCAACTCATGTAATTATGATTACCGGGGATAAGGGAATTCGAAATTGCAAACTCAATAATTGAAAATCATAGTGATCTGTTTTCTTATGTGTTTCGGTGTTTTATTAGGCACAAGTTTTCTCTCACATCCTAGATCGGCTTCGTTGTAGCATGATATTGTCCACTTTGAATTTACCATTCTTCCACGGTTTTGTTTCTGGGAATTCACGGGCATTCCCTCACGGTTTTGTTTTTGAGAACTCATGAGCAACTTCCCAGTGGGTCACCCATCCTGGTATTGCTCTCACCCAAACTTGCTTAACTTCGGAGTTCCGATGGAATCTGAAGCCAATGAGTTCTCAAAAGGCTTCGTGCTACATGTATGTACATATAAGACACATCACCCCCTCTCCGTTGGTCGATATGGGATTTTACAATTCACCCCACTTAACGCCAGCACATCCTTACCGAACGACAGAGTGGCTCTGATACCATTCTGTCACATCCCATACTGGCTTCGCTGTAGCACGATATTGTCCGTTTTGGGCTTACCATTCCCTCACGGCCGTTAGTCGATGTGGGATTTTACAATCCACCCCACTTCACGCTAGCACATCCTTACCGAACGACAGAGTGACTCTGATATCATTATGTCACATCCTAGACCGTTTCCGTTGTAGAATGATATTGTCCGCTTTGGGTTTACCATTCCCTCACTGTTTTGTTTTTGGGAACTCATAAGCAACTTTCTAGTATGTCACCCATCATAGAATTGCTCTTACTTGAACTCGCTTAACTTCGGAGTTACGATGGAATCGAAGCTAGTGAGTACTCAAAAGGCATCGTGCTATATGGAGGGGAGCATGTACATATAAGGCACATCACTCTCTTTCCGTTGATCGATGTGTGATCTTACATTTTCTATATTAGGCGAATTTGAAATTGTGAAACTCATGCAGTCCCCTAGCGCATTCTCTTTTTCTGGGAAACCCTTGGCTTGGACATTGCAAGGAAAGGAAATGACATTTATCCAAAAGATCAATTCATTACTACTACATAAAGCACTACATTACATAAACAACCACATATGCCTTTACTAGAGCTTTAAAAGCATTATGCTAACTATATTAATTATTTAAAAAAACATAAAGAAGTCAAAGGATAGGTCTTAACAAGTAGATAGAAGATAAAGTCACTACTTCTAAAAATTTCTTCAAGTGGTCACCGAGGGTGACAGTCGTAAGCAAACTCCCTCTTCCTGTGGTCAAGCAAGTAAACTACCTTCTTGTTAATCAATCAGAAAGACAAACCGGGCACTACGGTGAGATATGAAAACATCCAATTCCATTCCGACCTCGATATGTGGAATCGTCTTGCGCCATATGTACTGAGATTGTTCGGGAGACATGGTCCAAGCCCGGTATAGCATAGGAACTGAATTTTCGATAAGATGTACACCAATTAATCCAGAAAAGAACATGTAAGTGATAACGTGGAAAATTCTGGTGGTGGAAAAGTTAGGACAGGCTTTGGTGGTATTTGCAAGGCTTCAATGCTTCCTTGCAACATTTCAATCACTCTACTCATAGATGGCCTATCTGATGGCTTCGTCTGTATGCACCACAACCCTACCAAAATCATCTTCCTCGCGAGTTCGTTTTCCTCTTCTGTCACACCATTGGGCAACCCTAAACTGCTGCCCATCTCAAGCTGCTTATAAACCCAATCCGGAAAACAAACATCACTCATGTGGCTAGTTCGAGCATTGATGTTCTTTCTTCCTCCAACCATCTCCAGAACCATCATTCCATAGCTGTAGACATCAGACTTAACTGAAACTCCTCCAAAGTTTCTACAAAACACTTCTGGAGAAATATATCCAATTGTCCCTCTTGCATCCAACATCGACGTAATACTCTCCTTGTTGAGGCAAAGTTTCGAAAGCCCAAAATCAGAAATCTTGGGGCAAAAGTTTTCATCCAAAAGAATATTATGCGGTTTTATGTCAAAATGTAAAATTCGCGTGTTGCATCCAAGGTGCAAGTACTCGAGTCCTCGAGCTATCCCAGTAACAATATCGAGTAGTTGTTCCACTTCCAATTGTGGATTACTCGTTTGCAAAGCATTTTTGTTGTAAATGTACTTTTCGAGTGATCCATTCGGCATGAACTCATATATGAGAGCTTTTTTCTGACCTTCAAAGCAATACCCTAGCAAAGTGACAACATTGACGTGGGAAGTTCTACTAATGCTTGAAACCTCGTTAATGAAGTCCTCTCCACTCCCTTTGGATGCTTTGAGAACCTTCACAGCGACAGGACTACCATCCAGCAGATTGCCTTTGTACACATCTCCATAACCTCCTTGACCTAGTTTATCCTCAAATGACTTGGTCATTTTTCGGATTTCTGAAAACTTGTATCTTTTTACTGCTAGAGGTCCATTAGTCCTTATGAAAGCCTCGAGATCTTGATTGTTGCTTCTCTTGAAAATTTGCTTCCTAGCTTCAATACAGCGAACAATAACACAGATCATGAGCACACTTCCAGCAGCAGAAGCAGCTGTTGCAGGCCACAAGATGATTAATGGTTAGTAAGTTTAATGTATTCTGAACAGAAATAGGAAAATAGGTTGATATGGAGTATATTGCTTTCTCTTGCAGCATTTGTAAAACAGAAAATAGTACACATTAATATAGCTGCAGTAATAACAGTTGAGAATGATTTTCGCACTCTCGTCTCTCCTTTTCCATTCCTCCCTTGTTTTAGTCTGTTGATTTATGAAGGGCTGCTGATATATTACCTACAACAACCATCCTTTTCCATTTCGATGTACTGCCTGCAAAAGCAATCAAAGTAGCAGGATTCTTAGAATACTAAGGGCAAAAAAGTAAGATCATCAGAAAATTTGACTAATAATGGAAACTCCAAACCAAAAACCCTACTTTAAATCAGACTTAACCTTAATTACTATCCCTAATCTTAAATTAAACTGAAAATACGAGTACACCTCTTGAAATTCAATTTTCTTTAATTAAAACCCATGATGATAAATTTCTCTAACAAAAACCTAATGACTAGGCTCCAACTAAGCAATATCCATAATTAAGTTTGACTTGGCAAAATTTGTACTTTTGGATGTCTAAACTACCCCTAATAACACTTACTTTGAGTCTCTCACTTATTATCTACATTTATTTTACATTATTTCATTCAATTAAATGTTCAAATATTTACATGGTACCAATGTTCCTTGTATAGTTATTTTCACATGATGCCAACAGGTAAATTAGTATATCCTACAAATATAAAAAAGTTATTTTATTCAAAATTATCGATATTTTAAATGTAACATAGGTAAATTATTTTGCACAACATATATAATAATATAAGTTCCTAGTAAATTATATAATGATACATGCAAAATAATTTACCTACAAAATAAATAAATATTTTTTATTCCAAATTAATTAAATACCAATATTTTGCAAAAAAAAATATTAAACAATTTACCTACATGCAAAATAATTTACCTACAAAATAAAAGAATGTCGATTGATTGCACACTTTATATAATAATAACAAAATGTGGCTAGTACATATGTAATATCACATGAAAAATAATTTACCTACAAAATAAATAAATGTTTTTTTGCTAATTGATTAAAAGTAATTAATTACACATTATTTTACATAAAAACATAGATAAATTATTTGTACGGATATATATAATTTTAACAAAATGTGTCTAATATATACATGCAAAATAATTTACCTACAATGATTGTCAAACAAATAAAAGAAATGAAACATATGATGGTAAGAGAAGTATAAAGTAGATAATTTTATAATAATAATAAGGTACTTATTTCTCACAATTATGGTGGATAATTAAATTCGTTAACATAATTAGAGTGTTGTGGCACAATTGTAAATAGTTTGAAAAAAATAGGTATTTATTTGTTTACATGGCATTCCACTTCAAATTTGGGTTTTATTTGGATGTTTAAAATGAAATGAGTTTTAGGAAAATTAATGAAAATGACTTGAAAACTTTGAGTTTTAATGATAAGGACAAAATAAAGGGTAAAGTGAATGGTACTAGGATTGACTTTTTAGTATAAAAATGTAGTTTTTCGTTAAAGTGAACAGTACCGTGTGTTTTCTTTAGAACTCCCATGAGTTTTTGTCAAGAAAATAAGTGTTGCATAAGATTATATATAAAGAACTCTAAATTAAATGAAGAAAACTGATTTGAAGAAATTAATGGAGAAACTAAGAAGAAATTGATATACATACCACCAGAACGCGAACATATTCGATCACGAGGTCCATCGCCGCAATAACAGACAAACGAATTAGAATTCGATTTCGACCCACAGGTTCCATTGGATAATACACATCGCCGACAGAGCTCCCACTCCGCCTCGTACCCCACCTGAAACCCCTGTTTCAAAACCTGTTTGAGCTTATCCGGCGTGTCAGGCATAACATCCACACCCTCCCACATAATCGGTACTCGAAAATTCAAATAACACGAGGTCCAATTTCCCATACGAATCCTCGAAAAAGGATCGTCGACATAGTACGAAATATCTTCGCGGTCCGTACCCTTAACCTTGCAAGTGAAGCTATTGGGTACGGACATGTTCCCCGGCTGGCAGCCGTAGAGCAGCGTCAGGTTCCGAACAGCTGGGACGTAGGAAAACCGGTCGTAGTCCAAAGTAGTGTTGACGATGTTGTCAGTGCAGGGGGTGTCCCAGAGATCTGAGCGAGTGATTGTCATGGTGTAAAACTGTCGACTTAAGTTTAACACAAGAAAATCCTGGTCTTCAATTTTCATGACAGGGTATTGATCTTCTCGGCAGGTGAGCTCGTAGTCTTCGCGGCCGCAGTGTTGAGGGCGGCTGCCGGTGGCCCAGAAGGGGTAGGAGATGTTTTTGAGGAGGCCGCAGTCGTAGTAGCTGCGGCACTCTGAATATCGGAAATTGTCATCCCCAATAACAGAGGGGACGACAATCAAGAAGTTGAAGATGAAGAAGAAGATAGGTAGTGTTAGGAATAGGTGAGTAGGCATAATCATTCGTAGTAATATATTCACAACATGCACATTAATTATCACGTTCAAAGGTGTTTATGTAGTACTAACTCAATTACAGACCTGAATTTTCTACCCTCCCTATCTTATACCCTTCTCATCTTTTAGTATTTTTGTGGTCACAGTTAAACTACGTTAACATTTTATATTCCTATTGTTTTTTATCTTATTATTTCTATAAAAAAAAAAATTAATATAAAATATTGACGTAATTTAACTGTGATCACAAAAATAGAAAGAGATCAGAAAGGTATGAACGGAGAGGGAAGATAAATCCCTCGATTACGTAATTGGGGTAAGCTTCTCGGAATTTTCACTACAGTGCTTGAAAAAGTGGGCCCCGCTGACTTTTCGTTGTTTGACAAGTTTTGTTCAAAGATTTGAACACTTGCATACCCCCAAAAGGTGTTTATCAGAATTGATCAACATTGATATTGGCTTTTTAATGGTAATGGTGGTGAAATTAATCATTACACATGTAGTAATTTATTTTGTGAAGTTTCGACATGAGATTTTAATGTTCTTTAGCAAATCTATAAATACTGTAACATTGTAGATTATTTTCTTTATTTAGAAGAAAAGCAAAAAAGAAGAGTTAATTGAAAATGTTCCTCGCTTTCTATTGAACATTGAATGAATTGTAGCACAAAGTTGCAAAATGTGACTTGCATCTTATACCGAATTGTTTCTCGTATGGGATAAGTAGCGAGGAAGATGATGCTTGCCACGATGATCTTTAACAACGAAAGCTTCCGTGACCGCTGCACGGATCCTTAAACCCTGATAGCCTGGGCTTGGTACCACTCGCGCACCCAGCCTAAATTTTTTGTTCCTAATCCAGCTCGAACTCTCCGTGAACTCAACATCCCCCAATTGTAGCAGACCCATCTCTCACCGTGAGCCTTACTTCTCTGGCAAGCAAGTGTCGCCTTCGGCCAGTAAGCTGTGTCAAGATGTTGTTCTCAGAATCGTCTTCTGTCCAGTTGTCATCCTCTCCAGTTGGAAAGTCACCATTAAGAACAACAATTTCCACTTTGATTGGATAGGGTATATTTGTCATTACCAGCGTGCCGGAGATGGCTGGCAAGAGGGATGATTTGATTGGATTATCAGCGTGCCTGAGAAAGTAAACGTACTGAATTGCAGAGAAAGCGCACTAAGAGATCCCGCCAACTAAATTTTCAGCATTTGAGTGCGGTTTCTTTGACAATCTGATTTATGCACTTCTTTTTACATAACTTTTACATCTTCACACGTATGACATATTTGTTTTTTTTCTTATAAAATGTGAAAATATGTTGTGCAGAAATTATTTTCTTTCATCTTAAATATCAATGTAAAAAACTACGAGTTAGGGGGGTTCAATAATAAATGGTAGATTGCTAGATTTTTTTTTTTAAAATTAAAAACTGGAAGTTTGGGATTTAAAACTCGTTTCTGGTGTGGAAGCCAGACTTGTGATCAAAGATTTGAGCATTTTAGGTTTCCAAAAAAATAAATAATCATGACTTACTACCCGTTGTTCTTTTTAAAAAAAAAACCAAAAAAAAAATATCAACGCAAAACTAAAAGTTTTGGTCTCCCTTGTTAATTTAAGGGGCCCATTCGACACAAACAAACAAAAAATTATTGTTACAAATTAAATATAAACAATCTAGCTTGCCGTCGAACGTCGGATTCTCTCATCTTTTGATTGGCTATCCAGAAGACGACAAGAGGCAAGTTGCCTCCTCAAATATCATTTTCTTTGACTTTAAGAAAAATGTTATGAGATTAAATTTTTAAAGTAAATTAACAAATTAAATAAGGTGCCGTTAATAAAAACTAAGAATGTTAATTAAACACTTGTAATAGCCCAATCATCAACATCAGCTAGTTTATAAAATTTAACTTAAAAATTTGATTTTTCAAACATTATCTTAACTTTATATTACACATAAAATTTTGTGGGAAGATAAGTGTTTCTACTCGATGGTTTTCAATGAAGACTTTTCATGTAGTGATGTTATCTTATTCTAGAAGCTCTCTAATGAGTTAGCTAGTTTTCTATTTTTATTTTTTATTTTTTATTTTCTTTTTCAAGTTTAACACACTCAATGGTAGGCAGTGAGTTAACTGTAGAGCTCTCTCCCGAGTCTATGATGTCTATAGCTTTTCAGAAATGGGAGCAACGTAAAACTTCAATAGAGTTCACATTACTTAGTAATGAGAAAATGACATTAAACAAGTTTCACACGAAGAATCAATTATAATATGATAAGTGAAAATGACAAAGGGTTTTCTTTTCCAATAGTTCTTAAAGTAATCTGAACAGAAACGTTAAATTATTTAACTTCATTGAAATCTAATGACTTTTATTCATATATGTAACTTTAGTTTTACTTTGATGTTCAATAGAGAAAATTCAGTTTATTTTATTTCTAATTTACTAAAAGGTTAAACTGTAATTTTATTTTCACTTATTATTACTTTTTGGGCCGATGAAGCTAAAAGATAGCCCAAAACACAACAGGGCACTACATAAGGAGCAGCCCAAAAGTGACTACAAAAGTGGGAAGTAATAGTCCATAGCTCAATTCAACAGGACAAATGAACAAATGGTAAGGTTAGTTGGTTAAATTATTAGTTGTTTGGAGGAAAGGAGATTGGTGAGAACAGAACCCCAAATCATAATTTTAAGGGATGTGATATTCACACACCCTTTTTTACTTCTGTCACACCTTTTAATTTTCGGTCATCGGATCAGATGAATTAAAGAAGATCAAAGGACATAAATTAACAAGGGGTGTGGAAGAAGTAAAAAGGGGTGTGTGGATAGCACAGCCCATTTATAATTATGTGGATACTAGTCAGTTGTTCATTTTGGAAAATAATTTCAAGCACATCTTTACATTTAGGACCTTTAAATATAATAAAATGGATAAGAGTCAAAGAACAATGTTGATAGTATGAATTTTACATTGGAAAAAAAAAAGAATTTTGTATGTGCTTATAAGTAGAGCTACTCCTCATATTACAAATTGAGTATATGGTGGAATTTCAATTTTCTTCATGGTACTAGAGAGCAGGTTGTTTCATATATGGTGGAATTTCAATTTTCTTCATGGTACCAGAGAGCAGGTTGTTTCATATATTAAGTCCAACTGACATACCCCGACCAAAGTCAAGATGTGTTGGCCGTCACGTGAGGGTGACGTAGCCAAGTGCGTAACAGAAGTGTATAAGATAATAAGGAAAGGTGGATTAATAAAAACCAACTAAAACTTAGCTACACTAAAGATAATACTAAGTGTGTGGAAGTAACTCAGTCAAGCTACAAACGTTTCAGAGCAGAACAAGTACTAATTATACAAACTAGGGAGAAACCCCTACACTTATTTATGGAAATGTCAGAACCACTGGGAAGTCCTCGTAAGCCACCAAAGATGATCAGCTACCTAGAATCTGGAGGGGTGCAAAACAGAAGGGTGAGTGGACCAAAACAAATTGTTTGAAAACACATTTTATCTTTTCTGAACATAGTAACCCCTCACTGTAAAACCCGTAAGTTTCCAGAAAATAATATGTAGAACGCACAAGAACAGTGAAACCCAAAATATGCCATGTCATAACGTTTAAATCATGTAAGTCAGGTGTAGAATCAATGTAGCATAACATGCCAGTCGGAGTCACCTAATGTGACCTGTACGACTAGAACTATAGCTCATCAACATGGGCTAGCACATGAGTTAAAGTCACCCGATGTGACCTGTATGATAGGCTAGGTATAAATATGTATGCTCAAGTGCTACGATCACGTGAAGGTTGTGCAATAAATCGCGGGTCATCTACGAGTCGGAACCACCTATTGTGGCCTATACGACAGGCTAGCACCAGACTTGGATCCAAGGTAAGTGTACGGTGCAGGAGGTGAACGATCATGTGAAGGCTGGCTCTAATCCCCGGGCGGGAGCACTAATACCGAGTGCAGCCATAATGAGCTCTAAATAAATATGTGCATACCAATGCAACACAACCCATTCAATCACATAATACTCACTGAAGCCTACCTGAGTCTCCGCAGCATCAAACAATATAATGCTCGTTTTATAACAATGCAATACTCAAAATGCAACTCATTTACGACATGGCATTGAAAGCATAAATCATTTAAGAAAATGTTCTGGAAACTATAACACACACACATATACATATACATATATATATATATATATATAAATAAAAATGCCCATTCATTGATAAGTAGCAGGATCGTAGCCCCCTAGCTTCGCTTGTCCACACTCGTTCTCAGGGTACGCCTCACCTATATGCAAAATAACTAAGTTTACATTAATTTTAAAGCACATACACAAACCCTAGGAATAACTTCTCATACGTTGCTCAAATGGGGTGTTTGAATATACCAAAATAATCTACTCGACAACACGAACACCCTCATATTTTTAGAAAAAATTTTGGACATCACACGCGCCAGGCCAAGGCACAGCCACACACCTATGCACGTGCCTGGCACACTGACAGAATCCCTAACGGCGTTAGGGAATATTCTATTAAATCCTAACGGAGTTACCTGACGTCATCAGTATATTCCGTCAAAGTTGACGAAATATTCCTTTTCTTCTCCAGTGACTAGTTGGAATCTGCTGCCTGCCGCCGTCTGTACTTGCCAATTTCTAGAAAAATTTTAAAACTCTTATATCTGACTCATTTTTCAACCAAAATTCACGAATTTTATATGGATTTGAAGCTCTTGAGGTAGGTCCAAAATCTTATGAAAAATGGTCTGAAAAATCCTTGGAAAATCCGACCACCTCTGCAACTTCTCGAAACCATGCGGCCCGAAGTCAACTCTGTCCCAAAGCTAGTCTAAGGTTTCTAAATAAAAGCTTCCTCGAGCCTTACAACCTTGTGAATCGTCCACGATTCACGAATCTCAAATTCCCACCATGTAGGAGCTCGTGGAACAACAGCTAAATCTCACCAAAACTAGAACCTATGGGTACGATAGGTTTGAGAGCTAGAAAGGACTGTGATGGTAATTCCCAAAAGCTCGATCCGAGATGTTTTTGTGATGGTTGTGATTGTGGGGGGTCTCGGGTGCACAGAAGGGAAGAAGCGAGAATAAGACTCGAGAGAAGAGGAGAGAGAAAAAGAGTGTGGGGTGTGTTTCTCATTGGGTGAGAGTGAGAGTGAGAGAGAGTTAAATTTAATTGGCCCAAATGGAAAAAAAGGAACTACAATCTTATTGGGCCCAAAGAAATAGGAACCCATATAGTTGGTCCATAATATATCCGTTTATGCACCTAAATAATTGTAACTTTTTCGTTACAAATTCAATTATGCCCTAACTTGGGTCAACGTGCTCGTGACGTTGAGTACGATTTAATTACAACGGTGAGGAAATAATTTTAAACTACATATGTACATCCATGTCACTAAGGCACCGAGGGCATAATCATCACCTTACATACTCGAGGAGAGAAAATATATAATAATTTGGGACGGGTCATCACACCAACGGCTTCACATCATCCAATTTGTATCTACTACGTTTTAGGTTTGAAAATTCGCCTCACGTGAGGGTTAAGAAAATGAATCTTACATTTAAAGAATAATGGATTTCGAACGCGTTTATAGGTTGTGCTACTTATAGTAAAACATCAACTGTTTCCAAACAAAAATAAACTTGATTGTTCAAAAGAAAACTGGTAGGCGTACATCATTTCCTATTCGTTTTTATTATTCATTCTTTCCTCTGTTTTTGTTTGGAGAGAAGAGGTGAGATCAAGAAGCAAAACCAACAAAATCTACAGATCAAGAAGCAAAACCAACAAAATCTACAGACCCTTCTTATTTGCTGGTGAGTGGGCTACATCTGCACAAT
The DNA here is from genome assembly GCF_019419815.1 of Pyrus x bretschneideri. Lineage (NCBI taxonomy): Eukaryota > Viridiplantae > Streptophyta > Magnoliopsida > Rosales > Rosaceae > Pyrus > Pyrus x bretschneideri. The sequence continues at coordinate 12,547,928 of NW_025999612.1, read as the reverse complement.
CTAATGACACAATACCTTTTCATGATATTATTGGTTTTTTGGAAATACATGCATGGGTTTTTAGTATTTACCATTTACCTACAGAACAAAGAGCCAATTTTGATATACGTACCACCAGAACGCGAACATATTACATCACCAGGTCCGTCGCCGCAATAACAGACAAACGAATTAGAATTCGAGTTCGACCCACAGGTTCCATTGGATAATACACATCGCCGACAGAGCTCCCACTCCGCCTCGTACCCCACCTGGAACCACTGTTTCAAAACCTGTTTGAGCTTATCCGACGTGCCAGGCATAACATCCACACCCTTCCACATAATCGGAACTCGAAAATTCAAAAAACACGAGGTCCAATTTCCCATACGAATCCTCAAAGAGTCGTCGACATAGTACGAAATATCGCCTTGTCCGTACCCTTTACCTTGCAAGTGAAGCTATTGAGTACGGACATGCATGTTCCCTGGCTGGCAGCCGTAAAGAAGCGTCAGGTTTCGAACAGCTGGGACGTAGGAAAACCGGTCGTAGTCCAAAGTGGTGTTGACGATGTGGTCAGTGCAGGGTATGTCCCGGAGATCTGAGCGAGCGATTGTCATGGTGTAAAACTGTCGACTAAAGTTCAAAACAAGAAAATCTTGGTCTTTAATTTTCATGACAGGGAATTGATCTTCTCGGCAGGTGAGCTCGTAGTCTTCGAGGCTGCAGTGTTGGGGGCGCCCGTTGGCAGCCCAGAAGGAGTAGGAGATGTTTCTGAGGAGGCCGCAGTCGTAGGAGCCGCGGCACTTGGTGTATCGGTGATCATCCTCGCCGAGAGCGAGGGTGGAAAGTAATATTACCGTGACCAAATTGTGGAAGATGATGGGGAAGGAGACGGGTAGTTTTAGGAGAAAGTGGGTAGGCGTAGGCATAGTAACTTGTTGAAGCTCAATGGGACATGGAGATTAATATAGTTTGATATTTCAGAAGACGAAATTGTTATGTTTTGAAATTGGAAATGTCTGAAAGGAGGGATTGGACAGCTAGTGTGATGAAATTATACAACAGTTGAAATTCAAAGGGGTGGAATATTATTATGATATAATCTGTTTGACCATCGGAAGGGAGAAGTGGGTCCGTGAGAGATGGATGCGACGACGGCTTATCTTGTACATTGACTGGACTTTTGTACGTTTCTGCCTAGGAAATTTCCAGTGAATGCAAGAGGAAAGTGATAGACGTAAACAACTGAAAGGGTAATGTCAGCCCCCCTTTATCAAAAGGGTGCCTACATTAGTCGTAGTAGCTGCGGCACTCTGCGTATCGGAAATTGTCATCCCGTATAGGAGAGGGGACGATAATCAACAAGTTGAAGATGAAGAAGAAGATGGGTAGTGTTAGGAATAGGTGATTAGGCATAATCATTCGTAATATAATATATTCATAACATGCACACTAATTATCACGTCCAAAGGTGTTTATGTGGTACTAACTCAATTACGTAATTGAGGTGGGCTTCTCGGAATTTTTACTGCAATGCTTGAGAAAGAGGAAAAAATTTTAGTTGTGACAGAAACACAAGTAATACACCACGTGTTTTAATATAAATGGTGGGAAATTTTATCTTTTAAGTTATTAACTTTTTAGCACATATGTCCTACCATTTGTTTAGTGACACATTGTGTACCATCTCGTGTACCGGTTACATTGAAAAATCTCGAGGATCCGATGCCTGCTGACTTTTCGTCGTTTGAGAAGTTTTGTTCAAAGATTAGAACACTTGCATACCCCAAAAAAAGAGTTTATCAGGACTAATCAACAATGATAATATTTTTTCAATGGTAATAGTAGTGAAATTAATCATTATACATGTAGTAATTTATTTTGTGAAGTTTCGGCATGGGATTTTAACGTTCTTTAGGAAATCCGTAAATACAGTAATATTGTAGATTATTTTCTTGATTTAAAAGAAAAAGAAAAAAGAAGAGCTAATTGAAAATGTTGCTTGCTTTCGGTTGAAAATTGAATGAATTGTAGTACAAAGTTGCAAAATGTTGCCTTGCATCTTATACAGAATTGTTTCTCGTATGGGATAAGTAGCGAGGAAGATTATGCTTGCCACGATGATCTTTAACAACGAAAGCTTCCGTGACCGCTGCACGGATTCTTAAACCCAGGTAGCCTGGGCTTGGTATCACTCGTGCACCCAGCCTAAATTTTTTGCTCCTAATCCAGCTCGAACTCTCCGTGAACTCAACATCCCCAATTGTAGCAGACCCATCTCTCACCGTGAGCCTTACTTCTCCGGCAAGCAAGTGTCGCCTTCGGCCAGCAAGCTGTCTCAAGATGTTGTTCTCAAATTCTTCTTCTGTCCAGTTGTCATCCTCTCCAGTTAGAAAGTCACCATCAAGAACAACAATTTCCACTTTGATTGGATAAGATAGATTTGTTATTGGAACCATTTGGTCATCCACAACTAGGATTTGAAGTGGATTTTTCTCTTCATCCGCAATCTTGCTTGCAGTGAAAACTGTGGGTGAGGGGTTTTTACCGAAAAATAATTGTAAGCTGCTCGATGGTTCTCGTTCGGTTTGGACACTGAGACTCCAAGCAGAAGTACAAGAATCATCGAGCAAGGGTCGGTTGGCGGTCAGCTCCCTCGTCAACAAAATATTGTTGCTATCAACATTACTACTGAACCTCCGGTTCCTATTTAGTCTCGAACCACCCAAACACATAAGGAAGATGGCTGGCAAGAGGGATGATTTGATTGGATTATCAGTGTGCCGGAGAAAGTAAACGTACTGAACTGCACAGCAAGCGCACTGAGAGATCCCGCCAACTAATCCATAAATGTCATAGAGATCACCGAAAACTGTGTTCCGAGGAGGCGGATAATAAAAGTAGGGCAGCATTAGCAATCCCGACCTCCTTAATACGACTCTTTCTTTTATAGCCTTGTAAGTGAGCTCCCAGATGGTAGTAAGAAAAGCTGCAACAGCACACAGCATGCTCAGTAGCGCGTAGTGGGGTTTACTTGGGGACGAAGCCTGGTCGAAAGCAGCTGATAACATCTCTAGGCCGAGGGCAACGACTAAAAATATCCACTCCGCTGATTCTGGAGTAGCCTAGCTAGCAGAAGAAATTAGTATAATTAATCCATTAATAAAATGACTAATTTAGGAAGGTATACACAACCAAAAGTATTGTTATCTATACATATTTTGAACGTTTGTTCTATATATAGCCAGACTAAATATGTACAATCACATATATGGTTATGAGTAGTACTGTTAAGCGACAGTATGCTACCTTTATAGGCACCTCGTACACATTGTTGCCAAGAATACTCGCAATTTTCGGCGTCAGAGATTGCTCAGATGGAGGCTTTGCTGGTGAATTTGGAGGCTCAACGGAGCTTGAAGTTGCACCATTCTGTAGTTGATCTTCCTGCAGATTGTTGTCCTCTTCACGAGTATTCGGATCAAACCGTGACCTAGTTATTCTCTTCATTTTCACAACGCAAAAAGCTACTTTTCAAGACGAGAAAACATTAGAAAACGAATGCATTACGGAGAAAATGAAAGAATTTACAAAAGAATAAGAGAAAGTTTCCAACATCCTTTTGCTCTCTTTTTTTCGTTCTTCAAATTATCTTATGTCTAACCCACTGCAGTTGAAGAAGAGCCAAGGGAAGGAAATAAATACAAGAGAGAAAAGCAGTTGGAGAGAACCGCGTTTGACTGAAGAAAGTTCTATCTCAATTCCTAGCGGAACAATAATTGGCTGGTGAATCTTTAACACAGAAGTGATTTATGCACTTCTTTTTACATAACTCTTAAATCTTTACATGTATGACCACCGTTTTTTTTCCTAGAAAATGTGAAAAAGGTTGTTGTGCAGAAACTATTTTCTTTCATCTCAAATACGAACGCAAAACTAAAAGTCTTGGTCTCCCTTGTCAATTCAAGGGGTCCATTCGACACAAACAAACAACAAATTAAATATAAATAATCTAGCTTGCTTGTGTCGACATCCCATATATCGAACATTGAATTCTCTAATCTTTTGATTAAAGAATTCGCTATCCACAGGAGGACAAAAAAAATATCTTACCTCCCCCAAATATCGTTTTCTATAACTTCAAGAATAACAATAAGAGATCAAAATTTTAAACTAAATTAGTAAACTAAAAAAGTATATCAGTAAGAGAGTTTTCATAAAAAAAAGAGAGTTTTCATAAAAAGAGGTTTGAGTTAAATTTAATTTAATAAAAAAATCATGCTATAACTTTATTTAATGAAAACAAAAGATAAATTTTAATAAAAGACCTTTAACTTTTAATAAAGATGATAAAAGAACTTAAATTTTAATGAAAATAACACAATTTTAATATTTAAAAAAAAACACCTGACGAGCCTGGATGCGCGCGTCCATCACAAACACTATTTATGAAACAGTACTACATTGTTTATGAAATTTAACGGTATTATACTATTTATGAAACTGCAGTACTATACTATTTATGAAACTAAACGATATTACACTATTTATTGTCCATATTCATAACTAGTGCCTAGTTTTTGGTTCACTTTTGTAAATAGTGCGTAGTTATTGGGTTCTGTTTCATAAATAGTGTATAGTAATTGGTACAGTTTCATAAATAGTGTCTTATTTTTTTATCTAGTTTCATAAATAGTGCCTAGTTCTTGATCCGCTTTCATATATAATGCCTAGTTCTTGGTCATGTTTCATATATAGTGTCCAATTTTTTGTTCAGTTTCATAAATAGTGTATAGTAGTTGATACAGTTTCATAAATAATGTCTCTTTCTTGGTCCAATTTCATACATAGTGTCTATTTCTTGGTTCAGTGTTTTATATTGAACTCTTTCAATTTTTTATATTTTCTAATTAAACAAAGAACCAATTAGAACCGGAGGTAATTGAAAATTCATATGGTTCACAACTCAAAGTTTTTTTAGGAGTTTCTAATATTATGTTAATGAACTCCACAAGTTCTCTTTGTACCGTTTGGTACGTGGGACATGATGGAACACAATGGAACAAGGCGTTCCATTTCACGTTTGGTGCGCCAAAATCAATGGAACGCGCTGTTCCATGGAATGAATTTTGGCTAAATTTTCATTCCACCTCATCCCAACGACTTGTTCCACGTTCGTAGAACACAAAATTATAACATTTTAAGACAAAAATGCCCATTTCCCATTGTCCTTTCCTCAGATCTCAACCTCTCCCTCTCCTTGTTCTTCCTCCTTGCTTCCATTCGAGCCCTAGTTTTCCACGGTATCTCTCAATATTCAGAAAATGGGGAAGCCATCCAAAGGCAAGAAATCTGAGAAGTTGGGGAAGGGAAAGGTCACCCCCGTTCAAATCGCCTTTATCGTCGACCAATACCTTTGCGACAACAACTACTTGGTAACCCACTTTCTTTTCAGAACCGAAGCTTTGTCCTTATCGCCAAATTGCCGATTCGAGAGGTACCCACTTGGTTTTTCCCGATAATTTGTTCGAAATCAGTCTGAAGGATTTCTTGATGATTTAGGTTTGTTTCTGTTTTTTGTAGGCTTCGAAGAGTTTGTTGAGCATGATGCACACTTACAATGCCAGTGGAAGCCCAGTCTCTGTGCCTTCGGTTGTGGCTCTGAAGCCGATGCTTATGGCTACTCCATCTCACCCGCCTGATGGGTCCGCTGCAGGTATAATCCTAAGCCTCCCCCTCTGTTTGTTTGCTTTGTGTTTGAAAAATTGCCTGAATGAATTGAGAAATCTTGTGAAAGTTGCATGTTTAGTGAGATTATATGACTTGAACTCGTAGACTATACATTTATTTGCCTTAACTAGTTATTTGAACCATTGACGGCTACAATGTACAATTGCAGGTAATAGTCTTATTGTTTTTGTTTGTGTTTGAAAAATTTGTTGCATTCATTGAGAATATAGTGAAAGTTGCATGTGACTTTTGAGAGGCTTTAACTATCTGACTGTTTCTGGGAATGACTATTAGGCTGACATGGTACTGGAATTCCTGCAGAAGATTTCTAATCGTGTTAACAACTCAACAATTTAAGAGCTGTTGTATCAGTAGATAACACATGGTGCACTGCTATTTTATTGGCTTGAAAGATAGGAATTGTATTCTTTAGCATTACACAGTGGGTTTAGTATGGATGTTGAAGTGATTGATGTCGAATGAATGGTGCATCATGGAATGGCGGAGAAATGATTGGCTTCAATCATTATACAATGCTCGCGCTCAATAGGCACCTGTGTATTTCCGAGATTCCTTTTTTGCTGCTATATCTCCCAATCAAGAGTACGATGGCTTCTTTTTTGAAGGCTATGTGAATCAACAGACCATATTACCATTGTTCTTTAGGCAATATGAAAGAGCTTTCGAGAACTGGTTTGAAAGAGAAATAGAAGCAGACTTTCTGATTGTGATTTGTGTAGTTTTTTTGTTTTATTATTACTTACCAATGCTTTTTGCTTTTCATTTTATAGGTCTCCATGTATGTTGTTGCAACACATTAGGTCTGTTGGGATTGTAGGGATATAAGTTAGTTGGTTAGTAGCTTATGAGTGAAGCAAAGAATACTTGTATAAATAACAAAAACCTCTCTCTCTTTGTAATTCATTCATTGTTCAAGGAATACAATATTTAGTCATTCACTTTCTCTCTCTAAATTCTTTGCCATTGTTTTTTGTTTTGCTTCTTTTGCAATCTCCAAAAACTAATCATGGTATTGTTATGTGTTCAAATATGAACAAGTTCAAAAAAAAAAAAAAAAATGTCTCGTCCCGTCCCATGCATAAACATTGTACCAAACAATAGACAGAACATGGGTAAATTAGTCATTTAATCTTTTGATTCCGTTCTGTCCAACGCGTACCAAACGCAAAACGGAACAACTGTCCTGTTCCATCTTGTGTGTACCAAACATAACACGAAACCCCTATTCCGTCCCGTCTTGTCCCATTTTCTTCCGTCCCGTCCCATCTACGTACCAAACGGTACCTCTAAGAATGCTATTTTGTTTTCTTCCAAAAAAACCCCTTCTCGACAAGTGTTTTTTTTATGAATCCCCTTTCTCCTGCCATCAATCACTCCACATAAATATTTTTTTTAAAAAGGTGTGGCAGACATTTTAGGAAGTCTCAACGAAAAGCTTATACTACTGTTCATTGTAACAAAAAATCACATTTTTACACTAAAAAGTCAATCCTTGTACTATTCACTTTATCCTTTACATTGTCCTTATCGTTAAAACTCAAAGTTTTCAAATTCTTTTCATTAGTTTTACTTACATTTTAAATGGATAAGAAAACTCCATGGAAGCAAATACATAAGCTGGGAAAAAGAACCAGCACACCAAACCAAACAAAATCTGGGAAAAAACGTTGTGCAATTGCACGCGTAGTTAGGTTTTTTATGTTTTTATTATTAAATAAAGTTATAGGATGATATTTTTTGTTAAAATTTAAAGTTTTAAAAATATTTTTATTTTTATTTTTTTTAAATAAGCATGTTAATCAATACTGAAAATAATCTGATTATTAACATCTACAGTTTTTAATTTATAAAATTTAATTTAAAACTTTGATTTTTTAAGCATTACCCTAACAATATTACACTTATTCCTTTTTAATGATTTTCAGCGAAGAGTTTTCATGTAGCGATGTTGTTTGATTTTTTTTTTCCGCCCGAATGCTCTCCACGTGTTGATCATCGCTTCAGCTTCTCTTTGTCATTCCCCATTTTTCCGATCATCGTCGAAGGGCTCTGTTTCGACTCCTTCTCGACTTTTCCTCTGACTCTCCTTCACTTTCCAGTCTTCTCTCATCTCTCACTCTTTCACATGCTTTCCTTCTCTACTGAAGAAGCCTTCCATCCATTTCGATCTCTCCCATAAACCCTTATGTTGCCAAAGCTTGCCTTCTCTTGCTCTCTGATCTCGACTTCTCTCTCTCACTTTCCTGCTGAAAAAGACCAACCTAGTAGAAATTTTTCCAATTCACTCTTCAAAAACTATAAATCACAACGGTCAAACTCCAAAAAAAAAAAAAAAAAAAAATCGAATTCGAAAAGCCATTTGGTTTTCCTTGTTGGGGTTTTCAATTGCCATGTTTTAATTTAAATTTGTTTATCTGCGATTTGCTTCCTATAAAAATAGAACCATTTCCTGTACTTTCGGGATAATTCTTTTATCCCGTTTCTTCTGCATTTAATTTGCTTAGGAAAATTTGTTTTGGAACCGAAAGTGTATGTCTCTTAATATGATTAAATTTTGTTAACATGGTCTCTAGATTTTTCATAGTCGAATTATTATGGTGTTAATTTCTGCCGATGCCTTTCTTTTTGTACATCTCCCAATTATATGTAAATTCAATGAATTGTGAAATTTTTGGTGTAGTGTATTCAATGAATTGGCCAAACGGATTGATAATTAACAATGGTAATAGTTGATTTCACTTTGGAAAACTGTTGCTGGTCAAAGAGAGGTCACAATGTGTCATTTTGTATGAACTATATGTGAATAGTGATGGATTGTAAGGTGATTGAGATTTGTGCAGGTGATTACTATAAATACAAATGAATGGTGCACACAAATTACTAAAACTTCAAGCAAAAATAACAGACCCAGATACCAATTCATTTCAATTCCCAACCACCTTGATCCGTTCCAGCTTTTTCTCTTCCTTGGTATGCATTATTCCTCACTCTCTCTCTGCTTTTTTTTTTTTCCTTTTTTTTACCGTTTATTTATTTCTAGGATGTTGGAACCTGAATTCCAAAATTATTGTGATGTTGGAACCAAAATTTGGGATGCATGTAAACTGAAAGTCTTGTATATTTAGATGATTTTATATACATGATTGGGACAAAACTGGAAAGACCTATTGTGAAATAGATAATGTCACCACTGTCCTCAAGCTAAAAGCTTGGTCTCTTTTCCATCAATTAATCTAATTTCTTTGACTTCTAAAGCGTTAAGTCATGTTTATGACATATCCCTTTCATTTTTCTTAGAAAATTCATCTTTGCCGTGACAGTCCCTACTTATTGGCTTCACTAGGCTTTATATTTTTTACCAATGATTGTGGAAAACATGATATGATAGATACTGCAATGAGAAAAGATGGCATATATGTGGTTGATGTCATTTTATAAACAGCATGCAGTTTGATTTTGTGAAATTAGTGTCATTTCAGGTCGAGAATAATATGATCATTGAATCTGTTGTCAAGACATACTATAGTAAGGATCTTGCAATCATGAATTTGGTTGAAATGACTATTAGTAATGATTGAAGTGTTTAATCCTTTTGATTGCGGAACGTTTAATATTAAAAACTGTTTAGTAATTATTATTGAGATATAAAGTGAATAATGAAGGCAAGCGAATTGAGGTGTTTCTAATTTGTATCAGTTGAATCTCTAAAAAATTAGTGTTTGTTTTCACAATTTTTGATATTTTTTACTATTTTAGGCCGCACATGAAGTGTAATGTGGTATGCATGCTAGGTAGAATTTAAAAGTAAACTAGGACCTCCTGAGATTGCAGGTGTTAACTTAGTTCTTAGACTGTTTGTGTATCAAGGTTATAGGTGTAATCATCCTCAATTAAATTCTCTAAACCCTACTGTTGAATTCATTCTTCTGTTTGTTTCATTATATGATATGGGAGGGCATAACCTTTTTTTTTTTTTTAACTTCTTTAAGGTTTTCTGGACCCCTTACTTTTGAACGTGCAAGTCGTCATGAAAAAAATCAAGATTATGAAACGTTGAGGTAGCATTTGGTACGCAGACGGGACGGGACGGGACGGGACGGAACGGGACTGGACGGGACGGAACAGATGTTCTGTGTTATGTTTGGTACGCGCAGGACGAAACAAGACGGTTGTTCCGTCTTGCGTTTGGTAGTACATGGACGGAACGGAACCAAAAGATTAAAATGACTAAAATACCCATGTTCCGCTGTTGTTTGGTACAATTTTATGGGCGGAACGGGACATAACTCTTCTTTTTTTTTTTTTTTTAAATAAGTTGTTCAAATTTGAACACTATTATCCATTATTTGTTTTTCTTGGTCCAAATTTTAATAGGTATATGTTGTGTTTCACATGCAAACCCTTTTAAAATTTGTAATTTTTCCCGTTTTCTACACCTCCATTCGAATTTTCACCACAAACCCATCAAATTTTATTGTGCAAATTGCAAAACCCACACCCCAATTCAATTTTTAGTCCCTAATTTTGGTCCTTTCAATTGTGGGTTGTTGTTCAGGGAGTTTAGGTTCTACAAACATTAGAATTGACCTTGTTTAGAAGGACACCCCTCTAAATATTCCCCATTGCAGGAACAAGGCAAACCACATAAAAGCACATGACAAATGTTGAAAAATATATAAGTTTAATGATCATGCATATCGTAAACATTTTAGGGTTTAAACATTTAGAACTTAAACAAAGAAAATGAAATATGCATAACTTAAACATGAAATATCTGAAATCAAACATTCGTCCTGACTTAAAAAACAAATAATGTCTTGCTAAAGTAATAATGAAAACACTTAGAAGTTGATAAAGTTCCCCATACTAAAACCACAAATACTAAAATCTCAAAGGCTCTCCATAAACACTTTAATGAAATCTGGCTTCTGTGAGTCATCCAAGGTGGTCCAAATACCCATCAGATCGGTATCTTTCACTAACTTCATTGAAATTCTTAACACCTGATCGTATGGGAGACCCATGGCCTGAAGCTTTTCCTTAGAATTAAAACGAAGATTTTCCTTGTGGAGGAAAGGTATAAAAGTGAGGCAAGTTGATGGCCTAAGTAAATGTTTTGATAATCGTGTATCGCCAGAGATATTACCAAATAATTCTATCATTGTCCTACCGCCGTTAGTATTCATTCTTTAAAGATTGGAAATCTTAGTTAGTCTTGATTTCTTAGTAATATTTCGCGGAAGATCATCTGAGGGATAATTATTGTTCGGTCCCTATTAGCACTAATATCTTCAAGCATACTTGTGTTCATGTTGGATCTTTAGTAGGAAGATCGACTGTCGACGAAGTCTTTTTGAAAGTAGATCTTAAGCAAGGTTTTTCTAGCATTGAGATTTTTCAATCAATGCTATTCCCAGATTTTTGCTTTTGTAGTTGTACTTATTAAATGGGTGAGAATAGGCTTGCGAATGTAAGTTGTCGTATCCTGGGAGTTGTAGAAATCCGAAAAGCAATAATCAAATCCTCCTAGGATCAATGAACTACTTCGCTTGAGTCGAATAAATTAGGATCGTGGAAGCTTAGAAATAAGCTTTGTAATAGGACGGTAAACTCATGATTGTTGTTTTTACCCTATCACTTATCTATGTAAACGAAAACCCTTTGACTAACCACCTCTCGATCACTTCCATAGGTAGACATTAAAATCGAAATGCGGGATGATATCTCACTGTTAGATTGTTATGAGTGTCGAGGAAACTGTGAAGACCTTTTAGTTCGTGTCGTAGAGTTGGTTAGTAGTACTGTAAATTCGAGGACGTATACTTTTGGCGTCATATCCCAAAAATCTTACCGCGGATACCACCACATTGTTAAGTTGGTATGGCAACATGACGGAGTATTGCTTTTATTTTTCACGATTAGAATCGTTTGAAACGAACCATCTTATTCATTGACCTAAAGTCAACAGTCATCACCTTATTTCGAAGGCTAGATGACACTTCTCGGTGGAGATTTTGATGATGCATAGTGATTGTCGATTGATGTGACAAGTCAATTCGGATTCAGACTTTCTTAGTATGTTAACGCTTATGTTTCTCGGTGGTAGAACTGCTAAAGATGAACCATCATACTTATGACCTAGAATTAACAATTTCTAATTTTATTGGAATATTGATTGTGACTTTTATGTAGAAAAGTGTGCCCAAATCTTCATTGATCTTAGAACTTTTTATTACGTTTACTTTTTGGAACAAGCTAAGTTCTGTCAGAGGCAATAGTAGAATTAGATTAGCATCTATGAGTGCACGATCGTGTATCTACTCTCGCACAGTCCCTGCATGTCCTATTCTATTTAGTTGGGAAATATGAGTATTGATGTAGAGTTACCTGTAATCTATCAAGAAATGGTTCAAATAATTTTAATCATTTTGTATGAATGGAGTTAGGAAGTATCTTTTTATATGCGCAGTTCGAGATACGTGGTATATGTAAAAAAGAATGTGAAATTCATTAATCATGATGCTAAACCAATGATACGCTTATATGATGTTCCAATTGGTGGTTGTTTACTTAAGTAGAAAACAATATTCTTCTTGCTCTAAAAATTGAAGTATTGGCAATAGTTATTTCCTGAAAATGGGTGTTGAAATTTCAACAACAAGACACTTGTTAAGACCACTAAGATAGAAGTGAGATGTAGTCAACCTCTTCGGGGGATGTGATCTAGAAATTCTCTTTGTGACGTGATCAAATGTGGAAGTAGGAAAGAGATAAAATCGAGGCTCCCGTTGATGTGTTCTAAATGAATCATCACCCTAGATGCACCCCGCTTTTGATTAATGTTGTGGGGATATTGAGGATATAGAGTTCAAACTTTCTTGGGCAACTACAATTTTCTAATTGCGTCCAGAGGACGATGACTTCTTGAGAAAACTACTCCTAGACTTCTATACAAATTCAACAAATAGAAACCTGACAAGATTATCATCTTGGTGTATTTATATTTCATCGTGTTACATGTTTCACTTCCAAGCCTTTGGAAGTCGTTATGAAGGTTTTGAGTATTAGAAGTTGTTCATTATTGCATTTCTATCCCTAGATTAACGATTAGTTGAAATGAGTTACTCAGACCTTTGTAGACGAGTTACATCTTGTTTGTCCCACCAGTAGCATGGTTGCAGTATATCCTTATATCCATTCTAGTCACTTGTAACTACGGTTACAATTTCGAGTTAACTATGGTATCATTGGAGTTGATATATGGAGATTTCACGCATAGCGCATATTTAATGGATGCATACTTTTGTTAGAATTATGGGTAACTAAGGTTACATTCCTGTTTAGGAGTATGGTATTCTTCGAAATATAATACAAATATTGTATGTGCAGCTTGTGATTTACAGTAGATTATTGTGAACAAATATTTGATTGAGATTGTGATGTAGAAAATTTATGTTATTGACGATGTTGCCTTAGAAGGTAGTGAATGAGTACGATCGAGGCTGGTATGTGTACTTCCCATTGAGGGGCAAGATGGTAATATTACACCCTTGGGAATCGTTACTTGCTTATCAAGACAACAGCGAATTGTCGGTTTTGTGGGGTGCATACCGTAATATTAATAACTTATTCGTTGGGTTGTTAATCAAGTAAACAACAGTAGATTATTCTACGTTAATATTTGTATTTACTTATTTAATTCGTTAATGGTTGTTTGGGCTTAACCCAAAAATATTATATGCTTAATTTCGAAGTGCATTACGCTTTGAATACGTTTTTGAGAGGATAGTAGGAATTTGGAAGCATGAAAGAAAAGTCACTACACTCTGATCATGACGGAATGTCATCTTCTTTTATGTAGTTGCTATAACTTGATGTCTTCCTCATGTATGTATTTACATACATATCTCTTTAAATTTGAGTATTCTACATTGGAATGATGATTTTAAATTTCGAGGACGAAATTTTCTTAAGGTGGGTAGATTGTAACAACCCGTTCCAAATTTTACGTTTTTATTTTATTTTAAAAGCATGAATTTACGAAATTGCCCTAGAGGCAAGGACTTTGACTTCCGTTGACCATCGACTTGAGAGATGTGGGACTTATTCTTTTAGCATATCCTCGTAGTACTCATTGGTACGAACGTATAGGCGAAAGCTGTTTGCGAGTCCGGATTATAACGGTATAGTTACGGACGTTCGAAATTGGTTATTCAATGTTAGGGTTTATTTAAATTAAATCCCCACTTTGTGGGGGAAGCCCAATCAGAAATGGAGAAGAAGAAGAAGAAAAAAAAAAAAAAGGAGGAAAGCTTCTCGTGTACCCATACCCGCACCACCGCGAGTCCATCTTCCAAGGCCGATTCCGGCCAACTCCGGTGGAGTTTTTCGATGCCACCACCACCATCTTGAAGCTCTCATTCCTCTCTACAAAACCCACCCAAGAACCACCTTGATTAACCATGAGATGTGGAGGTTTGAGGCCACGAAAGTTGACGAAAATCAATGGTGCTCCGGCCACCCTTTTCGATTTTCCGGCAAATCGGCAAAGCGATGGCCGATACCACCACTTGGACTTTGTAGCCCATCATCCCAGGAGCAAAACCCAACCAACCTTGACCCCGTTGGACCACCGTAGACGACGAATCGACGTCGGGAAGTTTTAGGCACCCGCCGGCTTCGTGGGAAAAATTGACCATCTTCCGTCCACTTTTGGACTTTGTGGAAGGTATGAAAGTTGCTCCACTTACTGAGATCTTCATTTCTGTGAAGTTTGAGAATTTTTGGAAATAGTTGGATTTTCCGGCGAGCCGGGGCGGCCTACCGCCACCCGCGGCGGCGCGTGGCCAGTGGGCCGCCAATGCTATTTTTAGGCTATGTTAAATGTCTTGAATTTAGTTTTTTCATTTGAATGACGTAGGTTGATAGTTGGAACCTAAATTCATTACGATACGTTACTTGATAAAAACGTGAATCGATGATCCGACCGTTGGATCGTCACCAAAATTTGATACATTATAATACGTAATATTTAAAGATCATAGGAATCTATGGATTGGGAATCCGACTTACAGATCTTCCTGAATTGGATTTGTAAGTTAGTAAAATAAATGTTCACGGCCACTTGTTTTAGGCAATTGGCGAAGATCTGACCGTTGGATCGTAATGAAATCTTAATATGTTATTCTAGAAACATATTGTGGATCGTGGGGAGTAGCGGATTAGAAATCTGATATGCGGATCTTCCGGGTCAAGTTATACAGGGTTATAAATCCTATCGTCGATCTTTGATCGACGGTTGACTTGTGGTCAATGGGTCTCAAACTATTTTAGAATGTCGTTGAGGTTGTATTTTATATGAATTACATATTCTACGGATAAGAGTTCTGAGATGTGATTTGATAATTGGTCACAGGGACCAATCATTTAGGACGCCTCGATGCGTGCGCTAGAGAATCATAGCATGGACTCCAGGTGAGTGCATCTTTTCCTTTTTATCGTACATATTATTGAGAGTTCTATCGACACCTTTAAATTGATTAGGCATATTACTTTCATATATAATTATTGTGAATGCTTGAAGTACTATGTGAACTACGAATGGCTTGATCCCTGTTTAAGGTACGTAGGCAGTCTAACGAGACGTTAGATGCAGCCATAAAATATTTGAGACAAAAGCCTTGCTTGGGAAATTGAGTAATGCGAAGGAAATTGGTTAAGGCAAGTTTTAGTTTTATGAATTAGTTAGTTAAATTAGTGTTAATTGGGTTGTCATGAATAATTATCCTTGAAAATAAGTAGTTTGGGAGTAAGGCGTTATTGATTGTACACTTCACACTATATTGTTTATAATTGAAAATGCTACGACATGGTTGAGTAGTAGATTGCATCATGATATATCCATATGTATATTACTTGCATATAATTATTGGGAATGCTTTCAAGTGCAAAGGTAAACTCAGGACATCCAGGTAAGTTCAGGTGAGTTTATGGTACTAGTTGAATCGATTGCGTTATAGCATGACTACAGTTATGAGTTAGGCAACTTCGATACGGTCGTACTGGTTGCCATGAGTTGCACATGTTATTTTGAGATGCATTGAGAGCTCATAAACCTGCACCTCGGTGTTAGTGCTCCCGCCCGTGGCCAGGGCACAGTCCTGTCGTACAGACCACTTTAGGTGGTTCCGACTCGTAGGTGACCCGCGATTATTCGCTCAGTCTTCACGTGATCGTAGCACTTGACCGTATTTATTTACACCCAGTCCTGTCGTACAGACCACTTTAGGTGGTTCCGACTCGTGTGCAGGTATACTTATTGAGCTATTGGCTAGCCAGGATTGACGAGATATGGATAAGTCGTACAGGTCACTATAGGTGACTCCGACTTATATGCTAGCCAGGATTGATGAGATATGGATAAGTCGTACAGGTCATTATAGGTGACTCCGACTTATATGCTAGCCAGGATTGATGAGATACGGATAAGTTGTACATGTCATTTTAGCTGACTCTGACTGATATATCACTTTGTATTGATTTAGTTCATTTGGCCTACTTATTAATGTATGGTGGATGTGATGGCAAACCGTGGTTTTGGTCATTTCCGAGTATGGTTTGGATATATGTATATATGTTGTAGTGTCTTATGGAAAACGATACGGGTTTTACATTTAGGGGCATTACTTTTTTAGAGGTAATAACTTTGGGAAGCTTGATTTTATTGCTTACTCACACCTTCTGTTTGGTGCCCTCCAGGTTTTAGCTGCTGAGTTTGTATTGACAAGAATCTATGGCGAATCTTAGTATTGATGGATATTTTTGAGGGTATGATTCTTACCCACATTACTGTACCTTACTTATGCTCTGACATCGCGTGTGAAATGGGTTCGCTCCCACTCGTAGCGCACTCTGGTATTTGGACACTTTTAGATTCAAATTTATTCACTTTTTATGCACTATCACATTTTATGGCTTCGTCACCTTCCAGGTGTTGGCCAGCACAGCTCGATTCAGGGTCCAAGTAGACTTTCTGGGTCGGGGTGTGTCAGTTACTCCAATTTTTAAGTAAACAATTATCTTCCCCTTTCTACTTTGAAAAAAATAGAATTCTCTTTAGACATTTAAATTTGTTTCATTCATGATGAGGTTGTGTATAAATTGCATTGGTTGCGTAACTCAATTTTTGACTAACATTGTTTTTGAATATTGTAGTTGTATAATTTTTCATATAATTTTTAACCATGTAGCAACGTGCGGGTACAAATTCTAGTTGATGTCTTTAGCTTTTCAAAAGTGGGAGCTATGTAAAACTTCCATAGAGTTCACATTACTTTGTAATGAGAAAAAGACACTAAACAAGTTTCACACGAAGAATCAATTATAATATGACAAGTGAAATTAACGAGGGTTTTTTTTCTCTTTTCCAATAGTTCTTAAAGTATTTTTACGTTAAAAAGTTATTATTTTTAGATTTTTCAATGCACATCACAAGTACACATTTAAATTATACATCTGAACATAAACATTAAATTATTTAACTTCGTTGGAATCTAATGGCTTTTATTCTTGTCTAACTTTAATTTTACTTTTGATGTTCATTAGAGAAAATTTAGTGTATTTAATTTCTAATTTACAAAAAGGTTAAACTGTATTTTTTTTCACTTATTATTACTTTTTGGACAGATAAAGCTAAAAGATAGCCCAAAACACAACGGGGCACTACATAAGGAGCAGCCAAAAAGTGATTGCAAAAGTGGGAAGTAACGGTCCATAGCTCAACTCAACGGGATAAAGGGATAAACGATAAAGTTAGTTGGTTAAATTATTAGTTGTTTGGAGAAAAGGAGATCGGTGGAAATAGAACCCCGAATCATAATTTTAATCTAGTCGGTTGTTCGTTTTGGGTAATAATTTCAAGCACATCTTTACATTTAGGACCTTTAAATATAATAAAATGGATGAGAGTCAAAGAACAATGTTGATGGTATGAATTTTACATTGGGAAACAAATGAATTTTGTATGTGCTTATAAGTAAAGCTACTCCCCATATTACAAATTGAGTTTATGGTGGAACTTCAATGTTTTCATGGTACCACCGACAACCTCCCACAAGTCTTGACCTTGAACTTCAATGTTTTCATGGTGGAACTTCAATGTTTTCAATGCAGGCAACAGATCTTCTTTCCCACTTCTCCTTCGGCTAACTCTCTGAACTCTTTAAACTTTGAGAATGTGTCAGATTTTTCTTTCATAAAGAAGACCCACACATACCTTGAGAAGCCTCGAGCCACCAACCGAGCCTTGTACCTTTCAACTGAACCATCAGGATGACGCTTTATCTTGTACACCCATTTGCAGGATATGGGTTTCACATCCCTTGGCTTTGGCACCAAATCCCAAGTCTGATTCTGCTTAAGCGCAGTGATTTCTTCTTCCATAGCTCTTATCCATTCAGAACTCTGTGATGCTTCTTTAAACACCTCAGGTTCTTTTGGTGCTCCATCAGTTATGGCAGCATTATCATATTTAGGATTTGGCTTTCGTACTCTTGTTGACCTTCTTAGTTGTGATTGTGGAGTTGATACTTCTACTCTACTAAGTCTAACTTCTTGTGGTTGTTGGTACACACCTGTTTGCCAAGGACTTTTAGGTACTTCTTGGTCGACATCGTCTCCAGTAAGCAAATCTTCAGGCTCATCTGGACTTGATTGGATTTGGGCAGCTTGGTCTCCCAGTTTCCCTTGCAACGTATCTTCAAACTCTTTTGGGTCAGGTGACGCCTCATTTTCTGAGCACCAACAAGATGATGCTTCTGCGTCCCATTCTTCCTCCACAGCTAGAGACGCAACGACATCCCAATCATCTTCAATTTTCTTCTCTGAGTTGGCGACGTTACTTTCTGCAGGCCTTTTGAACCAGCAATCCTTCGCCATGTGGCCATTCTTTCCACAATTGTAACACTTGCCCTCAAATCTTTTATTATTCTGGGACTGACCACGGTTGCCGTGATACTTCGGAGCTCCCCCTGGCCGAGAACTCCCTCCTCCTTGATGACCTTTTTCCTTGTCACCATTTCTTTTAGATCCACCACCAGCACGCTGCTTAAAGCTGCCTTTACTTTTGGTGTAGAGCGCTTCCTCTTCACTCTTCAGTGAGACTCCTCCAATTTGCTTGGCCATAGCTTATTGACTTGCAAGCAAATTTTCAAACTCAACAAGCGATGGTTGTGTCGGCCATCCTTGTATAGCGGCAATGAACCCTCGATATTCGGGTCTCAAACCATGGATAATTATTCTCTTCATCCTGGTTTCCCCAATAGGAGCTGTTGGATCTAATTCTGAAATTTCGCGGCATATTGACTTCACCTTGTGAAAGTACTGGGCAATCGTCATGTCGCGTTGTACCATCGATAGCAGCTCATTCTCGAGAAGTTGCAATTTTGTATCGTTCCTCTTCGAAAAGAGTGTAACAAAAGTGTCCCATGCTTCCTTTGGTGTTTTAGCATCCCAAATGTGCTCCAACATTTCTTCTTCTATTGTGGTCTTTAAAGCAAACATTGATTTGCCTGCTTTAATTTTCCACTTCCGCAAGACGCCGTTAGCATTTTCTGCTGCCGGTTGTGTAGCTTCACTACCACCAACAACGTCCCACAAGTCTTGACCTTGAAGGTAAGACTCTATACACGTTGCCCACGTGTTATAGTTTTGATTGTTGAGCTTCTTGATTCCTCCAACAACTTGAAGATCACCCATCGTATCGGCAAGACTTTGACTACACCGAACAAGCTTGAGTGACTACCGTGCAGAGTAATACACTACTCTCGACACAAAGAAGCTCCCTCTCAAGGTTTGTGATGACCCCAGCAATAATCTCAAGAAATTTTTTTCTGATGTGGAAGATCAGTCAAAACTGCAACCACAGAGCATACTCGGAATTTCAAGAGACTTTACAACCAATGCTCTACCAAGAACGATCCCTGACCGACTTCGCTCTAGATACCAATTGTTGAATAAGAAGAGTATCCAAGATAACTCTAATGATCCCAAGAAGAAGAAAATAGAGCACACTCTTAAAGAAAGCTCACAAAACAAACTAATTAGCAAAGTTTTTCTTATTTAGCTCTAGGCTTTGTTTTTCCTTGGATGATATACAATGCTTGGGGACTTGGGTATTTATAGCAAACCAAATGAAAGCTACACCACACACTTACTTCACCTACAACATCCACCTACTTCACCTACAACCTCCACTTACTTCACCAACCTCACACACTTAATTCACCTACAAATGACATTGATTCTCAACCAACCCTTCATGAACTCCCATTAGATAGCTAGTCAAAGGCCTTGAGACGTTAGATCGCCATCTGACGAGGAGTCGGAGATGCTACACTTGATACTTTCCAGCAGTGGGCTGAATAGATACGGTGGTGTATTTATCTGCCAAGTATTCTCACTAGTACCAGTAGTGGTAGCAGTGCACTCAAAGTCGATGCTGCTTGGTTGGTATCCGACATTGACAGATTTATGATGATGATCGGCTGCGCCCAGGTGTCCATTTTGTTGATCGAATGCTCTCACCATTGCATGAGGATGATGGTTCGGATATTGCTCCACTACATGATCACCTGTTAATTAAACATTGAACCCTATTGGTATCATGAAATATAGAGCATATATATATTGTATATTATCAGCTCCTTAATTGATGTATAGTTGAATGCAATTAGTAGGATGGTGCGAGTGTTTTAAGGAATAATTTGACGTAAAGCGTATGTAAGTGGTTTTTTAAGTTGGTCAATGCGGTTGAAACTATCCAACCATAGAGTATGTTACGGGCAAAGAGATTCTGAAGATAAAGTGTATTCAATTAGAATTTAGTTTTCAAAAACATTACTTTACCTTGTGTCAATAAAGCAGTCTCATTCAACACTCCATCAACCACTTCCAACGAATTCCAGTTTACATAGGCTTCCCTTGCTAAATTCTCAATGTAGGTCTGCAAAGTTTAAGAGAAAATTGAAGAACACAAGTTAGGTTTAATAATAATATTTTTTTAAAAAGCACAATGGCAATTGATTGATTAAATGAATTAGTTCATACCCTATTGATATTGCTGAGGTCTCGAATGGGGAAATTTTGGCCATTAACCACAGCCCTCAACACTTGACATATAGGATTTAGGAAAATCAAGAAATGAGAACCGCGTAATATGAACATTTTGTTACTCATCACACAGGTTCTAGCGTGCTTTACTGTCACTTCCCACATTTTTTCTGACATTCCAACTCCTAAAATCTGGTTTAAAAACAGCATTTGGAATAAATTGATATTAATTAGCCAGTTATTTAGCATAAGCATTAAGTTTATAAATAATTGTATGTATGAAAGTATTTATATGTACCCTTCTTAGCTTTGACCGGTCAACAACAAACAACTTCAAGAAGTCTTGTACTGTGTGAATTTTCTCTGAGGCTAGCTTCTTGTGAAAAGCTCCATCCTTCCCAATCTTCTCCAGGCGCCAAACTTCATCTTCCAACATTGGTGGGTGATGCTTCTTGTACACTTCACATCAAAACTTACTTAGTTATATGTTGACATGGGAAAATTGATAATACTATGCGACAATGTGATTGTGACACTTAAAAAAAAAATTCCTCTAACTTAAAACGTACAAAATTGACTCAACTACTATTTCATAACTGGATTTTTTGCTTCATTTTGCATTTCAACAATTATAAACATTAGTAAAAAGACAAATTAAGTATCAAAGTAAATCTCTATTATTCGTTTAACATGCATGAACATTGACTTGACTTGAACATTCATGATTGGTTCACTTCCAATACCATTGACCAGAAGACACTCAAATCCGTTGACCCAGAGTCATGCAGGCCAGACAAGTATTTTTTTAAACCAAATTGGACAAAAAAAATATTAATTTAATTCGAGCCATAGGCTGATCATGAACACGATCACTTCTTCTAAAACTAATGAATATGCCAAATTCAGACTCAAATATTTACTTGAGAAAAAGCAAAATATTTATAAGATGATCAAATATTTCTAAAACTAATGGTGTTATCGCTAGGTATGAACATGATCTTTCCTCGCAAATCCTTGAGAAAAAGCAAAATATTTATAAGATGATCAAAGTATGTAACAAGTGAATGTTATTGCTTTGTGCTTGTATGGGTTGACTCCACTTAAAGATGAGCACCTCTATAAAATGAAAGAATAAGCCTTGGAATCGATGTTCATTTAAATTTACAATACTCTTCAGGTGATTAGGTGAAACAATAAATGCGGTGACGCAACAATTTTTCTCCTCTAAAAAACTTATGTGACATACAGATTCATGTATGTAAAAGGCTAGAAACTATGAATTTGTTTTACAAAAAGATCGGTTCACAATAACAATATTAGTTAATAATAAGTAGTAACAATGATTTGGTAATGATCATGAAAAAGTTCTAGCGGTTTATGAGAAGAAAGAAAGTATGAAGATCATGCATATAATACTTACATTCTCCGCGATGATCTTTAACAACGAAAGCATCGGTCATGGCCTCACGGATCCTGGCACCTTGATAGCCTGTGCCTGGAGCCACTCTTGCTCCAAGCCTAAACTTTCTGCTCCTAATCCAGCTCGAATTATCTGTAAACTCGATCTCCCCAACCGTAGCAAACCCATCTCTCGCCGTCACGTTTACTTCGCCCGTGAGCAATGGCCTCTTGCCGGTTCTCTCCCTCAAGACGTTGTTGTCAAATTCTTCGTTGGTCCAATTGGCGCGGTCTCCGGTGGGGAAGTCCCCATCGAGAACAACGATTTCGACTTTGATTGGATTGGGAAGATTAATTGGCACCATTTGATTAGCTCCACTACTTTTGTCCACGACCAAGATTTTAATTGGGTTGTTGTCTTCATCGGATATCTTGCTTGCTGTGAAGATTGGGAGTGAGAGGCTCTTAGCGAAGACAAGTTGTAAGCTGGATTGTTCTAAGGTTTTGATTCTCAGTGAAGGTTGCCTTGTCAATGAGCGCAGTGATGAGCACCGTCTTAGAACATGGTCCACCTCTTCACTCACCTGAAAAAATTCAATTTAATTATAGATTGTTTTAATTAAGAAAATGTTAATATAATTAAAGAAAATTGATGTTTCACTATAAAACTGATTGACAAAACGGTAATATAAAACATTGCTACATAATATATCATTAAGCAGGATTTGCAAGAGAAAATATGTATATATAGCTAGGGTTTACGTACCACTCTTCTAAGCAAAGGCTCTAGGGATGCGAAAAGGTTTTGCATGGAGTTCACCAAAACCACTTCCCCGATTACACTGTCAAGAATCAAAAGCAGTTCAAAAATATTTATGATGAGAAAACATTTTATTCCATTTCTAGATTTGCATAAAATAAAAGATAAAGAATATAACAACGAAAGAAGAAAGCAAAGTATTTGCATGTATATATAGAGTTGATAATTAAGGTTAGGGGACCTACGAAGCAAAAGAAGGCCTAGGTCTTTTCCGGTTGTCATCTGGCTGATCTTGGTCGGATTCTGCATCATTAAAAAACCTTTTGGCGGCCATTTCTCCAAAATATATAACTCCAAAGAATTACACCGAAAGAGAGAGAGAGACAGAGTGATTGATGAAGATGATTAGTATTGAGGGTGATTGACGAAGATGATTAGTATTGAGGGTTTAGGGATTGTCATGCAGCCATGGCTAGCTTTATATATATACAAGGTAAATATATACATAAAGAATGAGGAACATTTGATGGGTTAGTAAACTAAATTAAATAATATAACAAAATGAAGTTTCGTGGAATGGCAAAGGGAAGCAGCTAGGTAGGAGAGAAACAAGGTGACCTAGGTTTAGCCACGCATGACGATCGACTTTGACGTCAACTTCTATAATTTGCTTCATATTAAAACCAACCCCTTCTGTCTGTCGTTATTTGGTATCGGTCTTCTTTATCTGGTCCTACTCATCACAAAGTCTCACGGTTAAGATGCATGCATCGTGATGGAAGGGTTCACCGTCAAACCATATCAACCATCAGATTTACGTGTTAGAAAATCTCTACGATTGGAAATTTTAATTAGGTTGTTAGAGAATTAATCAACAATGTAAATCGATATCAAACTAGTTTAAACGCTGCTCATTTACGTGCACGTGTAACGTCATTTAGCAAATAAAGAGACAAATGAATATGATCACTAGAACTTTGGCACCATATCAAACAATTACCAAACCTCAAACACTTCAGTTCTCAAAAAATTGACTTACAATATATATCAAATTAACATTGCATTTATGCGATAACATATATGTCTATATCACGGCACAAATTTAAAAATAACTTATATGTGGAAATATTCGGGTCCCAGATACCGTGTACTACAAGTACATCAATGTTACTTGTGGTCAATAACTACATTTCTCAGAAGGTTCTAATTCATTTCTATGCAGGGCCTCTAAATTGTAATGATTTGATTAATTAACGACTATACCATAAACTTATAACTACAAGCACAATAAAGGAAAGAGACACGTATTGCTCCTTTGCCAGTTAGAGGGAGCTTTATCTCTGCTTAGTTAGGTGACCAAAGTTTCAGAGCTTTTGGATGTTGAGAGTGAATCTACATCAGGGAATTAAGTGATTTTTTATGCACCTATAATAAATTAAGTTTGTTGAACAAAACAATTAAATAAGTTAATTTTTATATTGTCAATTGATTTTATAGTGAAACTCTAACTTCTCTCATGCTTTCATAGTACGCGATCACATGTGTTGAGCCCAACAGTATGTGAGGATGTGAAGGTAAACAAATCACACATTGGTGAAAGGAAAAATCTTGCAATGTCTAATAAGAGGTTGGGTAACTCCTCATATTGCCAATTAGTTTTCTCGTGGAACTTCAGTTTTCTTCAAGGCATTAGAGCAAGTTAGCCCATGTATGAAGCCGAACGGTCACACATACTCTATATCACTCAATTCGTGCCGTCCACGTGTTTGGTTTGAAAATTCATCATACTTAAGGATACATGTGAGGATGTGAAGGTAAAAGATTCTCATATTGATGGAAAAAAAAAAACCTAATTGATTTTATAATAGAACATCAAATTTCTTTATAATCCATCTGCTCTCACATCACTCAATATGTATTGTGTACATATTAGACTTATATGATCTCACACAAGCTTTAAACTCTGATTTGTCTGTCGTGGAACATGAATTCTTACATACAACAAGCCAAGAATATCCCAACACGAAATGTCGGAGGAAAGTTTGCTGAAAGAACCAAGCTAATTCCTCACCGTAAGTACTGCGTTTGACTCTGATAAAAAAAAGAAAGGAAAAAGGTACTGAGTTTGACTGAATATACAATACTTTTTCTCTTTTCTTTACGATTGAATATTTACATTATTCAGTAGCCCTTCATAATTATGTAGAATCTTCACCACATGATTTGGGCTTCATCTACTTATTTTTGTAATTTGCCAGCTTAAGCAACCCAACTCGTATTTCACGTGCAGACTGGGCCTGTCAGGGTCTGTCAAGTTTTGAACAGAATCCGCGTTGAGCCACATGCGAGGAGGGCTTGGTAAATATGTCCTCGACTACGTTCGTGGATAATGCTAAATAGATAACGTTGTTCCTACCCTACTCTATTAGATATTGTTATTAAGGGCTTATTAACTTTTAACGCTTCATCTAGGACTTCAATTACTCAATTTTACAAGATTGATTTTAACACATATCATTTTATCATTGCCTTAAAAAGTCATATCCTGAAGAGTATCAGTAAGTTTCTCTTTATTTGGAGAGTTGTGCGATATATGTTTAAATCAGGCTATTAAGTAGTTTACGGTATAGAAAACAAAAAAACGGATGTCACAAATATCACACTATCACAATTATCTTGAAAAATTAACTTATACACTTTCAATTATCCCAACAAGTAAAGGAAAAAAAACCCGCAAAAAGAACTCCAAAGCTAATGACAAAAACAACCATAAGCCTTTTTAGTTTACTAATAAATGAATGATGAGCAAAGAAAAAAAAACATCTAAACCCTAAAAATCAATTGAATTTCATGATCTTTGGAGCAAACCTCAGCAGCCTATCCAAAGAGTTTGGCAAGAACTTCCTTGCAAACAAATAGCAAATATTGGTTCGCTTCCCATTGTACTCACACTTGCTTCCATGTCTCAGCTTCTTCAAGAAATCAATCGTTACATCTGTTCTCATAAACTTAGATGGATGGGGCCCACCCTTGGACCAGTCAACCCAAGTCAACGTCCTGTTAGAATTCTTCTTCCAAAACTTGATGCTTACATATGTGGGCAAGTAGTGCTCATCGGAGTAGCATGAGGGGGTGCAATACTTTGTGAACACAGGGAAGTACTTTTCATCGGAAACCACCTCGGTTGCGATCTCACGGTCCACTTCGAACCACTGTGAGCCCTTCCGCCACTGGTCGAGAGTGATTTGAGGTCTCATTTTGTGCCTGTACCGTTCGCGACCGACTGGGCCGGGAAGATCGTAGGCCTCCACGAATATTTGGTTTGAGTCCATGAGATAACTGTAGACTACATTGAAGTTAAATAGTGGTATGCATGACTCTGAGAGGAGCACGAAACGTTGGTTGGAGAAGTCAAGCAAAGCATTGGCTAATAGGCGACGCTCTGCTTTCACCATGTTAGGTTCACCCCATGTCACATTCTGCACGCATTAACAATTGGAGTTAGTAGTCGATCATTATTAAACTAAACAAAATGTTCTTTGTTACAATTTGTCGTGCTACATTATTAAATTCTTATGCACATAACTGATAGAAATTGACAGTCTGATACTTAACATGTTCGACATTCAACACTAGAAAGTCGCTAATACCAATTGAAAGCATGGTCATAACCAAATATGTTCGACATTCGATATTGGGAAAAAAATATGAAATGTTATGCTAATATGTTACGTTTGTTAAAAGGGACTGGCTACCCTAGCTAAGTTGGCTCTTTCTGGAATTTGATATGTGCCACTTTGCCATATACTTACTTTTTGTTACTTGCTAACTACATAAAGAAAGAAACTAATGGCCACTTTTGCTTACTTTCTTCACTTTGATACGATGAGCATGCATGAGAAAGAGACAAACAATACGAAAGGAATTTGGAAATTAAGGTCTTCTAGGGAGTTACAAAAAGAGTAGAATCCAAGCAATGCATATGCAACAAAATTGAGTCCACCACTCAATCCATATGCCAAATTTATTAATATTTTTATGAAATGTAAAAATTAGAAGAAAATTAATTAAGGGAAATTAAAATGTAAATTAACAGACTTTGGAAAAATATGTGGTGTGTGACATTTTGGTACCTATAAAGTACTCATGTGTAAGGATTATTTTGACCAAAAAAATAAATCACCCACCAAATAATTTCCCAAAATTCATTTGTTATTTGTTCATGCCTCCACGACTTCAAAACTCATTTGTTTACCCATGTTCTTATGTCTAATTTTTTCTCAACACATGTAACAGTAATGCCAATTATTATAAGAATGAAAAGATCTGCTTAGACTCCATACTATATGTTATAAAGTGAATTAAGTTTTGAAATTTATATATTATGGAACTTAGGTATTATACATCTCATTCCATAAACATAATGTATGGAAAAGAATGCCAACTATCGATATTATAACTCAGTTCCTTGAAAAAATATAAGTAACTTCTGAAGAAAAGGTTGAGTAATTAAGAGAAGCTTGCTTTTTATGGACAAACCTGCCAGAATGCAGAATCACACAAATACATAGGCTCATAAACAAATGATGATTTGGTCTTCCAAAGACTTGTTATGCAGAATGAATATTTAAGTAATGCAACAACACTACAGACCAAAAAGATAGAATTGAAAAGGAAACATGGGCATGAAGTTCTCCACTGTATGAGGCGTGTTATGAGGCAAGGCTGATGGCTTTTCCATATACAGATAATGGCCTCAAAATCTCAAGTAAAATCAATTCGAGTTTACAAGTTCTCCCAAAGGTGGTGTCTAAAAATGGCGAACTAATGAATATGAAAAGAATTAATTAATTAGAATCTACTGTAAAATATAAATATAAAAATTTAGAAAATTAAAATAGTTTTGCAAAACTTCACTGAAATAGGAAAAAGAAGGAAAAAAACAACTACTTTCTTGTACAACTTTGATTGCGGAGAAAATTCGAATATCTGAATTAAAGCAATATTGTGTAGTACTCCTGTCTAATGACTTTTTATGCTTCATATGTAGCTTATAAACAAGAGGTTTCAAATATAGACCTAATTATAAATAATTCATTGTACGACTTAACTCAAACAATTCCGCTTCAAGGTAGAATATCATTGTAACAAAAAAAAAAGAACATATTGCGTACATACAAATTAATGAAGCTAGCATAACGCATTGACTCCCTACCATCAGTTAACCAGAACATCCAGACGTTGGCTTTGAAAGTTTACATCATTTAAATTATATTTTTTAACGAATCAAAAGTAAAGTTCTAAATATTGGTGTGGCGTAATTCAATTTGCTATATATGTATTCACGCAAAGTCAGCATTGCTTAGAACTACTACAAGTTAATCACATATCTTTCCACTTTTTTCTGTAAATTAGATAAAAACACTTGTAACTTGATCAAAATTAATCAAGAGAAATTAGGATTGTAATATGATAAACTGACCTTACTCGGGACCCTCCTGCCATAAAAAACCGAGTTTTCAGGCATGGTGTCATTGAAACCCGGATTGGCATGAACATATATGGAGTACAACCCTTCATGCCCTTTGAAGAACATTTCCCAAAGAGGAGCCAATGCCAGCCGCCCTCTCGTCAAAAACATGAATGCAACTTTCGGAGTCCGTTTAAACGGCAAACCCCGCCGCCGCGGCACCAACGAAGCTCTCCACAGCAGCTCATCGTCGTCCATTTCATGCAAGATATTCGGCGACTTTGTATATTCTTTCAACCCTATTGGTGGTGCCGGGCCGGCAGCCGAGGTTTTGGCTTTTGTTTGATTTGTTGGGATGTTGAGAGATTGTGGTGGTGGAGAAGAAGATGGTGGATTATTTGTTGACAAATGAGAGTATTTGTTTTGTGTTGAATAAAGTTGGAAGGGAAAATCTTTGAGGTAGATGTTGAGGGAAGCGCCTAGGGCTACACCGAAAGCAAAGATTAGAAAATTTGAGATGATTTTATGGAGGTGGATTTGGGCATTGAAGAAGTGCTTTGGAAAGGAAGATGGTGGGTGGTGTTGCTGCTGCGTAGTCTTCATTTTTTTGGGAGAGAGTTTTGGAAAATGATAAGTGTTTTGATTGATTGGTTTTTGAAATTATACAAACGAAAAATGTGGTAACCTTAAAGAGGGAGAAAGAGAGGAGGAGGAGGCATTTAAATCTAATTTGCAAGCTTCAAAGAACTATTGGGGCTGCTCTCTCTCTCTCTCTCTTTAAAAGATTCTTAAATTGAAGAGATTTTACTAACTTAAAATTTTAAATTTTCTACCACTTACATAACAACACGTGATATATTATTCGTGTTCCCGTCACAACTAAAAATTTCTTCTTAAATTGATCTCGTCACACTAGTTTTTTTTTTTATTTGTTAACATGAAAGATCATAGAGCATTAAATTAACCTAAAAATGAAATTACAAGTAAGATTAACAAGGACCGTCATCATTAATTAGCAATAAATCTTAATTCCTAAGTACATAGAAAGTGGGTTTTAGTGTTCTAAGTATATAGAAAATTTTCTCAGAAGGTTTACATAAAAGACGGTATAAAACGAGGAAATTAAAACATGAGTTGGGTTTTATTTTTCCTTAAGAACAATGAGTTGGGCTAAAAATAACGAAGTTGTATAGTTGGTCGTGGGGAAGACAACGAATGTAAAAGAGGGGGATTGTATGAGAAATATGGATTCCTTGAATAGTGTAAGAAATTAAGTCTTAATTAGGATATAAATCTGATTAAACAAGGAAGATTTTTGGTGGCAAATTACCATATATATTATAAGGATAGTGTTATTCATACACTATTTTTTATCTCTCACACAACTTTGTTAAATTTAGTTCATAAATATTCTTCAATTTATTCGATCCTACGGCCAAAATTTAAGAGTAGTCTGTGAAAAGTAAAAATGAGTGTGTGGATAACATTACCCTATTATAATCTATGATGGGAAAGAACTGTTTTCCAAATAGACGCTCAATGATTTAATAAATTTGTATCTATTACCGTTGAAACGAATGATTAAAAAATTAAGAATGATACTTGGAGAAATTTTTCATTGTAACCGAATACGAGTGGTACACCACGTATTTTTATATAAGTGGTGAACTTTTTTTATATTTAAGTTATTAACTTTTTAGCACACATATCCCACCATTTGTATAATGACACATGATGTACCACTCCGTGTTCCGATCAAACTGAAAAATCTCTCTATACTTGCCCTCTCCAATATTATATTTAGATTATTATAACAAAATAGAAAGTGATGAAGCCAAATAAAATATAGGGTCCAAGAACAATGAATTTTGCAAATGGCTTCTTAGTCACAAAACGCCTGCAATTTCCTTTCTTTTTTATGCTTGAACTTTTTGCCCCATGTTTGTCCTCCTAATCAGATAACCAAAAAACAAAGTGTAACGGTACATGTATAGCTTGATACGCTGCTGTATTATTAATTTCTCTCCTCACATGACTTATTACCTAGGAAGACAGAACAGCATAATACAAATATGCAATGACAACTCTAAACTCTAAAGTGTCTCTGTCGAAGAATAATCACTTGTGTTTCTCTGTCGAAGAATAATCACTTCTATACATCTAAATATTATAAGGGTCAGTGCTACTTAATACTACAATCTAGTAGTATTTTTCTGCACTTATAAAAGATGTTTTAAGTTCGATTATCGCTAAATGAGAATTTGAATCACATTATTATGACTGGTCCAGTTTGATGATTTACCCCTCCTTACCTCTTTAGTGTAGATATATAATATCATTTGTTAAAAAGAAAAGAAAAAAAAACATTTTATACTGCAACATCCATATATTATTGGGGTGGAATTCATTGAACCATTCAATTATTTTCGCACTCTAAATAGGTTGTAAACTTGCAACAACACGTATATAAGAGTGGGCTAGCTTTGGCATGGTGCAGTTGTGACATTTTGAACTTTACGCGTGGGCTAATCTACTCGAATAATATGAAAAAAGTTGAAGTTCCACCATAAAATCAATTGGCAATATAGTAAGTAGCTCAACCTCTTATACAGCCCTTACAAAGTTACTCATTTCATGGATGTGAGACTCTTTTACTTTCACATTCTCATTTTCAATGCTCATTCATTAACCTTTAAAATAAAAACGCTCATTTTAATTTTTTTTTAATTATGCAAGATACATAAATACATATTAATTTATCAAATTTGTACAAAAGTAATATAAATTGAGTAATGTTATTTGGATACACAAAACAAACACATTATAATTATGAAACGGCTTTTTAGCTAAAATGGTCCCTGATTTTGATATAACTCCTCATTTTGGTCCCTGAAATTTGAAATCGATAGAAGTAATCTCTGAATTTATACACCATCAATCATTTTGGTTATTATGTGCAAAATTATTTTAAATAAGAACACAAATGACAAAATTCCCTCAATTTAATAATAATGGGCCAAAATGATTTACAAAAATTGAGGGTATTTTTGTTATTTTATTTTTATTTAATGGAGATTTTTCACAAAATGACCAAAATGATTGATGGTGGACAAACTCAGGGACCACTTCTATCGATATCAAATCTCAGGACCAAAGTGAGGAGTTATGTCAATTTCATGAACTATTTTGTCTAAAAAGCATTATGAAAGTGGCCTTAACAACAAGGGTGCAATTTGCTAGAGATGTCGCAGAGCGTCTCCCATAAGGGGTGTGTTGTTTACACACTTATTTTTACTTCTCACACGCTTCTTGTTAATTTTGACATTTGATCTTTTTTAATTCATCCGATCCGACAGCTAAAAATTAAAATTATGTATGAGAAGTAAAAAAAATGATGTGGATATCACACCCCCTCCCATAAACTTCCTAGGGAATAAAAAGCACATAGAACAAGGTGCAATTAGAACCAAATTTTATTTGATTCAAACTTTTTTCTGAAACATCATTCCTCCCAAATCTTCCAGGGTGAGGTCCACTTTTGGACCAATCGACCCAAGTAACGCTTCGATTCGAGTTTTCTTCAGGGCCAAGAATGTTTACTAGGGTTGGGATGTAATGCTCATCCATGTGACAAGGAGGGCTGCAATGCTCTTTCAATATGGGGTAGTACTTGTTATCTGATATATTTCAATTGCCAGCTTCCGATTGATCTCGAACCACTGGGAGCCTTTGCGCCAATCCGATATGTTGATTTCAGGCCACATTTTCAGATTGTACTGCCCCGACCCACCTTCCACGGTTCCTCGTATGAACCTATATTGCTTTCACTGGCATTCATGAGGTAGCTGTATATTGTGGTGAAGTTGAACAATGGTATACAAGGCTCAGACAGTAACACAAATCTCTCCTTAGTGAAGCCTAGGAGGGCACTTGCTAGTAGTTGTCTCTCACCATCGATCATTGTAGGTCTTCCCCATTCAACCGCCTGTATTAGAGAAGTGATCAACAATGTAATCAGTAAATGTGATACAAATAACAACAGCCGTAATTTATATACATGTGACAAATTACAAGAATTGAGTTGACCATTTTTATCGACAAAAGGTTCAAAACTATCTCCCTTGCTTGGAATTCTCCTTCCATAGAAAACAGAATTTGGAGGCCATGAATCAACATGTGAAGGATGAGGGTGGACATATATCTTGTAAAGTCCTCATGGCCATTGAAGAACATTTCCTATAATGGGGCCAAAGGTATGGGCCCCCTTTGTCAAGAACATGTAGGCAACTCTAGGCACATGGTTATATAGAAACTCTCCAATCATTGGAACAAACGATGCCCTCCAAAACAACTCACCATCATCATCCATCTTGTGCATCAAAAGTACCTAAGTATCAGATGTAACGTTGTCCGGCAAGGGGAGAAGCGGCGGTGAGGGTGGTTGTGGCAGAAGCTGTGATATTGAGGCTGGCGGCAATAGCGGTGACGAGGAGGAAGAGTTTAAAGTGGTTTGTAAGGTGAACAGGAGGAAGGTCTTGCAGTATAAATTGACCATGACTCCAATGGACAAATCAATGACACAAAAACACAAGAAGAAAGGCGTGGCTAAACTGCATATATTAGGACTTGCTCAGCACCTTGATCTCTTAAAGAGTTGATATTTCATGGCCACTCTTCCACCAGTTGGAGCATTCGTACGTCCAAATTTGCAATCGCAAGTTGAAGATTTTTTTTAGTATGCTCCGAAGTTTCTAACCGTTAAATCCTAAAACGTTACCAGACATAATAGTATTTAACTTTCGTTCCAAGTTGTTTTAACGACCGTTTAACTCGGACGTTAGGGTGCAAATGTCACCAAGTTGGCATGAGCAAGCAAGCTCCTTGGTTTGGGGCAACAATGATTGAAGAAGGAATACATTAATGCTGTTTTCCCCGTTCGTTCTTGGATAGAAAATGTCCATCTTACTCATAGGAAGAGGCTCATGCATACTAATACGATATGAAACCGACTTTCAGAGAAGACGAAAGGGCAAGTTCAGCAGAAACCGAAACCGAACCCGATTCTCTAGGAAGCAGGACTAATATCCGTTTTCGTTGACACGGAGTTAGTTTGGCCGCTGCACAAGAGATCAGGGCAGCAAAAGGGTTTCGCAGGTACCGGTGCAAAACGATTAGAATGGTCTCTTTTTACCCACGGTCGCTTTCAATGGCTTCGACCGAAGACTCAGACAGCAGCAGAGAGACTTCTTCATAAGAATATATGAATTGAAGAATAACTGGAAGAAAAGAAAGAAGAAAAAAGAAAAAGATCCCAAAAATCTATCAAATATCATCAAGAACTGTATACACACAGCTGGTTTTTACTAAGATAGTCATCCCAGCTACCAAAAGATTACATATAGCTGACATTCCGTAATGATTTCTACGAAATAAGCTGCCAGATCTTGAGAGACGCTTCCTCCTCATCATGCAACGGAACCTTTCTTCGCCTTAGCTGAGGAGTTGCCAGGTATGCACACGGGCTTTTTCTCCTTTGGCGCAATAGGAAGTAGTAGAGTTTCATAGTCATCTTAAGGAGTACGCCCTGAATCAATTTCAAGTTCACAAACTATAATTTCTCCCATTTACGAATTTGAAGAATACGCCCTTGCACGTGCCTGGCAACTCCAAAGTTAAGGCAGAGAAAAGTTTCGTGGCCTCTTGAGGAGGATTACCATCCGATAGTATTTGTACACAATGCAGTTCCTGTTTCCCATTGTCTCTAAACCTATTGACGTCAATATATATAGGAGATGGTACCTGGTTACCACCATATTCTGAAATTGAAGGTCATCGACTCCATCTACACATGCTTCTCCCCCAAATTCCCATTTCGAAGTCTTTTTTCAAGAAGATCGTCATCAGACTTCCTTCCTAGAAATTCCACTGGCTGCTGTTCCAAAACAGAACACATAAAGGTATCTAGATTTTTCTTTAAGCGAGAAGTTTCTTTCTTAGATTCTAGGTACTTCTTAAAAGCAAGCGAGTGCGAGCATAAGGGGCAGATGAAGTTACCCTTCTCATAACAAATGAATTCGGAACCAAGACATTTTTCATGATATGCCAAAGGGCAATCAATGATAGTACATATCAACAGCTGAGCACCTTCATTACACTTCACACAAATATTTTCCTCCATCCAATCAGTTGTCTCTGAGTAAGCACGATTTAATGTGCATTGGGAGGTCAAAAAACCATGCTTCTTTGTGGTGACATCAATCTCCCCATTATTATGCTCATCACTATCCCTTGACTCGGAATGAATATCTATAATCTCTGTGGCTCCATCAGCAATTGTCTTCCGTGGGGATCCATCTGCAGACACAGCATGCACTACTTTAACCTGAGAACCATGCTCCCTATTACAATCAGAGTCTTTGGCACACACTGTATGCTGGGTTTCAACTGGATGAACAACACCCGATGTTGTTGCTTCAAGACAATGTTCAACATCATCTCTGCCTTCAGCAGCACAAGGACTTTCTAACTGACTCGTAGGGATTATGTCCTCCCTATTCAGTCCACAACTATTCGGGCCCAAAACACACCTTTCACTCTCAATAACTGAAACATCTCTTTCAGACAAATCTTCCAACTGCTCTCTTTGAGGTAAAGAAACTGGGTTGTGTTCTACACACTGCGAAACAAAAGAGGCACCCCCCTTCATCTTCTTGGCGTTTCTAAGTGAATCGTCAGAATCATTCACGGTAACATGGTTTTCATCCACCAGGTTTCCAATATCCGGGCCAACTCTGTCCCTCTTCGAAGGCAGTACATTTGCTTCATTTCCTTCAACTCTTGTGTTTTGCACCCGATTCATCTTCATGGCAATTCTAAGTGAATCATCAAAATCATTTACCCTAACACAGTTCCCACCAGCCACATTTCCATCTGAAGAAATCCTGACCCTCTTTGAAGGCAACACATTTGCATCATTCCCTTCTACTCTCGTGTTTCGAGCATTAGAGCAGCTCCCCTTAAACCTCCTATTACCACCACTCACAGAAACTCCATCATTACAACCGTCCCTATTCGATGCTAATCCGCTCTTTCGTATCAAGAAATCAGCATACGGATGCGTACCGTCAAGAATCGAATCTTTGATCTGCCCCAAAACACATTTCGGCATAGAAGCCCGTTTGTGCAAAATAAAAGCCTGAACATCCCATTTCAACAACCCCGGCCCGTCCGTTTTCACATCGCATTCCGGCGTCTACACAAAAACACAGATTCCAACTTCACACTCAACAATTAAACATACAAAACCCCCAGAATGCCAACAATCCTCATACAAATTCTAACAACTAAAAAAAAAAAATCCAACTTTACACTTAATATCTAAACATACAAAAAACCCAGAAAAAATTTGAACTAATTACACAAAAAAAAAATTTTGGTTTTCAAATCATACCTCATTGATAATGCGCTGCAGAACATCTTCGCATCGTTCCGAAAAATCGAAGCTGAATTTCAAAGGTGAGGTTGAAGAAGAAGCGGAAGCCGAGGGCAGAAGAGCAAGAACATCGTTGCGAGGAGGAAACAAGTCCTCCAAAGTTCTCAGAGCGACCCTTTCGCTCACTTTCCTCTCCAAACCATCGGGTAAATCGGGAGCCATTTCGATCAAATCGTGCAAAAGCGGCAACCCAACCTCTTTGAATCCCGCCAGTGCTTCCAGCAGCCAGCCCCACGCGGTGGCCGCCTCTTTCTTCGTCATCTCGTCCATGGGTCGTCGGCGCAATCGCAGAGACGACGGTGGTCCGTCGAGGGAGGGAGGTGACTGATCGGTTTTTTCCTCTTTGGTGTCAGTTTTCTATTTATTTATTTATTCATGTGATTTAATATGACTGGTTGGGTTGGGTCGGGTCTTATGTTCTTGTGGGCTTGTAAGCTGAGATATTTTGGGCTAGAACCAGTTGCTCGAATCAGGTTAGGATTAGAGTGCAATTTTATCTTCAGTATTTACGCTCATGAATCTCTTTAGTGCAAATGAAAAGTGCATATTTAAGTTATACATTTCAATAAAAGTCATTAGATAGATTTTGTTACGTTAAATGATCTAACGGCCTAACTCAAAAATACAACTTAAATGTAGATTTTTGAAATTTGATTGTTGAATTTGATTTTACAATTTTCGGTCATTCAGTTTAAGTCAATAGATCAAATTCAACGGAAAAAAAAAAAAAAAAGTATTACTCTTTGTGCCTCTAAGTACTCAAGAAAAATCTGTTAGTGTGGCTAATGAAAAATATGTTCAAATTTTATCAATGCTCATGCTCTGATTTGCCACTACAATTTCAATTTGATTTTGAACCACCTAATATATTATTAATTTACCCCTATCGACAAATTTATCGATTTTGTCGTCAAATTTGGGGTTATTTTTATAGAACACTTTTGTTTTGGTCAATCATGTATTCAATCTCATACCGGTTCTTGACCAAAAATAAATACAAGAAAACTTCTATATATAGTCGTTAGAGAAATGCTAAGAAAACTCTTAAAGTAGGAATTTTCATAGATTCTTTGTCGCTCACAGTTTAACATTGATTTTTCCGTGCCAACATTATATAACATTGTTCGAAAAACATGAGATGACAGAAAGTCCTTGAAGCTTTATTTTCCTTTGTTCCTTCTAGAGAACAATTTGCAGACATTCTCACTAAAGGACTAACTGCTCCTTTGTTCCATACTCATTGCTCAAACCTCATACCGGTTCATCCAAACATGAGTTTGCGTGGACATGTTAGAATAATTGTATGGCCTAGATTGTGCCACTTATAAACAGTTTATAGTGTTGGTTAAGTTTGTTAGTGAGCTAGTGTTGTTAGTTTTCACTATAGAGACTCTTCATCGTAGTAACTTCCTCAACTAAGAAAGATTATGTTTAATACTCTCCTCTCCAATGAAAATATTACGCAATAAATTTCCTTTATGCCAAATTTGCTAGCTGTATACTTAATTTAGTTGGTGGCCTTAGAGCATCTCTAAAGAAAATGTCAAAATGTACATATCAGCTATAACAGTAAAAAAAAGACCATACTAATATTCTCCAACCGAAGTGTCAAATCCCATGTGGCAATGACATAGATTGGCAGCAAAAAAGATTGCTATCAAATTTGACTGCAGCTTCAAACGTTTTTTTTATTAATTATTAAATTTATTTTATTATTTTTTAATTAGTTTAATCACTTATTATAATTAATGTTAAGTTGACCGATGCAATTATCATACTTTTTTCTTTATTTCAATAAAGGAGGATGAACAAATTACTGATTAAACTTTAAGTGTCCTTTATTAAATTTTAATTAGTTTAATAATTTATTTTATAAAATAATAATTTAAGTTGACATATTGGTTGGAGAACAAAACTTTAAAAGATGTCAAAATGTCACATAAGCTGTCAAAATTTAAATTTTATGTTCAAATTTTGATCTTATGTGCCAAAGAGGAAGTTGCACTTACACCCGTCTTAGCTAATTGACAATCCGAATCTTTATTAGTTTTTTTATACTTAATTAGCTACTGATGACAGATAAATTGAGGATTTGAGTCATCAAATCAAAAACAATATGCGTCCTTACGATTAACCAGATACTTTGCTGGTGCTTAAGATCTTTTTAATTATATTTTATTCGATAACGTTGCTTAATTATTAACAATTTAACACTTCAACCCTAAACCCTAGTTCGTTGACACAGACCCATCGTATACTGTATACAACTCTTTTCTTTCTACGCAACAAACCTATATGAACACAAGAGAGTTGGGTGTACTCAGTTATATTGATAGAAAGAGGAAAGAAAACAGTCCAAATTAGATTATAGAGCAGGTTTGGCTGGGGTTTTCTAATAGTAAACAGTTCAAATCGGGAAACAGTCCAAACAGTGCAAAAGTGTGAATTTCTAAAGTCATTGGCCGATTACGTCCTTAGGATTTGGCTGGGGTTTTTCTTAGAAGAAGTGAGAATTCAATTAAAAATTGAGATGGACTGCAGAGTTTAGGATAACGGAGTGAATTCATATGGCCGGGACCACTGTGTTCAAATAAAAAACTCAAAGGAACAATTGCTTGATAATATCCCACAACAACAACAAAGATTTATCTTCTAAATGGGGTTGACTGTATAAAACTTAGAGCACCACTGTCTTTATGTCAAGCCTTATCCCACTAGTTGCTTGATAATATCCAAATTATAGAGAAGAAAAGCTGGACACAAAGTCCTTGTTATGCCAGACTGGCCAGTCATGAACAAAAAACATAAATTAATGACTTCTAATAAAGGGACCCAACGTTTGCATGTGACATGCTTACAATCCAAAATACAAATGGAAACAGAATTTGAAATTCATTTTTTCTAAATTTTTCTGATCGTGATTTCAACCTTATCAGCTGGAGTCGGGTGTGATAGATAAATGATTTCAGCATCTGGGTTGACAAGTTCCCACCTGAAAATTTCATTAATTATAAATAATTTAGAGTTTAGAATTCAAAAGCAAACATATATATGTATAAATCACATTATGACAAAAACTGAGTTTCAAAGATTCCAATATCAAAAGTAAGGGAAATTCTAGGGTACTTTATGGAAAAAAATTGGATATTGATCCTTTCTTTTAATAAGCGATTGTGATGTGCTTAATGAAATGGTTTACTTGTATCCTGTACACAAATGATGTAAGAAGATTGCAAGTTGCAGCCTAACAAGCATGTTTCCAGGACATATTCTTGGTCCACCACCAAAAACTAGGTAAGTTCCAGGCTTAGGCGATTCCTGCAAAATTGTGTAATTAAGTACATTTTCTACATCATTTATCCCTAGGGTAAATAGTTTATAATTGTTTCATGCAAGAATAATGTAGTCTCACACTCCATCTGTCTGGATTAAAGCACATAGGATCATCAAAGTTCTCAGGATTTGTGTGGAGATATCGGACCCAGAGAACCACAGTCCAACCCTTGGGTATTTTGTAACCTGCAAGAATTTTGTTACCACTAACTTGATTACAAACAAGGTCTAATTAATGGTCTAGTTGGAACTCAAACACTTGCACAATGGATTCGTTGTACCTTTATATTCAGCTTCCTTGTTAGCTTTCCGGAAAAGAAATGCTGCAACGTTTGCCATTCTTATTGTTTCTTCTACCACCTATATGTAAATACAAAAGGTTTGGCTTGATATTTAAAATTTGTTTGTAACAATATGAATGCTTGCAAGACACATATATGAATGATGATGGAAATGAAATGATGAACATGGTTAGTAGGTCATCATCTAGCTATCTGATCTTCTATTTCTGAGGAGATATAATATTTAACATCTTTCTTCCTTGGCTATTTGCCAGACTCCAGGCTGGCGTGTGATTTTGCCATAGAAGAAGAGATGATATATAGTGTTGTATATAGTAAAGGTAACGTAGATTGGCTCATTGGGCCCCTTTCGATTTGGGGGTCATGGCCGTAGCAGTCCGTGCTCACCCTCAGGCCGGTCCGGGAGAAGGGGAAGGATTTGAAACCGAACACAAACACGAATTGAATAGAATATTATATTCATTGTGGCAATCCACTACTTTCAACTTTTCTTTTTTAAGCAACAATATAAACAATAAAAAGTTAACATTAATGCATAAACAATACTTTGTTTGTGTATTTCATTTTCATGATATCTTCAAATGTAATATGATCTCCTTTCTTGTTCTGACTTAAAGCCATATTCTCCGCCTGTACATATAATTGCACATGAGAAACTTATCAAGATACTAAAACTTAATGAAGATGATTCATTTCTCTTTATATTTAATTTATACATACCCTAAGTTTTTCGAGGACATTAGGGTATTTGGCAAGATAATATACGGCCCACATTGATGAAATGGCAGTAGAAGCGTATCCAGCAACGATAAGGCTAACAATGTTATCTATCACCTCTAAGTCACTTAATTTATTGCCTTCATCGTCTTTAATTTGCATAAGCCCATCCATTAGGTCATTTGTCACTTCTTTTTGGGTTTTTTTCTTCTCTAGCAACACACTGAAAATGGCCACCAGCTTCTTCCTACACTGTAAATTCATTCACGTTCATAATTAAGTATATATAATCAGAGATCATATAACTGA
The DNA here is from genome assembly GCF_019419815.1 of Pyrus x bretschneideri. NCBI lineage: Eukaryota > Viridiplantae > Streptophyta > Magnoliopsida > Rosales > Rosaceae > Pyrus > Pyrus x bretschneideri. The sequence goes on along the minus strand of NW_025999612.1, from coordinate 12,507,306 downwards.
TTAGAAACCTTTAGGATTTCAGGTTGGAATTAATAATAAGATTAACCTGACTAGCATGGCGAAAAGACGTTCCAGGAATGTTGTATGGTAGAGCTCTAACTCCTTTCAGTATTCCAGCAAACAAGTTATCAATGGTATCTAGGAGCGGTCCTGGCTCCAGACTTGCAAATAGTTTTCCAATATTTTCAAATGCTACCTGCAAGTATATATATGAGACATGGAATACTAATTAGCTAGCTATGTTAATCAAGACACACACACATAGTTGTATGTTTAATCAATTTATTTGATAATTTACCTTATTAAACTCGTCATACACGTTGATTCTACCCTTTTGAGCCCATGATTGAAGTGCAGCCACCATTCTCGGTTGAACTTGGGGGGCAATGTTTCTTAGAGAGTTTGGCCGATTAATAGCATTTGTGACAAAGTTTCTGAGTCTTTCATGAGACTTTCCATGAACTGCCGCCAAAGAAGTATAGCCCATAAGCTCAACGCTTGGCCACTCTAGCATGAAGATGTCATCTTTTGAAACACGAATTTGTTGACCGCCGGAAAGCATGCTATGATGGAAGGTTTTCCGAAGAGGTGGGTTCTAAACATTCCAACTCCATCGCCATGCCTGAGCATACACATGACAAAAAAATGTTAACTATTCATCAAAATATAACCAGTTAATTCTATCAGTATTTTGGTCAGTAATTCTGTTAGTCAATAGCATAATATGACTAGTTATTCATTTTTGTTTAATTGATCATCTGTGCGAGATGTTTACAATGGTTATAAAAAAAAAATAATAAATAAATAAAAACTAAAAATAAAAAACTGAAAATTGATAGAAATCAACGCTTAATATGACAAAAAAAGCAGTAAATAAAAAAGATTCAGATAGCTAGTTTGGATTTGAGTCTTAGAAGAACTATTAATAACAATCAAACTAAATAGTAGAATTTTTCTCCGCCACGAAGGGTGAAACCAATGTCTTATATTTTGAAACAGTTGAAGGATTCCCCAACATCTCGTCTTTTACGTACGTACCCGCAGGCCGCAGTTCTTATGGAAAATCTGTTATTTGTACACATTAGGAATATTAACTTGCAACGTATAATATCTTGAATCTCTTAAAAAAGTTCAATAATTTGATTATTTGAACCATGGTGTCAAAGTCATTGCTAAGTTCGGTGTTTTCAGGACATGGGATCAAATTGATTAAGTTGGGTACTACCACCAAAAAGTTAATTAAGTTGGGTACTAATCAATCGACCCTGAAAATAATAAAAACAAAGATAATAGACAAACAACAATTTAAAAATATATATTTTATTTCATAATGAAAACAATTTCAATCTCAAGTCTAAGTATCTCGTTTTACTCATTCACGTATATTATAAAGAGAAAGAAAACCTACTTGCGTCGCTTAGCATTGATAAATTCATCGGGACGGCGAATAATTTTGAAATACCAAAGGAATGTAAGCATTTCCCCAAGAAATGGAAATCCCATGTGACCTGGGGGCAGTTTGGCGATTGAGGTGGAAGGCCATAGTTTGAGAGGTAGCACAAACCAAAGCTCATTCCACCACCACAAGAGTAATCCCAATAGTGGCAAACCACCCAAAGCCAAACCCAGCCACACCCCAATAGAAATTTCCATTAACCCTAGCTGCGTACAAATATGCTAATAAATGGTGACACTGGCTTCTTGGCTAGTTATGGCTCATGCCTCATGGTCTCAAAAAACCTTTAGATTTTTCGGATTTAAATAGAGTTGGTTTGTTATCGTTCTTGATTCCTACTGGTTTATTCCTCTTGCCAGACGTTAGCAAGTGTACAAAGAATTTTTTTAATACAGTAACAGATAATACATAATTGAATTACTACTGGGGAGGGCTTATTATATATTGAAATCCTGATTTAGCCCAGACAGGGAATAAACCTATTGTACTTAGGGATTTTGGGGGTGGGGGGTTATTATATGCGAAATTTTTTAGTTGTATCTGCACAACAGTACAAGGGTAGATTATTTATTTATTAGTATGAACGGATCTTTATGCCATGAATATGCTTCTTTTGCCAGATTCAGCATCTTTTTTTTGCAATCTTGATTTTTATTGCTTGATTGATATTAATAATCCTGTCATACAAAAATAACAGGTTGTGGGTCAACTTGTTAATAAGTTGGGTCATTATTGGATCACCCATTGAGAACCCGTTAAGAAGTCGGGTCATTCGTTAAAAACCCGATAAGATTTTCCAAATCTAGACATTAGACATAGGGCTGGAAAAAAATCCCAAAAATCCCAAACCAAACCGAAAAAATCCCGATCCCAAACCAAAAAAATCCCAAACCAAAATTCCCGAAATTTTCGGTATGTAATCCCGAACCAAACCGAAATTTTCGGTATGGGATTCGGTATTCCATCTCCATTTTTTCGGTATTCCCATACCGAATTGAAATAAATATTATATATATATATATAATTTTTTTTATTATAAGAGAATTATTTCAACCGTTCATTGTTTTAGATTTAATCTGTATATATATATATATATATATATACAATTACCAACAAGAAGGGAGCAACCACAAGCATCAACAAGATCAAGGGGACGAAGGGGCCGAAGAGGCCAACAATATTTATAGACTTTAAGCTTTGCTTTTTAGCTTTTGGTTTGTAACTTAATTATTGAAACTTTGGCTCATAACTAATTTTTTTGATTTTGGGTTTGTTACTTTATTTATAAACTTTGGCTTGTAACTAATATTTTTGCTTTTGAGTTTGTTACTTTATTTATTACTTTATAATATGTCAAATTTTAGCCCAAAAACATAATATGTCAAATTTTAGTCCAAAAGCCAAAAAACATTTCGGGATTCCCGATTTGTCCCGAAATCCCGAAATTATTTCGGGATTCCCGAAAATTGGGATTCCCGAAAATTTGGTTTGGGATTGGGATTAAATTTGGGATTCCCAAAAATTTCGGTTTGGGAATCGGGACAATGGTTTCGGTATGGGATCCCATACCGAACCACCCCTAATTAGACATGCTAATCTCTTGAATGACCTCGATACAAAACTACACAACTCGTTAACATATCGGATCACCTATGAAGAACCCATTGAAATAACGAGTTTGACACGACACGACCTATTAAAAAAACGACCGTGCCGAGAAATGAAATGAACACGACAACATGGCCCATTTGTCAGGCCTAATATTATAGTGATTAAATGAAAGGGTATTATTTTTGTAATCATGGTGTTAATTAAATTTTCACTCATAGTCATTATGTTAGAGTACAACTAACTTCTAGTTAGAAGAATTTTTTTGATAATTTTAGATAAATTTTTTTCTGTAAAATATAGAGCATGATTGAAGATGCTTACAAAATAAATAAACAAACATTATCCGGTAGAAGGTAGTCCAATAAAAATATGTCATTTTTTTCAAAGAATAATAGAATAAAAATAAATGAACTTCACTTATCTATCTCTATTGTTATAATGCCAAATCTTCCTTATAAAAAAATTAAAAAAAAATTTTTTAAAAAAGAAAAACTAATGAAAATGGCTTGAAAACTTTGAGTTTTAACGATAAGGACGAAATAAAAGGTAAAGTGAATAGTATCATGATTGACTTTTTAGTGTAAAAATGTAGTTTTTTTGTTAAAGTGAATAGTACTTGAAGCTTTTCGTTAAAGTTTCCTAAAAAAAATCATAATTGCAAGCCTTCTCGTTGGTGTTTCAAGTTTTACCATAATTTTCCATAAATAATCGTTAATCAATTTATCTCTAAAATGAGCCAATTAATTTTTCTTTTTGACAAGGCTTATTATATTAACACCCCACAAATTATTGAATAAACCTCACATACTTAATACACCCCACATTTGCTTTTTCAATGAAATATTATCTTAATACACCCCTACATACTTCCTCATAATACCTTCACACCTCACATTCTCAATATACACCTTATATTTTCTACATGCACCCCATATTTTCTATACACCACACATTTCTCAAATCTTATAAAGCTTTTAATTTGGACAAAAAATGTCGACTGCAATTTTGACAAAAGATGCCACTTGGGATTTAAAGCATATGTGGGTTGTTTTCAATTCCACCATTAAAACTCATGTCGTCTGTTTTTAATATTTGGTGGTAATTTTAGGTATTTAATTCTTCATGTAATCCTTGTGATCCCTAAAAGATGAATACGAACATAGAAGCTTGAATAACGCAACAAAAGCAAGATTAAATAATCATAGATGTTGTCAAAATCACTAAAACAATCAAGAATATGAAGTCTTACCTCATATGAAGTTTCCAAAACATCGATTTCGTGTTTCATTCGTCAAAAATAATTTTTCTCAATCAACATGTTTATAGTTTCATTGGTTAGGGTTTTGTTCAACGATGGAGGGTCGGAGTGACACACCCCGACCGAGGTCAGGGAGTGCTGGCCGTCACGCAAGGGTGACGTAACCATGTGCACAGTGCGGAAGCTAATAAAACCATAAAATAAGAAGTACGAATAAATAGAAACTAGCATACATGAGGTAATAGAAATAAGTGCTAGCGTAAGTGAGACACAAGTTCAGAGCATAATGTCAAAAGCAGTCCAAACTAAAATGACACGACAACAGTACACCCGAAGGTGGCCCTACGCTGGTGATCGTCTGTCAGAAATGCCGGGAAAGCCCTCTGGGAAACCACCAAACCTGCTAGACAACTAGAACCTAGAGGGGCGCAAAACAAAAGCGTGAGTGGGCAAAAACAAAGCTTTTCAAAAACCATTTAATAAATAAGTTCTAACCTCTCGCCGTAAAACCTGTATACTTCCCAGAAAAATAAACATATATACATATATATATATATATATATATCAATCATGCTTAAGAATATGCCATGTCAGAACCTCAGAATGAAATGCAAGTGCTCAGGTAGATATCATATCAATAACATATAGTCTGGCAGCCGGAGTCACCTAACGTGACCTGTACGGCTGCATCTAGAGCTTAAATCTCAATCTCAATAACTAAACCTGCCCACGAGTCGGAACCACCTAAAGTGGTCTGTACGACAGGCCTGGGTGTAATACATATAAACGCTCTAGTGCTACGATCACGTGAAGGCTGTACGAATAATCGCGGGTCACCTACGAGTCGGAACCACCTAAAGTGGTATGTACGACAGGACTGTGCACCTAACTTGGATCCAAGCTGAGCATGTGGTGCGGGAGGTGAACAACACGTGAAAGACTGTGCCCTACTCTGGGCGGGAGCACTAACACCGGGGGTGCAGGTTATGAGCTCTCTAAGCATCTCAAATCACTACGGAATATAAACATAAATAACACTTACCTGGCACTTACCTGTGCGTCCACAGCACTAATACATACGAACATATATATATGCAACTAATCATGCATAATAACCAACAATATGAAAATGGCATATAACTAATAAACATTTAAATCAGTTTCTAGGAAATATAAGTATATAGGTATATACGGAAAACCAAAAGCCCACTCACTGGTAAGTGGAAGGGTCGTAACCCCCTGCCTCGAGTGACCACGCTCGTCCTCGGGATACGTCTCACCTATATGCGAAATAACTATAAAAACGTTAATTTTAAAGCACATAACCAAACTTTAGAAATAACTTCTCATACAATGCTCAAATGGGGTGTATGAATACACCAACGTGATCTACTCAACCTCACGAACATCCCCAAATTTTTAAAATAATTTTTCACCGCCGCACGCGCCCCCACGCGCAGGCACGTGCCTGGCACGCTGACGGCGTCAACTGACGCCGTAGGGAATATTCCATTAACCCTAACGGTTTCCGTCAACGGCGTCAGGAATATTCTGTCAGATTTGACGGAATATTCCGACTTCTTCCCCGGCGAGCCTCTGGCGCCGTCGCCGGTGCCGGAAAACTGGAAAATTTTCAAACTTCGATAACGTCTTCGTTTTTCATCCAAATTTCACAAAATTGGTACCAAAATGAAGCTTAGAACTAGAAGAACACAATCATACTACTTTCAAGGGTTAAAAACCACGAAATCTCACCTGAAAATTCAACCCAACTCCGCCCAACTTCGAAACTAGTGATCCCGACGTCCAAAACCATCAAACGAACCACTCCGAGCCTCCTTGGAACCTCACCAAGCTACCTACAAGCTTGAAATTCCCTAAAACATGAGAAATCACGTGTGCATGAACAGTACTCGAATTCGGACATCGTGGATTCGACGTGAAAACGATGGTGTTCTTACCTGAAAATGGTATGGTTGGACTCCTACAAGCCTCACGAGCTCGAATATGGTCTTGGTTTCCTCGATCTGTGGAAGTTTAATGGGTTTTGGGTGTGTGTCCGTACGTATATGGTGAATGGGAAGGGAAATGGGGCTCGGGACAATCACAGGGAAAGGGACAGAAAGGTGTGGGGTGTAGGAGTGTGAGTGTGTGGCCCAAAACATGCCAACACAGCACAAAAACAACCAATAAACGTAACGAAATCGAACTAGGGGCAAAATAGTCTTTTCACGCGTACGTTTTTGATGTTTCTGGGACGGGCTGTCACACGGAGGGATTTTGATAGTTGAAGAAAATAAATAATATGTTAAAAAGTGATTTGGGGTTTATTTAGAAATATTTTTTTTAAAACCTAATAAGGTCAAAATTGTCATTGCATAGTAGGGTAAATAAATCATTTAATATTAAATTTTAATGTGAGGTGCATTCAATATTTTGTGGGGTGCTAATATAAAAAGAATTTTGGCAAACCATATTGTTAGGGGGATAGAGAATCGGTGACAAATCTGCATTAGAATGCATATATATCATTATTTTTTTATATTGTAGTAAAGCGTCATTTGCAGTTGAGCCAATTAATTAAATGGTCAAAAAATACTCCATGAGAAGTGTTGAACCATGCTAACCCTACCGAGAGCTCGTGCCAAAGCAAAAATACTAGATCTGTCTCGATTGGATCTACTAGAAGAGTAGAAGAGGAATCACTCGCTATTTATGCCTTTTGAGAAATGCTAAGGAGACTTTTGAAAGTGAGACTCTCTATGAACTCTCTGTCATCTCATGTTTTTCACATAATATTTTATAATGTTTGCACGAGAATTAATGTTAAATTGTGAAATGCCAAAGAGTTCATGAAGAGTCTCTCACTTTGAGAGAGTTCTCCTTAGCATTTCTCATGCTTTTTTTGGGGGGGGGGGGGGGGGGGGGCATTTTGATTTAAGTGCCTTGTTGAACTGCTTTTTTGATTAAATATCTATTACTTTTTAAATTTTGATTAATCTCTTCCTTACTATTTAGGTGCCACGCATATTATAACTAGTCAAATTTTAATGCAAAATTACATAATTTGCCATCATATTTAATGGACCAATTGATTCTCAAATTATTATCCAACGTTCCTACAATTTAGTAGATATATATTCCAATACTCAATTTCAGCAAAAAGTCTTTAATTATAAAACCTAGCAGACTTGATATGTTCTTCTACTGATATATACCTCAACGTGTCAATACGAAACCTTGCTTGTTCGTCAAAAAAAAAAAAAAAAAAAAAAAAAAAAGAGAGAGAGAAAAAAAAAAAAATTCAAATTGGCATGTACAAAGAGAGGTATCCTAGTACCGGACATCAGGCCACAATCCAAATACCATTCAAGTTGAGCAAATTGCTCAATGCCTGTATACAAATTCTGCAATACTTAGAATGCTAATTTTGGTACGTTATATAACTTAGGTGTGCTATAGAATGCTAATTTTGGTACGTAACAAACTATTATGACAAACCATTGGTACATTATACAATTTCAAGGTACGCTATAGAATGCTAATTTGGTACGTTATATAATTCCAAAGTACGCTATAGAATACTAATTTTGGTACGTAATAAACTATTGGTACATTACATACTTTCAATTTGGATACGCCATAGAACGTTAATTTTGATGCATTACAAACTACTCATATGCTATACATTTCCAACGTGAGTACGATATAAATTGCATTTTTTGGGACTTGCAAGTATGTTGGTAAGCTGTAATATATGTTGGTACACTATGAAATGTTTATTTTGATACGTACCAATATGATGGTACATTATGAATTCCCCAAAGTGATTGTTACCAACTTGACAAACTTGTACGAGCCTTTGTAAAAAGAAAAAGGAAAAAAAAATTGGCAAAAGCAAATGTTTCTCTCCAATAGTTTGTATAAAAGGTATCATACATCATTGGAATCAAATTCAGTTTGGGAGTGTTTACATTCATTTTAAACATAGTAATTATGTACAAACAAACATACCAACTATATACAGATAAACTTATCCCTGCAATGTTTATGTACCCATAATTTTAAGTTTGTTTAGTTTCATATTAAGCGTACCAACTACATACCAACAAACATACCTAAATAGCAAAAAGAAAACTGAACAAATCAACTATAATATCTACGTAATTAATTGTACCAATTAATATTGTGTTCACTAGTCAAATTTACCAAACATTAGTAAACTTTCAGTAGTTCCCCAAACAAACATAGCCATGAACGTACCCACACTACCCAATAGAAAAACTAGGAAGTGTAAACATAAATAAAAATAAAATAAAAAAACATATTTTGAAATCCAGAACCACATCAAAAGTTAAACATATCAGTAAAGAGATTAAAAAGTGTAAAGTTTGTTTTGATAGTTCCTAAAATAAAGGCATTGGGTTCAAATTGATATACCATTATGAGTATAAATATAATGACATGTAAATATAAAAATGACACCTTAATATATAGCATTATGAGTATAAATATAAAAATGACATGTAAATAGCTTAAATTCAATTATGCTGATGTGGCCTCAAATTAAGGCACCTTAATCAAAAGTTCAAAAACTTTAATAAAAACTTAAAATATCCTAGATGTTTAGTCAAAACATTGTAAAAATGGAGTGGTGAATTCTAATTTCTCCTTTTTTTTTGTTTATGCATTTATGCCTTTAGGATGGAGGGTATGGAGAAGGATTCTTTTACGATGGTGCTGCACCACCTCTCTTTCCTGCTAGGTCCATGATCCATGCCATGGAGGAGCATCATTGGAGCTTCGTACCCTCTACGTAAGAGCCACCTTAGCACTCGAAATGCATTAAAGATTAGAACTAATGTACAAAGTTCCTCCAAACCGCAGCCTTACTGCAGCTTAAAGCGGGACTCTCCTTTTTCCGGTAGCACCCAATCTTTCATTAAAGTCGCCGGTGACAAGCCATGGGATACTTGCATGAGGACTGATGTTCGTTATTTTACTTCTTGCCAAAGCATTTCTTGAATCACACGATCTCCGGCCAGTGGAAGGCTTTCTGGGTTCAGTGAATCGGTCACTAAAGGAACCCCCCGAAAGGGCTGCCGTCCAATGGGTACACGAAGTGACGAAGTTGCTCTGGCTACAAAACTACGCATGTGTTGTTTTGACGAAGTTACTTTTAGTTTTTTATTCTCAAAATAATAAAAAATGAAAAATTAATTTATAGAGTTTTTACAATTTGGCTTTTAGTTTTTAATTTTTTTTTAAATTGAAAATTAAATAGTTACCAAACTACTGTGAATTTATAGTTGCAATAGAATTGTAGTTCATTTAGTTATCGCTAGTCAAAACCAAATTAAAGCAAAAGAACGATTAGGCTGGATTCTAGAACATATTTTAAAAGGGTATCATTGTTTTATGGGCATGGTCAAGTACATTCTAAAATGCACAATGTGCATAAGATGAGCATTGACATAATTCTCCATGAGATGAGCGGTGTTATTAAGTAGGAAAAAAACTTAAAACATAAAATAACAAACTGGAGAGACATTGTCTCTTTTTTTTATCTCTCTCATCACTTGAATGCTCACATGATTAAGAACATAGGGTTGTCATAGAGAGAAGGTCGAGAAACCCGAATGTGAGTGTGTGGATGAAATGGAATTATGAAGCTTCATACAATCTGGTGCAAAAGTGATTTGATGCTGAGAAGAGATGCTACGTACATTAGTAGTAGTTGCTCCTCATGCATGATGCATGCCTTGGCCTGATCGATCAGAGGAGTCATCTTCGCTGCCGTCAGAGGACTCAACTTAAAAGTTCAAACTTCCTCCAACACTAGCAACCTAGCTATTACCAATGGACTTTGTTCTCAAAGTATAAACAGTAAGAGTTCCGTTAATGTGGCGAAGCCAAAGATTCCACGTACATAGCTACTCCAATAAGATATAGAGCAGAAACGTCAACAACTTTCTTGCATGTCACCTTCTCAGGATTATATAAAAATATCATACACTCTTTTCGGTTAAGATGAGAAAAAATCGGTTAAAATAGTTTGAACACGTGAATAAAGACCTAAAGATGTTCCGTTAGATGATGTGAGACTTAGGGCAAAAGAGATAAAGGAAGACATAGGAAGACTTGGACAGAGATTATAAAAAGACATGGGGTACTTATATCTAATGAAAGATTTGGTGCAAAACTGAACACCATGACGTTCTAAAATTCATATAGCCAACCCCACTTGATGAGATAAGGCTTGATTGTTGTCGTCGTTTTGTTGTTTTATCATACCCTTTTCCTTGTCTCCGGTTTTGATCAAAACTTCATCTTCTAAACCGGACATGGGCTGCAACCTATAGTGGTCAATACTCAAAACGGAAATCAGAAAGAACCTCAAACTTCATAGCTGGAACGAAATTCACTAGCATCGTCTCGCTTAAAAACGTAAACAAGGGGAATCCCAACAGTTGTGCAAACACAAACCAAGACCAGAAAAGCCGAAAGTGTTATAAATCTACAGCAGGATCAACCTCAACAGTATACAAGGTCAAGCTTTGTGAAAATGACGAGTAAAAAGTAAATTCAAACCTTTTTAACACTACAAAAGAAAATCTGGAACGACCGGTGTTTGTGCAACCACATTCAAAGGCACTTCCGCTCGTTGTCGAGCTTTGTGCTTACTATGTCTATGACTACTTTTCTGCTTCACTTTCTGACCATTTTCTTCTCTTTCATCTCCCTTCTTCCCCGGGCTTCCATGTCTTCTCCCTTTACTATGACTATGGTGCTTGCTATTTCTCGAACATGGGTTTCCTAGATCATGCTTTTCAACATCACCCAAATTTTCTTTAGCAGAATCAACATTTAGTTTCTCCTTCCCTTTTCTCTTACTCGATGACTTGGTGGATACTCTACTCTGAGATGAGGTGGGATTGGTGTCGCTACCTGAAAGAACGTCTCGCACAGTACCAGACAACACATCTTCCTTCGGGCGAGGGTTGGCTGCAATAGGTGCTTGATCTCCATCTAATTTCACCACCACAGGCCGAGGCTTTGCATGACATGGCTTTTTCTTTGAAACAAGTAATTTAACTAGATCTTCATCATCGTCATTAGTATCAACCTGTAATTTAGGATCATTGGCAGGTGGATAATTATCTTCCTCCTTCACAGAGGGAAGATAATATAAACCGTGCTGCTTACGGTGCTCTGCAAGCAGAGACGTGGATTCGTTCGATGGCACTGGCTCTTCTTTGCTTTCATGGATAGGAATAGAAAAACCAGCTCTCTCCTCATACTGTGGGCTTCCAAGAGAAAATGAACTTAACGAAGGTAGTTGAACATCACCGAAGATTTTTTCCAAGTCTTCAAGATTCTCTGCAAGCATTAACCCATCTGGTACAGGAACTCTTTCTTGAGCACTCACTGAGACAGGACCTAGATCACTTGAAAAGGCATCATGCATCACTCTGATGATTTGGGACGCTTGTGCTTCTTCACTTTCCAAACTTTCTTCCCTGTGTACTGGACAATCAAGCAGTTCTTGCCTAATCAACTCGATGTAACAAAGTATATTCCGTGCTCTCTCTAGTATTTCTACATCATAGCTTCCCATTAATGGAGTCACAGCCAGTTCAACTCGATTTAAAAGGTTTATGATAGATTCACATGTGAAACTGTCCTTCAATGAAGACGATGCAGATGTCTGCCCAAGAGTAGCAGTTTCCTCCCCATCATATTCCACAGAAAGACCTTCAAAAGATTGATTTAAAACCCTCGGGTTGAATCCTTCATCCTGTATGCAATGCACAGGAGCATCACATGATGCCAAAATAGAACTCTCTGGGTCAACTCGTTCCAAAACCAATCCATCAAAAGTTGAGGAGGAAGCAGTATTACCCCTCTGCAAAAGGTAAGAATTTAAACAAAAGACTAAAACTTTAAGAGCAGACTGTACATATATCGCTCTTATAAATGGTGCCAAGAGAATTGTACGAGGCTGTAATAGTGCCTCCATGAGCTCAAACGGGTTTATCGAGAATTCAACATATTGCCCTGACAACCAAGCAGCGGCTGATAATATCCTGTGTAAGAAAGGATTACCAAGTAATGCAGGATCAATCAGTAGATCACGACTGACCCGGACAAGCTCTGGTCTAACATCCTTGACCCTCATACCAATATCAATAAGCTGCTTCTCAATTTCTTCCCCCTTCTGGCAATGCGGGATCCTCGCCATTTCTCCCAGAAGTGATACATACCAATCGAAGTCAACAATAATCTCGTACACATTACTGCAGCATGTTGATAAAATGGAATCCAAAATCTCATTGCAAAACTCGGGATCAGATTTAAGAGCATAATTGACCAACAACCTGCAAATTTCAGCCACATTATTCTCAGACAGCATTGCCATAACAAGACGCAAAGACTCCAGCTTGATATTCGTATCCACATCACTCAAAGACTTAATCACAACCTCCTTATTCTCCAACACTGCCCACAAGTGCTTTGGGGCAACCACCGAAAGTGCCTGCAACGCAAGATACTTGAGATTCGGATCATCATCAACTAGCATTTCCCGAATCTTCACAACGACAACCTTCACTGCAGATTCATAATCACTCAAACCGGTCACCACTGTCCTAATACACTCAAACAACAATGATTTGGCCCCAGTCCTCCTGATATGTTCACAAACCGGCTCAACAACCCTCTTCGCCAACCTGGGTTCTAAAGGAGCCAACTTTGCAAATATCTTCAACACCTTAATCAAAACCCAGTTGTTCTTGGAATCAACCAAGATCTTATAAAACTCAGGCGCCAACGGAAGATATGACCTGGGTTCTCTCAAAGCAAGCTCACAAAACACCCCAACAGCCACAGACACAATCTGCGAGTCAGGACTCTCCAAATTCTCAACCAAACGCTTAAAACACACCCTCACAGCATCTGGGTATTTATCAAACACCCTCAAAAGCACGCCGGTTGCTTTCTTTCGGACGAAAACCTTGCCGCTACCCAGCAAGGTGAAAACCTCTGGTGTCAAATCCCTAGCAAGATCTACAGTAGCAATTCTAGAAAGGCATTCGAGCGCTAAGCTTACCTCGAGCTCGTTCGTAGAGGTGAGGTCCTTGCGGAGCTGGTTGGTGATGAGGACGAGGACCGGGGTGTCGTCGGAGAAGGAGTGGGCGGCGGCGTGGTAGGCGATCTTCTTGTGGGAAAAGCGGGTGGAGGAGAGGAGCTCGACGACGTGGAAGGCAGCGAAGGACATGTCGAAGAAGTGGAGGGAGGAGAGGTAGGTGAGCTTGTGGAGGGCGTTGGCTTTAGTGTCGGCGTCGGTGGATTTGATCTCGCGGCGGATTTCGTCGAGGGCTTTGGAGAGGAAGGCGGACTCGCCGATGAGCTGGAGGCGGAGGCCTTTGATTAGGTCCTCCAGCGTGCGCTGGAAGAGGTTTTCCATGAGGGAGGAACCCGCCATGCGCGGCGGAGGATTTGAGATTTGGTAATTTTTGACGGTGGCGCTACACACTCCGTACAAGGTGGGGCATGTTATGGAAAGGTGATGGCTTTGGGCTTGTCTTTGGACTTGGGAAGTGAACGAGAATTCTCTACAGATTTTGAGAATCTTTCAATCATATTTGTCCATCATATATCATGTAATTAGAAATTATTGTAAATTTTTTATTTAAAATTAAATATAAACAATACTTAACGAAAATTGATCGTACGATACACGATGAACGGATGTGATTGGAGGATTTCCAAGATCTTCACAAAGAGGAACCATAGAGGATACTCATTCAGATACCTCACAGTCTGGTTTCTATCTAGTTGATCTTGTTTCAAAATAAAATATAAATTTTTTTTAGTGGGTTAGACAATAAGGTCAATAGAGATTGAACATCGGTCTAAGTACTAGTTTAGTACTAAGGTGCTTTTATAAAAAGTGGGTATAAAAAAACTAAGCTCAAAAAGTTGTTTGGTAAATACTTAAAAACAGCTTATTTTCACAGTTTTGGGTGAAAAAAGCTAAAAACGTGAAGCAACAAAAATGAGCTTATTCTCACAGCATAGTAGAAGCTGTTTTTTTTTTTTTTGAAGGCACAACAATACAAAACCAGCGCATCATAAGAAAAAGTTGGGAAATTGATTGAAATTCATTTTACAAATCCAATTGTTGAAGGAACAAAAAAGCTGAATACTAACAACATTATCGATTTAATATTGACCATATATTGACAAAACGATGGGACATAATCGATGAAATGTTGAGAAGTGATCATTTCAGCAAATAAAACCTGCAAACTGATCATTTCGGCTAACTTCTTAGAAAATTTGGTAATGCCTTGGACTTAACAAATGATATTATATACACTATAGGAGAGGGGGTCGGCTTACCCTCACAATGGGTTAGCAATAATTTGGTTCAAATTCGCTTTTGATGAGAGTTGAACCTAAGACCTCGCACTTATAAGTGAAGAGGAATACCACTAGTCTCTACTTAAGGACTCCCACCACCACGTTTAAGGACTCACTTAAGAGCTTTAGAGGATATTCGAGTCACTAAAGAATTTTGTCTACAATGAAAATTCCGTATAGTATAATCCCTAAATATAGGGACTAAAATATTAAAAATTATTATTCATTTCATTGAAATATTGTAACCGTTGATAAAAATAAAAGGGTTAATATCAGTTTACTACCCTTAAGTTTATTGGTTTTCAACATTTGATACATCATTTTTTTCATCTTAAAGTGGTATCTAAAGTCATAATTTTGGAACACTTTCATACATCCGTTAAGGTTGTTGTTAAAGCAACCGTTAACTGGTGATGTGGCGCCCACGTGGACAATGATTGGGTGCCACGTGTCAATATAGGATCCATGCGAATTAAAAAAAATAAAAAATTAAAAAAATAAAAAAATTATTATTATTATAAATAATTTCGTCTCCTACCTCATCCCATCCCTCGACCCTCCTTCCCTCCCTCTATTCTCTCATCTGCACCCACCCAATCATCTTCCCACGCCCTGCAAATCCACCATTCTCCATCTATCTTTAACCGTGCGCCGTCAGATCTACGATGAGATCGAAGTTGTGGCCCGCCTGCACCAATGACAATGTCTATTTCTCCTCCGCTTTAGTCAAGATCCCGTCGCTGGTTGTCACATCCCAACCTGAGCCTTCACCACATCCCGGGCTCGACTCCATCGTAGCACGATATTGTCCGTTTTGGGCCCCGACCACGCCCTCACAGTTTTGTTTCTGGGAACTTACACAAGAACTTCCCAGTGGGTCACCCATTATGGGATTGCTCTCGTGTGCTACTCGCTTAATTTTGGAGTTTCGATGGAACCCGAAGCCAGTGAGCTCCCAAAAAGTCTCATGCTAGGTAGAGATGAGAATATACATATAAGCTTTGCAGGATCCTCACCCCTGGACGATGTGAGATCTTACAATCCACCCCCCTTAGGGGCCCGACGTCCTCGTCGGCACACTTCTGGCCAGGGATTGGCTCTAATACCAAATTGTCACATCCCCGCCTAGGCCCCCATCATATCTCAAGCTCGACTCCACTATAGCACAATATTGTCCACTTTGGGCCCCAACCACACCTTCACGATTTTGTTTCTGGGAACTCACACAAGAACTTCCCAATGGGTCACCCATCATGGGATTGCTCTCGCGCTACTCGCTTAACTTTGGAGTTCCGATGGAACCCGAAGCCAATAAGCTCCCAAAAGGCCTCGTGCTTGGTAGAGATGAGAATATACATATTAGACTTACATGATTCTCACTCCTAGGCAATGTAGGATCTTACACTGGTTCTCTTTGGAATGGCTGCCATCAAGTTCATGGTGGACCTGAAAACTGACGTTGTTCACCAGAAGGATGAACCCAATCGAGAACAGCGAGGCATGTGTTGGAGAAGAAGACGGTACAGATGCAGATGGGTCGAAAAATTAGGAAAAGCCAGAGTCTTTTGCCAAGGTGGGGCTCGAAGGTTTGAGCTGACGAGGCTATCGAAGAGAAGATGAGGGTTGGGTGGGTGCAAAAAATAGAAGGAGTGAAGGAGAATAGATGGAGTTTCGGGGGAGGTAGAAGGCGACCTTTTTTTATATATAATAATTATTTTATTATTTATTTAAAAAAATTTAATCCACGTAGGTCATATATTGACATGTGGCACCCAATCATTGTTCACGTGGGCGCTACGTCACTAGTTAATGGTTGATTTAACAGCAACCTTAACAGAGGTATGAAAGTGTCCCAAAAGTATGACTTTAGGTACCACTCTGGGATAAAAAAACATGATGTATCAAATGTTGAAAGTCAATAACTTCAGGGTAGTAAACTGATATTAACCCAAAATAAAAAACTATCTATACCATTGATTTTTCAAGAATTAAAAAAAAAAAAAAAAAAAGGCAAATGAGAAGTTGCCCCCCTTGGATGGGTTCAAAAAACAAGGAAAAAAAACATAAAGAGCAGCACTATTCTCATTCAAAATTAATATGAAGTCCACTATTTGAGTTTCTATATGTAGTCCTCATATTTGAGAATTCTTTTGAGGTATCTGGCGAGTCCCTATGTATTGAAATACTTTGAGGATTTTAATTCCGACTCATTAGAAGTCATTTGTCCCTATATATAGGGACTATACGGTTGTGGGGACTTCATTTAGGAACTCCATTGAAAATGCTCTAAGTGGCTAATTATCCCTTAAACAGTAGACGTATCACTTTACCCGTTATTATTAAATTTTGTTAACTTGTCATTAAATTTAGTCATATTTAGTTCGTTTAATATGGAAAGGTAAATAAAAAGTGTGATAAATTTGACATATAAAGGAAAATTGTAAATTGTACATGTCAAAATGCCTTAGAACTAAACTGAAAATGACTGGTTGAATGAATGTCATAAGTTGAAAAAATTCTTATGTTCCACTTGGCAAACAACCTAAGACGCAAAGACTCTCCATCAACCCTCACTCATTAACGGCCACGTGGTCAAGCGTCCAAATCCAAGTGTTTTTTCATAAGTTGAGGCCTGAAGGGGCATTTTAATTTTTTCCCTAAAACAATATAATTAGCTGAATTACATTGTGTTACCATCCTGGCAAACCAAGCCAAAACACAAATAACCACAATACATAGCAAACACATTACTTAACTACCTACAAATATAAGTCTAAAATTCTGATTCTGGAAGAACACCAAAACTTTCTCTCCCAGTGAGAGTTTTTCTCTTCTATTGAAAGTCTTTCTCACCTTCTGTGTGAGGCTTCAAAAATTAAGAAAACTCAGTGGCGCCGACCCTAGCCTCAGTCAAGGTTGGTCGCTGTTACCTCCCTTCTCTATTTCAATTCTCTGCTCTTTGTTTCTACTGCTTTCTCCTCTTGCCTTTTACTCTGATCTATTTTATCCCTCTTGCCCAGTTGGTATCCCTCATCTTCGTTCATCATTATTCTGATTCTTAACCAAGAATATCGTGGAGATCGTGTGTGGAGCATCGGCGTTTTCACCGACTCGAGTGTTTCCAACACCAACACATTCTCCTGGTTATCTACCCTTATCAGCATTGTTGTTCATGGGCTTTCACGGACTTCATCCTAATAGTTGGCTTCCTTCGATCAATTGTTGGCTATCCTTTCTTTGTGGCTATGCTCATGAAGCAGATCGGGGTAGGATGCTGCATTTGAAGAGGCGATGCTTGGGATGTGGACAAGGAATTGGATGGATCAAGGTTTATGTGGAGGTGGCGGATGCAGTGGATGTTTCTAGAGTCTGTAAATTTGTTTGTGTGCTTGGGCTTCAATGGTTGGTTGGCCCTTTTGTACTCTGTTTGTCTTGGGCCACTTTTTGCTTGTCCATATGTTAGCTTTAAGCCTTTGGTTGTGTTTTTTGTGTTTGTAAGAGCACTTCCACCCCTAACACAAATGTGCCAGCACCCAGTGCATTTATCCACTTAGTGAACATTGATAGACCCCAATGAACAGTAATAGACCAAATGCATCTCCACCCCTAACAAAAAATAGCCTAGTCAATTTTATTAAAATATTATTATTTTTATTATAAAATAATAAAAATAATAATTTTATTATATATATAAAAAAAAAAAAAAAAATAAGTCACACTAGAACCCTTTATACACTCCCTCTACATCCCCAACTGATTCTTTCTCTCTCTCTCTCTCTTTTCCAGCTCACTCCCGTGACCTCTCCTTCTCCTTCCTCTTCAAAACCTTCAACAAATCAAACACAAAATATTATTTTTGTAATCCTTGGAGCTCAAGGAACCCAATATGGCCTTGCATGCGGCATTGGTGCATGGTGCGAGGTCCTACCATTGAAGGCAAGAGCTTGAGCTCTCAATCTCTAACCCAGGTGATGTTTCTATCACTATATTGTATTCTTGAGCTTTAAATCATGTTGTGTTTCAATTTTTGTGGTTAATTTGAGGGCTTAATTCCCTGCATGTGATTCCGACAAAGGAAAACGGACAACTCAGACGAGTTCAAGGTCCAATCTCGGTGAAATCTCTTGCATTTCACCTGGTTAAGTTCTTAATCCTATTCTTATGGTTTCTAACATATAAATCATGTTGGAAACCTTTGTGTTGATGCAAACATGATGTCACTGCATTTTGTTTCAGATTTTCTGACAAACTCAGGCCATCACTTTCAGGGCATTTGCCTTCTCCCTCCGTGGCTCCTTCCATCCCTGACGTTAGTATGGTGTCATACGGGCCAGTCCCAAGGTCTGTCAATTTTGGGTTGGCCTGGAGACCAACTTATAGGCTAGGTGCCAGGCAATCCTGTGGGCTGGAGAAACTTCTTTAGGTGCCAGGCCATTTTTTTGGCTGTGTGCCAGCCTATCCCACCCCCAGTGGAAGTGCTCTAATAAAAGTAGCTATTAACCCAAAAAAAAAAAAAAAAAAACACCTACAAATAAATTAATTAGTCTTCCCAATTATCCTACCAATTCTTATTTTCTTACTAACTAACTACCCCAAATCCTATTCTGATGTCCTTTTAAGCCGCTTTCGCTGGTGCTGATCTGCGAGGTCCTTCACCAGGAAAATCCTCAGGATTGATGAACTGAACCTCCCCCAGACCTTCTTCTGCCATCGTCTCCATAAACCTTTCTCTCTCTTCTCTTTGAATGGCTACGTCGGCAAAACAAGGGACGGCGAAGCCCTTAAACTGCTTCATGAAGTCGGCGATGACGATAGACTGCTCGTTCGTAAGCCAAATGACGGTCCAATGCTTCATGGCAGTGACGACATGCTCCATTTCCCTCCTTACTAGGTCAATCACTTCGACTTGTCGGGCTATGTCTGCAAGGGCGATGGGAAGGCAAATCTGCTGTTGTCGGCCAGTTCCACCGTTGATGATCGTATACATGGTCGACAACAATGGATTTGATGGCCCCTCGCCCTCGCAGAGATAATCCAAGAACTCGAAGTGATTGACCGAGTGAGGAGGGAAATAGTGCATATCGTCACTGCCATGAATTACTGGACTTCCATCTGGATGACGGACGAGCATACCATTGTCACTGTTAGCTTCATGTAGCGGTTCGAGGGCTTCGTCGTCCCTTGCGTCCCCAACCATGGGAAGAAATTAGTCCCATATTTCAGTTTGTAGGGTTTTATCTGAGACCAATTTCTTAACTGAAATAAAAAATTAAAAAAAAAATTTGGCACTTTTAGACAAAGAATAAGCCCTAAGGATTGGGAGTGGAAAAGGTTTTAAGTATATATGGACACATGAACCGAAGACTTATATATGTTCCAGTCAGAATATGCGACTATGAGATAGATAACCAAGGCAAAAGGGGTAGAAAAAGACGTAGAAAGATTTTGAAAGATAGTTTGAGAAAAGATATGATATCGAGTACTTGAAGCTAACAGGAGACTTGGTGCAAAACGAGTACAATGGCGTTCTATAGTTCATACAACCGATCCTTCTTAATGGAATGAAATAAGGTTTGATTGTTGTTATTATTGTGTGAAACAGACGGACAGACGGATGGTTTTAACCGGATAGGTGAACGATTGATATTAGAGCTGAAAGTCTAATTGAGTACCTAAATGTAGTGGAGAAGGACAACTAGCCCAACGGGCTTTTATAAAGGGGCCCTGTATTATGATTATATTTGGTTGAAAAAAAAATGAAGTGCATCTTGGTTGTAAAGATTGTGTATGGAGAAGCATTCGTTGTGTGTTTTTTATAGGTAGTATTCTAATTGTAAAAGCATTGGTATATTTAATAAAAAAATTGACATATATTTTTATAAAATATGATAGGATTTTGACCATTGCAAAAGTAGGGATAAAAACACTTAAATACTTGCAAGAGTACAAGGTAATTGTAGTATAATCAGCTCTAACAAAATCGTTCTCCACAGGGCTACGGATTGAATGAATAATTTGTATCAAACCTAATTCTTAATTAACTACTTAAAACAAAGTTTTAGAAAAGATAGATTTTATGACCTAAAATATTAAAAACGAATTTAATTAAAATTATTAAAGAAATTAGCAAAGTAAAGAAAAAGTTTTGAAAACCAAATTATAAAAACACTAGGGTTCCGCCGTCACCTTAACAATCATATGTAATTTTACTAATTACTTATGAATTATATATGCAACTTTGAAGGTTAGGTTTTCCTTATGCATATTCTCCTTGTGATATTCATGCAAGAATGTATATTTAACCTACAATATGTCTATGATATTCAGATAAAATGTAAACATGCAAGACTCATTAAGTTTTGTGAAAACACTTTAAAAAACCATGCAACCCCTAAGAGCATGATATTCGCCTTAGGTGAAATTACAATTATCAATTGCAAGAAGCAATACTCAATCCTTCAGTGATATTCCGATTGAATTGCATCCGATTACTTATCTAAACATCTTAATGGTGGCGAAGCATTAAGATATAGAGATAGTTTAAATACAGTGATTAATAATTCAAAGTATGTATGCATAATATCATAAGCAATTGAATAAAGACTACATATTCATGCTAAGGCTCGTGGCCTTGTCTTAGCAAACAGAAATTAGTTACGCACAACCATAAACAAAAGGAATTTTATTAAAATATAAAAATGATAGAAAACACCTTGAAAGAAGAATACAAATCGTCAAAGTTTAGCCAAATTCTCCAAATTGATGCGTTCCCCCAAACCGTAATGGCTAAATAGCCTTATTTATACTACTACAAAATAAAAATCTTTACTAGAAAAGGTCTGTTAAAAATAAGGAAACATAATAAAATAAAATAACTAGGAAATACATTCATATTCTAACTTTTGGAAATTTGCCCAACCACAAAGAATCCCACGTTTCTAGATCTTCAATGCTCCAAAACAGACCCAAAATGACTTGAATTAAAACTTAGGATATCACGAACATAATTGCAAGAAGGCCTCGAATCCAAAAATATCATCTTGGATGCCAAAAAGCCCAAATAAGCCCAAAACGTAATTTTGACAGCATTGTACGCTGCTCTTTTATTTCTTCGCCATAAATAAATCGCTTGGAAAAAAAATTTGAAACTTTGACACAAACAATCCTACATTGGAAATATAATTCAAGTATCAAAATTCTTACAAAAATAACTAATAAATTAATACTAAAATTAAGATAAAATATATAGTATAATATTAACTAATCAAAATACTTTTAGCATAAGCGTTTATTATCAATGAATTTTTATAAAGGGACGTTTTGATATAAACGCCTCGTTTTTAAATGTCATAGACTAAACATCTATTCCTTTTGCAAATTTGATTAAACATTTTCCCTACAATTTTAGTACTTTAATTTTATTTCATTAGAAGTCTATTCACGTTAGCATTCCCTTTTTTTCCTCCTATTTTTATGCATCTCTTATTATGATGATTTAAGATTTTTTTTATATTTTTTATTAAAATATTTATTTTAGTAAATTAAATATAATGTAACAAAACTCGTTGTTAGGTACATTTGGTTATATCAGTACGTTTGATTATAATGGTACATGTAATTACTTGGTACATTTGAATTTTTGGTCCATTTGGCTTTTTGATACATTTGAATTTTTGGTACATTTAGTTTTTGATACATTTGAATTTTTGGTACGTTTGTTTTCAAAACATAAGTTTTATTACTTTTGTCCTAATAATGAGGAATTACTTTAATTAATTTTTTTTTTATAGAAAGAGTCATTAACAATGTAAAAGTTTAAATTACTTAAATTAATTTTTTTATATTTTATTATAGAAAGAGTCATTAATCAACGGACAATAGCCTTTTTGTTAATTCAAAATTATATGATTTATCGTTATTATTTAGCATTATCTACAATAATAAGGATTTATCTCCGATCAACTAAAAGTTGTTCCAGATACCTATCTACCAAAAAACAAGACTATTTAGAGTATTGTGTATGAATCAAACATATTTTTAAACATTACAAAAAGATGAATATTCATTTTAATATAGTTTATAATTGGGTACGTTTTAATTTGGGGTGGGTATGTTTTCGTTTGACGTTGGTACATTTTCATTTAATGTTGGTACGTTACCATTTGGCGTGGGTGTACATTTAGATTTGAAAAGTTTAAATTTTTAGACTTAAATATAATTGAAATTGTTTAAAATATATAGCAGATATTTAAATATAAATTAATTTAAATTAATATAAAGTAGTTCAAGTCTGAGTATCTTAATCAAATGTCTCAAAAGCTTAATAAAAAACTCAAAAAGCATAAATGTTTAGTTTACAAGAGTCTAAAATGAGGCATCTAATTCTAATTTTCTCTTTTATAAAATACCATGTATCCATTGAAGTTTGGGATTAGTATTAAAACGGATCACGATTATCCCAACGTTTTAATGTTTGACCAATTTACATATATATATGAACCGTCAACTTAACCGAATATGTAAATCGGTCGAATGTCAAAATATTAGATTCCAACTAGAGAAAGCTATAGTTAAAACCTTGTGACCCATTTTGCAACTTACTCTAGAACCCCGATAATCTGAAACGTACTATGCCCTTGAGAGCATGTGTTTCTGCCATTGGTTGCCTCACTTTGGGTGACATGATACTAGTGGGGTTAAATCAGACCTCCTCATCCACCCCATATTTGAATGAAAAAGGCAGGAATCCATGACACCAATGGGTCGCCTGAGTGGCCATTCATCCTCCATCTGCTTGTATAAGTATCTTCAAAGATATATATATATGAGTGTCACTTCCTGAATGTATGATTCACTGAGGAAGGACCAGATCATATGCATTCTTAGTCACATGCACTTCAAAAAAGAGGTTTAATCTTCTGGGAAATACTTTTTCTCCGACATTTTCACTTGTCCTCTACACATATTCATCTCCTCCGTAACACTATGTGAAGTGCTCAACCAACACGCTGCGATTACTCACACAAGAAACTTAGAACAGCATACCGGAAAACTGGCTAGCACGCACGTACCTAATATTAGTCGTTGTCATAATTCGGAGCACGCACACAACGAGCGACAAGCAGCTGCACTCTCTTTAATTTGTTAGAGGCATGCAAGTGGAATGCTACTTCACCATGCAGTAGTGTTCATGAGATAATAACAGTAGGGAAATTATCTTTCTTCCACTTCATAAAAGTAGAATATCAGATATCATGATTGATTGCTTAAAGCCTTTTTGACACTAATTAATTTGATAAACCAACTTTTATCCATGCTTTGGATAATATATTATCCCAATATCCATTCAAGAATTACCAAAAAATCAATTAAGCACAGTTAATTAATTTTGTCTTCAGGCATGACAGCAGCTTGGCTAAACATTGCAATTGCTAGGGTTTTGCATGCAGGGTTTTCGAAAATTTTGATGGTTTTCAACCAGCAGGAAGTGATGGTTACATAATTCATCTGCAGTTCTCATGTTATTATTAACGTCGTTACTCCAAAAGAATGAAAATTACGAAAAACAAAAAAGCAGCTCCTGATTTGATGATTCAAACATTCACAAGTTGCTGAACCTGCAATCACATCTGCATTGCGATTTCATTAATGTTGAAGTAAGTCCCCTTTTTTTGGTAGGTTAACTGTAATCCAAGTACTTACCAGTTTATTAGACAGTAATTTAGACGGCCTAGATTTTTGGTAGGTTGACTGTAACCAAGTACTTACCAGACAGTAATTTAGACAGCTTAGAGCATCATCAAAGAAGATGTTAAACAATCTACACCAGCAATAACAGTAAACAAAAAGAAAGACATCATTTGTGTTTTCAGTCAAAATGTCAATTATTATGTGGCATGACGTGAATTTACAACAAATGTGATTGCTATAAAATTTGACTGTGACTTCAAAAATTGATTAATAAATGTTTTTAATGTTTTCTATTACTTTTACTATTGTTTTTGGTTCTAAAAATGTTTATTACAAGGATAATGTTAGGGATACCAAATTTTTAATCCAAATTTATAAACCAAATAATGTGTCATCAATAAGAAACAAACACGTTAATCGACACTTAGTTAATAATCCAATCATCTACAACCACATCATTTAGTTTGCAAATTTGGTTGAAATTTTTTGATCTCCCTAGCATTACTCTTATTACAATTATGAAAAAGTAAATAATGTGATAAATAATAATTTAATTTAACATAATGGATAGAGAACAAAATTTAAAAAAAGATCAAAGTGTTATATAAGCTTCCAAATTTAAATTTTATTTTAAAAATTGGCATCTCTTTTGGAGATCCTTTTACAAATTAGCTCAGTTACACTCAATAAACTCAAAACTGTTAACATAGAAAGCCGCAAACCAGAAAACAAAAGTCAGTAGAAGCTAATCGATAAAATTATGGGAAATTTAACGAAAAACTTTTAGTACTGTTCACTTTAACGGAAAATCACATTTTGACACTAAAAAGTCAATTATGATACTATTCACTTTACCCCTTATTTGTCTTTATCATTAAAACTCAAAGTTTTCAAACTATTTTCATTAGTTTTCCTTAAAATTATTGTGTTGATGAAACACAAAGACCACTTTGAAAAAAAAGCACAAAAAAACAAACATTGGTTGAGGAAGTGGGTCTGCAATATCTTTGTACATAGAAAGTGCTTAAAGGAAAAGAAAACATATTAGTGGCCAAGTTGGAGGAGTTGGAGAGGGAAATGAATGATTGACTAACTGATCAGACATAAAGAAAGGTTAAAATATCATTAATATTCGCTAATAAGAGGTTGATGAAACATCTCAACTAAAGAGGAGATTTTCTAATGAAAGGTTTGTAGTGAGCCAAACAGGGTTGCTTTAGTTGGTAAAGGTATGTTTATGGTTAATCTCAATCTAAGTTTGATCTCTTTACCTGCAGTTTTCGTTGGTTCGCGATCTATAGATTATTACGTAAATTTATATTAGTGACAACTGTTAATTAGGTGTCACACACAAGTCCTTTCTGCTTGAAATTGTGGATATGTCCTGACACTGGTGGTGAGAGTTGCAATCTCCCCTAAAACTTTGTACCTCAAAAAAAAAAAAAAAGTTTGTAGTGGATTCATTTCAATAATTCACACACATATATTTGGATAGAGCGCCGAAGTCCCAAAATTATGTCCTTGTTTAGGTATTTAGATTTTTTGTTGAACAATTTCCCCACGTACAGTGCCATTAGAAGGCAGGGCGAAGAGTTCATTAATTGTGAAAAAAAACTTTTCTGGAGCGGAAATATATCTCTTGTTTCTGTCTCTCTTGACTTGAAAGTATATATACATGCAAATTTTTCTCATGCTATATGACGAGAGACAAAGAAAAATAATATACATGTGTCGTGCAAGTTCTTTTCATACAACAAAATCTCGATAAATGAATGTTCGATAAAATAATTAGCTCAGTTAAATAATAGAATCTTCTGGCCCTAACATGGACTAGTGTAGATAATAACTTCACTAAATGCATAAGACAATATTTTTTTTAAAATCCTTTAAGGTCCAGTAAATATATATAATAATTGATGAAATGCATGAAAGAAATAACACATAAAATTCATAATAAATACTTTAGAATTTTTTTGCTTAACAAATTCTATTTTCTCAATTTAGCTGTTTCTACAAATATGCGTCCACAGCCGGTTTGCTTTTTCATTGTCCCTAACAGAACTGAACCTCATCTCTAGTTTTTTGCCTTTTCTAGAGTTCTTATCCAGTCAATGCAAGACCTCGTAGAGAAACAAGATATGCTGTGGAGTCTAAGAGATTACGTGCATATATAGAGAGATTAGATTCTTGTACATAAAACATCTTGAAACACTTTATCTTCTTGGGGATTTATTTTTAAAACACTTGATCTTCTTGTTCTTAAATTATCTTAAAAGTTTTAAGGGAATTTTAACGAAACACTCTCGGTACGGTTCACTTTTAACAATCTTTTTCATTAAAACTAAAGGTTTTTTTAGATTTTCGTTAGTTTTCTTACGTTGTTTTAAAGCCCTAAACCCTCTACTTGTATCTTTGTTTTCTCAATAAGATACATGAATTTTTGTTTTATTTATTTATTATATACATGCATCTTTGATTCTTAATCACCAAAAAAAAAAAAAAAAACCATAAAATTCTGAATTATCGATAAATTAATAAATTATTCATTTATCGATATAATAATAACTTCTTTAACTAATAATTTTTCTTAGTTCTAAATTTCTAACATTATTCATTTATATAAAATTTCACTATACACCGAACCCTCAAACAATAATTTCCTAGGTCTAACCTTAAAAATATTTTGTTTTATGCTTAAGCAAATAAAGATACAATCGTACAACAACGGGATATTAAAATAGAAAAAAATTAATAAAAACAGAGTTTGCAGTTCTGAAAGAAATTGCAAACGACTAAAAAACTTGACAAAACTGAGGTGTAACTTGTGAGGGCGTGGGCTGGCACGAGCCTACTCAAACCACAGCACAATCGGCACGAGCACCCTGTGTGCCTTCAAGGCTTCAACCTTAAACATCTTTCCCTTTCTAGTCTTTAAATCTCCAACCATCTCGAAAACGACTCACTTAATTATTTGATTTCATTTTCTTAATTACATCACAAGAATTAAATTAGTCTGCTTTCAACATATAATAATGCATATGTATAGTTTGATGTGCAAATAATTGATTAAGTTGGTAAAACTCTTAAATCACCGAATACTATTAAGCACTCTTTTAGGTATGAACCAAAACGAACTAAGTTCTAACTCTAATCGACAAAGTTAAGATTGAATGTCTCTATCCCAAATCTACATAGTTATCTGATCACATACGTATCTCTATAGAATTTTAAGCACTCGTACGTCAAGCTAATTGAATTTGAACTAATTTGGCCCTTTTCCGTAGTTTTCCTTTGTGATCACGCTTCCATTCTTCTTTAGTTGAAGTAGAAAGATTGTCAGTTGTGATCAAATTCTTTTTTGAAAAACTTAATAGAAGCTTGCATTAGATAATTTTTCGTTTTTATTTAATTATAAATGTTTCTAAATAAGAAAATAAGGAAAAAATCACCATTACATATAAATTTAGGAACAAATTATTTTCAAAAATTGGATTAATTGAGAGAAAAGAAACAAATATTTTCTTTATGAAAAAAATTCTTTAGTAATTTCCTTACCATACATGAACAAGTGCCTCACGTGACTAGCCGTTAATGACATCACCGTCCACAGTGGCGCCGTGCGGACTATAAAAACTCATCGTCCTCCTTCACCAGTCTCTCCTTATCGACCTACTCCAAGCCCCCCCTTCTTCTCCGTCAAACGAAAATAACAGACAAAAATTAAATTCGGATAAAAATATTTTAGAGAGAGAAAGAGAAAGATAAAGCGAGAGAGAGAGAGAATTCTCCGATTTCCTGGAAGACGAGGATGGCGGCGCCGTTAACGGACGGAGGCGGAGGACTGGTGGTTCTGTCGAATTCCGTCAACAAGGTGGAATCTTCGTCGGTCAATGGCTGCTTGGCGAGCACGGAGGAGCCGACAAGGAGGCCGATTCTGATTTTCCTGTTCTTTCACAAGGCAATTCGGAAGGAGCTCGATGCGCTCCACCGATTGGCCATGGCCTTCGCCACCGGAAAAAGAACTGATATTCGGCCGCTGCTCGAGCGCTACCATTTTTTGAGATCGATTTACAAGCACCACTCCAATGCCGAAGACGAGGTCATTGATTTTTCTCTCTATTTATTGGATTCGTTTTCGTTGAGTTTTGAAATCGCATTCAGGAATTTCAATTTGTTCGAAGAAATTAGTTTATTCTGAATTATAGCTGTATGTCTTGGTTTCTTGTGTATAATCTTTAATATTAGTGAAGGTTTTGCTGCAATTGCATGTGTGTTGGTAAAGATTGCAATTTTATTTCTAGCATTTTAAGATATGATGATCATGTGTTGATATGGCTTTGTTCATTTCCGAACCGAGATAGTGTTTCGTTTTATATCATCAAAGTAGAGTTAATATCCAATGGCTGCACTTGAACTGTATTCTGTTTTTCAAAATTTTCTTTCTTGTTTAAGTTTTCTATCAGTCTGGCCAAGCAACGTCACGCGAACATTTTGTTTTCCGCTGCATCTTCTATTCTATTTATGTGATTGTTTTTGGAAATTCAGGTAATCTTTCCAGCTCTTGATATACGTGTGAAGAATGTAGCACAAACGTACTCCCTTGAGCATAAGGGCGAAACAAATCTTTTTGATCATCTATTTGAGCTGCTAAGTTCGAATGCGAAAGATGATGAAAATTTCCCAAGAGAGCTAGCGTCTTGTACAGGAGCCCTACAAACATCAGTTAGCCAACACCTGGCAAAGGAGGAGCAACAGGTGCTGATTCATTTTTTGAAGTTTGAATCTTGACTCTTTTTTTTATATACCACCAGTTGGCCCAACGTGTTATTCCTAATTACTTACGTGTTATTTGTAATTGCTTTTTATAGATGAAAAAAAATGGAAAGAGAGTTTTTAAAATAGTTGGTATTCGAATAATATTTTCTAGTGGTAATACTATGACGTGGCTGCATATGTGGTTATACCATGTCAGTTTGTGATTAGCTCCTGGTGGCGTTCTATGGGAAGTATAATAACCATTAATGATCATCACTTTTGGTAGTTTACTTATTTTTCCTCATGAAATTTCATAACTAAATGTACTGGCCATGCAAATCCAACTTTGCAATTTTGGTCTATTAGGAGCTATGACAAGTTCGAAAATCTGATGATCACCATAGGTACTGAACACAAAGTTTCCCGACAAAGTTCAACCACTAATATACTGTTAGTTGAGTTTCTGCCTTGGAATGTTTTCTATTAGGAGCTACAAAACTGTCTGATCAACATCACTTTTGGTAGCAAGTACATGTATTTCACACAAAATCCCCTCTCTATGTGCATCAAGTTGTCTCTGTTAGCGTGTACACATAATTGACTCCTCTCTCTCTCTCTCTCTCTCTCTCACACACACACACACACACACACACACACACACACACACACATCAACAACAAGGAAACCCCACGCATCTGCAGTAGGAGGGGAATGGAGGAACTACGGTAAAATAAGGGACCCCCTGGGAGATCTTTCTTCATATAGTATGAGCACCATAATAGCTGTCCTTACGAACTGGAAGAGGTGAAAACTTATGCTTCTTGGAAAACTTCCATTTGTCAACCAAGGGACCTCCTTGGAGGTCTTTATTCATATTTCCGAAATGTTCTTTTATGCTGAACTTAGACAGTGAGATTGGAACTTATTTTCAGTTTTATTTTTGGCAGG
This sequence comes from Pyrus x bretschneideri, assembly GCF_019419815.1. Lineage (NCBI taxonomy): Eukaryota > Viridiplantae > Streptophyta > Magnoliopsida > Rosales > Rosaceae > Pyrus > Pyrus x bretschneideri. The sequence goes on along the minus strand of NW_025999612.1, from coordinate 12,477,163 downwards.
TCCTTCCCTTGCTCATTGAGAAATTTTCAGTTGAAGAGCAGGCAGCTCTGGTCTGGCAGTTTCTATGCAGCATTCCTGTGAATATGATGGCCGAGTTCCTTCCATGGCTTTCATCATCTGTTTCACCTGATGAACATCAGGATTTGCGAAAATGCTTAAGCAAGATTGTTCCAGAGGAAAAGCTTCTTCAACAAGTAATGTTTAGAGTTGGTCAAAGAATTCAGTGTTTTCTAGTATTGCTCTCCAAATGCACATAACTGACAGCTCTTTGTTACTTGAAGGTCATTTTCACCTGGATGGGAGGTGGAAACAGTGTTGACATGTTTGGAAGCTGTCTAGATGCCCCTCAGTTCCAATGTTGTGTGGATTCTGGTGCTAGCACATCAAGTCAACATATGGAGAAGGAGAATTCTGCATGCGAGTGCAGGACTGGGAAAAGGAAGTACTTAGAGTCAAGTACTGATCTTTCAGATAACATTGCAGGGCACCCAATAAATGAAATACTTCTTTGGCATAATGCCATTAAAAGGGAGTTAAATGAGATAGCTGAGGAGGCTAGGAAGATACAACGTTATGGAGATTTTACTAATATATCGGCTTTCAATGAGAGGTTGCAATTTATTGCTGAAGTTTGCATCTTTCACAGGTATGTCTACATATCTATCATGTATCTGATGGAAAGTCAACTCATTTAACTTCTGCTGGATATTAGTTTTTCTTCCATTTTGAATGATGTGTGGTTAGTAAAAAGTTTCTACTATGGTTGCATGAATTGGTACTGCAACATGTTAAAGCTAATATGTCATAGGGTATGATTCAGTTTTGGTATTAAATTTTTAATAATTCCAGTTTTTCCCTGTTCTCTACTCTTTGAATTGTTTCTGTCACTTGATGTATCATTTAGAGTCTGCTCCTAATGAATTCCTAGCCTGCACTTGTGATTATATATCTTAATTTCTCTCCTTTTTATTTTAACATCACTTATTTGCTGATTTCAGTATTGCTGAGGACAAGGTCATATTTCCAGCGGTTGATGGAAAAATTTCCTTTTTCCAAGAGCATGCTGAAGAAGAAAGTCAATTCAATGAATTCAGGTGTTTGATTGAAAATATTCAAAGTGCAGGAGCCATCTCTACTTCCGCTGATTTTTATGCAAAGTTATGTTCTCATGCTGATCAAATAATGGAAACTATCCAGAGGCACTTTAGCAATGAAGAAGTTCAGGTAAAGTTTCTTTATTGCTACAATAATTCTTCTGGATTTTTTTGGTGCTTTTATAAGTTGTGGAAAGTTGATGCGTTACCTCATAGAAATTATATTGAAATGATAATAAATTGGTAACATGGCATGTTTGATAATTATTAGATAATAGATACTAGAAACTATAGAATTAATATCCCATCTAATTCCTAACGGTAATTGCTCCATTCCCTGCATATCTAGGTTCTTCCACTTGCTCGAGAGCACTTCAGCTTCAAAAGGCAGCGTGAACTTTTGTATCAATCTTTGTGTATGATGCCCTTAAGACTGATTGAGCGTGTTTTGCCTTGGCTGGTTGGAACGTTGACTGAAGATGAAACAAAGAATTTTCTCAAAAACATGCAGTTAGCAGGTTCTGTATTTATTGTTTAAGTTCACCTTTTAATTGAAAAATACTAATAAAAAAGTTTACTAGTCACTTTCTATTCTGACATCTAGTTTATGATTCAGCTCCAGTGCCTGATTCTGCTTTAGTAACACTCTTTTCGGGATGGGCATGCAAGGCTCGTAGTCAGGGTTCATGCTTGTCGTCAAGTGCAATTGGTTGCTGTCCTGTTAAAAGCTTCACTGATATTGAAGAAGGTTTTGTTCGTTCAGCATGTGCGTGTTCTTCCGCATCGTCTGCTAGAGACAGCCTGACACCAGCTCAAGCAAATAATGTGCACAGGCCAGCCAAACGAAATGTTTCTATGTCATGCAATGGTAGTGACCAGTCCTGCTGTGTCCCAGGTTTAGGAGTGAACAGCAATAATCTTGGGCCGAGTTCTCTTTTTGGGGCCAAGTCTTTGCGATCCTTATCTTTCAGCTCTGGTGCCCCATCACTGAATTCCAGTCTTTTTGTCTGGGAAACGGATCATTCTTCTTCTGATATTGGCTGTGGGGAACGCCCTATTGATACTATTTTTAAATTTCATAAAGCCATACGCAAAGATTTGGAGTATTTAGATAGTGAATCTGGAAAGCTTAGTTATTGTGATGAAACCACTCTTCGGCAGTTCATAGGAAGGTTTCGATTGCTGTGGGGATTATACAGAGCGCATAGTAATGCGGAGGATGATATAGTGTTTCCTGCGCTGGAATCCAAAGAGGCGCTTCATAATGTGAGTCACTCATACACACTGGACCATAAACAGGAGGAGAAATTATTTGAAGATATCTCATGTGTTCTGTCGGAGCTTTCTCACCTTCATGAAAGCTTGCAAAAGGATCACATGGACGAGGATTCAGCTGGAAGTAGCATTAGCTTTTCTGCTGCTAATGGTAACTACTCTAAAAAGTATGACGAGCTAGCTACGAAGCTTCAAGGAATGTGCAAATCAATCAAAGTTACACTAGATCAGCATATTTTCAGGGAAGAACTGGAGCTGTGGCCATTATTCGGCAGACACTTCACTGTGGAGGAGCAAGACAAAATAGTTGGCCGCATTATTGGGACCACGGGTGCTGAGGTGCTCCAATCAATGTTACCATGGGTGAATTCCGCACTTACTCAGGATGAACAGAACAAAATGATGGATACATGGAAGCAAGCAACTAAAAATACAATGTTCAATGAGTGGCTTAATGAATGCTGGAAAGGAATTTCAGAATTAACTTCACAGACTGAAACATCGGAAAGTAGCACTCCTCAAAAAGGTTTGTATCATGATCCAGGTGTTTTTGTCGAAGATAAACACACAGTTAAGGCAGTCAATCCACCATGTCGAATGAGGACTATGCCTTTGTCCTGACTTCTAATGGGAGATATTAGACTTTTTAGTACCGTCAAGTTAATTTTTGAATGCCCAACTTGATTTTGGGAACACAAGTACCAGCTGGATTATATTTCTGAGCTTCAGTGAATTTAATGTCTAAAAAGCTGCCTCTTAACTGTATTAATTTAGCTTATCTTGACTTTTATTTTGTTTTAGGGATTGAATTTCAAGAAAGCTTGGATCACACTGATCAGATGTTCAAACCTGGTTGGAAGGATATTTTCCGTATGAATCAAAATGAACTTGAGTCAGAGATCAGAAAGGTTTATCGTGATGCGACTCTGGATCCAAGGAGAAAGGCATATCTTGTGCAGAATCTTATGACTAGGTTAGTTCTATACTAACCTTCTAGAATTTCTCCGATTACTACACTATCTTATTCTGACACAAAAACTAGATCATGACGTCTAAAAAACATAACCCTATTGGCCAATATTCCTAAATAATGATAGACTCGTTTATTTCAGCCGCTGGATAGCTACTCAGCAGAAGTTACCTCAAGAAATAGCAGGAGAATCGTCTAATGGTGAAGACATGGTTGGACACTCACCAGTGTATCGAGATGCTGAGAAAAAAGAGTTTGGGTGCGAACACTATAAAAGAAACTGTAAACTCCGAGCTGCTTGCTGTGGCAAGTTATTTACATGTAGATTTTGCCATGACAATGTGAGCGATCATTCAATGGATAGGTACTTTTCAATCAACACTTATATTTCAAGTTACATCACATTAACTTTATTCTTATTCTTCTTGTTGGGGTAAAACCTCGGACTTTCTCTTAACCATTGCAGGAAAGCAACATCTGAAATGATGTGCATGAGCTGCCTGACCGTTCAGCCCGTTGGGCCACTATGCACTACACCTTCATGCAATGGACTCTCCATGGCAAAGTACTATTGCAATATATGTAAATTTTTTGACGATGAAAGGTATATGAGTTATTAATTGAAATTTCAATTTTGTACATATTTAATCATTAATTCTGATAATTAGTGAATTCTTATGTGTAAATTACATCTTCCTTTTACAATTTCAGGACTGTGTATCATTGCCCATTTTGCAATTTATGCCGACTCGGAAAAGGTCTTGGCATTGACTTCTTTCATTGCATGACATGCAATTGTTGCCTGGGGATAAAGTTAGTGAACCACAAGTGCCTGGAGAAGAGTTTAGAAACAAATTGCCCCATCTGCTGTGATTTCTTATTCACATCAAGTGCAACGGTTCGAGCTCTGCCTTGTGGCCACTACATGCATTCTGCTTGCTTTCAGGTCTCTGTTTTTATAAAGCTTCTTTTTAATCCATTTGCCATGTGCTTTTCTCCTTTCCTTTCAAAAGAAAAGTAAAATTAAACTACTGTGTTGTTTTCTATTAGGCATACACTTCCAGTCACTATACTTGTCCAATTTGCAGCAAATCTTTGGGAGATATGGCGGTAAGAGGATTTCTGGTTTTGTTTTTAACTTTTTTCTTCTTCTTTTATCGTTACTGGAGAAGCTTTGTCATTATCTCTTGAGATCCTTTATGAAACCGAACTGTGAGATCTTTCTTAATCTCTATACCTACTCAGGTTTACTTTGGCATGCTTGATGCATTATTGGCTGCCGAGCAGCTTCCAGAGGAATACAGGAACCGTTGTCAGGTGCATTGCTTCTACTCATTTTACTATATTCATGTTCTCAAAGTTAGTCGTCTTGACATGCTGAATTAGTAGGTCTCCTATCTCAAAGAAGATTACAGGTTCTACGTTATGTTAGTTCCGTCTCCTTAAACTTGCGACTTGGTCTTCATATGTTTAATTTGACGATATTATTTGTCCTCTTATTTTTCATTTCCTTAAAGACGGCATGTCTTCACTTGCGATAGATGCATTACTTTGCCGAAATTTAGAGGCATAATGGTAAAGGAACCATCTCACAAATTAATTTTCCAACCAGGACATTCTATGTAACGACTGTGATCGAAAGGGTACCTCACGGTTTCACTGGCTCTATCACAAGTGCGGGAACTGCGGATCTTACAACACCCGGGTGATCAAGGGGGAGACATCAAATACCGACTGCTCAACATCGAACTAAAGGCAGGTTTTATTTTTTTGACAAAGAGATGTATATATGTTGGTTTGTAGATATTTGTACAGGCAATTCAATTTTCCCGTGACCATTAAAGTGGTTATTTGACATCCGACACAGCAATTTTGTAGAAGCCTGGTAAATATCATCCTGCCTTGGTTTCGAGATATTCGTTTTTCGAACATATAGACGGAGGAAGTAAACAGAGCTCATTGAAAGCCATCTGTATATAAATTTGCTAGTGTCGCTTTTTCTCTGGTGATGTAAATTTTTCGATCCATGATCTCGTTGGATTTTTCCCTCCTTTCTTACGTTAACGTTTTCGGTCCTATTTACTCGAACTGTAATTTTTTTCACCACGCTTCGTTCACTCTCTGTCCAAAAGTTGCACCTGAGACTCACACGGAAGGGCATTTTTACTTCCATTCATTGTAAGCCTCAGATGCAACTTTGGACGAAACTTGAAGGAAAATCATATTGATTGAGAAAGATGTTCCGAGCATCTTATACACTACGGTGTTGTTCATTTAATCTTGCATTTTAAATTGATCTTAACTTTTTTAAACATTTCAAACTAGTATTCAACCTATTAAATGTGTTAGGGCTTATTTTATCTCCAAGACCAATAGAAGGTCATGGATCTTCATTAACAGTCACCATCACTTCCATCAGGCTATCACCTCCAAACTCAAAGCTTAACCACCTACTCCACCCCACAACTCAAGCCACCAAGATCGAGAAAAAGGCCATGGAGGTTGCTGAAATGGTATGGATTGTCATTTGTGGCCACTACCATCTTCACTAGTCACAAAGAAAAACTGGAAGCTAAACTAGTTGTTGGGTTTTGTATATAAAGGTTGGGACGGGGTTTCCACGGTCGTAGGTTGAGCTTGGAGGTGGTTGGGCTTGATATTTCCCGATCTTCATTTTTTAAATTTTATTTGAGATTTTGTTTATTTATTTTTTATTTTTTCATCTTCCTGTCTTTTTAAAAGTTATTTTTATTATTATTTTAGTGTCTAAGCAAGCTAAAAAGTGGGACTCATTTTTTCACTTGTACATTTAAGGGAAAAATTAATTGAGATTTAACGGATGTAACATTTCAATGGTTGGATACTTATTTGAAATGTTTAACAATGTTAAGACCAATTGAAATGATACTAAAAGGTTGAGCGGTTTTAAGTACTTAATTCTTAAATTTTTGGTTAAGAATTTAATGATTAAGTTGTAACAAGATAAGCATAGTAAAATTTTGGAAAACTCTGTTGCACAAGGGTGTGATTTCCATCCATCACGAATGACATGTCCATCATAGTTGTGTCAATCCAACGTCAACCAAAGAGTAATCTCCAAGCTTTGGCACAGATCTGGACAGCCAAGTCTTTTGCTACAGGGAAAAGGCATCTAGCAATTGCTTGCTTGGGACCCCAATTGCCAATATGTATAAAAGTTTTGGTGACGACCAGAAGACATGGTCCGTGATTAAATTAGTTCAACAGCTAAAGGTTTAATGCTGACAAGAAATCTATAAAGTTTATGACATTTCAAACAAGGATTCGGTGTTTTTCCGACCCACTCCACGCATGAAACCAGCTTCCCTTGTCTCTTCAATCACAAATCTTAACAGATGAGAGAGAAATTCTAGTGATTTTCCAATCCTCACTTGACATTTGATAGAGAAATTTTCACTAAAGCAGCTTATTTATGCGGTTAATAAATAATAAGTGATCGGACACTCTCACTGTAAGTAAAATTGTGAAGGTTGTACCTACGTGACGAGACCGGATGGTACTCTAATACAAAAGAGCATGTTTCTTTGTAAGAGTAACATGATCAATCATGTAGTCAAGTTGCCCATTCTTCTTAGTTTTATATCCTTTAGAGTTTAGAAAAATATTGAATTTGGAGTGCCGTGATTACTACCCAATAAAAACTTTTGATTCATTTCACACTGAGCTACAAAAAGAAAAAAGAAAAAAAAAAAAAAGGTTAGCTGAGAAAGAATCATTCAAACAACCAAGGGGCATGGGGTACCCTAGTAGTTGGGCCTAATTCTAGGCTCCTATTCACACATCTGATTATGGGTTCGATTCCTGACTTGTGAATCACACAATAATGGACAGAAAAACTAAAATGCTTATGTGATTCTTTTCGATTCCTGAAAAAATGGGCTGCCATAGCTTTTGCTACTACCTGATCCCCTTTCAAAATAAAAAAAAATAAATAAAAAAAGCAAACAAAATCCACAAGGAAACAACAATGAACTACCAATTTCAAAAAGGGTGTATGTTGATTAGCATTATAGACATGGACCAAAAGCACCCCTAGAATATAAACAACTGCAATTATCCCACCACAATGAAGACAAATCCTTAATAATAGGGATACATGTCGTGTCTCCTATCTAATGACATTTTAACACGTTAAAACCTTCCAAGCCCCTCTATTCATCCACTCTTTTAACTCAATAATATTATTAACTCGATATCTCAATCTAATCACGTATACTAAATTTAACTACCAACCGGTATTACAAGTGAGTTTCTATAAGCTAAACATTGCTTCCTTCTTTCCAAGTACACTGAAACATTTGACAAGGAAGCAAGTGAACAAAAGTCTAGAATGGTAATATCGCTTGTAATCGAACATAAGTCATTTCTTGCCCTTTTTATCTTTACCGGGGTGTAAAAAAGAACCCAAACAAAAGAGCTTTGCGGTTCCTTTAGAAATGTAAGGAGATGGTACATTCAACACAGGACTAACTCGAACCCCGTTGCCGTAATAAGACGATCCATTGTATCCCTTCCTCAACGGCGGCCTCGGCACCAGCGGTGCATGCGGGTTCAACGACGACGATGAAGAAGAAGATGATGAACATGATGCTGACTTCAACGTTGAAATATTCGACGTCTGTTTTTGTTTATGAACATCCTTAAAAATAGCCTTTTTCGGATTCGGAGCTGATCCGGTCGAGTTGCTTCTTGACAAGAGTTGCAATGAGCAAAATAAACTTTTCTTGTTTTCTTGATTGAGGCTGGTGCTTCTCTTGAATCCCCAGAAAGATTTCGACTGAGGCTTCTTCTCGAAATGATCGGAACTCGAATCTATATCTTCCTTCGAGTTCTTGCTCTCTTTCTTTGGATTTTGATTGTCATAGATTGGAAGATGACTTGGAAGAGGAGCAGAAGAAGAATAACTTTTGACTTCGCTGTTCGAAACCTTTTCTTTCGGCTGCATAGGGAGGATTACGCCGTGCAAAAACAGCTCGTCGGCGGAGGAAGACTGACGTTCGAAGCTGCTTCTGCTGAAGCTGAACTCAAAGTCACAGTTCATGTCCAAGAGTGATGCGTCTCTCCGACCAACTGGTAGAACATCTGGTTGTCCAAGGTCATGGGAGAAAGATAATCTGGGAGGACTAGTTTCTGAGCACATGTTGATTATCTTTGATTGATCAAGGAACTGGTGAGGATGTGTTGGAGCAAAAAAATTCGAGTTCTTTAACAAATATCTTCAATCCACACGTTGAGAAGCCGGACGCCAACCTTCGCTTGCCAACACGATGAGCGAGAGGGTATCTGCAAGAAAATACTCTGATGCTCAACTTGCACCAACCTTCTTTAACAAATATCTTCAATCCACACGTTGAGAAGCCGGACGCCAACCTTCGCTTGCCAACACGATGAGCGAGAGGGTATCTGCAAGAAACTACTCCGATGCTCAACTTGCACCAACCTTCGCTTGCCAACAATGAACGAGGAGAGGTACCTGCAAGAAAACACTATGACCTCAAGAATCTTCAGAAGACATTAAGAGTTTAAGAGCTACTTGAAGTTCAAGAATTAATATTGGTATGCCAATGGCATGTGGAAATGGATTGGGATTAGAAGTTTCAACTCATGATGAGGTATTCAAACTTGACATGTTGGGCTGGACTTGGAAGTCAAAAAAGACGAACAAAGAAAAAAAAAGGCGACTCTTTTAGAGGACGAGTAAAAAACAAAGGCAGCTTTTGGAGCTGCACAAATTTGAAGAACAGTGAGTAAATCTTGGAAATTTCGAAGATTAGAGGATGAATTTCCCAGCTTTTAGTGCTGCTATTGTTATTTGTTCTACAGAGTGGAAACAAAAGAAGGAGACGGTTACATACATACATATATATATATATATATATATGTATATACATATATATATGTATATGTATGTGTGTGTGTGTGTGTATATATATATATGATGAAATTGAGGTTACACTGTAAAATCAATTAGCAATATGAGAAGTAACCCAAGATCATATAAGCACATAGTAAACTTTGTCCCTCACCGATGTGGCTCAACTCTCAACATGTCCCCGCACATGTGGCGGGTTTTCAAGCCTACACGTGGACAATAACTGAGTGATGTGGAGTGCGTGTGACCGTTTGCTTCACACAAGGACAACCCGCTCTAATACCATGATGAAATTAATGTTCCACCATAAAACTAATTAGTAATATGAGGAGTAGCCCAATATCATATAAGCACATAGCAAACCTTGTCCCTCACCAATGTGAGACAACTCTCAACACGTCCCCGCGCATGTGGCGGATTTTCAAGCCTACACATGGACAACAACTGGGTGACGTGGAGTGCGTGTGGCCATTTGGCTTCACACGAGGACAACCCGCTCTGATACCATGATGAAATTGAGGTTCCACCATAAAACCAATTGGCAATATAGGGAGTAGCCCAAGATCATATAAGCACATAGCAAACCTTGTCCCTCACCGATGTGGGATAACTCTCAACAGTATATATATAGGGAAATGTTATTGGTACTTCAAAAATTTCATTCTACACTCCTCACAAGTGTATTTTATTTTTCAAATATAGAAAGTTTGAAGTATAAAATGAGGTTTTTGAAATGCCAATAACAATCTCCTATATATATATATATATATATATATATTGGACCGGAAAAAAAAAAATATATATATATAATGTTATTTTGTTCTTTTTTAAGATGAATGAGGAGAAAAAAATCTCTGCAGCGTTGGATAACTTGTGGAAAGAGAGAAACTATACTGCAAGAAACTACTATTACACTGAGAAAATGAATGACTCTAAAATGAAGAAAGATTTTATGCAACAGGAATGCAATTCTGATGGTTGTTCAGACTAATCAAGTATTATTTCCGAACGCATGACACAGTGACACTTCATTATCCGGTGGAAAGTAAGTTTCTTGTTCGAAAAAGAGGAAGCCAAGCCAAGACTATGAGATTTCTTTAGCTTCTAGTAGTTTTTTTTTAAAGCCAGAAGTTAGGGAAGATTAAAGTGGTGAGATGGAGATAAAATGTGAGGTCTGTTCTCAAAATAAGGACAAGGTCTATGTTCCTCTTGGTGTTGCCATGAGTAGACTTTTGGGGTTGCCATCCTAACCACTAAGTAGGCCCTTTTCTTCTTGTTTTCCAAAGTTTCTTTCACTCATAACCTTTCTTGTATAAAGAAAAGCTAATCAAAAGTTTCAATAAACAAACTAATTGACGCAGCACAAAGCTAAGGATTAGAAGCGTAATTCTTTGAAGAATTGAAAGTCTGAAATTCATCAATTTTTGAGAGAAATCCTAAAGGATTGTTTATCTAAAGATTGAATTGATGATATTACATAAACAGTCAAATGACTTATAAAGACACTAACGCAACTCTGGGAAAATTCAAAGGTCTTAGAAAATTAAAAACAACATATATAATTCAGACGGTAATTGAAATGTCTGATTTTTATTACAGAATTTCAAATACTGCTTTGGAATCCTAACAGTATCAGATGGCTAAAATCTATTATATGTCACGACAAGGCTGTGTGTTTGAACGGAAACATCTTTTTCTTTTCAAAAAAGGTATCATAGGCGCAGATCGGAGCTCGGCCAAATCTGAAAATTTCTAATGTGCCCTTTTTCCTTCCGTCAGTCCATTTCCTTTTCTATCCACTCGACCATTTATTCTACATCATTAATAAGATAAAAGAACATTTTGCCACCACTAATCTTGAAATTTCTCCTCATCCAATCACATCAATATCTCAAATATTATGTAACCTTGGAAGATATTTTTGTTGGTACAAATCGGAAGCTAGTGAATGGGACTTTGCAACTTCATTGAGATCCTCATGCTTTACGAAATTAGGTTTTATAATGCATGATATTCATAGCAATTTGTAAAACCAATTAAAATCGTGAGTAAATTAGTAATTGCTCAATTTTTTTGTAAAAAATGCAACTAATGAATTTTCGTGAGATCTTGCTCGAGCAAAAGACTTTATAAATCATGTGGAAGCTCATTTACAATTTATTTAAGTTTATTTTCATAGCATGAGGATGACTTACATGCAATTGGAACGTCAAGATTATGATATTCCAAGCTCATTGCTCAACGGCATGTAGGTAAGTTTCATATTGTCATATTAACATCGTGATTGTAAATAAGTTCATATCCATGAGTTGTGACACAACAAATTGTCTTAAAAGATAGGTACGTTAAAATGCATAATAATGTATAATAGACTGAAAATATTGTCACATTGACGTCGTGATTGTACATAAATTCATTCCCATAAGTCATGACACATCAGATTCTCTCAACCCAGCAAAGATAGGTCCTGACTAAATTTTGTCATTAGATGGGATGATGGGATATAGCATCGTGATAAAACATGGCAGCTACGCTACCGTGACGTACGCGTTGAAAGGCGGTAGTTTCGTTTTGTGAACAGATCCTCTCTGAATCCAAACTATCCGGATCCTGCAAACCTCCCTTCCCCTCAATTCCCACTGCTTATTTCTCCGACCTTCATCCCCTCCCATTTTCTTCTTCTTCTTTCTTTCGCGAATCTGCTTTGTTAATCGCCACCGGAGAAGAAGGTGACAATACTGAGAGAAAGAGAACGGGTTAGAAAATTAAAGAGGAAGAGCGATCTCAACTGCATAATTTTACATGAACGGTTGTGTTTTTTTTTAGGAGAACTTAGGTTTCTATTCTTTTTTTTGCTACTCTTGATCAAAATCTTATTCATTTTCAAATTTTGATCAAAGTTCTTAGGTATTAATAAACGTCATTAAGTATTTCAATAATAAAATATTTTTTATTTCTAAATATATTCATTTAGTGTTTTTTGAAGGAATATTCATTTAGTGTTAGAAATGTTACCTTTGGTATATTTATATCTATGGCTAAATTTTTTATCAAATTTTTTTTAGTTTGTACCCATTTTTAATTTGCAACTTTTTTTTTTAATTGTACCAATTTTCTTTTCAGTTTTCATTTGTACCCATATATTAATTTCTTTTTGTGCCCATTGTACCCATATTTTAAATTTATTTGTACCCATCCTAATTATATGTATTTATTTTATGTTTTAAAATATATCAGTAATTATTTTTTTAAAAAGAATATTATGTGGGTACATTATTTTTTTGCTATAATTTTGTGAAGAACAATATTACTGTAATATTTATTTTAAGTATATTATCTTTTAAAAAAAAATTTGAATTTGTTTAAATTTCATAATTTGTGGGACATTAAATGCATAAATGCATGAGTTAAATATCTTAAATGATGTTAAGGATCTCGATTAAAATATTTAAACAAATAAAGTTTCAGTCTAACAATTAGAATGATTAGGAATCAGAACCAAAATGATCATTTTTTTTATCCCAAAATTCAAAAGATTCGTATTCGAAGAGGATTATGTTTCGTTTTACAATACAAGTGTGATTGAGGTAAGCCAAAAACTTGGCAAAAGATATTCCCGAAATTCAGAAACTCTAATTTATTCAGTAGGATTAATGCTTACTACTGCACAAATGTCTGGTTACAACTTTACATCAGACGAAAGAACCGACCGACCGACCAACCAAATCTAAGTTCTAATCTTTTGCTAAAAATAAAAAATAAAAAAACAATTAAATTAGATGCTTCCAACCATTGGTTGGGCAATTGCAAAACAGATTTGCTAATCATTGAGTAGTTCATGCAACAAATATGTATTTGGTATCCTCCAATCTTTGCATGAAAAATTGATAATCGCCTCATTTTTTGCCTTTAATTATTAGCTTGAGATGCTACCGATCTTCTCGGCTCTATTTTTTCAGTTTTCCATCTATCTTGTATTCTGTAATGTTGCTCGATGAAATAATACTCGATTCAGATCGTCTTACCATAGCACGTGATGAAATAATACTCGAAAAAGTAGAACGAGAATATTCAAATAAGAATGTGAAAGATAAAAAAAAAAAATGTGCGAATAACACAATTCTTAAAATAAAACTCATATGAGCAGGACAAGAATGGTTATATATTTACCTCAGATGGGCCCATAATTTTATTTAGTAGCATGAGCTGTAATTATGTCAAAGCACAGAGTAGGCGATGACTTGGTACACAGGACTGAGTAAGCATTAATAGTAAAAAATAATAGGGTTTGTTGAAACTTTGAGATCGAAAGATACTTTAAATTATTGAGGTGGTGATGCTATACCATTACGATCAAAGATTTTGGATTGACCATGGCCTAGTACAATTGACTGGGTTAGGTTAGGTTAGGTTTCGGTGCACATAATATTCATGCACTCTTTCGATTCTTAAAAAGTTTTAAGGAGGAGAAGAGGCTATCCATTTCAGGGTCAATGCATATACCGAACCTCTTTGAGGATTTACAAAAGGTGTTTTAACCTTTTTCTTAGTTTTTATAGATCGCTTACTAAGAAAGTGTTGACAGCAAGACTTAAACCTAAACTTTAGTCTAACAAAGAAAACGATCCTTATCAACTTAACCAACCTTCGTTGGCAATAGTCATGCACTCTCATTTGTAGACATGCACTCAATCTTCTCATAAATTATTGAGAGTTAATTAAACATTGCATACGCTAATCCTCATATAATAGTTTAATACACCTTTGCTTGCAAGGATGTGTTTGTCATTCTCAAAAAGTTTTGATTGACGTGAGAGTTAATGTTTGTTGTGTGCTCAAGTGAGATCTTTTGTCACCATGCATTTAGAAAGCATTTAATTTCTCTTGCTTCTTGATGTTGTAAGAGCAACTCCAGCGTTGGAGCCCTCCCCCCTGGCAATACACTATTCAATCCACCTAATGAACAGTAATTGCCCTTAATGAACAGTAAGTAGCCCTGGCAATAGATTTTGCATCTCCACCGTTACACTTCTATAGCCCTGGCAATAGGCAATAAAATATTAGTATTTTTTTTATTTATAAAATTAATACAAAATAATTTTAAATGTAATATCGGATAAGATTTTTAATCGTTGTCGGTGCGCCACGTGTCATTATCCTAAGTATTATTAAATAATACAAAATAAATAATTATAAATATGGATTTCTGATAAGATTATTAACCAATCACGTCGCGCCACGTGTCATAATCGGTTCACAATCTTTGAGGATAGATTTCCATCAGATTTTAAACGAATGACGGCATGCCACGTGTCATAATCTGTTAACAATCTTGGATGATAGATTTCCATCAGATTTTTAACGAATGACGGCATGCCACGTGGCATTATGCAGAACCTAATCCTTTCTGAATCCTCTATATAATCCACCTTCCATCTTCACAAATCTCACACCAAAATTCTCAAGATCTCTATCATTATTCATAATTTCTGCTTCCTTATTCACAAAAATCAGTTTCAATATTCATAGTTTCTGTTTCTTTCTTTCAATGTCTTCTTCTTCTTCGTCAAGGATGATGTGGGAATTGAATCAGGAAGAGGAAGACTTGTTTAACCAATCAGAATCAATGTTCAATCAGCAGCGGGTAAGAAATGAGAGGGAAGAAGATGAGGAGCGTCAAATGAGAGATGACGACGTAAGAAGGGGCAGAGCCTCACATTCCCGTCGAGTCATCCAAGCTGCGGCTCAGATCTGCAGGCCCAGGCGTTCCGGAAACATTGATAGAAGCAGGCAACGACGAGGTATGGAACTCTTGGATGATTATTTTGTTCCTAATAGTGCATTCCCTGATACGTACTTTAGACGTCGTTTTAGAATGGAACGACATTTGTTCAACAAAATCATGATTGCTGTTTGCAACCATGATTCTTATTTTGTGCAAAAAAAAGATGCTTTTGGTGCTATGGGTCTACTGCCGGAGCAAAAAATTACTGCTGCCTTGCGGATGCTTGCATATGGAGCATCTGCAGACCAAGTGGATGAGATAACGAGGATGGGGCAATCAACCATTCTTGAGTCCCTGATGAGGTTTTGCGGAGCAATCGAATCTATCTACACCGCTGAGTACCTCCGCAAACCCACACACATGGACTTGGAGCGGCTGTTGAAGAAGGCGGAGATGCGTGGCTTTCCTGGGATGATTGGAAGCATTGATTGTATGCACTGGACGTGGAAAAACTGTCCAAGTGCATGGCAAGGTGCTTACGGGGACAGAAAAGGGGCAAAAAGTATCATTCTGGAGGCGGTGGCATCTTTTGATACATGGATTTGGCACGCCTTTTTCGGGGTCCCGGGAGCTCAAAATGACATCAACGTCCTTGCCCAATCCCCAGTGTTCAACGATGTCCTGCAAGGAAAGGCACCAAAAGTTACATATGAGGTCAACGGACGTATGTACGACGGGCCATACTACCTAGCTGACGGCATCTACCCGCGCTGGTCAACATTTGTCAAAACAGTGCCAGGTCCGCGGAGTGCGAAGGAAAAACACTTTGCAAGCTGTCAAGAGGGGTGCAGGAAGGATGTGGAGCGTTGTTTTGGTATCCTCCAAGCTCGCTGGGCGATCGTCAGGGGTGCGGCCAGATTGTTTGATGTAGAGTCGCTTCGATCCATCATGATGACGTGCATCATTCTTCACAACATGATTGTGGAAGATGAGTACGATTATGAAGCTGTTGATGAATATGAGCCAGACCCGATGAACAATTCAAGAACACGTATATATTGTGCTCATGACGCCACCGATGACCCCGTGCAACATGAGCCATTACAAAGGGATGGACGTTACAATGAAAGGCTCATTCAACGATATACTGCATTTCAAATGCCAGACATGCACAATGCCCGACAAATTGACTTGATAGAGCACCAGTGGGCATTGAAACAAGTTGAGGATAATTAAGTTCATTTTAGTGTGTTTATGTTTATGTTATTTTATTTGGTATGTTTATGTTATTTTATTTGGTGTGTTTTATTATTTGGTATGTTTATGTAATTCTTAGTATATGTAATTCTTAGTATGTTTATGTAATTTTTTTATGTTTATGTTTATGTAATTCTTAGTATACGTAATCTATGTTTTTTTAATGGACTTTTAACAACATAAATAACTTACCAAATTAAATAACTTACCAAATTAATTCTTAATATAAATAACTTACCAAATTAAATAACTTACCAAATTAATTCTTAATATAAATAACTTACCAAATTAATTTGAATAAATATTCATGAACATGGAAACAACATAAATAATAAATTACAACCCAAAGTGATTGGAAAATTATGGGCTCCGATTACAAAAAGTACTCTATTCATCATCACTTAACCAATTTGTGCTGCTAGGATGATCTTCTCTTGCGGTGCTAGAACCACCTTGGCTTGCTATTGTTTCTCTTGCACGCCTCCTTCGCACCACGGCCGCTTTCTCTGACTTCCAAAAAAATTTAGAATTTGGAGACTTCCCTTCTAAAGACATGTTCATAATCTCACGATCTTGTTGAGCTCGTCTTTCTTCTCTAACATGTTCCCTTTCTTGCCTAAGTAGCTCTCTTTCTCTCTCATTAGCATAAAATTCTCTCTCAACAGCTGCTGCTTTTGATGCCTTATCAGCCTTATCAGCCTCATCTTTCGCCAGTTCCCTCGCCAAAGTCAATTCACCTTGGCGAGTAAGTTCTTCCATGAACTTTGCATAATCGTTCTTGGAAGCACTCCCTTTTCTCTTTGTAGCCTTCTTACCTTGAGGCCTAATTGGAAAACGGGTCGAACCCGACGCTTGTTCAGGGAGGGGCGTTTCGGGCACTTCTTCTGCATCATCTTCATGAACATGATCGGGTGTAGAGTGTAGAGGGGTGCTGTTCATGTGCACTTCTGGACCAACTGGCACAACTCTAAATTTAGGACAATCTTTGACAATATTCCAACATTCCCACCGGTTGAATGATTTATTTTTGCCTTTGGTTTTGGCAGCATACCAAGCTTGTGCTTGAAGTTCCTACACAATAAAAATAAGTAACAAATAAATAATACAAATAAATAATTATAATGAAAATAAGTAACTAGCAAATATATACATATATATATATATAAGTAACAAAGATAATGAAAATAAGTAACAAAGCAAATAAGAAGGCTTCAAGTTTAGTAAATAATGAAAATAATTAACAAATATATATATATATATATATATATATAATACAAACAACATAATTATAATGTAACAAATAAATGTAACAAATAAGTAACAATAACATAATTATAATGTAACAAACAACATAATTATAATGTAACAAATAAGTAACAATAAATAATAAATTTTGTACGTAACAAATAAAGAATACAAACAATAAATAATAATATCTTGTTACCATATCCGAGTAATTTTCCCCACTTCGAATATTATTACTAGCTTGTGCCAAAGCGTCTCTCCACGTACTAAACGATTGGCTAAGTAATTTCCAACGACTGGACATCGATTCTTTGGTTCTTTTCCCACCAATTTTCTCAAGATAATTGGTATGAATAAGACTCCACATTTCTCTTAACTGCATCTCATTACCCGTAAGCGAACTATGAGTAACTTCAACCCAGCTAGTACACAACGCAACATCTTCAATAAGCGACCAATTCGTACCTGCACCAGTGGTCATTTTGTTGAAAAAAAATTGATTCAAACTTTGAGACAAAGAAAGGAATGTGATTGAAAGTGGTTGAGAAAATATGAAATTGTTGTGAAGGTAGATGATAATGAGAAGGTATTTATAGAAAAGTAAAAACAATTTTTTTTACAATTTTTTTCAGATTTTTTTTTGAATTTTTTTGAATTTTTGACATTTTTTTTTGAATTTTTATTCAATTAATTAATCTCTGCCGTTGGATATAAAAAAATTTGAATTCCAACGCTCCAGATTGTGCCACGTGTCACAACGGTAACTTTTCAGATTTTTAAAACTATTTTTTCATTTATTTTTTAATTTTTAAAGCATTTTAATATCCACCATTGATCTCAGATCGAACGGTGGATATTAAATCTGCCAGTTTGAAAATTTTTTACCGTTGAGATCTAACGGTCCACATTAAGTGACCGTTACGATCTAACGTACCGTGGGAAGCCACGTGGCTTCCCAACGGTAACAGACAAACCTTTTTTTTTTTCTGATTAATGTGTCAGGACGCGCCCCCACGCGCGGGTGGGGTGCACGCGCCTGACACAAAAAAAATAAAATAATATGCTGACGCCACCCTGGCGTCAGCATGACGTCACTCCCACCCCGGGCTCAAGGCCTGTCGATTCCTCACGGGCCTGGCCCTCGGGCCTCCCCCGTCCCCCGGCCTGCGTCACGCTGGACGCCTTCCACCGGCCCTCGGGCCTTTGTTCTGGAGCCGGTCCCCCGAGCAAATTGCAACGGTGGGATAGCTCTAACGTTTAAAATTATCAGATTTTTGAGCTTCTATTAGAATATTCTTGAATAAACATGTTTGTTGGACATTGTTGACCTTTTATTTTTTTTCAACATTATTGACCTTCGACTCCACATATAATAAGCAAGGACTCCATTTTTAAGTAAAAGGGTTAGCTTAAAAATGGTATTATGGATAAGAACAAACTTTAAGCTAAGCCCTCACTGTCCATGTAGGTCCATTCGAGCAATTTTCTTATACTTAAAATAACCTAATAGTTTATGAATTGCAACATGCTATTGTTTAGTTAAGGCTGAAAATACAGGTTGAGTTAGTGAAAACAGTGTAGCCGCTCTCTTAAAGTCAAGTTCGAATTTCGCTTTCCGTGACTTAAAGAGTATATTAGATGAGCAAAACCTTAAGGCATGGGGGAGGGTTGGGAGTAGGGACCCATAAGGTTCGAACTCTTTCCACCTCGTAGAGGACATACAATCCATCTGTGGTAACTGGCCATGTGACCAGTCTCCTTTGTCACTCTTTAGGGTGGATGATTAAGATGCAGAGACTTGCCCACAACGACCACAATGGTGATAAACCACTCATTGTGCATATATATGGGACCAACTTGACCCACTTGGACTTGGTATGTTGCTGGATCAGTGTTCAACATTGGTGTGTGACATTAGAATACTCGATGGGTACACGGAGCTACTTCAACATAGACAAGGTATCCTAAACCTATCAAGCGTTGTTGACATTTTTAGCGAGTTCACTTAACATCGCATGATTGGTTTAGGATAATGGCACTTAAGCATCCTGGTTTCATCTTAAGCCGTCCTGATTGATGATGAGATCATAGGTAAGGGTATAGACATAAAGCTTATCCCATCACAAATTGCCATGTAATTTAGGTATGTTGGTTTGTGATACCGTCACAATGACATGTGATCGAAGTTATGTTTGCTTGTGGACCCACAACTAAGCAATCATCATATCACCAGCTTCATGTAAAAGGAAATTATAAAGGGACCGACTTATGAGGAATCGTTTGTATCCTATGGTTTGCCGGTACCCAGTTCAAGATGCTTTCCTTTCATTGAAAATGGTCAAGAAAAAAAAAGGGGAGATAACGTAATCCTCAAGGCCCATTCCTTGAGAGTTGGAGAGTAAAGACGTTTTTTCCGGTAACCCTAATCGTCTTCAACGACCCTTCACATAAAATGAAAACGATTAGGGTTACCGAAAAATTCAGGTGAACATGTACATCATAGACAAACAGTTGTAGCTCTCTAGACGAGCATATCTTAAAGACGTCATATCGATAACAAAACCAGTAAAACGCAAGTCACTCTCGCAACACTCTTCGACTCAATGCTTAATTACTTAGTCATCCGTCCTTGGGAAACAATCGACAAATGACAAAAACAGTTCCCAAGTCTTCCCAATTCAAGCCATGCCTGGCAACATTTCATTCTTTACACACAGAAAAGAATACTTGTACATACGACGGTATGAACAATTGCAGGAATGAAGGTGAGCCATCTGAATACCGTTTGTCTAACTATCGAAGATCAATAACGTCAAACTTTAGATTGGGGTTCATATAAACATCTGCACAGGTCTTGTAAATGGGTCCACCATCAGGTGGCTGATCATGTGGATGAAAACCACGGTGCTGGCACTGTCTAATGACCGACATGCCACCTGGGTTTGTCAATCGGAAAATGCCATGGGTTCTGTACATGTGAAAAAACAAAAGCTAATGTACCAAAAATAATGTACGGCAAGCAAAAATCATTCCTACGGTCACACCACCAATAATGCAAGACATTCAAGGAGATGTGATCGATCTTTTACCTTGAGCCACCTTGTGGTGCCATGACAATTGCAACAGCTTCCGGCAACATAATCTGAACACGGAATAAGCATTTGTGTAAACCGCGGTTTTATAATTTGGTACATTAACATCTTAGCTTCTGTTTATCAAAATAAACTCACATCCTCTAAGCACTTAAAAGTGGTTTCCAATTGACACAAAGAAAGCTATGCGTAGATGATAAAAGGCATTCACCTGATATGAATAATGGGTATGGAGATCAATCGACGACATGAAACAGGACTGTGTAGGATGCGTCTGAAAATTGTGCCATAATGAACAATTGAATGGTCAGCATAATGATTGGAAATAAAGAAAATCCCGGGGTAAACTTTTAACATATATAGATTAGGCATTGAAACAGATGCAACTACAGACATGCTTTTTAGCATATTACATTTAAATATTATTATCCTTTAAATGAAACCAAAAGCTACAGAAGTGTAACTCTTTTTGCAAAATCACAACCAAATCAAATATGAAACTAGCTTTCATCCATGAATCAGAGGAAGATCAAAGCATGATGTTTTGATCAGTGATTGAAGCACAAATTACTCACATGTATCCAGCCAAGAGGAAAGAGAGATTGTTTATCCTGAACTTCAAATATTTCCTCTTCATTCGTGGCCTGACACTGTTAAAAAAAAATGTATATTGGACAAGAGTTATATCACCAGGCCAAGTATACTGATATATGTGAGGCCAAAACATGAAATAGTACAAAAGGCACAAAACTGCCATACCGAATTTGCAGTTGACTCCTGTTTAGGTATGATGAGAGCCGTAACATAGAACTTTCTGTTTTTCTGACAAATGGAAATTTAAAACATTATCATCTTAAGAAGTCAAAGACTTTGAACAGTAAATTAGTTATGCAGTCTTACTAGTGAGCCTCCTAGGATGCCACATGTCTCCAAGCTCTTATCAGTATTTGACTTAGCCAGCTTCATGAAATGCTCCATCATTGTCGTTGACTGCAAAGAGAAACAAATTATTAGGTAAAGGGAGCACCTACAGATTCTTGTCAATGTGATTGATTTTCCGCGTACATGACCGAATAATTATCAAAAGTTTTTATCATCAGAAAGATCTTGCATTTAAAAGTTTCTAGTTTCTGTTCCTGACAAACAGCTGAATGCCCAAAAAGGAAGAAAATACAGTAAACATTAAAGAACTTGTCATGAATCTTACAATGTGTAATTGCAAGGGAGATTCAGCACGAAGAAGTTCATCCGATGAGAGAGTCTCTAGTCCACATTCTACCTCAGACACTTGAGGTGAAACTGCTGGAATCAAGTCTTGTACTTCTGCAAGAACAGGAGGAGGAGAAGGCTGTCTGATAAGTTTTGTATGATCAGGAGTTTCTGTTGAATCGAAAGAAATGAGGGAGCAAAGTTCCTCTGTAAAATCCTTCTGGCCACCATCAGTAGTCTGGGTAAGAATTGGTTCCAAACTTGACCTTTCAGGTTCCAAGTCGCTAGCATCCTTTATATCTGTCTTTTCGTCTTTTTTACTTGTATGTTCATCTTCTATGGACTGTCCCATGCTGTTTGCCCTGAAAACTTATCAGATGCATATATAAAGCTACAAACTCTTACGAAACAGAAGTAAATATATCATGGAATGAGAACTGCCTGGATTGTTTAGTATCAGGACCAAAAAAGAACTTCAGAAAGTTGACCAGGAGACATACCTTGGGATTTCAACAGGAGTCAAGTCTAATATACTTGGATAGCGAACCTGCAATTTAAGAGAAAAGTGAACATTTTTTTTTTTCTACTTTGAACCAAAAACAATAGTCAGATACCATCATACCCCTATATCACTTCTAGGTGGCTGCCACTGTCCACTAAGGCCATTTGGGCCCAATATAGAATGTCTGGAAAGAGTTTCCTCATTTGGACGTGGTACTATGGATCTACAAAAAGCAAACAAGCAAGGGCAATCAAGACCAGGAGCTTTTCATAATACCAAACTTAACTCATTTTCTCACTGTCCCATACAGTATGTGTGTGGTAAATATGCAACAAGTTTCGAAACAGAAAGCAGAAACAAAAAGAAGGTTCAAACACAATGACATATTAGCAAACTTCACATGCAGAATAATCTTTCCCTCAGACAAGATGGCTCTCAAAATAAATTTTTTTGTTCTGATAAATATGCAGCTAGAAATGGTTTTTTAAAATCCACGTGTACATAAAAGGGTGGAAGCAGTGTATGTATAATACTATAATTATCTCAATTCAAGAAATCCTCGAATTACCCTCTCATGGAAGTAAACTAGAGTTTGTGCGTAAAGCATGTAGGGCATATTCTTAGTTTTTTTTAGTAAGAATATATAGGAGACACCTTTGTAAAGTAAATAAATACTTACAGTTTGCGAAATTGATCCTCCAAAGGCTTGGCATAGGAAAATTGTTGAGACCTCGGAGGCTGATAGACAAGTTCTCTTGCAGCTGATCTTGCCACCTGTCATACATAGAATAGCATAAGGAAAAATTGTTTCAACAGTACACATATAATAGTGGCAGTCGGAAAATGAAAGAAGAAGCAAAGTATAAGGAAAAAATGACAATGGCAGGCAACAAGGTCAAAGAACGAAAATTGAGATCAGTAGTTTCCACTTTTTTCATATGATACGTCTAATGTCCGTTAGCATGACAACGCAGTAAGCACTAACTGTACCTTGGTTGCATCATAGCTAATCAACGATTGCTTCTTGAGAGGAGAAACCACAAAATCAATCTGGTTATTATGGCTCCACCCGTTGTTAAATTTTCCGTTTATCCTGTTAAATTCATTGTTCTTATGTATCGCAGCTGGCTTAAGCTTCTGTTTCACTGCTGGCTTGAGTTCCTCGAGTTCATTCAGAGCATCAAACAATTTCTAGAGCAAAAATCAAAAATTATATTGTGCACAAAAACAGAATAATAAAAATAACTTTTATTATGAATTAAAGATGAAATGACAACATTACCGTTTTCAAGAAACCCTTCTCTCCTTGAACAGATGCTCTATAGTCACGATGACACGGTATTGTCTCAGAGACCAAACTGACGTAGAAAACCAAAAAGTTTCACCATTACTTTTAAACATTTTTGCATATCTCCACACACACATTCTGTGTATACTTTTGACCTACTTCATATAACCTAGCTGACTGTATAATTAATTGACTGGTGCTTACGTACGTACCTTGAAAACCTTAGTAGCATAATATATAGGTCTATAATATTCTTCTCTTGTCGGAAAATGTCAGCCTACAATTGAACAATTTTTTTATGAGCTGAAACGACATTCTAAAACAAAAACAAGAAACTAAACTAGGGGGAAAATACATGTTAATCATTTTCTAGTAATATAAAAGAGGCAAAGATGTTAAAGGAACAACTAAACATCAATATCACAATCTATTACGAAAAAGTAACTGCAAAATTTAGCGAAAAATACACTTCAATATACATTGTAGCGGCAATGGATATGGCACGTAAGGAGGACATCTGTTATGTTATCAGAATATGAATGCACAAGATAAGATGCATTGGCACCAGAATAGCAAGCTCTATATAATTAAGCTGAAGTTATCACATCCCTTTAGCTGCAATTCACGACGCAACTGATGCATTCCTATAATTTGAGTGAGTCAAACACCGAACAATAACAACAGCAGCAAAGCCTTTTCCCACTAAGTGGGGCCAGCTGTACGAGTCCTAGGACGCCACTGTGCCCGGTTTTTTGTGTTATACATGGAAACTGTCTAAAATATTGCTTTTGCTTTACTGCATTCGATTTATTTATGTAGTTATTTCCTACTTGAATGATAATGATGATCCCTACAAGTGATCAAATTCGTTGTGTTTGTTCTTCTTCTGTTAATCGCACTGATCCTTCGGGTCCTATCAACCACAAGCTACCAATTTGAATTCTTGAAATCCTTAGTAAACCCTAATGATCTATACAAGATATTTCAGCTTCTGAAACTCAAATTACCAATAATTCTATCTAAATAATCCATATAAAAAGGCGCGCTCATACAGAGCACCAACAATCAAAATTCCACTTCCAAAATAAGCTAATTAACAAATAAATTCAAAATTCCCAGCATAAATTCAAAATTAATGAAAATTTAATTGACAAAATTGCTGAAAAATTAAGGAGAAGGAGAGAGTGAAGTGAAACCTGCTTGAGGACATTATTGGCGATCCGAAAGTAGATACGCAGAGGAATCCGATTGTCGACATCGAGTCGCTGGGCACTCGCGGCAACGTTAATCCTATCGGAGGAAGACGACGACCTCATCTTCTAATTTTACCAATTTTTTCTTTCTTTCTACACATGCAACATCCTCTGCGATCGAGGGTTTACTCGCTCCGATGCCTGCTTCTGAGTTCTGAGCATGGAAGCCCGGGGCAAGGTCGGCAACGGCGGCTTCGTAACCAGAGAAAAGAGAGGTTGGAAAAACCGAGAAAGGGTGCGTACAAGGAGGTAATTTTAACTCTTTCGCGGGGGTAAATTGGGAAACATGAAAAAAATTGAGGGAATTGAATTACAAGCCAACTATTGAGGCTCATATACTAATCCGTAATAAAATTACGCGAAAATGTATCGAAGAAGAATTGTATTCATTATAAAACAGAATTAGATTTTATGTTAAAATTGTTTACTAATCCATTTAGAATCATAATAAGAATGACGTAGTTCCATATGAGTTGCTTTAAGAAAGGAATTAATGAACTTAATTATCAAATTACTCTAATAATAGAATTTTCTTTAGAGAGCTGCTAGACTCATCCCGTTATCTTATTTTCCCATCCATGTTATATTTACACCCATTATAAAAAGTTAAAAAAATTAAAATGTTATTTTCCCACCCACTATTGTTCCAAAAATAACCCTATATATAATTAGAGATAAATATCTCTTAAGAAAAGAATATAAACAAATAATATTACTCTCTTCTAAAAGCCAGAAATAAAATAAAATAAAATAAACCGAGGTCTTCTAATCTTCGTCCTACATGTTTGGTCAGGATTGAAAATGGAGAAGCTTACTCAAGTCCGAACCCATGTTTTAACTTCTTTCAGCAGTTTACTTTGTCTTGCAATATGTTTATCTTTAAAAGTCGATTTGCACTTGGTATGATCAGGATGATCTTTTTACGTCATAAAAGAACCATATTTTTTTTATTTCAATTACAGGTCAATGCCTTTTTGTATTGTCATATACACATTAAAAAAACAAATTTACTGTATGACAGCAGTATGCAACAATTGAAGGTTAATTCGGCTTCAATTCTAACTTAAAGGGAGAGAGAGGTGGTGCTTGTGGTAAGTACGGGCTAATGAAAAATCAACCACGCTTACCGCTGTTTAGGTTTTCAATTCTAAATCAACCACGCCTACAGCAGTATGCAACAAATTTACCCTTACCTAATGAACGATGTCGGCATAGCTATGCTTCAATTCCAGAAATTCTCATTAAAAATCAAATTGCACCCTAATCTAATGCAAATTCAAATAAAAAGTCACAGAGCTATGCTTCAATTGTACGATGTCGGCAAATCAAGATGACCCACATAAAATTATCTTTTATGTCTTCGACGGAAACATAATCATCTACTTCTTCCATAAGAACGTCATCTTCTAAGTTCATTCTTTTTGCTTTATCTGAATAATTTTGCTCTCTGAATGAAAGGAGATGGGAAGGATGAGTTAGGGTTTAAGGGAGACAAATTTTCTAAGCGTGAGAGTTATCACATCCAAACTTTTCTTTTTTCTTTTTTATAAAAAAAAATAGTAATGTAAAAGGGATAACTAAGGTCCTTATTAGTTATTTTACAAATAGACAAATTTGTAATTAAAAAATTCATTAAAATGTGGGTGGGAAGATAAGACATTGGGGTGGGAATAACAGCTCTCTTTTCTTTATCAATTAAAAGAGAGTAAAAAGACTATTTAGTCTTCTATCACAATAAAAAAAAATTAAGGGCAGTAACGTAATTCGACAGAACAAAATTTTGCAAAAATCAAAAAAACAAAAAAAAAAGAGTGAAAAGACTATTTCTTTGATTGATAGTTTAAAAATAATAAATTCTGTATTCAATTCCATTATTATTTTAGGTTAACCAAA
This sequence comes from Pyrus x bretschneideri, assembly GCF_019419815.1. NCBI lineage: Eukaryota > Viridiplantae > Streptophyta > Magnoliopsida > Rosales > Rosaceae > Pyrus > Pyrus x bretschneideri. Next base: position 12,450,449 of record NW_025999612.1, on the reverse strand, counting down.
CAAGAAAATTCACAAATTTTAGAAAATAAAATCTCATCATTTCAATTTCCGTCATTTTAATATTTTTTAATAATCTTAAATTTATTCGTCCAAACATAGTGTAAGAGTATTTTTATTAGAAATGTGTTAAAAATTTAGGGTCTGTTTGATATTCAACTTGAGGCGTAATTCAAAATTTTGTTTTTTTTTTTCCTAAAAACATGCGTTTTGATTTAAAAATTTTAAATTCAAAACCTTGTTTAACATGCAACTTCTTAACCAACAAGATCCTCTCTGGACCCTCATCGTACATCGTACGGTCAGATTTTATCAAGTACTGTTTATGTTTATTTTTAAATAAAAATATTTAAAATGATTTCTGACTGCACGATGTACGATAAAAGGACACGATTTACGGATTCTAAGGATCCTCACAAAGAGAATCCGATGAGAATTCAGACTCATTTCTCAAAACTAATTCAAAACAGGAAAAAATCAAACGCCCAGGGCAAACCAATTTCCCAACCACCGCAGCCGTCCCTGGCGACCCCTTTTGCTATTTATCGACTCCTTCCTCCAAACTCGCTTTGACAGACCAAGGCTGGTCATGTCGGCAATCTCAAATTTGAGATCCATTTACCCCCAAAACCAATGACTATTCGTTGTTGTCGATTTATCTCGGTTGGAGGAAAAAGGATTGAGGTGGTGACTATGGCGGATGCAAGTGGGAAGAGATTGAAGAGGCAATAGAGAAGAGAGCATCAAGAGAGAGAGAGAGAGAGAGAGAGAGAGAGAGAGAGAGAGAGGGGAGTCAATGGTAGGGGGTGGGTGGTGAATCCCAAAAAAATAAAATTAAAAGACACTTTTTGTGTTGAACAATACTTGGCTACTAAAAAATGAGTAGGAACTATTACTCAAAACTTTTGGTATTTTAATCACAGAGCTTTGTGCTTATGATCAAAACTGTTTATAGTATGAATCACACTATAAAGATCATCTCTGCAAAAAAAAATAATATTAAAACTAAGATCGTTTAGTCAATCTATTATAGTAAATACATAGAATATTCATAATACTTTTACCAAGACCATTCATTTGTTTTTTAAAATATTGGATCCAAATCAAATACCAAACGGGCCCTTAATAATTCAAGTAATTCTTGAAATTAATTGTTTGTTGTAAAAATTAAGTTTTGGTCGAAAGGAACTGTTGTAAACTTCGTTTTTAGAAGGGACAAAGGAGAGAAGGTGGCCGGCTAAACAAGAGAGAGAAGGGATTGAGAAATTTCAAGCATAATTAAGTTTGGAGTTATCTTTGACGATGTCGTTACTTGGTTTCACTATTACAAAGATGACGAGGGTGGTGAAGGCTAATTCAAATGTTTGTTTATGTTGAATTTTAAGCATCCGTGACGCTGTTTTTTTTATATCTAAGTTCTGCCTCAAGTAATTATTTTTTTTATCGAGTTCCACATCATCAGCGTACTTCTTCTAGCTAAGACCTTGTATTTTTCAAGTAGTTTGAGTTGGTATTTGTAAGACATTTTGTTTTATATCCCTAGGCAGCTGTTTTAAACTAAAACTAAGCGCCAACAACTTCCTTGGCTCCAAATTTATGCGTTCATGGGACTTTGCTCCAGCTTCTGCGTCTGCCTAGAGGGGCTGAGAGCCGGCTCCGACGATGCCGCAGACGGAATTGATTCGTTCAACCTCTTCTTCGACCTCCAGGCGCTGCAAATCGCCACCGGTTTCTTCTCCGAGCTCAACAAACTCGGCCACGGAGGATTCGGTCCCGTTTACAAGGTACGTACGGACTCGTAAATCGCTAGCTTGATCAGGGCCAATCCTGGAAGTTTAAGTAAATCACGTATTTTCTTCAAATGGTAGATTGCTAAGTGTATGAGTATTTTTTTTTCCAATACAAGCGATAGTTTATACTAAATTAACTATAGGATAGAGAATTCGAACTTTAGTGCAAAGGGTACCACACTGCTCGAGCAAGCTTTGCTAAGCTCATGTTTGCTGTAATGTATAAGAGTTGAGAAGTAAACCTACCCGTAGTTTAGATGTAAGTGGAGCTTAACGCAGACATGAGCGTACTAACATTAGAAGTGGATGCGCTCCCCTATGCACATAATTTGAATCATCTCCCGTAGTTTATAATAGATTAAATTGAATATCGTCCTAAAAAAAAGTTGTGATCTTTAAAATACCACTTATTTCTATTTTCTTCGGATTGTTGAGTATTTATCTTCCTTGTATGGACTATGCAGGGATTGATGCCAAATTGTCAAGAAATAGCTGTAAAGAAGCTTTCGTTAGGTTCCCGGCAGGGAGCTAGAGAATTCACCAACGAGGTGAAACTGTTACTGAGAGTTCAACACAAGAATTTGATCACGTTATTGGGATGTTGTGTAGAAGGGCCTGAGAAGATGTTGGTTTACGAGTATCTCCCAAACAAAAGCCTCGATTACTTTCTTTTCGGTTTGTTGCTCTTCCCTACTTGAATTTATATGTGTTCATCTCGGCATCAGAGTGAATTTGAATGAATTACTTCATTTGGTTAAACCCGAAACTTTCAGATAAACAGAAATCTGGAAGCCTGGATTGGACGACAAGGTTTCAGGTGATTATGGGCGTGGCAAGAGGTCTTCTCTACCTTCATGAAGAGGCCCCGGAAAGAATCATTCACAGGGACATCAAAGCTAGTAATATATTACTAGATGAGAAGCTGAACCCGAAAATCTCGGATTTTGGCTTAGCAAGACTCTTTCCTGGGGAGGACACTCATATCAATACATTTCGGATTTCTGGCACTCAGTGAGTAGTCTCTTTTCTTCACTTCTTTTACCCTTTATCCCATACAAAGTTTTTACCATTTCATCCCACTCGTCAAGGAGCAATGAAAAACGGAATTGAGTGAATTATTTTGTTGAATGCAGTGGTTATATGGCCCCTGAATATGCAACGCATGGATATTTATCGGTGAAGACGGATGTTTTCAGTTACGGAGTCTTGGTGTTAGAGATCATCAGTGGGAGAAAGAACCACGATGGGCAGCTCGAAAGAGAAAAGGCCGACCTCTTGAGCTATGTATGTTACTTATGTGGAAAGTTTTGTTGCAAATTATGCAAACCACAAATCAAAATATGATCCCTCGATAGTGTGACTAAGTTACTAACTATACTTGGTACCTCTGCAAATTTAGGGAATACCGAAACTGATTCTTAGTTAGCGTGTAATGCATAGCGCAGTTTATCTAATAGGACTACTTCTTAACGAACTCTAACCTAAGTAATCATTACAGGTGTTATCGTCCAATGCTCATGCAGTTTTTTTTCCCCTTTTTTTTTTTCTGTTGAAATATGTGCTCAGTCAATTCATATAACCCTCACTTTCCTTCGCTCTCTTCCGCAGACATGGATGCTGCATCAAGGAGGGAAAGCATTGGACCTGGTGGACCCAAACCTGGCCAGGTGCAATCCCGTCGAGGCAGCAATGTGCATTCAGCTAGGACTTCTATGTTGTCAAGCAAGTGTTGCAGAAAGGCCAGACATGAAATCCATCTTTCTCATGTTTTCGAGCAATTCATTTACTTTGCCGAGTCCAGGTAAACCTGGACTTCAGGGCCGTAGAGGATGTTGGACAAGCAGCCCTACCTCCGCTTTTACCAACGTTACTAATGCCAGTAGTCGCGGGAGCAGTTTTGTTGAGGAACATTCTAGAAATACGATGTCTCATTCTTCTGTCGACGAAGGTAGATGATTAATAATAACCTTCACTTGTAATTCAATTGTGTTGTGAGCTCCATTTTTGTGATGTAAAGTGATAGTGTAGGAGAATCGGTTTAGGATTCTGTTGGGCTAGGTTACGTAAATTCTTGTGGGATTAGGTTTACTTGTACACCAAGTCAGTTGACTAGTATATATTTGTACCTTGTGTTATCAATTGAAATCAATCCAATTGTAATTCTACATAAAGTAACTAATTTTAATCATGAATGTAATTTGTTTAACTCTTTGATTATCCAAACGTCAAAAGATTTACTATTTTAAGGTGAAAGTGAAACCTCTGTTTTAGGCAACAACACAAACCTGTGTTTTACACCAACCACGTACAAGAAAGAAAAACCTCAAACCTTATACAAATCAAAACAGATAGAAATCATGAATTGCAGAGAACAACATTTTCAATTAACAAATCCCAGAAGCCCTGCGCTCCCTCGGTTCATCACCAGGGGGCCTGGAAGGCCGTCTTTGTTCAGAATCGGAAGCACATAGGGCAGGTCTTGAAGAACCTTTACCTTCATAGCTCACCCTCTTTCCGGCTTGTGGGGAAACCAATCTGTTACGCTGTTAGCTTCGTGCAAAAGCTAACCTCGAATTCAACTTGCAGGTCCCACATTGTGTTACATTTACAAATTTCTTGAATTGTATATGAAGACGAGTTTTATCTGCAATTCAAATACTTTCATGTATTTCCTGTCTAATTTTCTTGTCTATTCATTATTCATATCGCTATGGGGCAACGCCAATGCCACATGAAAATTTCTTGCAGTATTTGGTTTCCGAAAAAAGGAAAAGAGATGGAGTTGAATTTGAATTTCATGAAATGGAGGCCAAATTGGCAACTCAGAAAATGCTGCAACCACGACCAAGTAATCTTCCTCATCTCCGTTGCTGTCTGCACTGTTGTTATACTTGTGGTAACCCCTCTCTCTCTCTCTGTCACGATCTTTACCTCCTAGCAAAATTTTGGTACTTGGATATATCTAATTAATCGAATTTGTTTTAATTTTTAAACATGTAAAGAATCCGCTAATGTTTTTGTGTCAACTTGTTTCGTCAATTCTTGTAGCTGTGGAGGACAGTGCTGATGACACCTTTTAAGCTTATAACCGTGTTCCTTCACGAGGTGAGCCATGCAATCGCTTGTCTGCTTACATGTGGTAAGGTAAGAAATTCTTTCTCACTTTTATCTAAATTTTTAAGAATGGTCACGTTTAGTTTGAGACGGGTAATGATAAGATTAGTCTGCAGGTGGAAGGGATTAAAGTTCAGGCAGATGAAGGTGGAGTCACACAAACCCGTGGCGGCATATCCTGGATAATTTTGCCAGCCGGATGTAATTTCGTTTTATCCTTGGCCATATTTTATGTTCAATTAACATGCACATTGCATCTGATTTAATTGTTACATTTATCATCCTTCGATTTTGTGGCACGCCAGATCTTGGTTCATCGTTTTGGGGGATGATATTGATTCTTGCATCTACGAAGCATCTCACTACACAAATCGCTGCTGGCTGTTTCATCGTTGCCCTAATTATTGTATTCTTTTTAGCTAAAAATGTAAGTCATAGCAAACCCATCTTTTACTTGATTTCAAAGGAAGTAAAACTTGCTAACTAAAAACTTCTGTTGTGTTTGTACTTCTTGACATCGTACAAGTGGACGCTTCGAGGACTTTGCATCGGTATGGTTTCCGTATTTCATCAAAACATCGTCCTGTTACTACTAGCACACGATGCAATTTGACGTTTGGGGTTTTATTTATGTTTTACGGTGTTGAACTACCAGGATTCATTGTTTTATTTGCTGCAATTTGGTATCTGCAAGAAGCAACGCCGGTTCATATGCTTAGGGAAGTGATTCTGTTCACCGGTAATTGCATCTCCGCTATTTTCGTTCAACTATTTCTTGAGAAAGTACCTTATGTATTCTTCATTTCGTCTGACGCTTTATTTTATCTAATGATAGGTGTGATGAACAGCTTGTTTTCGGTGTATGGTAAGAAGCGATACTATTTGATCGTCATTTTAACTGCATGTTTTTGTACTCATAGATACCTTGTAACGTATACATGTAACGGTCAATGCAGATATATACGATGATCTTATATCGCGGAGAATTAATACGAGTGATGCTGAAAGATTTGCAGATGAGTGTCCCTGCTGTACTGGATGTGGATGGGGTGTCATTTGGTGAGCCTTTATGGTTTCTCCTCCGTTCTTTTCTTTTTATCCATTTTCGTTGTTTTCTAACTACGAAGAGCTTTACGCGTAGGGCGTTCATATCTTTCACATATCTCTGTGGATCTGTGTACCTTGCTCTTGTGATCTTGTCTCCACGTCTGTGACTGCATTGCAAATTGGCCTAACATGAACTCCGTTCGCCGCATGCTTTCAAGCGTTTCATTTGGCCGGACGAGGGAAACCTGGACGAAAACACCGCCGAGGAGGCTTCTGGGGGAGTAGTTTTGTTGAGGATTTTTCTAGATATTCGTTTTCTCGTATTCTTCCATTGATGAAGGTACATTACCTCCATTTCATGTGATACAAAAGCTATTTTTGTAATCTTAAATCTCATGGCAATACTATATAATTTGTTTAATTAATTCATAATATATACTTGTTCAAATACAAATAAAAATGTTTACGAGATGTGGATTAATCTACTTGACTATCGTTAAGGACTGCCACTGAGTCGTAGTCGTAATGTTCCATTGACTGTGGTCGGTTTTGGGAATAAATCATGTATTAATGGGGGAATGACGTTACATAGATTTATAAGTAAGTTCGTCTACTTTTCATATTGCCAATTAATTCTATGTTCAATGAGATCCAACAAAAGCCATCGAGTACCTCAACAAGAAATTTTTTTTTTGTTTGTTAAACAAACGATATAATCTACACTATGAGAAAATAGGATAAGTCTCACAATGAGCTAGCAATAATGTGGTTCAAATTCGCCTTTGGAAAGGATCAAATCTAAAACCTCTCACTTACAAGTGAAAATAAATATTATTAGACCGTAGTATTAAGTAGCAGTACTTCAACAAGAAGTTGAAGTTTGTGAAAAATAATTGCATGTATAAGACCTCGTTTGGTATAGATAAATAGTTCATCAAAAACATCAAAGGAAATTTTTGTGTTTACATTTACAATTTGCCACCTTTACATTGTTTCTTTTTTTAATAAATGATATTATCTACGCTAAAAGAAAAGAGCAAGCTTAGCCTTATAATATATTAGTAATAATGTAGTGTAAGCTCTCCTTTAACGAGAATCGAACTTAAAAAAAGTAAATTGACTGAAAAATAGCAATTTTAAATAAAAATTATAAAATAATTTCTGACCGTACAGTACAATGTAAGGTGAATAAGGGCTGGTTTGGTATTGCTGTGCTTTGAAAAAAAAGCTGCTTCTGCTGTGCTGTGAGAATAAGCAGCTGTGAAATAAAGCAGCAGAGTGTTTGGTAAACTTTTTTGTAAAAGTGCTTTTGAAAAAAAAAAAGCAGTATTAGAGTGTTTGGTAAACTTTTATGTAAAACAGATGTGAAAAAAAGCCGGTTTTTCAAAGCTAGGTTTTGCAGCTTCTTGTTTTTGGCTTTTTTTCATCCAAAACTGTGAAAAAAAGCTGAAGCTGAGTGTTTACCAAACACAAAAACAGCTCTCAACTTTTTTTTATAGCAGCTTTTTTCATAATTACCTCAATACCAAACCAGATCTAAACATAATTAAAGGATTCCGGAAGAATTCTCGTTCTGTTGTACATTCCCAAATATACCAAAAAAAAAAAAAAAAAAAAAAAAGACTTTAACTCGAAGATTTTGAAATGGGTTGGATCTGGAATGTAGCGTTAGAAACAGTGCACCTGGCGAGACAAAAGTCATGGGATTTTTACTACTTTCCAGACATGTTCTAGTCTCCTGATTGGTCACCAAAGATTCAAACTTTTTCAAAACTTCCTTCTGTTTTGTTTTTGCCCATCTTCAAAATTTGCTCTGCACTCTCCTCACTCTCACTTCAAATAAAAAAAATTCAATCTTTATACTTTCTCTTTGATCGGGGAGAGAGAGAGAGAGAGAGAGGGACACCAACTTTCTCTCTCTAAATTTGGGGTCAGAGATGAGGCCTAATTGGGAACTCACAAACTGCTGCAACCACGAGCAAGTCGTCTTCCTCATCACCGTTGCTGTCTGCACTGTCGTCATACTTGCTGTAAAACTCTCTCTCTCTCTCTAACTTACATTGGTTCTGGCCAGTGTTTTCCATGGCTTTTGATATTATATTTGAGAAGTTGGAGTGTCGCTTTGATCTGGGCAAAGATTTGTTTTTCGACAAGTTGGAGAATTGGATTGATTCTTTGGTTCATAAAATTTGTTCTTCAGCTGTGGAATGAAGAGCAGTTTGATTCCCTGTTGATTTGTTTTCTGCTCTTAACAAATTTTGGGGCTTGGGATCTTTGCCAGTGCTTAAGTTCAAGTTAAATTGGCCGAATTGGTCATTTTTCAATCCCCAATTGCTGAAACGATCGTTTGATTTCTACGTCGATATTTAATTTTGATCAGTTCATCTGGGATTTGATTTCTGATAATTTTAGCTCATTTCCCAAATTAGTTTCAAGGAGAAATGCAATTCTTCAACTTGTTTTTTTGTTGTATCTTGTAAATATGGTGTACCGTTTACAATTCATGAATGGTGAATCGTTCTTCCTTCCTTGTAGCTTTGGAGGACAGTACTTCTGAGACCCTTCAAGCTTGTCACTGTGTTTCTTCACGAGGCGAGCCATGCTATTGCTTGTAAACTTACATGTGGTCATGTAAGAACCCCTCCTCTTCCATATTTTCATCGAAAAATTTACGTTGATAAACTGGAACAGAATGCCTGCCTGCCTGCCTGCCTGCCTCTAGTTTTGTTGAATCAATAGTGTATTTGTTAGTGACTGATACTTCAGGTCAGGAGAAATGCCACTTGCTTCCAGTAATAACGCTCTTTCGTATATGTTCTGTATGCACTTCGTTGTATTCGTTTGATGAAATTAGACATTGGAAAGTCTGCCTTGCTGAGATGTCCTAATGAAAACGCGTAGAATGTCTTCGTAATTGGCTATGTTTAGAGGCAGGTAATGATACAGATTAGTTTGCAGGTGGAAGGGATTCAAGTTCATGCAGATGAGGGCGGAACCACACAAACCCGGGGTGGTGTATACTGGTTGATTTTGCCCGCTGGATGTAATTCCTTTTATCTTTGACCTCTTCTCCGTTGGGAACTGTTTTCAAATGCATGATATTTTATACTTACCATTTGGACATTTCGGGTCATATATGGTTTGTTTCTCAGTCTGATGCAATTGTTATCCTTCTCATTTTTCCGTTTATGTTGCGCATCAGATCTTGGTTCGTCCTTTTGGGGGATGCTCTTGATTCTTGCATCCACAAATCTCCTTACTGCTCGAATAGCTGCTGGGTGTTTTATTGCTGCTCTACTGATTGTACTGTGCATAGCTAAAAATGTAAGTGCTAATAGACATGCTTTTACTTGAAGCGTCAGGATATGTAACAGTTTAACGTTGGATTTCATTGATGCTGAATGCATAAGTTTGTCAAATAGACGACATGTTTGCCTAACATTGGATTTCATCTTTATCCTGTTGTGTTTGTTCTGCTTGATGATGTGCAGTGGATGCTTCGAGGACTCTGTATAGGTATGTATTCTAGTTGCAGTGGTATATCTTCCTATGACTAGCAAAGGATGCAATATGACGTTTGTTTCTCATGTTTACACCGCCAGGATTCATTGTTTTTCTCGGCGTAATTTGGGTTCTGCAAGAAACAACAACAGTTCGTGTGCTTCGGTACATTATTCTGTTTATTGGTAATTGAATCTCTTCTATTTCCTTTCTTTTGGTCATCTTCCAAAACTACGGGAATAACTAATCGCTGCCGGTTCTATTTTGTCTAATGCAGGTGTAATGAACAGCTTGTTTTCAGTCTATGGTATGGGGAAGAAACAAAATATTTGATCCTCAAATTAACCTGGCAATTGTTGCATTGGTCAACTCCGTTTAATGTCTAATTGTAACAATGCAGATATCTATGACGATCTTATATCCCGTAGAGTTCGTTCTAGTGACGCCGAGAAATTTGCAGAAGAGTGTCCTTGCTGCACTGGCTGTGGATGGGGTGTCATCTGGTGAGCTTCTTATCGTTAATAAGAATTGCGCCCGAGTGCAAGACATGCTCTTGTGCCCTACTTCAGCCGTTTTTTCTAACTCCTAAGAGCTTTCTTTGTAGGGGTTTTCTATCTTTCGGGTTTCTTTGCGGAGCCATGTACCTTGGTCTTGTGATTTTGTCTTAGAGGCAAGTTTTTGCTTCGAAAAGTTGTTATTCTTATCGCCTATTTGCTCAATCACGAGAAATACTTATATAGAACAGGTTCACCGTGTAAATGTCTCCCCTCAATCACCCTCGCTGCATTTGTGCAGGTTACCAAATCCGGTAAAATTATTTGGCTGCTGCGAAGTTTCGACAGCACCATGTCTGTGGCTGGCAATGGTCCGTCGCTGCCACCGCCCACGAGCGCCATCTAAATACTGTCAAGCAGATTTTTTCGTCATTCTTAAGCTTCTATCGATTCATTCTTTCAAACGATTTGAATCTCACAGAGACGATTTATCCCAATGAATTTTGTTTGCTACAAATCTATTAACCACGGATCTGTTTGGAATTTTCTAAATAAGGATCTCACTTATCAATTATTTAACAAACGCAAAATCAAACATTGACAACATATTGATTAAATATCAACGACATAGTAATCATTATCAAATTCCCCGACTCAAGGACCTTGATCACAAAGTGGGAAAAAGGATGTTGGAGATCTTGTGATCGTAACTGTTCATCGTACAATCATCATATATCGTACGGTCAAAAATTATTTAAAATTTAAAATTAAATATAAATACTACCTAACGAAAACTAAACGCATAATATATACAATGAACGATCACGATCACAGGACCCCGATATCTTTTTCCCACGAAGTGAAGGAATATCAAGGACTAGTTGAAAACTAATCATTTCAGCAACCAAATTAAGAAAATACTAATTATGCAAAATGGTAAATAGTTTGTCACGAAGCAAGTGATGTCGAAAACCAAGCATGAAATTTGAAGAGTCGAAACACTTGATTGAAAAACCTTCGATTCAAAGAACAGAATAAAAATCCGACATTAAACCATATCACATCAACAAAAATACGAGCTAGTAATGTAGAGAACGAAATCCTTCAAAGGCTATCCTAAAACCAGGTCTTCAACATCAAAATTTTAAATCGTCTGCCTGCTCAACTGCAGTTCGTAAGGTAAACCAAATAATTCTATGCTTCGGTGATTGGATACTCGAACACAACATCCTTTCCCGAAAGCTTCCTGTAAACAGCAGAGAAGCTCTCCAGCTTGTATTCGGTGTTGTTACGTTCCTTGGGGTCCAAGAACACCTGCCCAACATTAGGATAAAGGAGACTTCAATATTCTAGTTTTTCTATTAGAACATCTATCCAACTTAATTTACCATTTCATCCAAGCCTTGATAGTTTACCTTCATTATCTTGGATCCATCAAGACGGTATCTTATGCGCTTTCCGGTAATCTCAGCAGGCAACACAACATCCTCCAACATTGCCTCGTGCACAGCAGTTAGTGTACGAGTGCGGGGGCGTTGAGCAGCTGACCCTTTCTTTGGAGGCCTCACAATCCTACGTGTGGCAATCAGGATCACATCCTACCAAATGAAAACCCAGGAGGCCCCTATGAGGTTACCAAACAAAAAAGAAATTTTGCAAATAGATACAGATATGCATATAGGAATCACTTATTTATAGATAAATAATGTAATAAGACAACTAAATTTCAGAACTAGGCCACCCACTAGAGAGACAAGAAACCAAGATGAAAAGCTAGCTGAGCAGATAAAAAGAGTAACAAAGAGATAAATTGTTTCAAGCTGTTAGGCGCAAAGGGTAATGCCTAGAAACGAGGATGCTACATAACCACAATGATAGACTAGTCTCAATTATTTATAAGTTCACATACAATACAGAACCGAACATCATAAATTACTAATCACCTTTCCACTGAACTTCTTTTCAAGCTCCCTCACGAGGCGAACGTGAATCTTGCGGTATGCCTTCCTAAGCCTATAGGGCACATGGATAACAACTGCCTTCTTGCTTCCAGACACATCAACTTGACTGCGGCAGAAAAAGAATGCAACTCATACAATAGGCAACAGTTTATACACACAAATTCCGTAAACAATGCTTACATTGCTGAATTAATATATAGATCCTTCAGGTCACTCTTCAGCTCCTGATTTGTGTTTTCCAAATCAAACAATGCCTGCACAGATAAGAACGGGTGATCAAAACCCAAAACTACAACAACAAAGTAACTAAAAATCATAGTAAACAGCTGCATCACTTACTTGAGCAACTGACTCTTCAAATTCAGTCGGCTCAGCATTGTTATCCTTGGAAATCTTCTTCCTTGAAGTATACATCTTGGCAAAAACTGACTAAACAATACAGGCATAAACCACAATCAAAATTTCCGGCATGCAAAGACACGAAAAAACTGATAAACTTGGATATTCGGCGCGAAAACAAGAATTATATTACGATCCATCATACGCCATTCGAGTTTTATAAATCAGAGAAAAATTAAAACAAACATGGAATAAAGGGTTGGGATCATATTATTGAACAAAACTCAAAACCCACATTACAAAATACAAATCTTTCTGCATTCGAACAAATCACAATCCAAATGAAGGGAAAAAAATGGAGAAAATAAGCAAATGGGTCGCTAAGTTTTGCAAAAATTGATGCTTGGAGACAACGTAAACATCTTAAAACCCCTTCGATTTCATGTGAAATAAAAGCAGCATAAGAAATCTAAGATGCATAGACTTACTACAGCTAAAAGTCTCAAACTTTCTCACACAAAACAGTCAGTCGAGCAGTGAATCGAATGTAAGAGAACGAGTTGAGGAAGATAAAATGGGGATTAGAGATTTAGGGTCTACCTCGAGGAGAATCGAGAGCCGGAGCGACTTCTGCGTTTGAGAAAACCCTACAGCTCTGGCTTCGGCGGGTTCAGAGAAACCCTAAGGATGGCGAATAAAAAAGCTTTAACGAGATAGAACGGACGGTTGGATGATGAATCGTATAAATGAACGGTTACGAATAGCCCTGGAGTACTATACAGTAAAATATTGGGCTGAAAGCCCAACATCCAAACGACAAACTTAACCCAGCGGGCTTTTACAAAAGGCCCTCGAAACTATCATTTTGTTTTGAGGCCCTAAACTTTAAATATTTCTAATTCTCCCCCAACCGTTAGCGTTCTCACAATTTTTGTTCATCACTTCCAATGCACAAGATCAAGTTTTAGGGACATATAAGAAAAATTATTTGGTACTTGATCTGCATCAAATTCAAATATTTTTGTTTTTTTGTCGTCGTAAAAGCTTATATTGTACAAATTGCACAAAAACAACACTCAATTTGATAAAAAAAAGTCTGAACTTAACAGTTGGACGAACATTTCAAGAGAAAAAGAGTCAACATAATTTTCGAGAGCTCTATTCTGACTAACTTTCCAGTTGGTGATCATGGAAATTGTCATGCCTAGTAGTCTTTTTCCAATTTGTTGAATTAAAAAAAAAATATATATTCTGACTAACTTTCCAGTTGGTGATCATGGAAATTGTCATGCCTAGTAGTCTTTTTCCAATTTGTTGAATTAAAAAAAATATATATATTCTACTAATAAACCAATTACACTATCTATACGTTAATCGATGAGAAGACTTGTCATAGTTTTGTGTTAGAAGGGATCATCTCTGGATCCTTTCCACCTAATCCTTCTCATCAAACAATCTAGACCTTTGAAATTTGATTAAACAGCTAAAAATACGAGCCCACTTTAAAAGTTATAATAACTTTAGCCGTTTGATTAAATTTTAAGGATCCCGATTGTTTGATGAGGAGAACTAGGTGGAAGGGATCTGAAAAGGATCCCCTTCCGTTTTGTATTAGCTATAATCAATGGTGAGAGGGGAAGACCAAATATTAGCATGTTCTGTGCTATAATATGTGGAAGTATTTCGAGTCAATCATGCACTGACATGTGTTTTTAATTATTCAATATTATTATTATAGACTACCGTCACAATGTCATCTCAATTGTAGAAAAGTTCCTTTCCCTTTTAACATAGGTTGCAACTTTTTTTTTTCTCAGTTGCATTAATTTTCTAGTGCTTCATGGTTGGTGGTCTCTTTGACGCACTTGACTTGCAAGTCTTAAATCAAAGCATTGCTGCAAGAAGATATTGCTTCCTAAAATTGACTAATTTAGTCACGATTTCTCCACCGTCCCATTAATTGGTTAAGGAAGAAAATTTGAAGCCTGGCTACTTTTGCATTTATAAAACCATGTAGGTTTTTTTTTAAGGAAAACTAACAAAAATGGTTTGAAAACTTTGAGTTTTAACGATAAGGATAAAATAAAGATAAAGTGAATAGTACCATGATTGACTTTTTAGTATAAAAATGTGATTTTTCGTTAAAGTGAACAGTACCGTGGACTTTTCATTAAAACTCTTTTTTTTTTTTTTTAAGAAAGAGTGCTATATTTTATTTATTGATAAAATGACATTATAAAAATATATCATGAAGAACTCGGCTTTAAAAGGGTACTTGCAAACTAGATCTAGACATATTACAATAAACATTACTTATCGCAAAGTAATGGATAGACTTGAAGCATTTGTTCGAGCACATTAGGAACCACAAAATTTATATAGATCAACAAAACCGTTAAATTTTGTGTTACACGGAGACCATGTGAGAACAAAATCTCAAATCATATATTGAGACATAGAGTACAATGGCCATAGGTGGATCACCACCTATTCACCGCCATGATCCCAGAATACAAGTGAAATAGATCCAGCAAATCAAACAAATTCATCCTTAACACTTGGATCCAAAAGAGGTTGCACACTAAAACGAAAAGGAAAATCAAGCAACTCTTATGTAGAGAGCAATCAAACAAGCACACACTCCTAAAGAAAGAAATCAAACCAAACTCCAAAACCATTCTTGGAAATTATTAAACATAACTAAAATAAAAAGATAAAATTATGTCACCGCTTTATAATCTCCGGACATAGGAAAGCCATATTGCTGCATCGACTAAACCTAAATTGTCATTATGGCTAAACCAAGCCTGATGCAATTTGATAACTTTCCCTGCTTCAACCTAATATTGAAGGTGATAACCGTACCCAAAGCCTTGTGTTAATTGTCTTGTGTGGGCCAAAATGTGATGGCTATCACAACAACTACAGCATTTCAGGACGAAAATTCAACACCAAATAAAGTAAACATGAATTGAGAGGAAAGAGACCAAGAATGATTTCAAGAAGATTGTCGTCGGCCCCAAACCCAACACCAAACACGGGCCAGCGCAGATATATTTTATTTTATTTTTATACAAGAACCAAGTAGGTTGAAGCTGTAACAATATATGAAACTGCACTCGAAGACAAAGTGAACTCGGAGCCTTAGTGCTTGTCTCATAACCATACCATTTTCAGTACTAACAATATTTGTACAATTTTGTGTGTTGGGTAGAAAATTAGCTGCTTAACACTTGATGAAATGATATATAAACTAATTTGTATGAGTCACAACTTCCCATTTGGCCACATTTCATCCATGTTCCACATGCTACATGAAAAAATCACTGTCAAACCAGTTGTTTTCTGCCACGTAGCAATCGCCGGCGGAATTTCCAGGGAAATTTGGTGCTGAGTCTGCTGACACAGATTCCTGCAGATTTAAGGATTCCATGTCGTTGCCACTGTTGTCACCACAATAGAAAGGAGGGCATTCCGGAAATTGCGCAGTCTTCGACATGTCCACTGGTTCTGAAGGGAAAATGCATGAACTTGTGCAGTAATCTGCCTCTGTGTTTTGCTTTTCGACATCCAAATTGTACATTGTTCCACTCATATTAATTTCTTCCAGCACTAGGATTTGTGGTGGCTGGGATACTGTTGCCGTTAGATGTTGGACAGTGTTGTTTTCGAGAGGCTGCGAAATCGTAGGATTTTGGTTTAACACAGCTGAAGAAATCGATGTTTCTCCTCCTATCTTCTGCTTCAACCTAGGCATCCAAAAGCACCTTATCATATTTTGAAACTCTCTGCTTTTCATGTCGATGTTGAGATGCCGGGCTTGTTTGTGCATCCTTGTTCTCCAATAGTTCTTGATTTCATTGTCTGTTCTTCCCGGTAAATACTGCGCGATTTTCGACCACCTGCGATCACAAAAGGAAATATAACTATTTTTCTATAATTTAAGACCAAAAAGCACCACACTATAAATGGTAAGTTTTAATAAACTCTGCATGAAAAAGGCTTCTTTAAGATGTAAAGAAACTGAATGCCTCTCCGCGTTTGTTTATATTAGATTAGAACATCGCTCGAATTAAAAGCGGCAATGAATTTTGGGTGTTGAATGGGGTAGCTAGCTCACCTATTGCCCATTTTTGAGTGGAGGTTAAGAATCAAGAGCTGTTCTTCAGGACTAAGATTGCCTCGCTTAACGTCGGGTTTCAGATAATTCAACCATCTCAATCTGCAACTTTTGCCAGTTCTCCTTAATCCTGTATAATTAACCAACAAATTAAGAAATATAATAAACCAAAAAAGAAGGGAAAAAAAAAAAGACCATAAAATACTCGTAGCCATAGTCACCAGCATGCAAATTGGTTACGTACGGTTACCTGAACGTTTGGCAAGCAAGTTCCACTGGCCTTCGCCATGGCGCTCTATGTACTGAATAAGAAGACGGTCTTCTTCAAGAGTCCATGGCCCTCTCCTAAGCTCACTGTCGTCTTCGCCGGAACAATTGCTACTTAGGGTTTTAGTATTAGTGGACATACCAGCTCTCATTCATAGAAACAAGGGCAAGCTTTTGAGGTGTTAAAACAAAGCCAGACTAGAAATTTATATGCATCATACAAACACACACACACACACACACATATATAAGTATATATAGTAAACCAAAACCATTTTTCTCCTTGAGAATTTCTAAGGGCAAAGCCAGAAAATTCAAAGAAGAAGACTAGTAGAGTTGCAGATTCTACATGCATGTAGCTTCCATTGAGCTTCCTTTAGTTTATGGTTTATGTAGGAAAAGAAAAAGAGAAGCAAAACGACAATCACCCATGGAAGTAAATATTGGCGGGAATAACAACCAGTAAGATTAATTTTATTGAATATAAATTCCACTATAATAAAATTATACAAACATATATGATATATAATCACATAAAACAAAATTATAAAAATGTAATGACCTAAGGGAATTTTGCAGATAGAGCCTTACGGATTTGCAATGTCCTTGAAACAAAATTTTGTCTTTACTCAATGTTTGTAACTCTATGGACAAATGTTTTTTCTACCAGGATTCAACTAGCTATAAACAAAGTTTAAGGTAGGCATTCTAATGCTTTTTTCAGAACATATGTAACGATTTGATCAAACAGATCATATAACTGTTTTGAATTAATCAAAAATTTAAAAAAATTAATTAATCACTGAATTAAAAACTTAACTAAGTCATTAAGGCTTTTCTTTAATTAATTAAATTTATACATTAAGCATAAACCAGGTGGGCCTCCTCACATGCACTTAATTCATTTTAATTGGATGTTAATTTGATCGATTTAGACATGTTAGACTTTTTTTCATAAGACTACAAATGGATTTATGCTTATTATTAAAGGCAGATAAAACAGAATGTTGCTATCTTATCTTAGTCGCCCTTTGATTAGTATACATAGCTGCGTAGGCAGTGGCGGCTCTAGGGAAAGAACGGCGCATTGTACAGGACTTTGGATTTGAGCGGCTTCAAAAAATTTGTCAGCTAAAATTTATATGCGATAATCCTATAGATTAAAAAAAATTGCTCTGATTAGCACTTCAAAATGTCATTATGCATTCTTTGTAAGTGTAAATTTTTTTAATCGAAATATAAAAATTGAGAATGTATAATAAGATGCTTAAAGTGTCAATAATAAAATTGAAAAAAAAATCTTATTATATAATAGTGTTATATAATCAAGTGAAACTTTAAAGTTAGAGTTTTTGAAAAAAAAAAAATTTCTTGTTTGATTGTTTAAGATTGACTGTTTTTTATTATTTAATGAACGTTATGTTTGTAGCTTTTTGTACTTATTATTTAATGATAGTTGTGAACTTATAATTAGTTAGTCCTAAAGTTTGTTTTGATTTAAGTTATTTCAAAGACAACCCTGTGTGTAGGCATCGTAAAAGATAAACCAACACGCTTCTTTTGGTAGTAATTAAGATAAATATAACACCACTACTTCATAAACAATATTTAAATTAAATTCAATGAATTTCAAAACAAAAACAAGAACATGAGGTACTGCTCTTTGCGTGCAATGTTGTCAGCAAAAATAATATGAAATATTTGTATGTACGCAACGCATGAATCAGATTTATAGTAAATAATAAATTAAGGAAACATTAGTATCCGGTCCTTAGTTTCTAATGTTCATTGATTAAAATCCTATTAATTTTTATATTTTGATCAAAGTCCCTATCATATATGCAAGTTACATAATTTTTATAACAAAAATTAGTAATTGATTTAGAGATATTTACACCCTTATTAAACTCCTAATTAATTTTCAATTCAAACATTTCCAAAATATAAAAAATAAAATTAGAATAAGTTTGTACCCATTAAATTTTTATAAAAAATTGATATGTACCCATTCTTAAATATACCAATTTGTTATATGAAAAATGTACCCTTTTTTAATATAAAATGTACCCATTTTTTATATAAAATTCATTCAATCTTTTCTCTAATCCATTTTTAAACTTCTATGGGTACATTTTGAGAATGTAATTATGTCAAATTAAATAGAAGAAATTTAATAATGTTATTAAGCCTAATATCTTCTTTTTTTGTGTTTTTTTAAAATGTACCCATGTTTTGGTACAATAATTTTTTAGTTAGTTTTTTATGAGCGTACTCGTGTGTGTACACAAAATATATTGGAGAATATAATTTATCTTTGATATTTTTTATCCTATAAATTATGGGTTTTATTTTAAATCTCATTAATATAAATAACTACAAATTTTATTCTTAAATTAAATATATAATAACCTACATAGAAATATATTATTACATTAATGTCAAGAATTTCGATAAAAAACTAAAAACAACAAAGATTTCAGTAAAAAAACATTTGTAATTAGGAACCACATCCAAAATGTTCCTTAAATCAATTAACGTGATTACTCATTGAATTAAGCAGTCCACGATTCCATGCACAAAGATATCATATATGAGAGGGATACAGCTAAAGGGTGGACGCACTTTGAGGTCAAGGTGGCCTCGCGACTATTAGGAGTCCATAAAATAAATATGTCAAAGTCTTTCGATTCGATTGTTTAGTACGTGTCTCTGTTGTACCCACCAAGTACTTGATGTAATGTATGCTAAGCATATATTGGTAGCAATAGGCAAATTGTGTCAAGATCACTCAACAAAGTCTCTTGATTGCACTCATCAGATTTCTTCAGCATATATTTCTATTTGTTGACATGTGTACAAGTTGGCTTAACTGACGACAATAAGCCATCAAATATTCAACTAAAAGTCTTAGTGAATAAGCTGAATTTTTTTAGCGTGCTTCATGTCCTATTCTTATCTAAAAACTTAAACCTTTGACACTGAAGTCTCTCAATGTTCAAATCTTGGATCTATCACCGAATATTGTCAAGCCTTGATGATGATTTAGCTACTGTTGCAACATGTAGTTTTCTGCCAGAAAACTTTGATAAGATAAGACGAAATTGATTAACCAAAATTTTGTACTTTGATGATGATTTAGCTACTGTTGCAACATGTAGTTTTCTGCCAGAACACTTTGATAAGATAAGACGAAATTGATTAACCTTAATTTTGTTCTTTGATAAGACAAGACGAAATTGATGGGTTTATGACGTTTGCTAATTCTTGTGTCATGGGTTTCGCAAGCGTTCGCTAAAAGCAATTCATGAATCGATATTATATTCCTAAGTTAAGAATTTGTTTTCCAATACAATAGAAAATGATCTTTTTTGGGATCCAGGAAATTCTGTGATTATATCCGTTCATTGTATATCATGCGATTAGTTTTCGTTAATTACTATTCATATTTAATTTTAAAATTTAAAATAATTTCTGACCGTACGATGTACAATGAACAAACACAATCATAAAATCTTCCGAATCTCCAAGAAAAGAATCTAGTGAGGATCATTTTCCCAATACAATGAGTTGTATTAAGACTATACTAGACATCAAGTGTAAGGCTTAGGGCAAGGATCATCTATATATTTAAAGGAAAATTAATAAAAATAGTTTGAAAACTTTGAATTTTAAAGATAAGGACAAAATAAATAATAAAATGAATAGTAGTATAGTACCAGAATTGATTTTTTAGTGTAAAAATATAGTTTTTCGTTAAAATAAACAATACCAATAACTTTTTGTTAAAATTTTTTATATTTAAACCTTAGATACTTCTTAGATGTGGGATTTTCTTCGCATCATTCTTTTGCTTGTATCGAGCCGACTTTAATTACAACATAATTTTTTGTAGTCTTCGTAGTTTTTTGTAGCTCTTCATGTGCTTGCTTATTTTATGTTCATTTCCAATGAATAATAAACGAATTTTGTTCAGTTCGCAACATAAAAATAAATAAATAAAACTTTTTTTTTTAACTCACTATCGTATCATTGTAAGAAAAAAGATACTAATTTTGTTCATTTACTCAAACGAAAGATATCATGCACGTAAAGATTAGACCCTAAAAAAGGAGAAATCTTTCAATATGCCAGGAACACAACCCGATACACCAAGTATTATAATATAAGTGGTTAAAAATTCAAATTTTAAAGTATCAATCACTTGTATTATATAATACTTGGTGAGCTAAACTGCATTTCTAGCACATTGAAAATTTTCTCCTCAACAAAGCCAAAGGCAAAGAAATGACTCGTCAATTTCTTGAAAACAAAATTTTGCCTAATGGGGTGAATTCCATTCAAAGGGTCATAGTTTCTTCTTCTTCTTCTTTTCTAGATGATCTACAACACTCACAATATGCATGAAACGTGTTTGACTGACCAAATTATATTAAAATATATTTATCCAGCACTTACAAACAGTTAAAATCTTATCCACGGTTGCTTATTGTAACAGTGCCATTTCCTATGTGGTTCCTTTTCTTCCTTCAACACCCCATTCAAGCTTTGAACACAGCAAAAATATGTGCTGAAAAGTCTGCCGAACTTGTTAGTTGCAGCTAATTTTGACTTTAGAAAGATACTGTATTTTTTACGACGATTGTCACACTATCAAATAGTTTTACAAAATCAGGTGTTATAGTATGAGTTACCTACAAATGACATTAATGCTAGTTTGTATAAGCAAGGACTTTGACTTTGTAACAGTGATCACTTTGTAACCAAATCTTAATAATCAAGAAACTGCTCTCTGGACTGTGAAATGATCTAATTAGCTAGTGATTTCGATGCTTAATATTTAGCTAGAACCCTAAAATTCTAAACCCGAAATCCGACTTTTCTTTCGAGATTGCCTTGAAACAGGCTAACCCGTCCACCTAGTAACAAAATAAAAAGCCCAATCTAAAGACACAGATTTAAGCCCAATCCAAAGACTTGTCGTAGGGATATCTTAGCAAGGCATTCTTCCGTTTTTAAGAAGAGTAATTATAGGGAGACTACATATTTATAAGGTTGTGCTATTTAGCTTGTATTTTATAGTTGAGATCTTCATCTAATCCTCGGTTATTTTGTAAGATATATCTAAGATAACGAAAACATTCATTCTTTGGCACTTCCTAATCTCCAATCATCATCCTTATCTCATTTGGACCCTCATTCCCACTGAACTTGACTCCACATACTTTGTCTTTGATCTAAACAAAGACCTTTAACTTCCAACATTTCCCGCTCAAGGTTAAGCTTCGCATCTACTCCTTCTTGCGTTTCATCTATCAACATGATATCATCTGCAAAAAAGTATACATCGAGGAATATCATCTTGAACATGTTATGTTAACTCATCTATTATTAATGCAAAAAGGTAAAAGTTTAAAGTTGAGCCTTGATATAACCCTTTAGTTATGAGAAAAGCTTTTAATATGTCCTTCACAAATTCTTACTGCAATAATTACTCCAACATACGTATCCCTTATTGCTTGGATTCTCAAATCCCAAAAATTTCTAAAATCTCCTAATTAAATAGGGAAAAGATCAAGAATTGAATAACTAGCTAATTCTTACTTTCTTTAAAGTTAAACCACTTCATATGTTAAATTATTAACAAACATGATCATACACTTCTAGTTAAGCATGATATGGGGCCCACAGGGGACACACAGATCTGCCACGTGGCCACTTCCTCATTCATCCATGTTAAATAGTAGTACCTCACCCACATTATCCAAAAACTCAATTGAAACCTTCGAGCAGGGGACTCTGCAAATCCAAAACAAACAATAAAACCCAATGTCTGAATTCACAGAAGATTTCCTTAGCAATAAACCTTCACTTCCATTTTTAGATATTGACCAAAACATGGAACCAACAAACCAGTATGCAGACCAGTTCAATATTCCAAGTGTCGTGGAATATCCAAGCTTGAATTTCCACACCTACATGCCCTTCTCAAATGACACTTACTTGTTCAGCAATCAAGAACCCGAGTTCCCCGCCGGAAACACGAACGAAAACTTTCCAAAATTACAAGTTCATTCCATTGTTACAGATGGAAATGAAAGCAAGAAGAGAACAGCAGTGGATGATGCAACAGAGAGCAGCTCCGGAATCTCTACTACCCCAGTTTCTGAAACCGGGGTCAAGCGAAAAAATGTAACTGTTTAAATCTTTTTTTCTCAGTTTTTTTTAAATTTGTTTTGCCTTGTATGGTTCCCAGTTTGATTTTGTTCGTGTGTTCGCAGAGCGCAGAAAGAGGAAAGAGGGTCAAGAGCAATGAGAAGGAAGATGAGAAACCAAAGGAATTTGTTCATGTTAGAGCCAGGAGAGGCCAAGCAACTCACAGTCACAGTCTAGCAGAAAGGGTACTTAAATTTGCTTGTGCTTCTTCGTTTTTTTTCTTCGAGCGATATTCTAATTCAGTGACCGATAAATTTGTTAAAAACATTAGTTCTTGGTTTTAATATATGTTTATTGAATGTCGTCAATCAGGTTAGAAGAGGAAAAATCAATGAAAGGCTGACATGCTTGCAAGATATTGTCCCAGGGTGCTCTAAGGTAATTAAGAAATTTGGTAGCGTAATTAAGCATATGTGTTTAACTTAGTAAATTCAAGAACCATAAGTCTAATTTATGAACGCGTTAATGTAATTACAGACGATGGGAATGGCGGTAATGTTGGACGAGATAATTAATTATGTTCAGTCCTTACAAAACCAGATTGAGGTAATTAGTTTAACAATAATCAAATTTTCCTTGTTAATAATTTGTTCTTAATTATCTTCTCTGGAAAATCAATGTTTGTTCTTTGTCGAATATTTCAGTTCCTATCTATGAAGCTAGCCACAGCGAGCTCTTTCTATGACTCCAACTCAGAGACTGATGTTACGGAAACAATGCAGGTACAAAATATGAAAAAGTTTCAGTAAAAATTTTTTGGTGACGAGGGATGGAATTCTAATTTTGCGCGATCGAAAAGTAGTAACGTTTTTTTTTTATGTTGCAGATAGCAGGAGAGTTGGAGAGATTGAAGAGAGAAGCTGCAGGATATGGAGGATTTGGTGCTAGCTTCCACTCAATATCTTCAGCTTGGTCCCCCTGAGACTTGAAGATGCTCTATCTCCCATATCCTACTCCTCCTACGGTTCTAATGTTATGATTTTTGTCCCCGCTTCATGCTAAATATGTCTGCCACAAGTGGAAAACCAAAACTTGTAAAACCCTAATTTATATGTTGGGGGAAATTTATTGAGATTAATACCATGCACACAGTTAAAAAAGTTTCTCCCTAGTTGTGAATCTCTAACAATAATCAGTAATTATTTGCATGATGCATAAATTGGCTGTACACTAAATCCTAATTACGTACTTTAATTTATCAAAAGAGAGATTCAAACTCGGCTACAAGAAGCCGGACATACTACGATAATCAAATGACCTATTTCATGTTTACAAAACCGACTTTATGTTACATAATAAAGTCATGACTTATAAACATAAGGGGTGGATAAACACTAAGCTGTCAGTTAAAAGGACTGCTAAGACAACGGTTGGATGATACATGTTGTCTTGTCTCATGTGTTAAAAACAACATTTAATTGCCATCAACTTGTACGTATAAGATCATGGGAAATTTGGAAAATTTCTTCTAATGTCAAGAGCAACGTAGATGCAACATGGACGTTAAGGATATTGTGTGCCGTTTAGTGTTTTAACTATTCACATAACATTGCGTGATTGGTTTGAGATACTTTCACCTTAGCGTTTTAGTCTTCTCCTTCTATATCGGCCTTAAAATATCAAAACTTGGAGGTAACTAAGTGACATTAATTTATTGATTATGACTCATGAACCGAACCGAAGTGTTACAAACTTGAAATGACAACTGAAAGTAACCCATGGAGTCCATGAAAATCTCATGGAGGTTGCCAATTCATGAGGTGAATGATTGGGGGAGAGAGAGATGTGAAGTTTTTGTCTTCAAGTTTTGTTTTTGAAAAGAGGGAAAGATAGGTGCAATGCATCCATGAAACTTGGAGGGACAGAGGACAGCAAGAATGGGCCAAAGCATGCCCTAAAGAGCATGGGGCAGTGTGGGATCTCCCAACTTCTCTAAAAGGATAAATGCTTATGAACCTCTCTCTCTCTCTCTCTCTCTCTCTCTCTCTCTCTCTCTCTCTCAAAAGCAATTTTTTTTTTCCAATTTGTTTTCTCCTCATATCCCTGTCAATCTTTCTTCTTTTCTTTGACCCCTCTTGGACCAAGTCTATTGAAGCAGTATGCATGAACAAAGAGGAGGAAGAGGACTCAAGGGTCCCCCCTCAAATCGTAATGGAAAATGGATAGTGCCATATATTCCCAAATTGGATTGAGGAGATCACATATTAGGTGGAGTTGGGAATGTACCAATAACTTAATATGGGCAAGTTCAAGGCACATAGATTAGAAGCTTTTGGAGTGGAAGATGTTAGTCTGTCAAAATACCCACTAAATTATGGCAAAACTAAAAAATAGCACAAAAAAGAAACCTAAGTGTGTGCATGCATCTCATAATATTAATATGCATAAACCTCAATGTAATATGATTCACCACGAACCATCTCATCGTCGAGTGTCTCAAGATGGTTATAGTGATGTGGTCAAGAAGCATCATCATACTCAAATGGTAATGTTTGCATCAATCTTAATCAAAATCGAGATCTATGTTTAAATTATGTTTGAAGGTTGTAGATGATGGGAAAGGAAACTCTCTGGATCCTTTTTACCAACTCCATCAAGGCACACAATCTGGGCTCTTGAAATTTGATCCAATGACTACAAATAAGGGTCTACTTTAAAGGTTATAATAACTTTAGCCGTTAGATCAAATTTCAAAGATCCAAATTATTTGCCTTAGTGGACTTGGTGGAAAGGATCTAGAGGGGATTCTTTCCCATAGATGATTATCACATGCAAGGTCAAAATGTCATTTCGTGGTCAACAAAAGTAATTTTTTGGATGTTTTTGTCCCGATTTGTGAGCCTCACATGCAACTATGAACATAGACAAAACTAGACTACATAGATGATATGTATGGTTTGATCAAATGAGAGTTTCTATCATGCACATGCCCTATATGTGCATCAGCATAATTGATCAAATCTCTGCCACTCGTTTTCATTTAAAAAATTGGAAGGTCGAGATTTAATCAAATATGTTGATAAGCAACCCATGCGCATGAGAGAAACTATGTTGACCTATATGGATTAAGGACTCAAGAAGAATTAGGGGTGTGTTCCAAAAAAATTGAAAATCGAAAAATATCGCACAAATTATCGAATCAAAATAACTAAATTGAATTTCTCTAACTGAACTGAACCGAATTCAATTGGTTCAGTTTCGGTTTCAAATGTTAGGACACCCACTGAGACGAACAAAACCAAACATCTAAACCCATAATACTACGTTGTTTTATGTTTTACACTAACCCTAACTAACAGACCCCTCGTCCCCTCCTTTCTTCAGACTCCAAACTTGATACCTTGCCTCCAGTCTCCAGACTCCAAAGTTCAAACTCGATACCCCGACCTTGCTGCTCACTCTTCAAACTCAAAACATCATCCTTTAGACCTCACACACCTGACACCTCGTCCACTTCGCTCTCTGTCACGCTCGCCCACCTCGCTCGCTGCCACGCTCACCCACCTCGCCCAATTTACTGCGTATTGGCCTGCAATTTATTTCTCAAGAATAAAAAATTCAACATTATTAAGACATGAAAGCAAAGCTTTTTTATTCACATGAAAAAAAAAAAAAAACCAACAGGAATTAACTAAAACTAGAATTAGTTACAATATTTGTCCCTTAACTTATATTTGTATTTCACTTTATCTCCAATTTAGTTTATCTATGTAATAGTTTTTCACTTGTGGTATGTGACTCACTTTAACCATTTTGTCATACTTTTGCTTATTTGATTGTCAACAAATAAAGTTAAGACTAAAATGAAACACGAGTATAAATCAGAATATTACTATCGTAATTAACCCTAGAATAATATCAATAAAAGTAAGAGAGGTTGAATGCTATGAATATCAATAATAAATCATAGAACTCTCCTCAATCCACTGTGTTTGGAGTTCAAAATCTCTTCCTCTTAGAGTAGTTTAGAGTACAAGTATCAAATGTATTAAAAAAAAGGTTTGTAGCCAAAATGGTCTCTGAGATTTGCATAACTCATCATTTTGGTCCTTGAGATTTGAAATAAATAGAAGTATCATTTTGGTTGGATATTGACCAGATGCTTACGTAGTTTCTGAGTTCGTTAACTATAGGTTTGGATTAATATCTTGTTTCCTTTAGTGATCGATCAGGGGTAGGCATGTAAGCTTTTCTTTTACAACATTTTGCCGGTGGGAGACAACTGCGTAATTTCGATCCCTCCCTGAGGCAAGCACAAGCAAGGATTCGGAGTCATGGATTCCAACAGACACAAAGCAGTGGCAACAACCTCCATTAATAACCGCTATTAACTCAGTGAGTAGCCAACCTCTATCTGTACAGATGTATTTGGAACATCCATGTTTATCTGAACCAAAACCTTGAAAGGGGAATACCAGTGTTCATATCATATGCATGCACGCACCGTTTAGCTGGTATTCGCTTTACCTAATTTACGTTTTTGAGTCCTTCAATGTGATAGAGAATGAACCGTTTTGTCTTGATTTTGCATGACCAGTACGATACACGTCCCATGAACATACTGCTCAAGAAGTAAATCTCGCTTGCTTGCTGCATTTAGCGTATAAATCACAGTAAGTGTTTACTATCTATATCTGTTGTCCAATTAGGATGAGATTACTGAGTACCGACGATGTAGAAAGTTAGTAGAAGATGAAAGGTAGAAAAGAAGCACAACACTTTAGAGCAAGCTGGAGGTCATTAGCTGAGGGGATTGTTGTTTGTGCTTTCCCACATCCTGCACTCGTGTGCGGCCGTGTAAAGGCCGAGTATTAGATTTTTTTTTATCAACGGGGTCACAGAACAACAGTTAAATTATGAGGAATCGGATCCCCTCCGAATCCAAGTGAACTGAGTTCAATGATTAAATGATCCGGACCATTGAAATTTGATCAAACAACTACAATTATTATAACTTTTAGATGGGCCCCTGTTTGTATCTAGATCATTTGATCTTTGTGCTTAGTTCCCTTGGGTCCGAAGGGGATCCGGTTCCAAATTATGATGCACCAGTTTTGTTTTATATAATCTAAGAGTAAATTGTAGCTATGGTCCCTTAACTTTAACTCAATTGGAGCAATGGTCCCTCAACTAAAAATTCATTACCATTGGTCTCTCAACTTTAATTCAACTGGAGAAATTGTTCCTTAACTTAAACCCAATTGTAGCAATGGTCCTTTCAACATAACTTGTTTTGACAAATTTTTTGACGTAGTTGACGAAAATGACCATAATTACACACTTTGATGAGTTGAGAGACCCTAATTGTATAAATGGTCATTCCAACATAACTTATATTAACAAAATTTTGACAAAATTAATGAAAATGACTATAGCTACACATTTTGATAAGTTGAGAGACCAATGGTAATGAATTTTTAGTTGAGAGACCATTGCTTTAATTTAATTAAAATTGAGGAACCATTGCTACAATTTACTCATAATATAAAATTAGTAGCATTAAACCCTAAACCCTAAAAGAAAGACTCGAATTAATTAGTCAAACTAAAAAACATTAGTCAAACTAAAAAAACTTGTCAAACTGAATAAATTAGTCAAACTTACAAAGTTAGTCAAACCTAATAACATGGCAAAGAGCTAAGAGCAAGTCTACCCCTAAAAAATGTGCTGGTACTTAGCTTAGTTAATCCACTTAGTGAACAGTGATAGATCCCATGAACAGTAAATTGGCCAAATGTTTCTCCACCCCTAAAAAATGCGCTGGCACAAAGTCTAAAAAATACGTTGGCACAAACGATCTTCATCCCTACAAAATGCGCTGGTACCCAGCCCATTTAAAATATTATTAATTTTTTTTATAAAATAAAAAAAATTAATTTTAATTTCGGATAGGATTTTTAACTAATATTGTCATATCATATGTCATTATCCGAAAGTACTATTTTGGTTGAAAGTGTTGAAAATATTGAAATGTGGTGTAAAGTGGAAGATGATAGTTAGGTATTTATAGAAATTGATAATAATTTTTTTTTTTTTTTTAAGTTTTCTGAATTTTGAAACATTTTTTTATTAAAATAATTAATTTGGACTGCTGGATTTAAAAAAGAATTCAAATCCAACAGCCCAGATTGTGCCACATGGCTAGGCGATGGATTTTTTTTTTTTTTTTTTTACTGTTGGAAATCCAACGGCTCAGAAAATAGTTGTTGGAAATCCAACGATTCAAAATGAACCACGTGGCATTTGGACCCTCGCCCTTGTCACAATTGCACACGCGGGCCCCGCCGCTTTTTCTTGTCCAAATGTGCGGCCACTCGCGCGTGTTTCACATGCGCTTGGCGCAAAATTTTTTTTAAATGGGTTGTGACATCACGCTAGCATCAGCATGACGTCAAATAGGTCGGGCCATGGCTTCGCACATTCTGAACCGCCCTATGGGACGGCTTAGGCAGGGTGCTAGCCTATTAGGCTGGGCTGGAGCACTTTTTGTGGGTGCCGGGCCATTTTGAAGGCTGTGAGCTGACCTATTCCTTTGGGGTGGACTTACTCTAAGGTGTAGTAGATGGTACAATGCTTTCAGCGCATGTGTTAGCTTCATAACTTGCCACATGGCGGATGTTTGGATCAAAAAGTAGACAGTACAACCATTTGCATCATCACTTGGTCTTTTATCTTAGAAAAAGATCCTTTCTGGATCTCTTTCACCAAGGCTACCGGATCAAGTGATCCGGACCTTTCAATTTCATCCAACAGCCCACCCATTTTGATCTCTTAAAAACTGTAATAATTTTTAACCTTTGGATAAAATTTGAAAGACTCAAATCATTTGATCCAATAGCTTTGTAGAAGAGATCCGAAGAGGATCTCTTTCCAAGATAAAAGACCAAGTGATGATGCAAATGGTTGCACCTGTCTACTCTTTTGATCCCAACAAGCGCCACGTGGCATGTTATGAAGCTGACACATGCGCTGACAGCATTGTACCATCTACTGCACCTTACCTCAGCGAATCACAACCCTGCTGCTACTAGCCAGAGGAGTATTTTGGATGATGAAAACTCTTTTGTCACAGTTGCCGCGAATGCTGTACTTATCTAACAATCTCAGTTTCCCTTCGAATATAATACAATAAACCCCCGAACCACGACACATTTATGATCTTCCACACTTTCATACGTGGCTGCTCGGACCAATTCTTCTTTTGCTTCAATTAATTTCGCAAATTGGTGATGTGGGTTCGTAGATTTTGGTTCCGAGCGTGTAATCGGAGGTGGGTTTGCCGAAATGTTGCAGAAATCTGAAGAATTTCATCGGCAAAAGCTGAGATTGCTGAGAAAGCGGCGGTCTTGAATGTGCATTTTACGGCGAGGTGTGTTGTTTTTGGGTGTTATTAGTTGCTGGGTTTAGTTTGGTAGTGGGATTTGAGAATTAGGTTTGATTAATTTTTTGGTATTGTGGTGAGTAATTTAGAATTGGTTTGTAGCAAGTTGAAGAGATTGATGATGTTGTTGGTAGAATTTTGGTGTTGGGTTTTCGGATTGCAAGTGATTTTTTGATCTGGTGGTTTTTGTGAACTTTTGCTGGTGTTGCAATTGTTTAAGTTTCTTATTTTTGCTATGAACTTATGATTGCTGAAATCTTAATAGATTGAAAGAGTAAACTTAATTGACTAAAATTTGCTTCTTGTAGTTTCTGAATTTCGTTGCGAACTTATGATAAGTGAAATCATAATACATTAAAAGAGTAAACTTTACTTTACTATTGTAAAATGTCATTCTGGTTGAATGTGCTATAAAGTGATGGGGGTATTGAGGTTTTGATGAACAAAAATTCCAAAGTGAGCAGCCTATGTAGCGCTCCTTCCATCGATTTCTGTTCTTTTAGTTTGAGAAGTGCAATATTTGGACAGTGGTGTTTGTGAAATTGGGGTCCTCAATCAAATTTAAGAACTGACATATATGGTAATTTGCTCCTTTACAGTTTAGACACACAGTGAGGGCAAAAACTAGGGATGGCTGTGGCAAATATGCTCGAGAATTTTGTTAGAGATGGATCCTTCAAATGGTTGCTTGGAGATCGTAGCCCTTATGATGAAGAATTGGAGGATATGGAAAAATCTCCTTCTGCCCAGACGAATTGGGTTCCCGAGCTATCTCCAATTGCAAACATAGTTGTCCGAAGATGTTCAAAGTAAGTCTTCAGCTGTTCACCTGATACTCTGTCAACTGTTATATTGTCACAGTAAAACTGGATGAAATATGTGTAACTTATGTTTTTGGCTCCTTTGGAAATTATTCTATTCTCTGTTGTTGGGAACTTCATATGAATCACAAACAAAATGTGGTAACTAGTATCGAGAAGTGATTTTCTATTGATAACAAACAAATGATGCAGAATCCTTGGTGTTCCTACAACTGAGCTTCGTGAAGGCTTCAATTCTGAGGCTTCTGAATCTATAAAGCATCCATCGTGTTATGCTAGGAACTTTTTGGAATACTGCTGTTTCCGAGCACTTGCTCTGTCCACTCAAGTAACAGGTCATCTGGCTGATAAAAAGTTTCGACGCTTGACATATGACATGATGATAGCTTGGGAGGCTCCGGCTGTTTCTAGCCAACCTTTACGAAATGTAAATTTTGTTTTTTTCTTTTTCATTAGAAGCTTATTTCTTATATTGTAGATTCTTAGATATTCCTATCAGTACTGTACATACAGTATACAATCTCTAATCTTATGTTAAATTTTTTTTTTTTATCAGACCTGTTTTGACTATGTGTAAATTATAGTTTGGGGTTGAAGTGATTCTTTGCACTGTAATGCTTCTATTAATGTCAACATGTCCTCGTTTTTTGTGCAGTTAGATGAGGATTTATCCGTTGGGTTAGACGCTTTCTGTAGGATAGCTCCAGCAGTTCCTATTATTGCAAATGTGATTATCAGTGAAAATCTTTTTGAGGTGCTTGCATCTTCAAGCGATGGGAGACTTCAGTTGTCCACATATGACAAGTACCTAAGTGGACTAGAAAGGTACATTCTCTCCTATCGAGTTTGCATTTTCTTCTTCTCTCCCCTTCAAACTTGCATTTTCTTTTCTTAAATTTCAAAGTTCAAATTTATGGAATTTCTGGAAGCATATATCTTGTACCGCGTATCAGACGCTCATATCTAGTCCTACGATTTTGAAAATTTTCTCGTACAGAGCAATAAGAAAAATGAAAAGCCAATCAGAGTCATCACTTCTTTCTGCCATGCGATCATCAAAAAGAGAGAAGATTCTGGAAGTAGATGGAACAGTCACTACCCAACCAGTTCTTGAGCATGTAGGAATTTCTACATGGCCTGGTACGTCAATGGATAGTTAAACAATTCAAATATCTTTGTTGGTTCATGTCCTTGTCAGTTCGTATTATGGATTTACTACACATGAAGATTATTAATGCCAAATTAATTGTGTTGTAAGCAGGAAGGTTAATTCTGACAGATCATGCACTTTACTTCGAGGCCCTGCGTGTTGTATCTTATGACAAGGCAAAACGATATGATCTATCAGATGACTTAAAACAACTTGTGAAAGCTGAGTTGACTGGCCCATGGGGTACTAGACTGTTTGACAAGGCAGTCTTTTATAAATCAATTTCATTGTAAGTGAAGCATTACCTTTTATTTTTGGTGCTTTTAGTCTCTACACTTGATCTGCCACGTAGCTATAAAAGAAAGTCGTCTTCTTAGGACTTGATTATCAACTTTCAGTAGTGTCTTTTCTGTAGATCAGAACCAGCTATAATAGAGTTTCCTGAGCTGAAGGGGCATACACGTCGTGATTACTGGCTAGCAATCATACGGGAGATTTTATACGTTCATCAATTTATAAATAAATACCAGATCAAGGGGATAAAAAAGGATGAAGCACTTTCAAAGGCAGTGCTTGGAATTCTGCGACTACAAGCAATTCAAGAAATTATCTCTCAAACTGATTTATGCTACGAGGGTCTTCTAATGTTCAATCTTTGTGATCAATTACCAGGTGGAGACTTGATACTTGAAACCATGGCAGAATTGTCAACTTCTAAAAAATTAGATAGGTCTAACAATTCTAAGCCAGGAGGTGGAATGTATTCGATCTCAGCCTTGGATATGATCTCTAACTTGGGATTTGCATTTGGAACAAGTTCTAATAATTCTGTTGAGGCTGGGCTTGCCGTGGGTGAGATAACTGTGGGAGAAGTTACTTTGCTGGAAAAAGCAGTTAAGGAATCTAAAAGCAACTATGAAAAAGTGGCGCTAGCACAAGCAACAGTAGATGGAGTCAAAGTGGAAGGGATCGATACAAATTTTGTAGTGATGAAGGTATTTGGTTATAATGTAATGTTATTTAAGGTTTTATTTAGCCTATATTCTCTTACATAGCTTATGAGTTACTCCATTTCCTGGCAACGTCGTCTAAATTTGTTGAGTAATTGCAGGAGTTACTGTTTCCAATGACAGAATTAGGGAAGTGCCTGCAATCTTTGGCATTTTGGGAGGATCCATTGAAGTCTTTGCTTTTCTGTTGTGTTTTCACTTACATCATTTGCAGGTAAACTGCTTGAAATTTCATTTTCTTCCTTTACTGGTTGATCTTTAATTTAGACGTAGGGGGAGTGCAGGAAAAAATGAATATTTAAAAAGCATGATTATCGCACATGATAACAGAGTCAAACTTTGATGTTGACTCAATGTAACATGGTTTTCAGTGACAGAAACAAGCCCTCCAAATGAAAATTCGTAGATACTAAATTTTTTGGAAACTCCCTAAATTAGAACACGGGGTAGCTAGAGAAAAAAATACAGTTCAATGGGATTTCTCATGGTCTCGATTCTCTAGTGTTTCTTTCCACACATCAAACCGGTAGGAATTTTGTCTGTAGACTGACACACGTGTACTTTTCAGGGGATGGCTGAGCTATGCCTTTGCATTGACGCTCGTCTTTATGGCGGTCTTCATGGTTCTCACTCAATATTTTAGCCAAGGAAAGTCCACTCACGAGGTTAAGGTGTTAGCCCCTCCAGCGATGAATACGATGGAGCAGCTTTTGGCTGTTCAGAATGCAATATCTCAAGCTGAAGAGGTCATCCAGGATGGGAACGTTGTTCTTCTCAAGCTACGTGCCTTGTTGCTGTCCATTTTTCCTCAGGTTCCACTCTCTTATTCCTTGCTCGTTCCTCCACCTTTCTACTTCAGTTATATATACTTTTAGCACATTGAACATGGATGATGAATGATTCTGTGTAATGATGATCAGGCGAGTCAAAGATTTGCGATAGCTCTTCTAGTTATGGCTTTGGCTCTGGCTTTCATGCCCGTCAAATATATTGTGCTATATATCTTTTTGGAGACTTTTACGTGTTATTCGCCGATGAGGAGATCGAGCACGGAGAGATGGATGAGAAGATTGCGAGAGTGGTGGTTCAGCATACCAGCGGCGCCCGTTATTCTTGAAAGAGAAAAGGAAGAGAAGAAGAAGAAATGATGATGTAACTATTTGCGAAATGTATTATAAATGTCCAGGTAACGTTTTTCTGTACTACATAGAGAGAAAGTGTGTGTATATCTTTACAAGGAAGTCGAAATAAGCTCCTATATAGTATGAGATTCAAGGAAAAAAGAAAGAAAATAAATAAATAAAAAGGTTTGTTTGTCCAATTAATTCTTAATTTTTTTTATCTGCTTCTTCTCCGGCGCAGTCCGCCAGGATAAATCGTAAAGCTGCTTCTGCAATCTGCAATTGTTCAAATGGTCTAACGGAGGTGGCCTGCGTCCTGCTGCCATTTTTGGATCGATTAAATCCATCAATTTTCATTTTTCCAGAAGAGGGTGCATAAGGGTGGGCACACCTACTACATTAATTTAATCTCAATTATAAAGAACAAAATTTTATTTAGGATTCATAAAGTAGCACATCTGTTCTAGTCAATATGGCTCGTCTTATCTTTTTCCTACTTCATCCATCCATTTTGATTTGATAAACAACAAGCCGTCAGAAACATGAGTTAATTATCAGATTACAACGATTAAGTATGAAGTGATCCGAACAAACAGAATTTCTAATTTCAATCGTGTTTTCGACAAATTGATGGACAAAAAGAATTGAAAAAAAGAAGTTTTACCTCAGAAAATTAGAACTTTTATTGGCAGCTTGCAGGCATCCACATTAACTCCAACAAAAAATCGATGAAAAACAAAAACCAACAAATAATCAAACATTAATTCTAACAAAAACGGCGAATCCTTCCCTTCAATTTAGTCACGTAGGCAGGCCTTCAATTTAGTCCCGTAGGCAGGGCCATTCCATCACAAAGTTGTACTCCTCCTCCGCCGCCGCATGATCATGAATCATGATCACCATGCAGGATGATCGTCATATTGCTGTGAAGAGGTGGTTGATGGAATTGGAGCACAAGAAATCGGTGGCGTTCGGCGTAAAAACCGGAATGTTTCCGAGGTAAGGATTAGGCGGCACGAAGCAGGAATTCACCTGACCATCCCCTCCTCCTCCTCCTACACCTACGACACTCCCTACATTATTATTGTTATTGTTGTTGTTATTGTTATTAGTAATGTTTTTGCTGCTACAATTCTCCTCCGTCGTAATAACCGACGACGAATCGTTGTCCTCGTTCCTCATCATAAAATTTCCGGTGATCCTATTATTATTCATGATCTTCTCCTCCAACAAACTCTCCACATTAACCTCGCGTTTTGCTGAAGGAGGCGGCCGCTGCGGATGAGGCTCTCGCCTGTCATCCTCAAAGCGCGATAGCCCCGTGAGCTTCTGCACCAACGCCATGAAATCTCTCGGGTGCGTGTGGATGACCTTGGGCGAATGCGTGTAGATAATCACCGGATGGCGCTGTTGCTGGGGCGGTTTCACACCAGCCACAGCGTTCACGAGGGAAGATGTGGACGACGAAGCTGACGACGACGGCGAGGCCGAAGACGAGGACGAGGACTTCTTGATGAAATGGGAGTCCCTGTTGATCTTCAAGGGCGGAGGGTAAAACGACGTCCCATGATTATTGTTGGTGCGGATCACGTCCCTTTTGTTTGCGTTTGCATGTGGGCTCATTGTAAATATTGGCACTTGTGGGGACACTTTTATTTGGGCGCAGGGAAGCGCGCAAGGGCCTCTCAAAAGTACAAGAAATTAGATGAAGGGGAAATATATATAGAGGTGGAAATAAGTACGTGTGACAAGTTTTGCTCCTATTTGCATGGGATTTGTTGAAACAAATTTAGAAGGTATTAAATTTAAATGTACAATGTTTCCTGAGAACTACATGCATCGACAACTATTGAATTTGATCTAACGGTTTAAAAAAAAAATCAACACTCAGTGCATGTGCATGTAGATAATAAGAAAATTTTCGAATTTAAGGTACCTACACAATGTAAGTATGGTGTAATATGGGGAATGTATTAGGGTTCATTGATCGAGTGCAGACGTCCCTACGATTGGATGGGTGGGCTTTTCGAGTCGTATTGTGCCACGTATGGGGATTTTAATTGGATTGTGGATGGATATAGGAGTGTGGAGGTGGTTCCGAAATTGTCGAACTGGGCCAGTAGGGATGTGCCAGGTGGACTGACCGTTGAGATTTGTATGGGGAAGGGGTGCGGTGGTGGAATTTGAGGGCTCATCGGAGAAGTAGTTTGATTATTTTTGTACTTACATTTCTTGGCAGCTAGGATATTGTCGTCTTGGCACTTCTCTATGAGTTGCAATTGCATGCTTCTCTAAACCATCTACACGCTTTCCATGCATTCAAATCTCTCATCTCCCACTTTACTCAAGATACATGGAATGCACTATATATAGCACTTAATGTCAAAAAATTATTCGGCACGAAACTCACATCGCTACATAATATTATAAAGATTTTAGTCTGCAAATATCAACTGCTACTTCCTTGACTAAACAAGTCATGCTGTATGATAAACCCAATCCTCTGCACATTACATCTTTTGATATCAGATTCGTATAAGTTTTACTGAAATCAATCGCGCATTCCGCAAACCCTAAGGCCTTGAATTAAAAGGGCCAGAGTTAGCGATAGGCTGTGTAATTTTTAACTGACACATCTCTAATTAGATTGGAGAACATTCTGA
The DNA here is from genome assembly GCF_019419815.1 of Pyrus x bretschneideri. NCBI lineage: Eukaryota > Viridiplantae > Streptophyta > Magnoliopsida > Rosales > Rosaceae > Pyrus > Pyrus x bretschneideri. The sequence goes on along the minus strand of NW_025999612.1, from coordinate 12,413,460 downwards.
CCATCCAAGATGTGAAAGTGGGATGTATCATAATTATATTCTATGCTCTCTTCAGGTGAGATGGTCCCAAACTCGTCGGTTTATGCTGATATATATGCAGCCTTTACACGTTAATGGAGAATGGAATATTCAACATATGCATAGTGTTATATATAAACCGATAAAATTTATTTCATTTTTCTTTGTAATGCAATGGATACTAACTTTTGAGATTAAATTTTGTAAATTATAAGACGTGGTTGTTGATTATTAGATTATTACTTAAGTGTTAATTAACATGCTTATTTCCTATTGGTGACATATCATATAGTAGCAAATTTAGTTTAAAAAGTTGATTATCCTAGCATTACTCTTTTTTATTATTCACATTATATATTGATTTTTTATGTGCTTATTTTTAGAGATTGTGAAAACGAAATGACTATCAAATGACCTCCTAGTTTACATATATGTATTGCCCACTTATAAGGGTGGTTAACATGCTAAGATAAATATTCATATATGCCAGAGTGCACTTTGACACTGTGCTTTATCTTTAAAAGAATTCATGTACGCTGTTTACATATAGAGAAATATTATCAACTTTTGCAAGAAACCTTTGCATTTGAACCTTTTAACTTCTTCACATAAGACATTATTTTTTTAAACAAAAACCAAGACCTTTAATGCCTTTTTCTAATTTTCTTCAATCATTGTGTGTAAAAAAACGACATGCGTCATTTAAATAAGTAAAAAGGTCCAAATGCTAAAATTAGACGCAAAAATTGCTAGCATTGTAGCCAACATGTTAAGGTAATGATCCTTATAGTTGTACTATATAATACTTGTTTTCACACCCTAAAAGTGCATACATCAACTGGATATGCATGCTTCCAATATGCACATGAAGTAATGAGCTAGGTTGACGAGTGAGTGATGTAAGAAAAAAAAGAAAGCAATGGATAGAAATTAAAGTTAATTTGTTCCTTTCTTTCTTTTTTTTTCGATAAAAAGGCTGATTTGTTGGTGTCGTTGTACTTCATGTGATCTAGCAAGTTTAAGTGTAGAAGGAATATGCATGTAAGCATGCGAAAGCTCGATTGCCAAGCTGTGGTCCATAAAGCTGTATGTACACTTTAGTTGATGTATGGTCCCCGGGCCCCGGCCGGCCGGGAAGAAATCCAAGAACATGGCATGATTAATACATATGTGATCCGCTCATCAACAAACTTCGTTTGATCTGCTTCCTTTTCTTTAAGATTTCAAGATATATTTCCTCTACATTTAGTTGATATATGGTCTACGTGCTTCCACGTCGATTCAATAAGTGTTTTTTATGTGTTAAATTCAAATAACTTTACATGTGAATTGTTGAAAGAGCGTGCATGGAGTATAAATCTCATATCAGAAAATTAAGATACATTGTAAAAACTAAACTTATAAAAGTTGAATTACTTCTTTCATTGTCAAATAATTTAAGATGAAACGTTGCATATCTTATCAAAAATTGATGTTTTTGGAATGATTTTCTGAAATACTCTATTTCTTCGGCGAACTCAACGTGGCATTGATTTAGTTGCCCCAAGAGTTTTAGCAGTGATTATTTTAGTCCTTGCGTTTCAAGTGCTTAGTTTAATAATTGTAATTTTTTTTTATTTTTCTTTTTTCGTATCTATGCATGATAAACGCGACAGTGACACCACCAAAATATCTAAAAGTAAAAGACAAAATATGTTAGTGGCGTCTTATAGTCAATGAAATATTTCATTACAAATCGTACATGATGATCATTGATGAATAAGAAGTTTCCCTTAGTTCTTCTTAATTAATTTGATATGTCATATGCTCTAGTTTAAGGCGGGCGAGGTTTGAGTTAAATTATACAGGTTGACCATAGCGGAGTATATCAAACTCGTTGTTCTTGCGAGTTGAACGCAAAACTAAAACTTTCATTTACTAGTTGAGAGAATACTATTATACCACCGCAAAGCCTTTAAGGAAAGAAATTCTCATTTAAAAAAATAAGGATTAGTTGTGAGGTCCACACCACAATTGAATTTTAGTGATTCGAATCTTCTATTTTTAAAGTTACACTTCATAGGTTATCCTTGCAACATATTAGCCAAATTGAAAATATTTGAGGCATCTAATTGAATTCAAAGAAATTGACGAATACTATATTCTAAGAAACATTGAAATTTCATCTTGATAATTAAATGAAGAAATGTTTAGGGTTAAATTGAATTTTTACAAAGATGATCTATGAATTGAGACTTACAAAATAAATAATTCAAATTATTGAAGTTCGATGTGAATTGTGTCTCACAACAAATCCCAATCTTTTTCAAAAAATGAGAATCCTTCATTTTAAAGGGCCTGATTATACTGCAACAATAATGAGTAATTAATTAATTTATTAAATAGCAATCTTAGCAGATGGTAATGTTTACTTGAACATTTGCGTGAAAGCAGAAGGATACCACTGACCTACTCTTATCTTATGTCATTACGTTGATGGAATTGGATTGATCTGAATTTAATTAGAACACAAATATTAGGGTCGTTGTCGGGTAAATATTCTTGAAAAGTTTATATTATTAAAATCGTTGTTATTTAATTTTTAATGCGACATGCGCTTCTTCTGTAGAACTGTTAAACGGGAAAAGTCTTGGTCTTTTTTTTTTTTTTTTTTTGAAAAGCAAGTCTTGGTCTTTTGGTGTCTAATCAATTAGGAACATGATCTGCTATGGCAAGCCGATCTCTCTCTCTCTCTCTCTCTCTCTCTCTCTCTCTCTCTCTCTCTCTCTATATATATATATATATTAAAATCGTTGTTATTTAATTTTTATTGCATCCTCAACCACTTTAGCTAATTTAGTATTTGATCCAAAAATTAAAAAATAAAGTTTATTACAAAGGAGGTGAGGAGAAGGAGCCCCTAGACTTAATTCTATTCTTATTTGGAAGTGCTTTCAAAAGGATTGAGAACATTTTTAGTGAAATTGATTTTGGGTTTCAAAAATACTGTGATATGTGTGTTTTTTGTATGAAACACTTGAAGTGTTTTTCCAAGATCCACTTGAATTTTTATTAACGATTAGTTTCAAAAACATTTTTACAAAAAACATTTTCAATTATTTTAATATCACTTCTAAATTACTCTTTTTGGAATGTAAAACAACTTACTGTTTACTTTTTAAGTTGAAAAGACAATATTTTATTGCCAACGAGGGTTGGTTCAGTTGGTAAGGACGGGTTTGCGGTTAACTCCCAATCTAAGTTTGATTCTGGTTGCCATAATTTCTCATTAATGCACGATTTATAAATTTATACGTAAATTCATATCGATGAAAGTTGGTAGTTTGGTTTCTCGCATAAATCCTTCCAGCTTGAAGGTTGTGAGTATTATCCTGTCGCTGATGGTTAGATTAGCAAATCTCTCCATAAACTTTTCTGAAGCGAAAAAGAGACATTTTATTTTTGGGCAAATAATAGGATAAAATACACAAATTTAGTAGAAAGAGGAATTTAAATTTAAATGTAGAGGATGAAGCACAGTACTCTAATTAGATCGGCTATATCCGTCCATGAAAAGCAATATATATTGTTGTTGAAGGAAAATGAAGATAACAGTGAAAGCAATTTCGGTAGCTTCATCCTTCAACCATACCAAAGAAATATGGTGTGTAAGCGATTGCTTGTCTTTTTCACTTGCACAAACAACCACCATCCATTAATATTAGTGAGATCGATCATTTTCATGATTCCTGGTGTGTCGACATTGTCGACGTCCTACATTCTATTGGACATAGAAAAGAAAACTTGGAACCATATTATTTCCTCCTTTGTTTTCTTTTGTTAATCTTTTTTTTTTATATATAAAATGACCAAATGGTTTTCCATGACAGACAATTCTTTATGAGGATAGAAAAAATCCACCGAGATATTTCAGCTCTTCCTAAGAGCAGCTAGACCGTTGCTTATTGTCTTAGGAATAGGCAACCCAATCCACTTTCTCTCTTTTCTCAAAACACTCTAGCCCACTCGAGCAATTAAACCCAAAATGAGCCTGATGAAGAAGTCAAGCAATAATTACTTAGCCTAGCATCCTGCCTATGTGATGGTATCATGTTGGTCACAATTTTAATTAACAAAAAATTATAGAAATTATAAAAAAAAATTATTAAAAACTAATTAAAGATGTAAGAAATTATATATATTTTTTATAAATACCTAATTATGTTCTTCCACCTTACACTATATTTCAATACTTCCAAATACTTTAAACCAATCTTTATTATTATCCAAAATTAAAAATAAAATTATATTTTATTATCTTATAAAATAAATAAAAAATACTAATATTCTAATACCAATTGCCATAACTATTCAGTTTAGGAGTAGAGATGCACTTGGGCAGTTAGTTATGATTGCAGTCACTTATTATTCAGTTAAGGGGATTGAGTTGTCTATTACCCAAGAAACCTTCATACATTGGGAGTGTTCTAATCACCATCGCATAATTTACCAGTGTAAAAAATAAACATGTAAAAAAAGCCACGACCAAATGAGACCATGGTTTGTGTTGGTCAATGGGTTACACCAAAAACAGATTCCAATACGACTTGGTCCTAAGTTCGAAATAAACCTTAGTAAGTAAAAGTGGAGAGACATGTTGTCTAATGTAAAGAGACACCAAATCTAGATCCAAAGTATTTTAGACTGTACGAACAAAACTAATTCAAGCATATGAATTGGTACTACCACAGTACCACATATCGGTGTGTTAGCGACGTGTGTTATTATGTTATGTGATACATAAAATTGTCTGCCAGAGCTAATTATGTATAATGCGCAAGTTTTGTAATTATATTCGTTTATTGTATATTGTGTGGTCAAAAATTATTGTAAATATTTTTATTTTAAATTAAATATGAATAGTATTTGATAAAAACTGACTACACAATATACGATGAACAAATGTGATTGAAGTATATATGAGATCCTCCTCATTCATAAAAAAAAAAAAGAAATGCGTGAGTCTATAAAACAAGTAAATTAATTATTCAATGTGACAGTGATAAAAAAAAAAAATTATATTAAAAGACAAAAATGTCCTTCAAAAGCTTTTTGGTAGTTAGTAGGACGAGTCCAGCTTCAACGTTCAATAGGCAACTGCCAACAAGTTCTGACATGTACATTGTCACCGGTCAAAACATACCCGCGCTTCAAATGAGATCGCACGGCATAAGCCCACAGACGATCCTCAGCCGTCAGATGGAGTCCATCGAAGAGCACACGATTCCTCCACCATCAAAGGCCGAATGCTAAAAGAAGGGTTCCAGTGTGGCCCACCACATAGATAAGCACTTAAATTGAAGCACTTTTCGTAGTAGTTAACAAAAGACTTGGGGATTTTATTTATCTTTTCTCCTCCCCGTCTCTCTCTCTAGCTTGACTTTTCTTCTCTCTTGTTTCTCTCTTTAAACTGGAAAACCATTGCAGCCAACTGCTTCTGATTTCTTTGTCAGATTATTTCACCGTCTTAAGCTTCTTCAACCGGCAAAGTATCGCATAAATATTCCTCACATTTTCCCACAAATTAAATTCCAAAAACCCTGGTTCCCACATCTCATACCTGAGAATTTGTTTTTATTTCTGGGTTCTTTATGTTCCTCAGTAAAGCATGAAACTTTGGAGATTCTAGTTATTATCTATACATATTTGTATGTATTTAGAGGAAAAGTGAATTGTTGAAGTTGGTTTATTTAGATGCCTGCTCAGATGAATAGAAGGAAAGGGAGGAGTTTGAGCTTTGAGGATGCAGTGGAGTTCTTCAACTATGTGATGGCAGAGAAGCCTTTTCTGCCATTTTTGATACCTCTGGTTTTGTTTGCCTGGGCTTTTGAGAGATGGGTTTTCTCCTTCTCCAACTGGGTCCCACTTGCTGTTGTCGTTTGGGCAACCGTACAGGTAAAATTGCTTCCTTGTGTAATTGTGTTATGTATTTGTAGTTTTTTCGATTCGAGAGCAATAGTCTACGCTAAATTCATCTAAACTACGGAGAGCGAGACTCGAACTGTGCGGACTCTGGGTGATCCATATCTGTAGGTTACATAAGTGTTAGTGGAAAAAGAATTTACTGTTCGATTGGTCAATTTGGTCAATGTGATTTTTGGTTTGGAGAACTTGTTTTACTTTTGTTTCCAGTTGTTGAGAATATGGTGTTTAATTTACTTTTGGTTTTAGTTTATTCATTGGTTATGATTATCTACCGACGAGTGCCAATCGTTTTCGTTTGTGTTTCGATTTAGAAACTGTTCCTGTTCTGTTGCATTTCACAATGTTTAAGGATCTAACTATCGAAATCATACCGAGATGTAACATAAGCTGTCACTGATTCTGTTTGCAGTACGGGAACTATCAACGTCGGATACTTGTTGAAGACCTGAACAAGCAATGGAAGAGAGTCATATTGAACACCTCGGTACCATATTTGTTCCGGAATTTTATTTGGCTTGTATGACATTAAAGCTTTATCGAGGCTGAATTTTCGCTTTGTGATTTATATAGCCTATAACTCCTCTGGAACACTGCGAATGGCTGAATAAGCTGGTGATGGAAATATGGCCCAACTATATGAACCCGAAGCTGTCAATAAGGTTTTCGTCCATTGTTGAGGTGAGAATGTGTCCTTGTGTATCAACCGGTTATATTAATTTTTCGTACGAGGTTAACAACTTTAAGTCTCCCACTTGCATTCTATGATCATGTCATCCTTGGCCGTCCATTGGCTTTCCTATAATGCTAGAACAGTCATCTTAAAGTTTTGAGATACTCGCTGACTGTCGGTTTTCCTAAATTACTTTTGAATTTACTAACTGAATGTTTATAATGCTGAAAGAAGTTCTGATCATTATCGTTGCCATTTTCTAATTTTGGTAGGATGTCTAAGATTGTCCATTAAACAAACATTCACAAACACAAGCTTTGGTAATGGATCATGCTAATTTGTTTAAGTTTCTTTTGTTCAGAAACGGTTGAAGCACAGAAAATCAAGGCTTATAGTGAGCGATCTATCCCTTTTTCTTGTTTATAATAATTTCAATATTTGAATTCATTCTTACTGTATGGTGTTTTTTTATGAGTAATTAATGAGTAAACATTTTTCATGTAGGAAAAAGTTGAATTGCTGGAGTTTTCACTAGGTTCATCCCCGCCTAGCTTGGGCCTTCAGGGGACTCGTTGGTCAACTTCAGGTGATCAGGTTTGGCTTCTGTTTACAGTTCTCACACTTTAGTACGTACGCTACTTTGGTAGTGTTGTCTTGAAGCAATTGATATATGACTACTAAATTCCTGACATCTTCATGTGCACTGCCTACGTTAATTTTGGCAGCGGCTTATGCGTTTGGGTTTTGACTGGGATACAAATGATATGAGTATTTTGTTGCAAGCAAAGCTTGCCAAGCCATTGATGGGGACAGCACGGATTGTTATAAATAGTCTTCACATCAAAGGCGACGTATGTAAAGTCGTCTCCTTTTCCAATTTCTCATAAGCTTCAGCTTGAAAGGTTTCTATTAAAAGAAATTAGAAGCTGTGCGGTTTTCATAATTTTGGTCGGTATATTCATTCAATTGCTTTTTTTTGCAGCTTCTGCTGATGCCGGTCTTGAATGGGAAATCAATTTTGTACTCATTTCTGTCAGCTCCGGAAGTGAGGATAGGAATTGCCTTTGGAAGTGGTGGAAGCCAGTCACTGCCTGCTACAGAGCTTCCAGGCGTTTCTTCTTGGCTGGTTTGACTCCTAAGCCTGAAAGTTAATTTAGACTGCTTTAACTTAAGTTGACCTGACTTATCACTCTGGAATTGTTCATATAGCTCGTTTGGATGTGCTTTTAAAATGACTAAAAGCGCTTTTAGATTCCAAAAGCACTTATAGTGTTTTTTGCAAGAAGCACCAATTATGTGCTTCTTCTAGGACGCACTTTAAGTGCTTTTCCAAGATTTACTTGCATTTTTACTAAGAATTAATTCTAAAACATGTTCACCAAAAGCATTCAGTCATTTTAAAAGCACATCCAAACGAGCTAATAGTCTCTTTGTAAATAATCACTCAACTAGATAATATTGAAATTTTAACTGGTCAAAACCATACATCTAGCCACATTTTCGTGCAAATCTTGATAATTCGAGAAATAATATATTGCTTGCTCTACAGGTTAAAATTTTCACTGACACGTTAGTTAAGACGATGGTTGAACCTCGCCGACGTTGTTACACTATGCCAGCTGTAAACCTAAGGAAAAAGGCCGTTGGAGGAATTATATACGTGACAGTCATTTCAGCAAGTAAACTTTCTAGGAATGGTTTGAAAGGAAGCCCGTCCAGAAAGCAGTTCGAGAGAAGTTCAGATGAGCAGTTTGTTGATAAAGATCTGCGGACATTTGTGGAAGTTGAACTTGAAGAGTTAACTAGAAAAACAGGTGTGAGTTTGGGTTCAAACCCTAGCTGGAATTCTAAGTTTAATATGGTGTTACATGAAGATACAGGAAATCTTCGATTTCATCTTTATGAGTGTACGCCAAACAATGTGAAGTATGACTATCTGGCGAGCTGTGAAATTAAGGTACTATTTCTAGGATGCAAAACTTAATTTTTTTGAAATGATAGTCACGGTGACGATACAGATTTTCTTTTTTTTTCGTTGTTTATGACAAGAAACACTTGATAATATATATTCTGTGCGCAGAAGTTATCATCAACTTGTTGAGTGTGAACTAAGTTGAAGTTTTCTTCCCCGTGGACAGGTGAAGTATGTTGAGGATGACTCAACGATATTCTGGGCAATAGGACCTCATTCTGGTGTGATAGCAAAACATGCTGAGTTTTGTGGAAAAGAAGTTGAATTGGTCGTTCCATTTGAGGGGGTAAATTCAGGGGAGGTAACACATTTGAAGATTTATGACCGATTTATATCCCTTGTTTTTATTTAATTTTAACAGTGTATGTTTTTTTCTCAATGCATCATGTAGTTGACGGTGAAGCTTGTCCTAAAAGAATGGCAATTCTCTGATGGTTCACATGTAGACAACTCTCTTCTTACCTCCCAAAGATCACTGTTTGGGTCATCAAATTTTCTACCTAGAACCGGAAGGAAAGTTAACATATCTGTTATGGAAGGAAAAGATCTCGTCTCAAAAGACAGATATGGAAAGTGCGGTCCATATGTTAAACTGCAATATGGAAAGGTAGGATTTTTTTCCTCCCATAATAGTTTCCTCTCACGTGTGAATTAAAGTCTATATATTGCAGAAACAAACATTATAAACACCATATGTTGCCATAACCTTCTTTCCAGATTCTCCAGAGAACAAGGACTGCTCAAGCTTTCAATCCCGTCTGGAATCAGAAGTTTGAATTTGATGAGATTGGAGAAGGTGAATACCTGATGATAAAATGCTTCAATGAAGACACATTTGGCGATGACAACATTGGCAGCGCACGAGTTAATTTAGAGGGACTGGTTGAAGGGTTAGTCAGGGATGTGTGGATCCCCCTAGAAAAAGTGAATTCCGGAGAACTAAGGCTTCAAATAGAAGCAGTCAGAGTTGAAGGCTCTGACGGGTCAAGGGTACGGAACCTTGTTTCAGTCTGTTTGGTCGTCCGCATGTGTATGTTCAATAATGTTCATTCATATGCGCGCGAATCATTCTGCTCTTACTGTGTGTGGTTTAATACGGTTTTGTTCCTCCTTTCCTCTTCTTGGAATATTTCAGGGTTCGGCAAGGGGTTCAGATAATGGCTGGGTTGAACTTGTTCTCATCGAAGGAAAAGACCTTATTGCTGCTGATATCAGAGGCACAAGTGATCCATATGTGAAGGTTCAATACGGGAACTTGAAGAAACAAACAAAGGTTTGAGCAGTCACATTTATGGTCAAATATTGTAGTGATTGTCGTTTTCCTCTCGTTTGTTAATTTCCCATTACTTTGCTTTCAATCTCTTATTACCTGGACGTCTTGCGCTCCAGGTTATGTACAAAACTCTGAATCCCCAATGGCATCAAACCTTGGAATTCCCCGATGACGGCAGCCCCCTTTTCTTGTATGTTAAAGACCACAATGCCTTGTTACCATCATCAAGTATAGGTGATTGCGTCGTGGAATATCAGAGATTGCTTCCAAACCAGACGGCAGACAAGTGGATCCCCCTTCAGAATGTAATAAGGGGGGAGATCCATGTTCAGGTCACGCGAAGAGTCCCGGGGTTGGAGAGAAGATCAAGTTTAGATTCTGAACCATCCATAAACAAAGCACACAAAATTTCCAGTGAGGTGAGATGATTCGTTTTCATTTCCAGTTTTTCTTCCTGTGCCACATTGTTAGCATTGTTTAATCAAGTTCCAACTCTTTTCTGACACGCGATTTACCATGAATTTGTTCAGATGAAACAAACGATGATGAAGTTTCAGTCCCTGATCGAGGACGGAAATATTGAAGGGCTCTCAACGGCTATGAGCGAGCTAGAAGCCCTAGAGGATACGCAGGAAGGGTACATGCTTCAACTCGAGACCGAGCAAGTACTACTTCTTAACAAGATAAAGGAGCTTGGTCAGGAAATCCTGAAGTCATCTCCTTCCAGTAGCAGAAGATCTTCCGGAATCTGAGCCGTTCACTTTCCAGTTTTGAGCTTTAATTTAGGTGGTTATATTTTCCGGTGCATATATAATTCAGTTGATTAACAGAAATACGTTTATGGATAGAGTATCTACATGGAGTTCTAACAGTTCACGTCCATCTTCATGCTGCGTAATTGTATATGGTCAATGATGCTTGATCTATTTTTCTCCGGCAATTCAAAGTCCAATTAATAATAATAATAATAATAATAATAATAATAATAAAATTATTCTAGTATTTTTCCTTTCGACTTTCATGTATTACATTATGCTAGCTTTTAGCACGTGACGGGAGAGATACATACACCCTGTGGTATGTAGTTTATACTGTTTCGTTGGTGAAGATAGCATGTCCTCGTTACGAATGGAATCGAAAAGATCCCTAGATTGATCAAAGAATCCCTTAATTGGTTTGAATTCTTTACTTATTTTTCTTAGTTTTTGAAATCAATCAGAACCTAAATGATGGCTTCTATTATGCATCAATGTTTGCTGAGTGGTTCATATCGACCAGTTAATTCTTAATTTATGTGTTATAATCAGTAATGTATGTCATCCATTGATATACTCGAGGATTCCCACACTATAAGAAACTTTTCTTACATTTCAAAAGAATTAAAATTCAAAAACTACCCCAATTCTTATCGTAAAATATCGTTTGTTAAAAAAATAAAAATTTAAGAAAAAACTCTCAAATGTTGTAATCTTATAAGCCATTCAATGTGTGAATGGTCAACCCACTGCAACTCTACATGTTTGTCCACTAATCCACTTGCTGACTCATCATTCCATATAAAATCACACATAAAAACAAGCCTTACGGCTGAAAAGAGAGAAAAGAAAGAAGAAAGAAGAGAGGAAGAAGAGAGAAGCCACAAGGCTCATGGCAGAGAGAAGAAAAAGAGAGGTGTGAATAGAGAGTTATCTTTGTAATCGTATTACTTCAGATTATAAATGAAAGCATCACTGCTGCTTCGAGAACGTACTCCAATCACATTAATTGTAAAGAAACCTCGTAAATTTTGTGTCTTGTTTATTTATTCCATTGCACACTCCGTTGATTTTACAACACCAACATCAATTATCCTCTGCTACAATTAACCTCTGTAAATTAGGGCCTGGGCGGAAGAGCTCTTCCCCGCCCAAAATTACAGATGTGCCCCCGATAAAATACCATAAGTACATATACAGGAAAAAATATCCAAAAATCTTCCCAGGAAAATCTTATCGTCTCCTCCAAAACTATACAGTCTTCGTCTCCAACCTCCCGTCGCTCCACCGCTTTCCAGGCTCCGACCAATCAGACAATGACAGCGTGCCGCCGTCAACAGCCACAGTAAGCTGACAATTTACTTCAATCTTCACCGCAAATGGCCTTCACAACCGCGAAAATTTCCGAAATGCCACTGAGGAACTCACTCCCACTCACCTCTCACTCACCCTCCTCTCTCAGCCTCCTCTTCTCGGCCCCAAAACCGTCATTTCGCATCGTCAAAACATTCTCCTCCTCCGTCAGAACCACCGAGCACGGCGGAAATCCGAACGCTAAACCCCCGCAGCACAAATCCAGACCCGCCTCGCCCGCTCCTTGGCTCAACAAGTGGCCCAATCGCAGCTCTCCCGCCGAATTACCCCGCCAGAATGTCAACGACAAGGTCAACGAGTCGCAGGGACGAGAGAAAGATGGCAAGGCGGATTCGACTCGGTACTTTGACAAGGATAAAGGCCAGAACGCTATTGAGAGAATCGTGTTCCGGTTGCGGAACTTAGGGTTAGGGTCGGACGATGAGGGGGAAGACGATGGAATCGGATTGGACAGTCAGGATTCAGCGCCGGTGGCAAGCGGAGAGGAGAAGCTCGGGGATTTGTTGCAGCGGGAGTGGGTCCGGCCGGATTATGTATTGGAGGAGGAGAAGAGCGTTGATGAGGTGGCATTGCCGTGGGAGAAAGATGAGGAGGAGGAGGTGAATGACAAGGAGGAGGTGAAGGGGTTGAGGAAGAGGAGAGGGAAAGCTCCGTCCTTGGCGGAATTGACAATTGAGGACGAAGAGCTGAAGCGGCTGAGGAGAATGGGGATGGTGCTTAGGGAAAGGATCAGTGTGCCCAAGGCCGGGATCACCCAGGCGGTGCTAGAGAAGATTCACGATACATGGAGAAAGACGGAGCTGGTGAGGCTCAAGTTCCATGAGGTGCTGGCATTGGACATGAAGACGGCTCACGAGATTGTTGAGGTTTGTTCAGTTCTCGAATTTTCAGTTTTTGCGGTCTTATGACCAATTTACATTTGTATATATGTGTGTTGAGTGTAAATTACAGTACTTGCTGAATGCAGCTTGGAATTGTATGTCGAGTTTGGAAATGAACATGTAGAAGCATTTTACTTTCGTAATGTAACTGACTGCTTGTAGTGATTGGTCAGCGTCGAACAGGAGGGTTAGTTTTATGGCGATCAGGAAGTGTCATGGTTGTGTACCGAGGGAGTAACTACAAAGGACCTTCTCAATCTCAAACTGTTGATGGGGAAAGGGGTGGTCTTTTTATCCCAGATGTTTCTTCAGCTGAAACATCGGTGACGAGAAGTGGCAACGATGCAACTTCAGGTCCAGATAACACTGAGCAAGCATTGAAAATTCCAGAGCGTGTTCATAACATGACGGAGGAGGAAGCTGAGTTTCACAGCCTATTGGATGATTTAGGTCCACGTTTCGAAGAGTGGTGGGGTACAGGAGTACTTCCTGTTGATGCTGATTTGCTTCCCAAAACAATTCCTGGCTACAAAACACCTTTCAGGCTTCTCCCTACGGGGATGCGATCAAGGCTGACTAATGCAGAGATGACTACCTTACGGAAACTTGCCAAGTCGCTTCCTTGTCATTTTGCCCTTGGTATAATTCTCCTTCTGTGTACCTTTCTTCAGTTTACCGTGTCAATATTTGACATAACTCTTTGTTCTTAATTTCTTAATGAAGGGAGAAATAGAAACCATCAAGGGTTGGCATTGGCTATTATTAAACTTTGGGAGAAAAGCTCTGTTGCAAAGATTGCTGTCAAACGAGGTATCCAGAATACAAACAACAAGTTGATGGCTGAGGAGATAAAGGTCTGTTCAACATTGTCTCTTGTCCTAATTACCATCAAACCTTGTGTTTTTGGTGTGACATTTTACCTTTCGTTCGTGTCCATTAGTGGCACTTTCAGGTCTTCCTGCTACAACTTTCTCAAGCTTATTCTGCATTTTTATTTGTTTTTCAAGTAAAAAATGCGAAACACCGTCCTTCTAATTAAGGAACCTGTGTAAATCTGTTATTACTTGTTAATAAGTTTGCCATTAAGCGCCTCCACCATTCATTTTCTACCAAATCTATGGTTGAAAAGGCACTCAGCTCTTTCGTCAAATAGTTTTAAGGTTTTTTTGTAATCTTCTTCTGATTGTTACCTACGGAATAAATACCAATGGGTACTGATTTAAAGTTCCTTCTATTTTGCAGAATTTAACAGGTGGCGTTTTACTGCTCAGAAACAAATATTACATTGTCATTTACCGTGGAAAGGACTTTCTTCCAACAAGTGTGGCTGCTGCTCTGGCTGAAAGACAGGAACTAACGAAACAGGTTCAAGATGTTGAAGAGAAAATGCGGATCAAAGCAATAGATGCGGCTTCTACAGGTGCAGTGGAAGGACAGGCACTTGCAGGGACTTTGGCTGAGTTTTATGAGGCTCAAGCTCGTTGGGGAAGAGAAATATCTGCTGAAGAACGGGAAAGGATGATTGAAGAAGATTCGAGAGCTAAGAATGCTAAGCTTGTCAGACGAATCGAGCATAAACTAGGTGTTGTAAGTATTTTCTCTATCCTTCTTTTAGTGGACGAGCCTGTAAGGGTCTTGTTCTCACTCCTTGTGAATGCAATAGTTTTGGAATTGAATCGACTCAAGTATAAAGATCCGGGTACTAGAATGGTGCCTTTTTTGTAACATGTTTTTATCCAAAATATATCATTTAACATTCATTAGAAGTATACATGTAGATTCATATGTGTACCTTAGTTTGATATTCTGAACTCATTGGCAGGCCCAAGCCAAAAAGCTAAGAGCAGAGAAACTCCTGTCCAAGATAGAATCATTAATGCTTCCTGCGGGTCCCGATTATGATCAGGAAACAATCACTGATGAGGAACGGGTTATGTTTCGCCGGGTTGGTTTGAGAATGAAAGCGTACTTGCCTCTTGGTAAGAAATCTTCTAATTTTTGAGGTGAAGATAGAATTTTTAGCTGAAACACTAATGGTCTTTATTTCATATTATACCAGGCATACGTGGTGTCTTTGATGGTGTCGTCGAAAACATGCATTTGCATTGGAAGCACAGAGAACTAGTGAAATTAATAAGCAAGCAAAAGACTCTTGCTTTTGTTGAAGATACAGCTAGGTTATTGGAATATGAGAGTGGTGGTATACTTGTGGCGCTAGAAAGAGTTCCAAAGGGATATGCCCTCATTTACTATCGGGGAAAGAATTATCGGCGACCCATTACCTTGAGGCCAAGGAACCTTCTAACTAAGGCTAAAGCATTAAAACGATCAGTGGCCATGCAACGCCATGAGGTTTCTAAGAAATTTTTCTTTCCCAGTTTTTTGGATATTTCGCTCTCGTTGATGTTCTTCACCTCACACTAGATCTCTTATGTCCCATGCAGGCTCTCAGTCAGCACATATCTGAACTAGAGAAGAACATAGAGCAAATGAAATCTCAAGTTGTAAGTTATATTATTTCTCGTTTCAACACATATCTGAAGCACTGCTGATAAAATCAGTGATCACTATATGTTTGTTCATCTTCATCTGTTCACTGTGCGATCCAAGTGTATGCCCCCTCTCGCACGGCCGGTTGTTGCTTTACAGCTTTGGTTTCTCCAATAATATGCATGATACATTTCTGTGCTTTTGTATGGGTGTTTGCTCACTCGCATGACCATAGCTTTGTTGATTGTGAACAGGGTATTTCTGAAGATGATGTAGATGAGAGTTCCTGGAGCTCGAGAGATCCCGAGCAGATTCATCGTGCGTTGGAATTAGTCCAAGTGAGATATCCTGTTTCCCATTGTCATCTATTTACTATCAAGTGGTCATGAGCTCCAATCAGATTGATTGTATCAAGCAATTAGAGTAAAATATTTGATTCTTATCTGCAGAGCGAGGACGAAAATGAGGATGAGGATGAGGATGAAGATGAAGATTCATACGTGGATTCAGATGTTAGTGACAATGATGAAGATTCGGATTGGGAAAACGAAGATTAAAACTTTCGCCCATTTTGAAATGCTGATCATTTTGCGAGCGTGAACAAGAACTGTTGACAATGGCAAAACATGGGATGCTTGTAAAGAATTAGCCTTGCAATGCTAATCATCCTGCCTGGTGGATTGTCTAAAAATGTGAATGGTTATCTTCGACTCGGAGCATGCGATGGATTCAACGGAGTTTTGTTCAGAGAGGGCTGAGTTTGCAGCAAGGGAGCAAAACATTGGAACAGAATGTTATCAATTGAAACTCCGAAAGTAGTTCACGCATCTACATTAAAACAGAATGGCTTTTAGCATATAGATAAAATTCTGATGTATTTCGTTGATCAACAGCTTTGTAGTTAACGTTTTCTAATTTATGCATTTGTGTATACAACAAATGGATGTAGATTTAACACCTAAGCTGATGAACTAGGCATTGCCGGTTGGTTTTGGTATTG
Source organism: Pyrus x bretschneideri (assembly GCF_019419815.1). Taxonomy (NCBI): domain Eukaryota; kingdom Viridiplantae; phylum Streptophyta; class Magnoliopsida; order Rosales; family Rosaceae; genus Pyrus; species Pyrus x bretschneideri. The sequence goes on along the minus strand of NW_025999612.1, from coordinate 12,397,063 downwards.
CTTTCTCGGAGGAGCTTGGACCCGCGATGGCCCTGTTTGGTCCTGTAAACCCACTTGACCAGGCAACGAGGGAGCAGCCTGAGTGCTTGGTTGCTGAGAATTATGTGATGTCGGTGGCTGAATGCTGGGAATCTACAGACAACCTCAAGTTAGCATGTAACATAAGTGCACAACTAGGAAAACACTTCAAAAAGGCTTCCAGAGAAAGAAAAGGCATACCGCTTGAGGTGGCCGCGCCATTCCAAATACAAAATCCAGAAATACAGCCAGCAATCATATCAGTAGTAAAAGGTAAAATCGATAGTTCCTGAACCAAAGCTACGACGTAATCAAACCGATCAGAGACCAAGCCTAACAAATATGTTCTCCAAGCAATCAACTCTCAAACATCACCGAGACAAAATCACGCGTCAATTTAGCATTAACAAAGGTAAAATCTTGTTTTCTCGTTGGGAGCCAAAATGAACAACTTTCCTCCGAAGCTATTCGAACCATTACAGCTTTGAACCCTAATCATATAAAATTATCTCAACAAATCAAGAAAAAGAAAAAAAAAAAAAAAACCAAATTTGACAAGAGACTAAATCCTAACTACACAAAACCCTCTGCATCGTAGACAAATTTAAATATTTAAGCAAAGAGGGGAAAAATTCGACAAAATTAGCAACCTGGAAAAGAGCTTTGGTGAGGAGTGGATTCTGAAAAAGGATCTGCCTCGCCTGCTGATGGTTCTGTTCTATCAAATTCTGCATTCAAATGAACAAAGAAATCGAACGTCGACATTAGTCCTAGGTCAATTTCGGGTGTTTGGAGGGAAAGAAAATTTCGGAAGGAATTGGAGAAGAAGTAGAAAATACGAGGGAAATAAGGGATACCTTCATTTGAGACATGATGTTGTAAAGCTGGTTCTTCGACATTCCCGCGATGTTAGCCAGTCGGCCGTCGCCGGCGAGTTGCTTTCCCGCCATTGTGCACCGAGAGGGAGAGAGAGAGAGAGACGGAGACTAGAGTGCGCGCCTATGCGGTGTGCTGGTTTGTTTTAACGGTTAATAGGCCTGGGCCGCGGCTTTAACGACAGTTTATTATGATTTGGGCTGCATTTTTTTTTTTTTTTTTATAAGTCTGCTGGATTTTTTCCATCAGTAAAATCGTGGCCGTCGGAAGATTACATGTTGTAATATACGTATTTTTTTATTTCATATTTGTTAATAAAACGTAGAGAAATCATGGATAGGACTAATTCTAGGGAACTTTAACGAAAAACTTCTGGTACTGTTCATTTTAACGAAAAATCACATTTTTATACTAAAAAGTCAATCCTGGTACTATTCACTTTACCCTTTATTTTGTCCTTATCATTAAAACTCAAATTTTCAAGTCATTTTCATTAGTTTTCCTTAATGCTCATCCGACTCATTTCAGGTAAGTCCGTATAAAAAGATATTCATTGACAATGTTTTAGTCGATATAAGGATAATTATATTTTTTTTTCTGAACGTTGTTAGTATCTAGTTCATACATAATTAACATAAATCAACTCCTCGAAAGGCATTGCGTGGATCTGAATAGTCTATATTTCTTTTGAGATCTCGAACCTCTGCATTTAGCTACTAATTTGGTTCGAATTTTGTTATAATAATAACAAAAAATTCTTGTCAATGATGATTGATGAACTTTCATTTTCTTAACCATTACCTTCATCATGTAGATTACCTTATGAATTTTAAGAGAGAAATGTGTTGAGATGTTTGATCATGAGAAACATGTTTTCATAATATGAGAGGGTGCAGATTTAACATAGGGAGTTTTCCCTACCAGCATAATACTAAACTCTTCAACATAATTAAACAGACCCATAAACTAGGGCAAGAACCCTATTATTTTTCGACATAATAATCTAACATAGTTATAAATATATGGAACATTATCGAACTTTACGTACGTGCTTGTGAGTCTACTCTCCCTGTGGTACTGCATTTGTTTCATAACCAGTACTTCAGGATTAGTACAGTAACGATGCCGAACTTTACAAGATGTTATTAGCTTATTCATTTGATCAGGCTGTACACTTCACAACTTCACCAAATGGAGTCCAAATTGAATGGTTGCTCCGAATGTTGTTGTGGCGGCATCGATTCCATCATCTGATCTTTAATACTCGACGAAGAAGCTTGAAAATTTGAATTTATATGATCCATAGTAGTACTGGATCCAATGTGATGAGACATTGACGGCATCATTCCTTGCTGCTGCATATTATTATATGATGAGTAATCTAGAGTACTAGTGCCTGCTGTAGCTTGACCATGATTAGTATCTCTTGGTTGATAATTACTACCGTTATTATTAGTACTACTCCTAAGATGTAATGCCCTAAGAAGCAACGAATTCACCGAAAGATTTGAGGGACTTAACAAGCTTGACGGCCATGAAACAGCGTTCGCGGCTGCCTCTCTCGCCGCTGTTGCTGCCCAATTCATGTTCAAACTCATGTTGGTAACGTCGTTAATGTTGTTCTTGCTATGATCAATAATATTGCTGTAATAGCTTGGGGGTGAGGAAATGTTGTTGCTGAACCCGCTGGATGAATTTGCGTTAATATTGCTGTTTAGGTTTGGCAGCTCGATGTCTCCGAATTCATTAACTATTGAGTTCGTATCGTCGCATGGAGATTCTGTCGACGGCTGCTGATGGGAGGATGTGGTTGCTTGCTGTGGCTTTTTCAATGCACTAATGCTCTTTTGGAAAACTCTACAAACCACCCATTCTTCCTGCATATTGTGAAACCAATAAAAAAATTAAACCTAGCAAATTAAAGAATTATAAATATAATCGATCAAGGCCAAGTGTTTGAGATTGTTTCTGAAATGGCTAAAAACACTTTATAACAACCAAAAGCGCATCTGACTATTTTTTACCAAAAAACTTAGTGTTTATGTTTAATAGAATAACTCTCTGAAAAACACCTCAACCAAAAGCGCATCTGACTATTTTTTACCAAAAAACTTAGTGTTTATGTTTAATAGAATAACTCTCTGAAAAACACCTTTTTAGAAGAACCTCCAAGTGTTTTTCAGGTAAGCACTTCTAGCAAAAGTGCTTATCAGTAGAAGTGGTTTTAAGATAGCAGTCCGAAACGATCCAATTGTTTTCTTCTATAGTAATTTGTACCTTTGAGGAATTGAAAGGATGCTTGTTTTCTAATCTGTATTCATGCATGACCCAATTGCTTTTCTCACCCCTAGGAGCTCTGCCCTTGTAGAAAACTAGGGTTTTCTTCATCCCAACCAGTACACCTGTATGATGTATTTCCTTGTCTTTCCCAGTTGTTTTCCAGTACCCGGCTTCCGTGGCTCGGTTGGTTCGAAGCCCAGTTGGATATTTTCGGTCTCTCAGGTTGAAGAAGTACCATTCTTTCTCTCCCATCGAAGCCTTGCCTTCACCAATCACATAATAATTTAGTTTGTTTGTAAGTTGCATATATCGGTTAAATACGTTACTGTCAAAATATATTCCTATCAAAAGTATGAATATTTAAGCTAATTAAGAACGTTCTGAAAAATAGTATTCAAGTATATCTGTTGGTAAATTAGTATAAGAAATGTATGTTGTGAAACAATTTTTAAAGGTCTGATTGCATTTTTTTAGGGTAGTGTTATCCACATACCTATTTTTACAGTTTTACTTCTTGGACACCCCTCTCATTTTCGGCCATCAAATCTAATGAATTTAAAAAATCAACGACAAAAAATTAACATAAATATGTGAGAGGTAAAAATGGTGTGCAAATAGTACTATCCTTTCTTAACAAAAGATACACCGTAAACCTAAGAAAGTCTGAAAAAATGTCATGGGAAGTATGTATTTGGTGTGGTTGGTCAAACAAATCAAAGAGGAAGGAAGAGATTGGAACATAGTTTTCTTTATTCTCTTTTTTATCCAAGCATATTGAATTAAGGCTTTTTATATAAAATAGTTTTTGAAATTGGTATAACTTCTCACTTATTAGTCATTCAGATTTAAAATCAATAGAAGTTGTCTCAGAGTTTGTCCACCATCAATCATTTTGGTCATTTGATGAAAAATATCTGCTAAAATAAGGATTAAAATGGCAAAATGATTTGACAAAAATTGAGGGCATTTTTTTCATTTTATTTCTTACTTAACATGATTTTTCACGGAATGACGAAAATAATTGAGGGTGGACAAACTCATGGACCAGTTCTACTGATTTTAAATCTCATGCATCAAAGTGAAGAGTTATGCAAATCTCAGGGACCATTTTAGCTAAAAAGCCTTGAATTAATCTAAACGGGGATAGAGCTTCAAACTTAGTGCTCTAGCCAACTTGGCTAAGCCTAAATCTGCTCCTATACTATCCTTTCTTCCTGTTTGAATTACATGTAATTTTCAGGAAAGATTGCTTTACTTACATAAATTCAACAAAGCCATTAGGCAAATTAAAGAAAGACAGATTGTGATCATCATCCAGATCGTTACTAAAAGCCTCTAAGGAATAAGAAGAATGAAATATCCTAGAAAACTAGGAATAATCAGATGATATTATAGGAAGAAGGCAAACATGTGAGGCAGATGAACAGAAGAATAGGGTTGAACATGATGCACATATATAAACATAATCTATATATATATATATATATATGTATGTATGTATATACCTGGGAGGTCCCAAGGTTCACACTTATTGAGATCAACGTCTGCTACAGCTTTCGACGTGAAACTAACATCAGAAACCTTGGGGCACAAATAGTGCGTTATCAGTTCTTCATCTGTAGGATGGAATCTGAAACCTGGAGGAAGACTCTCTTGCATTCTTGATTCGATAAACAAACCAAATGGATTCGATTTTGATGCGAGCAGAAACCCTGGTACGGATATCTGATGCTGGCTAGCTTAAAAGTAAAGCTCAAGGCGATCAGGTATAAATGGTGTATACTTTGTGTTGTATAAACTCGATCTTCAAAAAGAAGAAGCCAGTCATTAGCCACATTAGTCTTTTTATATGTTGATAATTACAGCTAACACTTTGACAAAGATGGTGATTGAAAAGTACAAATTTTCTAATGGAATTAATAATTAAATTATCAAAAACACCCCAGCTACTATACATGAGCGTAAGGGAGGGGTATATATATTTTTTAGTAGTCGTCTGTGAGGCTTGAGATTATGGCATTGACTAAGACTGATTCAATCAAAGTGGATTTGACATTGTGTCATTTTAAATAAAATTTTGTAGAAGATGAGTGGCAAGTATTTTGGCACGAGGTTTTGTTTTTGTTGTACCAGATTTCATGTATTTTGTTTCTAATTCCATGATCCAGTCCAACCACCTTCACCCATTTCTACCCACCAAACCCTCTCTACGCTACTACTACTGTGAGTACAATGGGAACATGGTAATCTGCAGCGTATATCCCTTTTCATTCAATCATAAATTACTGTTACCAATTGACATCTCAACCAAGTTGAGGAGAAGTTCAACTCCTTAGAAAAATACACGTAAGATCCCTTAATTTCTTGATGTGAAATTCACATTCTTAACACACCCTTCATGGAATCATGCGTGACGAATTTTAAGTCTAAAACGTAAGCATTAGGCAACACATATTGGGAGCACATGAGCCGTTGGGCTCAACACATAGGTTAGCATACTTTAATATCATAAAAGAAGTTGAGGTTGCACCGTAAAATAAACCGAAGAAAGTTGAGGTTCTACTATAAAACCAATTGACAATATAACTAAGAAATAACTTAGCTCTTTATACACATATACCTGATAAGAGATTAACAATCTAATATCAAGTTTAATTAGTTTGGTTATTGTCTTAAATAAGATCAAATATAGCATATATATATATGGATGCATTCATGGCTAGATTGCTTGATATGCTGCAAATTTTTTAATTAATTAGATTGCATGTTTGGAAGTGCGTATGATCATGATAGTTTGTTTACAGCAAAGAATATTGCATAATTCACAGTTCAAAGATCTTTTAATTCGTATATAATGGTTGGCCGTAGGCTATAGGTGGCTTATCTTCTTTTTCTAATTTATTTAATTTACTATAACTATAGTGTGGGCAAAGTTTACCAAGAGTGGTTAAAATGGTGACCAACCCGTACGACTGTATGTAAGCGTTTCCGTTACATTTTTTCTTCACGCTCACCTCCTTTTGTTTTCCAAGCTTCGCATAAAATTCAATCCTAACTCCAACTTTTGATGGAGTACTACATCGAGGTTTCCTACATGCTAGGGTTTCTAGAAGACTAGAAACATCTCTCTCTCTCTCTCTCTCTCTCTCTCTCTCGGTGGTGCTCATTATTATATGTTTGGGTTGAAATTTACACGATAATCACTGTATGATTACCTTTTACACGTTTGATTGTAAGAAAAAAAATTAAGGATGGGTGACTTTTGGATTGAAATTTTACTTTGTGAGACTTTTAATTAGAGGCTCGAAATTTCCTCCATTTTTACTGATTACCATAACTCATAGGTGTTTTGAATTGGATTGGAAAAGTCACTCCATTCAAGCTTCATTCAAAGAAAGAAGCAAAAAATGTTGTCCAGTTTAAAGTGGAACACTGATAAATCATAACGGAAACTTATTCTTTCTACCCCTATAAAATGGTAAGAATTAAAGGGGGATAAGTTTCCTGTGTCTGAAACTTATTCACCTATAGTTACACATACCTTGACTTTGTGAGTTTTTTATTTTTTTGGGATGTAAAAAAGATTACAAGGAAAAGCCCCTAGGGCAAGAAGAGCTAGCTAAGTCCCAAAGCCACGCCTCACGAGCCTTACGAGGCAACGAATTAGTTCACATCACTTAGTAACATATCATTTGGTTTGTAAATTTAGTTTAAAAATTTGGTCTCCCTAACATTACCCTTTGTAATAAGATCACAAATATATTGATGGACCAATCAATATTTTACATTTCAAAATCAAATAAAAAAGAAGCAAGCCGTCTATCAAAAGCCCAATTGAAAGCCCATAATCTCTACCATTGCTAGCTATACAATGAATGTAATGTTACACTTAGAGAGATAGTACAAATGTTAGCTAGTCCTACTGTCTCTATCATAGAGATAGAGTCCGCCAACGTATGTGAGTCTTATTTCTATTAGAGATATGACACAAATAGGTGGTGAAAGTAGTATTTTTGTAAAGAGAATATTTCTACAATCAACAATACCATTCCAAGAGATGGAATGTCAACTGTCAAGCCCTCTTCGGGGCTAAAAAAAAAATACTACAATTACGAAAATAGTTAGCACGTATTAATTTCACTCATCAGTTAGAATCCCCAGTAAGGATCTTCCACCCCAACTTGTAAAGAGCAGCCTTATTAAAATGAAGCACAAGTCTAACACCAAGGTCACCTTTATCTTTAGAGGAATGTCCAAGCGATAGGAGGATGAGTCCTCGAAGAACCCCAGAAAAATCCTGACTCGCCTGTTCAATAGCTTTAGCTGTTCTAGGAGGACACGGAAAGAAGGAAAAATATTATTAGGCATGCTAGAAATAGTTGGCTTTTAAAGTGTAAGCTTGAACCGGTTTACAAAAGAGAGTTAGGTACCCTTCCATCATGCAAGCTTGTGTTGCACTTTGAGAATGAGCTCTTTCGCCTTAAAGGGTCTTTCCAAAAAAAAAAAACGAGCGGCGGATTCAAGAAAAATTGTTTGGGGGGGTCAAGTGTAAAAATTTATACACATTTTTTCAACAACAAATAGCGATAAAAATTAAATCATAACTCCATCATTCATAATTTATGAATAAATAACATTACAAATTGCAAATGTCCATTACAAGCGACAATTGTTCACGACATGGTTTCGTATTTTGAAAATATCATATTGTAGCTTCTTTATTATTATTATTATTATTGAACTTTACTATTATTAATGAAATGGGAAGAGATTTCAAACTATTACAATAGTTTCATTATTAATACAATGAATATTCAAATTTTATAAATCTGGAATTTGGTTTGGGATTAGGTAGAAATTAAGATTTTAAAGATTTGGGTTTATTTTGTCTAGATTAATTAGAAGCTTAAGTTTTTTTCAAGTGGCTGGGTCCTATTTTTTAAAAATGTATAAAATGACTTGGTTTTGCTTCAAAGTCACACTTCCAAATGAGTGATGGCACTACTTCAAAGCAAATAGGGTTTGGAATGGTGGAAGTGGCTGCTATGGACTTATCCACTTTTCTTTAGGAAATTCCTTGGCAGGTTGAGGCAAGTTTAGAAATCTAGAGGTAGAAAAACAGAGGTTGTTGTTGGAAATGTGCCCTAAAACCAATCATATGATGATACTTTACGGACATTTCAAACTAATGTAGTTTAAATGTAAATGGCAAAGATTATTGTTTGAGCCGTCTCATATAAATGTTATATGCTTAAACGATAAGTCCAAAGAATATGTGATTGGAAGAATGCGATCTAAAGAAGTTAGATTCATGAGACCATTCTTTCGTTGACACATCCTAAACGTTCCTGATCATAGGATTGTCAATTGGGCATTGACAGTCCGTTAAGATCAGTACGTGCTATGTCTTCTCTCAGGGAGAGTGACTAGTCTCGAGTCATTGGTGTGTGTGACATCAAGACAAGTACGTAGGTGCTCAATAGAGAATGAGTTCACTGAACACGATCAACGAAGAGTTCTCATATTCATGTCACATGAGAACTCATGGTTGGGATAATGCAAATTAGTCTTTTGACCTGAGGCATCACAGTTGTCTTGTGGTTAGGTCCTTAATCTTTGATTATGTCAAAGTCACTCCATCAGGAGGGTGTCCATGGCATCGTTAGGGTTAAGTCACTTAGCTATGGAGGCAAGTGAACGCGCAACAAGGGATCTCTGACCTTCAAACTGTTTGAGGGAGAATATTCTATGATATGATTAAGAATCTTTGGCCAAAGTATGAATGAGATTTAGGAATGTGTTCCAAATCACATTCAAGGTAATCATATAAGCACAAGACTCACATTGGATAGTAGACATGAATAAACTATCAAACCAAACAATGTGGTCAAGAGTATTGTATTAGAGAAAGACCGTATTGCATTTGTAATCCTAAAACTGAATAGGTTCTCCACCTCTTCTGATTAGCTTGGTTAACCATGACATGCTGCTAGGCGTCAACCATGGTTTGTGGAAGCCCTAAAAGTGTATTATCACTAACGGGAGAATTGAAAGTAAGTTTCAATTCACAATCGATTTGAAAGAGTTTGAATCGCCCACTGCCTCGCTAAAAGGAACCTAATGGATCGTACACCGTGTAAGGTAGAGATTGAAGATTCAACGGAGATGAGTAAGAATAATTAAATGGTTTAATTATTTATGGCAAGGATTAATTAATATGATTATTAATCAAACGAATAAGTTCGTTGAAGACCTCGGGATAGTTTTGGACCTTAAGGCCCAATGGGCTTCGAACGTCAAGTCCATTGACTTAAGTTGTATGACAAATTAATGAATAATGATTCACAAAGGCCCAAATAGCCCAATAAATCCCATATGGCCGTCCATTTAGAGGAGGGTAGTGAACTTGGCTTAATTGCAAGTTTGCCACTCCATTGTGAGGTGGTATAAAGACATATTTATAGCCATTTCATCCTTAGGGTTTTCTTAGGAGTAAAGATGAGAACACAAACCTCCCTTTGCTCTCAAAGAGGCCGGCCACCCTTGAGGAAAACATCTAGCAATCTTACTTCCTCAAGGTCACTCATTTCTTCTACAATATGCCTTGGTGTGGAGACTTAGAGGTTCTCAATTTTGGGAACTTGGAGAAACCTTTTCATCCATCCAAATCCATGGATCTAAGATGCAAGGAATGAAGGCCCTCTCTTTGGGTGATTAGCCTTTGCTTATGCAAAGAGGAATCTACAAAGGTATTGATTTCTCAACTCACTTTGTTTTGAGTTGAGTCTTGGTTCACCTATCTACTAGGCTTTGAAGTTCATGGGTTAAGTTTTGTTTTTGAGTGCATATAAACATGATTCCGCCTTTTAATTGTTAATTGCATGTTGTTGATGTTGCTCAAATGAACTTGTTTTTCACAAATCTTCCTTCAGTTGCAACACCAAACTCTGATGTATTATTGGAGGCAAAGGCACGATGCAACCTTCATCCACGCTGTATACAATTCCCTGCCCTGCCACATGCTGCCCATTCATTGAGGCATTCCATCGAGCAATTGGAGGGCATATCTCAAGGACAACTCTAAACCTCAAAGGGGTAGCACTGTGGTTTTCCATGGAGGTTTGCCACAGTTAGGAGGGTCAGATGACCCCTCATGCCCCTTAGTGGATCCGCCAGTGCAAAAAAACCACATTATGAAGTCCCAAATTTACCTCTGGAATGGCAATGTCGGATTTGCAAAACCTGTCCAATAGTCACCTTATCATGAGTAGAAACATTGTTTGAAAAATAAGGTGAAGACATATGAAAGTTAATTTGATGTCCAAAAGCAGAAGAAAAATAATGGCGAACATCTAGCACCTTCATAGCAGCCGAGAAGAGAGTAAACTTTGAGACTCAGTTTAACATCCTTCTTCTTCTTTTTCAAAATCCAATCCAATTGCATAAGTCATCACTCACACAGACAGAGTTGAGAATGAATCTCACATTGATGGGATGAGGAACCTTACATGAGCTTATAAGTAAGTTAGGCTACTCCCTTTATTGCCAATTGGTTTTATGGTTAAACCTCAACTTTTTTCCGTGATATCAAAGTAGGTTGTTCCACGTGTGGAACGGCCACGCGCGCTCCATGTCACCCCGTTATGTTATCCACGTGTTAGGCTTAAAAATTCGCCACACGTGAGGGGGCGCGTTGAGATTGAATTCCACATTGATGGGAGGAGGGACCTTGCATGGGCTTATAAGTAAGTTGAGCTACTCTTCATGTTGCTAATTGGTTTTATGGTGAAACCTCAACTTTTTTCAAGAACCACCACCCACTCTTCGTATTTCTGACCCCATATCTTCAATTTCATCCCATCGCTTCCCATCTTATCCCATGTCATCCAATGGATCACAACCTCTCCAAATTTCCCATGCTCTCCTACGTCCTGTCCCGCATCCCCTCTTGAAGTCCCAGACCTAACAAACCATCCCACCGCCTCTTCTGAACTTTGTAAAATCTGCATTGACGCTCATCCATTCGGCCATACACTACTACAAAATTACCTATAACTGACGGTCCAAACACTAACAAGAAAACATAATTTTTGTCGGATATTTGGTAAAAATCCGACGTAAACTCATGCAATGTTGGATAATAGAACCGACACTAACGCTAGCGTCACGAAAAGGCTTTTGATGTCAGTTAGTCCCCTTAATCCTCCAAGAAGAAGGAAAGCATTATAAAATAAAAAAGGATAGTAGCGTCGGTTAAAAGTGACATCGAGACTCACGTCAGATATAGGCGACACTAAGTATTGACAAATACTGTCAAATAGAGCAGACTGATATTGGTCCCAACCGACACCATCTAACAATTTGATAAATACAATAACCAATATACTGTCGCCCATAAGCGACACCACAAACTATTAATAATAAAAAAAAATAAGAAAATTTGTTTTTGTTTTTAATTAATAATAATTAAAAAAAAGTTTACATGAAATGAGAGCTAGAAGCATAAGGGGAATTGAAGGAAACGAGTGATATAGGTGACGGGGAAACAAGTGATACAACCGACGGGGAATTGGAGGCCGGTACAGGTACGTTGGGTGTAGCATCCCTTTTTGAGGAAACGAGCGATACGGCCGATGGGGAATTGGAGACCGGCTTTAACTGACTTGGACACCGACTTCTTCCTCTCTCGCCTTTTCTTCCGCCGGCGCCCTGGTGGCTTTCGTGGCTTCCATTCTCTTTGACTTTTTGGGGAAGTGAAAACTATTCGTTTAGGAGGGAAAACGAATTGTTGGGAACTGAGATGCGCTTGGATTTGAATTTTGGTCTAGAGTGTTTTGGTGCGTGGTGTTTTATAGTGGGGTTTGCCATGTTGGTGATCCAAGTGCTTTTGGGGTCGCCAATTGGATTGGTTTCAAATAAGGGAATGGTTCTGATTTTTTTATGACGATGAACGGCTGTGAGTTAATGACATGCTGGCAATCCAAGTCCTTTTGTGGTGACTCGTTGGAGCATTGGATAAAGAACACCAACATGTCAGCTACAACCGACACTGAGCTTTAAAATATTTAAAAATAATTATTAGTGTCAGCTACAACCGACATCGGGTTTTAAAATATATAAAAATAATTATTAGTGTCGGGTAGAAGCAACACGATTTTTTTTAACCGACACTGACATGGTTTTCTTTTTATACAACACCACCATTTAAAAAGATTAAAAACTATGTCGGTTAGAAGCAACATTAACAATCTATGTCCGTTATAAGCGACATAGACATTTTATGTCGGTTATACCCGACAGTAATTCCGACACCATGTAAAGAGGGTGTCGGAAATGTCTTATCCGCCAGTATATTATATAAAACCGACACCAACCACCGACACAATAAGCCACTTTTGTAGTAGTGAGACCCCCATCCTTAACCCAGATGCCCCACCTCTCTAATCTCAAAGTCCTCTCTGCCATTCAACACGCTGTCTCTGACGTCACCCAAATCCGTTCCATCCTTAAAACCCTAATCCCCAATATGTACAAAACTCCTACTTCTAATTTAATTTTTAATTTTATTTTTAACATTTGAATGTCAATTCGATCTGGCTTCCTACTACCACCACCATCATCTAGACATTTACTCGTCTAATTTGATGAACAGGATATAATTTTGTTCAAGTTCAACTATTTGGAGTAGGTTTTTGGCGGCTCTCTAATATCGGTGAATGTGGATGTGAATTTATCTTGATCTCGAGGTGTGGGATTATGGGTAGATACTTGGTAGTTGGTTTTGGGCAAGGGGAAGCACGACGTGAGCGTGGTGGTTCAGGTGAGGAGGACAGAGGTCAACTGTGCAGAAAATTATTTATTTTATAATTTTATTTTTTTATCTACATGGCAAAATTGACTACCATATCAGCAAAAATATGGATTTGGCATTTGCCACATCATTACTTAATGGCCAATTTGACGAATTGATTATTGGAAGTCTAACATTATAATAGATTCGTAAGTTGAAATATGACATTGTAATATTTAAAAAATAAAATATGAGTTTGTTATATGACTCAAAGTTGAGGTGGTAAAATGTAATTTATCATTTGTTTTTTAATCTATATGGACAAATTTGACTTTAACGTGAGTAAAAATATAGGCCCTACATTTGTCATGCCATCATTTAAAGGTCAAATCGACAATTTGGCTAACAGATATATGAAAATGAAATAATATGTAATTCTATGAGATTGAAATGTTTTAAAGATGACGAATAAGTTGCAATTGCACCCATACAGAAAGAGTTAAAATGTAATTTACTCTAATTTCTTTGGCTATGTGGATTATTCAATCCAATTTGTGGCACCAAACGATTTTTTTCCCCCACTTCAAAGAATTATGCAAATATTGGACTTTTCGTGGGTTATATTCAGGAATGTATTTACTATTGGGCTACCAAGATTTGGGGTTTTTTTTTCAAGCTTATCAAGCAAAGATACGAAGTTGCAGTCAAAAGCTCAATCCATTGTAAACTAATTAATTAATACAAATCATAGTTTAGTGCTTCATAATCTGGTGATTTGATTCGTGCTTGATCAAGTAATCAACCGCTGATTTGGATCGACAAACATGCATGCAGAAATCTTAGTGCCAAAGTTAATTAAAGACGAGAAGAAACAACCAAGAAGATTTCCAAAAGAGAAGCTCCAAAATCCAATTGACAACACCTCCCATAATTCATAGCTTTATAAAAAGGTTCTTTATATATTATAGGAGGCAAAGAATACTAATACCTTCAAGCCTCCACTAATTATCTGACCAAAACCTTGTACAGAAACTTATGTCATGTCATTTTTTCCCTCTAATTATCTACTTTAAGTTATTTATTTTTATTTCAGCTTCTTTGTATTTGAAAATAATATTATCTTATATCTTCTTTTAAAAAGTGGCATGCATACATGTCTACCAATGCGTGTGGCTTGGTTTTGGTCTCTTCTTTTGATTTTTGTTTCTAATTATATACTTATATTTATTTATTTGGATATAGCATAGGCCCCTTTCTTGCAGAACAGGATTTTCTACTTTAATTCTAGCAATAAAAAGAAAAAGGAAAAGGAGTTCTTTTACTTCAAATACAAACTAAAATACAAGGTTTATGTTCTTTTAATACAAAGATACTGCATTAGAAATGATTCTCACGATTTGTTTCACACAATGTGAGCACATGCAAAAGAACTATTTTCATAAGCAATTTAATCAAGACTGTGCAATATCTTTTACCTAAAAAAAAAAAAAAAGAGGAAGAAGAAGAAGTTAGTGAAATATTTAAAATAATTGTTGTTGGTAGTGAGAAACCTTTAAAGAATCAAATTATAGAAAATTATCTCTTACCTATATTAATGTCAGTTGCAACAGTTAAGTTTAAAAGTTTTTTTTCTTCAAAATAGTGTTATACGTGTTCCTTTATTATAAAATAGACGATTTAAGTGGCTTATTTATAAATATCAAATTAATAATACGAAACATATATAAGGTAAAGTTGGCACTTGCAATATTGGAGGACACGAAACATTTCTTGGGGAAAAAAACTATTTCGACCAACAAGGAAGAGAGTATTTATGAAAGCAAACCAAAGCACACGCTTTAACTTTTTTTCAAGGAGTAATACTCCTACTTTGCCATTGTGCTTTGTGAAGGAGAGACACTAGAGGCTCCATGCAAACTCATTTTTCGGAGAAGAAAATGCCATGTTCAGCTGAGGAAGCACTAGTTAGGCTCTTCTACAACACCTCCTCCGCCTTCCACCTCCTCCTCCTCTTCCTCTACCTCTCCTCCATTTTTCTTTTCAAACTCTTCTACTTTGTTGGTAGCAACCCTATTTTCTCAAGGTCTTAATATATCCTTATGTTTTAAGTTCTTAACTGCATGCTCAGTTTTGTGTTTTACTTCTTTAATTTACTTAATCTTTACCCTTTTGTATGCATTTATTTGTTGGATTGCAGAAGCCAGAATGGATACGAAGACTACGTGTTTTCGGACGAAGAAGAAGAGGAGGAGGAGGAGGAGGAAGAAGAAGACGAACAAAGGCAGTTTCATGTTCCTGGTCACCAATACTGCAGTACCATAAATGATCATGATCTGGTGGCTGACATCATTCAAGGCGGCGAATCACTGATGTTTTTGCCTAACAATAACCTTCAGCATCATCATCAAAAAAGTTTTTCGGAAGACCAATTCATTAGCGCACGGGAGAGCTTAATAATTGAAGACCGCCCGGATGAATATTTGCATGAGTCACCACAAGGTTTAGAATCTGAACATGACGATCAAGGTGCGGAGGAAATCCCCGTGAAAGATACAGTTTCAGTTCTCAATTCTGTTGCGAAGGATCGTGTGTGGCCCACATCTCCGATAACTATAGAGCTACATAGAAGTGACAAAAATGGTGACGGTATGTCGCATTATTTCAAGCACTAAAGTTTGTTACACTTAGCTAGCTAGTCACATGATGTACTTCTAATACTTGTACTATTTGCAGCCTGACATTTGCTTATGTTATTTGATCATACAGGTAATTGTGATGAACATAATACTGAAATCAAAAGGGCAGATCAGACGCATTTATCCAGTGACGAAAATTTTGTGGTTTTCGGGGCATCACAATTGAAGAACAAGAAGTTCCAAGTTCAAGACAATAAAGAGGATGAAATTTTTGGCGACTCAACTGTTGGATCAACTTCTAAGAGCTCTTCTGAATGGAGAAGCTCAATTAATTGCAGGGATTCTGCCACTGAAGATCCTTTTTCTTCCTCATCCCGGCGAAGCTGCCCCAAATGGGAGTCTTACACAGTCTTCCAAAAGTATGATGAAGAAATGATGTTCCTAGACAGAATTAGTGCCCAAAAGCTCCATGAAACAGGTAATTTAATTTTTATTTTTTATTTTTTATTATCTAGCTATATTTTCTTCCTTTTTGTAATGATTTCTTTTATTAATATCTTAAGCTGACATTATATAGGCTATATTTTTGTTTTTAGAATCACTTAAGTCTATTCAAGTTTGTCCAAGATCAATTTCGGAAAGGATTGTTCATAGAATCTCTACGGCAACAAAAAGGCTCCCTGATGTACGTCACAACCCTTATCATGAGCTGGAGGCTGCTTATGTTGCACAAATTTGCTTAACATGGGAAGCACTTAATTGGAACTACAAGAATTTTGAGCAAAAAAGGGCATCACGAAGTGAGTTTGATCCCGGCGTTCCTGGTGAATTAGCACAGAAATTTCAGCAATTTCAAGTGCTTCTACAAAGATATGTAGAGAATGAGCCTTATGAGCAAGGCAGGAGGCCAGAGATTTATGCTAGGATGAGGCTTTTGGCACCAAAGTTACTTCAAGTGCCAGAATATCGAGGTACATCTGCAGAAGAATTGTACTTTAAATTCTTTTAATTCATACCCTTTTTCTTTAACGATTTGAATGTTACATGATAGAATTTTTTAAATTGTATCAAAGAATGCAAAAGGTCTAGGGATCAAACAAAGTTAATTAACTAATGTATGAATTTTATGCCATAAGTTTCAGAAGACGATGACCACCAAAAGGATGAAGGTTTTGGCTCAAAAATTTCGTCAGCTGCATTTTTAATGATAATGGAAGACGGAATCCGAACGTTCATGAATTTTCTCAAGACTGATAAGGAAAAACCCTGCCAGAAATTAGTATCCATGTTCAAAAGAAAACGAAAAGGTTCAGTTGATCCCACTCTTCTCCATCTGATGAAGAAAGTTAATCAAAAGGTAAGTTCATATATATGTGTGTGTGTGTATTATGTCAATTGCTTAATTATGTTGCGTTATCATTTATTTTTTACTATACCAAATTATTGTCCATAACGGAAGTCCATCTTTATTAAAGAACTGATTGTCGATATGTTATTAGTAATGTCAAGTTACTAATATCACTGTTGTAACAAAATGTACAAACATGTGATTGATACATTCTTGACAATATCAATGTGCGTCCGTTCTTTAAGTTAAAGAACATACGTCATGTATAAACATTTTCCGGATATAATCCTACCTCTCCTAATTTCATGAGCAGAAGAAGATGAAAATCAAAGATCTTCGACGTTCCCACAAATGCCTGAGAAAGCGAAGGTTGAAGGTGGAGGAAGAGATGGAGATACTGATGGGTCTGATTGACCTAAAACTGGTATCTAGGGTTTTGAGAATGACCGACCTAAATGCAGAACAATTGCATTGGTGCGAAGCAAAGATGAGCAAAGTGCGAGTTCTGGATGGGAGAAAATACCAAAGAGATTCCTCCCCACTTTTCTTCCCAGCACAATGACCCACGTCACGTACCACCATGGTGTTGCTTTGATGACTAGACATCGTGACATGAATGTTCATGCGTGACTTCACAGAGAATGAATGAATATCCTACCCAGGTACCCTTTTGTAAAAACCACTATAATATATAATATTATATTACTGAGGTAGGGCCTATAACTACATATCAAATAAAGCACAGGAAGGTGACATGGATTTTGGAGTTTTCGAATCCATGAAATAATGTTTAGAGAGAGAGAGAGAGAGAGAGAACAAAGCAAGGAACATCAAGAGAGAGAGACAAGAGTTACTTTAGCTTTAGCTTTTTTTTTAAAAAAAAAAATTAGGGTTTATCTACAAGCTGGGATATGAGCTGAATCAAAAGAGGAGAAGACTAAAGAGGAAGAATAACAAGGCTGCTTCAAATACATGTGCAGATGCAGTGGAATAAAAAGGTAGCACATGGTACACTCAAGGGATTAGGGTTATATCATATATATGTGGTTAATTTAGGGTTTAGGACCCACTTAGGTGGGCAATGAAAAAAGAAATAAAGTCTGATATATCACCATTTTTAAAGATTTCTGTACCTGGAGGGTGGGTCGACAATGAGATTGCATGACTTTTTTAAAGGTGATGACCTATGGACTATTATAGTTGGGAAATCATGGTGATTGGAAAGGAAATATATTAATTTTGTACTCAGTTATTGCATGGGTTTTTGAAACTGTCACATAATTTCAAATGTCAAATGTCACATATGATTTGCTGAAAATTGTATAGTGCTTTGTAGATTTTAATTATTGTATACTTGATTGATCATTAACTATTCAAAATTCTATGGTATAGAATATTTTAGATATATAAGAAAATTTCATCATTGCACCATCAAAACATTAATGTGTTCCTTAAACTACAATCAGAACTACTAGGGTTACCTAGTTAGTCTTGCGCACATGACGTCATTTGTAACTGATATTTAATTGTAATTCATACGCAACAATAGTCTAATTGTAAATTTGTGCCATCAACCCTATCACTCTCCCTAATCTATCATATAAAGAGAAATACTAAGGAGACTCTTCATGTGCTGCACCCCCTTCCCCCCCCCCCCCCCCCGGCCGGGCCCCCAAGTTTTTTTTTGTTATAATGTTAACAAAAGAATTGACGTTAAACTGTGAAGTAACAGAGTCCCACTTTAAGAGAGTCAGTAACATTTCTCATCATATAAATATAATCAATAATTCTTTAGTTTGCTAATTAACAGTCTAATATATACTAAGGTTGGGAATTCCAATCCCTCCATATGGCTCGTATCATTTACGCATATATTTCAGAAGATTGAAATAATAAAAATAACAACAAAAGGTTGAGAAACGACTTACCAGTCTATTGGTTGCCAATGTCGTCGCCGGCCACGCCATCTTCCTCTCAGTCTTCTAAAACACAGAAGTAAAACTTGGGCAGAAGATCAAGTTCAAACGCGAGACCTATAACCCATGGCCTGTCAGGCCCTTAATCTAGTTTAGTGGGCCGGTCTTAAGCCTACCCAAGACATTGTACTGGCCTATCAGGCCCTTAAATAATTATGAAAATAATGACCAAATTAGTATTATTATTTTTCATTAATACAAGCTATTCATGTCACTAACTAGTTACTAACCTCCTTCCACGCCCATGTTAATTGGCCTTTGTTTTAAATTAAAAATTAAGTTTATTCCTGCCTTAGATCTAATTATATATTTTAATAAAAAATTCAGAAACAGAGAAAGAATAATTAACCACCCACCAATTAAAGTGAGGCCATTGAATGGATATTGAAAACTTTACCTTTTTTGCCTTTTCACTTTATATATGCAGATATACATTAAGGAGAGCGCAGAGATTTGTATATTACTAGACTAATAATTAGTTACTCTAAGGAATAGGGGAAGTGAATTCCACACAATCTTTTTATCACACGTAGTTGCACACTATTGTATTACTCTGGTCATTCAATTGAAATATATGAAGAATTGATGATCAGAATAACCATCGATGTGCAGAAGAAAAAAAAAATATATGGAAATTACTTCTCAATATAAATAGCAAGTTAGTGAGCACTTCACTATCTATTATCTTTTGAGTCGAGCGATAGCATTAATAAGTATTTGATTAGTTACTAACGGAGTTCGAATCCACGTCGTTATGCAAGGACATAACACATTTCCACCACTGTAGTAAATGGCCACTTGCACACTATCTCTTATCTAATAGTGCACAAAAGGAAACAAAATCGTTTTAATATACGGTATAATCGGATATACGCTACATGATTCTAGCATTGAGAATGAGTGGTGAATGAACCGTATACACATATGATAGGACCAATTAAAATTGGTTGGTAATGGACCTAATGGTAGGGGCCATATATATGTGTGTATTAATCTCCATGAATTCCATTGGATTGGAAATTTGGACTATGGCCACCAAAATTTAATACAGGTATATGATATACAACGGCATTTTATACTTGTAATTAAAATATTATTTCAAATTTGATATTCACAAGAGTTGGCTTTAAGATTGGAAGTTTTATCGAAACACTTCCGGTACTATTCACTTTTAATGAAAAATGATATTTTTACCTTTCTTGCTACTATTCACTTGGGAGCATTTTTGCTCACCATAATAACTATGGTGTATGTTCACCATACTCCTAATCAATTGACATGTGTCATTTCACCTAACTCTAGTTAACTTTCACATTAAATATTAGTTTTTCAATTTTGAAAAAATTAACCAAGATTAAGTAAAATGACACGTGTCAATTGATTAGATGTATGGTGAGCATGCACCATAGTTTATGATGGTGAGCAAAAATGCTCCTCTATTCACTTGCACATTTATTTATCATTTTTCATTAAAACTAAAGTTTTTAAGGACTTTTCATTAGCTTTCCTTTTAAAGTTTCTCACTTATAAGAAATTTTCATGATATTAATGAGTTGGTCATTCATCAGAGTTGATTGTACAACTAAACTTTTTCCTCAAATAGAACAACATACACAGATCATTCATAAGTGTTGATTCTACAACTAAACCTTTCTTCCAAAAAGAACAACATACATAGCACAGCTACACAATTACATAACATTCCGTACATAGAAAACAATACCATATAAACAAGAATTACATATATTTTATATTATTAACACAAAATGTTACCGATAAATGTGCCAAGTAAATGTAAGTTTTTCTCCCAACTTTGTTACCAATGTGAACATCCCGCAGTGGCATGCGGAGGAATCGAACAGAAAAGGAAAGGGAATGGAGTTGTGGTTCCCACTTCCATTCTGTGTATACGAACATGTCTGTCCTTCCTTGCTTTCCACATTGGATCCGAATTATTGAAGCTCCTTTGCAATTAGCCTTTTCTTTAATTAACGATCATCTGCCATGTTTTTTTCATGCCCTCTCTTTTATCTTCAAAATTTGACATGCTTCTTTAATCTTTGGCTATAGTTTTTAAACGAGAATTTTAACGAAAAATTTTCGGTACTGTTTATTTTAAAGAAGAATCACATTTTTACACTAAAAAGTCAATCTTGATACTATTCACTTTACCCTTTATTTTGTCCTTATCGTTAAAACTCAAAATTTTCAAACTCTTTTTATTAGTTTTCTCTTTTTAAATTATAGTTTGGCAAAGTACAAACACATACTCATACCACGTTGGTTTAATTTGTGGCACGTTCATGACTCATCAAATTGCATTCGACCTATTGGGTGTAGCAACATTTTAAGAAAAGAAATGTGATTTTGAAAATCTGATCATGTCATTGTTATAACATGTTTTATAAGGTAAATTACACAAAACTGCCTAATTATTGGGTCAGTCACAGTTTCATGCCTTATTTTTAAAAAATATCAATGTCATACCTCCTCTTACGAATTTGTTACAATTTCATACCTTCCGTTAGTTTGTCTGTCAAATTGACCGTTAAATGCTGACATGGCTTGAGGCGTGCCCACTTTCTATTAAAAAATTAATTAAATATGAAAAACTAAAAATAAAATCATTTAATAATTTTTTAAATGGGTTTGTAGGGGTGGGTCCCCCATTAAAAAAATATTAAATTATTTTATTTTTTTAGTTTTAATATTTAATTAATTTTTTAATAAAAAGGGGCCCTGCCTCAAGCATATAGCATTTAACAGTCAATTTGACAGACAAACTAACGGAATGTATGAACTTGTAATAAATTCGTAAGATGAGGTATAACATTGACATTTTTTAAAGATAGGATATGAAACTGTAACTGGCTCAATAATTGAGGTAATTTTATGTAATTTACCTTATAAAATTTGAAACTTCTATGTATTTTGATATCACATGATTCTAAGTTGATCATATTCAATGTAAAAGATGATCTAATAAGACAACTTTATTGAAATTTCTTGCCTTTTTTAAAGATTCACTGCATCATCTAATTAGTTGTTCATACTCTGTGCTATTGTACCATTAAAAAACTCATTTTCTTATTTTGATTTATTAAGTTGTCAAATATATAAAAGAACTTTAACGAAAAGCTCATGGTACTGTTTACTCTAACGTAAAATCATATTTTTACACTAAAAAGTCAATATTGGTATTATTCACTTTACCCTTTATTTTATTATTTTCGTTAAAACTCAAAAATTTCAAACTTTTTTTTAATTAATTTTCCTAATATTTAAGTCCTTAAATCTAAATTAATA
This sequence comes from Pyrus x bretschneideri, assembly GCF_019419815.1. Lineage (NCBI taxonomy): Eukaryota > Viridiplantae > Streptophyta > Magnoliopsida > Rosales > Rosaceae > Pyrus > Pyrus x bretschneideri. Next base: position 12,374,833 of record NW_025999612.1, on the reverse strand, counting down.
TTAATCACATTAATTTTGTGACTAATATACATTTAATTTTCGTAGATCTTCAAAATAAAAACGGAAGCTCAAATCCTATGGAGACGTTTATCTTCTTATTTTGGTTGATTGTCCATTTCAACGTGTTCTTATCAAGTAAGAAAAAAATCTGCATGACTTCAAATTTAAGTTAGATAAAGATTTGATTGTCCTTAATCCTAATCTTTCTCTTCGTTCATCAGAAAATTAAAAATTAAAATAGTTGGGTTGTCATTGCAGAAAGAGATCATCTTCGGATTTTTTTCACTAAGACCATCAGATCAAATAATTCGAGTCTTTAAAATTTTCATCAAACAGCCCATCCATTTTGGTATCTTAAAAGTTCTAATCATTTTTATCTGTTGAATGAAATTTTAAAAGTTCGAATCACTTACTCTTGTGACCTTAATAGTAAAGATCTAGACGTGCACTTGCAAGTTGCAAAGGCTCAAAGCCTTAAAGGTTATTGGTCAATTGGAAATTGGAACCAATCAACCCTACTATAAATAAATGAAATTTTTTAGATATTTTCCTTTGTAGGCTCGTACTAAAACAAGAATATTATTATTTATTTATTTTCTAGTATTATTAAGGAAGAAAGGGGTCTGGAGATCCCGACCACGTGGACCAAATCGGGCTCCTCCAACACCAATCTCAACCTCATCCAACGGTCCACAATCTAGATCATCCTCTCTTTCCTATCTCTCTGTCCCCCGCTTCTTTGAATCATAAATACTCAGCCCACCAGCTCTTTTCTGTCTCTCTCTCTCCCTCTCAGACGCCCCGGGAAATCTCTGTTTCGCAGACCCTTTCTCTTCTTCCCCTCAAATCTCCTCCTCCCTGAGGGGCCTCCTGTGGCTGCAGCTCAAGGTTCTTAGTTCCTCCCTGTCTTTTTTTCCTGGGGTTTCTGCAACTTTTCTATCGAAAGATCTGCAAACTATATGTAAATCATGAAGAACAACTCTTAATTTCGCATCATTTTTCCTTCTGGGGTTGTTTTATTTTCATGCTTTGTTATATTTAACGTCTTTCAATTTATTTCTGTCTCGTGATTTTCTTTTGATTTAATTCGTTCAAAGGCCTGAAATTTTAATAAACAAGGTGTACGAAAATCACCCCCCCCCCCCAAAAAAACAAAAATTATATTTTATATGAAATCTTCATGCAAAAGTTTGTATTATTTTATTTTTGGTGTTGATATTGATGAAATGAAATCTGGGTGTGTGGGTGTGCAGGCTTTGTTGTTGGTGATATCACCCAACAGAGGAAGCAAAGATGATGAGCAGGTGCGGTTACGAGCAGAGCGTCACGGCAGGCTGCGAGGGGATGGATTCAGTTGTGTGCCCAAAACCACGTCGTTTCAGCCTTCTAAATCGTTCCTTCAACGACAACATCAGACCCTTCAGATACTTCAAGTACGTACCTTTTTTTTTCTTCTCACACTCGTATTTTCTTTTAAGGTTTTAATTCGTAGGTAGAGTCAAAGGTTTTATTTTTTGGGTGTTTGATTTTTGTTGCTGCTGCTGCAACAGTCACAACCAATCGGAGATTGGAGATTCTGAAGCTGGGTCTGAGATTCTGGATATTATTCTCGCCAAGGTTCCTCTCTTCCCCTTAAATTTATAGTAAAACTAATGAAAAAAGCTTGAAAACGTTTAGCTTCAACGAAAATGACATAAAGGGTAAAGTAAATACTACGAGGATTGAATTTTTTATAGTAAAAATGTGGTTTTTCGTTAAAATAAACAGTAAGTTTTTCGATGAATTACCCTAAATTTGTTGAGCTAATAGTCGGAGAAAATGATTTCCTCGCATCTGTTTTCGTCGAAGCATCCACTCGAATCAAGGGACATAAATAAAATGTGGTTTGTTGGTTTTGTAGAGAAAAGGGTGTGCGGAAATCATTTCATTTTTTCGTTTTATATTTTCTAATTTGGGGTTTCAAGTTTGTTTTTATTGGCATGAATTAGTTGATTTTTAATTTTGTTATCATGTTTTAGCTCACTCTTCCACTTATGAAAAAAATTCCAAGAACAAAGACTAATTATTTTCTCCTGTTTTGTGGTTAATTTATGAAAACAGGGGAATTATGATGATAGATTCAGTAATAAGCAATTGGCTTCATCGCCGCCCTTTTTCTGCGGGTCTCCGCCGAGCAGGGCATCAAATCCCGTAATCCAAGACGAGCATTTCGGCAACAGCGGCAATATAGCTCCATTTTTGCCGGCACAGCCTATGTTGTCATCGCGCAACGGAGGCTGTGTCCGGATGAAGTCCGGGGACAAGCCAGTTGCAGTGCGGATCGAAGGGTTTGATTGTCTTAGCAGGGACCGCAGGAACTGCAGCATCTCTGCTGTAGCTTAGACACAGAGTTAGGGTGTGGAACAGAGCCCTCTCTGTTTTGGAAGAAGCAGAGTTTTGTGAGAAAAGGAGAGGGCTTTGTGCTTTGGGAAAAATATCAAGAGGAGGAGGAAGAAGATGATGTTTTTTGGGGGGTCTTTGAGATGGAGAATGTAATTTTTGTATATACAAGTCAAGTGAGTTGATCTTAATATGTTTAATTTATGGTGAGTCTTTTTGTGTAAACTCAAAAGATGTATATGTAAATTAAGGTGATGGAGATTTTCCATCTTGAGGAATAAAAGAAAAGAGGAGAGAGAGTGGGAGGCTTAAAGTCTATCTCTCTCTCTCTCTCTCTCAATGTGGATAGAAGTTTGTTTTGGTTTCCTTCATAGAAGTGGCCATCTCTATTAGGAGATGGTTTTGTGACATTGGGGGAGGAGGTTTCATGGGACAAGCATGTAATCTTCTACTAAAGACTTTGTTTGGATTCTCATAATCCTCCCTTTGTAATTGTAATTTGGAGGAAATGAGGATTGGATCTATTTGGATTTTGTTGTATTATTGCACGATTTATGATTGACTTGGTATATTGTTACAATTCAATCTTCAGAATTTTTTTCTTGAGAAGTATGTGGACGTCAGTGTAGAATTGTGACAAGTCATTCACACATTGACACATGTTTTAACTTTCTCAAACAATAATTGCGATGAGTTTAGAATATTGTCACATTTGCATATTTAGAACTTCTTGAGATGTTATTGTGTTGTTATTAAACGTTAAAACTTTCTCACACAATAATGTGCTGACGTAGTGAATATTTTTCATAAAATACACGTGGTGTTTTGATCCTATAGTCATAAGTATAACGTCTCAAATATTGCAGAACAGTATGTAATACGACGAGAGAGAAAGTTTCAAATAAATTGATGGGTCCGTAGTTGAGTAAAACAAGTAACATAATTAAGAAGTGGTGGTCTTACGGACCCCTCTTAATCTAAATTAAGTTGACATCTTAATCAAATCAGATTTCCAAGTTGTTTTGTGGAAAAAGCAGGATTAGGAAGGTAGGTGGGAGAAAGGTTGGAGGGACAAGTGTGGGGTACTGGGGTTTCTGTCTTTAGAAGCATCGCGGAACATGTGGTAGGATTTGGCCTCTTTTGTTTGTTTGTTATTGTTTGGCCTGCCTGGCTTTGGCTGACTTGGTGTTGGCGTGGAGGATTGCTATTAGGGATTTGCACTTTTGAATGGGCCAACTCCAAAGGGTGACTAGTCAAATCCTTGGGCTCCTCGTTTTGGGAAAGGAATCATCTTCAGATCATTTCTACCAAATTTACCAAGTCAATGAATTCGGATCTTTAAATTTTGATCAAACAACTAAAAATAAGGGTTTTCTTAAAAAGTTATAATAACTTTAATCATTAGATCAAATTTCAAGAGTCCGAATTCGTTAACTTGGTGAATTTGGTGGAAATGAACTAGAGAAAATCCCTTTCCCTAGTTTTGTACGGACAGGAGTTTCAGTGGTTGAAATGTCTGGTAGCAAACGCTGGCCTACGCACTTGTGAAGGATAAAATTTGTGCAAGGCACCCTAATCACGGATATTAACTTACATAGCACAGTTACACTGTTGCAACTCTTTTTAATTTTGAGAGACTATGGTTTGTAGTTAGCGTATGTTTTCTCTATGTAGGCAGAGGGGGATATACCCCAACTCAAGATTTTGCTCCTCATTATGAGAAAAACTTAGGTATAGTCAATCTGATCAAAACGAGTACATTGAAAACCTTCATAGGATAAGATTGTGTACCTAAATATAACCCGTTTGTTTGTGGAGGATACATGACTATTTGGATTCTAGATGATTAGGTTGCTTTAAAGGTGTCAAATGGGTCGACCCATCACAACCCGACTCACGTGGGCTTGACCGGTCATGGACTAGCCAACATATCCCACTTACATAAAATGTTAAGCTCATGTGCACATCAAAAGTGAACATTTAAGTTACACATCTGAATAAACGTCGTGGACCAAATCAACCTTTATCAATATCACCAAAATTAGTTGTGGACTAGGTCATGGAATAAGGTTAGTACATTGCTCTTATGTTAATTTCAATAAAATGATTTTTAATTCAAACAAATCAGTTGTATTAACGAAGTTCTTATCATTTTTTGAAAAAATTGCTGACTTCGACAGTGAGTGTGAGCGATGTGACATACAATGGTTTTCATGGAACTTCTTATCACATCGGCAATTGCTGGGAAGGAGATCCGTGCCTCTTGCTCCAACTTAAGTAGCGGAACTTCTAATGAAGTAATGTTCCTGATGTCCCTTGCCTGCAAAAGAAGAACATTGCTCAACCGATCAACTTCATCAACAGCATAGGGATCTGATTAAAAATACTCAACGAGGGACACAACATATTGTCATGTTTCCTGATTAAACTTGTGTTTCATTTCTTTTTCGTTTTCGATTTCAATGATACAATTTGTATATATGATTAAGTTGGGAGACTAATTATATTATTGGTTTTAAATTTTATATCTAAATTGGATTATTGGTATCTTAAGGTGTAATTTTTGTAACATTATTGGTGTTTCATAACCTAAGTCATAAACTACACCGCACAAATCATGACAGAAAAATTTATCAGATGAAGGGAAAAAATTGTAAATTCATGAAGACATAAAAATCTCTTAAACCTCTTAAAAGATTGAATTTTGAACCACCAATTTCTTGCAATTAAACACGATTGATTTCGTTCGATGTTTCCCAGCTTGAACATGATTTACTGGGCTGCAATACATGGCTTTTTAGCCAAAAATAATATTTGCGATTGCATTAACTCCTCATTTTGGTCCATGAGATTTAAAATCGATAGAAATTGTCTCTGAATTTGTCCACCGTCAATCATTTTTGTCATTCTGTAAGTAACCTCTATTAAATAAGTTGTAAATGACAAAAATACCCTTGATTTTTGTCAAATTACTTTGGCACATTGTTTATTAAATTGAGGGCATTTTGGACATTGTTAGGGATTTTTAAGCCGAGCTAGACTTGGGCTTGCGAGTACCCTTTTCATTCCCTTGGTTCGCTTTCGTACCAAGTCCTGAAATATCTTGAAAGAATTAGCGGGTCTTAGGAAATATCTCGGTTGGATCAATGACTCAAAGATAGTATGATTAAGCAAATAAGAACTTGATTGACTGAGGTGTGGTGTGGAAGCTAGAAGTTTACCAGTTTAGTGCGATAGAGAACTTCGCATGATTGCATGATGTGTTTAGTTGGGTGATTTGGGTTTCCTAGGGTTCTAAGAAGGCTCCCCTTGACTGAGCAGATTGAAGGAAGCTTAAAGAAACTACTAAGGTTGCAAGAAAGTGATCCTCTCAAAGGTTCAAGACTATTTGCATTTAGAGAGCGATTTCCCTTGCTTGGTGCAGTACAACCTTGAATCTTTTTTTCTCTCTCTCTTTCTCTAACGTTATGTCTTCCTCTATTCAAAACCTCTGACCCCTCTTTTGTAGGTGAATGGTTCCCTTTTGAGGCTTCCTAGAAAAGCTCCAGTTATAGCTACATCTTCCCTCACATTTCCCCTAGCACAACTCTGACCTTCCCATTTAGTGTAAGACAGATGAACACCATTGCTCTCATGAAGACTGCATCGGGCTCTCTTTCCAAATAGCTCATTTCCTAGGTCAACTTCCACATGCATTAATTCTAGTAACATGTTTCATGACATTCATTCATCGTTCTTCTATGTGAACTAGGAAAGGAAAGTACGCCTCTCTTTTCATTAAATGCAAACTGTATTGGGTTTTCACGTGATTTTTAAGGCATTGAGTTTGGTTCTTTTCTAATTGGCTTAGTTGTCTAGCTAGGGAAAACAGGGAACTAGGTTTGTTCTCTCTCAAACTTACCTACGTAGATTGGATCTTTAGGCTCCTAAGCAACCCAAAGTCTTCCATAATCTTGACTCTGCGTATGCCCGACAAACTTCCGTAACAATCCACACCATGATTCACTTGGCAAGCCCCATACATATGGATTGGACATATTTTAGCATGAATGGTAATTAGCAAGATATAACATGGCATGATGAATGTGTATGGATTTGCATGGCGTTGTGTGATTATACAAACGTCTGGTTCGTTCATCATTATATTAATCGCATGGCATGATTGTGAATGTTTTCCCTTCTCGATTTCGTACCTTGATATGTGTTTAGGCTTGACTCGGGGTTTTACAATAATTGGGCCTACTTGATTGCGTTTACATGTGACATTTTTGGGCCCCAACAATTATTATTTAACAGATATTTTGCATAGTAGGATGAAAATGATTAATGATGGACAAACTTAGAAATCATTTCTATTGATTTCAAACTTCAAGGACAAATTGATGAGTTATGTCAATCTTAAAGACCTTTTTGACTAAACTACCATTTATGTTTCAGGAAGAAAAGATTCAACCTTTGAAATTAAGACATGAAAGCAAGCTTTTTTATTCAAATAAAAAAAAAAAAAAACCAACATGAATTAATTAAAAATATAATTAATTACAATATTTGTCTTTAAACTTATATGTATTTCACTTATTCAGTTTATCTATTTATAGTTTCTCAAATGTGTTATGTGACTCACGTTAACTTTGAACCATTTGCATGTGCTCGCCGAGCAGTTGTATGGTTTGGAGAGGCTTACTTGACATAATGACTGAAGCAGGATATATGATGCCAATTATAAGGGTCATAAAATTTAAAACTGAGGTTAAAACTAAAGTGAAAACACAAATTTAAATATGAAGATCACTATCGTAATTAATCATACAAAATTATCAATAAAAATAAGAGAGGTTAAATGCTATAAAATATCAATAATAAATCATAAAACTCTTATCAATCCACAATGTTTAGAGTTCAAAATATCTTCCTCTCGTTTGAATAATTTAGAATAGGACTATCGAAGGTATCAACAAAATTTGTAAATATATTGATATGGCACACAATAATATTCCATAAAATACTAAAATGTATAATTTTGTTACTCATTTAAAAAGGAAAAAAAGTTTAAAAAATCATAGCAACTCTGCCTACTGTGTGAATCGAACCGGAACCCCGGGTTCGCATACCAGCGCCTCAACCATTGGGGTACAAAACTAAACTGGAAAGTCTAAAACATTTAATGGATATAATAATTTCAGTATTCATTAAAAAAAAATTTCAAAAACAACAACACGACTCTGCTGGGGATCGAACCCAGAATCTCTGGTTTCGTAGACCAGCGCCTTATCCATTGGGCCACAGAGTCCCTCTTTGCCAACAAAGCAATCTTCTTACAATATATATGAAAAAACCCTAAACCCTAAACCCTAAACCCTAAACCCTAAACCCTAAACCCTAAACCCTAAACCCTAAACCCTAAACCCTAAACCCTAAACCCTAAACCCTAAACCCTAAACCCTAAACCCTAAACCCTAAACCCTAAACCCTAAACCCTAAACCCTAAACCCTAAACCCTAAACCCTAAACCCTAAACCCTAAACCCTAAACCCTAAACCCTAAACCCTAAACCCTAAACCCTAAACCCTAAACCCTAAACCCTAAACCCTAAACCCTAAACCCTAAACCCTAATATTGTAATTAAAAAAAAAAGATGAAGCCCTTTCAAGGCCAATGCTTTGAATTCTGAGACCACAAGCAATTCAAGAAATTAGCTCTCAAATTGATTTACGGTAAGAGGGTCTTCTAATGTTCAATCCTTGTGATCAAACCATGGCAGATATGTCAACTTCAAGGAATTAGATAGGTCTAACAATTCTAAGCCCGGAGGTTGAATTTATTCGATCTCAGCCTCGGATACGATCTCTATAACTTTGGGATTTGCATTTGGAACAAGTTCTAATACTAGTGTTGAGGTGGGGCGTTAAATTTTTCATTGTAACAGGAACACAAATGGTATACCATATGTTTTAATAGAAGTGATCTGAAATTTTATTTTTTAAGTTATTAACATTTTAGCACACATATCCCACCATTTGTATAGTGACAAGTGGTATATCACCCCGTTTACCGGTTACGTTGAAAAATCAGTAAGGCTGGGCTTGCCGTGGGTGAGATAACTGTGGGAGAAGTTACGTTGCTGGAAAGTGCAATTAAGGAATCTATAAACATCTATGAAAAAGTGGCGCTAGCACAAGCAACAGTAGATGGAGTCAAAGTGGAACAATACAAATTTTGCAGTGATGAAGGTATGTGGTTATAATGTAAAATTATCAAAGAGAGCATTGGCTTAAACATGTATTCTAACCCTAGTAAAATACGGAAAAATATAGCAAGTGGAAAATAGTTACTCTATCAATTGGTGTTTTCGCTTTACAATTACACTATTACATGGCTGTAAAGTGAAACAATATAACGGGCTTTGAAATGCTTAAATGTGATGCTCTAAATGAAGATTTGTGCTTTGGATAAAGATTAATATGACCTAATTTAATGATATGAGTTGTGCTTCGAAGATTAATTTGACTAATTTAATGATAAGATTTGTGTCTCGGATAAAGATTATACACAAGGCTCGTTGGTTTAATTGTATACATTACATAATTGCATTAGAGCTCACACAACAAAAAGTTTGAGTAATTAGAAAGCTAGGGGTAGGAGCTGTTAAAATTTTCAGAAAATTGCAACTGAGAAAACTCTGTACATGTATATCAAAAAAATGAGAGGAGAAATTCTTGTAGTGACTGAGTTCTAATTATTTCCAACTGTTTGCAGCCGGCTTCAGCGACGAAGAACTGCTACTTTTTCTCATACCTGCACAAAGTGATTGTGAATTGTTGAGAGACGTAATACTGCTGATAAGTAGAAGGCAAACTGAAGTAATAATTGGTGCAGAGAGCTCTATTTTCACACACCTGATGGCACCTTCACAGCACTCGTTGATCCTGATGCCGAAGGTGAAGAAGTTGTTCCTGGTTTAAGCGAGGGTCGCGGAATCCTGCTAATCCTTTTAGGCCTGCAGAATATGAGTCATTAGCAGGTATTACCAATGCCATTACATATAGGCCTCGTTGGTGTGTCTGGATAACGCATTAGATTCAATGCAAGTAATGCTCACCTTTCCAAGGGATCGGATTTCATGCTTTCGGGATAATTCACGCTGTCAGCAGAGCCATCAGTTTCTGTTCCAGTAGAAAGACCACCGTCAGATAAGTCACTTAATTTCCCCTCAGAATCTGCATCTCCAGATGCCAAGTACTCAGCATATCTGCATGTTTATTCTGACCTATGTCATCACCTCCGGCAACCTTTGATGATTGCCGAAGAAAATCATTTTGTTGTTTAATGTCCTGCATGGACTTTTGGAGCTTATGATACTGTACAAGAACACAGTTTTCAGGATCAGAAGCTGCCTTAAGCCCTAAGCCTTCATTCTGCCACTTAACGGTGTTTGGTTTCACTTTCCACCTCTAGAAACTCTGCTTGGCTGCGAAGATTCATACCTAAATGAGCTCGTCCCACGCTTCTCACTGTGGCCATCAAGTAATTGCAGTCGCTCAATCTCGCCATCCTTCTTAGCAATCGTGTCTTTGAGAGATGCTACCTGCAGAGGCAAGAGAAATTTAGAAACAACATCTTGTTTGTAGAACATTATTTGTACATATTTTCCCAAGCATATGTATTTGTTATATGTAATGAGAACCTGTTCCATTAATTCCCTTACATCCCGGCCCTCTTTGTTGCTTTTCGCAGCTCCCAACTCAACTCCGGCAACCCTCTCAGCGAACTTTAGAGTACTTAAACTTTCAGAAAATGAACTTGCATCCGGATTTAGCTGCACAAACATAAGCGTTTTCGCTTGCCCACCTGTTGTAAAACACCGTAAAAATTCTAGCATTGCTACATATCTTACAGAACTTCGCACAGCGAAACTAACTAGTGAAAGAAGTACCGAGAGAGCTTTGAAGGACTTGAGTGAGCTTGCTATTTCTGTATGGTACATGAGGGCTCTTTTGTGCGAGAGCAAATATGACGTCTCCGAGTGAAGACAATGATTTGTTTATATGTTGTGCTTCCTTGAGCCTGTCTCCTGTTACCTCCGAACGGTCTACTCTTTCACTTCCCGCGAGATCTACAAGATGAAGGTTACCAATCAACGCGGAACCAGTCTTCAAATCCTTCCCGCGTACATGAACTGTAACAACACTGTACATAGAGATTCACGCGTATATCAAACACACCAGAAAATGTATAACATGTAGATATATATGAGATGAAGTTTTACGAAGATGAAACTTACAAACCTATGAGAGCGACTACTTCTTTCGTTTAACGCAGTGGCACCAACAGCTCTGTTCTTAAACCCGATTCCCATCAATCTTATTACATCTGAGGTTGCTTCCACGGGGTGCATGCTAGCATCTGGCACAGCTAGCCCGTTGGGTTGAGAGTGAGTCATAATCCCAAGTGTGTGCAAGTCAAGGCAAACAAAAGACTGTTACCAAAATTCACTCAGACAACACAATAGGAAGCGCATTTCATAACGACAAGGATATTTCTTCTGAGCACCATCGCTGGATAGCAAATCGCGCACTTGTTCGTTGTATATTTCAACCATTTGGACTTGAATTTCATACGTAATGGTGCTTTGTCTACGTTGAGATATGTCGAAAAGGTCATTCAAGGCACGGTAGTTGATCCCCCAGTTCTCTTTAGTTGATCCATTAGGACCAGTCTGAGAGGAACAACGGACATAAAACATCAACAAATCAGCATCTTTTCAAATTATCAGTCTGTGCTGAAAAGGATATAAAGATGTTCCATACCATCGTGTATGTTTTCCCGGATCCAGTTTGGCCATAAGCAAAAATACATACATTATATCCATCAAGCACAGATCGTATAAGCGGTTGTGTGTCAGCATACACTTCAGCTGCCACAGTTAAATAAATTGCTCAAGTTCAGCATAGCAATGTATGTCACTGTACAATCATGTTCAAGGAGAATCAACAGATGAATCGAAAAATATCTATCCGACATTAAAAACACAAAATAGAGAACCTTGAGTTGCATCTGAACCATAGACCTCGTTAAACTTGAACAATCGATGACCCTCCTTTCCTGGTTTGGAGCGGTCTGCAACTACCAGTTCCCCATTTTCACCAATACGTTCTACCAACGTCTTCTTTTCTTTTTCTCCAGGAAGAAATGGTCTTATTCGACAGTAAACTCTGATGTTTCCTGTGCAAGAAAGTTAAGAAGTGAACTCTAATATTTTCAGCAAGATGTAACCACAGTAACGCTAATTTATTTTGTAGCACCTCTTAAATCCTGAATTTCATTAAATAACTTCCTGTTTTCAGCGAGAAGTGCATGATAGTTCTCAGACGCGTCTGCTAATGCTTGAAGCTTCACTCCTGGAAAACAAAGTTATAACTCATGAAACTCTTCTAGCAAAAACTGCACGAAACAGACGAATGCTTCAAATAGACAACCCTACCTAAGTGATTAAAGTCCACCGAGTAACTGTGTTCTGCTGTCAAAACTTCTCGCTTCATGGACTCCGAAGATAATCTTAATTCCTGAATATTTCATAAATTGATTTGAAATGCGTACTATTCATCATATACATTAAAGCTGAAAATACAATTTGATCTAAAGATACCTTTAGTGAACCAAGTTGAAGGTCCATAGAGTTCTCGTAAACACGCAGTTTCTTGCTCCAACTTTTATATTTTGACTCTGAATTCGTTGCAAGCTGCTTCGCCTCATTCCTTGAATCTGCCAAGAGGCGTTCGAGTTCTTTTATTCTCCCTTCAAGCTCTACTTTAGAAAACTGATATTTGGACTCGGAACTTGCCTCGAGTTCTTTCACTTTATTCCTTGATTCTGCCAAAGAACGTTCAAGTTCTTTTACTCTCTCTTCAAGTTTTGCTCTATTAGACTGATGTTTTGACTCAGAATTTGCCTGGAGCTCTTTCACCTTACTCCTTGACTCTGCCAAGAGACGTTCGAGTTCTTTTATCCTCTCTTCAAGCTCCGCTCTAGCACCTTTCGCTTCCGTTTCCATTTGCAAGCAACGCAGGTCATATGTCTTTTTTGCTATATCCAACTCTTGCTTCAATCCTGAAATTTCAAGGTTGCTTTGATCCCTCTCTTTCATCAATCTGATCACATTCACATCCTCGTCATCGGTTTTCTTCTTTGCTTCCATTCGGGTTCTCTCATTCTGCCAATTATAAACATTCCCACTTAATTATATTCATAAACTTATATAATGAGCAAATCCTCGTAACCGCAGTCTGCAAGTAAATTTATACGTATTCTTTGACTGCTTAAACACTTAAACACCGGCAATATGTCTTTTATTGTCTGCAAAATATACCTTTATTTGCTGAAGATGGTTCATCATAAGCTGTACCAGAAAATTCACACTTTGAAAATAAGACATCGGTACCACATTGAAACATTTTTATGAGAAGCTGTCAACTCCTGATCTAATCTTTCGAAAAATGTTTCATACCTCACTTTCCTCACTGGTTCCGGATGCAAGTGTTTCAAGCACTCTGATTCTGGACTGGTATTTCTCTTCACGAGCCTTAAAAAGGTTGTTTTGCTGCACAAAACCATAAAAAAAAAAAAAATTAACCCAATGCACTTCTTAATAAGGCTATCAGTGAAAAGTATTCATAAAAGCATATTACAGTTCTTAAATGCTCCGCCTGAGTTGATATTCGCCGCTCAATCTCCTGGACAACTCTTCGCAGAAGGCAAGACACACGCTGTGCCACAAACGCAATGTGTAAGAGCAGATTTCAACTCTATATTTCTAGAATATTGTACGTGATGAACTTATTTTTTAACAATCATGTGCTTTCGGATTTCCATACATGAGGTATTTCACCATTCTTTCTTTCAACATTTTCATCAAGGATTCCATTTACGACACTCAGAAGTGACTGCGTTGGAGCGTTCTGCAGCAAGAGATGCTGAAGTGCATTAAAAATACATTAAACTGAAGAGATCACAAAAGGAAGACCTGATTCAGTTTCAGGGTCCATTGATGACTTACATCTAAACTGTTCGGTTTCATCATTTCTGAAATTTTTGCGGCAGGAAGATCCGTGTAACCTCCTTGCTTCAACTGAAACACCTCGTGGAACTTATGCCCAACATGATGCATTCGTGAAGGCGATGTCTCTGCAGAAGGTAAATTCGCATCAAACACCCACTGTTTGAATGATGAAAACATCATGTAAAAGTTAATCAACTAAAACAAACAAAAGTACATTGTCAAAAATAACGTTTGATCTGTACAAGACAATGGCCAGACCTGCCATAACAGAACTATGCAATGCGCGCTGAAATTTTGACTCAGACAGGACCTTCCGCCTCTCATCCACGGATAATGGAGAAAGCTGGAAGCGGGAAGATTGGCTGCCAGATTTAGTCGTCGGACTAGTTATAGTAATACCATCTCCCGTAACATTTGGCATAAATTTTGCTTTAAGTGTTAAAAGACAGTCGGTGACAGTCTTCATAGACCCCTGCATAATATTTGAATGTCAGCAAACGTATAGAAATTGTTTAATTTGATAGGGGAGCTGTATGCATACGAATTACATCGATAGATACCTTCTCTAGGTCGGACATATCAAACTTCGGCAGCCCTGATGCATCCATAGCTGCCAGAAACCTTGCAACATTTTCTGTGGGTGACCTCGAATTCTATGAACATAGAAGTTATAAAACCAGACATTCGATCACCAACTTGTCGAATAACTCTTCAAGTACAAAAGCAGGTGGGGAAAGCCTATCAAGTTATCAACTAACCTCATTAACAAGACCGGGTCTAAGCCTGTTCAACATCCGACATAAAACGGTTCCATCAATCAAGCAAGATCTCAAGTCCTCATACGAAGCATTTGTTGGTAAACCTAGATTAGGAACTAAACTATTCAACCACTCCACTAAGTACGCTCTCTGCTTCCCTGCAAAATAAATTTCCAAAACGCGAAAATTTTAGATCGTTGACTCGCATTGGAGAAGTATGTCAGTAACAAATGGAGATGGCTAGATATCCTCACCTTCAGTCTCACGATTGCGATTTACAGCTTGTTCGAAACTATTCCCGGTAGCAGGAACACTTGAGCTGCTGGTTCCTCCATTTCCTTTTCTGCTGTAATTCGATGTGGAATCCATGATCAGCTACTTGGGAGTGGCGTCTAGCTTCGGAGCTCAACTAAAACTCATGCTAAACAACATTATTCCTCTGTTTAAAAAGAGCAACCCTGCCAATTTGAAACACATTAATGGTGTAAGGGTACTAACAATGAACTGCGTAAAGTGAACAAACAATCTCCACGTAGGAGAAATGCTATCGTGTTCCAAACGAAAGGTGATGAAGATTAAGGAGGGATTGCACCAGCAATAATATACACACACAAACATATATATAAATATGTATTCATTTCATATTTCACCTCAAATTGTAGAGGTCATGCCCCAAGTCACTGCTTACTGCATTCAAAAGAAACGAAAAACTTTACGAACATCTGGTTACAACTTCGAAAACCGGATATAAAAAAAAGCAAAAACAAAATGTGAGAGACAATTTGCCCGAGCTTCACATTAGCTACAAGAGAACGTATGTATGCATGTAAAGAGAAAGCGGAGAATGGAACAACCCAGAAGCATGGTTACGAAAATCAAAATGGTTATCAAACTGACGCTTTTAGCTATACATATCGAAACCTAAAAACGAATTGGTTATCGAGCATGCTGCATGCCTTTAGCTGTTCATATGAAACGTAAAAACAAAATGGGCATCAAACGGCCGTAACTATTCATACACACATGAACAAATGTTGATCATCGTGATCAAAATGCAGCGAAGGAAATCCAGGAAAATGTGAATTAAAGAAAAGACACAGAATCCCACCTGAGAGAACTCAAAGAGACGTCAAGCTAATGCGGCGTTGATTAAGGTTAGACCAAATTTTTTTTTATCATTTACTTTAATTATTTTTACTTTTAATCATGTTTTGTTCAGATGTTTATTGTTTGTAGTATTTTGGTTTCCTAGTAGTTTCCGTGCACGGTTGATCTTCCATGAGAGTTAAGAAAACAGTGCGCGAAATTAGGAGTACAACTCTCCACCCCTCCGTCTTCTGTGCTACCTATTGGTGGTCGTCAATGTCAGGTTAAAATTGGTCTTGAATTTTCAATTCCGTGGCCCAAATCCATCCTTGGCCCATGAAATTAGTTGGCCTATGAGTTAAGGATTTGTTTGGTATTGCGTTTGGAAGGGTTAAAAGTAAGGGTGGGCAAACGGATCAAGGATTCACGGGTCGGGACGAGTATACGTGGGTATGGGGCAGGTCTTTTTTTTTTTTTTATAGAAGAAACGGGTCGGGGCGGGCCCGGGTGGTGTTATTTATAGGGCGAAGCCGTGTCCAAATCCTTAGAATTACGGGGCCTCGAACTCGCCCGTTTCTAAAATGGAATGATCAACAATCATCGATCCAATCTCACTCATTGGATTGGACTTGTTTCTCCAAGCGACCTAGTCTCTCCCTCATCTCCCAGACTCGCACTCGGCTCATCTTTTCCCATTCATCTCCTTGATGACATCACCAAACTTAGACCATCATCGATTCACCAAAACGACCTCTGGTCAACAAACCCCGTCTTCCCAACCTTCCTTAATCAACCATTTCAGTTACCAACTCGAAAGCCTCTTCGACTCCTTCTCCTTCCCTCCCAAGTCCCGAGTCCAAGATGTTGACAATATCTTAGATCCATCGCCTCTCAACACCTGCAAGTCGAGAAACTATTAGATCCGACGAACTAAATACAAGAAAGTGTGAAGGAGTTAGAGATTGGGAAAAGGTGGAGACCTGTCACCAAATCATGAAGCGGCAGCGTTGAGGCCGATTAAAATTGCAAACAGAGAGACGATTGAAATTGCAGACAGAAAGACGATTAAAGTTGAAGACATCGACGATGGCAAAGCCCCAGGTGACACAATTACTGGGAAATGGTGATTGCTTCAGTTTTTCATTTGGAATAGGGAAGAGGAAGGAGAGAGATAGAGAGATAGAGAGAGAGAGAGGAGAAAGAAAAAAGACACTGGCAGTATACCCAAAACCGGAAAAAAAAAAAATTAAAAACAAAAAGTAATTGGTCTCATGGACCTGCCCTGAACCGACCCGTGTCAAACAGTCAGGGTTAGGTCCGGTTCTCAAACTCAAAATCCCTCTACCTGGCCCGTTACATTTTAAAATAGGTAGGTCCGGTTCCTCTAGATTTGGGCTCGATCCAGACCATACCCAACCCTAGTTAAAAGTAGTTTTTTGACAACTAAAATTATTTTTGACTACATATTTTTATTTTTTATCATAAAAGTGTTTTTTGGTGAAGTACTCGTTCGAGGAGTTGCATTAGGAAGCACTTGGATGCTAGATAAACAGCTCCGGCCATAACATTTTTGTGTATCGCAAATGTCGAAGAAAGATATGAATAGTATTTTGAGTTGCTCTCGAACCATCACATAAATTTTAAGCCTATTAGAAGGAGAAACAAATACTGATTGTCATACTCATTTCTTCTTTTGCACTTTTTTTTCCTCTGTTTCTCTTAATTAGGCAGTTGCATGTTAGACCAGTTGACTAAGGAAGTATACCTAATCACTTGTATTCAAGTTCAAATAAAAAGAGGTGCTGTTTCCAAAAAAAAAAAAAAAAAAAAAAAAAAAAAAAAAAAGAGGTGCTTAGGGATAAAAATAGAGTGGGCAAATCACTAACACGGAAATACACTTCGAAGTGAACATGTTTTCTTACCAATTTTTCTTCAATAGTCCAGACTACTTACTAGCAAGAAATAGTTGGCCATGATTGAGTTATTGAAACACTATTTTTTGTCAACTTGCTAAACTAATTAATAAGATGTTGAAGACAAACCCGTTTTCTTACTACAAAAGTAACCCAAATGGGCCTAGTGCTTTATCAAAGGAGATGAGCCCAAAACCAGAGCCTGATAAATCGTAAGCCCAAATACCCAAAGGCTCAACAACCTGAAGCAGCTGCAGAGCTGCGAAAATCAAAGCCAGAACACGGAGGGAGAGAGGGAGAGAGGGAGAGAGGGAGTGAGCAATCCAAAAGTGCGAGAGAAAAATGGGGCGGAAGAAGGGAGTGGTGGACTTCGACGAGTCGCCGCCGGACGACTTTGATCCGGCGAATCCGTACAAGGACCCGGTGGCGATGCTTGAGATGAGGGAGCACTTGGTGCGGGAGAAGTGGATCGACATCGAGAAGGCCAAGATCATCAGGGAGAAGCTCCGATGGTGCTACCGCATCGAAGGCGTCAACCACCTCCAGAAGTGCCGCCACCTCGTCCACCAGTACCTCGAGTCCACTCGCGGCATCGGTTGGGGGAAGGACCACCGTCCTTACGAGTTCCATGGTCCGCCACCGTACCCTATCTTTTCCCGTCGTTTGTCAGTTTTCTCAATTAATTGACATTTTGCTTTTGTTTTTGGGAATTTCAGGTCCGAAGCCGGAGCCCGTGGAATCCGAGTGATCGGTTTCAGGTACTGTTTCTTGCGTTGTGAGCTCCCAATTTGATAATCTGATTGCAATTTTTGATTGTTTGGATTTGAAAGTTCAGTTTTTGGGGTGAAATTTTGTTCAAGTTTGGGGCTTTTCGATTCCATTTGCTCGTTTTCGCTGTGAATTAAGACTCGGGTTCTCGTTTTTTGATTCTGGTGAGGCATATGATTTAGGGCTTTAGGTTGGAGTTTTATTCAGACAGAAAACACTAGGAAACAGCTCAATTTCTGAAATGTGAAACCTAATAGGTGTAGGTGTAGCTATGGTCTTTAGTTTCTTAGTTTGAGGCTTGAGTCGAATCGAGACTTTCAGCTGGAACAATTGCTTATCAGTACTTGAGTTTTTGAAAATTGATAGAATGCCTAATCCAATTCTGATGTATATTTGCTACCTGGTGAGGGTTACTTCGATTTAGGTAGTAAACATGTATATACCAAACCAAAGACATGAATCTACAAACTTCGGAAGATTTACCCCTGCAACTTCCTTTATTGCGTTATGGGGATTTTTTCCATTATGATTTTTTGCATATAATGTCTTTTATCCATTTTGCACGGCTTTCTATGTCATGTTGGATTTGCTAGCTTCTAAGTTTTTGGACAGTTCATTGAAAGGTCTGAGCAAGTTGAGTCATCTTTGACTTGGTAGATCTACAGTAACTTTCGGAAACAGAATTATCATAAACAAATTGGTAATGGTTCAACTTAAGAAAGCATAGAGCATGAGAATATTGTGTATAAATGCATTCTGGTGTTCGGTCCTCTTGGTATGATCTTGAAGTCTGTCATTCTCCTCAATCTACTCAGTTGATTTTGAGTTTGGATTTGGGTTATGGAGCTAAGAAGGTTGCTTGCGCAGTCTTGCTGAAACCTTCATTTTGTTTTGAACATTTAAGTCGAATCTGTTGAATGACATGAATACTGAGCTTTGCTAGCATCACTCTTGATGCAGATTTAACATGGATTGTTAAATTTTTTGCTTGACATGGAATCCAAAATTTCTGTGTCGTGATATGTTCAATGTTGCATGTAAATGAAGAGGGTCTGCAGTTATAATTGGTGTACTTATTATGTTTTCTTCGTGCAGGTGAGTAAGTTTGGGCTGCAGTGAAATGCAGAAAATGGAGGGAAGTTGGGGATCACATACATCACGATTTCGTTGCATTGTTGATACTCTGTTATCATCTCTAGACTTTGTGAAACCAGTCTTATCTTTTCTTTGTTGTTACAGATTTCCGGCGAGATTTCAGGCTTCGACTTTTCACTAGATTATCTTGTTAGCTTCCAAAAATTGACGCTGATTTGACCTAGGCCTCTGCCTAGATAAAAGAATAAGTTTCTTGTCTTTGGTTATGTATGAATGATGTATCATAAACCTTTTGCATTGTTCAAGTGCTAAGGAAAAACAGTTGCTACTTCTCCAAGGCATTACAATTTGTGTTTTTATTGCGGTCCTCTCGGTAATTGTTGCTCCTCTAACTCGAAGACTGGAACTCGACACATACCAAGAAAAATGTTCAATCTCGTCCGGGGCACACGTTCTTGTTTTCCTGGATTTTGCATCACCGTTCGGATTTCTGTTGTAGTAAAACCACATCATCCACGCTAGCTCGAAGTCTCCAACTTGATTTTCTTCTTTCCTGTCAAGCAGATTCATCAAACCTTAAAGAAAATTATGATAGTAAAAGTGGCATCCGATGATTATTAGCGACGAGAATATGACAGTGATGAGAATGGTTATAGTCTTAAGAGCAGACAACAGAAAGAAAAGAAAATCATGCACTTGACTCGGTTTACGCGACGTGATGAAACCGGTGGTGGCCGGAGCTCCCTTCAGTCCAATGGGCGGGCTAAGCGCGCGGAAGGAGTTGCTCCCACACCATGCACCAGGCCAAACCCTTTATATTCAGTATATCTATCATCTCTCATGCAACAGCTAATTGAATAGAGTTGCACAGCTGCGCAGGCAGCAGGCTACTAGGGTTGGAAAATAATATTAAGGGAGCAGCCAAATGCATGAGATGACAGCTCTAGCCACTCCTCAGCCCTCTGAATTGGACCGAAGGTAGCTCCCCTCTCCATCGATCCCTCATATTCACATATCGACATCAGCTCCTCAAGATCGCTTGTAATGCAAGTAGTCTAGCTCTTCCCCTCTCTCTCTCTCTCTCTCTCTCCCCTTCCTTCCCCTTCTTGCTTCCTTATATAGTACACAAAGAACTTTTAACTACGAGAAGATGATCACAGTACGTTTAAGTAGCTAGTTCAGGGGTTATGATTCATGGGATCGATTATTCTCAATTATGATATATTATTAGGGTGGTGCTGTTCACGTACCCATTTTTACTTCCCACACACCTCTCATTAATTTATGTCATTTGATATTTTTCAATTCATACGATCCGACGGCTGGAAATTAATAGGAGGTGAAGAAAGTAAAATGGGGTCTGTGAATAGCACATCCCATTATATAACATATGAAAGAGTGACAGGTTTGTCCTCATTGCTTTGTTGATGACATTCCAAACGAGTCATTTTACATTGATCAATTGTTATGAAAACGTAATTTAGGAATTGTATTTTGAAGATTGCATGGTGGCTTTCTTGTCACCTTAACCTTCTTCGGGCACGGCACGTTACATTTCTTTGTTAATGAAGCGTTGATCATCATTTGATTAGTCATGTTAATTTTGATTAAATAAAAAAATAAACAAAAACAGCGCTATCAAAACCTTTTTCAAGAATCAATCATGCATGCATACGTACGTACACATATGGAATCTTTGGAACTGGAAGAGATTGAACCGTATGGCAATATTCCCACCATGAGATCACAAGGTTTCACTCAAAAACAAACATACCAAGGAAAGGAGCAGTAATCTTTTTGTCTGCAGTTAAAAGCAAGACAGCCAGTGAACCCAACAGTTATACAACACTACTTCTCTGCACCCCAACTGTTGGATTTCTTTTCATTGTTTACTAACGGCACTAGACAGTTTAGAAAGTGATTTCCGCACTCTCTTTTGACTTTATGTACTCTCTACTGAGTTATGTCTCTTAATTTTTCTTAAGTAAAGGTAAAAAGAAGAGTGTAGTACCCGCTCATCAAAACTACGCCATGTCCTTGAGTGGGAGCAGAATCAAAAGTACTAATCTGGACTCGAACAACTTTGTTGTATGATCGCTCTTAACAAATTGATTAGCTAGTTAATATTCTAAGTTATACAAGTCTGCAAATTGAATCGCATGTGGTCCAATATCCTAGCGGAAGGTGTTGAATTTCCATCCATGCTTTCCGGGTTCGAAACTGCCTATTATCCTAAATTATTGTAATAGTTTCAAATCCTCCCTTAATAATAATATACAAACCTTCGTGTACTTGTCGATGTCAATTTAAGATATATAATCATTACAAATTTTTTATGGAAGACGTCTAAGAAGAAGACGTAATGGAAATAATTGAATACCTTTTACATAAATTAGTCTAAAATCTTGATAAGCTCTATTTTAAACTATACTAGTAGTACACATCCCATCCCATGTATGCAAAACTATAATAAATTGTACAGATATTTTTATTTTATTGTTATTTTTGGATACTACTTGACTTGAGAAAAGGATTGGTGGTTGATTCGATTGCTTTGAAAGTCCTTGCTCATAGAGGACTGAACTACTAAAATGGTAACCGATGTATGATTTCTGCTTAAGATGTTTCAATTGCTTTCACTAGAGTGAGTTATCTATGGTTGGGCACTGCAAATACTATGGATGCTCAAATTAATTATTCAAAATCTTAGAACCCGTTTGATAATTATCTCATTTTTAGTTTTTGATTTTCTCTTTTTTTGTTTTATATAGTGAAAAGGAGGGATCATGAAAAGTGATGGAAGAGGGGAAAAAATGAAGAAGAAAGAATAAAAACAATTTTTTTTTGAGAGAATAAAAACAAAATCTTAAAAAGTGAAAACAATGTAATATAGTTTTTTTAATTTACATTTTATTTTGTCTTTCTTTGTATCATCCTCTATATTCACTCTTCTTCATCCATCATTTTATCTATGTATTTCAATTTTTATTACTGACACAACAAATGAAAACCAAAAACAAAAAACCAAATGATTTTTTTTTTGTTTTTGAGGTAAAGACTAAATGATTATTAAACAAGCCTAAATTTCTTCTTTTTTTTTTCTTTCGAAAATTTAAATCAAAGAACGAATCCAAAGGGGTATCATATATAGATAGGTGAACTGCTGATTTAATCTTTGAATTATTACTCGTGACAATAAGAGTTTCAGAGTAAGAAATGAAATTGATAATTTTTAAGAGTTTAAGGGCTTTTTTTTTTTTTTTTTGAAATAAATAATTTAGAGACTTGATTTTGTCTGGTGGTCCTAACCCACGTGCAATACCACTCTCTCCTCTCCTGAAAAACACAACCACGTTTTTTCTTTTTTCCAGAAGACTCTACTGATGCAGTATATCTGACAAAAAAAGATCGTCATCCTATTGGCATTGCTTAGCCAGAAGGAAGAAACCCTAATTCTTATTCCTAGATATGTATTTGCATTAACCGAATCTACCAACAACTGCATGAAATTTATAGTGGTGAATGCCAAATTCTGGAACCTGTTGATCAACTTGGCCAGGTTTTGTCAATCTTTCTTCCCTTTTCTCTCTTCAAATTTAACTTTTGTTGGCAGTAAAATGAATCAAAATTAACCGTGCCCCCAAAGAAAGTGTATAAAAAAAAATCATTGTACTGTGAGTTGGTTTCTGAATCGT
Organism: Pyrus x bretschneideri; assembly: GCF_019419815.1. Classification (NCBI taxonomy): domain Eukaryota; kingdom Viridiplantae; phylum Streptophyta; class Magnoliopsida; order Rosales; family Rosaceae; genus Pyrus; species Pyrus x bretschneideri. The sequence goes on along the minus strand of NW_025999612.1, from coordinate 12,352,083 downwards.
GATTTCTCTTTTTCAACTTATGTGATGGATGTGGAACATGTTGCCCTAATCAAAATAGTACCAGTGACACAACAGCTTTTTAATGTACTTACCCACGAAATTGACTTATCAGTATATAGTACAATCATATTCATAGATATACGTGATTGTACGTGTATTACCATGTCAGGCATCAAGTGTTTGAAATAGATTTTCGTGTCTCCATGCATCAAGCGTTTGAAAGATATTTTTGTGTCTCTGTAACCATTACGAATTTGTTTTGGTCGAAAGCTTACATTCAGGCATGCTTATAATCCACTTTTAATGACGAAATTTGATTAAACGTGGATGTAAGGAAGTTAACTACAATATCATTTATCAACAAGAAGAGTATTGTTAAGTAAATTGCCAAAATACTCCATGAACTTGTATTTGCCTTCTGATTTACTCTTTGAACTTTTGTTTTTAGTAAGCTAAGGACTCAAATGAATGATTGTAGCCAATTTCCCCATACTGTCTATTTTCTTCACATTTCATCCAAATTGTCATTATATAAAGGCATGTGCACACCGCCACGTAAAGGTAATAAGAAGTTAAGTTCGTATAACTCGGGGGGATTTCTAAAATTTTACTCTTCCGTAAATTAAGAAAGCATGAATATTGTTACTCAAGTCTAAGATAGTAGTAGCTATTGCCAACCAGTTGTTAGCTATACATGCATCAATTAGCACACACAATTTCAAAGTCGATATTGGTTAATGTGTTTTTCTAAGTGTTTGAGAGAGAGAGAGAGAGAGAGAGAGAGAGAGAGAGAGAGAGAGAGAGAGAGAGAGAGAGAGAGAGAGAGAGAGAGAGAGAGAGAGAGAGAGAGAGAGAGAGAGAGAGAGAGAGAGAGAGAGAGAGAGCTCTTCTGACTTTGTTCAGTAAAGCTTCGAATTTGAAAGTAGTAGCTAGTTATGAGTAGTAGTGAGCAGTGTTTTAAAAAACTTGCCTCGAAGCCAGCCTAGGCGGTCTTGGAGGCTAGGCGGCTGGGTTTTCACCTCTGTTTTGTGGGGTGGGCGTAGGGTGGTGTTTGGGGCGCGTCTAGGTGGCTAAGGCACGCCCAGGCATTCAACTTGGGCATTTTTTTTCCTTCAAAATCTATGGCTATTTCTAAAATGTTGGAGACTTCAAGTTTGAACGAACAAGAAAGACAGAGTTTCTCTCTCCAAATCCTATTTTTAATTAGCAGAGTTTTATTTCTCTTCAAATTCCCTATAACTACTCCATTCAACCTTTATTTTCCTTTAAATTCCCTATAATAATAATTGTTCCACTAAGCATTTATTTCCTTTTAAAGTCCTTGTAATTGCTTCACTAAGCCTTTATTTCATTTTAAATTCCCTATAATTGCTCCACTCAACCTTTATTTTTGTTTTAATTTCCCTATAATTGCTATCAAATCTTGGCTCAGGCCCCCATCACATCCCGGGCTCGACTCCACCGTAGCATGATATTGTCCGCTTTGGGCCCCGACCACGCCATCACAGTTTTGTTTCTGGGAATTCACACGAGAACTTCCCAGTGGGCCACCCATCCTGGGATTGCTCTCACTCGATCTTGCTTAACTTCGGAGTTTCGATGGAACCCGAAACCAGTGAGCTCCCAAAAGGCCTCGTGCTAGGTAGAGATGAGAATATACATATAAGGCTTATAGGATCCACTTCCCTGGGCGATGTGGGATGTTACAATCTACCCCCCTTAGGGGCCCGACGTCCTCGTCGGCACACTTCCGAGCATGGATTGGCTCTGATACCAAATTGTCACATCCCGGTCTGGGCTCCCACCACATCCCGGGCTCGACTTCACCAGAGCACGATATTGTTTGCTTTGGGCCCCGACCACGCGCTCACGGCTTTGTTTCTAGGAACTCACACGAGAATTTCCCAGTGGGTCACCCATCCTGGGATTGCTCTCACGCGATCTAGCTTAACTTCGGAGTTCCGATGAAACCTAAAACCAGTGAGCTCCCAAAAAGCCTCGCGCTAGGTAGAGATGGGAATATACATATAAGGCTTACAGGATCCACTCCCCTGGGCGATGTGGGATATTACAATTGCTCACTCAGCCTTTATTTCATTTTAAAATCCCTATAATTGTTCCATCCAACCTTTATTTCCTTTTGAATTTCCTTGTACTTGTGACATTTAGCCTTTATTTTCCTTAAAATTCTCTATAATTGTGGTCACTCACCCTTATTTCTTTTGAAGTTTTCTATAATTACTTATAATAAAATAAATAATTATAACATTTCAAGACATTAAGACATAGTGCCTAAGTACAACTAGACTTAGTAATGAGGAAGACGATATTATCTTTGATTTAGTTACAATTATATTTGTTTTACAAAGTATTATATTTTATAAAGGTGTGTATATATATGTTAAAATTTTAGGTACCATCAATGGCGGAGCCAAAAAAATTTTTATGGGTGGGCTAGCCAAAAAAATAACCCTAAAATCAAATGATTTTTTTTATTGCATGCAAAAATTTAAGTTTAACATATTTGTATACTTAAAATTTACTTGGCATGAACTCAACAATCTTCACATTTGCAAACCGCAAATATTACAATGAATCATCAAATTTACATATATTTAGATGCAAACACAAGAAGAAGATAAAAAATTTGACATCTCAATTACAATCACACAACTAGCACAAATCAAAACAAGGAAAGTAGATGTAAAGGCAATTAAAAAATTTGATTGAAACTAATATAAAGCCCGCTGAATCAAAACAAAATAATCTTGAACAAAATGGCATCACAATTTCCATGATGAGTTTTATATTTCTAATTGTGCTAAATACTCGTCGGGCTAGTTTCATTAAAAAATAATTCTTCTTGCAGTTTTTTTTTTGTCTATTATATTAGATTATGCACTAAAACACACACACACACACACACGTATACCACAAACTCTCCCTTGGCTACAGCCCACCGTAGCCTTTGGTGTGGCTACGCCATTGGGTACCATGAGGCTTTGCCTCACATCTCACGCCTAGGCGGGGCTATCCATGGGATGCCTCACCTACACCTTTGCCTTTTAATACATTGGTAGTGAGAGAGATGGACTAACTGTGTTAGTTATGAGCTACCAAGTTACTTCATTTATCGTACAAATGCAGGCTATATATATGGCACATTGCATATACATCAATGTCAATCCAATTTTGCCATGAAATTAAACAAGCAAAATTGGGATGTTCATGAAAATCAATACGACAGCTACAGCTATGTACGGTTATTTATTGATCATGAGGTAGGGAAATGCAGCCGCAGGAGCATTACTACTAGTACTTCCCACCCCACCAAAGCTGGACGTTGTCCTCTTAACGAATCGACCTTTCATTCTAGGCCGCTTCTCCGCGTTCAGCTTCCTAACTTCGTATCGTATCTTCTTCGAAAACAATCGTGTCCTTCGCTTCTCTCTGTACCTAGAAACTCTTGCTTCTCTTCGCGGGTCATCTCCTCTTCCACTTACACATCCTGCTGAATCTCCGTGTGCTTGATGAATTTCTGTAGGCCACATACCCTGCAATAACCATTTAATACATAACCCTATTTAGGTTTGATCGAAGGAAAAAAAACCTAATTAGGTTTTGTAAAAATTGTGCCAGCTTAATAGACTTACTTAAGTAACACAAGTTAGCTAGATAGATTTTAATTATATAGGCAATCATCCTTACAGAGTTAATTAAAAATGTATAGCGGATTTGATGTAATTATATATATATGTAATCATAATTTTTGTTTTTACTCTTTTCAGTAGACAGTAATCACATGCAGAAGAGTACACCTGAGTGATTCGAATGAATGAGTATGCTTTTGTTGTCCAGTAGTCTAGTAGATCAGTAGGACCAGAAAATGGAGAGAGAGAGAGAGAGAGAGAGAGAGTAGTATTGTTACCATGCAGTCTAGCCAGCTTTCGTCAGGGTTGAGCTCCGGTCGAGTTCCGGTCGTCCATGGAGAGCCTTGGCTTGCCCAGGCAGTGATGACTGCCTCATAATCTAGCTTCAAACATATGTTCTTCCTCTTCATCACTATTTGCTTGTTCTCCATGAATCCAATCTCATCACTACTCTGAGCCCCCATGAACAGGACTACCTTCTCCTCTTCCTCCTTGTCCTCCTCACTTCCCATTAGTACCGGTACAGCTGATGACTGTTCGTAATACAAGTTCCAATCCAAGATCGAAGGATTAAATTCTATCCCTTCAACTTCCTCTTCAACCTTCACTTCTTTACCCTCGTCCAATAGCCCCAGGATTCCTTTGATGTCACTACAATCCTCATCTAGTCCCCCTCCAAGCAGGTTCTCCACATCAGCAGCAAACTCCGCCAGCTCCATATCCGACCGTAGAAACCCTTCCAAATTGTCCAAGTCATTTCCCGTATTTCTGATCTCAATCTCTTCGTCATCAAGATCAATAGCACCAGTATTGTTCCCAACCTGATCACTTGAAGAAATATTGCAAAGCTCGGCCGCAAAAGGGTCATAAATTGGAACCCTATAAAGAAGCCGCTCTAGATCTTCATTTTCCTCATCCTCCATCAAATTTGCTTCTTGGCACCCGATTTCCGGAACAAAAGGTAGAGGAGGGTGTAGCCCTACTTTCTCTTGCTCATCTTTGGCTGCGAATCCAGGCTTCTTGTTGTGGCGAGGGGTTCGTGCCTTGCGCTTGAACCCCTTGTGCCAAGCCGGTGCAGCTTGGTCCGCAATTAGCTGCACCGACGCATTGGCCTTGACAGATGAACCTTGGAGCCGAACCCTCTGGTGTCTGCTTGCTAACTGGTTCGCCGAGTGCACCAAGGCATCACATCTTTGGCAAAGAAAAGCATCATCAGCAGCACAAAACCATCGTGCCCGTTTCACCAAACAGCTATCGCAAGCTCGAGCCGTGTTGCCTCCCATTGCATTTGCAGCTTTCTTATCCGTGATCATACTGCAGCAGCAGCAGCAAACAGCAAAGTGTTTGATAAAATCTAGCAAGAATCAAACCGATGAACAATTGCTTTTGTTTTAAGTCACAACTGAATTCAGAAGGAGTAATGTTGAGGTGAACAAAGTGCTTTTGTTGTAAGTAGTCACAACTCATGAACAAGGAATATTGAGGTGGCTTCACATATTTATTTAGAGGCCCAAATGGTTCAATAATTATAGTGTGGGGAGTGGGAGAAGAGTGTGAGAGTGAAAGGAAGACCCACTGCAGCGCTTTTACTGTTACCTTCGTTGCCATGCAGTTTTTTTGGTGGTTTGCTTTGCTTTGCTACATTAGGAAGAGAGGAGAGGATGTTGCTAAAGCTTCTTGGGACCCACAAGGAGGTCGTATCTCACTGCTCATTGGCTAAGCCTCTCAACTTGATCTTTTTCTCTGAATTCTTATTGGTTGCAAGTCAAACTGAGGGATCCATGTGGGCCAAACTAGAGTTAGGGAAGGCCACAATTGCGTGTGTAGCAGGTGTGTTGTGGGAGAAAAAATGAGAGAGACTATTTTGTTGGTTTATGTAGAAACTTGTTTTTGGTCCCCCCCCCCCCCCCCCCCCCTCCTCTTAGGGTTTCTTTCAACTCTCTTGTGGCTCTCATCTCTCACTCTCACCCTAAACCACTATGTGAATGCGATTCTTTCCAAATGATGAATTTACTGCGGAACCATTTGCTAAATTTAGATATCTAGGTTTTACTTCTATTGGTAAACGTATCTGAGCCATAAAAACAGCAATATTACAATCTCTCATGTGATAAATACAAAAATATCTTTTTCTAGTTAAGAACTTAAGACTTAAGAGAGAATTAAAGCTCTTGTTAATTTTTCACCCATAAGTCATGATCAAGTCGTTATTCTCACTGGACTAATGTCCACGCATAAGCTTAAGTCTCATTGCGTGCTATGTGCGCTAACTAAAGAGTAGGTTAAGCACTAACGAACGGCTATATGAGCTAAGGAGCAGCTTTAGCACTAACAAGTAGGCTATGAGAACTCCAAACTACGAATCAAGAGATAAATTCGAAGGTATTACCCACTAAACCAACGACTTTTTTCGCAAATTTCATCCACCTTATTGTGTCACCACCCACAATCGTTGATTAGCAGCAAGTTGATTGACTTTGGTCCCTTGAGTATGTTTCACACGCACAAGTGCACAAAAATAGAAAGGTAACATCTACACATCTACATTTACTACTTGTGTGCGATAATTTCGTAATAAGAAGATAAAATTTTTTGTCAATATTTAGCTGAAAAATTGTAATCAAGACAAGTTTACAGTTGGAGCCAAGCCAGGACGAAATTTCATTAAATTTCTGTGCAAACCCAATCTTGTTATGGGCTGGAATGCTACCAAAGTTGTACAAAACCATAAATTAAAACAAACAAACAAACAAAAAATTGCCCATGCCATATCCAAACTTTGCTATTGTAGCATTTATGGTTTTCATTGTAAAAGCTTAAACTTAACTCGAGTCTCTCTTAATATTTTAAAACTCAACTTGAGTCTTAATTCTCTGAAACTCAAATTGTGCCGGCCACTGAGCCCTATAAATTGGATTTCCATAGATGTAATCAAACTTATTATGAAAGATTGGTATTGATCGATTTGATATCACGAGGGAAGAAGAGTGACAGGTTCGACACATATTAAACATACTGTCCTGCAAGTTTATCATCCATACATGATACATAAATCATATCCAACAAACGCAGCATAATGTAATTGTCAGTTCGACCGTGATGGCTTGAAATCTAGGCAACTGATGAAATGGTGGGATCGAGTTCGCTTTCGACACCTGTGTGCTCTAAGAAGAGATAGGTGCCACGTTAGCTAGCTTTCGGCTGGGGATAAGAATGAATAACCAGTACTGGTGAGGGAACTGAACTCCACATACATATGTTCATGGTGGAGATTTATAACGTCTCTAACACACTGCAGCCTGCAGGAACAATCAGTCCCTAATTTGGTTTGGGATAGGTTTGATATGTTGATTATATAACAACCCAGGTTTGGTTAAAAGAGAAAAACTGAAATAAATAAAAAAAATTAGAAATTGTGCTGTGAAAAGGGCAG